>NC_081415.1:252031424-253528924 GCF_030272615.1 Cryptomeria japonica
CCATGTATCTCTTCTTAAAAAGTATGTACCTGATGAGAAACACATTTTGAATTGGGATGCTTTACAGGTCCAAGAAATGGAAGGAATAATGATAGAGTCATTCAAAATCTTGGAGAGGCTCCAGTACCAATTGCGCAACAGAGAGGTTGATCAATGCAAAGTGCAATGGAATCAGTATGATGAAAAGAATGCCACGTGGGAGGATACTAATGAAATGTAGCAGTTGTTTCCTTTTTTGTTTTAATCATGAACTATAGACTCTTTTAGATACATTCAATAAGTGCATCAGGATGATGCACAAATTAAGGGGGGGAGGATGTCACAACCCTCCTTTATCACTTTTGATTTAAATACAATTCTATTATCCTTTTGGTTAAACTACTTAAAATGATTGAATAAATGTTATAAAAGATAAAATGAACACACACACACACACACACTTGGAGAATATAATTCTAAAGGCATTATTTTTATTTATTTATTTTCCACTCCCAATTATGGCACATGTTGTAGGAAGAATAAGAAGCTTCTAGAGGAATCTCCACCACCTTGCATGTAACTCCCCCACTAAGTTTAATCAATTTGCATGAGTCCAATATTGGAAAAGAATCTCTTTTTTTATTTAAATTCTCTAGATAGTGGAGTTGAGGGATTTTTTGTAATGCCCCGTTAGGAACCCTAAAGGAAAACATCATAATCTATGCAACTAAGGGTGAAATAAATTTTTATTTTTTTTAATTAAGTGCATGAATTTAAACCTTAGCACATCTAATAACATAGTGGAAGTCTAACACCTGAATTTCCTAAGGGTTACCAACGAATATTACTTCGTAAATTAAATGTTTGAGATAAAATTTTCACAATGAAAGAGTTTAAAATACTTCAAGTAATCATATAATATATACAAAAGAATTAAGTAATTTAAATAGCATACATTACAATTTTTCTTTGCTCACAATATTCGAAAATACATGTTTTCAAAAAAGAAAATTACATCATGAGCTAAAATGTTACAAAATGAAAGTTACATAAAGTTTCTTTTCAAAACCTCTAGTTTTCAACTGAATAATGGTTAGGAACAGGAGCTGGTACATGAATCACGAACCAAGAACATCAGTGAAGTCCTTCCTTGCCTGAAGGTACGTACCAGTACATCCGATGGGAAGTGACACTACCACCCGACCATGTGATTCTGAAAGGAACCACCCCACGGTGCTGGAGATAGTAGATAACCCTCAAGCAAGCAAAATGAAACAAGAACAAAAGGACTACAAGACTCCACTTACATTCATGTGACCCAACTCACAATACACTAGTGACTCTAAGGAGAAAGTGTCATCGCATGTCTTATGTAATGCCCCGCCAGGAACCCTAAAGGATAGCAACACAACAAGGCAACTAAAAGGGTGCAATAATTTTTTTTTAAAGATTAAAGGAAATAATCATAACTTGCTCAATAATAAACATAAGCGGAAGACTAACATTACATCCTAAAGGGTTACCAACGAAGATTACTTCAAATTAAAACCACATCACAATATTAATCCAATCATCCATTTAAATAAAGGAAGGTCAATAACGATTAAATAACTCATATTCATAAATTGATCTCCAAAAGATAGGCTTAAAGAATTACAACATACATGCTTCCAAAGATTCATTTATACATAATAGGAAAGATAATTGAAATAATATATATCCCATGAACTTAAATTACAATATTCCATAAATTACATGGCTTCCATAGAACAATAAATTACAAAGGTTACAAGTTGCTGATATAATGACCACACGGGCCTCAAGGTACAAAACCAAGAACATAAGAGCTACACGAAGCAAGAACCAAGATGCACCGGTGAAGCCAATCCTCGCGTGAAGGTAGAAACAAGGTATCCGATGGGAAGTGGCACTACCACCCGACCATGTGATCCCATAATGGAACCACCCCACCGTGCTAGGAGATAGCAGACGACCCTCAAGCAAGCAAGAAAAGTACAACAGTACACATGACTCCGCAGTACACAAGTGACTCGACTCACAAAACACTAGCGACCCTAGAGAGAGAGTGTCATCACATGGCTTAACATGGTTACCCTAGGTAGGTCTCCATAGGTCCCGGCCCCCATCATGGGTTATCCTGGTAACCTCTCCCGAACCCCCGGCTCCATCTAAGCATCATGCGGACCCTACCATCCTTTCATGTGGACAAGGTGGTAGGTTTGCCATTCCAGGCCTTCCCAAACACCTTGAGCCTATACAAGCACTCAACCGTGTACGGGGTGTATTATCTTAATTAAATTAATAACTACCCACCCCCTAAACAAATTATTAGGTTATCACTTAATAGCTGACTTTCGAGGGGTTATCCTGCCATCCACTTTGGGTGCGGCCCCCGCCCGAAAGCCACTCTCTCTACTAGGTCACTAACTGGATAAGACTATCTATGAGAACTCTATGGTGGACTAACAACCATAAATTATCCAGACATAACACAGGTGGAGGACTCACAGTCACAAACCCAGAGTTGACCATTAGGGACATAACACCTAACAGCCCACTTCCTCAAAGTTTGAACATCGACACCTGACCAAGGGTAAACATCGACAACATAATGACAGTTTTAAACATAATGCGACGACATTAAAACAACTAGACTGCAATTATAAAAACACCACAAGCAATCTTTCTTTGAGCAGTCAACATTTAAATCAAATTAAACAATTGTAAATATCGGCTAATATAAAATAATTCCAAATAACAACTATTTGTCGAATACAACATCATACGATTATTTTTTTTCAACTCTGGATAACAACACTAATATCAAATTTAACCTAAACTTTCCTTAATTCCAACATTAATACTAAACTCTAAATCATTTTATTTATTTTCATGATACCAAGCAATAATCCTCATCACTAAAATTGAAAAATTATTAATTAATCTCAACATCATTACAAACTACAATTAACACATTATTACTATTTAATATTAAATAATAACATATTGTTATTATTGTTAAAATAACAATATATTATTACTTAATATTAAACACGAAATAACACTTATTGAATTTATTCAAACCACTAACATATATAATATTATTTTCGTTTGTTTTATAGAACTCAAAAAAAAATATTAAAAAAAACAATATTTAAACACAATGTGGGGCCCCCACGCACCCACTGCAGCATGCGCTGCTTTTCCCAAACTGGGGAATGCAGCGAGCTGCATCCTCAGCTTGGGGAAAGCAGCGCTGCTGCTACCCCACGCTAGGTGTTTGCAGTGAGCAGGAAGGGAAGGGGGGTGCGTGGCTGGGTCGAGCCCAGCTCCCCGCCACCGCCCCCAATGCATTTGATTTCAAATTTAATCAAATTTTTTTTTGGTTTAATAAACAATTTAAACTCGTTTTTAAATTAAAACGTCAGAGACTTCAAAAAACAAAAACTAAAGACACAGACAGAGGTGAAAACCTCTGTTAAACAAAATTAAAAATTAATTTTCCAGCCACCATATTTTGACAAACATTCAACCAAAAAAAAAACAAATTAAAAGGAGTCACTGGTAATGCCAATTTTACCAGCAATAACAAATCTTCTAAGACAAAACAGGGGCATTAAAATTTCATTCAAATCAGCCCAGTTTGTTCTAAAAATTTAATTAAATGGGAATAAACTTAGTCCCCAAACCCCAATTGAATTTATTTGCTCCCAACAAGCATGAACAAGGAAATTTAACTCATGGCCATCATTTTTAAACTGGAAATTATCAGAGGGAGGTATTTTATGAATGCTTGGCAAAATTTTGCCAGCATAACACTACTAAAACCCAACAAATTTCCAAATACAAACAGCAAAATAAACTAAGATATTTCTTGCCCAAGCAAAGATGAAACAATACAAATTTAGTTAAGAAACTACATGGAGAGAAATTAAGTTTGAATTTGATAACAAATTGGTAGAATTCTTCTTCCACAACCCATGACAAACAAACACCCAACACCCAAAATTCACAATTCAAGATTTTAAACAAATAACAGAAAATGGGAAGAAAGCAAGGATTTTTTTGTTGCAATAAGCAAGGATTCAACCAACCTCTATGATTTCCAAGCAGGAATGGTATGCTTCAGCAGGAATCCCAGCTAGTTCACACCCAAATCCACCCTTCAAGCAATTTTTCCAAAATTTCTTTCTCCTCCTCCAAAATAAGCATAACCCCCAAAATCTCCTCTCCAAGATAATTTAGTAAGAAAAATCTCTTTAACCTAATTTTCTAGGTTGCAATATTTCTATTTAAAAAACATTAAAATCCCCCATTTGACTTTCTTTTCTTTTTCTTTTTCATATTCCTCAAAACAAATAAATGAAAATTCCCTCTTTTTGAAAATTACATTTTTTTCATATATAGCAATTTAAATCAACTTTTCTACTAAATAGGAAAACAATGAGTTAACTTTATTTGCATATATTAAAAACAATTAACTAATCTATTCTACTTCTTCCGTTGGATCTAAACACGATTACTTTTCCAATTAAGCAACTAACAGTTAAAATCTAATAAACTAATCAATTAAGCTTGATTCAAGACATAAGGCATAATAAGAAATAAATCGCTCAAGCCGACAAATAATGACAACTTATACTTTAAATAAATAACTGAACCACTATGGCACGCAAATCGAGGAAAGTAACAAGACTCGAAATTCGAACAAAAAGGGATGAACGACCGACTGACGGCACTCATAGAATAAAGACTGGGGTAAGGACTAGGGTCAAAAGCTATCTCCTCCACTCCCATCGGACATATAAGGCACGCTCAGACCTGTGAAGCCAGGTGGAGACGATACCCCGTACCTACCCGGTACTTGTACCTGCAATATCCTGCATCACCGAAGCACACATACATGCATATAGATATAGAATACACGGCACGCACACCGATGAAGGAGAATCGCGACGTTCCCTGTCTCATCGAAACGAGTGAAGGAAAATCGTCCCCTTGCATCCAATACAAAAGAAAACACGCAACATATATATATGACACATCGCCTAGATAAAGTAAGATGTCAGTACAAGCAATAATCCATGAAATACTAGAAATCACCAATACTGAAATACTGAAAGTAACTCATGCATCCAATATCCAGATAAACATGAAATAATATCAAATACGTCTGCAAAAATGACGAGCAATAAAGTGTCACTGAACAGTAGACTGCAACACAAAGATAGACTAATAAGTCTGATCAAAACGGGGTACTACATCTTACGATGGATACCATGGTACAGCCTCCATAGGTCTCGGCCCCCATCCTGGGTTATCCTGGTAACCTCTCCCGAACCTCTGATTCCAACTAAGACTCATGCGGACCTTACCAATCCTCTCACGAAGATAAGGTGGTAAGTTTGCCATTCCAGGCCTTCTTGCTACATTATGAGCCCTGTACTAGCACTCACCTATGTGCGAGGCACATTATTTTATTTAATTTTTTTATTCTACCCTTCCCTAATCATTTATTAGGTTTTCACTTTCTTAACCAACTTCTAACGGGTTATCCTGTCACCACTTTGGGCACGACCCCTGCTCAAAAGCCACTCTCTTTCTTAGGACACTACAGGTTAGTTCTATCTACAGAACTCTATGGCGACACAGACAGCCATACCCAATTTTGACCTACCTCGGATGAGAGATACATAATTACTAACCTAAGGTTGACCATTATGAACAACTCACAGTGGCTCATTTCCTTAAGGTTATACATCTAAATAACTGGCCAAAACATAGTACACAAGACATACTGACAACATGACTCAATGTACTTAGTTGTAACCACCATATAAACAAGGTAATCTTACGTACCAGTACCTATCACAAAATTAACTTGCAATATGAATATACGTTGTCAAGACACAAAGAACAATTTGGTCGGTATAACACTGAATTTTACACTTATTAACATTTTAAAAAGTTCAATTACTCATGTTAACTACTACGGGTACGCAACCTCAATAATTTCCACTTATACTATCGACTAAGATTAAAATAGATATATTTATTTCATCAAGGAAGTCTTACAATAAGACATAATACATTTCTTCATAGAATAATGTCTTTATTTTTATTTTTATTTACACTAGAGTGTTACATCATTCTTCCGAAAAAAATGGAGAAGTGCACTCGTCAGACTCTACATGATCTAAAGAAGTATATCCTTTAGACTTTCTTTCACTCAAGGGAAAGTACCCCATAGACTCATTATCACTTAAGGGGGTATACCCCTCCGATGAGTCAAAACTTATAACTATTGGCTTTTCAGGCGAGCACTCTAGCTTGGGTTCTTTTCCTTTCTCAATGGTAACTTCTTTAGTTGGACTCTGAATAGGACCTTTTTCTATCTCTTTTCTCTCTTCAGGAGCTGGGTTCTCTTCAGCAGGGTTGTCATCCACAACGAGCTTGACAGGAGTCAAAGAATCTTTCTTGACTTTCAAGTAGTGAGCATAACCTGCTACGGATTTGCAAGTTGTTTGTTTGGCTCGTACCATCTCTGTAATGTATCAATAGTAAACTATTACTTCCCAGACTCTCCTAGAGCTACGTCTAATCAATCTTAATGTCTAGGCTTTGAGCATAATCATACATTTCTTCCATATAATAACAAGTGTGAAATTTGAACTTTAAACACTATTCCACTTCTATAGTCATAACGTAATCACAACTTCTATGATATGATTTTATTTAACAATCCCTAACGATAAATAAAACATAATCATAACTATTTCATAAGCAAGACAATAAACATGACATATAATAGAGATTGTAAATATTGATGATCGTAAACTAGAAATTCCTGACCTATTGAAATGTTGATCAATGAGCAAGACCTTAATGCCCTTTCGCCGATAAATGCGCCTTGCTTGAGATCCCTTTCACCAATACTTTTCAACTCTATAAAAAAAACAACTCTTTTGATACTATCAAAATGATATCCTCTCTAAAAAAACAACTCTCTAACTCTCTTCTTCTTTCTACAATCCACTGTCCTTTCTTGGATACCAAAATGACCTCTCTCTCCTTCCTCTCTACTCCCACCCCCTATTTATACTAAAAATCATCCATCACTTCTCCTAAATCTGGGGCTTAGTAATAGTTATCAACTAAACGTCTTTTACCTCCAACTCTTCTTGTTTCTCCACGTAAGGAGTCCATCTCCAGTTAACTACAGCTCTCTGCGCTCCTTGATAGAGGTTATAGCAATTATCGGCTGGGTGGAGAGATCGGTATGTTTGCATTCAGTGAAATGTATGTTTAATCTGCTAGGTCTTGAGTCAACTAAGGTTGATGTTTCAGTCTTCACCTTACGTGCCAGTCTAATCCCCTCCTCAATCGGTCAATCTGTAGTTAGATGCCAATGAACTGCAGCTCGTGGAAAAATTGGATGTGGAGAAGTGGTTGTTTATCGCTTTGTAATAGCGAGAGGGCGAGAGATGTCATTGCTGACTGTAGTGTTAACAGAAGAAACCTCTGAATGCCCGCTAACTGCAATGTTTAAGGGAGGAAGAGGGAGTGCGTAGTTAAAGAAGGAGGAGGGTAGTCAGTGGTAATACCGACCCCTCCCTATATTAAGGGGGGTGGTCGATATTACCATTGACCACCATTTACCTACTACAGACTAAAACCACCACCACCTCCTATAAAATCGAATCTGTTTTATTTGTTTTTAATATAATTTCATTATTATATTTTAACAATTAATTAATAACTTTCTTTTTAATATTCAAACACTAGTCTTCCTAGAAATTTTACGTTTAAATATATAAATATATACTTGTTTTCAAATGCTTATAACTAATAACCTTTTTTTTTTTTTTTAATAGATTTATATTCGAACAATAGAATTTTATATATATATATATATATATATATATATATATATATATATATATATATTACCCATTTGAAAAGCTTATTTAAATATAATATATTTATAATTCCTAACTTTATACGTGCATAATCCAAAAACACAGTAATTCGTTGGGCGATATCAACTACTGATAATCAATCACCTTATCTTAACTCCAATAACTACTTATACGTGACTATTGCCCTCCGAGTATATTATGTCCTTACATATATTCAAACGATCGAATTGCAACTATCGAGCTAACAAGCTGATAAAATTCATATCAACTCATACCAAGATATTAACTCATCCTTTATAAACAATATTAAATCACTAGATCACTTGATTCTTTCTCTTCCAATTATCAAAACTACTCTTTACTCTTATAGACATAATAAACGTAACAATTACCAATGACATACAAAAATTGGGAACACTGGACACGCAAACTGAGCAAGCATCATACGACTTTAATAAAGATCAGACATTAAAATATGAAGACCAAACCAATTGACAGAACGACTAACTGAAGGCACTCACCCGAGTGTAACTGACTAAAAATAGGGTTAACTACTATCTCCTTCACTTCCATCAGAAAATATAAGGCACGCTCAGACCTGTGTAGCCAGGTGGAGACGATACCCCGTACCTACCCGGTACTTGTACCTACAACATCCTGCATCACCGACCACACATGCATACATATATATATATAGAAATTTCAACATACACACCGATGAAGGAGAATCGCGACGTTCCCTGTCTCACCGAGATGAGTGAAGGAAAATCATCCCCTTGCATCCCATACAATCACAAATACACAACATACAGTGCATAGATGAAGTAAAGCGTCAGTACGTAGCAATGAACCATATAATGCCATAAAACATAAGTACATAATTACTGCAAATAAATCATATATCTCATAATCAGATAAAACATGGAACAATGTTATATAATTCTGAATAACAAATGATAATGTATCCACTGAGAATAACAAGAACAAAATATCAGTTTAGACGAGTAGGTGTACTACATTTTTCTTATAAAATTGTATGCAAGTTTCAAAGAAGGGGGTTGATTTTGTTTTGAAGGAAATTTCCCAAGTTTTAGTAGTAGGATCTTCTTTGGTAGTCTCATTTTCATTGTAGGATTTTTAAGTTGTTGTTTGAAGGATTTATCTCAAGTTGCAAGGAAGGATCAAAAGGATAGCTAGAGGATTCAACATCAAGCTTCAGTAAACCAGGTTCTCTCCTTTTGTCATATGAGGAATTTGTATTATCAAAAAAAATAAAAGAATTGTCAAATTTGTTGAGTTAATTTCTGGTGGGTTATTACAATTTGTATTACAAAACTAACTTCTATATATGAACTATTGAAGATGGTTTGCGGTGGCTATATTCCTTTCAATCTGTATTGCTCTTCATATATCCCTTAATTGAACTGCAGATAATTTAAATCTCTTTGAACTTAACCTTTCTGACTTTATTATTTCTGTTTCTATATCATGATCAAAATCACCATTATCTATTTGGCAAGCATATTATAAATACATCATCTTGAAGTCTCCAAAAGTCATGACTTGTCAGCCCAAAGTTTTCACGTCTACGTAGGAAGGAAGCACCCGATATAACAAAAATAAATCAGTTATTTATAACTTACACCCAATAGTCATTGATAGACAATTTTCAATTTAGTTTGAAATTAGTTATTAGAAGTAACGAATATATATATATATATATATATATATATATATATATATATATATATATATATATATATATATATATATATATATATATATATATATATATATATATATATATATATAACATATATAATAATTTATAAATTACTGACAGATCTAAAGTAGAATTAGATAAATAAATAAAATTAGTATTAATAATATTCAAATGTCAAAGGCCAATAGGCAGATTTGATATTTGAATATAATTTATCTACATTAGATAATTTAAGGAATTAACATAGCATTTACTTTAAACAATGTGAGCTCATTGCGAAATTGAACCATTAGAGCATAAACTTGTTCATCACTCTCTTGTATATTTGTACGATTTTGAAGCCTTATGAACTATTCAGTATAAGCTTGTATCTATTTATCATTCCAAATTTCAAAATACTTTAAACAGCTTTTGTTGATAATCTGAGGGCAAAAATCGAGCCCTCAAATGTGTTTGTCCTTGCCTTCTCAAAATCTTCACATTCTCCCACCACAAGGCTGCATGCAACTTCAACTTGGATGTGATAATTTTCACCCTTTTTAGATCATCCTAAATAATATAATCCCATTTTAAAGTACTCCAATTCTTGCACCCAATCAATAAATGTATCTAGGTTGAGTTCACCTTTATATTCATAAGTATCCACTTTTATCTTAGAAAAGTGACTTTTTAATGCTTCAATAAGCCTATCCATTAGATCTAAGGTATTGGCAACATTTCTAAGAAGGCCAACTTTTCTCTTGAACCTTCCTACCAATTCACATGGACTCCCCTATGGGCCATTGTTGACTATTCTAATACCAAAACTGGTGTAGAGTACCTCAAGTCTTCTCTACCCTTGTCTCTCAATTAGCTTACTCCATGATACATAGTCACAAAACTAGCAAATAAACCATGCCTCTGAAAAAGAAATCATCCCAAAATACTTTGTCCATCACAAGGCAAATACAATCTTAACTAAAATGAATATAAACAAATTTTTAGAAATGGGAAATCACATAAATTGGAAACAAGAAATATTCAAAAATCTGGGTCATGCCATTCCATCATATTTAACAAGAAATTATTTACAAAGCTATCACTCCAAATCAAAGATAATTTCCCCAAAAACAAAGAAACTCTTCTCCTAAACAAAAACCACCTACCCCATTAGAAAGAGAGGAAAAAAAAAGAATTTGTCCAAAATGGACCATTTCAACCCAAAAAAGGCACAAGGCAGTAAGGAAAGGCAATGTAGATATTTAGTGGGCACAACAATTAATGGTTGGTTACATTACATTTAATCAGGGCATAAATATTCAAATAATGGATACTTAAAGAGGCCATATCTCACCTATATGTTATAGAAGTTTATCAAATTATTATTCAAACAAATTGTGAGAATTATAGCATGGTTTAGACAAAATTTGATATAGGTAAGCTAGTTGAAAGTTTTCATACAGCTTAAAAGTTCTAGTAATTTCTTTAAGTAGACTGTAGCTGAGATTTATTGGAATGATAATACAACTATCAACTTTTAAGCATTGTCTTTTCTACCCTTCTACCCTAAACTACTGAGGTCTTAGTCACACATAGATGTCTCTTTTTATGCACTCTACCCGTGACCCTTAATGATAAACATATTACCAGATTTCTAGGAGAGATTCCTTTATTTCAATGCACACCTTTGTATCTATGTTGAGTACCCTAGAGTCTAGAAGGTTATCTTCTCAAGATGTCATTCTTGATGAAGTTCACGGGATTTTAATTGCAACCATTCATGATACTTATTGTTCTTGGAAGGACTGGGGAAGAGTTTCCTTGCCATTCTCTCCATTTTTCTTATATGTTGAAAGCTTTGTCAACTGATGCTTCTTGGTTTGTAAGTTGTTTATGTTTCTTATTTTATTAAGCCTTTTCTGAGTAGTGTTACACTCATTTGTATGTCACTATATGACTTTGTATTGAAGTCTCTTTGATCATTCAAGGATATTTTGTAAAGGTAGCTACATATCTCATACAAACTTGGCTTTCCTAATATAAACTAATGCCAACACAAGGTTGTATTCAAGCTCCAATTGTGGCCTAAGTAATTCAGCCACTTATCTTTTATGATTTAACTTTGAATATATAAATTATGTCTTGGTTTGATTTGCATTAAAGAAAAATTAGCAAGAAAACAACTAAGAGAAAATTCTTAACATGTCTATTGGTATAATTGTGCTTAAATTCTCACTGCACAAGCATTTGTGGTGTTACTAGAGTATTTTTTTTTAAATGGAACCCAAAAATAAAATAGACTATGCATGCATAAATATCCAATACCAACTTTATTTTATTTTGTATTTTTCTTATGTTCTTACATCTAGTTGACAATTATACAAGTTGAAAGCCAGATCTGCAATTAACAGAAAAAACGTAAAACAACTCTCTCATAATTTTTGGAACCTAAATAAAACAAGAATGATTCTGACATCACAACATGGAAGATGAAAGCTCAAATGAAAGGATATAATTTTCTTATGTTTCTAGCCTGAAACTAAAACTTGAGTTTATTTTTTTTTAAATATCTAATTATTTGAAGAACAATGTGATTAAGATGAAACAAACAAAACTAGTCACCAGAATTAATAATTTAGATTCATACGCAAGAGTATATCAAACTTTCTCGAGAAGGCATGGATCTCTTACATAGCCCCTTGCTCACCTCTGTACACACAGTTCTCTGCTTAATTGGTTAGTTTTATCTTCAGACTTTTTTTTCCCTTGGATTTTGTAGATTGATGTTGTTTCTCTAAAAATTCCACTTTTTGCTTTGCTCAACTTCTTTCTTTTCGCACTAGAAAGCAGTTTGCACCTCTTTTGCATTTATGATATTTAGTATATGCAATATCTACAGGATACTTTGATGTCAATGTTGCCATGGTGTAAATATTCTCTACCTTATAGGGTAGCATATTCCACAAGATAGTCAAAATGCAGCCAATTTGATTAAGTAGATACGAGGCAAAGGAGGTTTTGTTCATCAAGGTTTAAGATAATAAGTAGATAATGAAGGCTCTTCAACTTGGGCCTGTTGTCTTCCCAAATATTAATGTATATCTCTATTGTGCCACATTCCTTTGGCTCAACTACCTCTCAAAAAGGGCTAGATCATCTCAATGCTCTTCCAATTGATTTTGTTCGTCATTTGCCTAGTTAGTACAATGGATTTTAAGGTTTAAAAATAACTTATCTATAAGTGCTTTGGTTTGTCTTGGTAGGGTTTTCATCAATCATGAGGAAATAATTCAAATATTTAAAGCACAGATGCAAAATAATGCAAATAAAACTAACGATACTGTTTGGCAAACCTATTATGATTATGAGAGTAACATAAATATTTTTTATGCCTTATAACAAAAATGTTACCACAATTTAGAAAATTACCAAAGTAGAAATATTGCTTTGTATTGAGAATATTGTTATTCTACATATTAGTGATAGGATAATTTAATGATTTGATCATCTATGTAGTCTATTGTCATTTTTATACATGTATTTAAATCCAATACTTATTTAAGTGTTTAATTGAATTGTGTTCATGTTTGTGGTAAGCATTTCCTATGATAAGAAAGATAGAGGTTTGCATTCCGTGTGGACAAAAATTTAAATATCCGTAATTTAATAAAAGCTTTAAAAATACGTTGGAAGTTTGGTCGTCACTATTTTAGATTCTAACTAATCGGATAGAGAAGGCCTTTGACTCTACATATCCAAACTCCAAGGCTAGATCCAAGTCTGAAACTTCTTATATTATTTTATATTGGAACATAGATCACAAATATAGCTAAAAAAAATCCAACTGAAGCAAAATAGCATGAAGATTACATCATCATTTAAACATGGTAGCCTAGGGAAGAGCATAAACTATAGCATATGAGTGTCCATGATAGTACAATAGCTTAAATATAGAGTTTTACAAAGACCATGCAAACTTTTCTAATTGAGAATAGTTGACTTTTTTGTTTTTTAAATTAAATTTTTTTTTTTACTAAAAGGGGTAAAAAATTATTCAAACCAGAAGAAATACAAAGAAAGGGCTTTACACAGCCCTATCAATCTCTGCTAAGTGGTTCAAATTTTGAAACAAATCCAGAGGTAATTGACCCATGTCCACAATGTTCCAATTTTGAACATGATCAAAGGCCCATTTGGCCAAACAATCCGCAACTCCATTCCATTCTCTAGGAATATGAGTGAAAGTAATAAAATCCAAAGAAGCACCCAGATTAAGAATCCATTTAACAACCAAATCTAAATGCCAACTAACATCTTCAAAAGACTTCCTATTCAACAAATTCACTACCACTTGGGAATTAGACTCACAAATAATCCTTCTCCACTCAAGCTGACAGATGCATTCCACAACATATAAAATGGCAAGAGCATCCTTCAAATTGTTAGTATGAATACCCTTATAAATAGAAAAGATAAACTAAATAGTGTCATAACTATCTTGACCAACCCCACCAATACCTACATGACTAGGGTTCCCACGAGAAGAACCACCTGCGATGAGTTTCAAAATTCCCTGAGGAGGGGAGACCAATGCACCTCCCTATTTATCTTCCAAAAAGATGTCGACATCTATTTCTCATGACCTGGCCTTGTTGAGGGGGAAGAAAAAGATGATTGCAACAATCAACATCACAAGGATCCATTGTTCTGTCAAATCACACTTTGTCAAAATAGTTTCTCCCCAAGAATGAAGAATTTTCCATCACAATCGAGGAACCACCAACATCACATCATGAAAAAACTGATAGTTCCTCTCCAACAAGATATTCCCAATAATAAAGGAGGGGGCAAGAGCCCAAGTAACTTGAAGAAAAGAGGTCGTAATTGGGGCCTTGCCCCAATGATCAAAGAACTCAGCCAAAGAAGAGACATGCCAACAAGTCTTGTTCCACACCACCCACCAAAAATGCCAAATCTCCCTAGAGAAAGAACATTGAAAAAAGAGATGAGAAACACTCTCCCCATTATTACGACTCAACACACACATGGAGGGGCCTTGAAAACCATGCTTGCACAAATTATCCCATGTAAGACAACGATTTTGAACCACCAACCACATGAAGAAGTTGCACTTGGGCCACGGAAAATTGTGCCAAACATGTTTCCACCAAGGGCCCTCAGTGTCACCAAATATTTGCCTGCCAATATGCCCATATCCAGCAGAAACATAATACTTCCCAAACAAATCATTGCCAGACCAAGCCAAAACATCATGTCCCACCAAAGCATTGCAGGAACGAGCAACAAGAATATGAACCAACTCTTGCCTATACGCCTTTGACCCTCCTGGAGCCCATTCAGAAGAGTGCTTCCATCTAAAACTAATAGCCAGCCCATAATTCTGAGCCACCTTATAATTCTCAACTGTGTCCCAGCTTGCAGTTGTAAAAATATCACAAAGGGATTGGAGGTGACAATATGAAGAAATAATAGAAGGGTGGTCATCCCAAGAATCGAACCAAAAAAGAGCCTGTGACCCCTAATGAAAAATCCAAAACAACCAACTCTTAATTGTAATGCCCCACCAAGAAACCCAAAAGGATACAACTACAAATAGTCGAAAAGAATGCAATTTTTTTTTAAATAATATAAATTTGCAATAGAAGTTGCACATGTGAAAGACTTTACTCAAACTACTAAAGGGTTTCCCAACATAAGTTACTTAATTAAACTAATCTTTACTTACAATCAATTAACCACTTAAGAAATATATTTAACCATTAGGAACTTAGTTACACTAATCAATGATTGTTTCATTCTTTGTAGGAGATAACTCTATCATTTCTATACTTTATTCATGTTAACACATTCAATTACATTACATTAATGAATTAATTAAAGATAGAAATCCTAACATATAACTCACATCATAATACATTTCTTTTACATTGCAAGGATAACTTAGTATTACAATTGCACTTAATACATCAATTCTCATAAAACTTACATAATGGTTACATCAAATTACAATTGCCATGCAGGTATACATATAACATATGATACAACTGACCACATAAGGGTCCAAGAGATACAATTATGATCTGAGGCAACAAAGGTGATCCAACTGGTATACTAGAATGAAATGAATCCAAGAGAAACTTCTGGAGCTCCTGCGAAGCTAATCCCTCACAAGAAGGCTGTTAGACACAATGCACCGCTGAGAGGGGGAGGGGGTGAATCAATGGTTCTCAAAACTTTTCTTTTTGGCTTTCCTTTGAGGGTGACACCAGTTTGTGAATCAAGCACAAATCAAATTTACCAGTTAGTACTGAAACTAACTCAAATACACACACACAAAAGGAGACATAACATAACACCAGTATATACGAGGAAAACCCAAAGTGGGAAAAACCTCAGTGAGCAATGTTGTTGGAGACTACTGGTCTAATCCAACCTCATAGTAAAACATGGTTACAAAGTTTAGGGCACAACCCAAGGAGCACCAACCCCTGACTTTAGGGAGCCAACCCAAGGAGCTACAAACCCTATTAGATTTATGGGCTACAACCCAAAGGAGCACCAACCCCTGCACTGAGCTACAACTCAGTGTTCACAATGCAAACTTCAAATACATAAGTTGTTATCATGTTACAAGTGAATCTTGCAACCTTATCAAATATCTTACTTTGTCAGTGAAGTATTTTCTCTCCTTTACCGACTCACTCTTCTTCCTTCTCTACACCTCCTGCTTCTCTACTGGATCTATAGCTCACCTTCAGCACATCACCAGTATCACACTCTGTTGGTGTAGTCACTACCGCTTCTTCTCTCCAACCGGTTGAAAGCTTCAACCAGGTTCACTCTCCCTCTCTTGCTCATTGAGCACTCGACTGATCTTGTCTTTACCTACAAAAGTCTACCACTTTGCAACAACACAATATTCACATCTTCAGCAGCAACAAACAATCTCTTAGGCCTTTTTACTTATAGCCCAAATTTCCCGCCAAACGCCAATTCAAAACTCAAGCGGTTAGGGTTTCTTCACCATCTTCAAGACATCCCAAATCCAATAAAATCTTTCAAGATCTGATCTTTCTGACATCTGAATGCATATCTCTGCCATAGTCGTGTTTCCTCGATCACGCCCTTTAATCCTGGTGATTTTCTTTTTACCTTCTCAGCATATCCTTCGGTTAGTCACAAGAGATCTATCGGGTTGTTTCCTTCATCAACCTCGATCTTCTCAATCTCTTAGTTGGCTCGTAGTTGTCTTTCAGACCTCGAGCCTCAAACCCCTGCAATCCTTCTACAACATGTCCCATGATTTGAGTGACTTTTCATTAAAGTTGACCAACCCCTACAACAACCCCATTGTTGTACATTTTATCTTTTTCCAATCACAGGTTTTCCATGTTGACTCTGTGTTGACTTTCTACTAGCTCAACACTTCAATTCAGTCCAAGTAGGATCACCAACCAACCACCTTACCGGTTCCTCACTTCAGCCAGTTTGCTAACCCTTTCGGTCTCAACCATTCTACCAGTTACTTTGTCATATCTACTCTCATCTTGAGCTATCGATGGAACTCTCAAACCGGTCTCCAGACTAGTAAGTCCTAAGTATGCTCATTTCCACAAATGGGAAATCTTTTGCAACAACACCTTGCATATATAATCGATGGACTCATATATCGGTTACCACTCTTGATGGCATCATGTCATTAACCTTCACAAGACTCCTATCTTCTTTCAGAGAGA
This sequence comes from Cryptomeria japonica, assembly GCF_030272615.1. Taxonomy (NCBI): domain Eukaryota; kingdom Viridiplantae; phylum Streptophyta; class Pinopsida; order Cupressales; family Cupressaceae; genus Cryptomeria; species Cryptomeria japonica. The sequence goes on from NC_081415.1 coordinate 252,048,803, forward strand.
TCAGATTCCTATATTTACATTTACACATCCTTTCTTCCTTAACAAGGATGTTCCTTCCTCTACCGGTTTGTCAAGGTGACAAACACTTCTAACTTACTCTGACTCTTCTAAAGATGACTACAACCTCTTTCGGTGGGATTCTTTCTATTCTACAACCTCATAGCATATCGGTTCATTCTTCTCTTCAAGTGTTGAAGTGAAGAGATGTATGTCCAACACCGGTAGAAGAGATGTATGTGCAACACTATTATGAAGGAGTATAGGATGTGATATCTTGGATATCACCTTGTGTTGCTAAACACTGGTAAAGATAAGAAAGATGACCTCAGAGGCCATCAATACACAAGCTAGTGCCTGACTTGTGTGAAGAGATGGAGAAGTGTTGTGAGTGGTTGAAGTGATTCAGATAACATTCTGCCTCTTCATCCCAAGTAACCGCTCACTACACTTCTCCATCTCTTCACACAAGTCAGGCACTAGCTTGTGTACTGATGGCCTCTGAGGTCATCTTCCTTATCTTTAGCGGTGTTTAGCAACACAAGGTGATATCTAAGATATCACATCATGTACTCCTTCATAACAATGTTGCACATACATCTCTTCTACTAGTAATCATCCCATACCGGTTGACATCAATGACAACACAATGCCAACAATCTCCCCCTTTTGCATTGATGTCAACATTTGTAGTATCTGACATACTACATAATTCTTCTCCCCGTTTGACACAATGACAAAGGGTATTGTCAGGCTATTATTACTCTTTGTTTGTGTTGGTCACTGACAGAATAATTTATCCCCCTTTGTTTTTATTGGATGTAACACTTCCTTAGATACCACTAGTTATCTTATCACTGGATGCTATATCTTCTCAAGTCACAACACTTGAGATGGGGAACTTAACCACCATCTGACATCAATTGAGTAAGCAAGTCCGAAGTCAAGAAGGACTAATACCAATTGTTGATGTGTCAATGAATATTGCTCTCCTTCCGTTCAATGCAACACCTTTGCAAATCCCATCTCCTTCAATTTGGGCAGTCAGCATTCTTACCAGTTCAAGAAAACCAGCTCTTCATCATGAGCACTTGAACTCCCCCTAAGTCTTGCATCTCTAGGTTCTTATTTCCAGATGGGTACGGTACTGAGACACCAATCTTCACCATATACCAGTTTAGTTGTTCATATGTGATCATCAGATGATCCATCAACTCCATTTTATCCAGCACATCTTATGACATGATCCTGGACTTACACAATGTCAGAAAATGTTACCATCATGCCAAGAATAAAAAATAGTTAGCCCAAAAGTATGCAAGCTTTCATGATCAATAATCAGGCTCAGGTATTTTCCAATACCACCTGAGACACAAACTCTACATTCCAAGCTACCGAGGCTAATGCAATGAATTTCCAACTTCATTGTCTTACATAACCTGCAAGTACCTGTTAGCAGTCATATCGGTAACATACTACATATGTCAGTTAACATTTCATACCGATTGTTAACCATTACTTCTTGACAAATGTAATGGGGATCCATCACTGATCTGTGGGTGTGTAATCAAGGAGACACCTACACACTCTTGTCATCTTCTTCCTTTATGTTAGAAACAACATGATTTTCATTTTGCATCCATTACTGAGGGGGGTGAATGATGAATTCAATGTGCATTACTCCCCCTAAGATCTTGCATCTCCATTAGGCCTGAGGAGATACCACCTGTGCATTAAATGCACCATTCTGATCTCGTGTCTTCTGCCTCCATATCTACTTGGTCTCACTTTTCTTCCCCTTTTTAGTCTGGGAAGAAGGGTTTGCCTTCTTCTGCTGATGGAACCTTTCTTTTTCTAATCCTTCACCTTGACCAGAAGTGGTGCTATAGTAGCACACAACATCCATCCCAACCTCATGATTGGGGAATCTTCTATCATACTGGTTTGACCATCTCCTCCTATTCATGCTACTTTGACTAGTAACAGGAACCGATAGACCTCTTACTCCTGCAGGGACATATCTCCTCTAGTTCCATGCAGATCTTTGCCTTCCATATACTCTATTTTCACATTTCCGTAGAGCATGGCCATTTTGTTGGCCTCTATGCAGCTGCAGGTTCCTCTTCCTGCACTCAAGCTCTCTATGGCCAGATCCATTATAGTTATGACAACCAATCTTTGCATAACCGGGAGAAGGAACATGGAGGTATCTTCTTCTGGATACATTCTTCATATCAGCATGTTTTCTATGAGATCCTATCTTGTCCTTTCTAGATCTCATTCTATAATCCCTTACCTTATGGCCATAAACATTACATGTAAAGCAGTAACCAGTAAATGATTGCTTATGACTTACATGTTTATATTGAAATTCATGAGAAGATCTTGTCGCTTTTGCATCCCCATCTTCTCCTTTTCGAGAAGAGACCCATGGTTGTCCATTCTGAGAAGCTCTTCCATCTGATCCCTTCTTCTTCTCCCACACATGCTTCCCCCTGTGGGTGGTAGCATTTCTTTTCCCTCTGCTTATGGAAGGTCTCCTCAGCTGCTTTCTCATCTTCCTGCTTCCGATGAGGTTTTCTTCTCCCATCTTCCCCTTACTTCTGGGATCTGTATGAAGATTCCTCCTTGCAGCATTGATCTTTACTTTTGTCTACAAGTCCACACCAGTTATGGTCAAGTCAACCTTCTTTTGAAGAGCACCTCTAACTGGAGAGCTCTGGCCTTTGTTTTCTTCAAGCAACCAATGAATTTTTTTGTCTTTTATTTCTAGCTGAGAGGCTAGATCTTCACACCGACATACCTTTATGTCCTTTAACTAAGTCTTCAACTCTGAGATGTATTTCTTTGATTCTTCAAGGCATTTGACCAACCAGTTTTGTTCCACAATAGCAGCATTCTTGAATAGCTCGTATTCTCTTTTAACTCTATTGAGTTCTTCAAGTGTATTTACAAGCTCTCCTTCAAGGTCAACTTCACCTACTTCATCATCAAAAGGATCTTGATGGAAAGATCTATCTGCCATGTCTTCCTCTTCATCATCATCGCTGCTCAACACATCTTGTTGAGGAGAGGTGATTGCCCAGCCACTTTCAAATTCTTGGGCCATAAGAAGTTGAGCTCCTTCATCTTCACTGCGGTGGTTGTTGGAAGATCTATCTTCCTCATCTAGATAAATATGAGATGTATTTCTCATATTTTCTTCAAATGTAGAATCTATTGTTGAGGGTTCATTTCAATAGAGCTTCTTCAATCTTTCCCATAAGCTCTTTGTTGTCTTACACCTATCAACCTGTGAAGAGACTGTTGGCATATGCACACTCCAATGAGACATTGTAGGTGATTGAAGGTTTTGTCATTGATGGCAACCTTGCAATCCTATGGCTCCGGCAAAGCATTACATTGACAAGTTAGTGCACCAGCATCAGCAAATCACACTCTACACCGGCACTGGCACCGGCACAAAGAAAGGAAGTACACCGGCAAAGAGGCCGACAGGATTTTGTAATATTATATTTTGTTTATTATTGTAAAAACTTTGTAAGCTGACTTGGCATGTTGTAAAATGACACTTATATATAAAAGAGATCATTGTAGACATTTTGAAAGTAAGGAAGCAAGTGAATAAAGTAATGTATGTGAATTATTAAGGCAGACCTATTATGTGAAATATAGGTTGAAGGGTTTATGTAAGAAACAGAGAAGCAACCGGTACTGTATCAGGCATTATAGATGCTATTGTAAAGCAGTACAAGATATTGGATTTGTATAATCCACATTGTAAGTCAGTGAGACTTTCCATTGAGTAGTGAGCTCTAGGCAGTTGGCCTTCCTACATGTGCAGGCCCCTATTGTAAGTAATATTCTCTTATTGGCCAGTGAGTGAATATTGTGGGTCACAAATCCCACCGAGGTTTTTCCCACACCGGGTTTCCTCGTTAAATCCTTGTGTTATGGTGTGCTTTTCATGTGGCTGTTCTTAATCCTGTTTATTACATTATTTCTTGCATACCGGTACACTATTATAATATGTTCAGCATGTTTTAAGATAAGAAATTCTAATTACCAGTCAGATACTAATTCACCCCCCCCCCCCCCCCCCGCAGTATATGTGGGATTCCTAACAATTGGTATCAGAGCCTGGTCCTCTATTTTCAAAAGCCTAACAACTTGAGGAAGATCTTGACACCGGTAAAGATGGAAAATCTGATGAAGCAACTTGAAGGAGCTCTTTCAGACTATGATGTAGAGAAATTGAAAAATATCAAACTAGAAGATGATTTAAGGGCAGCTCAAGATATCATTCAGGCACTTCAAGAGAATCTTACTATTGCAAGAAATAAGAGAAGAGAACTTTGTGAAAAGTTGCAAAATGAGAATGATGAAAAGGAATCACTTAATAAATAGATAAGCAAGCTGAAACAAGAGAACATGACAACAAAGAATGAGATGCAGGATATGACTATGAGATTTTGTCAAGTGATTGAGGATAGGAAGAAGAATGAAGAGGAATTGACCAGAAGACTAAGTGATACAGCAAATGAAAACACAAGACTTAGCTATGAAAATGACATGTTGAAGACAGATCTGATGCACACTCAGAATGACTCAAATGAACTGATGAGACAAAAATAAGCCTTAGAAAGTGTAGCGTCCTAAAATTGCGACACTTGCAATTTCGACTGCATTTCGGTCTTCACGATGGCGACGCAACACGCAACCTGAATGGAGACCCCGAAATTTGCTCACGACACTGAAAACTGCATTTTTCAAGCACCCTGGCCTGAACCTCCTTGCACCCTGTTGTCCCGGGAGGTGGGACCAAAGTGCCCAGCGCCCTGGTCCCTCAGGACCAGGGCGCCCAGTGCCCTGGTCCCTGGGTCCTATTTTGGGCCCGGTCTCCTAAGGGGCTCGAGTCTTTTTGTTTGCAATTTGGAAATTAACTTTCCTGGTCGGCCTAAGGTCGAGAAAATAAGTCTATCAGCCCTAATTGACAAGTATATAAACTACATTTTCCTCTCTCATTTGGGTAGATGGAAAAAAAAGGCGAAAGCAAAATTCAAACATTCAAGCATTCAAGCATTCAAGCATTCCTTCTAAGTCTCCATTCAAGGCTAAGTGTTGCATTCAAGTCAAGGATTCAACCATTGAAGAGGAGATCACATACTACATGCTACATACAACATACAACATACAACATCTAAACCTTCGCACATAAGGATACAAACATCCTTAGAACAAGGTATTAGTACTTGTTTTACAGTCATTTACATTTACAGCTCTTGCTCATTTCTTGGTTAATTCCAAAACCGGGGTTTGACCTAAAGGCAAACCCCTAATCCCTAACCCCCCAATCGTCTTCGCTTTTCTGTGTGTAGGTTGCAGGTACGCGGCTGAAATTGAAGATCTGGAATCCTTGTGCAGAGACGAACAGATCCCCCTTCGTTTCGCGGATTTTTCGGAGGACCGTGGCGTCGGGCGCCATCGTCCCGACAACTTTTGCTCAAATTTGCAGGACAGCGCCGTATCGACATTTTACTGCTAATTCCAGGTCCGCAGCTTCATCCTATAATCCGAACTCAGTTTATAAGCAAATCTTTGTCACTTTCTATGCATGCTTAGTTTAATTCTTCTATCAACATTCTTTACAAAAGAGGGTAGCCTTGCTGTCTTAACCCTTGAAACACATTTAGCATCCAATCTTGCAGTGCGTGGGATTGGATCTAGTGGGTTTCAACCCCTCTTTTGAATGTAAAGTCTCTCCCCTAAGTGAAAACCATCGAATCCTAGCGAACCTCCCTTCTCTCTCCTCGGAGTTGGAAGAGGGGAGTGCAACTAGGGTTCGACCGCGATTTTCCACTTTACATTTTGGTGAACCCAACGTGAACATCCTTTCTGATTTTTCATGCTTAGATCTGAAAAAATTGATTACATTTCCATGTTTGATCTTTTGCAAAATTTTAGAGGTGATTGCATTAAAACCCTAAAATTTTCTTTTTAGTAATTGAACTTGTGAAATGTCTAAATGTTAATGCTTGTTTCAGATCTGCCCTTCTATTACAAATTTGCAATCCATATTTGTGCTTTAATTCTGAAAATTAAGTGGTTAAGTGTCAAAACCCTAATTTTTGAAACCCTCTTGATTCAACCTTTGTCTAACAATTTCACTGATCAAAACATCTCCAAATCAGTTGTAACTTTGGATTCCGCAATAAAATCACAACATCTTTCATCCCTGAAAATTTGGAAAAAAGTTGCGAGGACCGTGGCGCCGAGCGCCATCGTCCCCGACATTTTTTCCGAAATTTTGGGAGCAAGATCTTACTGTATTTTCCTGCTAAAATCCAGAATTTTGGCTGATTTTATCAATTATAACACCTTCAAAATTACAGTCAAAGTTGGTCTTGTGATTGCTTGGATTAAGGCTTCTAAACATTTAAAAATCATTGAAATTGAAATTTTGTGTCAAAATTGTGTTCTTACTGTCCTAAATCTGAAAAGTGTGTTATCATTCATTCGAAATTTCAGTGCTTTATTCAAATTCTTGCATTTTGTGACTTTTGAAATTAAGTGCTTAATTACAACAACTTTAATTTCCGCTTTCAAAATTGAATTTTGCGTGAAATTGAGTCAATTTTCAAATTTCAAAATTTGCATTGCTCTTGACATTCCCTCTAAAATCATAAAATTCAAAATTTCAGTTTCCCTCTCTTTTTCAAAATTCAAATTTTGCATTTTTCGACAATCTTGGTAGGGTTCAATTTCGAGATTGCAACTTTAATTTGGCCTATCTACAGATCGTAAAATCACTCAATTTTTTTAGATTAGCTCTAAAATCATCATACCTTTCATCCCTGCAAATTTCGAAAAAAGTTGCAAGGACCGTGTTGCACTCCGAGCGCCACAGTCCCGGACATTTTTTCCGAAATTTCGGGAGACTGTTGTGATTGCATTTAACAGCTTAAATCTAGAAGATTGGCTGATTTTACTGAAAATTGCTACCTCTAAATTCAAAATCTTCTCTCTCTTTCTAGTGAATGAGTTTTACAACAATAAGCCCTACCTACACTATTCCCGTTAGACGAAGTCGTAGAATTAAGTCTTTCCGAGGTTTAACTACTGAGGAGATGGAACCTAATTTGAATAGCCTTTTTAACGAGGACATGGGTAATTCCTCTAATCCTCCTAATGATGAAGAAGCTCTCCATGAGGTTTCTGTAGAACAACTTTCGAAATTGGATAACCAATTTGATGATTTTCGACAATGGATGTCTCAAGAGTACCCTGATAGTCAAGCTCTTCCTTTAATTGAGGGTCTAAAACATATGCTTCAAAGTGATAAGAATGGAATTGATATTTTGCGTGGTATTGCACACATTGTGGATTTGAATGTGATGCCTATGAAGAGTTGTGCTGAAAATTTGGGTTATACACAACCTCCTACTCAAGTCAATCATTCTATTCCTTTGCTGACTTCTATTGCTAGCATACCTACCTTTACGTCAAACATAATGGCTACTTCTACACAAGACAGTCCTCCTATGATCACCAGTCATGGGGGCAACCCTTCTTCTTCAATTAACCCTCTTCCTTCATTCAATCCGACTTCTTCATTCATTCCTTCAATGAGTGTTCCTATTACATCTCCACAAATGAACATGATGCAAGGGGGCAATTCGTTTAACCAATCCATTCCTCCTTGTAGTGTTCCTCCTGCCCAATCATCTCCTATGACTAATTATCAGATAGTCCCACCACCTTACTCTTTACCTTCTTTCAATAACATAACACCTCCATCTCAATCTAAAACATCCAATATGAATTCTTCGACTGAAGCAACCATTAACAATCTTGCACAAACTGTCTCTTCTTTACAGCAACAAATTGCCTCTATGAATCAATCTAAGTTTAGTGTGCCCACATTTGACGTTGCGAGCCCACTTTCTCTTGACATTGTTCGAGCTATCCCTCCTAAACATGTTGAAATCCCGCATTTGGAACTTTATAATGGTAAAGGAGATCCTCTAACACATGTTAAGACTTTTCAAACAATATGTACTGATTTTGCTTATGACCAAAGGTTGCTTGCAAAACTGTTCACTAGAACATTAAGAGACAAAGCCCTACAATGGTATTGCTCGTTGCCTTCTTATTCTATTACTTCTTTCGAACAACTTGCAAATGCTTTCATTCAACAATTTCAAAACAATATAAGTCCTAAAGTTACTTTGATTGATTTAATGCATTGTAAACAAGGTGTTAAAGAAAAAGTGACTGATTTCATTGGTAGATATAAGCATTTGTATGCTCAAATTTCTTTTCCCGTGCCTGACAATGATATTCAAAGAATCTTTATTTCTAATTTACAAAAAGATATTCGAGACAAACTTCTATTTTCTGAGTTTACTTCTTTCCAACAGTTGTGTGCCACTCTTCACAATTATCAACTGACTGTGAGTCAAATGGAACAATCACATCCTATGGCTCCGAGTGATAAGGGTGATAGCAGTCAACAACCATTTGGGAAGTTTAAACCGAACAGAGATTCCATCAAATTCAATGAAAACATCATCAACAACAATGTGAATGCAGCATCAGGTGTGCCTCCTATTTCTAAATTTTTCAAGAAAGAAAGAAAGTATACTCCTTTGAATGAATCATTGCATAGTATTATGAATAAGTTATTGGAACAAAATGTGCTTACTCTTCCTCCTATAAGGCAAATTGATCCTGCAAAGATTACTTCACCTTATTTTGATAACAAATCTTTTTGTCAATTTCACCGTCAGCCTGGGCATGATACTGAAAAATGTTTTTCTTTAAAGGGTAAAATTCAAGATTTGATTGATCACAATACTATCTCTGTTTCTGGAGTGGATGATAAAGGCAACACATCTGTAGCTCCTCCTAACCAAAATCTTCATATTTTCACTGATCCATTGCCTTCTCATACCTCTAATGCAATTGAGGCTAATGATTCCTCTCTCTCATCTGATGGTCTTGTGTCTATGACTCCGAATGTGATTAACTTTGTAGAGCAGCAAGAAATCCCTAAAGAACCTTCCATCACATTTGATTCTAGTGAAACCATTAGGGCACCTGATGGTCCTTTATACATAGTTGCAAAAGTCAAGAATACACCTTGCCGTGGAGTGCTTATTGATCCTTCGTGCATGGTTAATGTTATTACTGAAGAATTTCTTTTTACTTTGCAATTGAATCAAGTGATCTATGACAAAACAGATGTGATTGTGAAATTATTTGATACATTCTCTTCTCCTGCAATTGGTTCTATTACATTGCCTATTGAGGTCTATAACAAATCTCTTGATGTGAACTTTGCTATTATTCCATCTTCCGAACAATTTCGTGTGAAGCTTGGTTATCCTTGGCTATCCTCCATGAACGCTATTGCTTCTCCTATTCATAAGTGTTTGAAATTTCCTCATAATGGTGAAGTTGTTACTGTCAATCATAGTCTCTTTAAACCAGCTGAAAGAACTTCTAGTGTTCCTATTGATTACTTTTGGCCTAAACAATTCCAATCTCTTCCTCCGCGAAGTGATCATCTTTTTAAATCTTATCAAAAGTGGAAAACAGATATGATCCTATCTCTAAGTGAACCTAGAACACCTAAACTTGACATTCCTATCATTCTTGAGAAGGAAGTTCTTCCTTTGAAAGATAAAACTAATGTCTTTCCTCAAGAAAATTCCCAACCCGTCCCTATGGATGTGACTATGTCTATGCCTAATAAACCTTCTAAAAGTAGACCTATACCTCCTTGTCATGATGGACTTGGTCTTCTTCCTAAACCAAATATTCCTCCTTTATATGGAGCAGTTCCTCCTCCTTCCTTTTATAGAAAGAAGAGACCTTCTTCTTCTCCTATTATCCAGCCTAAGAGACCACAACCTAAACACCCAAGTGCTAAGGATGAGAACATTCCTCCTCCTCAATCTTCTCAACTTCCTACTAAGACTAGACGAAATCGTTCTGCACGCGAACGTCGACAAAAGCGTCGTCTTAGAGTTGAAACTTTGCAATCTCCAAAAACACCTTCAACAAGCATTATTCCATTTTCTCCTCAGCCGGACATTGAGCCTAAATCTCCTAAACATAAGATGCATGATGGTCTTGATCCGGTGCGAGTTAAAGATCCTATTTTTATAAATCTTGATGATGATATAGATGAAAATGTTATTCATGATGAAAATGTTACTCCTCTTGCTTCTGATAGTGAATATGAACTTGTTGATATTGATAACCATTTATCTAATGAATTTTCTAAAGCACTTATCCTAGCTCCTAGACAAGAACAACGTGGCTCGGAACATGAACATAGCCCTTGTTTGGATCTTGTGATAGCTCCATCTGCTATGTTGGATGTTCCTCCTCTAGCGTGTTCCCTGCCTTCCCGAAACATTGATCAGCAAGATCGGGGGGTAGATGATGTGCTAGACTAGTTACATTAGCATAGCAGATTCTTTCCTCCTCTCTTTCGTTACTTCTTCTATATGTTATTCTCATTCTTCTATTTGTTGTCCTTAGTGTTGTCTACTTGAGGATGATGCAAAGCATTGAGATCTCTCGATCTCTCTCATGTTGACTCAAAAGACACATGTGTTCCCTTCTTCTAGGTGACCTTCCTTGATTGGGGAATGAAGAACAATTATGCATACATACATATGATATATATACATGACTTATCATACGGCATACTGACCCCGGGGAAAGCGAAGTCACCTCGTGCTTTGTGTTTTGTGTCTATTATCCTTGGGTTTATCTCACACTTGGGGGCTAAATCCTTGCGATAACGTGCTCCTTTCTCATTTCTTATGTGTATCACTACGTTAAAACAATCACCCCCGGTGAAGTGTGTGCGATCGCTTTAACGTAGGGGGGCATACATCCCGTTCATATCTTTTCAAGATACTTGAAAATTTCTTGACAAATTTAGCCTTGCCTTGAAAATTTTTGATATCTTTCTTGCATGACTCATAGTGAGGGAACCTTACTACTGACAGTCATGGTTCTCCCTCGTGATCTTCCCTTTTACTTTGTCAATCGAAGTCGTAATATCCTTAGTCCACTGGGGGCTTGGTGTATCTTGCCTCCTTGACATGGTGAAAGTCTTTCAATGTTGTTTCCTTGTACTTTACCGGAAGTATGAGCATACATACTCCCGCTAAAGTGGGGGCTAAATGTAGCGTCCTAAAATTGCGACACTTGCAATTTCGACTGCATTTCGGTCTTCACGATGGCGACGCAACACGCAACCTGAATGGAGACCCCAAAATTTGCTCACGACACTGAAAACTGCATTTTTCAAGCACCCTGGCCTGAACCTCCTTGCACCCTGTTGTCCCGGGAGGTGGGACCAGAGCGCCCAGCGCCCTGGTCCCTCAAGACCAGGGCGCCCAGCGCCCTGGTCCCTGGGTCCTATTTTGGGCCCGGTCTCCTAAGGGGCTCGGGTCTTTTTGTTTTCAATTTGGAAATTAACTTTCCTGGTCGGCCTAAGGTCGGGAAAATCAGTCTATCAGCCCTAATTGACAAGTATATAAACTACATTTTCCTCTCTCATTTGGGTAGATGGAAAAAAAAGGCGAAAGCAAGATTCAAACATTCAAGCATTCAAGCATTCAAGCATTCAAGCATTCAAGCATTCAAGCATTCCTTCTAAGTCTCCATTCAAGGCTAAGTGTTGCATTCAAGTCAAGGATTCAACCATTGAAGAGGAGATCACATACTACATGCTACATACAACATACAACATACAACATCTAAACCTTCGCACATAAGGATACAAACATCCTTAGAACAAGGTATTAGTACTTGTTTTACAGTCATTTACATTTACAGCTCTTGCTCATTTCTTGGTTAATTCCAAAACCGGGGTTTGACCTAAAGGCAAACCCCTAATCCCTAACCCCCCAATCATCTTCGCTTTTCTATGTGTAGGTTGCAGGTACGTGACTGAAATTGAAGATCTGGAATCCTTGTGCAGAGACGAACAGATCCCCCTTCGTTTCGCGGATTTTTCGGAGGACCGTGGCGCCGGGCGCCATCGTCCCGACAACTTTTGCTCAAATTTGCAGGACAGCGCCGTATCGACATTTTACTGCTAATTCCAGGTCCGCAGCTTCATCCTATAATCCGAACTCAGTTTATAAGCAAATCTTTGTCACTTTCTATGCATGCTTAGTTTAATTCTTCCATCAACATTCTTTACAAAAGAGGGTAGCCTTGCTGTCTTAACCCTTGAAACACATTTAGCATCCAATCTTGCAGTGCGTGGGATTGGACCTAGTGGGTTTCAACCCCTCTTTTGAATGTAAAGTCTCTCCCCTAAGTGAAAACCATCGAATCCTAGCGAACCTCCCTTCTCTCTCCTCGGAGTTGGAAGAGGGGAGTGCAACTAGGGTTCGACCGCGATTTTCCGCTTTACAGAAAGAGAACTAGAAACTGCAAATCAACATAAAGAAAAATTCAAGAAAAGCTCAGAGGAACTTGGCACCTTGCTGAAGAATCAAAAACCTAAAGCTGACACTTTTGGAATTGCTTTGAAGTTGGTGAAAGCTTCGGTACTACAAATACTCAAGATCACAGCAAACCGGTAAGACAACCTAATGCTTATAAATTCAATTGAAAATGCTTTAACTGTAATAAGTATGGCCATAGAGCAAATGAATGTAGATCTAGAAATTATCAGAATATCAACACACCCACCGGTGAATGTTCAAAATGCAACAAAGTTGGTCACAACTCTGAAAATTGCAAAATGAATGTGAGATGTTATGTTTGTGGAAGATTTGGACATTTATCTAATCAATGCAGAACACAAACCGGCATAGGTTATGGGAAACCTATTCAGAAGAATAATGTAATTTGTTTTGCATGTAACAAGATTGGGCATATTGCAAAATTCTATAGAAGTAAAGGATCACCAGTAGACAACAAAAGTTCTAGCTTGAAGGGTAAAGAAAAAGTTGAAGAGGTTAAGTAAGTATTCTCAAAACACTGGAATAGAAAAGTTGATCTAAATATTGGGATTACTCCTCCACCGGTAGAACTAGTCAATGCTTCACCGACAGGACAGAGTGATGCTCCACCGATAGGATAGAGTAGTGCTCCACTAGCAAGAAGCTCTTCATCTAATTGAAGAAAGTTTCCTTGAGGGTTTGGCAATCTAATGACACGTGCTATTATCCCCTCGGTTAGAGATAAGAAGTTGGAAATTACTTATTACCGGAAGACAATGTTAAGTGAATACTTAACTGGCATGCATTTAATGTGGTAGATGGTGAAAAGACACTATAAATTCAAGGTTTTGGCTCCATTTCATTTCACCGAGATTTCAAACTTACAAAGAGCGTGAAGATTCCGAGCTAAGACATTTCGAGCTAAGAGGCAAGAACACTCCAAACAATCATCCATCCTAAAGGCAGTAAAAGGTATTTTATCATGGCATCCACCTCTACAATTGAATATATAGTGAGCCCTACTATTGTTGAAGTTATAAAAAGACCTAGGCCCATATTTCAATTAGTTCCCAAGGTAGCAAAGAAAGATGATACCTTAGGTGCTTTTTCTCAAATTCCTAAGGGAGTTGTCTATGCTGAACACCCCAGAATTTACATTCACTGTAACATTGAGGAACTAGGAGATGAAGAGATTAAAACCATGTTTAAAACTGTGATATGTGATGAAACCAGCAATGTAAAAGATGAACATAAGATCATTGAAACCCTAGGATTTACAGAGATCCTTAGCATTCTTGAATTTCCCAAGGATGCGATTAGGATAGTCTTAAGCAGGGTACATGGTGAATTTTTTTGGCTAGATGCAATTCACAAAATCACTAAGGATACTATGAAAGTTGTCATAGGGTTACCGACCACCAGTAAAAGGCCAGACAAAACTAAGAAGGTTTCAAATGACCTAGTTACTCAGTTAACTAGTGCCACATCCGATAAAAGGTCCTTAAGAGTAAATGATGTAACAGACATTAATGTGAGATTTATCAGCATGATATTAGGGTATAAAGCTACTCATGCAAATAGACTTAATTTAGTTTCAGGTTTATGCATTAAGAGTGCATATGATATGGTCACAAATAATGAAAAGATTGATGTATGTGAGTGGTTGAAGGACGAATTAATTGACAACTTAGGCAAGATTAAGAAAGACAAGAAAGGAACTTTCAGGTTTGGAAATCTGCTAGTATGTTTGATGCTACATATAACCAAATAGGTTCCCAATATAGGCTACAAAGATCTTGGATATGATATACCGGTAGGCAAACAGTTAACAAAACTATTCAATAATATGGGAGAAGACAAGGAAAACAATATCCATGATTTCTTTCAAGCACTAAAGGTCAAAATGAAGAAAAGAATCTGACTATCACAAAAGACTGTTGACAAATATAAGGATGAAATATGCTTTGTAATCAAGAAGGATGAGATCTGGATGGAAGCAGTCATCCCTAGGATAGTTTGGGTAATAGAAATGGGTTATGAAATAGATGATCATATAATTGAAACATATGCTAAAGCACTTCTGGAAGCCCCTAAAGAACCTAAGGAAGAAGTATTTGGTAGTGCAGAAACTATTGAAAGCCAAATACAATCCAAGAAAAGAGTGAAAAAGGTTGAGGCAGTTGTAAGAAAAGGTTCCAGAAAGGCAAAGGCCATAAAGAAGATGTGTTAAAACAAACCGGTATAACAGAGGATGAGTTAGCAGCTCCACAACCTGAAACTCACCTATCACCAGTAGGTACTTCTTTGGAGAGTGACATGCCTGCAACTTTCAACAAAGTTGTAAGGAAAAGAGATCCCTCACCGGCAACCACACCCTCACCTAGGAGGACAAGACAAAAATAACAAGCAGTGAGATCTCCGGTAAGAAAGGCTACACCAAAGAAGAAGAAACTGACACCCAAAAAGAAGAAGAGGACAAACAAGGACTTGGCCCCTCTTGATATACTGTTGAATGAAATTACAGAGGAAGGAAAATTGAAGAATATAGAGAAAATATATGACACTCTGACAACTGATGAAAAAGAACAAGTAGAAAACAGTGTTATATTACATATGGATATGTATAAGAAATTTTTTATGGAAGTAGTAAATGAAATTCTAGATGAACTATTTAAGAGACTGGAAGCAAGAAGACAAGCAGTAATAGAACTGGACAAGAAAATAAAGTTAGAGAAGCTACTTGTTGTATATCCGGTGAATTCACCCAAAGAAATTGATGACTTAATTGCTCAAGCCAACTGGTCAGTATTTTCTACTGCACACCAGCACATTGCCTTAATGGTTGGAAAAGTTAATGAGGTGACTAAGGAGATAGAAAATGGATGGGATATATTCCTAGTTGAAAAAGAAAAATAGGAACCCCAAACCTATAAAGGTATATCAAAAAGAAAGAGACAAGGGTAAAGGTAAATTTGGTGGACCACCTAGTATCAAGGTTAAAGACAACTTACCCCCACCTCCTTTGATTACTCCACTGATAAAAACAATAGCTACAAAAGATCAACCGGTAACTGAAAGGATGGATGTAGAAGATGGTAATCCTAATCCTGAAGTCTTATATTCTGTGGATGTTGATACTCAAAAGATCAACATTGTGGTAGACAAAGATACAGCTGATAAGACTGACATGGCTAGTGAGCCTCTAGTAGCAGAGAAAACTGATAACACACAGGAGAAACCAGTAGATGACAAAGAGAAAAAGGTAGAGACTCAGACTCAGACTAAGACAATGCAACAAACAGAGCAAAAGGCTCTTGAACAGGAATAGGAACAGAAGGAAACAGTGCCACCGACAACTAGAGAAGTAGAAAAACCATTGCTTAAGGAAATTCAGACACAAACAGACCTACCAAAGGTCAATACAAGCTTGGTTACTTCCACTGGCGATACTCAGAATCTAGGTTCATCATCAGGCTACAAATCAACTAATGTGACTGAGGTACTATTAGATTCAATTAAAAAGATAACAGACCTCAGCTCACAAGCTTATAAGGCAATAGATGATACCATACCAATTTTGAAGGTAATTGCTCCTAACTATAATATAGACAATAAAGATTCTTTAGGACAACTTGATACCTTGTGTAAATATATCACAGAAAACATTGAGAAAATAAAGGAAGAAACATTGAAGGATAAAGTAGAAATTGAAAAGCAGAAATTCTTTGATGAGAAAATAAAGAAGTGTAACAGAGATTTTGACACACTTCTACCGGAATTGTGTAGCTTACTAAAAGAGTACAAAAATTTGTACAAAGACACCCGTAAGACAAACTTTTTGACTGTAGATATAGATAAAAAGATGAGCAAGGTGCAGGATGAAATCAATAAACTTGCAGATAATTTTGTTAACTCACCTGATCCACTATCAGTTTTTGAGGAGAAGATAACAAATTTTGAAGAAGAATTACTTAAATTAGAAAGAGAAAATGAGAGAATAGTGAATAAGGAAAAACATCTAAGATTAAAACTGAGTCCAAGATTGGACTATCTAGCATCACTACGGAAGGAAGTATCTGAGGCACTAATACAGGGATAGAAAACACTGGTAGAGCATTTGCAGCATCTCACTGGTACAGTTAAGAGAACAAAGACAACAATAAGAGATAGTAAAAAGTTTATGGAGAGTATAAACTTGATTTTGGCAGATCTATTTCAAATTGTAACTACCCATTTACAAGGTTGAAACTACAAACTCCACTGACATCTTGACAACCTTTGTCATTGATGCCAAAGGGGGAGTAGTGGGATGAGAAAATTCAACATCATAGGAATCATATGCTCAGGGGGACCACACACATTTTTGGACTTCACATTTCTAGATAATTTTTTGATACACTTTTGAAATTTCTCATGAGTGTTGCCATCAATGCTAAAGGGGGAGATTGTTGGCATATGCACACTCCAATGAGACATTGTAGGTGATTGAAGGTTTTGTCATTGATGGCAACCTTGCAATCCTATGGCTCTGACAATGCATTATACAGGCAAAGCATTACACCGACAAGTTAGTGCACCGGCATCAGCAGATCACACTCTACACTGGCAGTCAGGACACCGGCACCAGCACTGGTACAAAGAAAGGAAGTACACTGGCACAGAGGCTGACAGGATTTTGTAATATTATATTTTGTTTATTATTGTAAAAACTTTGTAATCCGACTTGGCATGTTGTAAAATTACTCTTATATATAAAAGAGATCATTGTAGACATTTTGAAAGTAAGGAAGCAAGTGAATAAAGTAATGTATGCGAATTATTAAGGCAGACCTATTATGCGAAATATAGGTTGAAGGGTTTATGTAAGAAGCAGAGCAGCAATCAGTACTGGATCAAGCATTATAGATGCTATTGTAAAGCAGTACGAGATATTGGATTTGTATAATCCACATTGTAAGTCAGTGAGACTTTGCATTGAGCAGTGAGCTCTAGGCAGTTGGCCTTCCTGCATGTGCAGGCCCCTATTGTAAGTAATATTCTCTTATTGGCCAATGAGTGAATATTGTGGGTCACAAATCCCACCAAGGTTTTTCCCACACCGAGTTTCCTCGTTAAATCCTTGTGTTATGGTGTGCTTTTCATGTGGATGTTCTTAATTCTATTTATTACATTATTTCTTGCATATCGATACACTGTTATAATATGTTCAGCATGTTTTAAGATAAGAAATTATAATTACCAGTCAAAAACTGATTCACCCCCCCCCCCCTCCGCCCTCTCAATATCTGTGGGATTCCTAACAGAGACATCACTGGTGAGCACACTGAGAATAGCCTGCATGGCTTTTTCATTACACTGGTTTCTTTTTTCTTCTACACATCCAGTAGGAAAACTGATCTTTCTAGGGAGACCATCAACTACTGACATCCATACATCAAACCCTAAAGACGATAGGAAGACTTCCATTCTGCAACTCTAAATAGAAAAATTTGAACAATCAAATATTAGAGAACAAGTAGATACTGAACAAACTATTTTGTCCTTGGGCCAGAATCTACCCAAGTTGGAGAAAACTCTTCTAACTGGGAACCTACGCTCTGATACCAATTGTTAGACACAATGCACCACTGAGAGGGGGAGGGGGTGATTCAGTGGTTCTCAAAACTTTTGTTTTTGTCTTTCCTTTGAGGGTGACACCAGTTTGTGAATCAAGCACAAAGAAGATTTACCGGTTAGTACTGAAACTAACTCAAATACACACACACAAGGAGACATCACATAACACCAGTATATACGAGGAAAACCCAAAGTGGGAAAAACCTCGATGAGCAATGTTGTTGGAGACTACTGTTCAAATCCAACCTCACAATAAAATACAGTTACAAAGTTTAGGGCACCAGCCCAAGGAGCACCAACCCCTGACTTTAGGGCACCAACCCAAGGAGCTACAACCCCTATTAGATTTATGGGCTACAACCCAAAGGAGCACCAACCGTTGCACCGAGCTACAACTTAGTGTTCACAATGAAAACTTCAAATACATAAGTTGTTATCATGTTACAAATGAATCTTGCAACCTTATCAAATATCTTACTTTGTTGGTGAAGTAACTTCTCTCCTTTACCAACTCACTCTTCTTCCTGCTCTACACCTACTTCTTCTCTGCTAAATCTATAGCTCACCTTCAGCACATCACCGGTATCACACTCTATTGTTGTAGTCACTATCGGTTCTTCTCTCCAACCAGTTGAAAGCTTCAACCAGGTTCACTCTCCCTCTCTTGCTCATTGAGCACTCGGTTGATCTTGTCTTTACTTGCAGAAGTCTACCACTTCGCAACAACACAATATTCACATCTTCAGTAGTAACGAACAATCTCTTAGGCCTTTTTACTTATAGCCCATATTTCCCGTCAAACACAAATTCAAAACTCAAGCGGTTAGGGTTTCTTCAACATCTTTGAGACATACCAAATCCAATTAGATCTTGCAAGATCTAATCTTTCTGACATCTGAATGCATATCTTTGCCATAGTCATGTTTCCTCGATCACACCCTTTAATCCTAGTGATTTATTTTTTATGTTCACGATAAATCCTTCGGTTAGTCACAAGAGATCTGTCAAGTTGTTTCCTTCATCGCCTTGATCTTCTCAATATCTTAGCTAGCTCATAGTTGTATTTCAGACCTCGAGCCTCAAACCTATGCAATCCATCTGCAACATGTCCCATGATTTGAGTGTCCTTTCATTAAAGCTGAC
Organism: Cryptomeria japonica; assembly: GCF_030272615.1. Taxonomy (NCBI): domain Eukaryota; kingdom Viridiplantae; phylum Streptophyta; class Pinopsida; order Cupressales; family Cupressaceae; genus Cryptomeria; species Cryptomeria japonica. Next base: position 252,068,041 of record NC_081415.1, read on the forward strand.
CAACCCCTGCAACAACCCCATCATTGTACATTTTGTCTTTTTCTAGTCGCGGGTTTTCCATGTTGACTCTGTGTTGACTGTCTGCCAGCTCAACACTTCAAGTCGGTCCAAGTAGGATCACCGACCTAACCACCTTATCGGTTCCTCACTTCAGCCAGTTTGCTAACCCTTCTGGTCTCAACCATTCTACCAGTTACTTTGTCATATTTGTTCTCATCTTGAGTTGTCGATGGAACTCTCAAACCGGTCTCCAAACTGGTAATTCCTAAGTATGCTCATTTCCAAAAGGAAAACTTCTGCAACAAGACCTTGCATATATAACCGATTGACTCATATACCGGTTAACACTCTTGATGACATCATGTCATTAACCTTCACAAGACTCCTATCTTCTTTCAGAGAGATTAGATCCCTATACTTACATTTACACATCCTTTCTTCCTGATCAAGGATGTTCCTTCCTCTACCGGTTTGTCAGGGTGACAAACACTTCAAATTTCCTCTGACTCTTCTCAAGATGACTGCAACTTCTTTCGATGGAAGTCTCGTTGTTCTGCAACCTCCTAGCATACCGGTTCATTCTTCTCTTCCTATGTTGAAGTGATTTAGATAACATTTTACCTCTTCATCCCAAGTAACCACTCACAACACTTCTCCATCTCTTCAGACAAGTCAGGCAGTAGCTTGTGTACTAATGGCCTCTGAGGTCATCTTCCTTATCTTTACCGGTGTTCAGCAACACAAGGTGATATCCAAGATATCACATCTTGTACTCTTTCATAACAGTGTTGCACATACATCTCTTCTACCGGTAATCATCCCATACCGGTTGACATCAATGACAACACAATGCCAACAAAGGCATGAACAAAATACCAAATGGAAAGTAGCACTACCAAATGACCATGTGGCCCAAAAAGGAACCACCCTTATGTGCAGGAGATAGTAATAAGGCCCTGAAGAAAGCCACAATAAAGCATCACATTCTCTAACATGTACATCAGATACTCACACAAAGCATAAGAATACAAATAAGACTCCCACAAGAGTGCTCCAAGTAAAGCCGACATATGACTACACACTGTAAAGCAGAAAATGATCGAACCCTAGTTGCTCTCCCCTCTTCCAACTCCAAGGAGAGAGAAGGGAGGTTACTAGGGTTGACGGTTTTCACTTAGGGGAGACTTTACATTCAAAAGAGGGATTGAAACCCACAAGATCCAATCCCACACAATGCAAGATTGGATTCTAACTGAGTTTCAAGGGTTAAGACAGCAAGGCTACCCTCTTTTGTAAAGAATGTGCATAGAATGATCAAGCTAGGAATGCATAGAAAGTGAGAAAGATTCGCTTATAAACTGAGATAGGGATATAGGATGAAGCTGCGGACCTGGAATTAGCAGTAAAATGTTGATACGGCACTGTACTGCAAATTTGAGCAAAAGTTGACGGGACGATGGCGCCCGGCGTGCACACGGTCCTCCGAAAAATCCGTGAAATGAAGGGGGATCTGTTCGTCTCTGCACAAGGATTCCAGATCTTCAATTTCAGCCACGTACCTGCAACCTACACATAGAAAAGTGAAGACGATTGGGGGGTTAGGGATTAGGGGTTTTCCCTTAGGTCAAACCCCGGTTTTGGAATTAACCAAGAAATGAGAAATGCTGTAAAATGTCAATGATTGTAATGTAAAACAAGTACTAATACCTTGTTGTAAGGATGTTTGTATCCTTATGTGGGAAGGTATAGATGTTGTTGTACGTTGTATGTTGTATGTTGTAGTATGTGATCTCCTCTTCAATGGTTGAATCCTTGTCTTGAATGCAACACTTAGCCTTGAATGGAGACTTAGAATGATCAATTGCTTGAAGGCATGTTTGAATGCTTGAATGCTTGAATGTTTGAATGTTTGAGTATCGTTTCCATGCCTTTTTTTGTCTTCTTTCATCTTACCAAATGAGAGAGGAAAATTAGTTTATATACTTGCCAATTAGGGTTGATAGACTGATTTTCCCGACCTTAGGCCGACCAGGAAATGTTATTTTCCAAATTGCAAACAAAAAAGACCCGAAGTCCCATAGGAGACCGGGCCCAAAATAGGGCCAGGGACCAGGGCACTGGGCGCCATGGTCCTGAGGGACTAGGGCGCTAGGTGCCCTGGTCCTGAAGGACCAGGGCGTTGGGCACTCTGGTCCCACCTCCCGGGACAGCAGGGTGCAAGGAGGGATCAGGCCAGGGTGCTGGAAAAATGCAGTTTTTGATGTCGTGAGCAAGTTTCGGGGTCTCCATTCAGGTTTCGTGTTGCGTCGCCATCGTGAAGACCCAAATGCGGTCGAAATTGCAAGTGTCGCAATTTTAGGATGCTACATTTAGCCCCCACTTTAGCGGGAGTATAGGCGTACGCTCATACTTCCGGTAAAGTACAAGGAAACAACATTGAAAGACTTTCACCACGTCAAGGAGGCAAGACACACCAAGCCCCCAGTGGACTAAGGATCTTACGACTTCGATTGACAAAGTAAAAGGGAAGATCATGAGGGAAAACCATGACTGTCAGTAGTAAGGTTCCCTCACTATGAGTCATGCAAGAAAAATACCAAAAATTTTCAAGGCAAAGCTAAGTTCGCCAAGAAATTTTCAAGTATCCTGAAGGGATAGACGGGATGTATGCCCCCCTACATTAAAGCGATCGCACACGCCTCAACGGGGGTGATTGCTTTAACGTAGTGATACACATAAGAAATAAGAAGGGAAAGGAGCACATTATCACAAAGATTTAGCCCCCAAGTGTGAGATAAACCCAAGGATAATAGATACAAAACACAAAGCACGAGGTGACTTCGCTTTCCTCGGGGTCAGTATGTTGTATGATAGTTCATGTATATCATATGTATGGATGCATAATTGTTCTTCATTCCCCAATCAAGGAAGGTCACCTAGAAGAAGGGAACACATGTGTCTTTTGAGTCAACATGAGAGAGACCAAAAGAGATCTCAATGCTTTGCATCGTCCTCAAGTAGACAACACTAAGGACAACAAATAGAAGAATGAGAATAACACATATAAAGAAGTAACAAAACAGAGGAGGAAAGAATCTGCTATGCTAATGTAACTAGTCTAGCACGTCATCTACCCCCCGATCTTGCTGATCAATGTTTCGGGAAGGAAGGGAACACGCTAGAGGAGGAACATCCAACACAACAGATGGAGCTATCACAAGATCCAAACAAGGGCTATGTTCATGTTCCGAGCCACGTTGTTCTTGTCTAGGAGCTAGGATAAGTGCTTTAGAAAATTTGTTAGATAAATGGTTATCAATATCAACAAGTTCATATTCACTATCAGAAGCGAAAGGAGTAACATTTTCATCTATATCATCATCAAGATTTATAAAAATAGGATCTTTAACCCGCACAGGATCAAGACCATCATGCATCTTATGTTTAGGAGATTTTGGAGAAAATGGAATAATGTTTGTTGAAGGTGTTTTTGGAGATTGCAAAGTTTGAGAAGCAGTTGCTTGAGCCCTAAGATGACGCTTTCGTCGGCGTTCACGTGCAGAACGATTTCGTCTAGTCTTAGTAGGAAGTGGAGAAGATTGAGGAGGAGGAATGTTCTCATCCTTATCACTTGGGTGTTTAGGTTGTGGTCTCTTAGGCTGGATAATAGGAGAAGAGGAAGGTCTCTTCTCTCTATAAAAGGACGGAGGAGGAACTACTCCATATAAAGGAGGAATTTTTGGTTTAGGAAGAAGACCAAGCCCATCATGACGAGGAGGTATAGGTCTACTTTTAGAAGGTTTATTAGGCATAGACATAGTCACATCCATAGGAATGGGTTGGGAATCTTCTTGAGGAAAGACATTAGTTTTATCTTTCAAAGGAAGAACTTCCTTCTCAAGAATGATAGGAATATCAAGTTTAGGTGTTCTAGGTTCACTTAGAGATAGGATCATATCTGTTTTCCACTTTTGATAAGATTTGAAAAGATGATCACTTCGCGGTGGAAGAGATTGGAATTGTTTAGGCCAAAAGTAATCAATAGGAACGCTAGAAGTTCTTTCAGCTGGTTTAAAGAGACTATGATTGACAGTAACAACTTCACCATTATGGGGAAATTTTAAACATTTATGAATAGGAGAAGCAATAGCTTTCATGGAAGATAGCCAAGGATAGCCAAGCTTCACACGAAATTGTTCGGATGAAGGAATAATAGCAAAGTTCACATCAAGGGATTTGTTATGGACCTCAATAGGTAATGTAATAGAACCAATTGCAGGAGAAGAAAATGCATCAAATAATTTCACAATCACATCTGTTTTGTCATAGATCACTTGATTCAATTGCAAAGTAAAAAGAAATTCTTCAGTAATAACATTAACCATGCACGAAGGATCAATAAGCACTCCACGGCAAGGTGTATTCTTAACTTTTGCAACTATGTATAAAGGACCATCGGGTGCCCTGATAGTTTCATTAGAATCAAATGTGATGGAAGGTTCTTTAGGGTTTTCTTGTTGTTCTACAAATTTAATCACATTCAGAGTCATAGACACAAGACCATTAGATGAAAAAGAGGAATCATTACTCTCAATCGCATTAGAGGTATGAGAAGGTAGTGGATCAGTAAAAATCTAAAGATTTTGGTTAGGAGGAGCTACAGATGTATTACCTTTATCATTCATTCCAGAAACAGAGATAGTATTATTATCAATCAAATCTTGAATTTTACCCTTTAAAGAAAAACATTTTTCAGTATCATGCCCAGGTTGACGATGAAATTGACAAAAAGATTTGTTATCAAAATAGGGTGAATTAATCTTTGCAGGATCAATTTGCCTTACAGGAGGAAGAGTAAGCACATTTTGTTCCAATAACTTATTCATAATACTATGCAATGATTCATTCAAAGGAGTATACTTTCTTTCTTTCTTGAAAAACTTAGAAATAGGAGGCACACCTGATGCTGCATTCACATTGTTGTTGATGATGTTTTCATTGAATTTAATGGAATCTCTGTTCGGTTTAATCTTTCCAAATGGTTGTTGACTGCTATCACCCTTATCACTCGGAGCCATAGGATGTGATTGTTCCATTTGACTCACAGTCAGTTGATAATTGTGAAGAGTTGCGCACAACTGTTGGAAAGAAGTAAACTCAGAAAATAGAAGTTTGTCTCGAATATCTTTTTGTAAATTAGAAATAAAGATTCTTTGAATATCATTGTCAGGCACTGGAAAAGAAATTTGAGCATACAAATGCTTATATCTACCAATGAAATCAGTCACTTTTTCTTTAACACCTTGTTTACAGTGCATTAAATCAATCAAAGTAACTTTAGGACTTATATTGTTTTGAAATTGTTGAATAAAAGCATTTGCAAGTTGTTCGAAAGAAGTAATAGAATAAGAAGGCAACGAGCAATACCATTGTAGGGCTTTATCTCTTAATGTCCTAGTAAACAGTTTTGCAAGCAACCTTTGGTCGTAAGCAAAATCAGTACATATTGTTTGAAAAGTCTTAACATGTGTTAGAGGATCTCCTTTACCATTATAAAGTTCCAAATGCGGGATTTCAACATGTTTAGGAGGGATAGCTCGAACAATGTCAAGAGAAAGTGGGCTCGCCACATCAAATGTGGGCACACTAAACTTAGATTGATTCATAGAGGCAATTTGTTGCTGTAAAGAAGAGACAGTTTGTGCAAGATTGTTAATGGTCACTTCAGTCGAAGAATTCATATTAGATGTGTTAGATTGAGATGGAGGTGTTATGTTATTGAAAGAAGGTAAAGAGTAAGGTGGTGGGACACTATGATAGTTAATCATAGGAGAGGATTGGAAAGGAGGAACACTACAAGGAGGAATGGAATGGTTGAATGAATTGCCCCCTTGCGTCATGTTCATTTGTGGAGATGTAATAGGGACACTCATTGAAGGAATGAATGAAGAAGTTGGATTAAATGAAGGCAGAGGATTAATTGAAAAAGAAGGATTGCCCCCATGAATGGTAATCATAGGCGGAATGTCTTGTATAGAAGTAGTCATTATGTTTGATGTAAAGGTAGGTATGCTAGCAATAGAAGTTGTTAAAGGAACAGAATGATTGACTTGAGTGGGAGGTTGTGTATAACCTAGAGTTTCGGCACAACTCTTCATAGGCATCACATTCGAATCCACAATGTGTGCAATACCATGCAAAATATCAATTCCATTCTTATCACTTTGAAGCATATGTTTTAGACCCTCAATTAAAGGAAGAGCTTGACTATCGGGGTATTCTTGAGACATCCATTGTCGAAAATCGTCAAATTGGTTATCCAATTTCGCAATTTGTTCTACAGAAACCTCATGGAGAGCTTCTTCATCATTAGAAGGATTAGAGGAATTACCCATGTCCTCGTTAAAAAGGCTATTCAAATTAGGTTCCATCTCCTCAGTAATTAAACCTCGGAAAGACTTAATTCTACGGCTTCGTCTAACGGGAATAGTGTAAGTAGGGCTTATTGTTGTAAAACTCATGCACTAGAGAGGGAGAGAAGATTTTGAATTTTTAGAGGTAGCAAATTTCAGTAAAATCAGCCAATCTTCTAGATTTAGGCTGTTAAATGCAATCACGACAATCTCCCGAAATTTCAGAAAAAATGTCAGGGACCGTGGCGCTCGGAGTGCACACGGTCCTCGCAACTTTTTTCAAAATTTGCAGAGATGAAAGTTATGATGATTTTAAAGCTAACTTGAAAAAAATTGAGTGATTTTACGATCTGTAAATAGGCCAAATTAAAGTTGCGATCTCAAAATTGAACCCTACCCAGATTGTCGAAAAATGCAAAATTTGAATTTTGAAAAAGAGAGGGAAACTGAAATTTTGAATTTTATGATTTTAGAGGGAATACCAAAAGCAATGCAAGTTTTGAATTTTAAAAGTTGACTCAATTTCATGCAAAATTCAATTTTGAAAGCAGAAATCAAAGTTGTTGTAATTAAGCACTTAATTTCAAAAGTCACAAATTGCAAGAATTTGAATAAAGCACTGAAATTTCGAATGAATGCTAACACAATTTTCAGATTTAGGACAGTAAGAACACAATTTTGACACAAAATTTCAATTTCAACAATTTTTGAATGATTAGAAGCCTTAAACCAAGCAATCACAAGACCCACTTTGACTGTAATTTTGAAAGTGTTAGAATTGATAAAATCAGCCAAAATTCTGAATTTTAGCAGAAAAATACAGTAAGATCTAGCTCCCGAAATTTCGGAAAAAATGTCAGGGACGATGGCGCTCGGAGTGCACATGGTCCTCGCAACTTTTTTCCAAATTTTTAGGGATGAAAGATATTATGATTTTGTTGCGGAATCCAAAGTTACAGCTGATTTGGAGATGTTTTGATCAGTGAAATTGTCGGACAAAGGTTGAATCAAGAGGGTTTCAAAAATTAGGGTTTTGACACTTAACCACTTAATTTTCAAAATTAAAGCACAGATATGAATTGATAATTTGCAATAGAAGGGTAGATCTGAAACAAGCATTAACAATTAAACATTTCGCAAGCCTAATTACTAAAAAGAAAATTTAGGGTTTTTATGCAATCAACCTCTAACATTTGTAAAAGATCGAACATGGAAATGTAATTTAAAGAAGCCAATTTTTAGATCTAACCATGAATAATCAGAAAGGATGTTCACGTTGGGTTCACCAAAATGTAAAGCGGAAAATGATCGAACCGTAGTTGCTCTCCCCTCTTCCAACTCCAAGGAGAGAGAAGGGAGGTTACTAGGGTTGACGGTTTTCACTTAGGGGAGACTTTACATTCAAAAGAGGCATTGAAATCCGAAAGATCCAATCCCACACAATGCAAGATTGGATTCTAACTGAGTTTCAAGGGTTAAGACAGCAAGGCTACCCTCTTTTGTAAAGAATGTGCATAGAATGATCAAGCTAGGAATGCATAGAAAGTGAGAAAGATTCGCTTATAAACTGAGATAGGGATATAGGATGAAGTTGCGGACCTGGAATTAGCAGTAAAATGTTGATACGGCACTGTCCTGCAAATTTGAGCAAAAGTTGACAGGACGATGGCGCCCGGCGTGCACACGGTCCTCCGAAAAATCCGTGAAATGAAGGGGGATCTGTTTGTCTCTGCACAAGGATTCCAGATCTTCAATTTCAGCCGCGTACCTGCAACCTACACACAGAAAAGCGAAGACGATTGGGGGGTTAGGGATTAGGGGTTTTCCCTTAGGTCAAACCCCGGTTTTGGAATTAACCAAGAAATGAGAAATGCTATAAAATGTCAATGATTGTAATGTAAAACAAGTACTAATACCTTGTTGTAAGGATGTTTGTATCCTTATGTGTGAAGGTATAGATGTTGTTGTATGTTGTATGTTGTATGTTGTAGTATGTGATCTCCTCTTCAATGGTTGAATCCTTGTCTTGAATGCAACACTTAGCCTTGAATGGAGACTTAGAATGATCAATTGCTTGAAGGAATGTTTGAATGCTTGAATGCTTGAATGTTTGAATGTTTGAGTATCGTTTCCACGCCTTGTTTTGTCTTCTTTCATCTTACCAAATGAGAGAGGAAAATTAGTTTATATACTTGCCAATTAGGGTTGATAGACTGATTTTCCCGACCTTAGGCCGACCAGGAAATGTTATTTTCCAAATTGCAAACAAAAAAGACCCGAAGTCCCATAGGAGACCGGGCCCAAAATAGGGCCAGGGACCAGGGCACTGGGCACCATGGTCCTGAGGGACCAGGGCGCTGGGCGCCCTGGTCCTGAAGGACCAGGGCGCTGGGCGCTCTGGTCCTACCTCCCGGGACAGCAGGGTGCAAGGAGGGATCAGGCCAGGGTGCTGGAAAAATGCAATTTTTGATGTCGTGAGCAAGTTTCGGTGTCTCCATTCAGGTTTTGTGTTGCGTCGCCATCATGAAGACCCAAATGCGGTCGAAATTGCAAGTGTCACAATTTTAGGATGCTACACACACTAGTGAACATAAGGGAAGGGTGTCATTGCATAGCTAGTATGGGTTATCCTGATAGGCCTCCATAGGCCCCGACCCCCATCCTGGGTTATCCTGGTAGCCTCTCTCGTACCCCCAACCCCCATCCATGACACATGCAGACCCAACAAACCTCTCATGAAGACAAGGTAGTTGGTTTTCTATTCTAGGCCTTCCCAGTGCATCCTGAGTCTATCCTAGGACTCAACCATGAGTGGGGCACAATTAATCTTGATTAATGTTTGAAACCCAACCCCAACTTATTAATTAAGTTATCAGTTTTTACACAACTTCCAAGGGGTTATCCTGGCAACCACTTTGGGCCTAGCCCCCACTTAGAAGCCACTCTTCCTTATGACACTACACAACCTCCAAAAAACCCCAAAGCAAAACACAAAAGTCAACAATTACAGGGAGTACAAAACAAAACTGAAGAACAACTTGGTTATTCAAACCTTCTACCAAGGTTAAACCAATTGGAGGTGTGAAACGAATAACTAGTCTATTCACAAAACAAGACCACAACCAAAATAAGGTAAGCATGACCATAATCAAAACAACTAAATCAACTTGCATGATAGACTTATATTCAACAACATGCCATCATGACATGAGAATGACTCTTTCAAATCAACTCGAAAAATCCACCAATCAGAGTAAATACTCAAAAGGGTACACTTGCACTCTAAACACATCCATGTTAAGGAATCATAACGATTACTCAAAATATAATTAAAAGCTAACATTATCTAATTGTAGTTGTTTCAATAACTGACTCTTTCACTTTAAGAAAATCCACAATAGGAAATAACACTTAAAAAAGGTCTAAGTACACATACACCCAAATATACTTCCACAAAGCTTGATTTAAAAACCATACACCCTTTAAAAGAAACAACTCGTAGACTAAATAAGCCATCATTTAAAACAAATATAAATCTTTTCCAATTAAAGCCAATTTGGCTATAAACAATTTTCCATTTGCCTTCAAATTTCTAATTAATAAAAATAACAATTAAATACCTTTGAAAACTAAAATCATGATTTAAATCAAAATAAATCTTTCCAATTAAAAATCATGTCGACTAAACATAATTGATGACTATCCATATAGCCTTTATTTTCACAAAATGAATTACGATTATATCTAATCAATCTTTAACATTTATTTCGCAAAGCTGATTCCACACACACACACACATATTCCAATTTCAAATCATTGTCGAACTCAATATTTAACAGTTGATTAAAAAAAATAGATTGCAATATATTGTTTGGCCGACGGCATGAAGCTCAGTGTGGGAATGGGTTTACCCTGCCCCCTCCACCACATCATGGAGGAAGGGGCCTCCCCCATCCCCTGCCTCCCCATGTTGTGGTGAGTGGACACCACAATTGTGGTGCCCTCTCCCCATGGTTGTGGGTAGAGAGGCACCACGGCTGTGGTGCCCTCTCCCCACATCGTGGTGTTTGGGCTCAATGCCCCCCTTCCCTCCCCCCACAACTTTGGTGAGAAGACACCACAGTTGTGGTGCCCTCTCCCCATGGTTGTTATTTTCTTGCACCACAGTTGTGGTGCCCTCAGTAAAATTCGACAAAACATTATATATATTTTTTATTAAAAAAAAATTCAAAAACAAAATTTTCAAATGAAATTTCAAAATGAAGTTTTCTAGCAGCATAAAAAGCACCAATCCTCTTCCCAGAAACATGGTGTGGACTTTTAGCACAAATTGAATGATATAACATTCATAACATTAATTTAATAGTCTGAATCCAGGATTCAAATACCAAAATTTTAAAGACATTTCATAGTCCAAATTTTCTTCCCAAATAGAAAATTGAGACATTTCAAAACCCAATGAATCAATTTTTGCCCAAAAAGAAAGGAATCAACTTCTTCCAATTCACTAAATTCAGATTGAAACCAAGCAAAGAAACAAACAAACAATCACACAGTCTCAGACAATTTCAAAAAGAAGAACAAGCAAAAGAATCAGCAGCCAACCCGCAAAAGCTTTTCTAGAGGAAATTTGAGGAAGAGCCATCTCAATCCTCCCAAAAATGCCAGAGTTCACACCAAACCCCAATAAATAGCAGAGAGGAAGAATTTCTCCAGCATGAGAAAGAATCCCTCTTTTTCAAAAATTTCCAAATTATAAAGCCATTTCACCCTAAATCTATTTTAGGGCACAATTTCATTTTTTTATAAAAATTGAAAATCTAATTTTTTTATTCAAAACATTTACATGATTATATTTAAAAATTATATTATTCTATTAAAAACACCAAAAGCCATTAAATAATTTAATAACTAATAAGTAAAAATTAACTTTCTTTAAAAAAAAAAACAATTACTCAAGACAAAATATTAATTTCAACTAATAATTCAACAATCGCTTTAACGAAATAATTAAGAATAATCGATTATCTAATTTACCACAAAAGTGCTCTTAATTTAATTTATTCTTAATTCAATTTAATAAACACAACACACATTAATTATTAATAATTGTACGGTATTAATAATTAATTACTCATTAACTAACACGAGAAGAGAATAATTAAATACACAACGCATAACATGCAACACTTGACTAAAACAAAATAAAGACATGACCCACATACCAACGTCAGTAAAATGGCCTACTTGGCAATCCGACGAGGTTGACAAAAGACTGGCGACACTCACAATCGAGCAAGGGTAGGGGTGGCATTAGGGCCTTGAAACTATCTCCTCCACTTCCATCATGTTAATTAGGTACACTCAGACCTATGGAGCCAGGTGAAGTTGGTACCTTGTACCTGCAAATCCTACGTCACCGAACCACACGTACATATATATACAAACACGGTAAACACACCGGTGAAGGATAATCATCACTTTTTCGTGTCTCACGTAAATGAGTGACGAAAAAATCATCTCCTCGCACCCCATACACTTTCCACACAAACGCGATGACATATACATAATACAACTCACACAAGTAGTAAATGTGTTAGTCCATCGTTAGTAACACATGAATAAAATTAACATTTCATCATTTATAAAATACACTGCATAAGCAGAGTTAACAACTACTTATTTACAAAAATAATGCCTAATCAATATCTATTCCTCAATGAGAAATAATGCATAATCATATTCACCAATCACACTCCAAAGCATCATACCTGGATAAAAACATCACAATCAAAATGAATCAACCATCCATGTAAGCCACTGAAAAGTCAACCATGGTCAACGAGGTCACAAATGGTCTAATTAGGGTAGGGGTACTACATTAGCCAACTAAGCCCCCACTTTCAGAGTATGTCAGACCATAGAGACCCTCCCCTCCAAAGGAAAGCGAGGAATATCAAAAGAAATAACACGAGTGATATTGATGTTGGTATTGCATGTAGATTTCATTAATGAAGTATAAGTGTTGTCATTGATGTCAATTGTAATCGGTAATGGAGTTGTATTGCAACTAGTAGTGATGCAGTAATGTAACCGGTAGTTGAGAAATGAAGGAAACCGGTATTACTATTGTAGCAGTGAGATCAACCAATAATCTGTACCTGTTGATATGCCAAATCTGAATCGATGGAGCTTGGTGAATCGGTTGTGTTGATCTATGATCGAGTGGTGATCGGAAATGATTATGCCATGTATGCATGATGCACGTGATGAGTTTCAAAGTGGTTTTGGCATATAGAGATAAAAAATTTATCTTGGGAATGAGCGAGTACATTGCATGAAGTGGAAACCATGTGATGAGTTATAGGATTCGATGAGCGATGATCCAGGAGCAGTCAAGGTTGTCTTGTACAATGCGCAAATGATTTCTATGTAATCCAATGGTCATGTTTGAACTAATTTGTTTGTAATCTCTATGAGATCTTAGGTTTTGTGATGTGTTACCGACCTATTGTTTTTCTTATAAGGTCGATGAGTTGTTTTGTATTAGTGTTGGCAATTTTGGTTAAGTGTTAGTGTGATTGATTGTCGAACCAGAAGGAGTATCTGCAGAATGTTTGAAGGCAGATAGGAGCATGAATACACTAATACATTTGGTCTAAAATTTTGACGAAGTTTTCTGACGGAGAAGGTATATTGTGACCAAATTTGATTTTTTTTTGAAAAAATGCTCCCATTCATTGGAATTCTGACAATAATTCAACATTTGCTTTTGACGGAGAAGGAATTGGCAATTACATTTGTGTTTTTTACTAAAAGTGCCTGCGTTCATCGAAATTCTGACGATCGCGATATTACTTTAAAAAAAAAGACCAAGTCATTTGATAAACATTAATCGTGCCTCTTGGTCCCATCAACCTCTACCATTACAAAAACATTCACCATTACAAGGAGGGAAACAATTCTAGATTGTGGTGCCGCCAAGATCCAATTGAAGAACAAAGGTAGGTTATAATCAACCAATTCATTGTTATACATATTCAAATATTTAGATTCAAAGTTTATTATAGATTTATCATATTAATTGCCAATAGAAGATATGGTCTGAGGTTTCTGTAATATGATATGATCAATTTAAAAGAAGAATTTCTTACAAGACCTAAACCCTTGAACAATCCTACAATCATGTATTAATTAAACACTGCATTTTAAATATAGAACAATTTGATAATAGTTGTTACGAAGATTGACTTTTTTTATTTGAAAAGTTACATAGACCTGAAATAGCTTTTGTAACCTCCAATATCTTCAATAACAAAGATGTATAAAATAAAGTTTGGATATATTTTGTATGAGCATTGTAAGCCTGAAGCATATTAACACTACTTTCCATATTTAAAATATATCCTAATTAAGTAGCGGGATGACCTAAACCTGCGTGATCGAGTGCCATTATGTAAAATATATCCTAATTATAGATGCTAGTATATATGGTTGTGACAGAAACTCCCTGTTGCAGGACCGTGAGACCACTGTGTAGTGATTGAGTGCAAAGATGGTCCATTGCTAGCAGCCTCATCATTTTTGGAAGGATTCCAACGCATTCTTTCAGGTTCAGATTACCTTTTATAGTCATATTTGGAGCTACAAACAAATTCATCTTGAAGTCATGATAGCATAACAATGCATTCTATTTAGGTAATTTTTTTCTAAAAATAATATTCCAAGCATTTCTAGAGGATGTGGGTGGCAAAAAGTGGGTGCTTATATTAATCTTGGAGCATACTACATGGTTGGCATTCTGATATCTTTCTTTTTGGCCTTTGTACGGCATATTTGGTGGCAAGGTTAGTTACCCTTTCCCCACTTATTTGATTTACAAAGCTATGAAATTAATGTTTTCAATGCTTAAGAAATAGATGATAACTTTGGAAAAAACTTAAAATTTTACCTTACCTCTTAGAGTAAATTTTTTATAGAAAAATGATAATCCTAAAAAATAGAACTGTTATTGAAATTATAAGTCTAATGTTCATCTGGCTAGACCATTCCTAGCAACAGTCTGAGAATATAAGTTATTTTAACTATCATAAGGCATGCTATGAAGCATCCATATGTAAAGGTAATCTTCTCATTTCAAAATTGTTGATTTAGAATAGGATGCCAGAAACTAGAAATTCTTACTTCATAAATCTCACTTCACATTATATCTCATTGTCTAGATTTCTTTGCTACTCAGTTCTCAACTATTTTCCATACAAGCTTGACTTTGTAATATCCACCCCTTGGACACTACAATTTTCTTTTTTTTTTAACTACACTTAACATCCATTACAAACTTGATCAAATGATCATCTTTCATTTAATTTAGTAGTGTTGAATCTAATACTCCTCCAATCACCACAATGGTGGCAACTCGACGATGCTTTATAGTTATATGCTTATGATCAAAGTATTAGCTTTCCATGAATAGGGTCATCTCATGACCCAAACATTAGCCTCAAGGGTTCACTCCTAATGACCTAGCCTACATATCCTCTCAGGGAAAGTCAAAGGATATGTAGTTTGCTTCCAAGAGACTACTCTCTCCTCTTGATGAGATCTTGATCTCTCTCTAATCCTAACAATTAATTAAGTGAACCTGTTAACTTAACCTCATTGCCAGAAGAGATACACATTACCATCAAGTGTTGGTTCCATAACCAAGAGTACCTGATAATTGGTGTTCAATGTGGACCTATACACATAAGGGTCATATCACATCTACACTCAATAGTCAACCCATGTTCACTTCCTTGAACTTGCTATCTGATGGCACATTACATCATATATACACTTTATTGATTTTGTTAAATCTTTCATAATCTTTTAATGCCTAATCGGCCTCATCTGAAGCCTACTAGGGAGGTAGGTCAAAACATTAGGAATAACTCTGAACCTTAGAGTTATTCCCCCTAGACCCCACCCCTACGAAATTGAGGTCACAAGGGCATCCTTCACCCAAGGACCACCTATGTTCCCACTTCCAAATGACTCAAAGTCACAAGCAATTATCCTCCTGAAATCTCTTGAGGACTCCTACACTCAACTTCCCATAACCAACATTTTATTAATGTTTCCCTTAGGTACTAGGTCTTACCCAAATAGAGTTACCTTGAATTATTTACGCTAGTCAATAGTGCTTAACGAAAGAGAATTATAATGTTGTTTAGCAACCCGTACTACAACACTTATGTTGAAGATATTAAGGTCTTGAATCAGACTCTCCCTAGTGTTATTCATAAACCAACTCAAATAATCAAGGTTTGTATTATCAACATAAGGCTAGGCTTATTACTCAACATAATTTTTGTTTGTTTTGTTTTTGTTTGGACTTATGCTTTGGGTTGCATCTATATGTGAGCAACCTAAAGTAATAATTTGCAATGCAATTTTTGAGAGGACCTACTTCCACTTTGTGGTACTGGGAGGATAAAATGCACCAACTCACATAAGAAACCCTCTCATGGGATACCATTTTGGAGTGCTTCAAAGTGTGTTCTATTTTAAAATATTTTTTACAGATATGCATAGATGAGTTTCACAATTTACATAATGAGGTTTCATAGTGGCTCAACATGAGAGTTAGTTTTTGGAGTTCTTGTAGTTTGTAGATTACATTCAAGACAAGTTACTTGTCAATAATTTCATTAGGTTTGGAAATCCCAAAATTTCAGTTTTCCTACACATGGCCAATCCAAATGACTTTAGGGTTTCTATAGCAAAGTCTCTTATGGAAAAGGAGGTACATGGGAGGACACAAGAGGCTTGAGAGAAGTTTGTAACCTTGATCAAGAGACTAAAGTGTCCATAGGCCTCCCCATCCTTCAAAGGAGAATTTAAACTTACTATAGGATTTCAAAGAAAAAACCAATAGTATCAATATTAGGGACAAAGGTCTAGATCATAGTAGGGACCATAGGGTATTCACATGTGACCATCATTGATACAAGGATATTTTAGGTATGAGAGACTATAGGGCTATCAAGCTAGGCCTTCTATGACTCAATAAACTTTTAGGGGAGAATCTAGTGTTTTTAGTAGTTAGGATCTTCTAATTATGGTGGGGCCTAGCCAACATAGGGTTATATGAGAGGCACATGTTATGTATATGTTAGTATCAGATAAAGAGTGCCCACAAGGTTTTAGAGTAGGTGGACACCATCCTAGGATGTCAAAGTAGATAGTTGATATGTGGGTCTTTACCCACTCAACATATACCACCATGGGTCTTTACCCTCCCAAACACCCAAAGGTCAAAGGAAGATTCACTGCTGCAACACTCAATTTTTGTGACAATCTCAAGCACTTAGGTCAGTCACTCCTTTCACGGCCATTCTTCTTCACATAACACTCTCTAACATTAATTATGATGATAGTGTACCTCATTAAACCTTCCACCAATAGAAAACTCAATACCAAACTCTTTCCTAATCTCGCTAATGGACTAACTCAACTCACTGTCAAATTGTGACAGTCAATGCAAGGTTTAGGATAGTAGTTAGGATCTTCTAATTATGGTGGGGCTTATCCAACATAGGGTTATATGAGACAGGGGTAAGTTCAACAGTGATGTGTATTAGATTGTCATCAAATTTTCTTGTTAGTGTACTTTGTATCAGCATTAACCACTTATTGTCATTTCATTATAATTAGTTTGTTATTCCTTATAAGCATATGTAGTATTACCATAATTTTCATAACCCGAATCTGATTGTATTATGTATTCTTGAGATTATGTGCAGACATATATAGTTATATGTTATGTCTAGCAGTAACGTTATGTTATTTTAATGTTGTTTGAATAAATAGATAAAATTTACCTTCTTAACTTAATATGATATTAATTGTCATTGACTTCATTAAGAACATCTTAATTTATATTCAATGATGCACAAATCTGAATTTCAGTATGTATATCATACTGGCTGATATATACTCTAATGCTAACTCAGGAAATTCATGCTTATACGTACCTAACACTGAACTTACCCCTGTCTTTATCCCTATTGGAAGACTATCATTATTCATCTTGTATGCTCTCTAAACTTGGGCATTAAGGTTGTCCTATGCATTATCACATGACTATTTTTTCTTGTTCTTCGGGTTGCCTATTTCTCTAAACATGATTAGGCTTTTTCACTATGTTGACTACCACCTTTAATGGACTTCCATCATGAAGACTTATTACTATTGCATGAGCTTTTAATCTCTATGTTTGGCTGCTATAAAACTTCTATTTGGATTGTAACATTTGTTGCTCCATCTATTTTTTATCATCTTCCCATTGTTCTACTCACTATCTTCTACCTAATGGCTGACACCTATGTTGTTTCTATGACTATTAACCCTTGGGGGTTGTCATCATATCTATGCAAACATCTTATTTTGGCCCTCCTTATGTAATATTCACAAATTACAATATCTCGTAAGTAATTGATAATGATTATATATTTATCAATAAACAATCTTGTAGCGTCGTAAATTGTACGCACTTGCTAGGGTGGTACAATTTCACACCTAGTTTAGCACCCGCCTTGGTGCATTTTACATTTTGCATTGCATTTCTCCTTTAGCACTTAATTAATCAAATTAATTAGGTCTAAGGTCCTATTTCATCATCCACTGCATCATAAGTTGGGCCCTTTCGTTAAACCATGCCCTTTTCATTTTATTCCTCCAATACATCACTCAATCAAAAACCCTAATTAAGTCATATTTTGAGCTTGGGGATTCTCTCTAAAATCATCATATCCGACGGCCCTGAAAATTTGGTGAAAAGTTGTCGGGACCGTGGCGCCCGGAGTGCACATGGTCCCGGACATTTTTCTCAAAATTTTAGGAGCACAATCCAATCACAAAATAAAGCTTAACCCCAAGAAATTGGCGGGAAATTCAATCTCTAGGTCGGCCAAAAGATGAAATTATGACCTAGGGTTTCATACATAAGAGCTCTCTTTCTTCATTTGAAAGGATCCGATTTTTATTTTTCAGGAACCTCATATGCAGCGAAAGAGCAGATCTTTGAAGGCTTCAACAACATTCAACATCCTTCTATCAAGCATTTATCAATTTCATTCATCCATTTAGGGCTTGGAAGACATTGAAGAACAATAGGAGATTACCGACTGAAGATTGGCTTGTACTCCTCCCTTGGGGGTTGGGTATGATTTCATGTTGTTTTCATGTCTTTGCATAAGCTTCAATATATCCTTTATTCATGCTTTAGATCACTTTGCATCTTGATTTAGAGCATTTACATTATCATTTACAAGCAATTAGGGTTTGCTTTCTAGGTTGCTCTAGTTTTCTTGCTTGCATTTTAGGACCTTGCACACACACTAGGTCTGCACACACAATACATTTTACAATACAACTTGGCTATTCGTGGAGGTGGAAATCACCGAAGCGGGGGTTTGACTAAGGCAAAACCCTATATAGCCACCCATACCCTTTTCAGATATAAGTGCAGGTTTCAGGACTCGGACGACGCCACAGGTGACAGATCCGAGAAAAGTAGGTCGAGACAGCACTCCACATCAAATTGCAGAGAAAAATACCTGGACAGGGGCGCTGGGCACCCTGGTCTTGCCAGGACAGGGGCACTGGACGCCCTGGTCCCTGGGACAGAGGCGCTGGGCGCCCTGGTCCTTCGAACAGATAGCATTTTTCAACATTTCCAACAGTTTTCCAGAGTGCAAAACAGCAGTTTCAGGTGCAGTTTTCGGGATAGAATCAGGACAGTGGCGCCCGCGCCCCCATCCTGAACATTTTCAACCAGATTTTGACTCCGGGTACGCATCTGCATTCTTGTTTTGTCCTTGTGTTTACAGCTGTTCATTATTTAATCTCAATTCTGCAATCTTGTTATTAGTTCATACTTGCATTTTGGGATTAGGAATTGAACTTGCATCATTTGATCTTCCAATTTCAACAAAGGAATAGAAATCCTAATAGGTAGCCCGTGGCTCTCTCTTTCACAAGAAGAAGTAGCCAATTGTGTGATACCTCTAGGCTCTTTCGTATTCCGTAATGTGTGTCAAAAGGTAGGATTAGGGCATGTTAACCTAATCTCGCTTTTTCCCCTACACATTTTGGTGAACCCGACGTGAATCTATCATTGCTTCCTCTTGCATTACATTTGTTAGATCTAGATCTAGATTTAGTGTGTTTTCATTTCATTTTCATTAAAAAGAAAAAAAAACAAAAAAACAAAGTGTGTTTCTTTGCATTGTGTGTTTAAGTTTTATGCAACCTTTATTTCAAAATGTCAGATTTTTATTTGCAAAATGTTCATGCTTTTGATGATTATTATGAGTATAGCCAAGATGAATTAGATGAAGCTTTAGATGAGTTTTTAAACCCTAAAGATGCCAAACCTTCATTTTACCAAAAACTCATAAACCTTGTTACTATGCCATTTAGATGTGATGAGAAAGATAAGTTGAATGGTTCCTCTCAAGGGTACATTCCTATCAACTCTTCCACTGAATCTAGTAACATGGTTGTGTTCAATAATCCCCTCTATGAGGAGATGTCTCCTTTTGAATCAAAAGATAAACCTTTTAATCGATATGATCATGCTTTGTTGGATGATGCTCTTGATGACTTTGTGGCTTTATCGAAATCTTTAAACAAGAACAAGACTTCTAAATTGGTTAACATGATAAACTTGAATGAGCATAACAAGCCTCTCTTTGAAGTCCAAGGTGCTTATCCTTCTCCCACCTTTCAAATTCCTAACTCACCTCTCCTTACTGTCCAAGGAGGGTATGATCATGATTCCTTTTGTACCCCGAATAGACCAATCATCACCATGCAAGGAAGAAAACCTATAAGTCCTTATAGTTATGCCAAGCAAATAACTAGAGAGAGTTATCATGCGGTTGCCCATACTTATCACACCAGAAATAATAGGCAACCTAATCCTCCTCCTGTTATTCTAGTTTCTCTTCCTAATCCTCAACCAATTCTTCCACAAGCTCCCCGTATTTCACAAGTAATGGGTAAGGAATATGATCTTATAGAACAACTTAAAGCTACCCCTGCTAAGATATCCCTCTGGGATTTGATTCAAACTTCTTCCGCTCATCATGGAATGTTACAAGATGCCTTGAAATATTTGAATGTTCCTCCACCAAATACATCTAGTAATATAGCATCTTTAGTTAACTCTGTGATGAATCCTAAAGCTCAAATTGTGTTTACCCAAGATGAGTTGCCTACTAGTGAAATTCAACAACAATATGATCCCTTGATGATTGTGGTTATCATGAAAGACACTGCTATAAGATGAACATTAGTAGATAATGGCTCTAGCCTTAATGTGTGTAGCATTAATCTATTGCATAAAATGAATGTGGATACATCTCTCATTGAGCCTGACTCTCATCCCATTCGAGGCTTTGACAATGTGGCTAGGACTTCATTAGGTATTATCACCTTACCTCTCACAGTAGGACCTGTTACTTTGCCTACTCCTATCCATGTTATGTCGGGAAATTTAACATACAACTTGTTATTAGGGAGGCCTTGGATTCACAGTATGCAAGTTGTCCCCTCTACATTGCATAGACAAGTTAAATTTATCTATAACAATAAGACATATACCTTGATAGGCGATACTAATTTCCAAGCTTGTCTACAAACATCTACTTCCAAAGGGGGTTCTTCTAAGCCATCCTCGCCTAGTGATGACTCTTTAAACAAGATAACTATCGATGAATCTTCGCTCTCAGATGATCAAAATTCTTTGGATGAGTCTGGAGCTCCTGAAGAAGATTCTTCTCGACTTGAATCTACACATAAGAAGGATTTTGATCCTGAGAAGGTTCTCGCAGAAGACGATTGGGGATCTCTTGATTTCAATCCCACCTTTGTAGGTGAATATAAGGTTCCTTCTAGAGAGCTTAAAGTTGAAAAGAAGGAAGAATCTAAAAATCAATCAATCTTACATGAACCTATGAGTAATAATTTTGTGGCCGCTTCTCAAACTTCTTCTCCTCACACCTCTAATTATGAAGAGTTTGATTCTTTGTCTTATGAAAAACCACCTCCTCTTTCTGAAATGGTTGATCGTTATGGTCGTGGTTTTCGCATTTTTGCTAAGCATGGGTATCATGGAAAAGGTTGTGGTGCTCATGAACAAGGGATAAAAGTTCCTCTAGAGACTAATTTTCACAATTATGCCTTTGGACTTGGCTATAAACCCTGCAAACGTACTAAAGCTTCTAAAAGACCATGCATTAGTGTTAATGCTATTTCTACAT
Organism: Cryptomeria japonica; assembly: GCF_030272615.1. Lineage (NCBI taxonomy): Eukaryota > Viridiplantae > Streptophyta > Pinopsida > Cupressales > Cupressaceae > Cryptomeria > Cryptomeria japonica. The sequence goes on from NC_081415.1 coordinate 252,089,762, forward strand.
CTCTATCAATGCAACACCCTAAGTATATTGATGGGGATCCTTCATGTGCCTATGCTTTGGATGTCTTCCCTACCGATGATGCTTTAGCTGAATTTTTGGGAGCCTATGACACTCTTCCTCGTTATCATCACAATAGGGGACTTCCTTATTGTTTGAACACTGAAGCCTATTTTGGAAAAGAGATTGATAATGATGAGATTGTGAAAGAATTCCCTCAGTTAAAGGATACTCCTCAACAAAGTAATCTTCTCATAAGTGACACCACTGATGTTAAGATGGATCCTTGCAATAAAGAGAAAGTTATTAAAATTGGAAAATGTTTGGATGAAGAGGAACAAAAACAATATGAAGATTTATTGCATGAATTCCCTGAGATCTTTGCTTGGACATACTCTGACATGCCTAGTATAGATCCTAAGATTGTTACTCATAATATTGTCTTAGTTCCCGATGCTAAGCCCGTGAAACAAAAGATTCAAAAAATGAATCCTAAGGTGGCTCTGCTTGTTAAGGCTGAGATTGAAAAGTTATTGGAGGCTGGATTTATCCGCCCTATTGACTATTCCCCATGGATTTCAAATATTGTCGTTGTGGCTAAACCAGATAACAAAATAAGAATGTGTACTGATTTTCAAGATTTAAATAAGGCTTCCTTGAAAGATGATTTCCCTCTTCCCAACATTGACATGATAGTTCATTCTACGGCAGGACATGCCTTGTTATCCTTCATGGATGGTTTTTCAGGATACAATCAAATTTTCATTAACCCTCAAGATCAATTTAAAACCGCTTTCACCACCCCTTGGGGTACGTTTTGTTGGATAATGATACCTTTTGGACTTAAAAATGTCGGTGCAACTTATCAACGAGCAATGACCCTTATCTTTCATGATTATATGCATAAGATCTTAGAGGATTATGTTGATGATATTTTAGCCAAATCCATTCTTCGCATAGATCATATTAAAATCCTTCATCAAATCTTTGAAAGAGTTCGTAAATATCACATGCGCTTGAATCCCCGAAAATGTGTTTTCGGTGTGGATAGTGGAAAACTATTAGGATTCCTAGTTTCGCATCATGGGATTGAGGTGGACACTAAGAAAATAGATGCTATTGTCAACATGCCACCTCCTAGAAATGTGTCTCAACTTAAAAGCTTACAAGGAAAGATTCAAGCTATTTGTAGGTTCGTATCTCAACTGGCGGATCGTACCTTTCCTTTTACTCAACTTCTTAAAAAGGATATCACTTTTCAATGGAACGAAGATTGTCAGCAAGCATTTGAAGATTTAAAAGTGTATTTGGCTAGTCCTCCTATTCTTCAACCTGCCGAACCTTCTAAACCTTTCCTTCTGTATATAGCTGCTTCCTCTCATGCTCTCGCAGCATTGTTGGCACAACATGATAAAGATGGTAAGGAATGTCCGGTTTATTACATAAGTCATACCTTACTCGATTATGAGACCCAATATTCTGCGATAGAAAGACAATGCTTGGCCTTGGTGTTTGCGACTCAAAAATTGAGACATTATCTTTTAAATTCAGAAGTCCATGTCATGGTAAAGTTTGATCCTTTAAAGCATCTTTTCTCTAAAACTGATTTATCAGGACGCCTAGCTAAGTGGGTTATGATGTTAACTGAATTTGACCTTAAATTTGTTTCACAAAGAGCAATTAAAGGACAAGCATTGACCGATCACTTAGTTGAGGCCCCTTCACCTTTCTCCTTCCCTAATTCTGAGTCTTTCCCCGATGACTTCATTCTTTCTATAGAGAAAGATGAAACTTGGGAATTATACTTTGATGGTTCTAAGTGTCGTACGGGATCAGGGGCAGGTGTTGTTCTGGTTTCTCCTACAAGGAAATCTATTCCCTTATCCTATCGTCTAAATTTCCTATGTACCAATAACATTGCTGAGTATGAGGCTCTTATAGCGGGAATAAAAGCAGCCTTAGCTCTGAATATAAAACACATACATATTTATGGAGATTCTCAATTGATTATAAGACAAGTAACAGGACTGTATCAAGCAAAACAAGACAAATTATCACAATATAAAGACCTTGCTATCTCTTTATTACAAAAATTCGATTCTTATACCATGGAACCTGTTCCTCGAAAAGATAATCGACATGCAGACGCAATGGCATGTGTGGCTTCTCTTGTATCTTTAGAGGACCCCGTGGTTGATCTTAAATTTGTTATTCACAACCTTATTTCTCCAGCTATTGTAGACGATTCTAGCTTGGTAACATGTTATGACTTTGTAGATTCAGATGAATGGTATTCGCATATCGTAAGATATTTGACCGATGGTACCTTTCCTGATTCCGCCAATAGAAACACTAGGGCTAGAATCTGCAAGCTGTCTGCTAGGTATATCATTCTTTCTAATGTCCTTTACCGAAGGAGTTATGATGGTCTTCTCCTTCGTTGTCTTAACAAATCGGAAATCCCTGTTGCTCTTGAAGAGGCACATTCAGGTGCCTGTGGGGGGCATTTTGGAGGGAAATCCTTGATTCAAAGATTGCTTCGTATGGGATACTATTGGCAAACTATGCAGAAGGATTCTTTTTCATTTGTTAAGAAATGTCATCAATGTCAACAACACAATAATCTGATTCATGCTCCTACCCAAGAACTTCGTTCTCAAGTAGCTTCTTGGCCTTTCTCCGCATGGGGTTTGGATCTCATTGGTAAAATCTCTCCTCCATCTCAAGGACACACCTTCATTATAACTGCAATAGATTACTTTACGAAGTGGGTAGAAGCTATTCCCCTTCACTCTACTACTGCTGAAGTGATTTGTCAATTTCTTTTAGAAAACATCATTTCTCGATTCGGGATACCTTCCACTATAATCTCAGATAATGGGACATCATTTAAGAACAAGGACGTGAAGAAATTCCTCGAGAAGTATCATATCAAACATCGATTTTCTACACCGTACTATCCTCAATCAAATGGTCAAGCTGAATCATCCAATAAGATAATTGAACAAATTCTTCGCAAAACCGTGAATAAGCATGGTAAGGATTGGAGTAACCAACTAATCTATGCTCTTTGGGCCTACCGAACAAGTGTACAAATCGCTACAGGAACTACTCCTTATAATCTTGTTTATGGTGCTGACGCTATTATGCCTTTAGAGTTAGAGATTCCATCACTTAGGGTTTCTCTCAAAGGTATAGTAGATGATGACTCTTATAGAGAACAATGACTTCAACAGCTTGAGATGCTTGATGAACAGCGCATAAACGCTCTTGAGCATATTCAAGCGTATCATAAAACTCTACAACAAAGCTATAATGATAAGGTTATTCAACATTCCTTCTCAGTAGGTGACTTAGTCCTCTATGAGAATCAGTGCAATGTGAATGCCTTACCTACAGAAAAGGGAAAATTTAGTCCTAATTGGCTTGGACCATACATCGTTATTGAAGATTATGGATCAGGTGCTTACAAAATAGCGGATGTAGATGGTACGCCTCTTAAAGAACCTATCAATGCTATGCACTTGCGTAGATATTATGCTTAATTCTTCATTCCTTATTTATCTTCTTTTCAGTTCTTCAACATTAGGTAATATGTTAGTATCTCCTAATTAGAGCAAAATAGGATTAAATGTTATGGTGTTTAATCTATATTGCTTCGTTCTTGACAAGCGTGTCTCCTTACTTTATAGTTTGTCTTGAATTCATTTATGTAAATTATAAAAGATTTACATTTCCATTATGCTAGCATATTATAAAATGTCTTTATGTGTTAAGTAGAATCGTATCATGTTGTGTTTAAGTTCAAAATTAAATCACATTAGTTATATGATTCTTAGACTTAATGCATATTTCTTCCCTATCATCAATTTAGTACTTGATTAAATATTTTAATTAAGTCACACATGTATCAATTTAATCATGGAGCATTGAAAAATCACTCACATGGCAATTAAATCCTGAACATACATGTACATCTACCAAATGTATTAGATTTAATCAAAACAAAATATACATTGTTTTAAGCATTAAAGATAACACATTTGAGACAATGAGAAGCATGTATATATATATATATATGTGGATCGTATACAAATATAGGTCACTGTACATCCAAAATGTGACCTATCCTACATCATAAAATCATCTCCTATCCCTAGGGCTGGTGGCTGGAGAGTGTCGACTAGATGCTCCCTCCTAATCTAGCCGGGAAGGTGGACCCATAGGTGTGTAGCGTGATATAGACTGCGAGTGACTTCGAGAGGAACTCCTACGATCCCTATCCATAAGGATTGCATGATAGGAGGAAGCCTCGGCCTGAGCAGCTGCTAGATCTCGCCGCGCCCGCTGAAGGTCCTTTGATAGGACTCTCTCTCTCTCCCTCCATATGTCTACCTGTACTCGGAATGGGGAAAACAAGTCCTCATGCCGACCCGCATTCCCCTGAGGCCTATAAGCAATCTGTGAGGAGCTCAGGATCTGTGCCATTGTGGAAATGTCTGTCACTGCTTGCTGAATCAGGGAACGCCACTCCTGCACATTAGCTGTAGCAGTAGAACATATTTTTTTTGTATTAGTACCATTCTATATCATCAAAACATTAATCAATCAATATAAACCTACTATACCTGGATCTCCCTCACGCCAGTAGGGATCATGGTATGGTAGCATCTGTGACTGGGAACTACTAGGCTCCCCTCGCTCGAATAATCTGTGCATGATGGGTGTAGGCTGGATGGTACTAGGAACAGGTCTCTGTATCGCCTCGTGTTCCCCCTTTTGGGGAATAAGAGGAGGATCCAGAGCTATGGTATCATCTCCTAAATGGTGGGGAGCTACATCTGACCCCTCCTCATCATCTCTATCCTCCTCCTCCTCGTCATCCTCCTTGTCATCCTCATCCTCATCCTCGTCCGCATCCTCACCTGCATCCTCCTCATCCTCATCTCTATCTGTGTCCTCCTCCTCCTCCTCCTTCTTGGCACTAGGCTGATCTCCTGTGGGTGGATCAGGATCTCCTGCCTCCTCATGACCCTCTCCCTCCTCTGGCTCCTTTGACTTGGATCCCTAGTCCTCATCTCGGTCTCCATGTCTCCATGGGTCGGGGTGGCCTGTCGGGTGATCTGGTGGAAAGATAGGCCCTGGGTATGATCTCATAAACCATGAGACATACGTGCACTGTGCTCCAAGCTCTACAGAGTAATCGGTAACTACATCCTGATCAGATCCCTCTATATCTGTAGTCTCAATGTCATCTATCGTCGGTCTCACTACTACTCTAGGTCTGGGAAGGACTCGTGAGTGTCGAGTATAGATGGGCACATCGGCCGGAACACACTGCTCTAGCCCAAACTGCCTCCGTACTTGGTCGAAGTAGAATGGGACTATGATATGTGAATATCATCCCCACAGTAGGCGGTTCCTCTGTAAGCATGCTAACTGTCTCTCCATCCCATCCCATCTGTGCATCCACAGATAGGGTCTCCATACGGTCACCTCGGCTGTCAATCTATCAAATATCACTCTCCAATATAACAGATCTCCAAATCTCCACTCGCTGGTAAGTGGATAAGCAAACACCCTAGGTCGCTCGCTCGTCATACTCATCGGAAAGCTGATAGGCCTGGTGCATGTGAAGTGCTCAAATACCCACACCTGCAGAAGTGTGCATGTCATCAAGCTGCAACCCTGTCCAAACACATACTCCTCAAGGTCATGATAGAGATGTGCAAGCATACTCCGACCCCAAGCATACACTCTCCTGTGTCTCTCCATAGCTCTGATGCACCATGTGAGACCCCCATGCATATGTGTACCTCGCCCATTAGGGCAGACGGCTAGTGCTATGATGGGGATCATAAGGCGTCTCACAAGGGGAACCTCTCCTATAGGATGTAAGAGCCAGCTAACCATGATGCAACCTCTCGTCTCGCTCGGCATGACTCTCCCTATGCAATATACCTACTCTCTCTGATGGTCCTCCGCTGACCGATCGGTCGCGTATGTAACAGTAGCTCCTCTGATAGGAAGATGAAGTATGCGGTACACATCCTCAAGTGTAATCGTTAGCTCCCCTACTAGAAGATGAAATGTGCATGTGTCAGGATCCCATCGCTCCATCAGTGCCATCAGCATCGCAGGATGGAACCGAATGGCTGGCATGAGGATTGCATACCATAATCCCACGATCGACAATGTGTCTCTCTCTGCCTGAGTCAGCCGCGGAATCTGATCTCGCAAACTGCGAAGAATATGTCCCGTCGTATGCTCTCTCATGTATGGGAGACCCTGCAACACAGAAACATAACTGTAATCAGTACTCAATCATCAAAATCACTCATGCAAACTGTTGAACATCATATGCTAACCCTGAAATCTCTCACCAAGCCCTGATTGGGACCATGGCGCCCTGTCAGGGACCATGGCGCCCTGTCAGGGACCATGGCGCCCTGAAGGGACCATGGCGCCCTGAGGGGACCAGGGCACCCCACAGGGACCATAGCACCCTGGGTGGGGCCCAGGTCAGACTTCAGGGCCTGCAAATGATCACAAAAAGTCAAAATGCAGAAAATCAAAAGTCAACGCTTAGTCAACTCACCTCGTCCAGTGGCTCGTCGTCGATCACGGCCTGGCGCAGGATCTCAATCCTCGTGGGATGCTCTGGTCATCGTGAAGGCATGATGATGGCTATGTGGGCTCCGCTGCAATGAACAGTATTCTGAAATCAACAAAGTGACAGATGCAAATGTCACTTTCAATGTATATACTTTCATTTCTTTATCTTTACTTTCGAAACCCTAATTTTCCTCTATCATTCATTTCATCATAACTTGAGTTTGGGAGATGCAATTTTCGAGCCGTTTGTTGCGTAGGAATCATATTTTCATTCCCCTACTCTCGGGATGTTCCAAAAAGTGCTCTGATGAAGCCTATTCAATGAACATCCCTCATCAATACTCTCTTACACAATTTATCGTAAGTAAACATGCTACCCTGTTTCACCTCCCTAATCAGCAAGTCGAAACAGGGGGGGCATATAGCTACTCACAAATTTCATCACTTTCCTTAGTAAGCATTAGGTGATTTTGTGATCTAACGTGTGTTTTGTAGGGTGCGGTTCCTAACTGTGTACTGCAGATACCACTGGGGGCTTCGTCCGACAACTTATGGATATATCCTTTTTCAAATGATGTTTACTTTTCTATACTTTAGCTTGCATATGCACATAGTACTCATATGACCGCTAAAGGGGGGGCTAAATGTAGCATCGTAAATTGTATGCACTTGCTAGGGTGGTACAATTTCACACCTAGTTTAGCACCCGCCTTGGTGCATTTTACATTTTGCATTGCATTTCTCCTTTAGCACTTAATTAATCAAATTAATTAGGTCTAAGGTCCTATTTCATCGTCCTCTGCATCATAAAGTTGGGCCCTTTCGTTAAACCATGCCCTTTTCATTTTATTCCTCCAATACATCACTCAATCAAAAACCCTAATTAAGTCCTATTTTGAGCTTGAGGGCTTGGTTTCAAGGGTCAAAACATCTCGAAATCACCTGTAACTTTGGGATTCTCTCTAAAATCATCATATCCGACGGCCCTGAAAATTTGGTGAAAAGTTGTCGGGACCGTAGCGCCTGGAGTGCACATGGTCCCGGACATTTTTCCCAAAATTTTAGGACACAATCCAATCACAAAATAAAGCTTAACCCCAAGAAATTGGTGGGAAATTCAATCTCTAGGTCAGCTAAAAGATGAAATTACGACCTAGGGTTTCATACATAAGAGCTCTCTTTCTTCATTTGAAAGGATCCGATTTTTGTTTTTCAGGAACCTCATATGCAGTGAAAGAGTAGATCTTTGAAGGCTTCAACAACATTCAACATCCTTCTATCAAGCATTTATTAATTTCATTCATCCATTTAGGGCTTGGAAGACATTGAAGAACAATAGGAGATTACCGACTGAAGATTGGCTTGTACTCCTCCCTTGGGGGTTGGGTATGATTTCATGTTGTTTTCATGTCTTTGCATAAGCTTCATTATATCCTTTATTCATGCTTTAGATCACTTTGCATCTTGATTTAGAGCATTTACATTATCATTTACAAGCAATTAGGGTCTACTTTCTAGGTTGCTCTAGTTTGCTTGCTTGCATTTTAGGACCTTGCACACACACTAGGTCTGCACACACAATACATTTTACAATACAACTTGGCTATTCATGGAGGTGGAAATCACCGAAGCAGGGGTTTGACTAAGGCAAAACCCTATATAGCCGCCCATACCCTTTTCAGATATAAGTGCAGGTTTCGGGACTCGGACGACGCCGCAGGTGACAGATCCAGGAAAAGTAGGTTGAGACAGCACTCCACATCAAATTACAGAGCAAAAGACCTAGACAGGGGCGCTGGGTGCCCTGGTCCTACCAGGACAGGGGCACTGGCCGCCCTGGTCCCTGGGATAGAGGCGCTGGGCGCCCTGGTCCTCTGGACAGACAGCATTTTTTGACATTTCCGACAGTTTTCCAGAGTGCAAAACAGCAGTTTCAGGTGCAGTTTTCAGGATAGAATCAGGACAGTGGCGCCCGCGCCCCCATCCTGAACATTTTCAACCAGATTTTGAATCCGGGTACGCATATGCATTCTTGTTTTGTCCTTGTGTTTATAGTTGTTCATTGTTTAATCTCAATTCTGCAATCTTGTTATTAGTTCATACTTGCATTTTGGGATTAGGAATTGAACTTGCATCATTTGATCTTCCAATTTCAACAAAGGAATAGAAATCCTAATAGGTAGCCCGTGGCTCTCTCTTTCACAAGAAGAAGTAGCCAATTGTGTGATACCTCTAGGCTCTTTCGTATTCTGTAATGTGTGTCAAAAGGTAGGATTAGGGCATGTTAACCTAGTCTCACTTTTTCCCCTACACAAATCTAAATTGAATGCAAATACTTTTTCGCTTTGCAATGTAAGGTGTTGGCTTTGGGTTGAAATCCTACCTCAATCTCTGATCTTGGTTGAGATCTCTGCTTAACTTGCTCTTTAACTGCTCATTGAATCTTTGGGACTGCCCTTCATATGCATGATTCTTCACATGGTTCAGATTATTGGCATTCTTGTGGCTTGTTTGGTGGTGCAATAGGTGTATAAGGGTTTTTAGTAGTTAAACTCATTTTCACAATGAAGGAGCCCAAACAGGAAGAAAAGTTGACATGAACAGAAAGATACCCTGAATGACATGTGAAATGATGATGATGATGATAGATTTTAATAATGTCCACAAGGCCAAAGCAGCCAATGGGACCCATAGAAAACACACACCCTATAAAATCAGGGCATTGTGACTTTAAACAACATGTAACGTCTTCTCAAGATCTGCTCTTAAAGGGAAAAAGTCAAACTATCACTCAAAAAAGACTCCCAAGGCTGCCAAACACCTACACCAACCTAATATGGTAAGAATAAACTTATTCTATAGTCTTAGCCATCCATTAAGCATTCAAACCCTTCTAGGCCTCTACTAGACCTTCTAGCCCCAATTAGGCCTCCCGAGACTATTTTATTGGTTTTCTCCAACTTCTTCCAAATCACCCTCCAAAAAAATTAGATTTTTAGACACCCATTTTGGTGTATGACAACATATCAAAGAATTAGGTATTGTTTTTTTGGACCAAACATGTTGTCTTGAGACTATGGACTAATTTTAGGTGCAAATTACCCCACTTTTACAAAGGAAGTATAACAAATACTTAACCCAAAACCTTAAAACTCTCCACAATAGTGTAATATTTCTCAAATCAAAGTAAAATTAGGTTCATTTGGTTCTATGAACTTGTTTGACATGAAAACCCCAAAACCCTCACCAACTTGCTCCAAAACCAAGGGCTTACTGGTTAACACCTCTCCCAATGCTTCTAAAACTTTTTCAAGGTTCCTACACATTATCCTAAATCATATCAGACACCTCCAATAATTAAACTAACCCCTTGTAAAGTTAGAACTCTTACTGCTATAGGCTTGGCATGCAACTTACTCACTCTTCTTCATGCAACTCACGGTGATCACCTATAAATCCACTGTTCTTGCAAGTTAAATGATTAGGATAATATGGTACATGTTAGGTAGAGCCCATTCTATGAGAATCAAGGTCTTACATTCATATAATGACTCTAGAATACATTTTTGGCCCTCAATCCACAGACAAAACTCAGAAATGAAAGGTACAACCAACAATAAATGGCAAAGTCTGTTCAAAACTTCTACCCAAGAATTCAAAAGACTTCAATCACAGATCAATAAATGTCTATTATTTTCACCATACAAATCAACACTTCCAATCAATGAATCATCAACAAAAACCAAGGAAATGCAACAAAATAACAGTTTTTATGCACTTTGCTATTATGTTCGTACAGTAGCCATATAGTTCAACAACCCATATAGAAATAATTTCAAAGGATTTATAGCCACTTCCCCTAACTACCCCAACCGGTCTCCATTCAGTTTTTAATGATTAACATACTAAACAACTCCTAAATCAGCTCTCTCACCTAAAGACCTATTTGACTGTTATAATTCAAAATAAGTTTTTAATCATATTTTTGAGTTTTGTTTCCTCAAAAAGCATGTTTAAATTATTTATTTTCAAAATGTCTTCGTAAATGGCACAAATGTCACTATATGCCAAGCATTTCATGATAGAATGTCGCTCCATCTCTACTGCTCTAGTGTTACAGAATAGGCTATGGGTAGGCTAGGATGGGGGTAGGTGATAAGATGGAAAGGGTAGGTGATAGGGAGGACCCTAGATTGCTTGAGTCAGCTTGACTTACTCCAAGGCCTTTTTCCTAGCCTAACCTAAGAATGCTCCTCTCTATTCCCCTAATCCACTCTAGGTCCTCACTACCGAGGTTTGTTACTCTGCTCTTTGTGAATTCACTTTCGTAAATCCACCAACTCACTAATCCACCAGATCTCACTAGACACCTTGTAGGGTTTTCTCTACCATTAATTGTACCTACAACCTCTCCTAAGTCATTTTCTCCTCATGCTTGGATCTTCTCTCCCTTTGATCCCATCTTCCCTTGGTTTGAGGCTAATAGCCTAGACTCTGGTCTACCCTGCAAGTGATTCCTCTTGGTCACTGATACCTAGTCGGGCTATCATCAAGCTCGCCTAGGGCCGGTCTGTTGAAATGGTCGACCCCATTCCCTGTTCTGCTACATATATAACTCTATTGTACATGGCTAGCCCTTCTTGACAACCTCTAATGGTTGTGCGGATTCCACGATGGAGTGTCAAGATAGAGTCGTGTTCATAAATGTGGGACACCAACATAGGACAAGAGAACAAAAGATGACTTTATTTATAGAGTCAAGCTTGGCACGAATGCAACTTGGAATTCACAAAACACGGAAAAACAACATCTACCCTATCTGCATTATCGCTTAAGGATTTAAGCCATGTTTACAATAGAAACTAAACTCTGAGAAAAGAAACCAGAAAAATGATCTTCCAATTGTTATTCAAAAGAAGTTCATTCTTGTGGAATCAACACATCCAACAATCCCAATCCAACCTCCTTACAGAATGCCCATTTGGTCTTTAATAGCCTCCTAGACATATCTTGAATCATCCCTAATAGATGAGATTCAACTCGACACAATTTGGTTTCTGACTGTAACTGTCTTTCCTTTTGTCATTGGGTCATCGGGTTAGCATCAAAACACTCACTCCGATGTCTGATGGCAGTTTACAAATCACTTTCTTTTCCATCGGGTCATCAGAGTAGCATCAAAACACTTACTCTGATGTTTGATGATAGTTTACAAAATGTGCACTTCCTCATCGGGTTATCAGCGTAGCATCAAACATCTCTTGCCGATGGACGATGGTGCACTCCCAAAAGAATGCTTCCTTATCGGGTTATCAGTGTAGCTCCTAACATGTTATGTCGATAGCCGATGATGCGCTCCAAACATTATGCCTTCCCATCGGGTTATCGGGTGACACGAAAAACTAGTCTTGTCGATACCCAATGGCCCCACTCCGAACTCACTCCACTCGCTCCAATCCGCTGGCGAGGTGCAGGAGCACCTAAGGGTGAGAAAATACCCTTTTCAATTTTGGCAATTTTTGCATAAGGACTGGTTCTAGTCCATTGGGTTGTCTGTTTGGAGCTTGGAGTGCATTTTTGTCTTCTTTTTGAAAAATCATGTTTCGGCAAGACTTACCCTGATGAAGTCGTCAGTGATTGGATCAAGTCAAAGTTGAGCCATCGGATATTGACGGAAGTATTTTCCACCTACCCTGATAACTCGATGAGGTCGCTAGTGGATTGGAGTGAGTGGAGTAGGTTCAGAGTGGGGCCATCAGTTTATCGGGCGGTATGAAAACTAGTCTTGCCAATACCTGATGGCCCTACTCCTAACTCACTCCACTCACCTCAATCCATTGGTGACCTCATCGGGTTATCAGGGTAGGTTGAAAACACTTCCACCGATATCCGATGGCTCCACTTCAACTTGCTCCAACCGTTGGCGACTTCATCCGGGTAAGTCTTGCCGAAACATGAATTTTCAAAAAGAAGACAAAAATGCACTCCAAGCTCCAAACAGACAACCTAATGGACTAGAACCAATCCTTATGCCAAAATTGCCAAAATTGAAAAGGGTATTTTCTCACCCTTAGGTGCTCTTGCACCATACTCCCCACACAAAAAAATCAAGTCCCCCTGGGGACGGCAAGGCGACATCAATGCCCAGTCTTTTGAAATTGGATTCTGCAACCCAAGTGGCTTTGGCTTTAGGTAATTGGTGCCACTTGATTAAGTGTTCCATGTACACACCATGCCTTGTTTGCTTCTTCACCCTGGAATCTAAAATTTGTTCCGCCTATGGTTTAGAAACGAGTGGTACTAGAATATCACTGAGAGTATGCTCCCCTTTTGGATTTAGTCCATCTGTCACTACTATAGGACCTTTAAACTGAATCAAGTCTTAGACATTAAACACAAGGGATAATGCCAAATTTTCAGGTAAGTCCACCTTATAGGCATTTGAGCCATATTTAGCCAAAATTTTGCAAGGACCTATTCTCCTCATCTGAAGCTTACTAGGGATTCCCTTTTGCAATCTTGCCTTGTTCAAATGTACCATAACCATGTCTCCAATTGCAAATTGAATGTCCTTTCTCCCCTCATCTGCTTTAGCCTTAATCCTCTGTGTAGCATCGGTCAATGTTTTATGCACTTGTTCATGCACCTCTTCCATAAACTGATTGAAATCCTCTGCATGTCCACTTCTTCCTTCCAGGCTCCCTAAATCTCTAAGTTCACAAACACCATGTGGGTGGAGTCCATAAACAATCTTAAAAGGACTCTTACCTGTAGTTTTGTTGATACTGTCATTATAGGCAAATTCTGCCTGTGGTAGCACTTGATCCCACATCTATCCATATTCTTTTTTTAGACACCTCAGAAGATTACCCAATAGTTGGTTAATGACCTTAATTTGACCATCTATCTGCGGATGATAAGAAGAACCAAAAGAAAGGTTAGTTCCCAGTCTTGTCCACAGAGTTTTCCAAAAGTGTCCCATGAACTTCACATCCCTGTCTAAAACTATACTCAGAGGCAACCCATGAATTCTTACTACCTCTTTAAAAAATAAACATGCAATGTAACTAGCATCATGCGTAGTCTTGTATGGAACAAAATGACTCATTTTACTAAACCAGTCAACAATGACAAAAATACTATCCAGGCCAGTCTTGGTTTTTGGCAAACCCACAATAAAATCCATGCTGATGCACTCCCACGGTCTTTTGGGAATTGGTAAAGGTTGGTATAGTCCAACATTTGAACTAGTACCCTTGGCTCTCTAACACACAATACACTGCTCAACATACTTCCTGATATCTTTATGCATTTTCGGCCAATAATAAAATCTTTGCACCAACTCAAGAGTTTTATTCAGACCAAAATGTCCACTAAGACTTCCATTATGTTTTTCCTGTATGAGATTTTCCTTCATAGATCCCCTTGTCACACATAACTGACATCCCTTAAACAAAAGACCACTCTGCAATGTGTAATCTTCATACTCGCTATTGAAATTATTATTAAACTCACTACATATCTTGTATACCTTAGAGAAGTCTTCATCTTCCCTATAAAGCTCCTTGAAACTCTCCACACCTATGCTCTGCAAAGTCACTTCTTGACAGTGAGAAGTCTTCTACTTAAGGCATCTGCTACCTTGTTCAACTATCCCTTTTTGTGCTTGATAGTGAAAGTGTATGCCTGTAGCTATTCTATCCATTTGATGTGTCTATTGCTCAAGTTTTCTTGAGAATTGATAAAACTCAGGGCTTGGTTATCTATAAACACTACAATTTCTTTTGGCAAAAGATAATGCCTCCACTTCTTAAGAGCTTACACTAAGTCATAAAATTCTAATTCATAGGATAAGTATCTCTTCTTGGCATCATTCAATTTCTCACTATAGAATGCTAATGGTCTTCCCTCTTGGTTCAAAACAGCTCCTACTGCTATATGACTAGCATCACATTCTAGGGTGAACAACTTATCAAAACTTGGTAAAACTAGGATGGGTTGGGTAGCTATCCCCCTTTTGAGAAACTCAAACCCTTGGTTGGCTTCTTTAGTCCACCTAAACTTATTTTTCAACCCACCCTGAATTGTATCAAGAATAGGAGCACAAATTTCACTAAAACCTTGAATGAACTTCCTATAAAATTGGGCAAGTCCATGGAAACTTCTTACCTCAGTAGCAGTTTTTGATGTAGGCCAACTTTTTATTGCTTCAACCTTGCTAGGATCCATTTCCAAAGTTACTTGCGATACTACAAAACCCAGATAAATGAGTTCTTGTTTCATGAATTCACATTTTTTAAGGTTGATTGCCAACTATTCCTCATGTAGTTTCCTTAATACAATCTGCAAGTGTTCAAGATGCTCTTGCTCTATTTTGTTTAATATGAGGATATCATCAAGGTATACCACTACAAATCTACCTATGTATTCCTTCAACACCTCATTCATCAACCTCATGAAGGTACTAGGGGCATTAGTAAGCCCAAATGCCATAACTAACCACTCATATAACCCCTTTGTAGTCTTAAAAGTTGTTTTCCATTTATCCCCTTCTTTAATCTGGATCTGGTGATATCCACTCTTTAAATCCATCTTAGTTAAATACTTTGCTTCTCCAAGACAATCCATTAAATCCTCAATTCTAGGGATAGTAAATATGTATCTTATGGTGATTATGTTTATTGCCCGAGAGTCAGTACATAGTCTCCATTTACCTCCTTTCTTGGTTGCTAACACCACTAGCATAGCACATGGGCTTATAATTTTTCTAATTAGACCTTGGTCAAGCATCCCTTGTACTTGTCTTTCCACTTCTTTGTTTTTCTCAGCAGTCATCTTATATGCAGCCTTATTAGGCAGTGATGCTCCGGGTATAAAGTCTATCTAGTGACTTTGATAGGGAGAATGCTAGAAAAGTGCTCAAAAGGGTTAATTAGGTCTAATGGTTCAATTGGTTTCCAAAAGACTTGTTTGTGACTATTATATATGTTTGCAAAATCAATTTGAGGTTATATTGCCTAGCATCCTATGTATAACTTCTCAAGCAAACTCCCTTTTTGAGTGAGCTCATACCCTTACTCATCCACTATTCATTATGTTCAACCATTACATTCTTTCTAACACATTCCTCTATCCCTTGGGCATATCTCTAACTATTCTCTAACATTATAAGCTCCTCCAAATGATTTAGGAAACTAGGTAAAGGTTTTGTTCAAGAAATTGCTTCATTTTGTTGTTTTGGCTTTCTTGATTCACTTACTCAAACTCAACTTACTAGGTCTCAAGACCAAAATTTTCTTCACAAGGATGTCACAAAGGTTTCATAAGGTTTCTTCACTATTTTGGATTGTCCTTCAAAGATCTCTCCAAACCCAACAAGCTCAAGGTAATCAGGTTCTTAAAAATGCAGTTTGATAGTCCCAAAAGGCTTATAGCCTGTGGAGGGCTAATTGACACATTTTTGTTCACCCAGCCCAATGATGGGAAACTCCACCATAAAAATTGTCTTTAATGATGTTTATGAGGTCTAAGCTCAAAGATTCTTCAGGTCTTAGGCTCCATGAAGAAGGTTTAATTATTGTTCTAAATTTTAGGCACAAAAGTAGGGTTTTGATTCATGCACCATAGATTCTCACTTCCAAGCTTAGTTCAAGCTTCCACACTACTAGGAAACCTCTACCACAACAAACTAATGCCTTCCCTATCACTTTCTAGCAAGCATTATGCCAAACACTTGGCAATCAAACTAAAAATAAACAAAATTCACTGTCAATCACTGTTTTTCCCTGATTTTTCACTGTTACTTCTGCAAGACAGTTGGTTAGGAGCACAAATAGAACATCACCTTTGCACAAAACTACCACCAAACATGTTTTTAACTCTACCCCAACATTAAGGACAGTTTTCCCACACAATAAGGTATCCTTAGAGCAAATTTTGAAGCAAAAACCAATTTATTTCCCAAAACAAGGAATCTGTTGTCCTTCACAAACTGTGACATATTACAATGCAAAAAGAAATAAGTTTGGAGCTCCAATCTCTTCAAAATACTAATAGAAAAGGTGGAGACCTCTGTCCATGTCGTGTTTCAACATTTGGTGCCTAGAACCCAAATTTTGAGCATTAAGGAAGAATATTAGCCAAGTTAGATAGCTTGCCTAATAAGTGCTCAAATTCACCTTTTCCACCACAAACCTAGCATAAAAGGAACTTATATACATAATTTACAAGCAAATCAACTTGACCAAAACCAATTGTCGGAGCCCAAGCCTGGGATCAGTCAAGTTGTGGCATTTTAGAGACCTCAAACCCTTGACAGGGCAGTGAGGAGTTACAAATGGAGTCAAATAACTACACCAACTTCCAAATGAAAAACCACACTATTTACATTCAAAGAATTGTAAAAGTAAATGGAACTTTCTCCAACTAGTTATAGTACAACAAGTACAAAGAATGTATGGCCTGTCAAATGAAAAGAGTTCCCAAAACCATTAAAATCAAAAATGTAAGTGCTTTCAATTGAGTTTTCTTGAAACTTACAACCACCAACCCTATACCAAGAAAAGGGAGGTTCTTAAATAACTTTTGAAAGTATTTTCCAAGTCTTATTTGGACATAGGGCATATTGGACTTGCTTTTACACAAAAAGTCCAATATGACAACTTTACAAGCCCAAATGACAACATTTGTGGCTTCAAGACACATTTTCGATAACCTAACCTCATCAACTTATCTAAACACCTAAGACATTCTAAAACACACTATTTAAACATGTTTCAAATCTTTGGAAAGCATTTCTAGACCTTTCAGGCTATTTTGCACATTTTTGCCCTTTTTGGCCTAGAAACCCCAAAATTGTCAACTCAAGTCCTAAAAGGAAAAACTTGATCTCTCAAGCAAAAAATAAGATCAAAACCACTTGAAAAGACACACAAAAACCTAAAAAAACATCATAAACCTAACACAAGACATTACAAACATGAAAGCATGAAATACTCAAAAAGGAGAGTTTTTACTCAACTAGGTGCTCCTGCACCATACTCCCCCAAAGACAAAGAAGTCATGTGAATCCTTGAGGCAGAAAAGAAGAAGTATTCTAGCCTTCTAAAAGTCATCTTTAGGTATCCATGTGGCCTCTGAGAGAGGTTTATCCTTCCATTTGAGGAGGTGTTCCATATAGGTGTGATTCCTTGTCTTCTCGAGAACCCTGGAGTCTAGAACCTGTTCTGCTTGAGGAATAGAGAGAGGAGGTAAAGAAACATTAGAAAGGGACAATATAACATCTGAAACCCTTTGAATCTCCTCAGGTGGCATCCCCTTGAAAGCAATCAAATCTGCAACATTAAAAATGGGAGACAAATAAATATCAATAGGCAAATCAACTTTGTAAGCATTAGACCCATACTTAGCCAAGATTTTGCAAGGGCCTATTGTCCTCATCTGAAGTTTGCTTGGAACTCCTTTTTGCAGCCTTTCCTTGTTCAAATGAACCATCACATAATCTCCTACAGAAAACTAAACATCTCTCTTTGTAGCATCCACTCTTGCCTTGACTTTTTGGGAGGTATCCTGAAGAGCCTTCCTCACTTGCTCATGAACCTCTTTCATGGATTGAGCCATGGCATTCGTCATTCCACTCTTAGGATTCAAGTTATCTATATCTCTCAACTCCATTATACCTCTTGGATGCATACCATAAACAACTTCAAAAGGACTTTTACTTGTAGACCGGTTGACACTATCATTGTAGGCATATTCTGCTTGATGAATGAGCTAATCCCAACTTTGTCCATATTCCTTTGTCAAACACATAAGCAAGTTTCCAAGAGACCTGTTCACAACCTCAGTTTGGCCATCCATTTGTGGATGATAAGATAAACCAAAAGAGAGATTAGTACCTAGTGTCTTCCACAATGTTTTCCAGAAATGACCAAGAAATTTCACATCTCTATTTGAAATAATGCTAGTAGGCAAACCATGTATTCTAAAAACTTCTTTGAAAAAAAAGTAAGCAATATGACTTGCATCATGTATTGTCTTACAAGGAATAAAATGAGCCATCTTGATAAATTTGTCAACTACTACAAAGATGCTATCAAATCCTGCTTGAGTTCGAGGTAATCCTACCACAAAATCCATACTAATGCAATCCCAAGGCCTATGTGGAATGGGAAGAGGCTGATATAAACCAGCATTGGAGGAATTACCTTTTGCTTTCTAACATACCAAACACAGCTCAACATACCTATTGATGTCTCTCTGCATCTTGGGCCAGTAGTAGAATCTTTTAGCCAACTCTAAGGTCTTTTTGAGACCAAAATGTCCACTTAAGCACCCATTGTGCTTCTCCTGAATGAGGTTATCCCTCATAGAACCTTTTGGAACACATAAATGTCCACCCCTAAATAACAAACCATCCTACAAAGTAAAATCAGCATATGCACCATGGAAATGATTCTCAAAATCGTGACAAACTTTATAAGCTTCAGCAAAATCATCATCAGTAGGATACATATCTTTAAAACTATCAATATCAATGCTTTGTACTTGAAGCTCATGAACAGTTAACAACCTCCTACTCAAATTAGCTACTACTTTATTCAAGTGACCCTTCTTATGCTTAAGAGTAAAAGTGTAAGCTTACAAGTACTCTACCCATTTAACATGCCTATGATTCAGTTTATCCTGTGAGTTCAAGAAACTTAATGCCTGATTATCTGTGTATACAACAAACTCTTTAGGAAGAAGATAATGTCTTCATTTCCTAAGTGCCTGGACTAATGCATAAAGTTATAAATCATAGGAAGAGTACTTTTTCTTGGTATCATTTAACTTCTCACTAAATAATGCAACTGGTCTATTGTTCTGACTTAATACAGCTCCTACAACAATATTGCTAGCATCACATTCAATAGTAAAAAGTTTATCAAAACTAGGTAAAATGAGCACTGGTTGAGAAGCTACTTTAGTTTTCAATAATTCAAACCCTTTATTGGTTACATCTGTCCACTAAAACTTTACCTTTACACCCCCTCTGATTGTGTCTAACATAGGGGCACAAATCTCACTGAATCCCCTGATGAATTTCCTGTAAAATTGTGCTAAACCATGAAAACTTCTAACATCACTGGTTGTTTTAGGAGTTGGCCAACTGGTTATTGCTGCAACTTTAGATTGATCCATTTTCAGATTGCCTCTGGATACAACAAAACCAAGATAGACCAATTCTTGCTTCAAGAAATCATATTTTTCTAGATTAATGGTTAGATGTTCATCAGATAACTTTCTCAAAACAATAGCTAAATGCTTCAAATGCTCTGCCTTGGTTTTACTGAAAATAACAATATCATGTAAATACACAACAACAAACTTTCCAATGAAATTATGTAAAACTTCATTCATGAGTCTCATGAATGTGTTGGGAGCATTAGAGAGTCCAAATGGCATAACAAGCCACTCATAGAGACCCTCATTCATTTTGAAATTTGTCTTCCATTCATCACCCTCTTTGATTCTTATCTGATGGTAACTACTCTTCAATTCAATCTTACTGAAATAATGTTTACCCCCCAAGAAATCCATCAAATCCTCTATCCTGGGTATGGGAAATCTATATCTGATGGTGATCTTGTTTATGGCTCTAGAATTTGTGCAAAGTCTCCATGTTCCACCCTTCTTAGGTGCCAACACTATAGGTACTGCACAAGGACTAATGCTTTTCCTAATCAGCCCTTGGTCTAAGAGTTCTTGTATTTGTCTTGCTACTTCCTCATTTTGTTTAGGGGTCATCTTATAGGCTACCTTATTTGGTAAAGAGGCTCCAGGAATGAAAGCAATTTGATGGCTAATTGCTCTAGGAGGTGGTAAGGTTGCAGGTGTGCCATCACTGATTATTGCTTTGAAGTTATCAAGAATCCTCTGCACCTCATATGGTATCTCAACTTTTCTTTCTATCTTTTCTTCCTTGGGTTTCACTATGAGTGCAAATCTCACTCCTTCACCTTCTTCAAGTGTACTTATAAACTCCTTCTCATTCACAATTAAAACATTCTGATTTGTTGACTTACTGCCCTCTTTCTCATCATTTAAGGACTGAATTTTGTATGTAACTCCATTCTTTTGAAAAGAGTAGGAGTTATTTTCCCCATTGTGGATGGCTTTCCTATCAAATTGCCAAGGTCTACCAAGAAGTAGATGGCAAGTATCCATTGGATGAATGTAACATAGGATCTTATCTTGATACCCTCCTATGGTGAATTCTACCCATGTTTGTTCATTTACAAGGACATGCTACTCCCTATTCAACCATGTGACTCTATAGGGATGTTTGTGTGGGATTCTCTCAAGTTTGAGTTTACCAACTGCTTCTTCTGAGATTATATTATATGTGGATCTAGAATCTATGACCATCTTGCATACTTTTCCCATGATCTTGCACTTAATTCTAAATAATGACCTTCTTTGAGTAGATTCCTCCTTGATTGGTTCTTCTATCAAAACTCTTCTCATCATCAGACTTTCCCCATCTTCTAATGCTAAGCTCACTTCATGAGCCTTACTACTTGCTGCATTTTCTTGCACATAATTCACTCTTCTTTCACCCCCCTGTGATGAGGTGGGTTTCTCTGGACATCTATAGGTAGGGTGCCCAAACTTCTGACAGTTGTAGCATTTCATGGTGGAGAAGTAGGACCCTCTTCCTGGACCACTAGATGTACCTCTACTTGGGTTGCTAGATCCTCTTCCTCTATAGCTGCTCTTGCTATATGAATCCCCACTTTTCTCAATGAGTTTGTATTCTCCTTGGGATTTTTGATCTCCTCTTACACCAAAACTTCCTCTATGACCCCTACCATCTCTACCCCTACCTCTTCCTCTATTGCTTTGCTCTTGCTTTCTTTTACTCTTCTCTTCCACTTTAAGTGCTAGTTGATAACATTTGTGTACTGTTAGTGGACATAACAAACTCGTCTCTTCCTGTATGTTCCATCTCAATCCATTCAAATACCTTGCCACTTTTATACTCTCATCCTCTACTACCTTGGATCTCAATCATAGTTTTTGAAACTCCTCAGTGTAGCTACTAACATCTAAATCTTTTTGCCTCAAGTTTTGTCTTTTCCTATGTAGTTGGATTTCATAGTCTTCAAGAAGATAGGTTTCTCTAATTTTGGATACCATTGTTTTCCAGGTGGCTATTGGTTGCTTACCTTCTTTCACCCTTTCCTCTTGGATGAACTTCCACCAGGTTAAACCTGCCCCTCTCAACCTTGATTTTGCTACTTTAACCTTTTGTGCTTCAGTTATTCCATCACATTCAAAATGGGTTTCTAGGCCTTCAATCCATTCTATAAGAGCATTTGGATCCATCCTTCCACTGAAAAGAGCCACTCCCTCTAATTTTTTACCACTCATAGCTCTCAAAGCCTTCAAGAATGGTTCTTGCTCAATAACAGGTTAGGTATGGGAACCTCATCTTCTATTGCCACCATTTTGCCCTGATCTCCAACCTTATCATGGACTTCTTCGGTTTTGACTTTCGCTTCAGCTAATTTCACTGCTAGCTACTCCAACCTCTCTCTGAGTGCTTTATTTTCTTCTTCTTGGTCTTCAACCTTCTTGGCTAACTCGGCATTAGTCACCATGTTTTCTTCTAAGGATTATATTGATCCTAAGTTAATTTGTTTTCTCTTTTCCCCTGAATCTTACTCAAGCTCTGATACCACTATGATAGGGAGAATGCTAGAAAACTGCACAAAAGGGTTAATTAGGTCTAATGGTTCAATTGGTTTCCAAAATACTTGTTTGTGACTATTATATATGTTTGCAAAATAAATTTGAGGTTATATTGCTTAGCATCTTATGTATAACTTCTCAAACAAACTCCCTTTTTGAGTGAGCTCATACCCTTACTCATCCACTATTCATTATGTTCAACCATTACATTCTTTCTAACACATTCCTCTATCTTTTGTGCATAACTCTGACTTTTCTTTAACATTATAAGCTCCTCCAAATGATTTAGGAAACTAGGTAAAGGTTTTGTTCAAGAACTTGCTTCATTTTATTCTTTTAGCTTTCTTGATTCACTTACTCAAACTCAACTTGCTAGGTATCAAGACCCAAAATTGCTTCACAAGGATGTCATAGAGGTTTCATAAGGTTTCTTCTTTGTTTTGGATTGTCCTTCAAATATCTCTCCAAACCCAACAAACTCAACGTAATCGGGTTCATAAAAATGCAGTTTGACAGTCCCAAAAGGCTTGTAGCCCGTGGAGGGCTAATTGACACATTTTTGTTCACCCAGCCCAATGATGGGAAACTCCACCATAAAAATTATCTTTAATTATGTTTATGAGGTCTAAGTTCAAATATTTTTCAGGTCTTAGCCTCCATGAAGAAGGTTTAATGATTGTTCTAAATTTTAGGCTCAAAAGTAGGGTTTAGTGAGGGTTTTGGTTCATGCACCATAGATTCTCACTTCCAAGCTTAGTTCAAGCTTCCACACTGCTAGGAAACCTATGCCACAACAAACTAATGCATGCCTTGTCACTGTCTAGCAAGCATTATGCCAAACACTTGGCAATCAAACTAAAAATAAACAAAATTCACTGTCAATCACTGTTTTTCCCTGATTTTTCACTGTTATTTCTACAAGATAGTTGGTTAGGAGCTCAAAAAGAACATCACCTTTGCACAAAACTACCACCAAACAAGTTTTTAACTCTGCCCCAACATTAAGTATAGTTTTCCCACACAATAAGGTATCATTAGAGCAAATTTAGAAGCAAAAATCAATTTATTTCCCAAAACAGGGAATTCGCTATCCTTCACAAACTGTGACATATTACAATGCAAAAATAAATAAGTTTGGAGATCCAATCTCTTCAAAATGCTAATAGGATAGATGCAGACCTCTGTCCATGTCTTGTTTCAACATTTGGTGCCTAGAACCCAAATTTTGAGCATTAAGGAAGAATATTAGCCAAGTTAGATAACTTGCCTAATAAGTGCTCAAATTCACCTTTTCCACCACAACCCTGGCATAAAAGGAACTTATATACATAATGTACAAGAAAATCAACTTGACCAAAACCAATTGTGGGAGCCCAAGCATGGGATCAATCAAGTTGTGGCATTTTAGAGACCTCAAACCCTTGACAGGGCAGTGAGGAGTTACAAAATGGAGTCAAATAACTACGCCAACTTACAAATGAAAAACCAAACACTATTTACATTCAAATCATTGTAAAAGTAAATGGAACTTTCTCCAACCAAGTACAATACAACAAGTACAAAGAATGTACGACCTGTCAAATGAAAAGAGTTCCCAAAACCATTAAAATTAGAAATGTAAGTGCTTTCAATTGAGTTTTCTTGAAACTTACAACCACCAACCCTATGCCAAGAAAAGGGAGGTTCTTAAATAACTTTTTTAAGTATTTTCCAAGTCTTGTACGAACATAGGGCATATTGGACTTGCTTTTACACAAAAAGTCCAATATGACAACTTTACAAGCCCAAATGACAACATGTGTGGCTTCAAGACACATTTTGGATAACCTAACCTCATCAACTTATCTAAACACTTAAGACATGATTAAACACACTATTTAAACATGTTTCAAATCTTTGGAAAGCATTTCTAGACCTTTCAGGCTATTTTGCACATTTTTGCCCTTTTTGGCCTAGAAACCCCAAAATTGTCAACTCAAGTCCTAAAAGGCAAAACTTGATCTCTCAAGCACAAAATAAGATCAAAACCACTTGAAAAGACACACAACCTAGAAAAACATCATAAACCTAACACAAGACATTACAAACATCAAAGCATGAAATACTCAAAAAGGAGAGTTTTTACTCAACTAGGTGCTCCTGCACCAGACTTACTATTCTGGAAGGAGGTAGTCTTGTAGGTGTTCCGTCACTCACAATGTCCTTAAACTATTATAACAACTTTTGAACCTCTTTAGGTAAAAATTCTTGTTTAGTCTTCTCTTCTTGACTAGGTTGCACTAAGAGAGCATAATGTTCTCCATCTCCTTTCTTGAGATCTCCCAAAAATTATTTTTCTCCAACCAACAACACATTAGGACCACTAGTCTTGGTTCCTTCATCCTCTACCAAAGATTGAATCATGTATGTCACCCCTTCCTTTGTGAATGCATAAGAGTTCTTCTCTCCATCATGGATAACTTTTCTATCAAATTACCACGGTCTGCCTAGCAACAAATGATAGGCGTCCATGGGTAGAACATCACATAAAATTCTGTCAGAATATTTCCCAATTGCAAATTCAACCCATAATTGTTCATTTACTAACATGTGTTGTCCTTTATTCAACCATATGACCTTGTAAGGATGACTATGTGGCATGCTACTCAACCCAAGTTTACTTGCTTCTTCTTTGGAGATGATATTGTCAGTTGATCCTGAGTCAATGATCACTTTACAGACCTTACCAAATATCTTGCACTTTACTCTGAAAAGAGACCTCCTCTAGTTAGGCTCTTCCTTAACTAGCTCCCTGATTAGTACCCTTCTAACCATCAGATTCTCACCATTCTCTGAGTCAAGATTTACTTCAGGAGACTTCACACTACGAGAATCATCTTGCACATAATTGATTCTTTTCTTTGAATGTGATGAGGTTGCCTTCTCCGGACACCTATAGGCAGGATGACCAAAATTACTGCAATGGTAACACTTCATGTTTGCAAAGTATGAACCTCTACCAGAACTTCCAAATCTACCTCTATTATTTTTGTTATGACCTCTTCCTCTACCATAGTTTCCTCTTCCACTAGATTCATTAAACTTCTCAGTCAATTTTGACTCTCTTTGTGATCTTATTTCACTTCCTCTGCCACTATAGTTTCCTCTATAACCTTTTGAATCTTGGCCTCTACCTCTGCCTCTACTAGTGCCTTCATGTTTCTTCTTATTCTTTTCTTCTACTTTCAGGGCCAACTGATAACATTTGTGAATGGTAGTTGGACTCAACAAACTTATTTCCTCTTGTATGTTCCATCTCAGACCGTTAAGATATCTTGCTACTCTGATGCTTTCATCCTCCATCATTTTTGACCGTAGACACAACTTCTGGAACTCTTCAGTGTAGGTACTTACATCTAACTCCTTCTTCCTTAGGTTTTGTCTTTTCCTATGCAACTACACATCATAATCCTTAGGGAGGTAAGTCTCTATGATTTTGCTTACCATCCCTTTCCAAGTAGAGATGGGGATCTCTCTCTCTCTCTCTCTCTCTCTCTCTCTCTCTCTCTCTCTCTCTCTCTCTCTCTCTCTCTCTCTCTCTCTCTCTCTCTCATTTTGTATAAACTTCCACCAAGTAACAACAACACCTCTCATTCTTGACTTAACCACTTTAACCTTTTGGGCCTCAATCACACCTTCACACTCAAAATGATTTTCCATTCCCTCTATCCATTCCATTACCAACTCTGCTTCCATCTTGCTACTAAATAGTAGTACTCCTTCCAAATATTTTCCACTCATTGCTTTCAAAGCCTTCAAGAATGGTTCTTGATCAACAACAGGGTCTGGTGCAGGGACTTCATCCTCTATTGCCATCATTTTACCCTTCTCTTCTATCTTCCCACTCACTTCTTTTGTCTTGACTTCCATCACACCTAGTTTCTGCTCCAATTGCTCCAACCTTTACTTGAGCAATCGGTTTTCATCTTCTTGGTCTTCGACCTTCTTAGCCAATTTTGCATTGGTCACCATCTTTACTCCTTCTAATACTAGATCAATCTTGCACTCTTCACCCCAAGTCCTTAACTTGCTCTGATACCAATCTGATAGGGAGGACCCTAGATTGCTTGAGTCATCTTGACTCACTCCAAGGCCTTTTTCCTATTCTAACCCGAGAATGCTCCTCTTTATTCCCCTAATCCACTCTAGGTCCTCACTATCAAGGTTTGTTACTCTTCTCTTTGTGAATTCACTTTCGTAAATTCACCAGCTCACTAATCCACTGGATCTCACCAGACACCTTGTAGGGTTTTCTCTACCATTAATTGTACCTACAACTTCTCGTAAGTCATTTTCTCCTCATGCTTGGATCTTCTCTCCCTTTGATCCCATTTTCCCTTGGTTTGAGGCTAATAGCCTAGACTTTGGTCTACCCTACAAGTGATTCCTCTTGGTCACTGATACCTAGTCGGGCTATCATCAAGCTTGCCTAGGGCCAGTCTGTTGAAACGGCCAATGCCATTCCCTGGTCTACTACATATAGAACTCTACTATACATGGTTGGCCCTTCTTGACAACCTCCAGTAGTTGTGCAGATTCCACGATGGAGTGTCAAGATAGAGCCATGTTCATAAATGTGGGACACCAACAAAGGACAAGAGAACAAAAGAGGACTTTATTTACAGAGCCGAGCTTGGCACGAATGCAACTTGGAATTCATAAAACACGAAAAAACAACATCTACCCTATCTGCATTATCACTTAAGGATTTAAGCCATGTTTACAATAAAAACTAAACTCTGAGAAAAGAAACCAGAAAATGATCTTCCAATTGTTATTCAAAAGAAGTTTGTTCTTGTGGAATCAACACATCTGACAATCCCAATCTAACCTCCTTATAGAATGCCCATTTGGTCTTTTATAGCCTCCTAGACATATCATGAATCATCCCTAACAGATGAGATTCAACTTGACACAATTCTGTTTCTGACTGTAAGTGTCTTTCCTTTCATCATCGGGTCATCGAGTTAGCATTGAAACACTCACTCTGATGTCCGATGGCTGTTTACAAATCACTTGCTTTTCCATCGGGTTATCGAGGTAGCATCAAAACACTCACTCCGATGTCCGATGATAGTTTACAAATTGTGCACTTCCTCATCAGGTTATCGACGTAGCATCAAACATCTCTTGTCGATGGTAGATGGTGCACTCCCAACATAATGCTTCCTTATTGGGTTATCGGTGTAGCTCCTAACATGTTATACCGATAGCCGATGATGCGCTCCAAACATTATGCCTTCCCATCGGGTTATCGGGTGGCATGAAAACTAGTCTTGCCAATACTCGATGGCACCACTCCAAACTCACTCCACTCGCTCCAATCCACTGGTGACATCATCAGGTTAGTGAGGTAGGTGGAAAACACTTCCGCCAAGCTCCAAACAAACAACCTAATGGTCTAGAACCACTCCTTATGCCAAAATTGCCAAAATTGAAAAGGGTATTTTCTCACCCTTAGGTGCTCTTGCACCAGTAGGTAATCTTAGGGAAATAAAGGAAGTAAGACTTATGGGATGTGGGTTAGAATTGGTGATTTTAGGGGAATGAAGGGGTAAAGGGGTACGTATTGTGGAGGGGAGTGTGAGATATAAGGTATGAGAGGAAGGGAGATGCTAGGATAGAATAGGGGTAGGGGTAAGGTGGAAAGGAAGTTAGTGGAGGGAGGTGAGGGTGTAAGATGGAAGGGTAGGTTTAAGTTAACATGTGAAGGAGGTTAAGGCATGGGGTATGAAAGGTGGTTAAAGGATAGAGGATAGGAAGGTAGGTGAGTTAGAAGGTATGGTAAATGGAAGTGAAGAGTGTTAGGGGAGGTGGAAATGGGAGTGATTGGCTTTGGGCACCCACTGACAAGATTGACAGAAGTGGAAGGGATTATGCCTTGGTTGGGCAAAGGGAATGTTAAGCCTCACTTCATTTCAAAGAGAAAGACTTGGCCAGCTCCTGAGCAACTACAAACAAAAGGTTAACAGCAAAGACTCGACAACAACCAACTAAGCTAAGACAACTAACTTAGAAAGACAAAAAGTGTGTTTTGGTGAAGAAACATGATGTGAGAAGTTTGATGTAGAGGCAAGGGTAGAACTCAATATTTCATATTAGGAAAGCAACCACATTGATTAGGCAAGTCAAATAAGGTCTCTCCAATTTTTAGGATACACAAGGGAAACATTAGTCATGTAAGTATGCATGAGCATGGGAATGGATAGTTACTTTCCTTTTAGACTAACTTGTGTCTATGACTCTTTATAAATTGGGTCTATGACTAACTTGCGTCTATGACTCTCAATGGGCATATCACCTTCTCTAAATCACCACAAAGCCATTAGATATGTTTTGAGATGAAAAAGAAGAGAAATGGTTTCTACGTTCAAGTAATTTAATTTGGTATATTATACTGAAACATGATTTCATCACTACCATTTCAACTTCTATATAACTAGTTCTATAGCCCAATTTTTTTGCCTGTGAAGAAAGACCATGTCAAACAATATCAGTGAACAACAAAATAAGGAGACAATTGCTAGATTGTGGTCTAACTAGAAAAGAAAAGGTGATGGAAAATGTTATTGTCCCTACAAAATTTGTAAGGGGTAAAGACTAGAATACTTCTAATCAAAAAAAATAAGAAACATTGTAGGTTGCATGGTCACATTGAAGGTGGACATGATTATCATCCATTGGTAAGTTTTTCATTATATTGTTTTAACAATTTATATACATAAGAAATCACTTGATGATGAGATCATGATCATGGTTTATTTATGTTTATTAATTGAGCACCCTAGAGCACATGATATGGATCAACACAACCTAGAGAATATGGTTATCAAAGTGGAGGAACATGGAGGTGTCAATATCAAATTTGAAGATAATGATCCCATGGAAGATGATGATCATGAGCCACAAAACACAATTGAAGATGATGGTACAAATACATTGATCCATGACACATTTATTGCTGGCACAACTGATCATGATGATGAAGATGACCTTGATGTTGTTCATGATGTCCCACTACTTGAGAAGGCATCTGAGCCCTTTATCAAGGCTCCCAGACAACTCTTCTCTTTGTTGTATTGTTGTTGGTGAACTTGAAGGTTATGAATGGTTTATCCAACATAACAATCTCACGTATGTTAAGGTATGTCATATATGTCATAATAAATGGTGAATCATGATGTACCATTAATATTCTTTACATTAACACCTCAAACTTCTTTTTTTTGTTGTAGATTGATAGGTGAGTTTTTCTTGCCACCATCAAATATTCTACCTCGCTCATACCGAGAATTATCTGCCATTATGAAAGATATTGGAATGGAGTATCAAGCAATAGATGCTTGTCCCAATAATCATATCATATATCACAAACAACATGAATTTCGAACTGAATGCCCTGAATGTCATATCAGTAGATATCGAACAGATCAAATAACAAAAAGGGTTCCTTGCAAGGTTCTTTGCTATAATCCCATTATTCCATGTATGCAACGATTATTCAAGTGCACTAGCTTGGCACACTTTATGGATTATCATGCACGCAATAGAAGTCAAGATGATATTATTCGAGTTCTTGTAGATGGTTCAGTATTTATGGACATAGAGGAAAAGTGACCACACTTTAAAGAAGAACCTCATAATCTCAGGCTTTCATTGGCAATGGACGGTGTCAATCCATTTGGAGAGTTGAGATCTGTTTACTCAGTGTGGCCTATTTTTGTTATCAACAATAACATTCCTCCATGGATGTCAATAAAGAGGGAGCATGTTGGCAATGATTGTTCCAGGTATTTTATCATTTAATAGTCGTTTACATTTAATTATAAATATTGCAGTAAAATGGTCATAATAATTATGTAATGTTTTTGTTCATTCGATTAGGTAAGTACCAAGTTAAAGATATGAATGTATATATTGAGCCTCTTATCAACAAGTTGTTGGAGTTATGGAATGGTGTCACTATGTATGATGTCTCTAGACCAATAGGACAAAGACAATTTCAATTCAATGTGATGCTTGTATGGACAATACACGATGCCCCAGGGCTAACACATTTTTGTGGTATGTTATAGTGTTCAAGTTGCGCATGATAATTATAATTTAAAAAATTAACATATTTAATCTAATTATACATTATCTTGTAGGTCTTCAAACAAAGGGAAATTTTACATGTCCAGTTTGTGGGCCAAAGATGAAATCTCATCATTCAAATTTTTTAGGAAAGCAGGTGTTTGATGAGTATAGGCACTTTCTCCACAAAAATCACAAGTATTGAAATACTAAAAAACATCTTTTCAATGGGAAAGAAGAGAA
This sequence comes from Cryptomeria japonica, assembly GCF_030272615.1. NCBI lineage: Eukaryota > Viridiplantae > Streptophyta > Pinopsida > Cupressales > Cupressaceae > Cryptomeria > Cryptomeria japonica. The sequence continues at coordinate 252,120,464 of NC_081415.1, forward strand.
TACATCAAAGCCATGAAGAATGACACCTCACCTATAAAAGTTGGAGTATAATAGAATTAATCATCAAGGTAATGTCATTCCATCTAATCATTTATGTCATAAAACATATTTTCTATTGTATTTTGTTTATTGATGATGTGATTGATGATAGTGAAGGTCGTCAAGGCATAAATGACCACCTTCCTAAGGGACTAAAAAGTTATCCCCAACAATTTAGTAGGTTGCCCTACTATGAGCAGTTACAAATTGTGCATTTGTTTGATACTATGCATATTGGAAAGAATATAACACAGACATTATGGAAAATATTGGATGGAAGGCGTGACAAAGAAAAAAATGTCAAAATTTGTAGTGACATTCAAGATTCCAATCATGCAATGAAAAATGTCATTCAATCAAATAGCCATGGAGACCAGATTAATATAAGTGACCTTCCTTGGTTATTAATCGACCAGCAAAGCAATGCTATAAAAGAAGTCATACGAAAAATTCAATTTCCCACAAGATTTGTTGCGAACATAAACAATCTCATATCAAAGAAAAGTGAATTTGGGCCAAGGATGAAAACACATGATTGGCATACCTTCATTAAGGTAATTCATGTTCTTGTGTTTTTACTATATATTTGTATACTGCACATGTACTTTTCATTGAATTATGTTAGAAAAAAATGAAACGATAATTTTATAATTGTTGCAGTACGTTCTACCTCTATCTCTCCTAGACAACATCGACAATAATGTCAAGCAAGTCATATATGATCTTGGAAAATACATGAGGTAAGTAGTGATATTTTTTTAGTTCGTTGTATAGATATTATATTTGCGATTTGTTTTACTTCTTATGTAAAATATTTTTTTGCGTCTTGAATATTCTCTAGGTGGTTGTCATGTAAAGAAATCCATAAAGATGATATAAAATATTGTAAGAGAAAAATTTCTCATCTAATGTGTGAAATGCAAAAGTGTCTACCTTCATCTTTTTTCAATGCACAAGATCACTACCTCATACACCAAGTTGAGGAGATTGAACTGTGTGGACCTATACACACTAGGTCAATGTGGATGGTTGAGAGGCACTTGAAATTTTTGAAGGCTTTGGTTCGACAAAGAGCACATCTTGAGGGTTCTATGGTGGAGGGATATATGGTATACCAGACTATGGTGTACATTTCTGAATATCTTCCTACGTTTTCAGCAAAGATCCATGTGGATCGCATTTGGGATCCCAACCCCATTAACAAATTCGAAGGGGAGTACTTGACAGGGAAAGGTAGATTGAGGAAAGTGAGAGGTAATTATAAGATGTTACTGTAGTTAGTTAATTCTTAATCTTCAAAATAAATCAATTTTAAGACATCTATTTATTTTTTGTACAGTCGGTTGAGAGTGGGATGCACTACATTTGTATATTGCAAACAATCTTGATTGGATGACGGTATGGATTGAATGTTGTCAACATTCTGCTCGCACATTAACATGGGAAGGTGTGGCTTCATTGGTTAAAGAAGCTCATTGTAATGGAGATTCCAATGTTATGCAAAGGGAAATTGATTTAGCATATGGTTTAAGAGATAAATAGGTACGTATAAATTTATTAATCACCCATATTTTTATCAACTCACAATGCAATAATTTTCACATGTTTGACATATCGCAGGTCAAACACCACAATGCTATGTGCTACAATTGTCATAAATTTCACATCAAAAAGTTAGATGACACAAATGAAACTTGTGATTCTGGGATAACTATAGTCTTTGAGGTGACAAATATTTCATTGAGAAACGACATACATTCTCAAGAGTCAAAATCAATACTATGGCATTTTGGATGATATACTTGAGTGTGACTTTAATTCCTTCAAATTAGTTTTGTTTGTCGTCAAATGGTGCAGGCTGCGATTGAATAAAAATGATCCTGATAGAACTATTATTGAACATGATAATGGTTTTACAATGGTTAATACAAGGTCATTTGAACTAGTTGGGGATGAGCCCTATGTTCTTTCAATCCAATGTGAGCAGGTATTTTACTCAGAGGTTCTACATAACCGGGCTGGTCATTTGTTGTTAGACATGATCCAAGAGGAAGGCTGATAAAGTATAATTTGATTGAAGAAGAAGATACCAAAGAATTTGAAGATGATGTAGATGATGATCACGATCGACAATTACTCGATATTGATGATGAAGAAGAAGAAGAAGTTGATGATGATGGTGATGGTGATGGTGATGGCGATGGCGATGGCGATGGCGATGGCGATGGCGATGGCAATGGCGATGGCGATGGCAGTGGCAGTGGCGGTGGCGGTGCTCGTGCTCGTGCTCGTGCTCGTGCTCGTGCTCGTGCTCGTGCTCGTGCTCGTGCTCGTGCTCGTGCTCGTGCTCGTGCTCGTGCTCGTGCTCGTGCTCGTGCTCGTGCTCGTGCTCGTGCTCGTGCTCGTGCTCGTGCTCATGCTCGTGCTCGTGCTCGTGCTCGTGCTCGTGCTCGTGCTCGTGCTCGTGCTCGTGCTCGTGCTCGTGCTCGTGCTCGTGCTCGTGCTGGTGCTCGTGCTGATGATGATGATGATGATGATGATGATGATGATGATGATGATGATGATGATGATGATGATGATGATGATGATGATGATGATGAATGAAATGTATGGTAGAAATTTAATATTTTCTATTTAATATTGATTTCTTGATAGATTTTTTTTGACTTATATGGTTACATAATTAATTCATTATGTTTTGAATTCTAATGCCATTACATAATTAATTCATGATGCACCTTTTAATGTTTTTAATTCATGTTCCATGACCTCTAGCAAATCCTTATAGTAGAACTATGCCACCCTGAGGAGATGGAGATAGGGAGAGTGGCTATTTATGTGACATTTTTTTAACTTTGTGTTTATTTATGGAATTTGGATTTTTTATTACCTATGTGATGGATGTTGATTTAAAATGCATATGTGATGGATTACATGTTTATGATGATACATGTGACATTTAATTTTGAACTTTGTGTTTATTTATAGAATGTGGATTGTTTATTACCTATGTGATGGATGGTGATTTATGATACATATGTGATGGATTACATGTTTATGATGACATATATGTGATGCTAATTATGATGCTCAATTACATATATGATGATACATCATGTGATGCTTATGATGCTTACGATACATATTTATTTTTTGTTTATCAACTTAAAAATGTAATTCTTATGATGGTCAATTGATTGTATTGATTTCATGTATAGTCCATGTGTGATGTTGTCACCCTTGGTGGGAACAGGTCATTGACTACAGACATCGTCAACCCTTTAGTTGAGGATCGTGCATAGTCTACATAAAGTAAAGGTAAGGAATTAATAAATTTACAATGATTATGATGACAACATCTTTTTTTATTTAATACTCTTTTTGTCTACAAAGTTCATGTTGTTCATGTTGTGTACTATGTAATTTTTAGCTAACATAAGATAATTGAATTACATGTGCAGGAACCTGAACCCCTTTGACGAGGATCCTACACAATCTCATGGATCGATAGGTACAAGTCAATACACCCTATATAAATAGTTTATTTTGTAAAAATTACTTGGAAAACAAACTTCCTTAGTTTTTCAAACCTCGACATGCGCAAAAAATCTAATACAGCTATCAACACTTGAGGCCCCAATTGGACTTATTCAAATTTTAATCTCAACATCAACTTTAGGGTCGACTTCTTCATCAACATTACCCTCATTTGAAAAATATCTCTCTCATTACCAAATAACTCACTCATTTGATAGAGTGCAGCTACCACCAAATAGGTATTTGTCAGATGTGTCTTCCTCGAGTGAGGGAAATGCAGGAATAGAAAATGAAAGTGAGACATGTAGTAGGTCTACAATAGGGAGATCAACTAGAGGTCAAAAGATTAGAAGGAAATCCAATAAACGCATGAAATTTTTCCTTGCTCAAGGGGGGCCATGTTCTTATGATGATGAGACCAAATGCGACATTGAGGTACCCTTGAGGTACAAAAATCTACAGAAATAACGAGTACCCAAGGAACTTCCTCCAATAAACATTGATTTTTGTGTTAACGATAGGATATATCGCATAGCACCTTCGTCGTTACATGGTTTGGGCCTAGTTTATATGGATGACATAAAGGTCTATTACAAAAAAGTTGTTGAATTGATGGAGTTTGTCGGACCTTGTTACAATTACAATAATTGGATGCAGATTGTTCGATACAAAAAAAGTGTGCGTAGGTATGCACTATCAGCAAATTATATACAATAGAAAGATAACGATGAAAGTAAATGAGTGGAAATATACATTGAAGGAAGGCCAAAAGCAACATGGAATATTGCAGGTTTTATAAATAGTGTGCAACATAGGTCAACTAATAAACAACCCAATTGCATATTTGAGATGTGCGAGGGAAATCATGTGTTTGTATGTGCGATAAAATCAATAAGTGCAGGGGAAGAGCTGCTAATCGATTATAATTTGAATCGTTTAGATACAACCAAAGTTACTATCATGGGGATGGTACGTACTATATACCATTTAAATTAACCAACCTCCAATTAATGACTCCAATATACCATTTTATTATGAAGTTTTTTTGCCAAGTCTATTGGTTTAATTTCACTAACATTTTTATATTATTTCTTTGTCATAGGGCGACATGGATCCATCACATAGCGCAAAAAGGGATGTAGGTCGCAACACTTCTACCAAGTAGGTAAACCTTTTTGTAATTGTACAAATTAGATAGAAGCAAACTGTTACATTATTATGTTCTTTTTTTTAGTGTTTTAGACTAATTTCATAATTGTTAATGATATTCTTGTCACAGATGGATGTTCCGGGAAAGGGAAAGGAGGCTGCAGTACTTGAGCACCTCTCTAGGGATGTGGACTCAACAGGATTGAGCGATGATGACCCTAGAAATTCCACAAACCCTATGGAATTGTTAAGAAAGTCAATTAGAAAAGTTAGTAGAGAGATTATTGCTTTGGCAGCCCTGGAGCCTCAGACTGCTGAGGTACGAGAGAGGGTGCAAACATTGATTCGGGCAGTAGACAACTTGCAAGTAAGTAGTAATAAAAGCTTTAATTATAACAAAAGTTCAATAATGGTTTATATTTTATACTCTTTTATGTCATTAACTAAAATATGTACATGTTGTTTTTACAACATTTTTTGCGTCACGAGACTCGTGGCCATGGTTAGGGTGTTGTAGGTAGTTCAGGTGATGACGATTTTCTTGGCTTATCACTTGCTTGGCTTATCACTTTGAGTACCCAAAATACATCATACTTAATACTGTCAGTGTTCATAATAAAGGTTCATCCTTGTTTATAATTCTTGCACTTTTCATATATTTAATGTATTATTCTTCAAGTGCTGCCAATGTTCATATGCAAATGTCGCTAGCGCCTCATCAAAAGTTAGGCCCACCTGTATTGTCGACTGCAATTTCGATAACACATAGCATGCAGACATCCTCTACTACACGTCATATTGGCCCGCCCACTATTGGTTGATCCCTCTTTTTCTCTATCTTTTGTTATGTGTTTATTTCCCTTCAAGCGTTCTTTCTTGGGGGCATTTCATAATGGATTCATTTTCTGCAGCAGGAGATGCACATGACAATGCGCCAGAGGTGACTACTGGTGATAACATACCATCATTTCCTGGATCTTCTCGTATTTCTAGTAAGGGAACGTTGAAGGCCATATTAGTGGTGAGCGACGAAAAAATGATTCCCTTAAAGATATAGAAGGTTCCAGGTACTTTAAAATTATTATATATAGTCTAATTGTAATTTACTTTCTGATCACTCGTTTTGGACTAATGATCCCATGAATTTTTTGCAGGAAATGATATTTTTTATAAAAATCTTAGTGACATTGCATTGTAGATATTTGGGCCCACCATACGTAAAAGGTGGAACATCATATGTGAACTAACCCTAATCCACTATTTTGATTTCATATCATTGTTAGAATAGTTTTCCTTTGATCCATTTCTTGAACTATAATAAATGTAGCTTTAGTTCATTTCTGAATCTAACATGTTTATTTTTGCTTTAAAAGGTGGAATGACTAAGAAAAATGGCTAAAAGATGAATTGACAAACCATATGGTTGAGAGGTTTGGAAATGACACCTCTGACAAAAACAAGCTCCTTGAAAAAGTTGGCACATATCTAAAGTATGTGAGGGACCAATACAGGACCCATTTAGAGAAGAACGTAAAGTATGAGCGTCCCCCCATGATTTCAAAGAGGGAGTGGAAGGACCTGATTTTGGATGCCAAGGAGAGAATTGAAAGGAAATACACCACCAGACGCCAAAAGGTGTGGGATACTATTAAGAATGTAATTATTTACTAATTAATTACTCTTTATCTTTATATAGTCTAACATATTTCAAACTTTTCATAGACTGAGTGACACGTCAAAGGCAACCAAAGCAAGACAAGAAAAGAACGGGCAACACAAACTCAGCTCTAGTGGTTATATGAAACTTACCACACGAATTGTAAGTATCTGTAAATGAAATATCACATCAAAATATTTATAAATTGCAAACAATTTTTTTTTATCAAACAATGCAAGCAAAATTCATGATACCAAGCAAAAATGTAGGGCTCTGGATTCAATAGAGCGCCCATAGAAGATGACAAGAGAATTCCCTACTAGCAAGGCTATGCAGCTGTGGCTAATCGGCTACGAAAATTGAGTGGGAAAACACAAGATTCTAGTGCATCCATCACACAGGTAAATAAGCTAAATGAAAATTGTTTCAAATTGAATACTTTACCAATAATCTAATTGATGTTGAGTTCCAACATAAAGTGACTGTATTTGTTTTAAATAAGAAAGCAATGATAACAATGTGCATGACATTGGAATGCAACCTGCTAATCGTGAAACACCACCTACACATGAAGGTCTGGATGTGCATCCTAGTAGTGGAGGTATCCATTTTCTATTAAAATTTATTAATGTAATTATTAATACAATTAAACATCTTGATTTTTAATTAGATTAGTAATTAATGTAACCTTTTTTGTTAATATTTTAGAGCATGTAGTCGGTGTTGACCAAGTGGAGCATGATGCGGGTACACAACATCAGGAAAGTGATGTTCCCCAATAAGGTAAAGAGGACCACTGTTATTTCTTTAAACAAATATAATTGCAATTGGTGTTTAACATTAATGTAACCTTTAGTATTTCAACTCTAGATGATCTAGAGGGTATTCAACATGTTGAGGTTGAGGCTAGACAAAATGATGTGGCCCCATTAGGTAAAGAGTAAAACAGTTATGTTCTCTAAATTAATGAAATACTTGTAACAATAATAAAAAATGTTTCGAATTTAACCTATTTCTTTGTTATTGCAAAGGACCCCCCTTTGCTTCGGTGTCCTCATCCTTAGTATAGGACTAGGCATACATCAAGATCATGAGCAGAGGGCGGAACAACTAAAGAGGGGGGAAATGATGAAGAAAACGATGTTCCACTTAGTCTTTTCATAGCTTCAAAGAAAAAAAAGAAAAAAAGAAATGATTGTAATCTACCTTATTTGATAATGACTAATTTTTATGTGCTAATGAATGTAATTATGTGCTAATGAATGGTTATGAATGATATGTGTTGATTAATATTGATGAATGTTGTGTGTTAATTAATGTTAATCAATGTAATGTGTTAATGAACGTTATGTGATATTAATGAATGAATGTTATATTTTATTAATTGTAGAATGAATGAATGTTAGATGTTAACGGGGAATTTAGAGTGATGTTAGGGGGGGAGCGGCCAAATGAGCTTCCACCTTCATGTGATTAGCCCTATTAAGTAGAGAATATTAAACTATTCTCGAAACCAAATGAAGCTCAATAAGATAACACACTTTTCAATCTTTCATTATCGTGCACAATTAATCTTATTGAATAATGTATATTGAATCTTAATTGCAAGGTCCAACAGAGCCAACACGAACAACAACATCACAAGTTGTTGGGTATAATGAACTCCCATATTGTCTTGTATGTACACTAATAGTATGAGTTTTTTCTAGTGTTGATATTCATGGCGGGACTGCAAAAGTTATGAATATGCCTCATCCTTGTAAGTTTTTTATTACTTGACATTTTCTTTATCATTTTGTTACTTCATGAATGAGATGTTTTCATATGTCTATTCCATGAATACCTCTCTCTCGTATGCTTCATGATCGATGTGTCTTCAGCATGTCCACTCCATGAGAACCTTTCTCATATATGCTTTGTACCTTATGTGTATTTATGTATTACTTCATGGTTTACATGTATGATTCATGCCTTGAATGTATTCATATGTATGGTTTGTGCTATACATAGCTTCTTCATGCATTATGAGCAGTATTGCATGCCTTGTAGTCTTCTCAAAATATTGCAAAATCATTCAACAAGAAAAATAGTAGTAGAGGCTACATACCAAAATAAATTAGATCTCCCTCTTTATTTCCCAACTTTCTTCCCCATTTTCTTCCTCCCTTCTTTATCACTTCCCTTTTTTCTTTATACACCAATCTCACATTATTCAAAACATAAATAAATAGTTTAGTAATAAGTCGGTCCTTCTTGTGCATCCATGACTATTTATATGCCCAAGGAATTATTCTTAAGTGAGGATTTAGTAGATATATTTTATGTGTGTTATGCTCACCCAGCTATATCAGCTATATAGGGGTTTTATGTAACCAGTCTTCCTTCAACTAGGGACAATATTTGGGGTCAAGAGTGCAGTTAGGTTTGGGTATAACCCACTCTTATAGAGTTGACCTTTAACCCTCCATGTTTTGTTGATGATCCAGTTTCACTTGCATGATGACAACCCTGGCCTTGTGAATAGAATTTCACTCTAGGAAGTGGAGCAACAGTTTTGGGACCAAAGTCCCTTCTTTATCACATACCAAAATAAATTAGATACTCTTGTTGATCGTTTGGTGGCTCTGAACAATGGCTCCTTTGAAGAAGTGTGATCTTTTTAATTTTGGTCTTCCATGATGTGAAAAGAGGTTATGTTATGAATAATGGTCCAGATGATTTAGTTATTTCTTATTATGTTGAGTATGAGTAAATTTGGGCTTCTTTGGTTGTGGTCACTATTTTCTACTAACTATTGTGATTTAGTGTGACTTGAGCATGGACTTCAAGTAATCAAGAGGGTGGAAACAATCTTAAAGTGTTAGGGGGTATGCGACCTTAACCAAGGGATGAAAGTATCAAGAAAGTACAAGTGATTCATGTGTAGATCAATGTATCATTCACCTATTAATTCCTAGCAACATTCTCAAATAAATAAGCAAAGAGGTATGTTGATGAGTGCATATATACATTTTATGTTGCCATGATATAAGTAAGATATCAAACATGTAACTTAGATTGATTTGCAAATTCATTCATAAATATTAGATCTTCCTTGTGGATTTTTGAATGCATAATGTCTCGTTGATTTCAATATCTTTATTACAAGTACTCTTTTCAGCATGAAACTCCACTCATTGAGGTCTCTTACTAAATGCAAGTCAATTATCCTATCAATGATGATACGTTTTGCATGAATTTTATGGGGAAATCTTATTAATAGCTATGGTTGGGTTGTTCATTGTTTTGTGCAAATATATACAAGTAGATTGGGACATTATAGTTATAAACACCATAAATTGTGTTTGAGATCATTGTCCTAATTGTAACAGTCAATCACCATTGGCCCAAAGCCACACCAACACCATTGTCACACCAAGGTTTGTGCATACTGGTGTAAGGGCTACTCTTAGGGCATTTCATTACCATTACATATCCACACCTGAGGTTTCCAAACACAACTTGTTTGAGTAGGCAGTATCACTAGTAAAATTGTGATTGTCACAATTGGTACCCTTATGACAGTCATTAATATTTGGTCTATGGCACTTTTTTATGGCTTCTAAATGCTTCTATGGGGTGTGCAGGGATCCCACACATCTCTTCCAAGATTCCATCCAAGGCACTTCACTCTCACCTATCTTATATTCAACTTTCTCTATGATGTTATCCCAGAGGTCCTATACATGACGAATATTAGACCAATCAATCAAATCTAGCATGTGTCTCAGAGGTTTTGGAGACCTGAAAGAAAGAGAAATGAAAATACATATTTACAAGAGCCTTTCCATCCAGTGGTGTGAGTTTTTAATACTGAAAAGGCCAAATATACATTTTTCCCCACTCATTGGAAACCCTAGTGAGGGTTTTGATAGTTTTTGGAAAAATAGTGATATCTTCTTCAAATTTCAATGGATCTCAATGATTAAAAAGATGAAATGAAGGTAATTAACTTCTCTACCATATCTAGTCGACTTCTAATGAAAATATGATGAATTTCACAATTAAAAATAATGAGAATCAGACTGAAATGTTTTTGTATGAACAAAAATCTCCAACTTCATTTAATAAAACTTTCAAGATTCAACAAGACAAACTTGGGTGGTGTGACAAAGGCCTATTGTGGTACCCCTGCCCTAATCAATTTCTAATCTCGGTTTGACCTTAGTTAGTTTATCATAATAAATGATTATAGTCAGATGTTTTGATTTAGTGCATATCTGTTAATGTGGTTTTCGCACCAGTTTGTATGTAAGATGATTGGTTTTCCTATTTCATGTTATTATCTTGGGCTAACGCTTTCATTAAATATATATATATGTATGCATGTATGACTCTTGGCTGTAGGAGATTTCAAGTACAGTGCCGCATGGGTGCAAGGTTCGTCTTCGCCTGAATTTGCAGGTTTGAGGGTACCTCCTTGATCATTAGAATTTGGACTAGGTGGTCGTAAGACCCTCGTTTGACCATAGTCGTGCTCAAGTGAGCATCATCAGTCGTCATCAGTTTTCCCTTTTGGTTGGGTTTGCAGGTCATTTGTCCATTTGGCTTCTTGGGTTGCGTGTTTTGTGTGTATGGTTAAATTGAGTAATTAGTCCTTAGTATTTAATTTGATTAAATATGTGTTTGTGCATTAAAGATTAATGGACTAAATTAAACAGGGTTTCTTTATGCGATTATTGTTAATTTGAATTGCTCGATTTAAATTGGGAACAAGTTCAATTAAATAGTTAATTTTAATGTTAAACTTAATATGTTTATGTTGTTGGAAAAGAAAGATTTAAATTTAATTGAAATAGAATTAATTTTATCTTCTTGGCATTTTGGAAATAGAAAGGTTAAATTCAATTATTTGGAAAAATCAATTTTAAATTGAAAAGCAAGTTTAATTTGTTGATATAGTTGGAAAAGAATGATTTTTGTCAATTATTTTAAATAAAATATTTTAATTCCAAAAATAAAAATTTGGTCAAAATTCTCCCATTTAACCTAGACTTTTGGAAAATATTGGGGATTGAATTTTTTTTTAGAAAATATTTTGGATGGAAAAATTGGGGATTTTGGAAGGAGAAGGATTTCTTGAGCTGCAGGTTGGGGCTCTCCATCAGATCCTTTCCAAGAATGCTTACTGAGGTAGGAATTTGTTTATCAATTTGGTTATTTATTTTAAAATAAAATAAAAATGGGCTTGAATGTTCTTTATGCAATTTTGGTTTAATTCCTCCATTGATTTCCCTCAAGGTTAAGTATTATAGAGGAAATTAGTTAAGATACTGATTGCTTGAATTTTTGTATGGAAAATGAGCTCCCTTATGCCCAAAAAGTTTGTTTATTTGAATGGTTAATCAACAATTCCTCTCTAATTGTAAATCTTAATCATTCTGGAAAATTTGTTTTTTTTTTAGTCTCTATATGAGACTATTTAAAAAAAAAATGGAATGGGGATTTGTTCTTTTTTTTGTAAAGAGAATATAAATCGAAATTATATATATATAAATCGATTTTGTAAAAAAAAAAAAAATTTAATGGTTTTAAAAAAAATTTAAATAGAATTTATTTGGGGTTTGGAGGAGCGGGGAGTGGAGGCTCAACCCGTCGCCTCCTCCCCCTACATGGGTCTGCGACCAACGGTGGCCGCAACTAGCTGCGACCCCCATGGTGGTCGCAAGGTCCCCCGCGGTGGCCGCATCGGCGCCGCGGGACCTGCGTCCACCACGATGGCGCCGCCCGCGGCTAGGGCACAGCCGCCCCACTCTCGTGAGTGGGAGGTGGGCTCGCAGCGACCCTAGGGTTTAACGCCCTCTATTTTTTATTATTTTTTTTTAGTTAAGAAAAAATAAAATAAAATATATTAAATTTTAAATTAATATATTTGTTATTAAATTTTAAATTAATATATTTGTTGTCAAGTTTTAATTAATATATTTTATTATTATTATTATATATTAATTGTTAATTATTAATTAGTGTATATTTTAAAATATATGTTAATTAAGATAATTTATATATTAATTATATATTAATTGACAGTTCCTTTTGGTGTATATCTTCAATGAATCATAATTATTGTTCAGTTAATTATTTTATTATGTTAGGTATATATAGAGAATTATATATATGCTAATTAATATCTTGGATGGTGTAATTGTTTTAAATGTATGCAAGGGAATTATTTTCATGGGGAATTTATCCATTTCTATAATTTCTTTAAATGTATTTGTTCATTTTTGGAAAGTGTATATTTGTGTTGCTAGAGATGAGAAATTATTGCATTTGGCTCAGGACGAAATGATGTTTTATCTAGGAAATTGGATATCATGTGTTAGTTGAATAATTTGAATATTTGACTTCATTTCAGTGACTGTTCTGCGTATAGATTATTTATAAAATGTGAATTTAGTTTAAAACTCATAATGACACATTTATGTATGCTCGATGCAAATGAGCCTTAGAGAGTTAGAAAACCAAAAACGACTTGTACCTAGATGAGGTAGATAACTGCAATCAAACTTCGATCATTTAGAAGAATTGATCGACTTTTATGTTTAAATCTGTAGCGTCCTAAAATTGCGACACTTGCGATTTCGACTGCATTTCGGTCTTCACGATGGCGACGCAACACGCAACCTGAATGGAGACCCTGAAACTTGCTCACGACACTGAAAACTGCATTTTTCAAGCACCCTGGCCTGAACCTCCTTGCACCCTGCTGTCCCAGGAGGTGGGACCAGAGCGCCCAGTGCCCTGGTCCTTCAGGACCAGGGCACCCAGCGCCCTGGTCCCCAAGACCATGGCGCCCAGCGCCCTGGTCCCTGGGTCCTATTTTGGGCCCGGTCTCCTAAGGGGTCTCGGGTCTTTTTGTTTGCAATTTGGAAATTATCTTTCCTGGTCGGCCTACGGTCGGGAAAACCAGTCTATCAGCCCTAATCGACAAGTATATAAACTACATTTTCCTCTCTCATTTGGATGGATGGAAAGTAGATGGAAAAAAGGCGAAAGCAAGATTCAAACATTCAAGCACTCAAGCATTCAAGCATTCAAGCATTCCTTCTAAGTCTCCATTCAAGGCTAAGTGTTGCATTCAAGACAAGGATTCAACCATTGAAGAGGAGATCACATACTACATATTACAACAACATACAACATCTATACCTTCGCACATAAGGATACAAACATCCTTAGAACAAGGTATTAGTACTTGTTTTACATACATTTACATTTACAGCACTTGCTCATTTCTTGGTTAATTCCAAAACCGGGGTTTGACCTAAAGGCAAACCCCTAATCCCTAACCCCCCAATCATCTTCGCTTTTCTCTGTGTAGGTTGCAGGTACGCGGCTGAAATTGAAGATCTGGAATCCTTGTGATGAGACAAACAGATCCCCCTTCGTTTCGCGGATTTTTCGGAGGACCGTGGCGCCGGGCGCCATCGTCCCGACAACTTTTGCTCAAATTTGCAGGACAGCGCTGTATCGACATTTTACTGCTAATTCCAGGTCCGCAGCTTCATACTGTATCCCTATCTCAGTTTATAAGCGAATCTTTCTCACTTTCTATGCATGCTTAGCTTAATTCTTCTATACACATTCTTTACAAAAGAGGGTAGCCTTGCTTTCTTAACCCTTGAAACACATTTAGCATCCAATCTTGCATTGTGTGGGATTGGATCTTGTGGGTTTCAACCCCTCTTTTGAATGTAAAGTCTCTCCCCTAAGTGAAAACCATCAACCCTAGTGAATCTCCCTTCTCTCTCCTTGGGGTTGGAAGAGGGGAGACCAACTAGGGTTCGATCGCGATTTTCCGCTTTACATTTTGGTGAACCCGACGTGAACATCCTTTCTGATTATTCATAGTTAGATCTGGAAATTGGATTCCTTGATTACATTTCCATGTTTGATCTTTTGCAAAATTTTAGAGGTGATTGCATAAAAACCCTAAAATTTCTTTTTAGTAATTGAACTTGTGAAGTATTTAATTGTTAATGTTTGTTTCAGATCTACCCTTCTATTACAAATTATCAATTCATATCTATGCTTTAATTTTGAAAATTAAGTGGTTAAGTGTCAAAACCCTAATTTTTGAAACCCTCTTGATTCAACCTTTGTCTGACAATTTTACTAGATCAAAACATTTCCAAATCAGCTGTAACTTTGGATTCTGGCATAAAATCACAATATCTTTCATCCCTAAAAATTTGCAAAAAAGTTGCGAGGACTGTGTGCACTCCGAGCACCATCGTCCGCGACATTTTTTCCGAAATTTCGGGAGCTAGATCTTACTGTATTTTCCTGCTAAAATCCAGAATTTTGGCTGATTTTATCAAATCTAACACTTTCAAAATTACAATCAAAGTTGGTCTTGTGATTGCTTGGATTAAGGCTTCTAAACATTCAAAAATCATTGAAATTGAAATTTTGTATCAAAGTTGTGTTCTTACTGTCCTAAATCTGAAAAGTGTGTTTGCATTCATTAAAAATTTCAGTGCTTTATTCAAATTCTTGCAATTTGTGACTTTTGAAATTAAATGCTTAATTACAACAACTTTAATTTCCGCTTTCAAAATTGAATTTTGCATGAAATTGAGTCAATTTTCAAATTTCAAAATTTGCATTGCTTTTGACATTCCCTCTAAAATCATAAAATTCAAAATTTCAGTTTCCCTCTCTTTTTCAAAATTCAAATTTTGCATTTTTCGACAATCTTGGTAGGGTTCAATTTTGAATTTGCAACTTTAATTTGGCCTATCTACAGATCGTAAAATCTCTCATTTTTTTCAGATTAGCTTTAAAATCATCATACCTTTCATCCCTGCAAATTTCAAAAAAAGTTGCAAGGATCGTGTTGCACTCCGAGCGCCACGGTCCCGGACATTTTTTTCGAAATTTTGGGAGACTGTCGTGATTGCATTTAACAGCTTAAATCTGGAAGATTGGCTGATTTTACTGAAAATTGCTACCTCTAAATTCAAAACTTTCTCTCTCTCTCTAGTGCATGAGTTTTACAACAATAAGCCCTACTTACACTATTCCCGTTAGATGAAGCCGTAGAATTAAGTCTTTCCAAGGTTTAACTACTGAGGAGATGGAACCTAATTTGAATAGCCTTTTTAACGAGGACATGGGTAATTCCTCTAATCCTCCTAATGATGAAGAAGCTCTCCATGAGGTTTCTGAAGAACAACTTTCGAAATTGGATAACCAATTTGACGATTTTCGACAATGGATGTCTCATGAGTATCCCGATAGTCAAGCTCTTCCTTTAATTGAGGGTCTAAAACGTATGCTTCAAAGTGATAAGAATGGAATTGATATTTTGCGTGGTATTTCACACATTGTGAATTCGAACGTGATGCCTATGAAGAGTTGTGTCGAATCTTTAGGTTATACACAACCTCCTACACAAGTCAATCATTCTATTCCTTTGACAACTCCTATTGCTAGCATACCTACTTTTACATCAAACATAATGACCACTTCTACACAAGACATTCCTCCTATGATCACTAGTCATGGGGGCAATCCCTCTTCTTCAATTAACCCTCTTCCTTCATTTAATCCGACTTCTTCATTCATTTCCTCAATGAGTGTTCCTATTATATCTCCACAAATAAACATGACGCAAGGGGGCAATTCATTCAATCATTCCATTCCTCCTTGTAGTGTTCCTCCTGTCCAATCATCTCCTATGACTAATTATCATAGAGTCCCACCACCTTACTCTTTACCTTCTTTCAATAACATAACACCTCCATCTCAATCTAACACATCTAATATGAATTCTTTGACTGAAGCGACCATTAATAATCTTGCACAAACTGTCTCCTCTTTATAGCAACAAATTGCCTCTATGAATCAATCTAAGTTTAGTGTGCCCACATTTGACATTGCGAGCCAACTTTCTCTTGACATCGTTCGAGCTATCCCTCCTAAACATGTTGAAATCCCGCATTTGGAGCTTTATAATGGTAAAGGTGATCCTCTAACACATGTTAAGACTTTTCAAACAATTTGTACTGATTTTGCTTATGACCAAAGGTTGCTTGCAAAACTATTCACTAGAACATTAAGAGACAAAGCCCTACAATGGTATTGCTCGTTGCCTTCTTATTCTATTACTTCTTTCGAACAACTTGCAAATGCTTTCATTCAACAATTTCAAAACAATATAAGTCCTAAAGTTACTTTGATTGATTTAATGCATTGTAAACAAGGTGTTAAGGAAAAAGTGACTGATTTCATTGGTAGATATAAGCATTTGTATGCTCAAATTTCTTTTCCAATGCCTGACAATGATATTCAAAGAATCTTTATTTCTAATTTACAAAAAGCTATTCGAGACAAACTTCTGTTTTCTAAGTTTACTTCTTTCCAACAGTTGTGTGCAACTCTTCACAATTATCAACTGACTGTGAGTCAAATGGAACAATCACATCCTATGGCTCCGAGTGATAAGGGTGATAGCAATCAACAACCATTTGGGAAGTTTAAACTGAACAGAGATTCTATCAAATTCAATGAAAACATCATCAACAACAATGTGAATGCAGCATCAGGTGTGCCTCCTATTTCTAAATTTTTCAAGAAAGAAAGAAAGTATACTCCTTTGAATGAATCATTGCATAGTATTATGAATAAGTTATTGGAACAAAATGTGCTTACTCTTCCTCCTATAAGACAAATTGATCCTGCAAAGATTACTTCACCTTATTTTGATAACAAAGCCTTTTGTCAATTTCATCGTCAGCCTGGGCATGATACTGAAAAATGTTTTTCTTTAAAGGGTAAAATTCAAGATTTGATTGATAATAATACTATTTCTGTTTCTGGAGTGAATGATAAAGGCAATACATCTGTAGCTCCTCCTAATCAAAATCTTCAGATTTTCACTGATCCATTACCTTCTCATACCTCTAATGCGATTGAGGCTAATGATTCCTCTCTCTCATCTGCTGGTCTTGTGTCTATGACTCCGAATGTGATTAACTTTGTAGAGCAGCAAGAAATCCCTAAAGAACCTTCCATCACATTTGACTCTAGTGAAACCATTAGGGCACCTGATGGTCCTTTATACATAGTTGCAAAAGTCAAGAATACACCTTGCCGTGGAGTGCTTATTGATCCTTCGTGCATGGTTAATGTTATTACTGAAGAATTTCTTTTTACTTTGCAATTGAATCAAGTGATTTATGACAAAACAGATGTGATTGTGAAACTATTTGATGCATTTTCTTCTCCTGCAATTGGTTCTATTACATTGCCTATTGAGGTCCATAACAAATCTGTTGATGTGAACTTTGCTATTATTCCATCTTCCGAACAATTTCGTGTGAAGCTTGGCTATCCTTGGCTATCTTCCATGAAAGCTATTGCTTCTCCTATTCACAAGTGTTTGAAATTTCCCCATAATGGTGAAGTTGTTACTGTCAATCATAGTCTCATTAAACCAGCTGAAAGAACTTCTAGCGTTCCTATTGATTACTTTTGGCCTAAACAATTCCAATCTCTTCCTCCGCGAAGTGATCATCTTTTCAAATCTTATCAAAAGTGGAAAACGGATATGATCCTATCTCTAAGTGAACCTAGAACACCTAAACTTGACATTCCTATCGTTCTTGAGAAGGAAGTTCTTCCTTTGAAAGATAAAACTAATGTCTTTCCTCAAGAAGATTCCCAACCCGTTCCCATGGATGTGATTATGTCTATGCCTAATAAACCTTCTAAGAGTAGACCTATACCTCCTTGTCATGATGGACTTGGTCTTCTTCCTAAACCAAATATTCCTCCTTTGTATGGAGCAGTCCCTCCTCCTTCCTTTTATAGAGAGAAGAGACCTTCCTCTTCTCCTATTATCCAGCCTAAGAGACCACAACCTAAACACCCAAGTGATAAGGATGAGAACATTCCTCCTCCTCAATCTTTGCAACTTCCTACTAAGACTAGACGAAATCGTTCTGCACGTGAACGCCCGTGAAAGCGTCGTCTTAGAGCTCAAACTTTGCAATCTCCAAAAACACCTTCAACAAGCATTATTCCATTTTCTCCTCAGCCGACGATTGAGCCGAAATCTCCTAAACATAAGATGCATGATGGTCTTGATCCTGTGGGAGTTAAAGATCCTATTTTTATAAATCTTGATGATGATATAGATGAAAATGTTATTCATGATGAAAATGTTAATTCTCTTGCTTCTGATAGTGAATATGAACTTGTTGATATTGATAACCATTTATCTAATGAATTTTCTAAAGCACTTATCCTAGCTCCTAGACAAGAACAGCGTGGCTTGGAACATGAACATAGCCCTTGTTTGGATCTTGTGATAGCTCCATCTGCTGTGTTGGATGTTCCTCCTCTAGCGTGTTCCCTACCTTCCCGAAACATTGATCAGCAAGATCGGGGGGTAGATGACGTGCTAGACTAGTTTCATTAGCATAGCAGATTCTCTCCTCCTCTCTTGTGTTACTTCTTCTATATGTTATTCTCATTCTTCTATTTGTTGTCCTTAGTGTTGTCTACTTGAGGACGATGCAAAGCATTGAGATCTCTCGATCTCTCTCATGTTAACTCAGAAGACACATGTGTTCCCTTCTTCTAGGTGACCTTCCTTGATTGGGGAATGAAGAACAATTATGCATACATACATATGATATATATACATGAATTATCATACAGCATACTGACCCCGAGGAAAGCGAAGTCACCTTGTGCTTTGTGTTTTTTGTCTATTATCCTTGGGCTTATCTCACACTTGGGGGCTAAATCCTTGCGATAACGTGCTCCTTTTCCTTTCTCATTTCTTATATGTATCACTACCTTAAAGCAATCACCCCCGGTGAGGCGTGTGCGATCGCTTTAACGTAGGGGGGCATACATCCCGTTCATATCTTTTCAAGATACTTGAAAATTTCTTGGTAAATTTAGCCTTGCCTTGAAAATTTTTGATATCTTTCTTGCATGACTCATAGTGAGGGAACCTTACTACTGACAGTCATGGTTCTCCCTCGTGATCTTCCCTTTTACTTTGTCAATCGAAGTCGTAAGATCCTTAGTCCACTGGGGGCTTGGTGTATCTTGCCTCCTTGACGTGGTGAAAGTCTTTCAATGTTGTTTCCTTGTACTTTACCAGAAGTATGAGCATACATACTCCTGCTAAAGTGGGGGGCTAAATGTAGCGTCCTAAAATTGCGACACTTGTAATTTCGACTGCATTTCGGTCTTCACGATGGCGACGCAACATGCAACCTGAATGGAGACCCTGAAACTTGCTCACGACACTGAAAACTGCATTTTTCAAGCACCCTGGCCTGAACCTCCTTGCACCCTGCTGTCCCGGGAGGTGGGACCAGAGCGCCCAGCGCCCTGGTCCTTCAGGACCAGGGCGCCCAGCGCCCTGGTCCCTGGGTCCTATTTTGGGCCCGGTCTCCTAAGGGGTCTCGGGTCTTTTTGTTTGCAATTTGGAAATTATCTTTCCTAGTCGGCCTAAGGTCGGGAAAATCAATCTATCAGCCCTAATTGACAAGTATATAAACTACATTTTCCTCTCTCATTTGGATGGATGGAAAGTAGATGGAAAAAAGGCGAAAGCAAGATTCAAACATTCAAGCACTCAAGCATTCAAGCATTCAAGCATTCCTTCTAAGTCTCCATTCAAGGCTAAGTGTTGCATTCAAGACAAGGATTCAACCATTGAAGAGGAGATCACATACTACATATTACAACAACATACAACATCTATACCTTCGCACATAAGGATACAAACATCCTTAGAACAAGGTATTAGTACTTGTTTTACATACATTTACATTTACAGCACTTGCTCATTTCTTGGTTAATTCCAAAACCGGGGTTTGACCTAAAGGCAAACCCCTAATCCCTAACCCCCCAATCGTCTTCGCTTTTCTGTGTGTACGTTGTAGGTACGCGGCTGAAATTGAAGATCTAGAATCCTTGTGCAGAGACGAACAGATCCCCCTTCGTTTCACGGATTTTTCGGAGGACCGTGGCGCCGGGCGCCATCGTCCCGACAACTTTTGCTCAAATTTGCAGGACAGCGTCGTATCGACATTTTACTGCTAATTCCAGGTCCGCAGCTTCATACTGTATCCCTATCTCAGTTTATAAGCGAATCTTTCTCACTTTCTATGCATGCTTAGCTTAATTCTTCTATACACATTCTTTACAAAAGAGGGTAGCCTTGCTTTCTTAACCCTTGAAACACATTTAGCATCCAATCTTGCATCGTGTGGGATTGGATCTTGTGGTTTTCAACCCCTCTTTTGAATGTAAAGTCTCTCCCCTAAGTGAAAACCATCAACCCTAGTGAATCTCCCTTCTCTCTCCTTGGGGTTGGAAGAGGGGAGACCAACTAGGGTTCGATCGCGATTTTCCACTTTACAAAATCAACATGGGAAAAGACTGTCTCTACCGGTTATTGCCTATGCGAGTTTAATTTTTGTATTTGCTTTTGCTTAAGTAATGGCAAGCCTTGCTTTGTTTGATTGGACCCTGTCGTATGGTTGATTTGGGTACCTGTTTCTATCCTTGGTCTCGAGATGACTATCATTTTGTTGTGGTGTTGTGTTGGTCATATCCTTTATGCGGGTGTTGAATGATGATTCGTGGTTGACCATAGTTGGCCAAGTCTCTGGTTAGAGTACCATCAGTAAGTGTACCTCTTTTGAGTCGTGTTTGACCGAATGGTTGTTCCCTCCTTTTTGAACTCTGTTTGCTTGACCATCTGTGTTCCTTGGTTTCTGAGGTCGCTTGAGTATAGTCTAGTGTCATATGGGAAAGTGGCTTTCGATTGGGGGTCGCGCCCAAAGTGGTTGTTGGGTAACCCATCAAAAGTGAGTCTAATAAGTGATAACCTAACAGTAGATTAGAATGTTAATCTCTAAGTAAGATAATTGTGCCTCACACATGGGATGAGTGCTAACACAGACTTGACATGTTGTGAGAAGGCCTGAAATGGAAAACCATCATCCTTGTCTTCACGAAAGGATGTGTGGGTCCACACGAGGCTTGGATGGGTTGGAGGTTTAGATTAGGTTGCCAGGGTAACCTAGTGTATGGGGCCGAAACCTATGAAGACCTACCATGGTAACCATACCAGGTTGTGTGATGACACTTGTCGCTATGTTCGCTAGTGTGTGGTTGTATGGTCTTGATAGGAGAACCTTTTGTGGAGTCATCCTTTTGCTTATGCCCTTGTGAGAACCTAATTTCATGCTAGATCTTGGGTTACGATGACTCAGTTTTGTGGATGCTCTAGTGGACCTTTGTATTACCTTCGATTATGTTCAACTGGATCCTTTCCTTTTCAGGGATCGTTTATGTATTTATTGACCGATGTGGTCATTTGTATATTGGTTATGTTTCAACTTGATGGCAGGTTTGTAAATAATGAGAACCTCATGTATTCTTAACTTTATTAATTATCAAAGGGGTCTTGCAGTTGAGCAGACCCAGAGATGTAGCCCTTTAGGGGTGAACTCCGAGATCATCTTGGTGTTATGTGATGCTTTTGTTCTTATGTTTCATGTTTAGTGTTAGCATGTATGAATGGCATTTTGATAGAATGTATAAGTGGATAAGATGAAATTAATTTTAAATGCATGTATGCAGTCCTCTCTTGAATGCAATAAATTGGAACATGAAAGAATGTAGCTTAGGATAATGGAATATATTCAGTTATTGTTAAGGAAATTAAGTATGCACGGAAATATCTCATTAGTTTTTGATGAAATTCAAGTGTGTTAAAATAGATGCATGACTTAAATTCTAATGAAAAGTATGAATGAAGGATATAGATAAATCTTAATGGATGAACCTTATATTGTGATTTATATTTTCATCTATCTAAAATAAATTACCCTTGTTTAAGAATTATCTCGTTATAAGGTAATCATCTTTTTGGATTTATTAGTGTGAGTTAAGTGAATTGTGGAATTAAGTAATCACGTTGGGAAACTTTGTAGGTGTTAGTTGATGTCTTCTGCTGTGTAATCTAAATTTTGATATCTCGTTGTATCTTAATGTTGTGTTTATCTTTAAAAAAAAATTATTGCACTCCATTTGTATGTTTTAGTTTTATCCCTTCGGGGTTTCCTTGCGGGGCATTACACCTATTTATTCCCATCCAAGTGGGTTACAATCTCAAGCCGCCAAAACCCAACTTCCCAACCAAATTTTAAAAAGTTGCATGACAATAATGACAACTTTTTACAATTTTTGCCTAATGGACCTCAAACTTTCCCAATTAGGTCCAAATACATCATAATGGCCTCAAATGGCCTTATTTAGAGAAAAAAACACACAAAAAAAAAAAAAAAAAAACACTCAAATTTTGACTGTTTTGGCCAAACCTATGCTTATCTTGCAATCGTAACGTTTCATGAGGTGACAACAACTATGACTTTTAATGGATGCTTTCATTAAAGGAGTTGTTGCATATCCTTCTTCAATTGTGTAAACTACTTTATGTAGAACTCCATTGGATTTATATCTTAAGACTGAAATCTAAACTTAATTATTATTATAATGACATCAAGCAAACAATAAGGTAAAGAAAAATGGCTTTAATTCATGATTAAGTTGTCGAAAGATTTGTTTTTGTGATGTCCCTTATAAATTCTATTAAGCAATGTGTAGTGGATTTCATCAATAATCATCCCATTTCATAGGTTAAATGGTTGTTTGTAATATTTCAAGTATTTCTTTCACTTCTAATCACCAAAGGTCTTTTGTCTAAGGTTTTGCTTGGCTTCAATTTTTCTTTACCTCATCGTTTGCTTGATGTCATTATAATAATAATTAAGTTTAGATTTCAGTCTTAAGATATAAATCCAATGGATTTTTACATAAAGTTTTTTACACAATTGAGGAAGGATATGCAACAACTCCTTCAATTAAAGCATCCATATACCCTTGTCAATATCTTCCCACTAATTATAGTGATCATGGGGCAAAGATCTAGACAATGGAATGTAGGCCATGGTTCAATAGTCGGGCAAACTTCGTCACTTTTGTCTACCCATTGATAGAAATCCCTTTCAAGGGTTCCTTAGGGACCAATTCATTCTGCATAGATTGATTATATGTAGAAACCCTATAATTGGCAAGCGATCATGTTTCTCACATGATCCTTGTACTCATGTTAGCATGCTCACCGATATATATAAATTGAGATAAACTAATAGAGCTAAAAAATAGAAATTAAAGATAGCTGAGAGACATGATAGACAAAGAAAATAACTTTCAAGACATTATTGTTAGTTTGTAAGTATGATAGTAGTTTATAAATTTAACGTTCTTCCACTATTTTGTTAATTGTTATTTAATTTTAGTCTACCTGAAGTATTGTTGGTGTGTAGATATGTCTCACTCTACTACTTGATCAAGCATAATCATCTTGTCATTATGAGAACTATGTATAAGATCTTCAATAGGTTCTTTGCATTCACTTTTCTAGGGAGAAGCAAAATAAACAAATATACTTAAGAAGATTGAGAAATGAACTTAATATAAGGAAATGGCCAAAAGGTCATTCATTGGATAACAATAATCAACAAATGCATAACATAAGAATTCACAAATTAAAAATTCATAAGTGTTTCAATTCACAATGACAATGGTTTCATATCACATCCTTTATGGGTACCCTCGGACACACCTATTGGCTACTAGACTTTGATCACCCTTTCAAGGCTTGGTCCAACATTACAAGGCAATATAAACATCATGGTAAACTAGTCTTGGTCTTGTGACATCATAACAAGTCCAAATTAGTGGATCTCAACAATGCCACACATACTATCATTGATGGTTACTAGTCCTTTGCAATTAGGATTGTCAACGTTGATGGCTAAAGGCCAAATCAACACATCTATGCCTTTAAAAAAAAACCCTTGAAATTGACTTGCAAAACCTACACAAGAACTAGGACCAATCTCTTGGACTTCCAACCTCCCAAACCCTCAGACAAGACTCTGTTTTGCAACAATGACACTAGTAATTTCAATTTGTCACAGTATGTCCTTCTAGGACAGTCACTAGTGCTTGTGTTCTTCCTTTACCACATGATGTTCAACCTTGTTGATCGGATGCACAAGGCCCCCACACATCTCTCTATCACCTAACACAAGGTGAATTAATATATATTCATTGAACATGGTGTATATTCAATCTTGTTGTCCTTAAATGTCTGATACATGGAGATATCAGACCCTCAATCCTTCACCACAAATACAATGTGAGAAAGAGAGAGTGAGCTTAGCATAGAAATGCTTCCATGAAGAAATGAGAGAGGCACCTCAAATATATAAAGGTGAGAGTGGAGTTGAAAATGTAACTCCCAAGTCTAAGAATTCCATCTAACATCCTATGTGTGTGAAAAGTGCCACAATCCTCATACAGAGAAAATATAATATTCGACATATTTGGAATAAATAAAATGAGATGAGACGACTCAAATAAGACAAAGGACTTGTAGGGATTCCTTAGGAATATTCCTACAAGTAACAAGTAAAAGGAAATTAACTTTACAAGTAAAGGTTAATTCCCAACAATAACAAATGATACAGAAAGTAAAATAGAAGATTAGAGTTAGTTATCAAGAGAGATAAGTAAATAATTAAGAAGCAAAAAATCACAAGAGCTTATAATAACATGAATACAAAATAAGATAGAGGAGTGGATACATATATTGGAAGGAAGGGAGACAAAACCAATCAATGAGAAAAATAGCTCTAACTACCAAAAAACAGTGAGATTTACACTCATAAAATATGCCACCTACCATAATATTCATCTATGGTCAGTTTGACCCAGTCACTTTTAAATAATCCAAATAAACTGAATATGTAGGAAAATAAAATACATCCAACTAAAAATGAATTAGAAACCTAAAATTTAACACCATCCTTATGTGTAGACTAGGTGGGTTAAATAATGGGTCCTAGCAATTGAATCTTTATGAGATATATATGTACAAATAGATTCCCCTCAAGACAAGAAAACCCTTCAAAAAGAGAGATAAAACCCAAACCATAAATAATGGAAAAAAAACCACCCAAGTAGAGAGAAATGAAGGGCTAAGTATACCTTAAATAAGTAACCTCTTACATCTCTAGAAAATGTCATATATGAAAAAACTTATTGTAAAGTGTTTTGTGAAGGTGTTGACATCTATTTGGAATTTAGGAGGTGTTGGATATGAACAATTGGTCCATGAATATTCTCTTGATTCTAGTGAATGTGAACCTCTATGTTACTGG
The DNA here is from genome assembly GCF_030272615.1 of Cryptomeria japonica. Lineage (NCBI taxonomy): Eukaryota > Viridiplantae > Streptophyta > Pinopsida > Cupressales > Cupressaceae > Cryptomeria > Cryptomeria japonica. The sequence continues at coordinate 252,146,159 of NC_081415.1, forward strand.
TGCTATGAAATTTTTATGGTATTATAGTTTTTATAGAATATGATAAATTGATCATTCGAGCTAGATACCAAACTTGGGGAGAATATGTTGAAGGCAAATGGATTTTTCTACTAAGATAGAGTTGTACCATTCCCATTAGGTTGATAACCTAAAATGGAAACCTGATGGGGGGAAATGTTGAAAACATGCAAGGGAGTCAAAGGCTACAAGCTTAAGAAAAACATCCAAAGTAGGTTTCAAGTAGATAAAGTCATTGCAAACCAAATGTGACTCATACAACTAACTTATGAAAAGAACAAAGAAGAACAAGAACAACTAACTTAGATAAAGTGGATAAAGTCATTCCATCTTTCTAATTAGGTTTCTCTTCTTCCATTGGTGTTGTCCCTTTGTTTTCCAGAAAATTTGCTTTAAAGGCTCTTGTACTTGGGTTAGCTAATCCCCTATCAGCACCAGAGCTGCTCCCTTTGATCCCATTTTTAATAGGTTTACCAGTACTCAGTGGTTCATACAGTCCTCTTAGTTGGACCATCTCAACCATGGTATGCCTCATATTAGCTTGAAACCTATGCCCCCTATCGATAGCTGATGGGGATAGAATACCATGCGTTGTACATATCAATGAGGTGTGCTTTACGTCTAGATAAGGAGAACCAGTCATAGTACAGAATAATAAAATTTATTTATTTTTAACAAAATAAATTGACATCGGCATTCCGATGGTAACCTTACTTTGCACCAACAGCCGAACCGTCAGACCAACAAAATTCTCTTCAATGCAAAGTTTATGGTTCCCATCGGAATTCAAATGGCCAATAGAATTTGCACCAATGGCTGAACCGTCAGACCAACAGCATTCTCATCGGTGCAAAGTTTCTGGTTCCCATCGGAATTCCGATGACTGGTAGACTTTGTACCGACGGCCAAACCGTCGGACTAACAGCATTCTAGTCGGTGCAAAGTTTCTAGTATCTGTTGGACTTCCGACACCAACTAAAGAAACATTCGACGACGATGTTATATGTCCGACGACACTTCCTTGTCGGATGGTCGTCGGTGCATAGTAGTGGGGGCGCGTCGGCATTTTGACGTTGTTCGACAATATTTTTGGCCAGAGGAGGGATCATGGCCATTGTCGGAAGATTTCATGGTGTCATCAAAATGTCGACCTTCAATGGCATCGTCGAGAAGTTCGACAAAAAGTTTTCGACGATATCATTTGTTGGTAGTCCGACAAAAATTACTCAAAATTCCAACAATAGGCCATCAAAAATTAGCCCCGAATATACTAGTGATAGGATATGATCAAGCAGAGTAGTGCTATTACCAGATCAGCATAAACCCTGTTCTCTAACAATTACAATAGTTAAATCCCTTAACAGAGTAAGTTTTAACAGGCTTGGTGTTTTCTAAATCCTCTAACCAGGTGATCCATTAGCTTGGATTTGAAATTCTCTATCAAGGTTACTCCTAATAGAGTATTGCCTTTAACATGGTATTGTAGTCAATCCCTTAACCGGGTGGTCCTTAACTGGATTTGTTCCCAACAGGACAATTTTTTTGTAAAGCTTCTAACAAGGCTTGTCTCCTAACAGGGCGAACTTCAGATGAGTTTAGAATACTTGTTGGTATTCATCCCCACCATGGTTTTTCCCATTTGGGTTTCCACGTCAAAAATCATTGTGTCAAGTGGTGAATGGTTTTTGTGGTTATGTTTTGATATGGTTAATCTGTTTAACTAGTAAAGCCACTTAGATGTGTTAAGATGACCGGAAGTGATCTGAAATGTGCTATTACTTATGTTGGTAAAGTGGTTTGATGTTTTGGTTAAATGGTTTGATAGTTTCAAATTTGTTACACTGTTATTTTGGTATTCCAGACAACTAGTGAACTTTCCAATGCAGTTGGAGTTTATTGTTCAGTGTTTAAACCGGTTAATTCAGTGATTGACTTATGAGTTGGGTTTGAGTTTGGTGAAAGTTTAGTATGTTTTTCTATTGATTCACACTCCCCCCCTTAGTAGTTGTTTGGATCATTATTGATTCATCATATCATCAATTGGTATTAGAGCATTTCAGGTCCTCTAGTGTCTAAGCCTAACAGCTTGAGGTAAAGATCTAGAAGAACGTGATGAAGAAAGAAGGTCCGAAGTTCAATAGGGAAAACTACAAAATCTGGAGTGATAGGATGAAGATCTATATCAAGAGCTTAGGAAGTCAATATTGGGAACATGTTACCAAATATAGCTTTCCTAGTGGGATTTTGTCTGATGATCAAAAGAAGGAGCAACAGGAGAATATTCAAGCATTGGAGGCCATTATCAGTTCCTTGTCTGATTCAGAGTATGTTGATGTCCATGGATTGGAGACTGCTTATGAAGTATGGAAGAAACTTGAGTGTATCTATAGCAGTGATGAGCATGTTAAGATTGCCAAAGAAGAGAGTCTAAAGGGTAAATTTGATGACATGCAGATAGCTGAAGGTGAGAATATTCAATAGTATGGTCAGAGGATCAAGGAGATAGTCGGTGAGATCAAAAGTGTTGGTGGTAAAGTGGAGGATACCACAGTGATTAGAAATGTGTTGAGAACCCTTCTACCAGACTACGTTATCCAAGTTGCAGCCATTCAGGAAATCAAGTCTATTGATAAAACAAAGGTAACTCTTTACTCCATCATTGGTAAACTGACTACTTTTGAGTTAAATGGGTCTGATGGAAGTGCTCAGAAATTGGAATTTGCATTTAGAGCTTTAGTTTCTAACCCATCAGTAAGTAAAAGCAGAGAAGCCAGTCATAGTCATGAGTCTAGATCTAGCAGAGAAGTTGATGATGAAGACAATCTGATTGAGCTTGAAGCATTGTTGGCCAAGCGGTTACCCAAAGGTACCAATAAGTACAGAGGTAAATTGCCTTTGAAGTGTTTTGCATGTAACCAGATTGGACATATTGCAGCTAACTGTCCAAATGGAGACAATGAGCATAAACGTGAGAAGTATAAGAAGTACAAAGGAAAAGGTAAAAGAGATTGCCTCATTGCAGTTGACGGAGGAATCACAAATGACGAATCTGAGGGAGATGCAAATGAGGACATTGTCTTTGTTTCCATTAAAGAAGAGACATCATATCAGAAGGCATTAGTCTCTGGCATGGATAGTTTTGATGAGTGGATTATAGACAGTGGTTGTTCACACCACATCGCCGGTGACCAGAGTAAGTTTCTTACTTTGAAGGAATTTGATGGAGGTGTTGTGAGATTTGGAAATGACTCACCCTGCATGGTAAAAGGAAAGGGAACCATTTCTCTTAATGGAAAGAGCAGTGCAGATGATGTCTACTGGGTTGAAGGATTGAAACATAATCTTTTGAGTGTTGTTCATCTCAATGACAGAGGTTATCCACTAGAATTCAATAATGGAATGTGCAAAATCTATGGAAGCAAAGGTGAACTGATTGCAATTGGCAAATAGAAAAAAGGAAACTTGTTTCACCTAAATCCTAAAGTCAATAGTTGTTTAATTGCTAAAGTAGAAGATAGTTGGCTTTGGCATCAGAGGTTTTGTCATGTAAATTTTGATAACATTGTCAAAGTCAGTAAGTCCAAATTGATAAGAGGTTTGCCTCAGCTGGACAAACCAATGAATGCTTTGTGTAAGGAATGTCAGTTAGGGAAGATGACATCCTAAACTTTTAAGAGAAAATCTTTCTTAGTAGAAAATTTGCTAGATTTGGTTCATACAGACCTCTGTGGACCAATAAGGACTAGGAGTATTCAAGGTGATCGGTATTTTATGATCTTCACTAATGATTGCTCAAGAATGGTGTGGGTCACATTATTGAAGGACAAAATAGAAGCCTTTAGCAAGTTTAAGGCATTAAGGGCCTTAGCTGAAAAGGAAAGTCATAAGAAGATAAAATGCTTAAGAACTGATCAAGGTGGTGAATTTACTTCAGAGGAATTCACTAGATACTGTGAAGACAATGGAATTAAGAGGCAACTTTCTGCACCTAGGACACCATAGCATAATGGTATTGCAGAGAGGAACAATTGGTCAGTTGTTGAAGCTGCTAGAACTATGCTAATACAAGGAGGTGTTGCTAAGACTTTCTGGAGAGAAGCTGTCAGTACAACTGTCTACACAATGAACCAAATATTGGTTAAAAGAGGTAAGGATAAAACTCCTTATGAATACTAGTATGGTAGATCACCTAATGTCAGTTACTTTAAGATTTTTGGCTGTAGATGTTTTATCAAGAGAGGTGACTATGTTGGTAAGTTTGATGTTAAGAGTGATGAAGACATATTTCTTGGTTACTCCACCAAGAGCAAAGCCTACAAATGTTACAACAATCGGACACAAAAGATCATTGAAAGTGCTAATGTCTGAGTGGATGAGTGTCTTGAAGATACATGAGAAACCAGTGAGGAGAACAAGGAAGATGAACCTTACATTCTGATTTTGGAGCCAAAAGCGGTGAAGCCAGAAGTTGGTGAAATGAATGTTGTAGTACCAGTCAACCGAAACAGGTAGATTCTATAGAAGATGAAGATAGTGAGGAAGAAGAACTTGAAGATCATGATCATGTTATTCCAAGGTATGTTAACAATCATAATCATAATCAGAATATTGGAGATAAAGATGTTGGAATGTTAACCAAAAGAAGAATAAGAGAGAATTCTTGTATGATCTCCACTATTGAGCCTAGAACAACAAAGGAAGTTTTTGGACATGATCACTGGATCAAGGCTATGGAAGAAGAGCTTGACTAGATTGAGAAGAACAATACATGGACCCTAGTACCCAAACCGGTGAACAAAAATGTAATAGGTACTAAATGGGTATTCAGAAATAAACTGAATGAAGATGGAGTAGTAGTCGGAAACAAAGCCAGACTGGTATGCAAAGGTTATGCACAAGAAGAAGGAGAAGACTATGGTGAGACATTTGCACCAGTTACTAGATTGGAAGGTGTTAGGACTCTACTTGCATTTCTAGCACATAGAGCATTCAAAGTATATCAGATGGATGTGAAGTCAGCATTTCTAAATGGAATACTGGAAGAGGAAGTCTACATTGAACAGTTAGATGGTTATGCTTTGACTGATGCAAAGGATATGGTGTGCAAACTACACAAGGCACTATATGGACTAAAGAAAGCACCAAGAGCATGGTATGAAAGACTACATTCACACTTAGTGAAGATAGGTTTTCAGAGAACCAGTGAAGACAACAATATATATCTCAAAACTAAAGGAGATAAGATACTGGTTAGTGAGGTGTTTGTGGATGTAATTATTTTTTGAGGCAATGATGACATGAGTGATGACTTTGCAAATGAGATGAAAAGTGAATTTGAGACATCTCTAGTAGGAGAAATAAAATTCTTTATAGGTTTGCAAATTCAACAGATGAAGAATGGTATCTTTATCACATAGTCAAAATATGTGAAAGAGGTATTGAAGACATTTGGAATGGGAGACTGTAAACCAGTTGGGACACCAATGGTTACAAGCTGTAAACTATCTGAGGATGATTCTGCATCCATTGATGAAAAGGTGTACAAGTCTATGACAGGGAAACTGCATTATGTTGTTCACATCAGACTGGATATTGCTCATGCAGTTGAATTAGTTTCCAGATTTCAGAAGAACCCAAAGGAGACACACATTGTAGCAACTAAAAGGATATTCAGATATCTGAAAGGTACTATTGATTATGGATTATGGTATCCATATGCAGGTAACTTTGATTTAAAAGTTTATACAGATGCAGATTGGGCAAGAAATGATGATGACAAGAAGAGTACAAACGGAGGTGCATTCTTTCTTGCAAGAAGGCTTGTATCTTGGAGCAGCAAGAAGCAAAGTGTTATATCACAATCAACTGTTGAAGTTGAATATGTTGCAGCGTATATGAATTGTACCTAGGCAATCTGGATGAAACACATTTTGGAAGGTTTCAAGTTGAAGATTACAGAACTGGTAAGGATTTTCTGTGATAACATCAGTGCAATAAATATTTCAAAGAACACGATGTTGCATGCTAGAACCAAACACATAGAGCTGAAATATCATTTCTTGTGAGAGAAAGTGTAGAGTAAACATGTGTTACTGGAGCATGTATCTACTAAGGGACAACTAGCGGATATCTTTACTAAACCTTTGCCTAAGGCTACTTTTGAGTATCTTAGAGGTCAGCTAGGGGTTGTGCCCCTACATGAGGTCAATTAAGCCAATGTGGAAGACATCAGTCCCGGAGCTTATTGAAGATCTTGAAGCAGGATTGGTGTTGAGTGGAGCTACTCCACAAGGGGAGCAGCTTGTTGTAGAACAGTGAAGTATGACACTGTATGTTTTACTTTCACTTTGGCATTGTTGTCAAAAGGGGAGAAGAACTGTATGATTGATAGAGAGAAGAACTGTAGCCAGTTACCAGCTAAAGACATGGTGACTCAGTTGAAGGAGAGTACATGAAAAATGTAAACCAAGATTCCTATACTTGTGTGTGTGCATTACTCTCAATCATCACAATCAAAGGGTATTGATATTTGTATTGCTAGCAATGCCAAAGGGGGATATTTTTGGTATTGCATGTAGATTGCATTAATGAAGTATAAGTGTTGTCATTGATGTCAATTGTAACTAGTAATGGAGTTGTATTGCAACCGGTAGTGATGCAGTAATGCAACTAGTAGTTGAGCAATGAAGGAAACCGGTATTACTATTGTAGCAGTGAGATCAACCGGTAACCCTTACCTATTGATATGCCAAACCCTAACCGATGGAGCTAGGTAAATCGATTGTGTTGATCTATGATCATGTGTTGATCTATGATGATTATGCCACGTATGCATGATGCACATTATGAGTTTCAAATTGGTTTTGGCACATAGAGATAATTGTTTTATCTTGGGAATGAGAAAGTACATTGCATGAAGTGGAAACCGCGTGATGAGCTACAGGATTCAATGAGCGGTGATCCAGGAGCAGTTGAGGTTGTCTTGTACAATGTGCAGATGATTTCTATGTAATCCAACAGTCATGTTTGAACCGATTTGTTTGTAATCTCTATGAGATCTTAAGTTTTGTGATGTGTTACCGACCTATTGTTTTTCTTATAAGGTTGATGAGTTGTTTTGTATTAGTGTTGGCAATTTTGGTTAAGTATCAGTGTGATTGATTGCCAAACCAGAAGGAATATCTACAGAATGTTTGAAGGTAGATAGGTGCATGAATAGGATCTGATCAAGCATAGTAGTGCTATTACCAGACCAGCATAAAACATGTTGTTCTCTAACAATTACAACAGTTAAATCCCTTAACCAAGTAAGCTTTAACAGGCTTGGTGTTTTCTAAATCCTCTAGCCAGGTGATCCATTAGCTTGGATTTGAAATCCTCTATCGAGGTTACTCCTAACAGGGTATTGTAGTCAATCCTTAACCGGGTGGTCCTTAACCGGATCTATTCCTAACAGGACATTTTTTTGTAAAGCTTATAACAAGGCTTGGCTCCTAATAGGTCGAACTTTAGAAGAGTTATGAATACTTGTGGGTATTCATCCCCACCATGGTTTTTCCCATTTGGGTTCCACATCAAAAATCACTGTGTCAAGTGGTGAATGGTTTTTGTGGTTATGTTTTGATATGGTTAATCTATTTAACTAGTAAAGCCACTTAGATGTGTTAAGATGACCGGAAGTGATCTGAAATGTGTTATTACTTATGTTGGTAAAGTGGTTTGATGTTCTGGTTAAACGGTTTGATAGTTTCAGATCTGTTACATTGTTATTTTGGTATTCTAGTCAACCAGTAAACTTGACAGTGCAGTTACAGTTTATTGTTCAGTGTTTAAATCGGTTAGTTCAGTGATTGATTTATGAGTTGGGTTTGAGTTTGGTGAAAGTTTAGTCTATTTTCTATCTACTAATTCACCTCCCCCCTCTCAATATTTGTTTGTATCATTATTGATTCGTCATACCATCAATTGACTAGTACACCAATGCCAATATAGCTTAGCTACAAAAGCTTGCCCATGCAAAATAGCAGAGTGTAATCCAAGACCACCCTCTTTCTTTGGTCTGCATGCAGTTTCCCACTTAACAAGGCTCCACTTAGTAGATGACAAGTTCCCACTCCAAAGAAATTGCATGAGAGGGCATCAAAATCCTTAAGGAAGTACAAAGGGGTGGCCTGAACAAAACAACTGTAAATAGGGAGAGTCTGGATAATAGACTGAAGAAGAGTCGATGTAGCAACAAAATATAACCAATGATGAGTCCAATGAGACACCTTCTTACACAACTTATCAAGAAAAATATGCCAGGAAAACCTGGGTTCTCTACCAATAGCAAGAGGAAAACCCAGGTAAAAAAAGGGAAGAGACCCAATCTGAAACCTCAAAATAGTGGCAATCAACCTTTGAATAGCCGGAGGAGTTTTAAAAAAGAAAATAGATGACTTATGCTCATTGACCTTCTGACCCGAAGCAACTAGGTAGGTATCTAAAGCATGCCTAAATGATTCAGCATCCTGAATACAAGCCATCCCTATAAGGGTTATGTCATCCATGAACTAAAGATGAGAAAGCTTTGGCAAACCATTGCCCTAGTTCCAACCATGAAGCAAGCCTTGAGAAACCCGAAACTTAAGAAAATGGCCCAATCCCTCAACCATAATAATAAACAAATAAGGAGATAGAGGGTCCCCTTATCGGAGACCCCTAGTGGTGCCAAAAGGCTTTGAAGGTTTTCCATTCACAATAACTGAAAAAGACGAAGTAACACAGCTCATAGTCCAACTCACCCAATCTAGACAAAAACCGAAGGCTAAAGGAACCTTCTTAGGAAAGAGCCACTTAACACTATCATAAGATTTGGACATGTCCACCTTAATGAGCATAGATTTTTCCTTAGATGTCGCCATAGAATGAATGACTTCAGAGGCCACCACCACTCCATCCAAAATTTGCCTACCAACCACAAAACCCCCTTGCTCCATAGAAATGACAACAGGAAGACAAGTTTTGAGCCTCTCTAAAATAAATTTAGTAATAATCTTGTACACTACATTACAAAGAGAAATAGGTCAAAAGAATTCAAGCTTATCAACACCTTCCTTTTTAGGAATGAAAACTAGAAAAGTACTATTCAAGGCTCGCAACATCTGTTTACTGTGAAGAGATTCCCGAACTACCTCCAACAAATCCAGATTAATAATATCCCAAAATGCCTAGAAAAATTCAACTAGAAAACCATCAGGCCCGAGAGCTTTACCCTTGTTCATCCCGAACACAACCTCTTCCAATTCAGGAAACGAGATTGGGTGAATGAGATAATCATTCATCACATCAGTGATCAACGAGGGAATACAAGCAAGGATCCTATTCTCATCATCCTCGGTCGGAGGTGAGTCTTCAGCAAAAAGAATAAAGTAAAACTGACAAGCTTCATGAAACAAAGCCAACAAAGAAGATATTGAAAGAACCATAGAATTAACCAGAGAAGAAATATAACTCTTATTACGATGAGCCTACACAAAATGATGGAAGAAAGTAGTATTCTTGTCCCCTTCTTGAAGCCAATCAATCTGAACCTTTTGTTTCCAAAAAATCTCTCACGGAGATCCCACTCCTCCACATTTCTCATAGCCTGGGATTTGGCTTTTCCAAGAGTCTGTGAAAAACCAAAATCACAAATTTGGTGAGTAATCACATCAAGGCGTGTTTGAGCTTCCCTTTTCTTAGCCTGAAGGTTGCTGAAACACAACCTGTTCCATCACTTAAGTTGATACTCAACATATTGAAGCTTCTTAACAAATGAGTACCTAGTTGTATCATAAGAAGCGTCTCCATCTCTCGACCATTGGGTCACAAGATCATGCAAGGAATACTCCCGAAGCCACATAAGATGGAATTTAAAAGGCAGATTCTTCGGAATAGTAAAAGAAGAAGCTGAAATCTTAATTGGCCAATGATCAAATCTCCAATAACTTTAATCTTTTCTAGATCCTTCTTGCAACCAGTTTTAGAGGAATAGTATCAAAGGGACCTTTCTTAAGGGGATGTTGCTACACACCCAGATCTTGAGAAGACCCCCTTCCTTTAGCTAAAGTCAACACCTCCTTAGTCGAATCCACCAAAACAATATCATCCTACAAACCTACAGAGTCACCACAATTTTCAACACCCCCCTACACATGCTCCATAGGTGTATCCTTATCAACACTCACCTGCTCCGGCATTGTATCCATTCCCATAGCAATGGCCCCAGAAGAAACCTCTATAGGCATACCCTCCTCCAAAGCCAGCTTATCCAAGACCTCAAAATCGTTAAAACCCTCTCCACTATGCCTATCCTTATAAGACCGCTTCTAACCTCTCCCTTTAGCCCTTGGCTTAATAGGCATAAAACCATCCTCATCATGCCCACCATCTGACATAGGAACCTTACCTTTATCCCCCTTATCTGCCATCAAAACCGAGGAAAGAGAAGAAGAAGCCCCAACAGATTTGTTTACCCTAGGACATTGGCGTTGAAGGTGTCCATACTCATGACAGATTCGACATCGAAAGGAAGCGACTCATAATCTAACTATTGAACCCAAGAAGTAGAACCAAGACAAATTTCCAAAGAATTTGGCAATGGGTTATTTAGATCAATCTCAACACAAATACGAGTAATAGCAGTCGACTTTCCCAACAGAGCAGCAATCCATTGCAAAATATCCTCCCTCCAAAACTCCAAAGATGTCGTGGCAAATGGACCCAAACAGGAACCCTTGAGGGAAATTCTTCAGCATGATTAAAACCCTCATGTTAGGGCTTGATGAACAAGCCAACATGATTGAAAAAGTAGGGTCCTCCCTCAAAAACTCTATTCCAATCTGAAATGCAACAAAAATAAACCATGAAATAACCATTCATAGCCAGGATAATTTGCATATCATTGTCAACCTACCAGCACCAGTGAATCCAAGATTCCGAAGTCGATATTGAAATACGGATTCCAAGGAACTTGCAAATCAAAACATGTTGGCTCCAATAAGATATATCCTCCATCATCGTTTCGAGAGAAATAATCAGAACCGACTGATCTACACTTTGCGGCAAACACCCATTCACCCTCTTGACTTTGGAACTTTCACCCACAAACGAAAAATATGACATCCGAGCATGCATGCCCAAAGAAAGACTATGGGGAAGCTTTACCCTAGCAACCAACACACTATTGGAAACCTCTGCCATTCCTCCAATTTCCTCAACCACAGCCCTTGGCACCAACACCCCTACTACAAACAAACATAGCTACTGTGAAAACTACAACACACTACAAACAAAAAACACCCCTTGAATGTGTGAAGAAACCCCCACCCTGAGCGCACAAAAACAAGGAAACAAAACACGAAGCTAGGGCAGAGAAACCCTAGCCTGTGCGACCGCCTCCTGCAGACCTCCCATTCTCCTTTCTGATAGATGTTCTTGTGAAAATTATTATTTGATTGCATTTGGCCCCATAGCTTTACATGCACTTGAGAATTAAGATTTAGCATCCACTGTTTAGGTCTTGTTTGACTTTATTTGCAAACCCTCCAATGATTATGACTTCCAATATGAAAAAAATAAAATTGCAATTTTCTTCCTCTTATGGTAATCAGAATAATGTTAGCTAGTTGTAATTTACCCCCTCACGTGCATGACGAGAACAAAAAAAATAAAAAAATTTAAAAAAAAGTACAGTCCAGTACAAACTAAAAATAGGATAATTCAAAAAATTGTTTTTCTTGGAGTTGATAATATTAGAACAAACAGTTTTGTTGCATGAAACTGTAATTAGAATAGAACTATTTTTAGTAGGCTATTAAGTTGTGTAAGACCTCTTTATAAGGAGGCATTTATAATAGATTGATCATCCAGGTGTATAGTTGATCAAGTAAGATGGAAATGTTGTTGCATTAAGAAAATTTGTGATGGTTCAGATTGATTAATAAAATTGTGTTGTAGCACTTTAGCAATGCATGGTTGTGTTTTTGTGTGTTTGTGCTTTTGTGTACTCATATATCAATCCACCTCAACAAATAAGAATGTGGGATAGAACATCACGGCAGAACATGTTTAACAGACAGTTTCACAAACCTGAAGCGAAAACTACAAATTCGGATGTTTACTTGCTCTAATTGTAGACACTAAAAACAAGATTTTATTCCATTTGGAATGAATTCCATCACATGGAGTGACAAAGTTCCTCAAGATTTCAGAGTGAGATGCAGGTTGAAAGAAATAAATATCACAAATAAGAGATAAAAGGTTGCATACTACAGAAAGATCACCAATCCCCTGTCAATGCTCTCACCAAGCCAAGTAAGGATCATAAAGTATGAGTAACTTAAACACTAGTTTTTGGCGATTTTAATTTAATACTTGTGTCCTCCATGAAATTTTGGGGCAAAGATTCAAGTATAATCTAATGCAGATATAAGTTTCCTCAAAACACTTGAAAATTTCTAGAATGTGTCAAATTAGTGTGCTTTGTTTTTATGTTTTATTTGGTTTTAGTAGTGTTTTACTGATCTTTGACCTTTCTTTGTCTAACATCCAATATAAGTTGGTTAGAGCAGCAGGCAAAGCTTGGTACCAAACTATGGTTTTTGTATGGTGACTATAGAGAGATTGAGATTTTTTTTCTAAGTGCATGAGAATGTGGTGAAGGGGTAACCCCATGGTCAATGTTATTGTTGATCCTTGGTGATTATGTATTAGTCCTATGGTAAACATTATTGGTTTGGTTAATGAAGATGTATGGAATTGCACAAGGTGTGGAATTCAATAATGATCATGTACTAATTAATCAAAAAATAGAAGGTGATTCTTCACTCTGCATGTAAGCTTGAAAGATGAGCACTGGTAAATTACAGGGGAATGTCCATCATGGCAATATGGTATAGTGCCATAAAGATTCATATGAACATGAAATATTAAACATAATCAACAACAAATATAAAGAATATATTACATTGAATAAGGATGGTTCGGGCTACCCATACACCAAGAACATAAATTAACAGAGATATGCTACAATAAACTATTATTTATTTCCTAATAAAGTAGTTTCTTGAAAGCAGTAGCGATGTTGTCTGCAAGATATTCTTCTTATAGGTCGAACTGTTCAAAGAGACAAACACTATGTTTTGTGTTATAAAACAATTACTTGATAGTTTATGGTATTGTAGCAAAGGCTATAGCATCTAGAGCATTTGCATAACAGATAACGTATTATTCCATGATGTTGTTGGTTAAGATTTCAGAGGAGTCCATAAAAGTTTTTATTTGATATGTAATGCTGGTTTTTGGATGCCAGTTTCTCGTTGGCTCTATGTTGTCCTTTTTTCCTAGTTGCTGGTTTTTATGCTGGTTTTTTTGCAGCTTTTCTCTCTAGTTCTTGTCTTCTCTAGTTTCTTTCATGCTTATCCTTCGTAATGTAAGCAGGTTTCGGGTCCCTTAAAACCTGATTTTCCTTAATCAAAAACAGATAACGTATTATTCACATTGTATAGGACTTCTATAAACCCTTATGCACCTTACTACCATATTAATAAACAATATCATAGCTTTCCCCAATTGCAATGAGTGAACACCGGAAATAGATTTTTTAAAAAAATTAAATATGATTCAATCTGATTTATTGCTCATTTATAATTTCTCAAGATGAACATCACTCAGTTTATTCACTAAGTACGAAAGTGTAGCGTCCTAAAATTGCGACACTTGCAATTTCGACCGCATTTGGGTCTTCACGATGGCGAGGCAACACCGAACCTGAATGGAGACCCCGAAACTTGTTCATGACATCAAAAACTGCATTTTTCAGCACCCTGGCCTGATCCTCCTTGCACCCTGTTGTCCCTGGAGGTGGGACCATGGCACCTAGCGCCCTGGTCCTTCAGGACTAGGGCGCCCAACGCCCTGGTCCCCCAGGACCATGGCGCCCAGTGCCCTGGTCCCTGGCCCTATTTTTGGGCCCGGTCTCTTTTGGGTCTCGGGTCTTTATGTTTGAAAATTGGAAAATAATCTTTCCTGGTCGGCCTAAGGTCGGAAAAATCAGTCTATTAACCCTAAATGGCAAGTATATAAACTACATTTTCCTCTCTCATTTAAAAGATGAAAAAAAGGCGGAAACGATATTCAAACATTCAAGCATTCCTTCAAGCAATTGATCATTCTAAGTCTCCATTCAAGGCTAAGTGTTGCATTCAAGACAAGGATTCAACCATTGAAGAGGAGATCACATACCACATACAACATACAACATACAACAACATCTACACCTTCGCATGTAAGAATACAAACATTCTTACAACAAGGTACTAGTACTTGTTTTACATTACAATCATTTACATTTACAGCATTTCTCATTTCTTGGTTAATTCCAAAACCGGGGTTTGACCTAAGGGCAAACCCCTAATCCCTAACCCCCCAATCGTCTTCGCTTTTCTGTGTGTAGGTTGCAGGTACACGGCTGTAATTGAAGATCTGGAATCCTTGTGCAAAGACGAACAGATCCCCCTTCATTTCGCGGATTTTTCGGAGGACCGTGTGCACACCGGGCGCCATCGTCCCGTCAACTTTCGCTCAAATTTGCAGGACAGCGCGTCTCGACATTTTACTGCTAATTCCAGGTCCGCAGCTTCATCCTATATCCCTATCTCAGTTTATAAGTGAATCTTTCTCACTTTCTATGCATTCCTAGCTTGATCCTTCTATCTACATTCTTTACAAAAGAGGGTAGCCTTGCTGTCTTAACCCTTGAAACTCATTTAGAATCCAATCTTGCATTGAGTGGGATTGGATCTTGTGGGTTTCAACCCCTCTTTTGAATGTAAAGTCTCCCCTAAGTGAAAACCGTCAATCCTAAGTGACCTCCTTCCCCTCTCCTCGGAGTGGTGGGGGGAACACTTAAGGTTCGCTCGCGATTTTCCACTTTACAGAAAGCATCTATTTGATTTGGTTCCTTTTGAACTTCTTGGATAGCTTGATCTGATCTTTGGCTCATTTATAATACTCGAGAGGAAATGAGCTCCACATCTCTTATGTTATGCACTAAGAAGATAACTTCTACTTAATTTGGTTCCTTTGAACTATTTGCTTTGATACACAAAGTGTCCCACCTTGACCATTCAAGAGAGTGAAATTTGTTCTAATTATGGTAAGCAAGGCTTTTGAAAGGGTCCTGACTCTTGTACAATAGGATAGTATGGAACACACGAGAGACAAAGAAAAACCTAAAGTACTACAAAACCTTACAATCAACCATCCCAAAATCAGGGTGGTTTGAAGCCAAATGAGCTAGTGATTTTTGCTTCATCCTAGAACAAGGATCCAATAATTCAATATTCTTTTTTGGGAATGATCACTTGGAACATTTTTAGTCAGTCCAAGGACCATTAAAGAAGAAAGATTCATAGTTGTATCTTCTATAGGAGCTTTTCCCTTATTATCATTCTATTGCAAAACTTCACAAGAAGTGGAACATTCCTCCACAACAATAGACAAAACATGTTTTTTTCTCCAAATAGAGTGGTGTTTCTTGATAACAAAGAGAAATTTAATTATTGTTCATATCCTTGTCTAATATATCAATATGATTTGTTTAGCAGGCATTGTCAAGGTGAAGTTAAGATTCAATTCGATACTCTTCAGATGATTGGGAACATCTACTGCACCCTAGAGTGGTGGAAAATATTGGTGTGCTAATCTTTCATTTAATATAGGCTATAACCTAGATGTAAGAACAAGTTAGGCTAGTGCCTAAAGGTAAGAACAAGTTATGTTTAAATGTTGTATGTTAGGCTATTGCCTAGAAGTATGAACAAGTTGAGCATAAATTATTTATCACTGACATGCATGATGATGGTGTATGGCCTATATCACAATGGTTTCAAATTCAGGTTCGGTCCTTGGAGCCTCACTCTCTGTAAAGATGTAAGTAGATTGTCTTAGAATCCATCCAAGTTTAAACCACTTAATTTATGGATTTTTAATGCTAGCACATCTATATGTTTATTCATTATAAAGCAATATCAATAACAAAAACATGTGAATGGCGTACCTACATGGTACATCTATTGAGTTGCAAATAACATTAATGAAAACATGTTATCGTCATTCATCGAGAATTGATCAAATTAATGTCATTCATGCTTATGGTCATGTGAAGCCTAAAATTGTTGTCTACTTTTGTCAAGATACTCATCAACCTCAAACCAAACCAGTGATTGTTGTTAAAGGTGGAGTGAATCATCAACCCTATTATCATGCAATAACTCACACATGTAACACTTGAAACAACAAACAAGATTTCAATGTTCTTCCCCCTTCTCAACCTTTTCGTCTTTCACAACATGTGGGTAAGGAGTATGACCTTGTTGAGCAACTTTGTGCCACTCTAGCTAAGATATCTCTTTGGGATTTGATTAAAATTTACCCACATACCATGGGATGCTCCAAGTAGCCTTAAAAAAGATTGGTGTCTCACCCTCTCTTAGACCAAATGATGTAGCAACAATGCTTGATTGTATGAATAAAAAAAAGACTGATATTGTGTATTCCCAAGATGAGTTACCTTCTTTGAAAGTTTAAAATCAATATGATCCTCTTATGATCATTGTCCTCATCAATGGTAATGTTGTAAGACAAACTTTAGTCGAAAATGGATCATGCCTTAAAGTGTGTAGCATTGACGTCTTGCATAAAATCAATGTGGGCATTTCTCTTATTCAACCCGATTCTCTTTCTATCCATTGCTTTGATAATATTAGTAAGCATTCATTAGGTACAATTACATTGCCTATTGACGTAGGTCCTATGATTATACCTGTTGTTAAGAAGGATTGCGTCGTGTTGCTAAGTTGGGAGCTCAACAATCCCATGAAACATGGAATGATCCTCAGGCCTATGGGTTGCCTATCTTGAGGATCAATCTCCAAAGTGAGTTGGTTCTCCTGATGTACCTCCTACAAACTAATCTCTTGATGGAAAAAAGGATGGAAGGAAACTTGAATTGAAAACCTATCCTAAGAGGAGGTGATGCACCAAATGCAAAGACTTGCTTCCAACCCTGAATCACAATTTATTTCAACAGACGATGTTTGTTCACAACTTAGCACAAGATGCTCAATACATAAGTGTTTCATGAAAAGGATATAAGATTTTAATGCTTGTTTGAAGGGAAAAATGTTTATTTCCACAACTCCCACACAATAAAGTTCATAATCACAATCCATGACCTACATTAAACACATCATTCCTGCATGCATTATAATATGAACGAGACAAAATTGAAGAATTTACTAGACAAATAACAACAATTATATCAAAATCATTCATCATAAGATGAGACAAGAAGGATAGGAGAAGGAAAACTAATAAAAAGGAATTGTTGCTATTACATATCTGGAAAATGAGTTACAATGCTTCATGCCTTGCTGAATGCAAAAGGCAGAGAGAAAAGAACTAGAGGAAAAAGATAGAAGAAAGAAGTCTTATAGAGAAAAGATGCCTCTTCAATTGATGGCTTGAGTTGGAGATGCGCTGATGTGCCTTTGTGAACTCAAAGTTGAGCTGGATGCCTAACTTGGTCTTCAACCTCGATCTTATCTTTGATTTGCATGAGGTGGTCTAAGGTCGAATTTGCTTTAAAAAGATGCAAAAAGGGAGGTGGAACTGCTGGTAACTGAAGGTTGCCTACTTCAAAGTAATCCTCAACTGATAACTAACCCAAGAAGGGTTCTAACTGCACCTTAACTGCTGCTAGGTTCACCTCAAAATCTCCTCTTTTCAAGGCCCAAACCATCGAATGAAATTAACTTCACTATTTGCCTCCTGTTGACGTGTTTTTTATGACTATGTCGAACACAGAATAAAGTTGCCTAATGGTCACTTCACTCTCTTGATCAAAGTACGATTGCATGCTAAGATTGCAGAAAGCTCAAACAATCGACTCCAAGGTTCCTTTATGCTACGGGCGTGACTCAGTTGGCTGATGTGATTGCTGGTAATCCAAGGGGCCTTACGTTTGCATCATTCCTTCACCTCTTTGTTGTGGTTGGAACTCTATCATCAGATATGGCAATTTTGCGATGTTGTTGCTTCAAATGGACTAAAATGAACAGGAATTTAAAGGGGAAAGGGTTTAGAAGGATCTAAATCTACTCCTAAGGGCAGTGATAGCAATGAATAGTGCTCTGGTGGACAAATTCCAAATAAATCAAGCTCTGTTTCGCCAAGATCAACTACAACTTCGCAAGAACCAGTGCAATCTTCCGAGGATGCTAGAGGATTTTCAAATCGAGAAAGTACATTTGAATAACCAAAAACAGCACAATCCAAACGACCATCTACAATCAAACTTAGCACAAATTTAGGGGGTTTAGGCTACCTTTACACTGCAACTTACAATCAGCAAGATGCAAAAAGTATGAACCATGGAAATTCATCAAACACCATTACATTCTCCATTGAAATCAAAGCACTGTACTACTTCTACTCTAAGTGAGGAAGGTGAAACCATGCAAGTCTTGAAAAAATAACTTGAGTGGACACCATCAGAGAACAATGTTTCACAATTATTATCTCAAAATTTATCGCAACAATTTCATACAAGGCTCCCTCCTTTACAAATAAGGGGGGTCATCCCTTTATATAGGCTTCAAGCCCTGACTACATGCAAAACCCTAATTAGGGTTTTCCAATAAGATTCTCCACTCAAGATGCAACAAGGTGGGAATCAGCAATAAATACCCCATAAAGCCCATATACAATTAATTACAATCCTGCCGAAAATGGCACCCATAAAGCATTAATTAACCATTACATTTAAAAAGTGCCCACTATGCAATGAATGTACCCTCATGCAAAAATCGCCATGATACCATAAATGCACCATCATCTCTTGAATGTGACGGTTGCATGCAAAAGGAATCTGTCATAATGCCATAAATGTGACGGCTGCATGCAAAGAGATGCTTCATTAATTCAACGTGCATTGACTTGGCTGCCACTTGGTGGAAAAAACCCTAGAGAGAGAAAAACTTCAAGAGGGAGAATCTCTGATGCTGGAAGTATTTTCTTGAAGTTTTTGAACTTGCCTTGCTCTGGAAAAGATTTTCAATGATTTTTCAACATCTCCTATTTTTTAGGAATTTTGCACAAATTAGGGTTTCAAGTCCAGGAGGAAGAGAATTCTCCTACGAATCCAAATCTGTAGAACTTTTGAAATTTGGATGTGATTTGATGCTTGCGGATGGAATTTTCAATTTTTTCCCGGGGGGGGGGGGGGTGTTGGGGAGGGGAATTTCTTGTTTAGTTCATCCCTGATTCCTTCCTTGTCTTAGAAATTTTATCTTCAATTCATCCTTGGATGTGATTTCTTGTTGTGGAGGAATTCTCCTTTCGAAAGAAATTTGTTCCTTACCCTGAGGAAGGAAATTCTTCATACCTTAGCCAATTTTCATGATTTCCAAGAACTATGTCCTGAAGGAAGAAATTTCAAACACTTACTCAATTTTTCACCTTTCCTGAAATTTCTTCTTCTTGAGTGCAATTCTTCCTCGATGAAGGAATCCATCTCTTTGTGCACTGTCGATGAGAAGAATATTTTAGCGCACTCCTATGTTCCTAGGCGGCATTTTACACTTGGTGGGGAATTCTTTCAATTCCATGGATTCCTTGCATCCCTCTATCTGGCGCTCCTTCTCTCACTTGGGCGCTAAAATGCCTTGGTCAAGGACTCTTGCAATTTGTCTGTTTCTCTATGCACTCTTCATTCTGGCACCCTCCACAAGGCTGGGGCGGAAATTCCTCCTGAGGAAGGAATTCATTGTTTTGTGAATTGTCCATGTCTTCTTTTCAACATCCCTATTTTTTAGGGATCCTCCTAAAATTTAGGAGCCAGGTTCATTGGATGGAGAATTCTACCACGATTCTGAATCTATAACAATTTCCTCATTCCGGTGAGATTTGGTGTCTAAAAATAGCAAATTCAAAATATTGCTTGAGGGAAATTTTATTTTCTATTCCTCCTTGACCCCTTGGATTCCATGCCTTGGGCAAAATTTCAACTTTTTAGCTTGGGCATTGAATTCACTGTGCCTTGGAATTTTCACTTTTTTACACCTTCCATGGAATGCCCATTTTGGCGCCCAATCACTCCCTTGGGCGGAATTTTCACTGGAGGAAGGATTCAAGGAATTGTCCTTCTCTCCTTGGGCATGCCACTTTGGCGCCTTCCCTCATGTCTGGGCGCAAATCATACTTGGCCAACGATTTTTTTTCATTTGTCCATCCATCCTTGCCTTCTCCATTTTGGTGCCCAAGTCCACATCTAGACAGATTTTCTCATGGGACAAGGATTCATGAAATTTATCCACTTATCCTTGCCGCCTCCATTTTGGCGCCCAAGTCCACATCTGGGCGGATTTCCTCATGGGCCAAGGATTCATGAAATTTGTCTGCTTATCCTTGCCTCCTCCATTTTGGCGCCCAAGTCCACATCTGGGCGAATTTTCTCATGGGCAAGGATTCATGAAATTTGTCCGCTTATCCTTGCCTCCTTCATTTTGGCACCCAAGTCCACATCTGGGTGGATTTTCACCTAGGCTGAGGATTCATGAAATTTGTAGTTCGATTTTCTAGACCTAGGACAATTTGACCCCTTTGCAATTTTGGAATGACTTCCTGAACCTTGGTGAATTTCTGAGCTTTCCATTTTAGGCATAAACTTCCAGCACTTGATCAATTTCTGGCTTTCTCTGTCTGTTGTTTGACTTTCCGGAATTAGAAATGTCTGCGAACGTCTGATCCTTGTTGCCTTATCTGATTGACCCTGCCAATACTGACTTTCCAAAAATAGAAACCTTCAAAATGTCAGCGTTAGACCCCTAGACAGGGTGCAGGAATGACTTACTATAAATAGAGACTTACTAAAAATAGTAAGTTTGATTTTCGGCAAAATGACGACATTCCGGGACCCGAAAAAATCCCTAAAAAAATAGGGACTTTCTAAAAATAGAAAGTTGCTCTGTTTGGCCTCAAATTTTACTAGGAGGTTCCTTGAAGGGTCTTGATTCCAGTGGTATGCTCAGTTTTCCCAAAACCCTAACAGAAACCCCTAAAATCTAGGACAGAAGGCAAAAACCCTAAAATTCACAAAACGAGTCCTAGACTTAACCGAATTTGCTCAAAGGAAAAGCAGACTTAATCAATATGGCCCTCAAACACTTGCAAAGCAAAGAGACTGACAAGACTGCTGCGAAAAGACCCCAAAAACGCAAGCCAAAAGACCGGGAGGGCCTAAAAAGTAGGGGGTCCCCATTTGCAATGGGGCGATGTGTGAAAACGTCACAACACCTCCCAAATTAGTTCTCAACTGATTGATGGACTGCTCTCTGCTATAATTTCTTACATGACAGTTAGGACTGTTACAACAGTCATTTTATTGTCCTTTTATTGCTTGCAATGCCACTGCTATACGTTCATGCACTCTGTTCATGATAAGGGATGGAAAGTGCTTACATTCTTCTTTAATGATGACCAATCTCTATAGCACTGTTATGACTGTGTTGTGATCATACTCTTAAAAATATGGCCTTGATGATGAACTTTAGTTTCTAGACTGAAAGTCTTTTGATAGTTGATATGAATTTCTACACTGTGGTCTCATGACTATGCATTATTAACTCTCTGTCAAGATCATGACAGTCAGCTGGGCATTAGCTTTTTGGTCATGGTTGCATCCTCTAATGCTTTGATCTTCATTGTTTTGACCTGTAGCTGCTATAAAGGACTGCTCTTACTCCTTTTGTCTCATGGCCTTTGTCATGGCATGTGTATCATACTTTGATCTTTGAAGACTGTTGATACCTTGAACTACTGTTACAGAACTCTCTCTTAGCCCTTTTCAATGATTGCTATAATGCCTTCTTAGGCTGCTCACTGTGTATACTTAATGGATGATGGCTGTATTAACCTCTTGAATCAAACTCTCTTGACCCTTGTCCTGGCCATGAAAGCCCTTAAACACAATGTACACCTCTAATCATTCTTGTGACAGCTAAGAAAACTGTCTTTCTTCTGTTTGACAGAGATACGTATTATTGTTGCCTTTTTTTATGCTCTATGTCCTCTTTCTTTGTTCAGAAAACTGTCCATTGGCTTTTACAAACCAACTTGGGACTGAGATTCTGTGTAAAGTTATAGAGATGCTGCTCTCTATTCTCTTGTGACTGTAAACAGAGGTCTCTGTCCTAACTGATTTTTACTGTATTGAGGGCTATTGGTCCCTTTAAACTGTGACTTCTGATTTGTCATTGATTGTAAATGATGTTGCTCTACGGACTGCTATTTTGACTGTGACAATATGATGATTCATTGTCCTTTCACCTTTTGCTCACTAGAAACTCATTCAATGGCTGCACCATCTTACTTTGCTTTGAAGTTTTGCCAAATTTGCGTTTCAATCTTCTTGACTGTGGCTGCTATTATGCTGTCCCAGGGCAGTCACTTATCACTGTCCTTTCTATTCACCCTTAGCCCGTTTATGACTGTGTATGATGTCATCATGTTGTGACCAAACATTAATAACTTTGACCTTTACCTTTGCACTGTACATTAATAATTTTGATCCTGTTTCTTGTATATGAAACTCCTTAATTGTTCCAAGATTCTTAATCTACTTTTTACTGGTTTGGGTTTTAGACCTTCAGATTCTTCTCCACTTATATTGTCATTAGGGCATTAGGACTGCTATAATCATGCTGTGACTTTATTTTTGTGTCTTCACTGTCATTTTTGAGAACTTTCCAAGCAATGTGAATACTCAGACTGCTCTCTTGGACCTTTGATGGCTCATCAACTGTGAATAACACTGAGACTCAGGGTTTCTGTCTTTTCTGATTTTTTCCATTGGGCCTTGTGGCTGCTCTATAACAGTCCCCTATTTGGACTTAGATTTCTTATCGCTCCTTGGAGGACCTCTGTGTCCTTATTCCCTTATATGTTTTGTGGACTGCAAAAATGTTTTTCATTGTCTTAAATGATGACTGAATTTTCACTGTATATTCTGTCAACACCTATTGGGCTGCTTTTGACAACTTTGTTGACTTTATTTCTTTGGTTTATACTAGCTGGCTTGGGACTGCTATGATTGTTATCCCTGCTCTTCAACACTATGAAGCCCTACTCCATCTCTTGTAATCTCCGTGACTATTTACTTCTTTATTAACTCTGTAATCAATGATCACTCCTCTACATAAAAGTCACTTATGGCTTTGGTATGTATAACAAAATGGCTGCTCACCGTTTTGTCAGAGGACTGCTATGAGTACTTCTTGTGACTGTATTTGTGCTAATGATTGCTCCAAAACCCTTGAAATGCTCTCATCATTGGTTAACTGTCCATGAAGACTGGCTGTGATAGATCTTTGAATCTTATCTGGTTGTGATCTTCATCTGCTCAGACCTTTTCAAGGATTTCTTTATTGTGCCCTTTAGCTACCTTTGGTATGATCATGGTGTAGCTACGATCATCTTCTTTACTAGGGCTTTTGTAAGAGCTCTTTTGCAGTTACTATACCTATATTTGTCATGACAAACATTGGAATGCATCAAGCTTACTTTTTACCCAGCCTAGCAAGTATCCAAATTCTACCAAAACTTCTTGCCCCTTTTCTCTGTGAGGGAGATTTGTGTATTATCTCAGAACCTAAAGCTGTGACTAATGGATGATTCTCTTTAATTACCTTAAGCTTTGCTCTTTGGCTGCTGTCCATATCACTGTAGCATCTTATTAATACTTTGGACAACTGTGAACCCTCTTTATCATTGTTCTTGTGTGTCTATTTGTGTCTTAGGGCTGTTATGATTGCTCCAAAGCCCCTTCAGTGTGTCTTTTGTAATGGTTTTGATCATGTGCTGCATTATGACTGTGACTATACTCATTGATACAAAATAGTCACTGTATCCTTTTCGATTCTCATGTTTGGGATACTCTTAGAATACTGTGAATGGCTATACTTTCCTTATCTGTCATAAACTAGGACTGCATTCTTGTGCCTTGAATATTCATAAATCTTTTCCAATTGACAGAGGCTGTATAACTGTAGAAGTTATGGTTAAGAAAAACTTCTAAGACGCAAGATCTTTTCTCTTTACAAATAACAAAGAGAGAATCTGGACTGATATATCGAACCTGTGAATAATGTGATGCATGCATTCGTCTTTGAATTATCTTGACCTTCACCGCTTGTTGTAGTTATCCCCTACTTCTTCTCCAAGATAAAGGCATGCTTCACGTTTGAACTACAGTAACAACCCCTTAACTGATTTGAGAACACAGTATCCAGCTTTCAGAATTTTATCTCAACGTATGAGCTCCAACATAGTACAGATTACAGCCACTTGGATGACTCTTTTGCCGTGAACAGAAGAGCCATCTTGCATGCGGTTCCTTTTTGGAAATATCTTTATATTGTGGTGAAAGACATGATTGAGCCTAAATTGAAGATTAAGCTTATTGAAACCCTAATGTACCATGTGAAAGGCTTAAGGTTTTCCCTCCTAATTTGCAAAAAAACTCTACATCACAATCTCAATCTCCTTCGAGGGTGATAAGAACTTACAAAGTTGTTTGCAAATGGAAACAAGCTCTCAATCTCCTTTGATTTCTTCAAGTCTTTCTCCAATAAAACAAATGCACCATCTTCGACTTAAGATACTCCTTCACATGAAGAGGTACTCTCAGAGTATGATTGGGGGTTATTAGACTTTAATCCCTCGTTTATTGGAGAATATAAAGTCCTCGAAAGCCTGAAAGGAGCCTAGGGTGTCATTAGACTTTAATCCCTCGTTTATTGGAGAATATAAAGTCCTTGAAAGCCTGAAAGGAGCCGTAGGGTGTCATTAGACTTTAATCCCTTGTTTCTTGGAGAATATAAAGTCCTCGAAAGCCTGAAAGGCCTAGGGTGTCATTTGTTCAAGCTTCATTAAAATCTATTCCAACTTCTTCTTCTAACACATGTCTTGATGTTGATTGGGCCTCATTAAATTTCAAAGTGATATGTCAAAATGAGAAAAACACCAAAATACAATCTACATCTTCTACTTTCCCCTCCTAATGTAACTCAATTTGCTAGGCCTTGAACTGAAAGGTGCTACAATATCAAAATAATGAAGAATTATTTCTTCAACAATGCCTTTTGGATCTCAAATGCTCCTCTTATCCTCTCATTCCTTTCCTATTTTGTTGTTTAGACCTGTTTTGGACAAGATTGGACAAAAAAGTGAAGAAAAAGTCACATTGTTTTATGTTTTTATACCTCCATATTCGCACCCATGCAGACACAAGAGTTCTCACCCAAACTCGAGGGTCTGAGTTTGAGACTCGGAGAGCCCTGGGGCAAGACTCAAATGAGTACTTCCCAAAACTCTTTCAAACACGCCGTAGGAGTCAGGGGTGAGTGGACTTGGCTAGATAAAGGACTCGGAAGTTTGGAGAGTTCTGGAGAGTACTCATAGAGTCCACAAACTATACAACCAGCTACAAGAAATTTTGCAACAAGATCAAGGGATCAACTTTTATTTGTTATGACCAATAGAAGCAAAGGAGCCTTGTATGATCCCACCCGCCAACTTATTCTAGCTTCCACGCCCAAGTAGACATATTTCCCACGATATTGTTATCTAACAGGTCCAAATAATATAATCAGAACTAAGTAGACAAAAAAGCAGGAATCTCCCCTTAAAGATTACAAGAACTTAACCCCAAGCATTCCAGTTGGACAAATTGTGGAATCCAACTTGAAGAGATGTCAAGTGTAAGCTGATTCTTTGAAAAGTCCACTTCTATGAGGTAAGCTAGATCCTCCAGTACGGAAGTAAAAATGGTGTCGGTTAAATTGTTGGAGCTGAGTAGCAACTTTTCTAATCTGACCAGCTTTGAAATGCTATCTGGAATTGCTCGACAATCGGTTGTTATTGAGGGCCAGATATTCGAGCGTAGAGAGCTTTGAAATGGTATCTGAAATTGTTCCAGACAATTGGTTTTTGCTGAGGTCCAGATGTCCGAGAGAAGAAAGCTTTGAAATGGTATGTGGAATTGTTCCGGATAATTGGTTGTTACTAAAGGCCAGATGCCCGAGGGAAGAAAGCCTAAACGGCTGTAAATGCCCTGTAAAATTATTGTAAGACAGGTCCAGCATCTCAAGCATTGAAAAATTTGAAATGAAGTGAGGAATTAGTCCTCCTAGATAGCTGTTACCTAACAAGTCAAGATTGCTCAGGCTTGAACAGTGCAAGAAATCTAAAGGGATGGAACTATGAAAACTACACCAAGACAAATCAAGGGAAACCAAGCACAAGACATTCTAAAACCAAGCTGACAATGGGGATGGAAACGAATTGAATGAAATATCAAGATGGGCTAAGTGACTAAGGTCTAGGAGAGAAGTTATAGTAGCCGAAAGTACACATCCAATGAGATGAATCTGCCTAAGATGAGACAGGGTGCTAAGGGCGTTAACCCAATCCTCAGACTAACTTGATAGATTCATAGAAGACATATCCAAGTATTCCGAGCTTCTTAGATTTGTCATCCATCCTACAAACCTCCTACTCTTCAAGTCAAGTAATAGGAACTGCAAGTCAAATATGTGATGTAGTCTTCAAAAGAAAATGAAGAAATGGCACTACATCGTAGAGTAATTCATCCACATAAGGGCCAATTTTTAATGCTACAAGAGAAGATTCATTTATCACCACACTATGATTTTTCATTAACCAAGAAATCTCATAGGGGTTACATTTTGGAACACACACAAGTTGTAGTTTGTCATCGATTTCTATACTCGCCAAATATCAGCAAATCCAACATCTATGATAACCTTACATACCTTGTCCTTACATTTGCATTTTGTTCAAAGACATTTTTCCTCTTCCAATCACCTTTAAAAATTTCCTTGTCTCCAGGTATTCAAGTTCTTCTAAACATTAAGTTTTCTCCAAAATCAACTTCAACTTCTTCTAACCAAGGTTTTTCTTCTTATTGGGCTACCATCACCCTTTTAGGGTTTTAAGGGCGATCTATAGCTTTGTGGGCTTCATCACAAATAAAACACTTCAAGGTCTTTTGCTCCCTCAAAGGCAGTTGTCCATGTCCCCTACCTCTAAAGCTTCCCCTCCTAGGTCTTCTTCTATAGTAGGCGTGGAGGAAGTCCCACTTCCTCTATTTTGGTAGTTATCACCCTTCTTACTCATAAATTTTCCCTTTTGGTTTAGCTTCTCTTTTACTTTTAATGCATATGCATAAGCTTCATCCATAGTGTATACTCTCAACAATGTGTTCTTATCATGAAATTGAAACTTTAGTCCATTCACATGCCGAGAAGAATCACTCTCTCGTATATCTGTACGAATTTGAAGCCTCGTGAACTGTTCATTTTAAGCCTGTGTCGATTGATCCTTTTGTTTCAAATTTTGAAATTCCTTAAACCACTTTTGTTGATAATCTAAGGGCAAAAATCGAGTTCTCAAATGATTTAGCATCTTCGGCCAAAGCCTAATCTTATTTTTCTTTGCCTTCTCAAAATTTGCACATTCTCCCACCACAAGGCTGCATGAGACTTCAACTTGGATGTGGCAATTTTCACCCTTTTTGGATCATCCTCATCAATATCGTCCCATTTCAAAGTACTTCTCCAATTCTTGCACCCAATCTAGAAATGCATTTGGGTTGAGCTCACCTTTAAATTCTTAAACATCCATTTTTATCATAGAGCTATAGCTTTTTAAGGCTTCTGTAAGCCTCACCATTGGATCTAAGGTATTGGCAACATTCCTAAAAATGTCAGCATTCCTCTTGACCCTTCCTCCCCAATTCACAAGGAGTCCCTGGTGCAGGAGCACCCAAGACAAGATTGGCCACCATGAGGCCATAATGAAGATTTATGAGATATTAAGTCTATGAGGTTAAAATGACCATTTTATATTTTAAACATGGATAATAATGCCATTTGGAGTCATCAAACTCATGTAATGAGTCATTTTGTAATAAGTTGTCAAAATTGCCATGTTGGGCAAATAATGTCAAAATGAGTAATGTAATGGGGTTCAATGGGTAGAATAGGTTTTTAATGAGAATTTTAAGTTTCATAAGGTCTTGTGTGACCATATTAATGTAATAAAGTTGATTATAAAGTGTCAAGATGCAAAAAGGTTAAAAACTTGTCAATTGACAACTAAAAGTGTCAATTTGACAATAAATTAAAATTGTACACACCCAAAAGTGGTTGTATGGGTGGTTAAGAGTTGGTTTTCGGTTTCCATGGAGGGAAGAGGTTTAAATATGTTTGTAATGATCCAAAATGAAGAGGTTGAGGATCGGATTTGATTGGCATTGTAAGAGTTTGGGGTTTGGCAATAAAAATACAAGGTTTTCCTTGCAATTTTTGTCTAAAACCTGCACTTCATTGGTCTGAAACTCTTCTTCTTTGCTTCATTTTTTATTGGAAATGGATTTGGCAATGTAGAGGAGTGTTTGTACTATCATTTAATACTGTTATTGAAGGTTTTACATTCAAATCTAATATACTTCTATTGGCTGTTGTAAAATCTGCTGTAGGTGATTGTTTTAGGGAGTTTTGAGAGTCACAATGCAAATGTGACCCGTTCCACTTTATGTGGTTGTTGTTTCTTGTGGAATGGGTTGGGAATATTGTATTATATGTGTCTCTAACCTTACATGTCCAGGTAATAACGTGGAGATGAAGTGTTGATACCCTAGGGTAAGAGATTGAGTGAAGAAAAGCATGAAAATGGAGGCATGAGTATGGTAGCAGAAGATCTACCTTAAGGAGGTAGTGTTTTTATGTGAAACAGTGTTAGGGGATGGTAAATTCATGGTGAATACCAAGTTGCAAGGTCTGGAAGTGATTTTTGGGGTTTGAACAAGGAGGCCCTAGTTTTTAGGCTTAAAAAATGAGGGTTTAGTATCTAACCTATCAAATGAGTGTCTTTCCTTGAAACCTGGAAAATCTACTGTTTTGGAACATTTGTCAAGACTGTTTTTGGTTTAGAGTTGTGTTCGTACCATTTGTTGGTACTTGCTTTGAAAAAGAGGGCTAATTGGGCCTAGTTGGTGAGTGGCAGGGTACTGGTCTGAGTATTTCTTCCAAAAGACCCATAGTTTATTTTCACATATGTTATGTAACTTCCAAATGGGTATCCAGATATGCAATTTATTTGTCAAGTGTTTTGGAATTCATTTGAGAAGAAGTTAGATTACCCGTTGAACAAGGCTACTAGGGAATTGGCCTATTTAGGGACCCGGGTAAGGGTTTGTGAGTGAACCAGTTGATAGGGTGAGTGAAGTCTATTGGGTAAAGTGGAATAGGGTATGTAGAGACCCTAGGAAGTGTTGGAACAAGTTGGTAAGGTTGAGAGTTCTATTTGGGCATCTTGGTGAAGCCTAGTGAAGGAAGGTGAAACGAGAAGAGTTGAGTTTTCAAGAAGAAAGAATGATGAGTTGCCATGTGATTGTGGGAGGGTCCATGATGCTCTGCATCAGTCCCCTATGGGCCATTTTTTACTGCTTTGATACTAAAATTGATGTAGAGACTAGCTCGAGACTCCTCTGCCCTTGTCTCTCAACTAGGTTGTTCACTGAGTTCGGGGCCTAGTATTGGTCTGGTTCATTTTGGGTTCAAGTCCTGGTCCGGTTCATCTTTGGGTTTGGCCAAGATTTGTACCCAAGCAAGCTGGTTTGTCCAAGGCAAACCAGAGGCAAACTTGGACACCGGGGTGCCCAAATTTACAATTTTTTTTGGCAAAATTTTATAAAATTTATTGCAATGAGTTCAAACTTACAGATTTGTGTGATTGTTCTACAAGTTATCATGCCGATTTATGACTTAAAATTATTAAGAACAACAATAGATAATTGATAGATTTATTCAAAAAAATTGTCTTAAGCAAGATAAAACTGAACAAAAAACAATTGAGTTCTAACCTCTTACTCGTTAACCTTATACAATGTACTAGACCAATACTCAATCACAACAGCAAAATATCCATGAATTAGCTCATTCTGATTTACAATCCTCGGCTTATGAAAAGCAACAGATATATCCAGTTTCTTGAGCTCACTTTCTTGACTGGTCATTCTTCTTCTTCTTCATCATCTTCAATGGCATTAGTCATTTCTATGAAAGACTTGTGCTGTTATTCTTGACTACTATTGCATTTATTCTTCACTTGCAATTAGTCTTTCATCTTCTTAGTGCTATTCTTCACTGCTATTGCATTTATTCTTGAATGCTATTGCAAGAAGAAGAAGAATCCATTAGATGATTTAAACTTAGTATAAAGTTCCAATTGTTGCAAGTTGAAGTTTGAAACAATGATACTTGAACTTGATATTTAATATTTTGATGTTGAACTTGAAGTATATGATGCTATGACAGCATGAACTATGATCGAGATGCTATGATTACAAGTTTATGGAGTTTTTGTTGTTTATATGATATTATGTTGCATTCTAATCTTAATTCATGTTTATAGGCTGCATATATATGTGTGGGTGTGTGTGTACTAACGAACCCTAACCCCATTTCAAAATTTTGCCGTACCACCAAACTGGTTCTTCAAACCCAAACCTGAACCAGCAACTTAGTTAAATACATAGGTTATCTCTTGGTTTGATTTTCATTAAGGAAAAATTAGCAAGGAAACAACTAAGAGAAAATTTATAACATGTATGGATGCATCCCAGATCTAATGGTTTGATTGTGCTTAGATTCTCACCACACAAGTATTTGTAGTGTTACTAGAGAATTTGTTTAAAATGGAACCCAAAGGAAAAATAGATTATTGCATGCATAACTATCTGGGTGACTTAAATCACACACACTAAGCTTTGACTTCTAGGCTTAAAAATATTAAAACACTCAGAGTTGACTGACATTCTCTAGACTAAATATGTTGTTTAGCGTGTGTTGTTTAAGGTTGGCCATAACTATTTGTTGTGACATATTCACACATCGCCTCATTGCAAATGGGGACCCCTACTTTTTTTTTTCTAGGGTTTGTTTTCTTGGCTTAGTCTTTTAGGTTCTTGGCTATTAATCTTTGCATTAGGGAGTTGCCAGAGAGATCATTAGGATAGCAGGGTCTGCTTGAATTGAAGTGGGTCAATAGGTCGTCCGGGTCAAGGTCTCTACTGAAACCCTCCCCTTGGTTAGGCCTAGGTCTTGTTTCTAGGGTCAAGTCAAGGATGCCTTGGACATTAAGTTGAGCAAACTTTTGATCATGAACAATGAGGAATTTGGGTGAGAACCTCAAATTCGCTCCTGACCCTTTCAGAGGTACAGGGGCCAATTCTTCAAAAGAAAGCTTTCCCCCCAAAATGGACGAAATACTCTATCTCAGGGCCTTGTTTGATGCAATATCCACTTACCTATCCCTTAGAGAAGCATATCAATGAGACTTGAACGCAAAGGCTAGAAGACAATGGAGAATTTGAGCGAAATCTTCCTTAGCTCTCTTTGACCTCCTATTTTGGACAAAAACTTCACTTTAAGGCATGGATTGGGAGGAAATAAGCTTGAATTCACCCTTGGAGATGCCTTTGACAAACTTAGACTTGGAAAATTGTAGAAAAAGTCAAGAATTTGAGCATTATTGCAAAACTCGCTCCTGACCCTTCCAAAGGGTCCAGAGCGAATTTCCTTTGACTCTTCAACTGCTCCCAGTTTAGACCACAAACCTTGCTTTCTAGTCATGATTGAGGAGAGAATGATCTATCCATGCCTTATAAATGAATTGAAGCAATCTTGAAGACCAAAATGAGAGGAATTTGAGCCCAAAAGCCAAATTCACTCCTGACCCTTCCAGAGGTACAGGAGCGAATTCCTTAAAAATCCTCTTTTATGCCTATGTTTAGACTATAAACCTTGCTCCCATGACGATTGGAAGAAGATTAATTTGTTGATGCCTTGAAAAGTAAATTGAATGTACTTGGATCATGGAGAAGTTTGGAATTTAAGCTTAAAGGAGATTTTCGCTCCTGACCCTCTCCAAGGGTCCAGAGCGAATTTCTCTAAGAGCACCTTCTTGCCCCTTATTTGGAACAAAATCATGATTCTATGCCTTGAGTGAGGGGGATTTGATTCGTACATGCCCTTGAAGTGAATTCAAACAAAGTGAAGTGATGAAATATGGAGAATTTATGCAAAAAGCAAAAATTCGCTCCTGACCCTTCCAAAGGGTCCAGAGCGAATTCCTCTTGAGGTCATGTACCTTCCAAAGGTACCTGAGCGAATTTGCCAAGGATTGCTCTTTGACTCCAAATTTAAGCAAGGAAACCCTTAGGATGCCTCCCTAGCATAGACCAAGGTCAAAACAAAAGTAAAGTGATGAATAAATTGGGTGAAAATATTAATTTTGCTCCTGACCCTCTCAAAGGGTCCAAAGCGAATTTCTCTAAGAGCACCTTCTTGCCCCTTATTTGGAACAAAATCATGATTCTATGCCTTGAGTGAGGGGGATTTGATTCGTACATGCCCTTGAAGTGAATTCAAACAAAGTTAAGTGATGAAATATGGAGAATTTATGCAAAAAGCAAAAATTCGCTCCTGACCCTTCCAAAGGGTCCAGAGTGAATTCCTCTTGAGGGCATGTACCTTCCAAAGGTACCTAAGCGAATTTGCCAAGGATTGCTCTTTGACTCCAAATTTAAGCAAGGAAACCCTTAGGATGCCTCCCTAGCATAGACCAAGGTCAAAACAAAAGTAAAGTGATGAATAAATTGAGTGAAAATATTAATTTCGCTCTTGACCCTTCCAAAGGGTCCAGAGTGAAATTCTTCAAGTGACCTCCCATCTCACTAAAACAATTGAATGAATCCCATTTGAGGGCGAATTGACTTGATTGTGATAGAGGAGAGTTTGAAAAGACAAGTCCAAGGCAAGTTGAGTATGAATAGAGTCTAGAGAAGCAAATTTCACTCCTGACCCTTCCAAAGGGTCAAGAGTGAATTTTCCTAAGACCCTCCCTTTCGCTTCAAAATGGACTAATTTCATGCCTTGGAACCTCAACTAGGACGTTATCATGCCTTGGAGACAATTGAAGTAAAGAGAAATGATGAGAAAGTGAAGGATTTGAGTTTAAAAGAGCAAATTCGCTCCTGACCCTCTCAAAGGGTCCAGAGCGAATTTCACCTAAGCTCCTGACCCTTCCAAAGGGTCCAAAGCGAAAACCTTGAGGAGACCTAATTCTTCACCAAAGTCATTGAATGGTTGTCATTTTGAGCAATAGTGAGAGCAAATTGGTTCGAGTATGGAAAGAAAAGGATCAAAGTTCAAGTCTAAGGCAAAGTTATGAGAAAAGAAGTGTGAATTGAGCCTAAGGGAGCAAATTCGCTCCTGACCCTTCCAAAGGGTCCAAAGCGAATTTCTTCAAGAAGCCTTGTACCTTGCTCAAACCTTTGAACTAATCCATTCCTAAGCATTTTTGAAAGCAAATGACTTGATCTTGATAAGGTAAGGGTGAGAGATGAAGTTCTATGAAGGAAGAATTGAGAGTTTGATGTGCAAATAGCTATTTTGCTCTTGACCCTCTCAAAGGGTCCAGAGCGAATTCTCTTGAAACCTCCTTTTGCTCCCAATTTACATCAAGCCTAGCGTTGATTGAGGTTGATTAAACTTAGAGGCATCCTTAGACATGCATTTAAGTGAGTTGTGGTCACAAAGTGTGAAGAATTTGTGCAAAAATGCAAAATTCACTCTTGACCCTTCCAAAGGGTCCAGAGCGAATTTCTTCAAGAGACCTTGTACCTTGCTCAAACCCTTGAACCAACCTATTCCTAAGCATTTTTGAAGGCAAAAGATTTGTTTTTTTATGAGAAAAGGATGAGAAATGAAGTTTTATGAAGGAAAATTGAGCAAAATGCAAAATTCGCTCTTGACCCTTCCAAAGGGTCCAGAGCGAATTTCATTATAGGTCCTATCCTTGGAGAGGGTCCAGAGCGAATTTCTTCTAAAAGTGTCTTTTCCTCCTGGCTTCAAGGGAAATTGATCCTAATAGCTTCTTATTGATGATTTAAGGTAAGAAATGCCATGTTAGAATGAATATATATCATGTATTCTTAATCATCTTTTGTTCTCTTTGTAGATCAAGAAGGTCAGGCTAGAAGGAAGATCAGGCCGGGACAAGGACGACTTCTTCAAATCTCATCATCATCAAGGACACCTTAAGTGCAGAGAAGAAGACTCAAGTGCTAAAAACTTCAAGTGTTCAAGGAGTTGCAAGCAACGGAGCTAACCATCCTCGAAGACCTCACATGGAGAAATCACAAGATATCGGAAGAAGGATCCTACAAACACTTCAAAAAGAGAAATGCCACCAAAGAAGGAGTGACTTGACCATGACTTCCTATCACCATTATGCAAAATCAAGAAGTCTTATCAAACGCAGGAGAGTCAAGGGGAGGGTACATCATTCATCAAGCACATCAAGGACGAAGGAGGATCGACCAAGGCCACCACAAAGCAAGTACCAGACAAGGTGGCATCCCAATCAGTATTCCTCCAATCAGAAGTCTCCACCTCAGCATGTCCAGATTCAGTGAACCACGCTTATGCACAAAGGCACAAACTCCGATGTACCTACCCCTGTTTCCTATTGGTTCTCATGCATTGAATGTAATTTTATCATTGGCTAGAGGGGTTTGTTGTAACAAACCCTAATAAGGGTTGTCATCCTGAAATCATAGCCATTCATTGTAAATCAATCAGAGCCATTGAAATGTAAAGAGCTCTCTATATAAAGCTCTGGCTCTTCATTTGTAAAGGTTAATAGTTAATAGCTAATAGTAAGTAGAATAGAATAGAAAATAGAATAGAAATTAGAGTAAAGTAGGAAGAGAAGGCAAGAGATTGTTGCCCAGAATTGTAAATAAACCTCATTTTTCATTGAAGTTAAGGTGAAATGTGTTGTTTCTTGCAATATGCAAGGTTTCTTGTTGGATCTTCAAGTTTGATGGAAGATAATTAGATTGAATGGAGAAAATTGTTGAATGCGCTCGTGTGGAATCCGCCTAGTCCATACCACTAGCCTCTTACTGATTGTAAGTGTGCCTTGCGTGGTCGACTGGCATTTATGAGCTTAATCTCGAATTGTTATGCGTCTATTGTTCATGCATTAACTTGAATGGTGATCAGTATTTGACGGAAATGATTTGAACATCTTCAAAACTCCCTTAGAAGATTGCACTGAGCTGGTGTCCAATTGTTCAGTTTGATGGTGAGACCTAGCCCAGTAGGACTCCACCTAGTCGTTCATCCATCTTCTTACATTCTAGGTCTTAAAGTAGACGCTCTAAACCTTAAATCTTCTGCTCTTTTTTATCTCCCAGTGAGTAGATAGGACTTGAGTTCCAGCAAATCAAGCATTCAGGCATACAAACGTAAGTCCCCTTGTGATTCCAGCATAATCACATCAGACCAAATTGAGCTTATCCACACATAGAGACCTGTTGATGTGTTTTTTATGCACATGCGAACACAAAATAAAATACCAAGGTATCTTATCCTCTCTTGAACAAAATTTCCCCGAATGCTGAAGATCTTGCCGAAGGATTAATCGAAGTAACTCCAAGGTTCTGGTATGTAGGGTCTCTACATGTGGATAAGCTCTTGCGGCATGATGTGATTTTGCTAGAATCACAAGGGGACTTACATTCGATGACCTGAGCGTCTGATTTGCTTTGTATATCATTGGAACGTGGAATTTCACTGGTCCTTGATTTTAAAAAAGAAAAAAGGATAAGGGTTGGAGAAGGATCTAATTCTAACACTAAGAATGTAGGAGCAATGGATGACCTTTGATGAAACTCTAACTAAGTCTTGCTTTGACATGCTAGGATCATCTCCACAAGGTTAGTGCGATCTTCTAAAGATGACTTTATGATGTTCAGATCACCGCTACAAGCATAGACACCGTCAGGTTGATGCATATCAATGAAGAAGCGATAATTGAAGATAAGCTTAAGCTGAATGATTCCAGTTGACTACACAAGGCAAGTTTGCAATCAACAAACAGCTAGTAGTATGGATATACAAATTTCACCATTGATCATACAAATTTCTTCCATTCATCTAATAACATGAAATTAAATTTGAGAAGTATAGAGACCATGCAAATTGTAGAATCGACACATAGAATTCACCATTCCTTCAATGAAGTTTACATGTCTTTTGCAACAATCTCTTGGCAACAATCTTTGCCTTCTCTTTCTACTCTACTCTAAAATGCTATCTACTATTGAGCTACTAATTATTGACTATCTCTCTTTTGCTAACTCCTAACTATTCTCTGACTATTAACCCTTACAAATGAGGAGCCAAGGCTTTATATAGAGAGCCCTTTACAAATTGATGGCTCTGATTGACTTAGAATCAATGGCTAGGATTATAGGATAGAAACCCTAATTAGGGTTTGTTATAACAAACTTCCTTAGCCAATGAGAAAATTACATTCAATGAGTGTGGACCAATAGGAAGAAGGGGTAGGTACACCGAAGTTTGTGCCATCACTGTTGAGTTAGGTACACTAAATTTGGTCATGCTGAGGTGGATCAATCCGACTGGAGGAATGATGACTGGGATGCCACATTGTCTAACGCTTGTGACTTGGTTGATCCTCCTCTGTTTCTAACGTGATGAATGATGTACTTCCTTGACTCCCCTGTGCTTGATAAGGCTTCCTTATGGTCAAGTCTTCTTCCTCTAGTAGCATATCTCGCCTTGAAGTGTTGGCAAAGCCTTTCTTTGTCATCTCGTGGTTCCTTAGTGTGGCGAAGTGAAGGTTTTGGAGATAGCTTGCAATTCCTTGAACACTTGAAATCTCCCAATGCTTTTCTCGAACACTTGAAGTCTTCCTCCATGCATTTGGAGTGTCCTTGATGATGATGGGCTTAGAATAGGTCGTCCTTGTCCTGACCTGATTTTCTTTCACCTTCAACACAAACCAAAAGATGATCAAGTACACATGATATATTTATCCTGTTCATAGCATTTCTTACCTTAAATTATTGACAAGAAGGCATCGAGATAGAATTTGCCTTGGAACCCTTCTCAGGGACAGGCCCTATAAGGATTTCGCTCAAGACCCTTCGGAAGGGTCAGGAGTGAAATTTGCTATTTTGCTCAATTTAGACCTCATCTCCTTGCCTTGAACTTCTTTTGACCTTTGAATCGCTTTCTCCTGAAGAGATCATTGATTTGACCTCCAAAAAGACCAAAAAAGAGGATTTCGCTTTGGACCTAGGCCAAGGACAGGACCTATAGAGAATTTCGCTTTGGACCCTTTGGAAGGGTCAAGAGTGAAATTTGCATACTAGGACAAAATCTTCACATTTTGTGACCACAATTTGTTCAAATGCATGTCTAAGGATCCCCTTAATCTCAAACAACACCAAGTTTGATGCAAAATTGGAGAAAAATGGAGTTTTTAAGGATTTCTCTCTGGACCCTTTGGAAGGGTCAGGAGCGAAATTCCTGATTAGGCTCAAGTTCTATCATTTCTCCACTCCAAAATATCTCCCAAGGCAAGCATACACTAGTCTTCTTTCTACCTAGGCTTAGGAATCCATACCTTGACCTTCATCATGAGCAAATTAGGTGAAATTGAGAATTTTGCTCTGGACCCTTTGGAAGGGTAAGGAGCGAAATTCAAGTTTTAGACTTATTTCTTTACTTCCTTTACTTCAATTCACCTTACAAGGCAAGAATACCTCACTCCACCTTCAACCATGCCATAGGAATCAATGTTTTGGCTTCACACAAGGAGAAAATAGGTGGTTTAAAGAATTTTGCTCTGGACCCTTTGGAAGGGTCAGGCGCGAAATTCTAATTTTGAGCACATTTCTTCATTCTTTCAACTCCAAACCACCTCAAAAGGAAAGGACACGTCACTCCACACCTATCTATACCATAAAAACCAAGGATTTGACCATCTCCAAGGGAAAATAGGTGTCCTTCAAGAATTTCGCTCTGGACCCTTTGGAAGGGTCAGGAGCGAAATTCTAGTTTTAGCTCAATTCCTTCATGTTTGGTGATCATAAGCAACTCAAAGCCATGCCTTGGGACATCTTCAATCTTGATCCACACTTGGCTAGACATAAAATTGAGAGGAAAAGGTAGATTTTAGGAATTTCGCTCTGGACCCTTTGGAAGGGTCAGGAGCGAAATTCAAGATTGAGGCTTGATTCTTCATTCCCTTCACCCTCATTCACTTCCTAAGGCAAAACATGTTGATTTACTTCCAAATACTCCCAAGGAACTACGATCTTGGTCCAAACAAGGAAGAAATGGGTGTGTTCTTGGAATTTCGCTATGGACCCTTTGGAAGGGTCAGGAGCGAACTTCTTGACTAAGGTTGATTTCACACTCTATTGCTTCTCTTTGCCTTCAAGCTTGATCAAACTCACTTCTCCTCACAATAATCAAATCCATCTGCCATCCTTTTAGCTCAAAACAAGGTCGTTTTCATCATTTTAGGCAAGATAGGGGGTCAAACTGAGGATTTCGCTCTGGACCTAGGCCAAGGTCAGGACCTATAGGGAATTTCGCTCTGGACCCTTTGGAAGGGTCAAGAGCGAAATTCTCATTTTAGGCTCATTTTCACCTTTTTCCTCCCTTCTTTGGCTTGGATATAACTTATTAAGCCTCTCCTGATCATCCTCCAGTCCAAGTTAGCATTCACTTCAAGGTTTTGTGAAGAAAAAGGGTCTCATATGAATTTCGCTCTGGACCCTTTGGAAGGGTCAGGAGCGAAATTCCTCCTTATGCTCAAATGCTGACTTCATTTTCATATTTCTTCACTCCAAATAAGTGTTTTGCCCTCAATAATGCCTGGGAATGAGTTAGTTCTAAGTTTGGATCAAAGTAGAATGTCCTATAGAGGAATTCGCTCTGGACCCTTTGGAAGGGTCAGGAGCGAAATTGAAATTCACTTTGGACCCTTTGGAAGGGTCGGGAGTGAAATTTGACATTTTGGTCTCTCCGTCAAGATTCATATATGGAATACTTATACTTTAAGTTATATTCCATATATAGTGTCAAGATGTTTGAGAGTGGTTTCGGACCTCCAGGAGTTATAATGCAAAATCTAGTTTTTGGAGGATTCTTCAATTTTCCAAACTTGGTCAAATTTCAAAATCAGGATGACATTCCAAACTTAGCCAAATTTCAGGACATTTGAAGATCAGGATGACATTCCAGACTTCATCACTCACCAATTTGACCTAACTCAGATCTTCAAAGATGATATTCACTCACCAAGCTTCATTGACCTCCTGAAACTCAAACAAGACACTATTAGCAACAAGAGCAAAACTAGGCCTAAGGGAGACTTTCAAAGAAAAACTAACCTGGAGCACCTGCTGACTACCCCTGGCTCAAGCAGAGCCTGCCATCCTAGTGATCCCCTTGGCGACACTCAAAATGCAAAGGCTAACAGACAAAACCCTAAAAACCTAGAAAGCAAACCCCAGAAAGCAAAAAAAGTAGGGGTCCCCATTTGCAATGGGGCGATGTGTGAATACGTCACAACAAGACCCTACATATAAGAACCTTGGAGTTATTTCGATTGATCCTTAGGCAAATCTTCAGCATTCGAATAACTTTGTTCAAGAGAGGATAAGATACCTTGGTATTTTATTCTGTGTTCGCATGTGGATGAAAAGCACATCAACACTATCCTATACCAGATTGATTTTTATTCTGTAATTTTCTTATGTTCGTAAGTCTAGCTGACAAAACATGTTGAAAGTCAGATCTGCAAAAACGTAAAACAACTTGCTGCCATAATTTCTGGAACCTGAATTAAACAAGAATGATTCTGACATCAACTAGAGCATGGAACATGAAAGCTGAAATGAAAGGATATAATTCTCTTATGTTTCCGTCCTAAAACTAAATCTTAAGATTTTTTTTGAAAATCTAAATTATTTCAAGAACAATGTGATGAAGATGAAAAGAACAAAACTGATCACCAAATTAGTAATTTAGAACCATACACGAGTATATCAAACTCTATGGAGAAGGCTTGGGTCTCTGAAATAGCCCCTTGCTCACCTTTGCACACACAATTCTTTGCTTAATTGACCGGTTTTATATTCGGACATTTTTTGCCTAGGATGTTGTATGAGGCTTAAGTAGATTGATGTAGTTTCTCTGAAAATTCGACTTTTTTCTTTTCTCAGCTTGTTGATTTTCGCACTAGAGAGTAGTTTGTGCCTCTTTTGCATTTATGACATTCAATATATGCAACATCCACAGAATACTTTCATGTCAATGCTGCCATGTTGTAAAATATTATCTGCCTTACAGGCCAGCATATTCCACAAGGAACCCCAAATGCAACCAATTTGATTAAGTAGATACACGGCAAGGGAGGTTTTGTTCCTCAGGGTTTAAGATAATAAATAGATAATGAAGGCTCTTCAACCTGGGCCTGCTGTTTTCCAAGATATTATTTCCCTGTTGTGCCATATTCCTTTGGCTCAGCTACCTCTCAAGACAGGGATAGATCATCCCAATGCCCTTCCATCGATTTGGCTTGCCATTTACATGGCTAGTACAATAGAAATTTTAAGGTTTTAAAATATCTCAATTGTTAGTGCTTTGGTTCGTCCTGCTAGGGTTTTCATCCATCATAGTAAAATAATTAAAATACTTAAATCACAGATGCAAAACAATGCAAATAAAACTAACAATACTGTTTAGCAAACCTAACTATGATTATGAGAGTAACATAAAAGTTTTTTGATGCCCTGTATTGAAAAAGATGCCACAATTTGGATAATTTCCAACCTAGAAATATTGCTCTATATTGCCTTTGAGGCCCGTGCATGGGCTTAACCAGGTTAATCCGGATTTGAATAGGCCTTCAGAGGTGGTTTGGAGGAAGCCGAAGGAGGGAAGGTATACAACCAATTTTGATGGGGTGTCAAAGGGCAATCCAGGTCCTTCGGGTATAGGATATGTGGTGAGGGATTGAACAAGGAATATTCTTGCTTTGGGGGCAAGGAGAATAGAAGATGGCACAAACAATGTGGTTGAAGTTGTGGCAGCTCTTCACGCAATCAAATTTGGAAAACAACTAGGTATTTAAAAACTACATTTGGAGGGCAACTCATTAATAATTATTAATGCAATCATTTCCGAGGAGATATAAGCGTGGCATTTGAAAAAGCGCATTTTTGCAATTCGGAACGAATTGTCAACTATACAAAATTTTCAAATTGGCCAAATTCGCATATGGGAAACCAGGAAGCCGATTCCCTATTGAAATGGGCATTAAAGTTTCATGATATAGGTGAGCTGAGAGTCGAGGATTTTTGTACCCTCACCCTCGATGGCTGACATCCTCGGCTTGATGTGGTATGATTGCAGCATTTATTAGATGGTAGAGGCAAAGGAGTGATGGGACAGGAGATCTTGAGTTGGCGATAAAAGGAGATGAGTAGTGTCTTTTCTCATTAACTGTTGCTTTTCTGCTTCGCTTTTCTTCTATGAGGCAGAGAATATGGAGGCCAATTTCCCTCTGATTACTTCTTGGCCTCAAGCAGTGTTTTTTGGTCTGGCTTTGGCAAAAAGACTGAAAGGGCTTTTCAAATTTGGTGATGAGGAGTTCGTTCAATTGATGGAAACGCTACTGGGTGAGGTCTTTCTGCAGACAAAACATCGATATCAGTCTAATATGGACATAGTCACAATGCTGGTCATGGGGTTTGGAATTGGGTGACACAATGGAAAATGTCAAATGGGTTGTGCGTTCAATTCCGGAAGATGAATGGTTGGTAAGGCTGAATTCCATTCTGGAGTGGGCAATCCCTAGGGTGGGTTTTGATGTAAGTGAAGGGTTTGAAGACCCCATGGCAATGAAGATTCATGATTGATCCCGTTTATTTGATGGCCAACAGGATGCAATCACGATGAAAGATGGGCTAAGGCTCTCATTGGGTGGGATTCTCTGAAATCACACCTCAGACAATGGGAAGCCATGGCGGGTGGTATTGTTCGAGGCAAAGGGAAACGTGGGCAAAGGCATGGTAGGGTGGCAAAGGGGAAGCGGCTGGCAAACGACATGGGGACTCCGAATGCAGAGTAATGGAGGCTGATCTTTCTCCTTCATGTCTCTAGGTAGCAAATTTTGCTTCTGTTTCTAGGTGTTTTGAATTTTGATCTTCTAGAATATGGGAGTTTGGTTTTATTGCTCCCCGTTGTATGTAATGGGTTTACAAGGTTATAGGTAGGGAAGATACAGGTGGTAGGGTTTTTCTCTCTGAAATGGTATACATGTTCTTCATGCAGCGCTATGGGATAGTGTGGTTTTTTGGGGTTTGGGTTGACGGGATATTGGTACTGATTTTTTGATGCAATGACCAGTCCCTTTTGATGCAGTGACTAGTCCCAGTTTTGGGGTTTTGGTTGACGGGATATTGGTATTGATTTTTTGATGCAGTGACCAGTCCCTTTTGGCTTATACATGTAATCACTGTAAAATCTATATTTTATACAAATTCAATAAAAAGATATTATTACCAACCAAAAAAATATATATATTGCTCTATACCAGAATATCATTATTCTACATATTAGTGGTGGGAAAAATTAATCATATGATCATCTGTGCAGTCTATTCTCATGTTTATATATGTATTAAAATCCAATGCTGATTTAAGGGATTAATTAAGTTGTGTTCATATGTGCGGAATGCATTTCCTGTGATAAAAAAAATGGAGGTTTGCATTTCCTGTAGACAAAAATTTAAATATCTCTAATTTTATCAAAGCTTTCAGCAATACGTTTGAAGAGTCTAGCCGCCACCATTTTAGAGTCCACCTCATCAGATAGAGAAGGCCTTTAACTCTACATGTCCAAGGCTAGATCCAAGTCTGAAACTTTTTATTTTATTTTATATTGGAATATAGATTACAAATATAGCTCAAAAAACCACCAGCTGAAACAAAATAGCACGAAGATTACATCATCATATAAAAATGGTAACCTAGGACAGAGCAAAAACTAAAGCATATGAGCGTCCATGATAGTACAGTAGATTAAATATAGAATTTTACAAATTCTAAATTTATTAGTGTTTGGTTACATTTGGTCACATAGCTTTACATGCACTTGAGAATTAAGATTCAGTTCTGATAAAGAAGATTCTGGTTATGACGATTTCCATCCACTGTTTAGGTCTTGTTTGACATTATTTGCAAACCCTCCAAGGATTATGACTTTCAACATGAAATAAAAAGAGCAATGTTCTTCCTGTGATGGTAATCAGAACAAGAATGTGGGATGGAACATCACGGCAGAACATGTTTAACAGATAGTTTTACAAACCTGCAGAAAGAACTAATGATTCTGATGTTTACTTGCTCTAATTGCAGACACTAAAAATAAGTTTTCTATAACAACGGATATCATTTGGAAAATGAGTATTCCATTTCTAATGAATTCCATCACATGAGTGATAAAGTTCTTTTCACCTGAATAACTGCAAGATTTCAGAGTGAGATGCATATTGAAAAAAAAAACCGACACAAATATGAGATAAAAAATCACATATTACAGAAAGATCATTAA
This sequence comes from Cryptomeria japonica, assembly GCF_030272615.1. Taxonomy (NCBI): domain Eukaryota; kingdom Viridiplantae; phylum Streptophyta; class Pinopsida; order Cupressales; family Cupressaceae; genus Cryptomeria; species Cryptomeria japonica. Next base: position 252,189,853 of record NC_081415.1, read on the forward strand.
TCCCCTGTCAATGCTCTCACCAAGCCAAGTAAGGATCATAAAGTATGAGTAACTTACACACCAGTTTTTGGCCATTTAAAATCAATGGTTATGTCCTCCTTGAAATTTTAGGGCAAAGATTGAAGTATAATCTTATGTGGATGTAAATTTCCTCAAAACACTTAGAGATTTCTGAAGTGTGTCAAATTAGTGTGCTTCGTTACTATATTTTGTTTGCTTCATGTTTGGCTTTTTTCTGTAACTTCCAGTCTAAGGAGGTCAAAGCAGTATGAAAAGCTTGGTACCAAACTATGGTTTCTGTATAGTGACTATAGAGAGATGGATAATTTCTCTAAGTGCATGAGATGTGCAGGGATAACCCCATGGTGGATGCTATTGACTAGGTTGATCTTTGGTGGACGATGTAAGAGTCCCATGGTAAACATTGTTGGCTATATTTTAATGAAAACATATGGAATTGTACGAGGGGTGGGACTCAATACAGATTCTGTACTAATTAATCAAAAAATAAAAAGGTGATTCTAGGCTTGGAATATGGGCACTGGTGAAATGACGGGAATATTCATCATAGCAATATGATATGGTGCTATAAAACTTGATATGAACGTGAAAACTTGAACATAAGCCAAAGAAATATGAAGAATATATCACATTGAATAAGGATAGTTCACGGAACCCATACACCAAGAACATAAATTAAGTATTAACAGAAATATGCTACAATACACTCTTTATAATTTACTTTAGAGAAGTAATTTCTTGCAAGTTGTAGCGACATTGTCTGCAAGATATTCTTATTATTGGCTGAACTTTTCAAAGAGACAAACACCGTGTTTTGTGTTATACAACAATGACTTGATAATTAGCAAAGGCTATAGCATCTAGAACATATGTATATAAGATAATGTATTATTCACTTTGTATAAGACTTCTATAAACCCTTACGCACAGAAATATTTAAATATGACTCAATCTGATCTGTTGCTCATTTATAATTTCTCAATACGAACATCACTTAGTTTATCCACAAAGTACGGAAGCATCTATTTGATTTGGTTCCTTTTGAACTTCTTGGATAACTTGATCTGATCTTTGGCTCATTTATGATACTCGAGAGGAAATGAGCTCAACATCTCTTATGTCATTCACTAAAGAAGATAACTTCTACTCAATTTGGTTCTCTTTGAACTAATTGCTTTGATACACAAATTGTCCCACTTTGACCATCCAAGCGAGCGAAATTTGTTGATATGAAGGATTTGTTTAGCAGGCATTGTAGGGGTGGTGTTAGGATTCAATTCAAAACTCTTCAGATGATTAGGAACATCTAATGCACCTTGGAGTGGTGGAAAATATCGGCGAGCTAATCTTTCATTTAATATATGCTATTACCTAGAGGTAGGATCAAGTTAGGTTATTTCTTAGAAGTAAGAACAATTTAAGCTTCTTTATGTTAGGCTATTGCCTAGAAGTAGGAACAAGTGAGCATAAATGCTTTATCACCGAAATGCATGATGATGGTATACAGCATATATTACAATGGTTTCAATTTCTGGTTCGGTCCTTGGAGCTTTACTCTCTGTAAAGATGTAAGTAGATTGTCTTAGAATCCATACAAGTTTAAACCAATTAATTCATCGATTTTTTATAATATCACATCTCTACGTTTATTCATTACAAAGCAATATCAGTAACTAAAACATGTGAATGACATACCTACATGGTACATCCATTGAGTTGCAAATAACATCAATGAAAACATGTAATCGTCTAGTAAATCCATCATATCAGTTTGCGCTATGATAATAATAACAAGAATAAGATATTTTTATTGAAAAAGATTGATATTATTCAAAAGTAAACAAAAAGTGACAATGGCTTTTTTAACATAATTGAAAATCACTGAATTGATATATCTGGCCTGGGGTCATATACATATGCATCAAGAGCAAATATACAGTTCTCTACATTCTCACCCATTGAGAAGCAGCTCCATGAGCTATTTTGTTTATTGAAGAAGACGAGATTTCCACTACCTCCTCTTTTGAAGCAGATATAATTCCCTGCTGCAAGGGATTTGTAAAACCAATTGTTTGACCTGCGTGGATCTAAGTTTGAATTGAAAAACCCCGACACCTCCTGAGGCATCTTTGCAATGGCCTTCCATGATGGGCTTGAAGTAATGTTTAGATTATTGTCATACTCTAACTCCCACAAACATAATTGTAGTGAATCATGCCTTATCAGAACAAGTGCTGACCCACATACAACCAGGTGAGGAGCCAACCACAGAGGAGAAGTATTGGGTATGGGCCAAAAAAGATTCACCATGTGGCATGTGCAATCTTCTTTAATGCCGAAAACCATAACACCCCATTCATAGTCAACATATTCAACACTGAAGCGGCTCACTATGCAGAAAAATAAACCCTTAAAGAAAACTATATCCCCATCTCGTGGGACCCCAAAACCGTCTGGGGGCAGCTGCCGTACAATAAACCACGATTGCTTTGAAAAATCATATACCTCTATGAAGCTCTCGTGCACTGTTACTACTTGATATTGATCGCCCTTCCACAGAATGTCTCCCAATCTTATCCCATCTTCTTTGTTGAGTCTTTCCAGGGGAAGTCGGACAAAAGTTTCCCTTTTTGGATTGCATACTATAGCGATGTGCACGCTAGGAGAGCGCCTCCACCGAGGAATCTGAGTACTGGTTCTGGTAAGCGGATTGTACAAAAATAGTTTATTCCTCAGCCCGTTACTTGTCAGGACTAATCCTCCCAGTGATTCCAATGCCACACAATTAAGAGGAAAAGCCTTCAATGCTTTTGTTGACACGTTTAAACGGTAATAATCCATTCGATTATTGAGAATGAGGAGCCATGGATCCTCTTTGAAATTTTCCCTCCTCCAAGTTAGGAATTCCTCGCCAGATAGTAGGTTGTTCCACTTTTTGCACACCGTACGGAGTCTGCTAACTGAGTCCAGCGGAAGCCACTTCAATATGCTCTCTAGTAATTCATTCGGTAATTGAGACCATATTTTTGAATCTACAACTCGCGCTGCAGAAATCTGCAGGGAAACAATATTCTGGCCCATGGAAATATACGCAAGCCTGGGGTCCATGGAGGGGGCTTTCTTATAAATAGCTACCTGAGAATTTTTAGGAAAAATTTAAATATTGTGGTCTTATGAGTTTTGTTACGCAACTTGTTTAAAATTTTGAACTCTTAAATTTAAGGAAGTTTGAGCACAAAAAAGGTAAAATTAATTAAATAAATATCATTTTCCCTCTTCATTTGATTTTAGTGGGAAATGAAATGTGCACATTATTGACAAGTGGCAAACAAAGTTCCTAAACTAGCCTCACCTTTTTTTTAGCCCACTTCCTAAAAAGTAGGGGCTTCTTTTTTGGGGAAAGATTCCGTAGAGGAAAAAATATTGCTTATGGGACCATTTCTTCTTTAAAAATAGAGCCCAAGCCCCTCCCATGGGACCCCAACCTAAGTCATCGAAGCCATATAAATAGTTTTAGGGTTTTTTTTCTTTAATTGAAGATTTCAACTCTCACTTTCTAAATATAGCATGTTGTTTGTGTAAGTTGAGAGGGAGATGTGAGCGAATTCTATTAGTTTTATATATATAGTTGAATTTATTTGTTTTTAATTTTAGGATCGTTGATTTGTTGTCAATTTGTACACTATGTTATTGACAAGTAAAAACTCGAAGCTGTTGTTTACAAAATCAATGGTGTATAGCGTGTGTTAACCTTAGTGTTATTGGCTCCATATGTTTTTTTGGAGCCACAATAGTTGCGTCCCTTTTTGTTATATTTTATGAAGGTGTTTTTTTTAAAACAAATAATAATATAAATTTAATTACATTTTATAAAAGCAATCTTTTTTTGTTTTAAAAGAAAAATTTAATTACATTTTATAAAAGCAATCTTTTTGTTTTAAAAGAAAAATTAAAATCTATCCGTCTTCATCAAGATTGAATTTTATAAATAATTAAATTAGTCATTAATAATTTCAAATAATGTTTTAAAATCAAAATTATTTTAATTATTAAAATGTATAATCTTTGATTTATGATTTCTATCAATCTATGTTGTGTGTTAGATTTTTTATTTTTTCTTGAAGTAATGTGGCTTCAAATTTATTACAATAAAACTCTTTGTTATTATTTATGAATCAACGTATTCTATATAGATTTGTTAAAATATAGGTATGCTTCAAGGATTTTTAGCCTAGCCGAGGGAACTCATCCCCGAATCCAACAGTCTAAAGCAACACACACCCAACAAGGGTCTAGCACAGTCCTTAAGCTCGTCCTCAACACCTCCTCAACATCTCCTCACACATCCTCCAACCAAGGTGAGCCCACATTAACACCGTGTAACAACCCTCTTTTTCTACCCTTACAGTTTACCATGTTTTAACCCACTAGTAAAAAGAAATACATCGCCAAAATACTAATAATAAATTCTCTCTTTTTATTTTCAATTCAAATACATAACTGAAATAAATCTCTTTTCTTTTTACATTCATCATGAAACATATGCAATGTCATTCATAAAAATATAAATGCATTTACATTATCCTTTTTCAAACTTCCATTTGCTTTAGGAATATTTGAACACAAATAAGCTTAGGTATTGAGCTTATAGATTACATAAGTAAAACATAGTGGTCCAGATGTCCTTTCTAGCATACATCCTCAAATATCGGTCGCCATTTGCATGAGGAAGAGCATCACTCAAACGCTTTTCCACCCAACCAAGGCTTAACAGTCTCCCGTGCCTCTTCTAATAGAAGCGGCCCGACCCTTCGACGAAGAGTTTGATTTGGTAACCTCACAATATAATATAGCCTTCTAAGCATAGTGGTGTGTCCTACATAACTAGAGCTACCATACATAGGCTTCAACCTACATGTATGGTGTTCCCTGCCTAGTATGTAAACCTGGATCACAATGAACCGACAATGTAGACAATGGCAACCTACACTACTTTGGCCAAAGAATTCATCACCCAGTACTTTGAGTGAGAGTCATATGTCCACCCACTTAATTGCTTTGTTTGGATATTTCACCATTCAACTATCCCATATTTATCCCATGAGTTAATAATAGGAAATATCTAAAGTTATTCCCAACCTTGGATAATCTAACCCTAGATCACCGACTCATTCTTTCCTATATTCAACTTTCACATCATAGCATAGCATATTTATAGTAAGTTGACCACTTATCCTATTCTCATACCTTTCTCATAAGGTCAAATAATAGAATGACTATCTAGGTTTATTCCCATCCATGGATTAACCTAACCCCAAAATTTAACCAAATCAATGATTCGTATGAACTATATATACATAGCATAACATAGCTTTATCTTAGCTATTACAAACATAAATGTAAATCTAATCATAAGGATTGTCGAGTTTCTATCAACTCAAGAATGCATATCCTATAAGTAACTTGATTCCAATCATTGCTTTAATAAAGCATAATCAATCTCCTACATGAATATAATCATAAGATTACAAATTTCCATACACAAGAATACATGTACTTCAAGTAACACAAATCCTATCATGGCTTCAACTAAGCCTATACAACATCATAATCTATTTATAAGATATCAATATAAAAGTGAGGGTGGAATCCTCATGCCTGGATTATAGCTACCATGCATTACCGATTCCTTCATCAATTATGCTAGCATCATAATATATCCACTGACACATAAATTCCCAAGCCTTGAACAATAGCAACTAGCCCACTTCCTCACAGCTCTTGAAATATCATCTTCTCTCAATGAAGAACTATGAAACAAAGAACAATAAGCAAGCGGAGTGATTATGGAGATGGATAACTGAGATGGAATGAGAGAAAAATGTGAGAGATGATATGAGATGTTATGATCTCAAAAGATGAGATATGCTCCTCTATTTATACCTAAAATTCGAGAGACTTACGCTACAATTAAGCTCTCTAATTTGACACATCTCTCTTACTTATTGCCACCTCTAAGACTATGTGGCTACTCTCGAACTCCATGGTCAACACATAACAGTCCACAAAAATAACACTACAAGTCATCCTTTACTAAGTCAAAATGATTAGTTAACATTAATCACTTACTTACACAAATAATACTCTATCTCTAAATATTAGATGCCTATTTACTAGGTCTTCCCTTATATTAAATGATAGCTTCTAACTATATTCCTATGAATAAGATAATTATTTATCTTACCTTTACTATCATTCCCTTTAATATAGGGTAACTTTAATACTTAATTCACTTCCCATTGAATGTTAATCGCTCTCCTTTACTTGCTCAACGCAAGGTATAAGCCACTCCACTTTCCATGTGGTAGGTGCTGGTAACAAATTTTGTTATGCTTTCATGAGGTAGGGTGCAAAAACGTAGATCGATGACTTGATAAAGTGTGTGTGTGTGTGTGTGTGCGCACACATATATATATATATATCTGTGTGTGTGTGTGTGCGCACACATATATATATATATATATATATATATATATATATATATCTGTGTGTGTGTGTGTGTATGTATGTATGTATGTATATGTGTATATGTGTGTGTGTGTGTGCACGTGCCCACACACACACACACATATATACATATACATACATATATATCTATGTATATGTATATGTATATGTGTGTGTATATCTATATGTATATATATATGTATATGTACATATATATATATATATATATATATATATATATATATATATATATATATATATATACATATATATATACATATAGATATACATATAGATATATATACATATATGTAGATATATATATATACATACATATATGTATACATATATATAGATATGTATACATATATGTAGATATAAATATGTGTATATGTATATGTATATGTGTATGTATATTCATCTATTTAATTAAGTAATTATTTGATTATTTGATTAAACTAATTATTCCTCCTGATTATAACATTTAACATTGCTAATTATTCAATTTCTATTCTCAAATCAATTTAATCAATTAATCATCTTCTACATATTAATTAAATAGTAATTATTTAATTAATTGCGACATTTTCCTTAGTTAAATAATCTTTATTATTTAATTAAATTTCATTTCTAATGTTTAAATAATTTCATTTAAATTAATTAAATTAATTAATTATTTTTCTAATTCCCCAAATTCTAATTCCAATTAATTTTATTTCATTTTCCCCAAATTCGAATTTCATATCATTCCAATTAATTTCATTTATTACAAATTAACATTTCATCAAATCTGAATTTCAGCATTTGAAAGTCCAAATTCAAATCCAAATTGAAAATGAAAATCAAATTCCATTTCAAATTCCTACAACACATATTGAAACCAAACTGATTGATCAAATCATTTAACTCTTCAATCTCTCATTTTCACTCAAAATCAACTTTTTATGACTAATCAATCAATTTAGTCTTCTAATCCATCTAATCAGTCATCTCTCAATGAATTTAGCTAGTCTATTCAGTCTACTGGTTAATCAATTGAGTTCACTCTCTAATCAATTGAGTTAACAAATCAATCGATTTTGTTAACAGATCAATCTATTGAGTTCACTGATCAATCAATTTTAGTCATCTATCAATCAATACTTGAGTTCAAATCCTCACCTTCTTTGTGTTGAGAATCTATAAATTCAATCCCTTTTCTCATTTTCAAGCTAGATCACGGTCTTCAAAATAGCTGTTAATCTATGTAGGAAATCAATGCAATGCCTAAGAGTCATTCAACAACAACTAAGGAGAAGAGCAATGGAAGCTACAATGCAATTGAGGGGGTTTTCAATTATGTTAATTATTTAATTCTTTCATTATGCATTTCATTTCATTGATTTGTGTTTGGAATTGCTTTGATAGTTAAGGATCTTGTGATCGTCTGCATTTCCTATTTCAGCATTTACAACATTCAAGCATGGAAACAATTGGTGAACCGGACGTGAACGATCAAATCTAACCTTTAATTTATGTTTTGTTTGATTTTGTAGATTTGTACGAGCCAAGAAAACGCAGGTCTACAATCGACAACACAAAAATTCGCAATTGCTAATATTTACCGCAATTGATGTTAAATTCTACTGCAATTGCTATTAAAATGTCACACAATTGCTAAAATTCACCGCAATTGTAAGAAAAGGGCCAAAAATTCAATTTTTATTTGTTGTTTCTTATTTATTTGGTTTTGCGCACCTAATCCATAAAAAATTTTAAATTCTAGAAAATTCACTTTTTTGCATAAAATGTATCTAATTTGATGGCAGGAAAGGTGACTTTCAAAATTTCAGGTGCAAGGAGTGCAAGATAGCATATAAGACAACAAAGAGCATACCGAAGGCTACAAAGGCAAAAAGACAACTTCGTGAAATTGAAGAGGGAGATGAAATCGCTCAATACCATAGAACTATCCATCGATTCCTTGCCAAATTCAACTTTTATGATGACATAAATGTGATGACTCACATGTTTTGGAGTAACATTATTGCAGAATAAAACTTCTATCTTTTGTCTTTTACTTCTGTTTAAATTTAAAAAATTGCCACTTAACTGATCCGCAATTGACATGACAATGCTACACAATTGCTCACACATCAATTCACAATTGCTATCATAGTAATTCACTATTGACAGTATATTAATTCACAATTGCTCATAAGGTAATCCGCAATCGCTCAGAAGGTAATTCACAATTGCAATTTAAGTTTTTCTTCATTTTGTCTTTCTATTTTCCTGATTTCTATCAGAATTACTCTGATTGCAAAAAGACAAAGCTCTGTAACCGAGGGAAAGATAGGTTGGATATCCCACCATGTGTCTACTAACGTTATTTTCCTCTACATGGTTAGAGTAGAAAACTTCCTTTTGGTGTTGTTAAAAAGAACAAATTAATTTTTTTTCCTTACTTCACAGATTGCTATGAAGATTAAAAATGAACACCATTCTTGTATAGAGTAGAAAATCATTGCAATTGAAGGATAAAAAGAATGTTGTTTTGTGTGTCTTTGAAGAGATATGTATTATGCTCTCCCCTTCAATGGGTGATCAAAAAACCATACCCTCTTCTTTTATGCTTTCATTTAATTTATGTAATTACATCCTTTAGAGGGCCTGCCTTCTCGAGTTGCCTTGAGGGGGGCGGTGTGAAGGGAAAGACCCAAGTGAGTACTGCTAAAGCCAAGTAATCTAACTCACTATAATCAAATCACCTTTTGAGATTAAAATCTTTGAGGATGGAGCATATTTGAGTTTATCTCATGTCGAGCACTTTGTAGGGCCTTGAGGTCTCAATCACACTTGTGTGACTACATCTTGCTTGGTACTTTGTTGGGCTATAGGCCTCAGTCATGCTTGCATGAATTCAAAGAGTATCTTCGAATAGAAACCTGATTAAAAACCATAGCAATAGAGGCCAAACTGAGTTAGTAACCAGACACTTGGATTATCACAGTGCAAGGGTGGGGAAGAATCCACCCCCAAGACACTCACCATATATCTCCCAAGATAATGGGCCAATTGAGGAACAATCTTCTTTGGTCTAATTTTTGGAAAAAGGCAAAAAAACGGGCGCACCCTAGGGTGTGACAGGGTTGTTTGAGCTGACGGAATATCAAGATGTGGCTTGTGGTAATACTTGTGACCTTTTGACCCTAGGAGAGTTTGATTGATGTGATATTGAATTTCCAAAAATAGTGTCAAAAACAAAATGGGGTCTTGAAGAAGATCTCAACATTCATGGGGATTTGAAAAATTCCTTCAAACAAGTGCTCTCTTTGTTTAAGATTGTTTTCTTTACTTGCTATTGTGTCTTTGCAAATACCAAAGTTCAACAAGGTCAGAACCTCAACAAAGTCAAGTGTCAACATCAAAAGGTCAAGTTTCAATGTCAACATTTAACTCAACTTTTGCAAATTCAAAGATGGAAAACATGGCATTTTCAAGTGATCTTAGGTCCTAGGCATCTAGTTTATTCATATTCCTTTAGTGTCCTCATCTTACACAAAGTCCTTCCACAAGTCCTAACATCACAAAAGAGTAGTCTTCAATCAAGTTTGTGTCCACTCATATATAATTCAATATTGCATTAGAGTATTAGAAACACACCTAAGTACATGGGTCTGAAAGGAGAAGACGAATTTCCATTTGAGCAACCCAATATTGGGCCAAACAATGACCAATTGGCAATAATTGATAGTTTGGATAACCTCACTTGGAAGTTAAAAGTTAATCATGCCTAGTATGACATAGTTGAAATGGTCATAGACAATGAGATCCGAAAATTTGTCTATCTTGAAGAAAAATTGAGGAAAAAGATAATAAAAAAATGGCAGCTCAAAAGGAAGCCATTAGGCAATTGGTTGAAAAGACCATAGCAAAGTTTCTAAATCCTTGTTAGAGTCCTTAAAGAAAAGTGTCAATCATTCCTAGGTTCCACATAGTTTGCATTGTAATATTCAGCATATGGATCTGAAAGGAGACGGTAAATTCCCATTTGAGCAACCCAATCTTGGGCCAAATAAAGTTCAACTAGAAATAATTGATGATTTAAATATTCCAGCCAAGGAATTGATAGTTGATCAATGGTGCAGGAGCACCCTTCAAAGGTCTCCCACCATTTGCTTTTGATTGTGTTCTTACTTCTTTACGAAGCCATTGTAAATAAAATAAGAGCCATGTGCTCATAGGTCCTAGTTTAGGTCCTAGGGTCATAAGTCAAAGTTGAGTTTTTCTTGAAAATAGAGGGTATGTGTGCCTTTGTGGTGTTTAGGGTCCTTCTTAGCATGGTGGTGTCCTTAGGATAGCCCAATGTGGGCCTAGGAGTCAAGAAAAGCAACATTGAGAAAGTTGCCCAAAAGTTGCATGACAACTTTTCAAAGTTGTCAAGCAACTTTTCCACCTAGTGGTCAAAATCTTTAGTTTAGCGTGGACAAACCTAAAATGGGCACATAGACCGAGGAAAGGGTAGTATAAGTAGTTTCAAACCCTAAGACAATGGGTTGGTTGTCAGTTGTTGTACGGCAAAAGCAAAGTGACTTGACTGTGATTGCAATTTTGTTGCCAGTCGGCACAAATGGAGTAAGAAAAGATCATTAATGGATTGATTTTCAAGAAAAAAATGTGTTGAGTGTCTTGTATGGTGTATTTACTTCCATTGTGAGCAATTATATTAGGTTTTGTTTTGTAGGTTGTGCGTGTTTGTAAATATTTTGTAAACTGGCTTCTCACTGTCTAGTTTTGGACTAGTTTGTGTCAATGGGCTCATAACTCCATTTCCCATTATGGAAACACCATGAAACCATAGGGAATGGGAGTGAAGACCCTGTACAATACTTCAAAATAATCAGGGCCCTTGAAGATGCAGGGAGGCCATCTAAAGACCCACTCCTAGGCAAGACTGGACAGTGCCCGGCTAGGAAGGGTTAAGTTGCAGAGGTCTTGTAGAGCAAGGAAGGACAGAGGAGGAGGCACCCTTTGGAGAAGTTGTAGAGGGGTGAGTGGAGTACCATTGGTGTTAAGGAGGAGCTTCCACCAATCTAGAAAAGGTGGCAAGAACATCAAACCTACACTGTGACCCTGGCAGGCCTAAAACCCTCTTTAAAACCCTTAAAAACCTTAAAATCTACCTAGGGCAGTGTACAGACACTTGGAGGCCCAAAACCAAAAAAATCCTTGAGCCCTTGCCAAATGAATAGTAGGTCTTTTGGGAAGTTTCACAAGCATATGCATCGTTTGCAAGAGGGATCCCTAAAGGACCGGATAGGAGGCCTAATTGGTCACAATCCTTGTAGCCCTATTTTGTAGGTAAAAGACAAAATAGTGAAATCGGTAAGGGGTAGGAAGCTTCAAACCTCTTGGGGGCACATGAATGGGTGGAAAACCATGTCTTAGACCTGACCTATCCTTGCTAGGACCTCAGAAGGTGTGGAACAAGACAAACCCTTATTAGCCTAAGTAAGGGTTCTTTGGATCTCATGAGTAGGTGAGACCTTAGGAGCAAACATTCAAGTTGTTGGTGGGTGGATTGGGCAAGGTCAGGGGACTCCACAAGTAGGGGAAGTCCTAGAGACCCTAGGGTGTGGTTAGTACACCTGGTGATCCAAGGAAAGGATCTAAGAGCATAGACTAGGCTAGTTTATCCCAAGCCCCATCCCATCAATCAAGAACAATATGACATAGTCAAAGCTGTAATAGATGATGAAGTTCGAAAGTCAGTAAAAAATTAACATAGACCTCAAAAATTAAATCAAAGAAGAGGCAGAACTAGAAGCATTTTGGCAATACGCTGAAAACCTTGTGTTTGAATTCTGAAATCATTAATAGTAAATCTTCACTCATATATTGCATTGTCTCCATTTTAGTCTTTAGAAATTCTTAGAAGCATACCTAGCTACATTTAGTTGAGTCTTGCATTTGAATTTTAGAGTCTTAAAGAATCAAGATCATGTTGGAATAACATTCATGCCATTAACAAGTGCTCAAAAGGCAAAACATCAGATGAAACCTAACAATGACCCTTCGGTTAACCCAACATGGAATATGAACTTGTCCACAAATCAACAAACATCGAGTTAGAGACCCAGAACCTTATCAACAAACACAAATAGGATTCCTTCCATTGATGAAATACAACATAATCTGACAAAAGAAGAATTGGAAGCAACCCAACAAGATCCTGCAATGCTTATGATTCTCAATGCTCTCATCAACAATGATAGAGACAGATATCTCGCACTCTTAGTCCAAAATGGAGCCAAGTTACCTCCAGACATTTTGGCTATATTGCCGTGAGGTGTGACATTGAATCAAAATGTTCTTCAAGCGCCTATTGTTACATAGATTCAATCAATGCTTGCTACACCAACCCAAGATGTATCTTAAAATACTCAAGCGACTCCAACTTCAGCACCATCAACAGTTGCATCGACAAGTACTAATGTTACATCTTAAACAATGCCCAATGTAACAACACAAGCTATAATAGCTCAAAACCCTGCTTCAACAAGTATAACTCAACCTTCAGTTTTAGTTGGATCCACCTACAATAGCCAAAATGTGAATCAAGGGATAACTAGCTCAACTCAGTCGAATGTCAATACACAATTTGCATACTTTAAACCACCTGGTGGGACTTATGGTGCACAAATACATGGTCAGTCCACATTTCAATAAGCTCCAAGATACTCCAACACTATCCCCTTTGTGAGAAACACTTATCAATTCACTGCACCATCGACACGAATAGAGATCTTGACTCAACAAATGGAGAATAGTCAAAAGCAGATGACCAATATGCAAACAGTTAAAGAGAAAAAGAGCTATACAATGGAGGACCTTCGTCCATATCCTTTTGACAAAAGGTTATACATGTCACATTTCCCCCCGCATTTTGAAACTCCAAGATTTGACAAGTATAGAGGGAAAGGTGATCCTCGAGATCACGTTAGAGAATTCTTCACGACATGTATTGAGGTAACCGACGATGATACATGCTTAATGAGGCTATTTTCCAAAAGTCTTGGAGGGACAATATTGGAATGGTTTTCACACCTCCCACCTAAGATTGCTTCATGGGGTGAACTGGCTGAGTTATTCATATCAAACTTTGCATTCAATATAGATAATCCACTTACCTTGATGGATTTGTGTGCAACAAATAAAAAGGAAGGAGAAACCTTCGCTACATTCTTGCAAAGATGGAAGGGCTTATACCGCAGATGTCTTAGTCACATCTCTAAAGTTGAGCAAGTGGACATTTTTTAATGAAAATCTTGTATGTCAAATTAAGTATCCATTACAAATGCAATGCCTAAGCAATTTTAAAGATATCATAGAAAAAGGCATCAAGTGTGAAAGAGGCTTATTAGAGCAAGGGATATTGAAACACCACAAAGATAATGGGCCAACCACAAGTACAAACAATGAAAGTCCAAAATTTTGGCCTAGGAACAAAAATGTTATAAGTGATGAAGTTGTTGATGCCCATGTTGTAAATAGAGTTCAACTAGCAGTATCTCTACAAGGACTAGTTGATTTTGCCAGTAAGAATCAAACTCGGATAAACAACACTAATGCAATTCAATCAACCAATCCAAGACCACCAAGGGTAGGTCCACCCAGAAGAAACTTTACACCCCTTGGTGAACCTATTGAGTCAACACTCAAAAAGTTAATATAAAGTAATGTCATAACTTTACCAGAAGCTAGACCATATGAACCAAGTCCCTTCAAGCCCGCTTGGTGGAATGGCAATGATTTCTGTGAATACCACTGCAATAAAGGTCACAAGACAATAATTTTCTACAAACTGAAGAACCTCATACAAGATCTCATTGATCAAGGCAACATTACTGTGGATGCTAATAAGACACCAAACACAGATCATAACATCTTCAAGGATCCCTTTGTCAAGCGTGACAAAGGAAAGGCTTCTAGTTCCAATGCACAAAACAATACTGCCAATTATACCAATGTCGAATTTGATTATGCCATAAACACACTTAGTGCAGGAGATGACATAGTTCCTACAATCACAATAAATCCCACAAGCAGAGACTGTGTTGTCATCACTAGAAGGTCGAAGATCACATTGAAAGGGGTACCTTCAAATCCCCCTTCAACAACCAACAATTACAATATGGTGGATCAGTTAAAGTGAACTCCAGCTCAAATTTCAATATTTGGGTTATTGTGCATCACATCAACTCATAAGGTAGTCCTTGATGAAGCATTACAAGATTCAGTTGTTGCCAAAGATATTGATGAGAACACATTCCAGTCCATGGTTGGAAACTTGGTAGCTTCAAAGGTTGCATTCATTGAGAATGATGTACCTACAAACCTACCCATGCATAATGATCCCTTACACTTGAAAGCTTTGATTCACCAAAAGAAGGTCCAAAGAGTACTTATAGATGATGGAGCTAGCCTTAACATATGCACTTTGCATTTGACTAAAGCTTTAGGATATTTTGAACATTATATTGAGTCTACCAAGAGAATCAATATCAAAGCTTATGATGATGAGGAACGCCCTTCTAAGGGTGTGGTGACTTTGCTAGTACAAGTGGGACTAGTTACAATATATATCACCTTTCAGGTCCTAGACATAGAGTTGGGATACAACATGTTGTTAGGCCACCCATGGATACATTCCATGCAAGCAGTACCATCAACTTTTCACCAATGTGTTAAGTTCCCATACAATGGCATTGAGATCATTGTTCATTGTGACCCAAACCCTTTTCAACACTACAATTATTTAAGGGAAAACACAGATAATCAAGTACCGAACAATCAACAACTCCACTTCTCTTACAAATGGAGTCATTAACAATCACAAAAACACAAAAAAATAAACCTACCACATCTTCTTTATAGATTAAGGAGGTTGGTTGTGGGGAATATTCCATTTCAAGTACCTCAAATGGCAAACAATTATCTATTTCTCCTAGGTCTTTTGGGAAGCCTCAGAACACAGTAATGAAACAAGATAAAGGAAATGAGATAGTAAAGTACTTAGATTCATGCTCTTTCGTTAGATGGGGAGACTTACAAGAAGAATCTCTAAATGAATATGTCAATCACTGATATATAGAGAAGAAAATGATATGACAATACCCAGGTTACCTTTAGACCAATATGGCAATGGTTTCAAGATGATATAAAAACATGGGTACAATGGCACCACAAGATTGGGACTACAAAAGCAACGAAGATTATAACCTATTTTACCACATTAAAACCCAAAAAATCAAGGGCTGGGATATAAACATGTACCAAAGACAACATACACTAGATATACTTAACAAACCTAGACTATCATTAGAGTACATACGTCAAAATTAGTTATCAACACGCGTATTTCCCCCTTCATATTAGAGAAGAAAGAAAGAACCAAAATCTCCTAGTATGGAATCAGATGATGAAGATATGAGACAACTTCTACAAGAAACCAACACAAAATCATCTAGCAATACAATACCTAAAACATCTGCACTAGAAAACATGGTAACAAACACAGGCTTACCACCAACAAATGAGGCTAATCCTTGGTTGCTATTAATACTTTTGCCAAGGGAAACAACTCAGGCTCCTCCATTTGAGTCAGATGAAGAAAGATTGCAACGACTGATACCAGGCTTAAGAAGGATATCCACCATACAAAGGAGGTCCACAAATCTACAACAAACTCAGTTACAAGAACAAGAGGAGATAAGTGACACAACCTCAAAAAGTGAAACATACATAGAAAGTGTAATAGATTCTCACAACTATGAATTCCTATCTAATCATGATGACAACCCACAAGCAATTGATGATGAAGATATATCAGATCATCCAAATAACTAGGTATGCATGTTATCAAGATCTTTTACAATAGAAGGGAACTATGACTTACCCCTTATACATTCATATTTGATTGATTAGGGGTGAGAAGGGAAACCAACTCTAGACTAGTTTCAAAATGATGAAGCCATAGTTGAATCATTGGGTGCAAGGAATGGATTCCCTTATGATGATCACAAGGCTGGTTTTGCGATAGATTTGGATAGAACTACATATTTTGGAGAAGCAAGCTCCTCTTCAATTCAAGATAATGACAATGAAGCGGAACATACTTCTCATAACAGAATGGAAACTCTTCTTATTTATAAAGAGCAATCAACATTATTAGTGGAAGAGACCGAAGAAATCAACATCAGTGATGATGAAAAAGTGTAATATACACCTAGCAAAGTCCTTGAATCCAATGGAAAAAGAGAAGTTTATCCAATTGTTTAAACAAAGACCAATCAATTTTGCATGGTCTTATGAACACATGCCAAGGTTAGATCCTGAACTGGTCTAACATTATTTTCCATTACTTCTAGGAGTCAAACCATATAAACAGAATCTCAGAAAGATGCACCCTCACATCGCTTTGTTAGTCAAAATTGAGCTATAAAAATTGTTGAAAGTGGGTTTTATTAGACCCATAGACTATGTTGAGTGGATTTCAAAACTAGTCCTAGTAACCAAGTATACTAGAGGTATCAAGATCTGCACCAACTTCAGAGATCTCAACAAGGCTTTCCCAAAGGATTATTTTCCACTCCCTAGCATAGACATGATAGTGGACTTAACAACTGGAAATGAAATGCTATCACTCATGGATGGTTTTTCTGGTTACAATCAAATCAAAATTGCACCAGAGGACCAACCTAAGACAACATTCACTTGTCTGTGGGGTATATATTATTGGAATGTGATTCTATTTGGCCTTTAAAATGCAAGTGCTACTTATCAAAGGGCAATGATGATGCAGAGGGTTCAATGTTGTTATACCGCTTGGTTTTTCTCACTAAAGGTTTTCACTTGGTTCCTTTCAATGAATCGATATCTTCAACCTTCCTAAGGTTTGAAGTGCTTTCCCTAGATCCTTCCTAAGGATCTCTCCACTTAGAGCAGCTCACAACTGACAAGGAGTCTCCTACTCCTAAGGTTTCAACCCTTCTACCAAGGACACCTAACAACCCCAAACCCCAAGCAACAAGATCTTTACTCAAATGGTGAAATATGACTTGTGTGGATGAAAAACCATGCTATACAAGACATTTTTATTCCTTTGGAGCTCTTAATCAAATTCTACAAGACCCCAAAAGCATTTTGTCACTAAGAGACCTAGTGAGGGCTACAAGCAATTAGGCCTCCTCTTTGAGTTTTTGGACTAACACTTCCAAATTCCCTGAACAACACCTAGAATAATTTGAAAATTCAGATACCCTTTTAGACACCCTAAAGTACTTCACAACTTGGCATCTGGTTTTTGAGTATGGATGGTCAAACCCTATTGACCCTATTTAGGCTCTTCTAGCCGGTATTGAGAATTAGGCTCTCAAAAGCTTCACAAGTCACAAAGGAAAGAAGGATTAACACTTTTCAAGGGTCTTCACATGTCTAATGGTCCTTCTCATGCCAATTTTGATCATTTTTCAATCTGTTGTCCAAGGTTTCCACCCACTTCTTATGTTGCACAGGCTTGCCACATAAGTGATGTCAAGCCTAGGGCATCATCTTAAGAAAGGAAAATGGCACTTCCTATCTCCAAACCACTAGGAACATTTATTATACATGTCAAATCAACATCCCCCAAGGTTTCATACCAATCCCATAGAGAAATGTTGATTTGGGTCTCTATTTGCATCCAAACCCTGGTTTTGAGGGTTTTCTTAGGCTAGTGAGAAAGAAAATTCAATTCCTTCCAAAACCGAAGGTCTCAAAACCTCAAATCAACTCCAAAAGAAATATGAAACTCTATTTTTTCTTGTCAAATGTTTAGTTCATTCCCACAATTCATACAAAACTATACAAGAACAAAAAACTCAAGAAGAATGCATGAAATTGCAACAACGGTTTGTTTTGAAGACAAGAATTTCATTCAATATCATCTCTAACCAGTTGGCATCATTTCCCCAAACTTATATAATGCTAAGGAACTCCTCCAACCACCTCCAACACATACAATCAACCAACTAACCGTCGAGATAACCATATTTTAAAATCTTGTAGGAAAAATTGCTTAAGACAATAAGGCAACTTTTGTCCACTTGATACAATTTGGTCTTGCCTTCACACCAAAGGTCAAGAATGAACATACCACACATTTCAAACCCCTAAACACCAAAAATACATATAAAATGCCCATACAAGGCCTTTGACAAAGTTGACACTGTGATGCTAAAAATGTTGTTAGTATAAGAGGCATACACATATAATGAGACAATATAATATAATTGAAAAGCTTAATTTCAAAACTAAATCAAAGATGCAAACCATAAGCCGTCCTTGAAATGTCCCATTTTCCTCTATTCTTGAGGACCTTGAATGTGTTGGATTGAGGGGCTCTCAGCGGAGCAATGAGCTCCAAAATGACAACTCAAGAGTTGAGTAGCTAGTTGATCATTATTGACTATGGAGATGATATGAAATGCATGATTTAAGAAACTAGATTAACATGCTATGATTAATCCAAAAGCTAAATGCTAGATAATTGAAATGCAAATTGCCTATAGTAATGATGCCTAAATTGACATGAGATGGGATCCTTATTGTTCCAAAATGGGGGATATTTATAGGAATTCCAAGGCCAAAGCTGAGGTGGCAGGGATTCGATAGTCCAGATCTGATCTCAAGATATCAAGGGCCAAGATTGAGGAAGTTGGAGAAGAGGTTGGAGGAAGGGACACTTGTCATCTCTATGGTGATAAGTGTTAAGGAGCCTTGCTCATGAGAGGGCAAGTGTCCAAGGGAGGAGACATGTGGCAAAAGTTTCATGTGTCTCAAGGAGAGAATATCCACACCAAGGGAGGTTAGGATAAGGAGGTTAGAATGTGCAAGATTGGATAAGGTTAGTTAGACCCAAGATTAGATTGAATGGGTTAAGTTAGGGGATGGTTAGGTTGGGTGGTTAAAGTTAGGAGCCATGTGCTCATTTGAATTTAGAAATTCAAATAATTGGAAAATGGTAATTAATCTCAACAAACTTGAGTTTGTTAATCTTAATTAGGGATTAGAAGAATTGATTAATATGGGGTGACATTAATTAATTTAGAATTAATTAATCAAAGGGGGATATGAGATGAACTATATAAATAAATCATTTAGATTTATTTACTTAGTAGATGAATAGAGAAATTAATTAAATTGCTTGTGAATTCAATTAATTGGGAAGAGGAATTAATCAAATAACTGTGTATTTAATTAACTATCTTCAGACCATTTTTAGGTGTATACAGACACAACTTGGAGCCTTAGGGCTTATTACATAGTCTAGACCTAATCAATAGGCCTTCAAACACACATGTCACACGTTATATTCCTAAGCATAACCATGAATCAAAATGGTGTAGACACGTGTCAAAATGAATTAGACAAATTTCCTAGTGCCCCTACACCATACTCTCTGGGATAGGAAAACTCAAGTCCCTTGAGTTGCTAACTGGTTGATTGTGGTTCCATGCTTGAGGATATCACTTTCATTCATCCAAGTAGCTTCATGCTCAGGAAGTACCTTCCATTTGACTAGATAGTCTTTGTACACACCTTTCTCGGTTTGTTTGATCACCTTGGAGTCAAGAATGCACTCCAATTCCAATGACTTTCTAGGTGGTAGATCCTTCACCCACTCTGCATCCTCTTCCACAAGAGATGAACTAGGTGTTGCATATGTCAAGGATCCTTTGAAGGTTGTCAAATCACATACATTGAAGATGGGAGATATTTACAAGTCTGCTGGAAGTTCAAATTCATATGCATTGTTTCCAAACTTATGAACCACCCAGAGGGGACCTATCTTCTTCATGAGCAATTTAGAGGGTTGGCCCTTAGGCAACCTTTCTTTCCTTGGGTAGGCCATCACCAAATCCCCTACTTTGAACTAGACATCTCTCCTTTTAACGTCTGCTCTGAGTTTATACTTATCAACACTTTGTTGAAGTGAAGCCTTAACTTGTCCATGAATCTCCTTCATGGTGACAACAAAGTCTTCTCCTTGGGCACTCATTTTGTCCATGCCTCCAACATCTCTGAGTTCAAGTATCCCTCTATGATGTAAGTCATACATGGTGCAGGAGTACCTAGGACTTAGATTGTTTAGTTTTTTCAATTTTGGCTTGTACTAACCCTAGCCAAGTCAGTGGTGAATAAGGACTCCAGGAGGTTCCAAGAGTTATAGTTTTGAGTCAATGTAGGCCTAGGTTGTGTTCATACTTCTTAGGTTTGCATTTTTGTGTAAATAGTGAGTTTGAGTGGGTAATTGACCTTTTTGATGGTCAAAAGTGTTAAAACTTGGTATAGGCATTGTGGGGATTAAATTAGTTTTAGGAAAGTTTTAAAATCCATTTGTGATGACTTGGAATAGGTCTTATAGGTTGGAAAAACCAAAAGTGCAGAAATTGCAAAGTTGCAAAAAGTTGTCATGACAACTTTTGTCCTGAAATGGTTAGTGATGGAGTTAGGGATTGTTAAACACCCTAGGATGACTCTAGACATGGGAAAGCTATAAGAACCCTCTCTTTAACGATTACCAAGGTTGGTGAATGTTTTTTGCAAGCTTAACAATCTAAAACTACTCATTTTCAGACTAGTTGGCAATGTTTTAGCTTGATTTTACTCATTTTGTAATTGAAAATGGATTGAATCTATTGATCCAAAGATGGATTGAGTTTCTCTTGTGTTTTATTGTGTTGTTGTTTCAATTTATATCTTTGTAGATACTATTCATTAGTGTTTTCTTGCTTTAGTTTGCAAACAGACAGTTTTGGCTTCTATATAGCAGTTTTCTTGTAAATATGGTTGCCCCATGAGTTCCACATGTGCTACCATCACGAATTATTAGGAAATGGAGGGAAACCATCTATATAGTGTACATATGTAGGTGCAAGTACTGGAGAAGAGTTTAAGTATGTTTTTCACCTTGTTTTAGGCGAGTCCAAGAGCAACCCGACTAGAGGATATAAGGTGAAAATAAAGTGTTGAGTGCAGAGGTGGATGTCAGATCACTTTATAAGATTTTCAAGGGGTCCAAGAAGTTGGGAAAAAGTTTTCAATGCAAGGAGGAGCCTTGAAAAGTTCATTTTTTGCACAAACCCCAAATTGACGTGTCACTACCACCTAGAAGGCCTAAAAACCCTCCAAAACCCTCATTTTGGGGTTAGCACATTGAATGGTGGGTTAAGAAGCCAAAAAAAAAAAAATAACTTGAGGTTAGATGAACCATTGAAAGAAATCAAAAAAATGTTGGGGGTATTTTGGACTGTTTTCACTCAAACCCTAAAAAACTGGTTTTAGGAGGCCTAATTGGGCTAATTCCTTGTAGCCTTTTCTGGGCAAGATTTTGAAATCGGTAAGAAACCTATTGATGGAAAACCTCAAATGGAACCTAAATGCATCCAAAACATGAATGAAGTCACCTCCACACCTCTGCATCAACTCACAATGGTAGGAGGTCATTTTGACAATTTGTAGCCAAGAAGCCATAATTGAGTACATGGGAAGCACTGTGAATTGGTAGGGTTCATAGCCAAAACACTTGAAGAAAAAAACCATAGAGAGATCAAGAATCAAGCCCTACAAGAGATTGAGAAGGAATTGAAGGTCTAGAGAGAAACTAGGCCTGGCGAGTTGGTGCAATTGAGCAACACCATCTAGGTGAAGTGTTGAGAAAACTAGGTGAACCCCATCCAATTGGTATCAAAGCCTATAAGATTTGGGATAGGTGAGTAGATGTCCTTAGTGGAATCTATAGGAGACAACAGGCAGAGTTGGCAAAGAAAGTGGATGATCAAGAGGAAGAGAATAGACTTCTGAAGGAGAAGTTGCTAGAATTGGAGAGTAAGCTTGGAGAGGTAGAAACCAAGGCAGATGAAGTGTTGGTAAAGGTGGAAGGAGCAGAAGGGAAGGGAAGAGAAGTGTCAGAGATAGACAAGATACCTGAACTTGATCCTATCCTAGAGAAAAAACCTTTCCTGAAGGCATTGAAGGCCTTGAGTGGCAAATCACTAGAAGGATTGTCATTGTTCACTGGTAAGATGGAGGAAAATGTAGTCCTAGAATGGATAGAAGGCATGGAGAACCATTTTGAATGTAAAGGCATAAATGAAGCCTAGAGAGTCAAGGTAGCCAAGTCAAGGATGAGAGGAGCTACTCTCACATGGTGGAAATTTGTGCAAGATGAGAGGAAGAAAATGGGAAAAGCACCCATCTCTTCTTGGAAATGAATGTTAGTCAAAATCAAAGAAGTCTATCTCCCTGATGACTACAAAGTGCAAATTCATAGGAAGAGGCAAAACTTAAGACAAAAAGACCTTGATGCCAGTAGCTATACAAAGGATTTTCACAAACTTAGCCTTAGATCTCATGCAGTGGAAGAAGAGAGTCTCAAGGTTGCTAGGTACCTAAATGGTCTACGATGGAACATCCAAGAAGAAATCAGTCTAATGAGCCCAAAATCAGTCCATCAAACCTATAAACTTGCCCTTAAGGTGGAGGAAAAATTGAAAAGAAGACATGACTCAAGCAACAATAGGGGCAGGGGTAGAGGAAAAGACAATAGAGGCCATAGAGGAGGTTTTGGAGGAAGAAGTTCTGAACAAAGAACACAATGAGAGTCTAAACTCATTGAGCAACAAGATAGTGACACTAGTAAAGGAGGATTCAATAGAGGAAAGGGATCCAATAGTGGTTTTAGAGGAAGATCTAGTGGCCAAGGTAGAGGTTACTCATACTTTGCAACAATGAAGTGTTACCATTGTAACCAACTTGGTCATCCAACATATAGGTGTCCAGAGAAGGGATCATCATCTCAAGGTGGTGAAAGAATGAACTATCTTCAAGAAGAGTCTTCAAGAAACAAGACTTCAAAGGTTACCTTAGAGTCAGAGGTAGGTGACAACTTGACGATAAGAAGAACTTTGATCAAAGAACCAGTTAGAGAAGAGCCAAGCCAAAGAAGGTCCTTATTTAGGATCAAATGCAAGATTATGGACAAAGTGTGAAAAGTGATCATTGTGTCAGAAGAGGAAGTGAGCAAGCTCAAATTGCAAAGGATACCTCACAACAAACCCTACAGAGTCACCCGGTTGAACAAAGGCCAACATGTCCTAGTCAATGAGTAAGCATGGGTGGACTTTACACTTGGAAGGTATAAGGACAAGGTGTTATGTGATGTCCTACCCATGGATGCATGCCATCTTCTATTGGGAAGACCATGACAATTTGATAGACAAGTTATCCATGATGGAGCCAAGAATGCATACTCATTCAAGAAAGATGGAGACATTCAAGATTCAGTCTATCCTTGAAGAAGGTGAAAAGAGGGCAACAGGTCCTAATGTTCTTTTGGTGAGTGAAAAATAGTTCTTAAAGACACTTGAGGAAGGTGAAGGTATAGGGTTTGCACTAGTGATGATGCCCAAAGAGGAAGACAAGAAAGAGCAACCAAATTTGCCATTAGAAGTGCAAGATTTGTTGAAGAAATTCAAAGGCATAGTAAGTGAAGGACAACAAACCACCTTACCTCCTAAAAGAACCATAAGCCATAACATAGACTTCATTCTCAGAGCATCCTTGCCTAATAAGGCAGCTTATAAGATGACCCCTCAACAAAATGTTGAGATTGCCAAGTAAATCCAAGAGCTCTTAGACCAAGGCCTAATTAGGAAAAGTATTAGCCCTTGTGTTGTCCCTACCATGTTAGCACCAAAGAAAGATGATACTTGGAGATTGTGTATTGATTCTAGAGCCATAAATATGATCACCATCAGATATAGGTTCCCTATTCGTAGAATAGAAGACCTAATGGATTGTTTAGGGGAAGCTAAGTACTTTACCAAGATTGACCTTAAGAGTGGCTATCATCAAATTAGGATTAAGGAGGGTGATGAATGGAAAACTGCATTTAAGGCTACTGAGGGTCTTTATGAGTGTCTTGTAATACCATTTGGCTTATCCAATGCTCCAAGAACCTTCATGAGACTCATGAATGAGGTGATGAAGGAATTCATAGGTAAATTTGTGGTGGTATATCTAGATGATATTCTCATTTTTAGTAAAGATAGGGCAGCTCACATTAATCATTTGCAAGATATATTACAAAGATTGTATGATGAAAAGCTAACCATGAACTTGGATAAGTGTGAGTTTGTTAAGCAGTAGTTGGTTTACCTTGGGTTTGTGTTGTATCAAGGAAACCTCAAGATGGATCCCGACAAGGTTGAAGCCATTGTAAATTGGCCTACTCCTAAGTCAACAACAGAGGTGAGAAGCTTCCATGGGCTAGCTCAGTACTACACGAAGTTCATTAGGCAATTCAGTGCTATATGTGCACCAATGCTAGACACCATTAGAGGTGAAGTAAAGGCAAAGTTTCAGTGGGGTGAAGTAGAAAACAAAGGTTTTGAAACCTTGAAGGAGAAGATAGCTACCCAACCGGTGCTAGTGTTGCCTAGTTTTGAGAAACTTTTCATTGTAGAATGTGATGCAAGCAATGTTGCAGTAGGTGTTGTCCTAAGCCAAGAAGAAAGACCAATAGCTTTCCATAGTGAGAAGCTAAGTTATGCCAAGAGGAAATACTCCTCTTATGATATTGAGTTGTATGCTTTAGTGTAGGCATTGAGGAAGTGGAGACACTATCTCCTCCCTAAAGAATTTGTGGTCTATACAGACAACCAGGCATTGAGTTTCCTAAAATCACAAGACAAACTCAGTCATAAACACATGAAATGGGTGGAGTATATGCAGGCCTATACATTCACCATTAAGCACAAGAAAGGACAGTTAAACCGGGTAGCTGATGCATTAAGTAGAAGACTTTTGACAGTCCAAGAAATCCAATTAAGAAGCATAGGTGTGGACAATTTTAGAGACTTGTACCCGGAGGACAAAGACTTCTCAAATGCCTACAAGGTGTGTAAGGAGTATCAAAATCACTTCCATAGTAAGTATTCTGATTTTACTTTGCAAAGTGGACTATTGTTCAAAGGTGGGCAGCTTTGTGTGCCTAGAGGCTCAATGAGAGAAAACCTTATTCAAGAGAAGCATAATGGCAACCTTAGTGGACATTTTGGAGTCAATAAGACTCAAGAGTTGGTTCAAAGATACTGTTATTGGCCAAGGATGAATCAAGATGTGAAGAAATGTGTGGAGACTTGCATAGTTTGCCAAAAGGCCAAGGGTACTTCTACAAATGTCGAATTATACCAATCTCTTCCCATACCAAATAGACCTTGGGAATGAATTAGCATGGATTTTGTAGTGGGTTTACCAAGGACAAAGCAGGGATATGACAACATTCATGTCATTGTGGAAAGATTTAGCAAAATGGCTCACTTTGTGCCTTGCAAGACTACTCATGATGCATGTCAAATTGCTCAATTGTTATTCAAAGAGGTGGTGAGGATACATGGTTTACCCATGAGAATTGTTTCTAATAGGGACTCAAAGTTCATGAGTCATTTTTGGAAGACACTATGGCAAAAGCTTCGCACCAACCTTTCTTTTGGATCAGCCTACCATCCTCAAATAGATGGGCAGACCACAGTAGTGAATAGAAGCTTGGGAAACTTGTTAAGGTGCCTTACTAAGGAATATGGTCAAACATGGGATCAAGTACTCTCACAAGGTGAATATGCATATAATGATACCATAAATAGGACTACTAGCAAGAGCCCTTTTGAAGTGGTCTATGGTGTGCACCCAAGAGGCATTTTGGAGTTGAGAGACTTAGGAAGTGCAGCAGCAAGAAGTGGATATGCATAGGACTTTTCTCAATCAATGAAGAAGGTCCATGAATAAGTTAAACAAGCATTGATGGAGAACACAAGCAAACTCAAATAAAAAGTTTATGAAAAGAGGAAGAACGTACAATTTCAAGTGGGGGAACTTGTCATGGTGCACTTAAATAAATCAAGGCTACAACAAGGAGTTCCAAACAAGTTGCAAATGAGAAGGATAGGTCCATGTGCCATTCTAGCCAAGTATGGAGAAAATGCATACAAGGTGGATCTACCTAGTGACATAGGATTGTCACTGGTTTTCAACATAGAAGACTTAGTCTCATACAAGGGACTAGTTCAAGGTTTAGATTGCAGTCACTCAGAGGTTTCAGATGACATGAACAACCATCAGTTACCAACCAAACCAAATCCAAAGGCTGAGTAGGTGTTGAGTTCAAGGATCACCAAGAAGACAAGGCATCAAGCCTATTGGGAGCACCTAATCAAATGGCAGGGTATATATGATGCTAAAGCTACATGGGTAATGGAGATAGAGTTTAAGAAGCCTAGAATTGATCAGAATCTGATTCATAAGAAGGAGACATGATCTTCTTTTGTTTGGGAGAATGGTGCAGGAGCACCTAGGACTTAGATTTATTAGTTTTTTCAATTTTGGCTTGTACTGACCCTAGCCAAGTCAGTGGTGAATAAGGACTCCAGGAGGGTCCAAGAGTTAGATTTTTGAGTCAATGTAGGCCTAGGTTGTGTTCATACTTCTTAGGTTTGCATTTTTGTGTAAATATTGAGTTTGAGTAGGTAATTGACCTTTTTGATGGTCAAAAGTGTCAAAACTTGGTACAGGCATTAGGGATGGTAAATTAGTATTATTAAAGTTTTAAAATCCATTTGTGATGACTTGGAATAGGTCTTATAGGTTGGAAAGACCAAAAGTGCAAAAATTGCAAAGTTGCAAAAAGTTGTCATGACAACTTTTGTCCTGAAATGGTTAGCGATGAAGTTAGGGATTTTTCAATGCCCTAGGATGACTCCACATGTTGGAAAGCTACAATAAACCTCTCTTTCATTGTTACCAAGGCTGGTAAATGTTTTTTGCAAGCTTAACAATCTGAAACTACCCATTTTCAGACTAGTTGGCAGCATTTTAGCTTGATTTTACTCATTTTGTAATTGAAAATGGATTGAATCCTTTCATCCAAAAATGGATTGAGTTTCTATTATGTTTTATTGTGTTTTTGTTTCAATTTAGAGCTTTGTAGATACTGTTCATTAATGTTTTATTGCTTTAGTTTGCAAACAGCCAGCTTTGGCTTGTATATAGCAGTTTTCTTGTAAATATGGTTGCCCCATGAGTTCCACATGTTCTGCCATCACAAATTGTTAGGAAATGGAGGGAAACCATTTTTATATTGTACATATGTAGGTACAAGTACTGGAGAAGAGTTTAAGTATGACTATCACCTTGTTCTAGGCGAGTCCAGGAGCAACCTGACTAGAGGAAATAAGGTAAAAATGAAGTGCCAAGTGAAGAGGTGGATGTCAGATCACTTTATAAGATTTTTAAGGGGACCAAGGAGTTGGGAAAAAGTTTCCAATGCAAGGAGGAGCCTTGAAAAGTTCATTTGTTGCACAAACCCCAACTTAACCTGTCGCTGCCACCTAGAAGGCCTAGAAACCCTCCAAAACCCTCATTTTGGGGTTAGCACATTGAATGGTGGGTTAAGAAGCCAAAACAAAAAAAATCAGTTGAGTTTAGATGAAAAATTGAATAAAATTCAAAAAAAATCTGGGGCCTTTTGGACCGTTTTCACTCAAGCCCTTAAAAACCAGTTTTAGGAGGCCTAATTGGGCTAATTCCTTGTAGCCTTTTCTAGGCAAGATTTTGAAATTGGTAAGAAACCTATTGATGGAAAACATAAAATGGACCCTAAATGCATCCAAAACATGAATGAAGACACCTCCACACCTTTGCATCAACTCACAATGGTAGGAGGTCATTTTGACAACTTGTAGCCAAGAAGCCATAATTGAGTACATGGGAAGCATTATGAATTGGTAGGGTTCCTAGCCAAAACACTTGAAGAAAAACACCTTAGAGAGATCAAGAATCAAGCCCTAGAAGAGATTTAGAAGGACTTGAAGGTCTAGAGAGAAACTAGGCTTGGTGAGTTGGTGCAATTGAGCAACACCAGCTAGGTGAAGTGTTGAGCAAACTAGGTGAACCCCATCAATACACAACCTCAAATGGACTCCTCCCTATACTTCTATTGATTGAATCATTGTATGCATATTCAACTTGTCCAATCACCAAGTCCCAACTTTGTCCATGCTTCCTAGTAAGGCATCTAAGGAGATTCCCAAGGGATCTATTAACCACCTCAGTTTTCCCATCAGTTTGAGGGTGGTATTCTGAATAAAATGATAGTTTGGAACCTAATTTCTTCTAGAGAGTCCTCCAAAAATGAACATCAAACTTGGAGTCTCTATTAGTGACAATATTGAGAGGCAAACCATGTATCCTTACAACTTGTTTGAAAAACAGGCCTATAATATGAGATGCATCATTTGTGCATTTACATGGCACAAAATAAGCCATCTTGTAGAACCTATCAACAATTACAAAGACACTATCAAATCCCCTAGGAGTTTTGGGCAATCCAAGTACAAAATCCATACTAAGGCTTTCCCAAGGCCTAGTAGGAATTAGTAAAGGCTAATACAATCCTGCATTAGTTGAAACACCTTTTCCCTTTGACAATTAGGACAATGCTCCACAAATATTCTTACCTTTTCTTGCATCTTAGGCCAAAAGCGAAACCTTGATACCTGCTCTAAGGTTTTGTCTAAACCAAAATGACCTCCAAGGCTGCCATTGTGCTTCTCTCTAATGATATTCTCCCTCATAGAGCATTGAGGAATGCATAGTTGATTCCCCTTGAAGAGAAATCCATCCCACAACATAAAATCAGAAAACTCAACATGAATAGAGCCAACAAACTTAGTACATACATCATATGAATCCTTGAAATCATTATCCTCCTTGTGTATGGCTTTAAGATAATCAAAACCAACACTTTGCAACTAAATTTCTTGGATAGTGAGGGTTCTCCTGCTCAAAGCATCTGCAACCTTATTAGACACACCCTTCTTATGCTTGATGGTAAAGGTGTAAGGTTGGAGTTGTTCAACCCACTTGATGTGCCTTTGGTTCAACTTCTCTTGCCCATTAAGAAAACTTAATGCATGGTTATCAGTATAAACAATAAACTCCTTTGGAAGAAGGTAATGGTGCCACTTTTTGAGTGCTTGCACCATGGAATAGAGCTCAAAATCATAGGTGGAATACCTTTGTTTAGCCTCATTCAACTTCTCTGAAAAGAATGCCATCAGATGTCCTTCTTGACTAAGGACTGCACCTATTGCCTGCTTGCTTGCATCACATTCAACTGCAAAAAGTTGATCAAAGTTATGGAGTCTCAAGGTGGTAAGTTCTACAACCTTCCTCTTCAAAATCTCAAAGTTTTGAGATGCCTTCTCTATCCATTCAAACTTGCATTTGATTCCTCCTTTTATGGTGTCAAGTATAGGAGCACAAACATGACTAAAACCCTTGATGAATTTTCTATAAAAAGTATCCAATCCATGAAAGCTCCTAACACCACTTGCTATCCTAGGTGTAGGCCAATTTACAATAGCATCATCTTAGAAAGATCCATTTTCAAACATCCATTAGAAACCACAAAGCCTAGATACACCAACTCAGTTTTCATGAATTCACACTTCTCTAGATTGATTACCAATTGCTCCTCATGAAGCTTCCTCAAAACCTGATCCAAATGCTTCAAATGCTCCTCCTTGGACCTACTAAACACCAAGATGTCATCAAGATAAACAATAACAATGTTTCCAATAAATTCTCCCAATACCTCATTCATGAGGCGCATAAAGGTACTAGGTGCATTTGTGAGGCGAAATGGCATCACCATCCACTCATATAAGCCCTCATTTATTTTAAAGATTGTCTTCCACTCATCACCAAGTCTGATTCTGATTTGATGGTAACTTGACTTCAAATCAATCTTTGAAAAATAGCATGACCCTCCAAGATAGTCCATTACGATTTCAATCCTAGGCATAGGAAGCTGGTACCTAATTGTCATCTTGTTGATGGCTTTAGAATCAGTGCACATCCTTCATGTTCCATCTTTTTTTGGTTCTAACATAGTGGGTATAGAACATGGGCTCAAACTCTTCCTAATCAACCCCTTATCCAAAAGTTCTTGCACTTGTCTCTCTATCTCCTCATTCTGACTAGGAGTCATCTTGTAGGCAGCTTTATTAAGTAAGGTCACACCAGGGATTAGATCAATTTAATGACTGATTTCTCTGATGGGAGGCAAGTTATCTAGCATGTCTTTGGCCATAACTCCCTTATATCTATCCAACATGGCTTGCACTTCACCAGGAATCTCCCCTTTCTCACCATTTCCTTGCTTGGACTCATCCTTTGGTTGCAAAACTAGAGCATAGCCTTGGGTTTCTTCTTGCTTGAGGACCTCTAAAAACTCCTTTCCACTAAGAAACATGACATTTGGACTAACAATCTTCTCTTCCCCTTGATCAGGTAAAGGATCCATCCTAAACTATCTACAATTCTTGGTAATGACATACACATTCTTCTCCCCATCATGTTGTGCTTTGACATCATACTACCAAGAGTGACCTAACAATAGGTGACAAGCATCCATAGGAAGGATATCACACAAGATCTTATCCTTATAGTCTCCCATTTCAAAATCCACCCAAGTTTGTTCATCTACTACTACATGTTTCCCCTTGTTAAGCCAAGACACTGTATAAGGACTCATATGTGGTAACCTTTTCAATTTTAACTTCTCTACCATTTCCAAAGCAACAATATTCTTTGTGGATTCAGAATCAACAATTACCTTACAGACCTTACCATGTGACTTGCAGGTAGTCTTGAAGAGGGACTTTCTTTTTGGTGGTTCCTTGTGTTGAGGTACCTTCAATAATGTCCTTCTTAGCACGAGGCTCTCTCCATCCAAGGTAGGACCTACATTTACCATGGGGGAATTGACACTTTGTCCATCATCCTCTTATACAAGTTGGTTCCTTCTTTCTGCTCCATGTAAACTAGAAGCTTTCTTAGGGCATCTATTCATGGTATGGCCCACTTGGTTGCAATTGTAGCACTTGCCAGTGAAGATGCCAGGAACCTTTCCTTGACCTCCTTGTCTACCCCTACCAAAAGGTCTTCTTTATCCTCTAAAACCTCCATTATTATTGTTGAACTCTCCATTGGACTCTTGGTGGTTAGAATCACCATTTTTAAAAGGAGTATTCCTTCCTCCATAGCCACCTCTACTTCTGAAATTTCTGCCACCTCTTCCTTTATTGTTTTGCTCTCCTCTCCTCTTTATCTTATCTTCCACTCTCAATGCCAATTGAAAACAATTGTGTATAGTGTTTTGAGCCAAGATTCTTATCTCATCTTGTATGTTTGTCTTAGCCCATTTAGGTATCTAGCCACCTTCTCTGCCTCATCTTCATGTTTCCTTAATCTAAGACTTAGTTTGTGAAATTTTTCAGTATATGCATTCACATCCAACTCTCTTTGTCTGAGATTTTGCAGCTTCTTGTACATCTACACTTCATAGTCTATTGGTAGGAATTGGCTCTTGATTTTGTTCTTCATCCTCTCCCAAGAGGATATCTTCTTCTTCCCTCCTTTCATCCTTTCTTCTTGCAGCACTGTCCACCACAACAAGGTTGACCCCTTGAGTCTATACTTTTCCAAAATCACTCTCTTTTCCTCAGGAACTTCTTTGTATTCAAAGTGGTTGTCGAGTGCTTCTATCCAATCAAGAACCTCTTCTCCATTCAAGCTACCACCATAGGCAAGTAAACTCTTTATATTGTCTCTATTTACTATCTTTAAATAATCCAAGAATATATTTTGATCAGGGACCATATTCTGAGCCTCTTTGGCAATAGCCTCCTACTCCTCATCCTCTTTCTCTTCCTCTGAGTCATCATCCCATGCTTTGTCCTTTCCTTTGGACTATCTGGTCTCTTTAAGTTTCTCAACAAGCATATCCTCTACCATATTCTTGATGGCCTCAGGGTTCATTTCCTTAGGAGGCATTGTGTCAGCCTCTTCTCTACCTTCTGTGTTTGACATACACTATTTCACCCCAGTATTGGCTCTAATACCAATATGATGCAGAGGGTTCAGTGTTGTTATACCACTTGCTTGGTTTTTCTCACTAAAGGGTTTTCACTTGGTTCCTTTCAATGAACCAATGTCTTCAACCTTCCCAAGGTATCAAGTACTTTCCCTAGATCCCTCCCAAGGATCTCTCTACTCAAATCAACTCACAACTGACAAGGTGTCTCCTACTCTTAAGGTTTCAACCCTTCTACCAAGGACACCTAACAACCCCAAACCCCAAGCAATGGGATCTTTGCTCAAATGGTGAAATATGATTTGTGTGGATGGAAAACCATGGTAGACAAGGCATTTTTATTCCTCTAGACCTCTTAATCAAATTCTACAAGACCCCAAAAGCATTTTGTCACTAAGAGACCTAGTGAGGATTACAAGCAATTAGGCCTCCTCTTTGAGTTTTTGGACTAACACTTCCAAATTCACTAAACAACACCCAAAATAAATTTCAAATTCAAATAACCTTGTGGACACCCTAAAGGACTTCACAACTTAGCATCTGGGTTTTGAGTACGGATGGTCAAACCCTACTGACCCTATTTAGGCTCTTCTAGATGGTATTGGGAATTAGGCTCTCAAAAGCTTCACAAGTCACAAAGGAAAGAAGATTAACACTTGTCAGCAAATGTCCAAGTGTCATTCTCATGCCAAGTTTTATCATTGTTCAGTTTGTTGTCCAAGGTTTCCACACACTTCTTATGCTGCACAAGCTTGCCACATAAGCGATGCCAAGCCTAGGGCATCATCTTAAGAAAGGCAAATGACACTTATTTTCTCCAAAACCACCAGGAACATTTATTATACATGTCAAATCAACATCCCCCAAGTTTTCTAACCGATCCCATAGAGAAATGTTGATTTGTGTCTCTGTTTGCATCCAAACCCTGGTTTTGAGGGTTTTCTCAGGCCAGTGAGAAAGAAAATTCAATTCCTTCCAAACCCGAAGGTCTCAAAACCTTAAATCAACTCCAAAAGAAAGATGAAACTTTGTTTTTTCTTTTCAAATATTTATTTCATTCCCACCATTCATACAAAACTATACAAGAACATAAAACTTGAGAAGGATGCAAGAAATTACAACAACAATTTGTTTTGAAGACAAGAATTTCTTTCAATATCATCTCTAACCAGTTGGAATTGTTTCATGAGGCTTATATCATGCCAAGGAACTCCTCAAACCACCTCCAATGCATACAATCAACCAACTAACCTTTGGGATAACCATATTTCAAAATCTTGCAAGAAAAGTTGCTTAAGACAATAATGCAACTTTTGTCCACTTGATATAATTTAGTCTTGCTTTCACACCAAAGGTCAAGAATGAACATACCACACATTTAAGATCCCTAAACACCAAAAATACATATAAAATTCCCATACAAGGCCTTTGACCAAGTTGACACACCTTGGAGCCTCAAGGCATATTACACTGTCTAGACCTAATCAATAGGCCTTCAAACACATACACATCACACATTCTATTCCTAAGTATAACCATGAATCAAAATGGTGTAGGCACATGTCAAAATTAAGTAGACACATGTCCTAGTGCCCCAACACCAAATGAATAGCTTATTCCATGACACGATACACACATTCATGGAAGACTATGTAGATAATTTGCTAGCAAAATCCAACACAAGAGATGATCATCTAAACATGTTGGCTAAAATATTTGATAGACTTGAGCAACACAATGTACGAATCAATCCAAAAAATGTGTTTTCAGAGTAACATCTAACAAACTATTGGGATCCATTTTATCTAATCATGACATTGTAATAGATCCTGAAAAAGTAAAAGCTATTTAAGACATGTCATCACCCACTACACTCAAGCAACTCAGAAGCCTGCAAGGCAAATTACAATCCATAAGGTGCTTCATTGCCCAATTGGCAGAAAAGTGCCAACCTTTTCAACATCTTTTAAAGAAAGGTGTCACATTAAAATGGACACAACAATGACAAGAAGCATTCCAGAAACTTAAAGATTATCTTTTTTCTACACCAGTCTTGGTTCCACCCATGCATGAGAAACCATTACTCATGTATATAGCTGCAACAAATTCCTCCTTAGGTGCCCTCCTAGCACACCATAATGAATATAGGAAAGAAAGAGTTGTCTACTACATCAGTAGGATATTCATTGGATATGAACTCAATTACACACCAATAGAACACAAAAAATGAGACATTATATGTTGAGTCATAAAGTCCAAGTCATTGCACACTTCGACCCACTCAAATACTTGATGAACATAGCAACATTAACCAGAAGGCTTGCCAAGTGGGTCATGATACTCAGTGAATTTTACATCAAATATGTCTATAGAAAAGTCATCAAAGGACAAATCATAGTAGACCAACTTGCAGAAGCACCCCTACAAGACAATCATTCGATAGTGGTAGATTTTCCAGATGAATCAATATTTGCACTATCAGCACAAACAAACTGGAAACTATACTTTGAAGGGTCTCACACAAATCATGGAGGAGCATGAATTCTATTCATTACTCCTCAAGGAGATCCTATTCCCAAATCATTCAGGATCAACTTCCCTTACACCAATAACATTGTTGAATATGAAGCCCCAGTGATAGGACTTCATACTACACTACAATGGAAGATCATGGAACTACAAGTATTCTGAGAATCACAAATTATTAATAACCAAGTCAATGATGATTATAGTACAAAATATGATAAAATTACACCCTACAAACAATTAGTGGATGGATACAAACAATATTTCACCAATGTAACATTTGAATAAATACCAAGAGCATAAAACAAGGCAACCGATGCAATGGAAATAGTAGGCTCTCTCTTGTATATGCCTAACAATGGAACTCACTTTTACTTTCAAGTGGAACAACACATTGTGCCATCTTACTAAATACCATCCATTGAATATGTATGTATTATAACAGAACCCGAGTCCCCATGGTAAATAGATATATATGCATACCTTCATGATCAATATATACCTCCCGATCTTTCACGAAATCAAAGAAAGGTACTCATCTGGAAATCATCAAGACATTCAATCATTTCTAACACTTTATATGGAAAGAGTGTAGATGATACCTTGCTCAGATGCCTCAATGTTGATTAAGCACAAATCACCCTAAGAGAAGTCCATGACGACATATGTGGAGCACATTCTTCTGGACCAACCCTAGCAAAAACACTGTTACGAATAGGTTATTATTGGCCTACAATGGAAAATCATGCTTACAAGTATGTCCAAAGATGCAAATAGTGCTAAGTACATTGAAACTCGATCCATGCACCTTCTCAAGATCTTCAGCCAATAACATCACCATGGCCATTTTCACAGTGGGGACTAGATCTTGTGGGGAAAATACACCTTAGCTCCTCCAATGGACATAAATTTATACTCATAGCTACTGAGTACTTTACCAAATGGGTTGAAGAAATCTTGATGACCTTCACAACAAGAAAGCAAATAGGTAAGTTCATTTTGAATTATATCATTTGTAGATATGGAGTCCCCATGTGCATTGTAACTGACAATGGGCAACCCTTCAAAAATCAAGAAGTGAGTGAACTTTGTGAATAAATTCAAATCTAGCAACATTTTGTGAAACCCTACTATCCCCAAAGCAACAGTCAAGAAGAGGCAACAAATAAGATTATTTTAAAAAAATTAAAGAAAGTTGTTAACAATAGTAGATGAGATTGGCATCTTTGGGTAAATCCATCTCTCCGGGCCTATCAAACTAGTGTCCGCATAGCCACTTGTGCCACACCTTACTCTTTGGTTTATAGTTCAGAAGCTATTTTCCCTATTGAGGTAGAATTTCCATCACTAAGAGTCTCTCTAAAACACATTATATCGGAAAAAGACTACAGAGTAGCATGTTTGCAAGAACTAGAATTCCTAGACGAAAAACAACAAAGCACACTAAATCAGTTACAAGGATATCAAAATAGAATGAGAAGAAGGTACAACAAAAGAGTAAACCCACATTGCTTTGAGGTAGGAGACCATTCTTAACGAAAATAATAGGAATCTCGCTGAACACAAATAACCAAAGTAGTTAGAAATGACTCTTATAATTTGCAAATGATGAAGGGAGATCCACTCCTCGATCCCATTAACAACATGAACCTAAAAATATATTACATGTAAAGGGTTGGGTTTTAATTAGAATTTACTTTATGTACTTGCATATCATTTTGAAAGCATTGCATATCATGTAGTTTCCTTCTTAAAGGCATCATATTCATATCATATATAACGAAAGATTGTCTAAGTTATTCACCTAGCTGCACTGAAGGGAGAGAAGGTTGTCTCATTTCCTATATGTTTGATCATGAAGTCCTTAAAGGCCTTTAGTCATTCATTTTCAAAGGTTGCCTTGTTATTGAGCATTATATATGGTTGTGTCGAGGTTTCACTATTGACACTTGTTACCCAAAATCCATCAATTGCTATATCTCACAAATTAATCATGTTACCCAAAATCCATCAATTGCTATATCTCACACATTAATCAATAGCTCTAAGTCATTACAGATACCTAGTTGATCATGTGGCTAGTGAAAAATCCAAAATTCTACTTCAGCGTCATTGTAATTGTCATACCCATGTAGGATTCATTACTTACAAGTCAAGGCAAGAAAATAAAGAAAAGAAAAGAAAAATACTATGCCAATATCCATCTCAAGGTAAAATAAACAATGATATATTACTGAAATATCACACATACAAGTGCAACAATAAAAGCTTGGAACATGCAAATAACTCCATCAGGGCTATGGATGCCTGCTAGCAATGGCGTAATATTTGAGAGATTACAATGCATAACCTTGTCAAAGCCATAAAATATTGTTGGAAATGAGTCTCTATCTAGGATGCTTTTGAAGTTAGAATAACTCACATAGCTAGCCTCATAGGATTCCAAGGGTCTTTGATGGTTATAAGAGTCATAATGGATTCAAATGCACACATATTGGCAAAAGAAGATCAAAGTTTCAAGAATTGATGGAGAAGTTTTTCGCGCTGCCATTCATAAATCTTGGCTACATAGTGTGTTAGATTAGATGATCTAAAACCTTTTGAGAATGGATTGAACTCCTATCTCTGAAATGTTTCACACCTTCAATTCAATCAATGCATTTCAGAATGAGGGGCACACACAATCATAATTGTTTGAATAGGTACTGCATTTTCATTTCACATATTTCATTAGTATAATTTTAATTTGAAAAATTTATTGTCTCGACCATATTCTGCAGATCATCATATCATACAGGTTTGCATACTTGGGGGTATAGTTGAAAAAATCCTAAAAAATCACAAAAAAGTCTAGAAAAAATCAAAACATTCATATAAAAGTCCCGAAAAAATCAAAACATTCAGATAAAAGTCTGAAAAAATCAAAACATTCAGATAAAATCCTGAAAAAATCAAAACATTCAAATAAAGTCCTAAAAAAATCAAAACATTTAGATAAAGACCTGAAAAAATCAATCAAAAACATTTAGATAAAGTCCTAAAAAAATCTGCCAAAAACATTCAAATATCGATCCACAAAATAAAAAAATTTAAAAATTAATTAACAAACTTGCAATAAGTTGTCTCGCAAGAATCAAACACCCTAGCAGATATCCAACAAACACTTCACATGAAGTTAAACAAAGGATACAACTATCTTGTCAAAACATCTGCAATCAAGCTGATCACTTGTCTAATCTATTGAATCACTATCGAACTATCAACGTGATCAACATCTCGTCTTAAACAAAATCGGTACACTCGAAACTAGACAAGTCAGTCTTAAACATGGTCCAAAACTTTTGAAACTAGATATTATCAAAATCACATTAAACATATCAAAGCAAAGACACAGTTAGTCCAACTGCTGAGTTTTGCCTATTTTGGTTGAATATTTTTATCAAATTGGCGAAGATCATTGCTTTTAGCTACTCAAGGATGTCCAAAAAGTGACTAGAGGAGCCATGATGGGCATGATCATTCTTTGTTTGTTTTTTGTGGTTTGAACTAATGAAGTTTCAACATAATTGTGTTGTGGGTGTCTATGATAAGTACATTCGCTCTGTGAATGCCGCACATACCTTGACTTCCAACATAATTTTCAAAATGGAGGGTTCATTCCTTGTTTGCTATGTGTTTGTTTCTTGGAATGATATATCTATACATCTTGGTTCCTCATACCCTGGTGTAATAAGTTCCATTGTTACATAATAAGGCTCAATGATGATAATGTATTGCACTAAGCAACAAAGACTTTCTCATCAACGTTTTATCAATCGAGATGATTTTATCAAATTCTATTTTTGGAATAAATAAAGGTTGGTTCAATTAGTTCATCATTTCTTATCTATTTTCCATTTAACCACTAACATTTCTTCTAAAATTCATAAATTTTCAACACCTATTTTGACACAACAAAAACATCACAAATATTTTCATTTAAATCATTTCATATCTACATATAATGTTGCATTAGATCATTTTTACACATTCACATTTACATTTTGAATAACATTTGCATTGTCACAAGCATTTCACTTGGGCAATTTTAGATCATCATCGCACATAGATTCATTCCTCATAAAATAAATGCACATTACATATACCTCATCATATCACATTCACATTAGTTGCATCATCAAATAAGAATAAAAAGCAAAAACATTATATCATAGAATGCACCATCAACTAAGGCATAACTCATCACAAAATAATTCATCTAATATATCTCATCAATGTGTTAAAATACATTGTATCTATGATACATCATCAATAACAAAGTATCTCAATCGATGCTACCTCTATTAGTAGGCATATCTCATCTAGCACCAGTCTATCCTGATGGCACCCTAGGTGGACCTATCACTCTTTCATTGCTAGTTTGTTGAGAGGTAGACCAACTTGATCTCCTCCCCATTAAAGCACTAAAACTAGGCTCTCTTCGACCCTCACGAATGACTCTCTCATAACCCTGCCTATAATAAATAGCCTCCTGTGCACCAATAAAATATCCACCTATCTAGATACATGCCTCTTTTAATGGCCCAAATAATTGATTGTATGCATCCACGATGATCTGAGCCTACTTGAATTCCTCATCCCTCTCTCTTTGTAGTCGATCTCTATCAACAACTATCTGATCCCTCTTTGTAGTTAGCTCCTCCATCGCCCACCGATACTAATCTCTATCCCCCATATGTCACTATCCCAAGGTAGCGACCAAGTCCTCCAAACTCCTAACCTAAGCCCTCAT
Source organism: Cryptomeria japonica (assembly GCF_030272615.1). Lineage (NCBI taxonomy): Eukaryota > Viridiplantae > Streptophyta > Pinopsida > Cupressales > Cupressaceae > Cryptomeria > Cryptomeria japonica. The sequence goes on from NC_081415.1 coordinate 252,229,719, forward strand.
TCCCTCCTTCTCATAATCTCCCTCCTCATCACCTCCCTCCACACCTCCTGTCTCCATGGCCTGGGGCATATCAATATCATGTCCACCATCCCCACCCTCATCCCCATCACTGCTCGATGAACCTAATACTGACTCATCACTCCCACTCTTACCATAACTACTCATAGATGCAGTATCTCCACCAACATCCACATCCTCCTCTCCACTATCAACCTGTTATGCAATTGCTGGTATCAGATCTATTCGACTCTTATCCCGACCTCCATCTCTACCTCCTCTATACCATCCTCCTTGACCTCCATCTCTACCTCCTCTATCTCATCCTACTCAATCTCCATCTCTCCCTCCTCTATCTATCCCTCCTCTATCTGTCCCTTCTCCATATCTACCTCATCCTCTCCCTCTCCCTCTCCCTCTGAGACTCCTATTGTGCCTAATCTACTAGGCTCCAATAAAAACTGTAGGATCTATCAAAGGTATGGGCCTATGTTGTATGCACCATACACTATACTGTGTTGTAGTCCCTAAATCTACAACACTAGCTAACCAACCCCACTAAACAAGAGCAAGATTATTGAACTCTGCAATGGCAATATGAGGCTACACACATGCACCCCAATCATGAATCTCATGAGTTGTATAAACAAAATAGGATGTAACATCTGGAACACCGTGTATCTCCCCAAACTATTAGAATACACAGCCAGGAAGATGCATATCAATCACTCTATGACCACCAACATCTTGCCCAATAAGGTACCTCTACCGTTGGCAAAAAGGAAGATGTTGGGCATCATCAACCGAACAAGGACAAGTAAGATAAGGTCTCCATGAGAAGTACTGTAATGTATCAATTTGATGATGCCAATACAAAATGTTACCCAATACCCTATGTCTCACTCCAACAGCGTATCTATAAGCATATGGCTGCTCTGGCTGTAAATCAACATGTATCTTAGGCCAAAATATATCAATGTGCTCCCAAGCTCATATCTGGAGCAAAGTAACCATTGGCATTTGCATGAAGATTGCATTAATTATATGTTATGTTGCCATTGATGTCAATTAACTAGTAATGATATTGTTGATATTGTTGTAATATTGTTTTTTAATCGGTAGGAAGAGCTAAGTGAAGGAAACTATTATCGGTAGGTAAGTTTGTGGAGTGAACCGGTAAACCCTACCTGTTGTTTTTGATAAACCCTAACCGATTAAGTTTTGTGAATTGGTTATATTGGTTTTTGATTTGATGATGAGCGGTAATGATTATGACAAGTATGATTATTGTATGAAGATAATCTCAAGTGATTTTGGCGCGTTGATGAAACAATTTTTGTCTAGGGAATGAGAAAGTATATTCTATATAATGCAAAGCGCATGATGAGCAACTAAGATCTATGAAGCGGTGATCAAGGAGCGGTTGAGGTTTTCTTGATTGATGTGCAAAGATTGCTATGTAATCCAACAGTCATACTTGAACCAACTTGTTTGTAATCTCTATGAGAGGATTAGGTTTTTGTTGTGTTACCAACCTAATTGATTTGTTTATAAGATCGATGAATTGTTTAATTTCAGAGTTGGCAAAGTTTTAGTTGTGTGTGAGGTTGCCAAACCAGATGATGTATCTGCAGTTTGAGTAAAGGCAGATAGGATCATGAATAGGATCTGAACAAGCAAGTGTAGTGCTATTCAAATAGATCTTCAAACTCCTATTATTTTCTAACAATTATAGTAGAATTGAAATCCCTTAACCGGGTAAGCTCTAACAAGCTTGGCTCTATTCAAATCCTTTAACAAGGTGATCCATTAGCTTGGATTTTCAAATCCTTTATCGAGGTTACTCCTCATGGGGTATTTCTTCTAACAAGACATTATAGTCAATTCCTTAACTAGGTGGTCCCTAACAAAATATGTTCTCAACAGGACTTTTGTAAAGCTTTAATAGGCTTGGCTCCTAACAGGGCAAACTTTAGAAGAGTTCAGATAGTTATCTTGTGAGTCTCATCTCACCATAGTTTTTCCCATTTGGGTTTCCACGTCAAAAATATTATGTCAAGTGGTGAATGTTTTGAGGTTATGTTCTTATGGTTGATTTTATTAACTACTTAATCCACTTTGATAAAGTCATGATAACCAGAAATATTGTGAAATGAAGGTTTACTGCATAAGTAAAAGCATTTGGATGTTTATGGGTTTAAAGTTATTTACTATTAATTTGTTGTAATAGTCAACCGGTTTTTCTTAAGAGTTTTTATCTTGACAGTGATATCGCATTGATAGTTCTAAGTTTACTTTGAGATTTATTTTGAGATTGGTGAAGTTATTGTCAGTTTTTCCATCTACTAATTCACCCCCACTCTCAGTAGTTGACTAGATTCTTATTCTTTCATCATACCATCAATTGGTATCAAAGCATATTAGGTCCTATAAGGTCTAAGCCTAACAAATTGAGGTAAAGATCTTGCAGATCATGATGAAGAAGGAAGGTCCAAAGTTTAATAGAGAGAACCCTAGGATATGGAGTGATAGAATGAAAATTTACATCAATAGTCTAGGACACCTGTATTGGGAACATGCCAATACTAAATATGTTGCACCTAATGGGATTATGACTGATGATCAGAAGAAAGAAATACAAGAAAACAATCAAGCATTAGAGGCTATTATTAGTTCTTTGTTTGATGCAAAGTATGTAGATGTTCATGGTCTAGAGACTGCATATGAGGTATGGCAAAAACTTAAAGAGATTTATAGTGGTGATGAACATGTTAAGATTGCTAAAGAAGAGAGTCTAAGAGGGAAGTTTGAAGACATGTAGATGGCTGAAGGTGAGAATATCCAAAAATATGGTCAAAGGATAAACGAGATAGTTGATGAAATTAAGAGTGCAGGAGGTAAAGCGGAAGATGCCACGGTGATCAGTTTGGTACTCAGAACCCTGCTACCAGTCTATGCTATCTGAGTTGCAACCATTCAGGAGCCAAAATCTATTGACAAAACTAAGGTAACCCTTGACTCCATCATTGGCAAGCTTACTACTTTTGAATTGAATGGTTATGATGGTAGTGTACAAAAATCTGAGTCTACATTTAGAGCTTCTGTTTCTAACCCATCTATGAGGAAAAGTAGAGATGTCAGTCACCATTATGAATCTAGATCCAACAAAGAAGCTGATGATGAAGACAATTTAGTTGAGCTTGAAGCATTGTTGGCTAAGTGGTTGCCCAAAGGCACTAGTAAATATAGAGGTAAATTACCTTTAAAATATTTTGCATGCAACAAGATTGGACATATAGTTGCTAACTGTCCTAATGGTGAAAATGAACACAAGAGAGAGAGATTCAAGAAGTATAAGGGTAAAGGCAAGAGAGATTGTCTTATTGTTGTTGATAATGGTATCGCTGATGAGGAATGTGATGGTGATGCTAATGAAGATATTGTGTTTGTAGCCATTAAAGAAGAAATATCTTATCAGAAGGTGTTAGTATCAAGGATGGACAACTTTGATGATTGGATCATTGATAGTGGTTGTTCACATCACATGACCAGTGATCGGAGCAAATTTCTTTCTTGGAAGGAATTTGATGGTAGAGTTGTAAGATTTGGTAATGACTCACCCTGCATGGTTAAAGGTAAGGGATCTATTTCTCTTAATGGTAAGAGCAGTACATATGATGCTTACTGGGTTGAAGGTCTGAAGCACAATCTTTTGAGTGTGGCACAACTCAATAACAAAGGATACCCATTGGAGTTTAAAAATGGTATGTGCAAAATCTATGGGAGCCAAGGTGAACTAATTGCAACCGGGAAGAAAACTAAAGGTAACTTGTTTCACCTTAATCCTAAAGTCAACAACTATTTAATTGCAAAGATAGATGATAGTTAGCTTTGGCATACGAGATTTTGTCATATAAACTTTGATAACATTTGTAAAGTAAGACTAAGATAGTGAGAGGTTTGCCTCAGTTGGACAAATCGGTTAATGCTCTTTGTAAGGAATGTCAGTTGGGAAAGATGACATCCTTGAATTTCAAGAGCAAATCTTTTTCAGCAGAGCATCTATTAGATTTGGTTCATATAGATCTTTGTGGACCAATAAGGACAAAAAGTATTCAAGGTGACAAATACTTTATGATCTTCACTGATGATTGCTCAAGGATGATATGGGTCACATTCTTGAAGGATAAGACTGAATCTTTTTGTAAATTCAAGGCATTTAGGGCCTTAGCTAAGAAGGAGAGCGATAAAAAGATAAAATTTCCAAGGATTGATTAAGGCAACGAATTTACTTTTGAGGAATTCACTAGATATTGTGAAGAAAATAGTATCAAACGACAACTTTTTGCACCAAGGACACCACAACATAATGGTATCACAATGAGAAACAACCAGTTAGTTGTTGAAGCTGCTAGGACGATGTTGATACAAGGAGGTGTAGTGAAATTTTTTTGGAGAGAAGTTGTTAGCACAACTGTCTACACAATAAACTAGGTTTTGGTAAAAAGAGGTAAGGACAAGACTCCTTATGAATACTAGTATGGAAGATCACCTGATGTTAGTTATTTCAAGATATTTGGAAGCAAATGTTTTATTAAGAGAGGTAATTATGTCAGTAAATTTGAGGCTAAAAGTGATGACGAGATATTTCTTGGTTATTTCACCAAGAGTACAAGTGTTTTAACAACCAGACACAAAGAATTATGGAGAGGGATGATGTTCAAGTGGATGAATATCCCGAAGTCTTAGAGGGAACCAGTTTGGAGAAAAAGGATGAAGATCCTTGCATTTTGTTCTTGGAACTAGAAACTGTGAAATCTGAAACCGGTAAAGCAAATACTAATGTATCAGTTCAACTGAAATAGATAAATTTAGAAGATGATGATGATGAAGAAGTTGAACCTGAGAATAATGATCATGTTATACCAAGATATGTGAGACTCAATCACAATTTGGAGTAGATTATTGGGGATAAGGATGCTGGAGTACTAACCAGAAGAAGAATCAGAGAGAATTCCTACATGATCTCCACTATTGAACCAAGAATTGCTAAGGAAGCATTTGATGATGATTAGTGGGTTAAAGCTATGGAGGAGGAACTAGATCAAATTGAGAAGAACAACACATGGACCCTAGTACCCCAACCGGTAAATAAAAATGTGATAGGTACTAAGTGGGTATTCAGGAACAAGTTGAATGAAGATGGTGTTGTGGTTTGCAACAAAGCTAGGTTGGTTTGCAAAGATTATGCACAACAGGGAGGAGAATATTATGGTGAGACTTTTGCACTCATGGCAAGACTAGAAGGTGTTAGAGCTTTACTTGCATTTGCAGCACATAAGAAATTCAAGGTATACCAGATGGATGTTAAGTCAACATTCTTAAATGGGATACTGGAAGATGAAGTATGCATTGAGCAGCCAGATGGCTATGCTTTGACTGATGAGAAAGACATGGTATGCAGATTGGATAAGACTTTATATGGATTAAAGTAGGCACTGAGAGCATGGTATGAAAGGATTCATACACATCTGACAAAGATAGGATTTTTGAGAACTAGTGATGATAGTAACATTTATCTCAAATCCGAAGGAGATTAAATATTGGCCAGCGAAGTATTTGTAGATGATATCATATTTGAGGAAATGATGAAATGAGCAATGATTTTGCAGATGAAATAAAAAATGAGTTTGAAATGTCTTTAGTGGGGGAAATAAAAAATTTCATAGGCTTGCAAATACAACAAATGAAGAATGGTATTTTCATCACACAGTCTAAGTATGTGAAAGAGGTCTTGAAGACATTTGGTATGAGTGACTATAAACCAGTTGGGACACCAATGGTTACAGGTTGTAAGTTGTCTAAGGAAGATGAATCAACATCTGTTGATGAGAAGGAATATCGGTCAATGATTGGAAAATTGCACTATGTTGTTCATAACAAACCAGATATAGCTCATGCAGTTGGTCTAGTTTCTAGATTCCAGAAGAATCCTAAGGAAACACATTTGATAGGAACCAAGAGTATTTTTAGATATCTGAAAGGTATTGTTGACTATGTATTATGATATCAATATGGAGGGAACTTTGACTTGAAGGTGTACACAGATGCAGATTGGGAAGGAAATGTTGATGACAGGAAAAGCACAACCGATGGAGCATTTTTTCTTGGAGGAAGACTTGTTTCATGGAGTAGTAAGAAGCAGAGTTGTACATCACAATCTACTGCTGAAGTTGAGTATGTTGCAACTTACATGAATTGTACATAGGCTATCTGGATGAGGCACATTTTGGAAGGTTTTAAGATGAAGATTTTAGAACTTGTCAAAATCTTGTGTGACAATACAAGTGCCATATATATTTCCAAAACCCCTATTTTGCATGCATGAACCAAGCATATTGAATTGAAGTATCATTTCTTAAGGGAGAAAGTGCAGAGTAAAGATGTGATCTTGGAGCATGTTTCTACCAAGGAGAAGCTTGCAGATATCTTTACTAAACCTCTGCCTAAGACTACTTTTGAGTATCTTTGAAGTCAGCTAGGGGTTGTACCCCTTCATGAGGTTAGTTGAGCATGATGTAGATTACATTAGTCCTGGAGCTACTTGTAGAACTTTTTCGAAAGGATTGATGTAGAAGTGGAGTTATTCCATAGGAGGAGCATCAAGTTGCAAGTTGTTGATGTTGAACAGTGAAATTTGACATTACATGTTTTACTTTCAATTTGGCATTTTTGTCAAAGGGGGAGAAGAACTATGTGATTTGTATGATTGACAGAGAAGGTAAACAAGGTGAATACTTGGTAATGTAAAACATGATTCCTATTCACAATCACAACTCATAGCAATCAATGGTATTGATCTTTGTATTGCCATGAATGCCAAAGGGGGAGATTGTTGGCATTTGCATGAAGATTGCATTAGCAATATGTTATGTTGTCATTGATGTCAATTAATCGGTAATGATATTGTTGATATTGTTGTAATATTGTTTTGTAACTGGTAGGAAGAGCTAAGTGAAGGAAATTGTAACCGGTAGGTAAGTTTGTTAAGTGAACCAGTATTGCTATGTATTAAAGAGTTGAATTGGTAAACCCTACCTGTTGTTTTTGATAAACCCTAACCAAATAAGTTTTGTGAATTGGTTATATTGGTTTTTGATCTGATGATGAGCAGTAATGATTATGACACGTATGATTATTGTATGAAGAGAATCTCAAGTGATTTTGGCACGTTGATAAAACAATTTTTGTCTTGGGAATGAGCAAGTATATTGCATATAATGCAAAACACATGATGAGTTACTAAGATCAATGAAGCGGTGATCAAGGAGTGGTTGAGGTTTTCTTGATTGATGTGTAGAGATTGCTATGTAATCCAATGGTCATACTTGAACCCACTTGTTTGTAATCTCTATGAGAGGATTAGGTTTTTGTTGTGTTACCAACCTAATTAATTTGTTTATAAGGTCGATGAATTGTTTAATTTTAGAGTTGTCAAAGTTTTAGTTGTGTGTGTGGTTGTCGAACCAGATGATGTATCTGCAGTTTGAGTAAAGGCAGATAGGAGCATGAAAAGGATCTAAACAAGCAAGTGTATTGCTATTCAAACAGATCTACAAACTCTTATTGTTTTCTAATAATTACAGCAAAATTGAAATCCCCTAACCGGGTAAGCTCTAACAAGCTTGATGCTATTCAAATCCTCTAACAAGGTGATCCATTAGCTTGAATTTTCAAATCCTCTATCGAGGTTACTCCTCATAGGGTATTTCTTCTAACAAGGCATTATAGTCAATCCCTTAACTGGGTGGTCCCTAATAGGATATGTTCCTAATAGGACTTTTGTAAAGCTTTAACATGCTTGGCTCCTAACAGGGCAAACTTCAGAAGAGTTCAAATAGTTATCTTGTGAGTCTCATCTCACCATGGTTTTTCCTATTTGGGTTTCCATGTCAAAAATATTGTGTCAAGCAGTGAATGTTTTGAGGTTATGTTCTTATGGTTGATTTTCTTAACTACTTAATCCACTTTGATAAAGTCATGATAACCAGAAACATTCTGGAATGAAGGTTTACTATATAAGTAAAAGCATTTGGATGTTTAGGAGTTTGAAGTTGTTTACTGTTAATTTGTTGTAACAGTCAACCGGTTTATCTTAAGAGTTTTTATCTTGACAGTGATATTGCATTGATATTTCTAAGTTTACTTTGAGAGATTGATTTTGAGATTGGTGAAGTTATTGTTAGTTTTTCTATCTACTGATTCACCCCCCCTCTCAGTAGTTGACTAGATTCTTATTATTTCATCATACCATCAGTAACACCACATCCAACAGATTTTTGCTGTAAATATACAATCCCATGCATTTGATGATATAAAGTGGCAAGAAGAAAGGGACCCCAAGAAAACACTCATCTATTAATAACCATATCATAAATCACTCGTCCCCATCTAATAGGGAAACCATGGCTACATCTATCGAGGATAAATAATCCAACAACATTACAACAAATATCAACGATGAGATCATCATAATCTAAATCATCCCAATGAATCTCATAAGGACCTCAAATATGAAGATCATCCTTGGAACACTCAAACAAAGCGCACAAGGCAGCTACTCCATCACTATGATCAAATGTAACCCGTGCACCAAATATGGGAATGTGTAGAATACTCCACACATCCTCAAGTGTGATGGATGCCTCCCCCATCAAAAGATGAAATGAACAAGTCTCTAAATGCCATCGTTCAATCAAGGCAGTAATCATGGCCACGTTGGTTGTAACCTTAGGGAAGTGCACTATATGGTATAATTGAACCTATCGGAGCAAAGCTCTATCCTCGACATCTAACTCATGACGTCGATCAAGACCATTTAGCCTCATCTGTCTCACAACCAAGACTGGATAATGCTCCTACATTTGAGAAAAAGAAAATTTTAATATTACTCTAAAAAATGAACTGATTTTGTCAATTGTGAATCAAAATAACAATTGCGAACTATTTAAGGCAATTGTGAACTATTTAATGCAAGTTCGAACTATTAGATGCAATTGCGAACTAAAACTTTCAAATGTGAACTAAAAGTTTCAGATGCAAATCAATATTGACAATTATGAGATAAAAAGCAAGTGCGGATTATTACTGTCAATTACGAACTAAAATTATCAAACATGAATAAAATGATACTCAATTATGAATTTGCTAATTTTTGCACATTTATACATCAATGGAAAATTAAAAAAAAACAGACCAAAATGTGCATAATTTTTGGAAGACTCACCATGTCGCCAGTGCCGAGAGGTCTCTAATATGAATGCACTCAGTCAGATAAATGCAACCTTGCTCTATGACCCACCATCTTGCTCCAAGGACGCTGAAAGCACAAAAATCTGAAAGGAACTCCTACAAAGCAAATGTGTACAAATGAGCTAAAATCAAAACCAATTTTCAATTTATAGCTCACAATTAGGGTTTTTTGCCACCCTAACAGTTGTGATCCCCTCCAATTTCAATGCAGTTATAGCGATATAAAATGAGATCAAAACCTTACCAAACTTCACATGATCGATTACTAGCAGATTTTCAAAAAAATGGTCTTAATTTCACAATTTTTTGACCACTTTTTTCCGAGGGGGCATATTTACACCCTAAGTGTCACTGGGGCATACTCGGGTAGATTTTTTTCATTTTCTTTGAAACAACATCATTTCGACATTATGTCAAAGAGGGGCAAATTTAGACACTTAAAAATGTCTCATTGATCGCATACTAATTATTCATCTATTTAATTAAGTAATTCTTTAATTATTTGATTAAACTAATTATTCCTGATATCACATTTAACATTGCTAATTATTCAATTTTTATTCTCAAATAAATTTAATCAATTAATCCTCTTCTACATTTTTTTTTTTTTTTGAAAAAGGGGTAAAGATTTATTCAGAAATCATAGAATTACAAAGAACAGGCCTTAGGCTTGCCAAGACAACAACAAAAACTAAAAGGATCCTAAAAGAACCACCAACACCACCACTACAAAGTCCAGTGACCATAGAAATATATCCGACTATCTGATTTCCAATGATAATACCTTTTCGGAAAGCCCTTACAAAGATGACGAAGGCAAATCATTTTGGAATTACACCAAAAACTAGGCTCATCTAGAGCCTCGAAGGGCCTCAAAAATGAAAATGAAAATGAAACAAACATAAAAGGGAAATTGATCCTACACCACTGGATGCTCTTGCATCATCCTATCTTCTAACATTAACCTGTCTAAAGTTTCAAGATAATCTGGAGGTAGACCATCCCTTCCACTAAAATCCCAACCATCAACATGCTCTGAAGCCCACTTAGCCAAACAATCGGCCATTCTATTCCACTCCTTGGGAATATGACAAAAGGAGACAAATTCCAATGTATTACACAGTTGTAAAGTCTGTCTGACCACTGAAGCTAATTTCCAACTCACATCATTTAAATTTTGTTTGTTCAACATGTCCACAACAATTTGAGAATCCAACTCACAAATAATCTCCCTCCATCCTAAAGAACAACCTCGCTCAACAACAATCTTAATAGCTAGGGCCTCCATAAGATTGTTAGAGTGCTGCCCAATATAAATAGAGAAGAAAAAACCTACACAACCATCATCACCTCTACCCATACCTCCAATACCTGCATGTCCAGGATTCTCACAAGAAGAGCCATCTGTATTAATTTTTAAGATTCCCTCAGGAGGGGGAATCCACCTTCCATCTCTACTTATCTACTACTTTGAAAGTTGAGATCTATTTCCAGTAGCACAATCCATTTTAATATTTTCTAATTGCAGATTCCTTACAATAGCATAATCACTCGGATCAACATTTTTAGACAAATTGCACTTAGCCGAGATTGTCTCCTGAAGCCTATTAACTATCTTCTGCCACACATGAGGACTCCCTATATTTGAATCACCAAAGACCCTTTGATTCCTTTCCAGCCACAAATTTTAGATAATAAGGGCTGACCCAATAGCCCAGGCCACTTGAAGAAAATAAGTCTTTGCTGGGGGTCTGCCCAAGCTATCCCAAAATTCAATTAAGGAGGTAGAATGAAAACAAGTATGTTGCCAAGCCTCCCACCACTTGTGCCAAATCTACCTAGAGAAAGGGCATAGAAAAAACAAGTGGGAGCAATCTTCCTCATTATGCATACAAAGATAATAGATAGATGGTCCCTGGAAGCCTCTCTTACTAAGATTCTCCCATGTGAGGCATTTCCTCTAAGCAACCAGCCATAAGAAGAAATTACATTTTGACCAAGAGAAGATATTCCAAACCTTCTTCCACTAGGGAAAATTTGTTAGTCCATGCAATTGACTATCAAGCTGAGCATAACCTTCAACAACATAAAACTTGTCTTTTGGATTAGGACCCCAAGCCAAAATATCTCTCTCCTTGAGGGAACTACATAACCTACCCTCCAAAATATTAACCAACACCACACGATCTTCATTCAAACCACCCAAGGGCCATTCAAGAGGATCCTTCCAACAAGTCACCTCAACCTATCCAATGCACCTAAACATTTTAAAATTCTCCACCTTAACCCATCCAACATCAGTGAAAATTTTGCAAAGAGGCTGAAGCTATGGATAACTAGACAAAATAGGAGGGTGGCCATCCCAAGAGTCTTGCCAAAAAAGAGCTTCAGAGCCTCTATTATTGTAGCGTCGTAAATTGTACGCACTTGCTAGGGTGGTACAATTTCACACCTAGTTTAGCACCCGCCTTGGCGCATTTTGCATTTTGCATTACATTTCCCCTTTAGCACTTAATTAATTAAATTAATTAGGTCTAAGGTTCTATTTTATCATCTCCCATATCATAAAGTTGGGCCCTTTCATTAAAGCGTGCCCTTTTCATTTTATTCTTCCAATACATCATTCAATAAAAAACCCTAATTAAGCCCTATTTTGAACTTGGGGGCTTGGTTTCGGGGGTCAAAACATCTCAAAATCACTTGTAACTTCGGGATTCTCTCTAAAATCATCATATCCGACGGCCCTGAAAATTTGGTGAAAACTTGTCGGGACCATGGCGCCCGGAGTGCACATGGTCCCGAACATTTTTCCCGAAATTTTAGGAGCGCGATCCAATCATAAAATAAAGCTTAACCCCAAGAAATTGGTAGGATATTCAATCTCTAGGTCAGCCAAAAGACGAAATTACGACCTAGGGTTTCATACATAAGAGCGCTCTTTCTTCATTTGAAGGGATCCGGATTTTTGCTTTCAAGGACCTTCTATGTAGCGAAAGAGCAGATCTTTGAAGACTTCAACAACATTCAACATCCTTCTATCAAGCATTTATCAATTTCATTCATCCATTTAGGGCTTGGAAGACATTGAAGAACAATAGGAGATTATCGACTGAAGATTGGCTTGTACTCCTCCCTTGAGGGTTGGGTATGATTTCATATTGTTTTCATGTCTTTGCATAAGCTTCAATATATCCTTTATTCATTCTTTAGATCACTTTGCATCTTGATTTAGAGCATTTACATTATCATTTACAAGCAATTAGGGTTTACTTTCTAGGTTGCTCTAGTTTGCTTTCTTGCATTTTAGGACCTTGCACACACACTAGGTCTGCACACACGATACATTTTACAATATAAATTGGCTATTCGTGGAGGTGGAAATCACCGAAGCGGGGGTTTGACTAAGGCAAAACCCTATATAGCCGCCCAAACACCTTTTCAGATATAAGTGCAGGTTTCGGGACTCGGACGACGCCGCAAGTTGCAGATCCAGGAGAAGCAGACAGAGACAGAATAACACACCAAGTTTCAGCCCAGAAGACCAGGACAGGGGCGTGGAGTGCCCTGGTCCTGCCAGGACAGGGGCGCTGGGCGCCCTGGTCCTCCTGACAGACAACATTTTCAGCATTTTTGACAGCTTTTCCAGAGTGCAAAAACAGTAGTTTCCGGAGCAGTTTCAGGGGCAGAATCAGGACAGTGGCGCCCGCACCCCCGTCCCGAACATTTTCAGTCAGATTTTAACTCCGGGTACACATTTGCATTCTTGTCTTATCCTTGTATTTACAGCTTTCCATTGTTTAAGTTCAATTCTGCAATCTTGTCATTAGTTCATACTTGCATTTTGGGGTTAGGAATTGAACTTGCATCATTTCATCTTTCAATTACAACAAAGGAATAGAAATCCTAATAGGTAGCCCGTGGCTCTCTCTTCCACAAGAAGAAGTAGCCAATTGTGTGATACCTCTAGGCTCTTTCGTATTCCACAAGTGTGTGGTTGAAAGTGAGATTAGGGCATGTTTGCTTAGTGTCACTTTTTCTCCTACACATTTTGGTGAACCCGACGTGAATCCAATCTTCTCTAATTCTGATTTATGTTTCAAATTTGAGTGTTTATTCTATTTCAAATTCAAATTTACAAGTTTTTATTTCTTTCAAGATTCAAAAATCTAGAGGAAATTTTTGTTAAAACCCTAATTTTTCAATTCAAAGTTGAACTTGTGGATAGCTTAATTTGGATCAATAATTTCAAATCTGATTTAGAAACTCATTTGAATCATAAATTTCATTTTCTAAATCTACATTCTAAGTGCTTGCATTGGTTAAAGTTAAACATTTCCTTCTATTTTGCATGTGTTATCATTTGAAAAAGGAAAATTGTTGTCATGATGCATTCATTTCATAGATGTGATAATGGGTTAGCTTCCCTTGTTTCAATTTTTCCTTCTCCTAAAGAACCTCCCCCCATCTATAACAACATTTTAGTGCCTAAAAGAGTTGCTACCAATCCCTTTGAGACTCTCCCATGTTCTAAGGATGAAGACTTTAAGAGTGATCTTGACAATTCTCCTAAAATGTGCCCTTCCTATTTAGCTATCCTAGAGGAAGAGAATGATATCATAAACACCTTTCTTAATGTTACTTCACCTTCCCTACATGATGCCTCTCTAAGTGAAAAGGTATTTATGGACATTGACTTATTTTCTCCTAAAGTTGGTCCTTCCAATGGGGGCATGTTAGTGCAACAAGAGGTTATGAACACTTCTTTCAAAGATCTTCTTCCTAAGCATGAATCTTTGGAGAAATATGTTCATTTTCCTCCTAAAAAACACTCCCTCCATGAGGATCCTTTTGTGCAAGAAGATGACATTATCCCTACATTTCCTAGTGATGGCATTTCCTTTTCCAACAAAATTCCCACTAGAGATGATGAATTAATGATAAATGTTTACCCTTCTCCTAAAGTTTGTCTTACCCATAAGCATCCCTTAGAGAAAGAAGATGAAATAATAAGCAATTTCCTTAATTCTCTCTCCCCTAAAGATCATATTGAACATATTTTGAGGAAGGAGGATGAGTTTAACACATCTATTGATGCTCTCCCTTCTAAGGATGAGGAATTAATAAACAATGTTATCTCCTCTCCCAAAATTGACAATACTTCAAACATTCCTTTCAACAACTTCACTATTTGGGATGAACCATTAGAAGAAGGTGTAGATTATTCTCTCTCCCTTGATAATTTCTCACCTTCCTTGAATCTCAATTATTCTCCCTCTAAAAACAAAGCATCTCCCTCTCCTCAACTGGGTTCTACTCATAAGGATACCCTAGTTCAAAGCAAGATGATTAACATCTCTTTCAAAGATCTCCCTCTCAAAAGGGAGATTTTAGAGAGTAATGTTGATCCTTCTCCTAGAGAGTTTATTCCCCATATAGATCATTTGATGATAGAGGATGATATGACCTTTCCTAGTATTACTTTTCCTACTAGAACATCAATGCCTACCCCTTGTCTCTCTCCTAAAATTGATTTAACCTGTGATAAGATTTTAGTACAAGAGAAGACTATCAATAATTCTTCCAACACTTTTGTTCATTCCTCTAAGCCATCCTCAATCAATTTGATACATGTAAGTGAAACACCTAACAAACCTCTCTTCACTGTCCAAGGTGCTTGTCCTTCTCAAAATTCTCAACCTTTAAATAAGCCTATCTTAGTGGTTCAAGGTGGTTATGCTAATGATTCTTTTTTCACGCCTAAGAAACCTATTATTACTGTGCAAGGAGGTTATTCTACTAAGAGCCCTTATGAGTATGCTAAGCAACTGACTAGAGAGAGTTATCATGCGGTTGCTCATACCTATAACACAAGAAACAATAGGCAACCTAATCCTCCTCCAGTTATTCCAACTTCACTTCCTCCTTCTCAACCAATTCTTCCACAAGCTCCTCGTATTTCACAAGTTCTTGGTAAGGAATATGATCTCATAGAACAACTTAAAGCTACCCCTGCTAAGATATCCCTATGGGATTTGATTCAAACTTCTTCCGCTCATCATGGAATGTTACAAGATGCCTTGAAAGATTTGAATGTTCCTCCACCAAATACATCTAGTAATATAGTGTCTTTGGTTAACTCTGTGATGAATCCTAAAGCTCAAATTGTGTTTACTCAAGATGAGTTGCCTACTAGTGAAATTCAACAACAATATGATCCCTTGATGATTGTGGTTATCATAAATGACACGACTATAAGACGAACACTGGTAGATAATGGCTTTGGCCTTAATGTGTGTAGCATTAATCTATTGCATAAGATGAATGTGGATACATCCCTTATTGAGCTTGACTCTCGTCCCATTCGAGGCTTTGATAATGTGGCTAAGTCTTCATTAGGTATTATCACCTTACCCATCACAGTGGGACCTATTACTTTGCCTACTCCTATCCATGTTATGTCGGGAAATCTATCATACAACTTGTTATTAGGGAGACCTTGGATTCACAGTATGCAAGCTGTCCCCTCTACATTGCATAGACAAGTTAAATTCATTTATAACAATAAGACATATACCTTGATAGGTGATACTAAACTTCAGGCTTGTTTGCAAACATCTACTTCCAAACGGAGTTCTTCTAAGCCTTCCTCTTCTAGTGATGACTTGTTAAACAAGATACCTATGGATGAATCATCACCCTCTGATAATCAAAATTCTTTGGATGAGTCTGAAGCTCCTGAAGAAGATCCTTCTCGACTTGAGTCTACATATGAAAAGGCTTTTGATCCTAAGAAGGTTCTCGCAGAAGACGATTGGGGATCTCTTGACTTTAATCCCACCTTTGTAGGTGAGTATAGGGTTCCTCCTAGAGAGCTTAAAGTTAAAAAGAAGGAAGAAACTAGAGATCAATCAGTCTTACTTGAACCTATGAGCAATAATTTTGTGGCCGCTTCTCAAACTTCTTCTCCTCACACCTCTAGTTCTGAGGAATTTGATTCTGTGTCTTATGAAAAACCACCTTCTCTTCCTGAAATGGCAGATCATTATGGTCGTGGTTTTCATATTTTTGCTAAGCATGGGTATCATGGAAATGGTTGTGGTGCTCATGAACAAGGGATGAAGGTTCCTCTAGAGACTAATTTTCACAATTATGCCTTTGGACTCGGCTATAATCCCTGCAAACGTACCAAAGCATCTAAAAGACCATCTCTCAATGTGAATGCTATATTTAGTAGCGATGATGATCTTACTTCAACTAAATCATCTTCTACTTCTATCAACTCTCATTCCCCTCATAAGGAAATCTTGGCGATGAACAAATCTCTTTATGACTCCCCTCAAATTTCTAAATCCGCTTATGAATCTTTTTCTCCTGTTCATCATAAAGTCCTTTCCTCCAGGGATAAGGCTCTAATAAATTACACTCATCCCTCTTCTAAGATTTCTTGTGACTTTTCTTCTTCAATTTTTATCATTTTATACATGTTTTTGATCTCACTTATAGTTGAGCATTTAGCATGTCATATTCAAATACCTCATTCAATCTATCATGTCTTTAAATAACATTACTTGCTATTATGTTGCTCATCATTATGTGACATTGGTAGCTCATTTACTGGGGGCTCATTGTCATTCATGATGGTACAATTTCAAGTGCAATCATATTTTTGGAAGCAACATAATAGCCTAATTTTTCTATGTTATCTCTTGTTCCTATGGGGACAAGAGTGATTTCATACATCTCTTCTTTTGCTTATGTCCAAATCTCTCCCTAGAAGATTGTGTAAGTCCTTCTCATTGAGGCAATGATCTTTCCTTATTTTTATCTAAGGATCCACTTTTTCCTATTTTGTGGATGGTGTGAACTTTATTACTTGATGTTATTCCTTGTATGCATTTGTTGTTGTTTGTTCAAGGATTCTCTCTTACAAGAGGTGTAAGTCCTTGACTACAACCTTTTTTGCACTTGGTAAAATACATCTATAATGAATTCACTCTCCCAATTGGGTTAAAAAGAGCGTCATCCTTCATTAAGAATCACTTTCACCTCGCAAAAGAAGGAAGTATTGCATTCTTATTCTCTTCTTTGTCTTATTCTAGAAAATGTTATATTTGTCTAAGACAATTCCTCTTGGGGATAGGTGTCTTTTGTACAAAGATCTCTTCTCCTCTAAGGATCTCCTTTACACATACTACAAGATATCCCTTTTCAACTATCTTATCCTTGCTTAAAGAGTGCAAAACCCTATTGCTTGGATCTATGACATTGTTGCATTTTTGGGGTATCTTCTTTTGTGATGAAGGTAGGTATCCTTGTTCTACTTTGATTATGACATAAACATTACACTTTTTGAGCAATGGGTCATTCTCGGAACCAGAGCACAGACTCTTAGAGCGAGATGTCTCCATTTTTTCTTTTATGCAAGGTGATTATTCTCGGAACCAGAGCACAGACTCTTAGAGTGAGATGCCATGTTTTTGTACTATACATATACAGGTTGTAGCATACTCGGGCATAGACTCCTATGAGATGCTTCTAACCTCACTTACACACACATGCACGAGGTTGATTGGAACTAGCGACATAAGGCTAGACTTTCTCACTCTCCTCCCTTACATGGATCACCTAGACAGACTCTAGGGGCTAGTTTTCCATGTCCTTTTCCCATGGATCACCTAGACAAGATCTAGGGGCGAGAAGTCCATGTTTTCTCTCTCACTATTCTTCTCATGGATCACCAATGTGTGTATTCATGCTTTTTTCCTTTCTTTTCTTCTCTTTGCATTTTGTTTCCATTTACATCCTTCATCTTGTGTTAGAGAACTCTCAAATCCTCACACTCTTTGTTGTGTTGGAATTGAGATTTAGTCCTCTTTCTTACCAAATGATTCTCCATTAGTTTTTGATCTCATATCAAATCTTCTTGTGAGCATTTGTCATCAATATTCTTTAACAATTCGAAGTGGTAAACATGATACCCTGTTTCAACTCACTAAAATTAGCAAGCCGAAACAGGGGGGGGCATATAGCTACCCTCGAATTTTCATCACCTTCCTTAGTAAGCATTAGGTGATTTTGTGATCTAACGTGTGTTTTGTAGGGTGCGGTTCCTAACTGTGTACTGCAGGTACCGCTGGGGGCTTCGTTCGACAGACTTATGGATATATCCTTTTTCAAATAATGTGTACTTTTCTGTACTTTAGCTTGCATATGCACGTAGTGTTCATATGACCGCTAAAGTGGGGGCTAAATGTAGCATCGTAAATTGTACGCACTTGCTAGGGTGGTACAATTTCACACCTAGTTTAGCACCCGCCTTGGCGCATTTTGCATTTTGCATTACATTTCCCCTTTAGCACTTAATTAATTAAATTAATTAGGTCTAAGGTTCTATTTTATCATCTCCCATATCATAAAGTTGGGCCCTTTCATTAAAGCGTGCCCTTTTCATTTTATTCTTCCATTACATCATTCAATCAAAAACCCTAATTAAGCCCTATTTTGAACTTGGGGGCTTGGTTTCGGGGGTCAAAACATCTCAAAATCACCTGTAACTTCGGGATTCTCTCTAAAATCATCATATCCGACGGCCCTGAAAATTTGGTGAAAAGTTGTCGGGACCATGGCGCCTAGAGTGCACATGGTCCTGGACATTTTTCCCGAAATTTTAGGAGCGCGATCCAATCATAAAATAAAGCTTAACCCCAAGAAATTGGCAGGATATTCAATCTCTAGGTCGGCCAAAAGACGAAATTACGACCTAGGGTTTCATACATAAGAGCGCTCTTTCTTCATTTGAAGGGATCCGGATTTTTGCTTTCAAGGACCTTCTATGCAGCGAAAGAGCAGATCTTTGAAGACTTCAACAACATTCAACATCCTTCTATCAAGCATTTATCAATTTCATTCATCCATTTAGGGCTTGGAAGACATTGAAGAACAATAGGAGATTACCGACTGAAGATTGGCTTGTACTCCTCCCTTGAGGGTTGGGTATGATTTCATATTGTTTTCATGTCTTTGCATAAGCTTCAATATATCCTTTATTCATGCTTTAGATCACTCTGCATCTTGATTTAGAGCATTTACATTATCATTTACAAGCAATTAGGGTTTACTTTCTAGGTTGCTCTAGTTTGCTTTCTTGCATTTTAGGACCTTGCACACACACTAGGTCTGCACACACGATACATTTTACAATACAACTTGGCTATTCGTGGAGGTGGAAATCACCGAAGCGGGGGTTTGACTAAGGCAAAACCCTATATAGCCGCCCAAACACCTTTTCAGATATAAGTGCAGGTTTCGGGACTCGGACGACGCCGCAAGTTGCAGATCCGGGAGAAGCAGACAGAGACAGAATAACACACCAAGTTTCAGCCCAGAAGACCAGGACAGGGGCGCTGGGCGCCCTGGTCCTCCTGACAGACAACATTTTCAGCATTTTTGACAGCTTTTCCAGAGTGCAAAAACAGCAGTTTCCGGAGCAGTTTCAGGGGCAGAATTAGGACAGTGGCACCCGCACCCCCGTCCCGAACATTTTCAATCAGATTTTAACTCCGGGTATGCATTTGCATTCTTGTCCTATCCTTGTATTTACAGCTTTCCATTGTTTAAGTTCAATTCTGCAATCTTGTCATTAGTTCATACTTGCATTTTGGGGTTAGGAATTGAACTTGCATCATTTCATCTTTCAATTACAACAAAGGAATAGAAATCCTAATAGGTAGCCCGTGGCTCTCTCTTCCACAAGAAGAAGTAGCCAATTGTGTGATACCTCTAGGCTCTTTCGTATTCCACAAGTGTGTGGTTGAAAGTGAGATTAGGGCATGTTTGCTTAGTGTCACTTTTTCTCCTACACAATTACAAATCCAGAAAATGCCATCTTTAATAAGTTGGGCAACTTTTTTAAGAGTATCCTAGATACAAGAGCCCCTACCCACCAAACTAAGATGAGGCACCTCATGATCATTAGCACTAGGGAGATACTTGTAGGTTAAAATATTGGCCCAGTCCTGATTTTGACTATTACACCACCTCCAATATAGATTAGCCGCTAAGGCCTTGCTAACCAAAGTAATAGATCTGAGGCCAAGACCCCCAGCATGTCTTAGTCTACAAACAGAGCCCCATTTAACTAAACTCTACTTAGAAGAAAGAAAACTACCAGACCAAATAAATTGACGGGAAAGAGCATCAAACTCTCTCACAAAGCTGGAGGGGGGAGCTTGCACAAAACACCTATAAATGGGAAGCGCTTGCACCATAGTCTTCAGAAGAATAACTCTTCCAGCAGAGGATAAACACATGTAAGTCCAATAATTAACCTTATAATGAAATTTATCCAAAATTCCTTGCCAAAAATCTCCATGCTGAACCCCCAAATCTAAAGGAATCCTGAGGTACAACAAAGGAAGGGACGTCATCTGAAATCTAAGGATCCTGATAATCCTATTTTGAATAAACCGAGGGGTTTTAAAGCAATATATGGATGATTTATCTTCATTAATTTTCTGACCCAAGGATTTGCAATAGATATCCAAAGCTCTCCTGAAATTCACTGCCTCATTAATTCTAGCCCTGCCCATCAAACCTATGTCATCCACACACTGAAGATTAGAGTAGGGAGGTAGAGCATTACTCCAAATCCAGCCCTAAATAAGACCATGTCTCACTTGGGAAGTGAGAAATCTGCCAAGACCTTCAGCCATGAGAATAAATAAATAGGGAGATAAAGGGTCCCCTTGTTGAAGCCCCCACGAAGTGCTAAACAACTCTGAGGGTTCCCCATTAATAAGAACTGAGAAAGAGGTAGAAGTCACACAACTAAGAACCCAATTCACCCACTCTTCTCCAAAACCAAAATCCAAAAGGATCTTCTGTAGAAAAACCCAACTCACCCTATCATAATCTTTGGCCATGTCAAGTTTAATAAACATAGCCTTCTCCTTAGAGGAAGTTAATGAATACTAAGAGGGGGGGTGAATTAGTATGCCAAAAATCATTGCACTAAAACACTTAAACAATCTAAAGACAAACTGGTAAAACAATTTAACAGACAGACCGGTTACCACACATGCAAACCAGAATGCAAGTAAAGCATTCACCCACAAAAGCAATACAACCATAACACAAGATATTTGACGTGGAAACCCAAATGGGAAAAACCACGGTGAGATGGAACTCACAAGTTACTATCTGCAGAATAGAAACCGGATTGGTTAAGGTCTTACAATGTTCTTCACTAGAATAGATCCTGTCAGGAATTTCAATCCCTGTTAGGAGATAAGTCTGATTAAAGACTACCTTGCTAGAAGATTTTAGATTCACAGTGGTGAACCACCTTGTTAGAGGATTTTACAAAGGCTTTTAGGCCTACCCGGTTAAGGGCTACAGACTTGTCAAAGATGTGAGTAATCAACAAGTGTTTGATCTATCTAATAGCACAGACTGCTTGATTAGATCCAGTATAGTTCACTGCTAATGCATTCCAACATTACTTCAGTCTTCTCTATCTCTCTTAGTTACAACTTGATCTTCTCAGATAAGATCACTCTTCAACAACTCAACAATCACCTTAAACCCTAGCACCACATAAACCCTTTTTGCAACACTCCAAAAACCCTAGACATGATGTCCTTTTAAAGGAATCTAATTTCATGTCGGTCCAATAGGATTATATTACAATTTCCTAGGTTCAATGAATCTAGACATACTCAGTAACATGACACAAAAAGCACCGTTAGTGTGTGGGCACTGTCAATCAATCGGTGGATTGGTAACTCATCACAAAATGCTAGTTGGTAACTCATCACAGAGTATTACCGGTTCATACAAAATACCGGTTGCCGGTTTGATAAAAATGAAGACCGGAGAGAATGTGTTATGCCGTTTTGCTTCCTCGTACCGTTTGAGATCTTCGAACCACTTGGGGTTGACATGCCACTTCAGACCGGGAAACATATTCTACAAAATCATCAATAGTCTAAAGACTAGAATGCAACAAACCGGTTGGAACAAATATCGGTTGAGCTCTAGCTCATACATATAAGGGGATCTCAATACAAGTGTGTGTCCATCAATGACAATCACAACATAAACATAAAAAATGCCAACAATCTCCCCCTTTGGCATTGATGGCAACACTTAGGAAAATAAAATTTTGACATCTAAGTGTTTTACAATAAAAAACATGCCATTAACAAAATTGCTCCCCCAAAGCATATACACTATCCCTTAATCAATACAATGTATAGAAATTTTGCATACAGAGCATAAACATTGAGATATCAGAGCATATAACATATATCAAAACATATATCAAAATTTTGAAACCAGATACTTCTCCCTATTCGTCTCCAAAATAGATAGAGTACATCTCCCCCTTTGCCAACAATGAAAAAGTACCGTTGAACAACCCCGTTTCCTTTTGATATTGAAATAATAAAATTTTATGACAATAATGAATAATACTTGCCAAAAACTGATTTATAGTCCTACAAAAATTGTTTAATGGATAGAGACTAGGACTCAAGTAGGGAGGTTGCCACTTCTTTTTCTGTTTGCATCTAGGATACCTGTTCCTACATGGCATCAACTGTGCTCAGCTCCTACATAACTGTCAAGGCATCCAAGTTCAGATAACACTTCTAAAGAATTTGCAGACATGGAAGTAAAACCAGTTGTAGCTCCTGCAAATCCCTAGATCATGTACTAATCTCTTGCTCCATTTTGGTTGACTGGATCTGGAATGGGTGAACGGTTTTCCCATAAGTTGCAAAGGAATCATAGGGTGGCTTAAATTTGCTCAAGTAGGACTGTAAGTCCATTTGAAGCTTTTGCTGTTGAGTTAGTACATCATCACAAAATAGATGGGGTTGACAGATTTTGCTTAGTAGCAAGTTTCCCTCATCCAAAGCAACCCTTATATCCTTTTGGTCTTTCAGAAGTTTAGATCGGAGCTCATTCAACTTTTTCACCAGAGAAATGTTAAGAGCCTTTTGATTTTCTTTCTTGGCATTTGCCTCAGTTGCTTCTTCCAAGCTCTGCACCTGATCATCCACTACAGTACATAGTAGTTTGAGTTGTGCTAGTGATGATTTAGTGTTAGGAAGATTGGTACCGGGGATCAAACCAATAAGTGTGTCTACAACCACTTGAATGATATCTTTCTCCTTTTTCCTTCGTATGATTTCAAGGCGCTCTTGAGCAACCTTGATGCTCTGCATAAGCTCCGACTCACTGGCAAACTGGAAATCGATAGGATTGGAGATATCAGCCAGTTTGGCTTGACTCTCGGTTGCCTTCGGAGTCTCCATCTGTGTGCCCTTCATTGCCTCCGCTGCCTTGTCTGCTTCTTCCTTCTTCCTTTTCTCTGCTTCCTGCTTCCGTTCTTGTGCCTTGTCTTCCTCTGCTTTCTTTTTCCTCTCTATTTCCTTCCTCTTCTCTTCTTCTTTCTCTTCCTCTTCCTGCTTCTTCTTTTCTTCCTCTTCCTTCTTCTTTTCTTCCTCTTCCTCTTCCTTCTTCTTCTTCTCTTCCTCTTCCTTCTTTTTCTTCTCTCCCTTATCCTCTTCTTCTTTCTTTTTCCTATCATCTTTTGGCTTCTTCTTCTCTTCATCTTTCCATTTCTCCTCTTCCTCTTTTCTCTTCTCTTCCTCTTTTCTCTTTTCTTCCTCTTTTCTCTTCTCTTCCTCATATTCTTCTCTCTTCTTCTTCTCTGTCTATTCTTCAGCCGCTTCCTGTGTGTCCTTGGCTTGCTTACTTCGCTGTTCGGCTTGTTGCCTCTGTTTTGTTCCTTTAGAAGGTATGTCCTAAGTGACATCTTCTATGTCCAGTGCATCAACATCAATAGTGTCGATTGGTTCTTCAACCAGGTTTCCTTCTTCATCAAAAACTTCATCTGGTTTGGATACAACCGGTTCTTTTTCCGCTTGGAGGTTGGCCATTCATGCTTTGTGAGAATTGATAGCATAATCCATATGTTGATGAGTATCTTTTTCAACATCATCAATTCTCCCCTCCAACAGCCAGAGTCTTCTTCTCCTTGTGAAGAAGAGTCCTTTATTCTGATCCAAGACATCAAATAATTCTGAATTTGAGAGGTTGGGAAAGTACTATGCAAAGACTTTCTCCCTAATCTCCTGTTCTTTTTCAATGGAAATGCGCCATTTATTATCTAATGCTTTATATAAAGAATCCGGTGTCTGAGATTTTATCTTTGATGGTGACCGATCATTTTTACACAAATAAATAATGATTTCTTGTAATACTTCTTCTTTCTCCTCATCACTAAAATTATCATAATAATCTATTAAATCATGAAGTAATTTTCTCCTAATATTCTTTATTGTCCTTTGATAATGTGTCAAAGGTTTGTATGAGGATATATAAATATTTACCAGTGCGGATGCTGCCAGTTCATTCTTCTTCATCTTCTTTGTTTGTTTGGCCTTCTTTGGCTTATCATCAGACTTAGTCTCTTCGAAGTCCGATTCATTTGACTTAGTCTTCCTTTTTCTTTCGAAGACTTTTGCTGGTGCCACTTCTGGTTTCTTCTTTGCCGGTGACCACTTGGTCACTCTTAGAGTTGCAGTGGTGGTCAGTGCCGATGCTGCAGGCACTGCCTTTGCTTTCTTTGCTGCCAGTTCTTTTCCTTTCTTAACAGATGGTTCCTCAGCCGGTGCAATCCTCTCCAAGTAGGTTCCGGTCCTCTTAGCCTTAGGATCAAGAGGTGAGGCAATAAGAGTTGAGGCATACCCTTCCAGCATATCATTCATAACCTCATAGCCCTTGAGGCATACCCTTCCAGCATATCATTCATAACCTCATAGCCCATTGGCTCCACTTCTTCCATTCTAGGCTCAACAACCTCCATTAGGCATTTGTCCACCTGAATGGTGAAACAGATGTCATCTTCGTATTTCTTAATGATGTCACCCGAGATCCTTACCCTTTGACTCATCTTTCTTTTGAACTCATCAAAATATTTGTTCAGCACCTCAGGGTAACCGGTTCCAATGGCTTGTATGCTTTCCTTGATTTGTTTGGTTACTGGTTGGTCAAGGGACCACTGGACATCTCCTACTCCAGGAAAGTAGCCTTGAAAATAGAAAAACAACCCAACCAATAGTTGTCCAAACTTGAATCTTAGTGCATTATCCTATTTAATTGACTTCAGATTAGATAGGAGTTTCCTCTGCATACTGGTGCATAGGTCAAATGATGCGTCCTCTTTAATCATCTAGTAAGTGACATTTACCGCTACAACAGATACATAATTAATCCTGTTGGCTGAGAATGTTCTGTAGCCTATCACCATG
Source organism: Cryptomeria japonica (assembly GCF_030272615.1). Classification (NCBI taxonomy): domain Eukaryota; kingdom Viridiplantae; phylum Streptophyta; class Pinopsida; order Cupressales; family Cupressaceae; genus Cryptomeria; species Cryptomeria japonica. The sequence goes on from NC_081415.1 coordinate 252,255,347, forward strand.
CAGGCGTATTTCACCAGATCATCCTTGATAGGATTAACTGTCATACCCCGTGAGTCACTTGTTGAACCAGTGAGCTTGGCCATTTCCGTTTTGCTTACCATTCTAAGGGTTGGCACTTCCCCTATATTGCAAAAACTGGTGAATGCATGAATTGCTTGTGGCTTGATATCATGCATCCTCTCCAGGTAAATTTTGTCACTATGGACTTTGCTCAAGATGATCCTGATATGATCCTCCGTAAAATCTTCTAGAAAGTATACTGCATTATGGAGTTTCTTCTTCTCTAGGATACTAAACTCTGGTTTGATTTTCTTATCCTTGCCGCAAAATAAACCTAACTGGGTGTGAATAGCTAAAGACCCTAGGTCTTCTATTTTGCAATCAATATAATTTGAAATTCCTTCTTCAACTATGACTCTAGTCGGAACTTGTGATAAAGCATTATATTTGGACTTCCTTTGAATGAAACTCTCTGACTCAATTGATGTACTAGAACTGGTATGAGATGTGGAAGCCATTATTGAGTATTTCAAGAACATGAAAAATACCTTTACAACGCGAATTTAGGGCTTCCAGATTCAGCTTCACTCCACTCTCTGTTGGTTGCCAAATCACCGCTTTGTGTTCTCCACGACCGCTTGCAAACTGGATTTGAATCTCCTTCAAGACTTGTCAACTTCTTGAAATCTTAGCTCAAATCGCCTTTTCTTCGCTCTGCACATTGAAAATTTTTTCTTTGCTCGAAAATAGATAGTGAGAAATGATTTGAAATATGCTTTTATACATGTCTCTCACCTACCACCATTAATGCTCCTCTATTAGGGCGTAAACCCTAATTTGCCTCTTTTACTGTTTCCGGTCTTATGCCAAGTGACAAGTATTACTTACCGGTTAAGGTCTTTTACTGGTGAAACTAGGGGGTTCACAATTATTTTGCCGTTTGCTCCCCCTAAGCCTCTTTGGAGCTTAGTTTGCCGGTTCCGATATTTCTACATTAGGTGTAGAAACCGGTTCCTCTTCCAACATTTTTGGTTTCTTCCTCCAAGTTTTGTTCATGTCCGCTTGAACTTTTTCAACATCAACTTCTCCTTTCTGAGTGACCGATATATAATCAGATATACTCTTTTTGCTTCTGCAGAATCTTGCAATGTGACCTGGTTTGTTGCAGTGATAACAAACCAATCCAGGTGCTCTCCAAGGTCCATTGTTCATGTTTCCATTCTTTCTTCTGCATGTAGCAGCAGTATGACCATGTCTATGACAAATCCAACAGTTTGCTCTCCATCTGGTTGTCAATTGATAACCATTATTGCCTGACTGATAATTGTAAGCATTAAACCGGTTAGGGTTTCGGTTCACAAAATATTTCGGACCAGCTCGTTGGGTCCTTTGAGGATATCTTCTGGTATTGTTCATGACAAACCTGCATTCAGATGCTCTATGCCCAAACTTGATGCATGCATAACACTGACCATTGAACTTATTGGATCTAGGTACATTGTTGATAAAATAAGGAAAATTATTGTAGGCTTTGCTCCTACATACATTGGCAGTGTGTCCTTCTTTAAGATAGTTAAAGCAAACAAGTTTGAATTTTTTCTTACCTTTTCCTTTGAGTGTTGGTTGCTTCTTTGATGCTTCAGCATTTGTTCCTAAGGATTCTCCTTCCTCATGTCCAGAGAAACCAAGTCCATTGGTATTCTTTACCAGTCTTGATGACTCAAGCTTTTGCTCTAGTTTGACAGTACTTTTGCTGAATTTAGCAAGTATTTCCTTTGACTCAGAGAGTTCTTTGGAAATAGAAGTATTTGTCTCCATTAGGCTCGCATTTTCAGAGATGGCTATGTTTAGTTCTCCTTGCATGTCTTCCTTTTCCATTTTGCTCTCATGAAGGTGAGCAGTTAGTGTACTAATCTCTTGTTTCAACTTGGAGGTTTCAACTTGGAGATCTCATGATCTCTATCCTTTATTAGATCTTCAACTTTTCTCCAGTTCTCAAGCTCTCGACTAAATCAGATAGTCAGTCCTTCCAGCTCCTTTCTTAGATTGGAGTTTGAATCATTCAGCTTATTTACTTTTGCAATCATAGCTTCCATATTTGCTTCATCTTCAAAACTACTTTCAGATAGCTCCATCAGCTTCTCTGCATGTTCTCTCCTTTTTACTTGAGATGCCTTGTATTTGACCATAAGATCACCATAGGCTTTCTCAGACTGAGTAAGCCATTGAGTAAGTTTCCTCAAGGTGTATTCCCCCATATCTCTTTCCAAGTGGTTAAACTTATAGAAAGGTTGGCTCTGATACCAATTGATGAATACTAAGAGTGGGGGGTGAATTAGTATGCCAAAAATCACTGCACTAAAACACTTAAATAGTCTGAAGACAAACTGGTAAAACAGTTTAACAGATAGATCGGTTACCACACATGCAAACCAGAATGCAAGTAAAGCATTCACCTACAAAAGCAATACAACCATAACACAAGATATTTGATGTGGAAACCCAAATGGGAAAAGCCACGGTGAGATGGAACTCACAAGTTACTATCTACAGAATAGAAACCAGACTAGTTAAGGTCTTACAATGTTCTTCACTAGAATAGATCCTGTCAGGAATCTCAATCTTTGTTAGGAGATAAGTCCGATTAAAGACTACCTTGCTAGAGGATTTTAGATTCACAGTGGTGAACCACCTTGTTAGAGGATTTTACAAAGGCTTTTAGGCCTACCCGGTTAAGGGCTACAGACTTGTCAAAGATGTGAGTAATCAACAAGTGTTTGATCTATCTAATAGCACAGACTGCTTGATTAGATCCAGTATAGTTCACTGCTAATGCATTCCAAAATTACTTCAGTCTTCTCTATCTCTCTTAGTTACAACTTGATCTTCTCAAATAAGATCGCTCTTCAACAACTCAACAATCACCTTAAACCCTAGCACCACATAAACTCTTTTTACAACACTCCAAAAACCCTAGACATGATGTCCTTTTAAAGGAATCTAATTTCATATCGGTCCCATAGGATTATATTACAATTTTCTAGGTTCAACGAATCTAGACATACTCAGTAACATGACACAAAAAGCACCGTCAGTGTGTCGGCACCATCAATCAATCAATGGATTGGTAACTCATCACAAAATGTGGGTTGGTAACTTATCACAGAGTATTACCGGTTCATACAAAATACCAGTTGTCAGTTTGATAAAAATGAAGACTAGTAAGAATGTGTTATGCTGCTTTGCTTCCTCGTAGCACTTGAGATCTTCGAACCGCTTGGGGTCGACATGTTGCTTCAGATCAGGAAACACATTATGCAAAATCACCAATAGTCTAAAGACTAGAATGCAACAAACCGGTTGGAACAAATACCGGTTGAGCTCTAGCTCATACATATAAGGGGATCTCAATACAAGTGTGTGTCCATCAATGACAATCACAACATAAACATCAAAAATGCCAATAGAAGCCATCAAATGGACAGCCTCCATTGCTATCACAACTCCATCAAGGATATGTCTTCCATTAATGAAACCACCTTGCTCCTTAGAAACCAAAGTGTGAGGAGAGGTTTGAGTAGTCCAGCGCTCAATTTAGGGATTATCTTGTAGACAACATTACATAAAGCAATAGGCATGTACTAATCCAAGCTATTATCCCCCTCCTTAGGAATGAGAGCCAAGAAGGTAGAATTCATATATTTGAGTATTTGTTTATTCCTATGAGATTCTTGAACATCTAGAAGATCATACTTTATAATCTCCCAAAATTCTTGAAAAAACTCAATAGGAAACTCGTTAGGGCCAAGAGCCTTGCCTTTTTTCATTTGAAACACAACTCCCTCAAGTTTAGACAACAAAATGGGGTGCAAGAGATAATCATTCATTTCAACAGAGACAAGAGGGGGAATACAGTTTAAAATGGCCCTCTATTCCATCATAGCTTCAAGATCCTCTTTGGTAAACAAATTAGAAAAATGACAGCTTCCTTAGCAATTTATTCTTTAGATGAAAGATGAACCCCTTTTAAAGAAATGAGAGAGGGAATAGAGCTACCATACCTCCGATTCTTAACAGAGTTATGAAAAAAAGCAGTGTTTCTATCACCTTCTTGGAGCCAATCGACACGAGACTTTTGTTTCCAAAAAATCTCCTCACACAACTCCCACTCTTCTAAGTCCTTTAGAAGAAGGGACTCGGTCATATTGAGCTCCATAGTCATCCCTTGATCCCTAATTTGACGCGTAACCTCATCCAGCTTGGATTGAGCTGCCATCTTGTGTCTATGCAAGTTCCCAAAACATTGTTTATTCCACCTCTTCAGCATGTATTTTACATGTTGTAATCTCTTCCCAAAGGAGTACATATCCCACCCATGGGTAGGCACCCCTTTATACCACCAATCAACCCTAAGATTCCTCAATAACAGATCATAAAGCCACATTAATTAAAATTTGAAAGAGGGATTTTTGGAGGTTCTAAAATATGTAATAGAAAGCTTAATAGGCCAATGATCAGAACCCCTCCAATCAAGAATTTCTGAACTGGTGGACCACCTATCATGCACCCAATAGTAGGAAACCAAAAATCTATCAACCCTTTCAGAGGTATCCCCAAAACCACTCCTCCTATTATTCCATGTAAAGACACCATTAATTGGCTTCACATCAATGAGATTCAAGAGACCAATATTATCTCTGAGTAAATTTGAGGAAGGATCAAACCTGAATAACCCACCTCGCTTTTCCTCCAAACTAGTAACAACATTAAAATTACCAGCCAAAATCTAGGGGAGAAAAGGATCTTGGGCCCGAACAAAATTGATGTGAGCCCAAAGATGAGAATTATCCACAAGATCAGTAGGAGCATAAATATTAGAGAAGAGGCATCTTTCTCCAGTCTCAAAGCTAGAAGCAACCATAGAAATGGAAGACCTGCTCGAAAAACACCACAAAGGAGAAACTTTCCTTAGGTTATAGAAGCAAGCAAACCCCCCTGAAATTCCATTAGAGCCCACTCCCTACCAAAGGCCCTGGGGCTAGACACGCAAAGCACAACTGGCCAAACCATCCACTGAAAGCTTGGTTTCCTAAATAAAAACAACATCAAGAGACTCAGACTCAATTAATCTACAAACAACCTTTTGTATAGGTATGTTGTTCAACCCTCTTACATTCCATAAGAGCACAATCATTTATGTGGTTGAGAGAAGTGGAAATCAATGGGCTTCACAGACCCTGAATCAACCAAAGTATCACTAATAAGCTTAACCTTTTCCTAATTCGTTTTTCATCCACTCCTTAAAGGTTTGTCTAAAGAACCCCTTTTGAGGGTCTTCTGCTACAAGCCTAAAATAGGTGGGGCCTTGTTACTCTTCACTGAACCTGAGGCCACTATAGTGGAAGGAGGAGTAGACGCCATGACCACTGCACCTTCAGGGACCTATGACTCACTATGATCTCGGTTGTCTTGAACATGGCAAGACAAATCCATAACCATTTGACCATCCTGTTGATTCTCCAAAGATAGGGTTTGAGCCTCTTTCTTGGAATTCCCATCCAACACCTCATGTTGAAAATGGGTACCCAAGGACATTTCAACTGGAACTCCTTCCTCTTGGACCAAATCCTCTAGAACCTCAAACCTATTTAGGGTGACATCATTTTGCCTATCCAACTAGGTTCTCTTCTTTCACTTGTCTTTATTATGAGGTTTGACAATAATGAAGCCATCTTTGTCTGCAGGACCATAAAGCATAGGTGATTTCCCCTTATCTTCCCCTAGAACAGATTGGGGAGGATCGAAAATAACTTGTTTAGAAGATTTATTTATGGGACATCTCTGCTGTAAATGACCATTTTCATGACAAATTCTGCATCTAAATGGTAGGGTCTCGTAGTCCAACTGTTGGATCCAAGAAGATATCCCCAAACAAATTTCCATAGAGTTTGGAAAAGGATTATTTAAATCAACTTCTACACATATACAAGCATAGTAAATTACCTTTTGATCTTGAATTTGTGAAGCCGAACCCACAGGTTTACCAAGAAGCAGTGAGATTGAGTGAAGAATATCTTCTCTCCAGAATTCCAATGGAAGCCTCAATGATCAGATCCACACAAGAACATGAGAGGGAAGCTCCTCAACAGAATTAAAGCCAATATGCCAAGGTTTGATTAAGAGTCCCACCTGGTTGAAAAAATAAGTGCCACCCTCAAAAGCCTTGTTCCTGTCTGTCAGGTTGGAAAAAATAACCAAAAAATAGTTATTGGCTGCCATAAGTAGCTACATGTCTCCTTCAGGATTCCAGACATGACGTGCCCAAGGCTCTAAAATAGGTATAGAGAGGCGAAGACCGATAAATTTGCATATGAGAGCATAATGGCACCAATATTCAACATCCTCTAAAATTTTCTCAGTTTGAATAACCAGAACTGGACGATCTTGGGATCTCTCCAAACAACCATTCACCTTTTTCATGCGAAAAGGCTCTTTCAAAGAAGAGACGCCTGCCCCTGATTGGGAATGATGAATATGTTCCTTTCCACATGCATGCATCATATGAGACGGATCTGCCTTATCCAGATCTCCAGAGACCATCTAAGAAGAGGATAATCCTCTATTCTCCATGGATCTAGATAAAATACCAAAAGAAGAAAAAGAAGAGGGGCGGAAAACCCAACCCCAAAAGCAACCTAGAGTAGAAGAAACATAAAAGGGTTGCAAAAAGAACCCTGCGACATCCCAGAAAACTTGACCACGGGCAAGCAAAACTTGACCCCCAGCAAGCAAGAAACCCCCCTGGAATGAAGCAAGCAGAGTGCAAGACATAGGCTAGGGCACGTCAGCCCTAGCACGATACCCACACACATGCAAAGCCATCCTCTCCTCTTCTACATATTAATTAAATATTAATTATTTAATTAATTGTGACATTTTCCTTAAATAATCTTTATTATTTAATTAAATTCCATTTCTAATGTTTAAATAATTTTATTTAAATTATTTAAATTAATCAATTATTCTTCTAATTCCCCAAATTCTAATTCCAATTAATTTCATTTTATTTTCCCGAAATTTAAATTTCATATCATTCCAATTAATTTCATTTCTTCCAAATTAACATTTCACCAAATCTAAATTTCAGTTAATTTCATGTGCATTTCAACATTTGAAAGTCCAAATTCAAATCCAAATTGAAAATGAAAATCAAATTCAATTTCAAAATCCTACAAAACATGTTGAAATCAAACTGATTGATCAAATCAGTAGACTAATTAGTTAACTCCTCAATATCCCAGTTTCACTCAAAATCAACTTTTTATGACTAATCAATCAATTCAGTCTTCTAATCCATCTAATTAGTTATCTCTCAATCAATTTAGTAAATTGACTAGTCTCTTCAGTCTATTGGTTAATCAATTGAGTTCACTCTCTAATCAATTGAGTTCACTATCTAATCAAATGAGTTAACTAATCAATCAATTATGTTAATAGATCAATCTATTGAGTTCACTGGTCAATCAGTTTTAGTTATCTATCAATCAATACTCGAGTTCAAATCCTCACCTCCTTTGTGTTGAAAATCTATAAATTCAATCCCTTTTCTCATTTTCAAGCTAGATCACAGTCTTCAAAATAGTTGCTAATCTATGCAGGAAATCAATGCGATACTCGAGAGCCATTCAACAACAACTATGGAGAAGAGAAATGAAATCTACAATGAAATTGAGGGGGTTTTCAATTACATTAATTGTTTTATTCTTTCATTTATGCATTTCATTTTATTGATTTGTGTTTAGAATTGCTTTGATAGTTAAGGATCTTGTGATCGTCCTTATTTCCTATTTCAACATTTACAACATTCAAGCATGGAAACACATATTATATATCAAATACACAAGGAATTAAACCAAAACATTAAACTTGATAAACACACACACACACACACACACAAATATATATATATATATATATATATATATATATATATATATATATATATATATATATATATATATATCGATTAATATATCGATAGATAGATATGAAAACATAAAGACTAAAATCTATCATAGAGATTTAATTCATCATTCCAAACAAGGATAAACAACTCAAACATTACGACACTTCACTAAACACCACCCAAATGACATAATACATCTTCTCACTACCCAACTAATCTAACTCATCTTGACCAACTAGGTTGTGAGTGTGTGATAGCTCAATAAGGCACATATGTAAGATTATCAAACCAAATTTCTCTCTTGAATGATACACTTCCCCCCTTTTGGAGTATTGTTCATTTCCTGACTTCAGTTGTTATAAAAACACACACACACACACACACACACACACACACACATATGTATGTATGTATGTATGTATAATTCATCTTTAAATATTCAAATATAAGAATGATTGTACATTCATTCATCCGATTTCCAAATCAAGATATATATATATATATATATATATATATATATATATATATAATTTTTTTTTCACTAGTACATTCGGGTCAAAATTTCGATGGCAAATCATCGGGATTCTGACACAATTTCATTGCACTACTGACAAAAAAAGCCATCGAAAACTTTGTGTCAGAAGTTCCGACTATCCTTGTGGTTGTCGCAATTCTGACATCACCTCCAACCTTTCCAACGGCCACTGTGGATGCTCATACCCCGAAAGAATACCGTTGCAATCTTGGCCTATCATCGGAATTCCGAATCCAAAGGGTAAAATTATGATAGCCTCTAGGAGAGTTCCGATGAGGATGCTGTGCATCCGATGACACTCCTCTATCAAAATTTTACCCTTTGGAGTCGGAATTCCGATGATAGGCCGATTTTTCAGAAATTTTTTTTTTATAGAAAAAGATTGACATTGGTATCTCTCTTCTATCTCTCTTCTCTATCCCTCTCTACTATCTCTCTTCTCTATCCCCTCTCTAGGTCTCTTTCTCCATTCCTCTCTTCTTCTCTCCCTCTCTACTTCTCTTTCTCTACCCTCTCCAGGTCATTATCTCTTCCTCTCACCCTCTCTCTCTCTCTCACCTCTATAGGTCTCACCTTCTATTCCTCCATCATTACCCATGTTGTCAAGTTGCAAGATATTTCCCAAAGTACTTGGTTGCTAGGGTTTATTTGCTTAAGTGTTGGAGTTGGAGTTAGATGAGACCTGCATGATTAAGCTGTATTAAGTGATCAAGTCACCAAGATCTCAATTGTAAACATGGCTAGGTTCTAGGGTTTTAGGGTAGCATAGGTCAAGATTGGGGTATGGTGGTCAAGAATTACCTTCCAATGACAAAAGACATCCAAATGATGAAGAATGAAGGCGATGAACTCATAGAAGTTTGGAGGAGATAATTTGACTAAGTTAAAATTTTGTTTAAGTCATGGTCATGATACTAGCTTGCTCATCAAGAGCAATTTGTGCGAATGAACCCTAGAAATGTGCCCATGCTAGAGAAGCAAGAATTCCAATAAAACCTAAGGAAATGCTAGTAAGGGGTCAAAATTAAAGAATTAGGGTACAAAAAACAAAATTTGGCTAAGTCAAAATGTTGCTCAAGGATGACCTAAATCATGAAGTGTAAATCAATCATGAAACATGAGAATGGATAGGTCTTGAACCAAGCAACGTAAGTCCCCCTTGTGATTCCAACAGATATCACATCACAATCATTGAGTCTATTTGCAATATAAAGTCAAGACTTGACTATTGGAATCTTGGAGTCATCCCATCTGATCACGTAGTTTAGCACTTGGGAGGATTTTGTTCAAGAGAGGATAGAATACTTAGTATTTTATTTTGTGTTGCATAGTGCATAAAAAACACATCAACAAAAACTATTGAAAGGTTTGGTTAAAGCCTTCAAATCACAATCTCTATGAGAAGCTATCAAGAGTGCCCATAATTTGGAAACTTTAGTATCCAAGAACATAATTCATAAGGCACCACTTTTAGAGCAACCAAAGAAGCCTATCAATGTAATATTTTATTTACCTTGGATATGTTTTATCCTAAGTGTGATATTCCACTATTAAAAAGCTTAATTAGGCAATATTTTTACTTAGGTAGAATAAGATAATGAGTTACACATTCTCCTTCTTTGATTGAGATTCTACTTTTTCCTTTTCACAAATTTGGAAACTTGGATAAGCAATTTCTTTTTTTGGTTTTCTACCTCTTCATGATCCTCATGGATTTGGAATCTTGGAAGCTATATATTGTAGGTTTTTCCTTGATTAACATATCAAACGAAACTATTGTGAGATTTCATATCTTAACATACTAAGGGCTTAAGTTTGGGGATGATAGGGGGATGACGAAGGGGGAGGGGTGGGATGCAAATATATATACAACTTAAAAAATTAATTATAAAAGGATGTGTATAGAATAAGTATACCAACTATAAATAAAACTTTGCCACGCTATGTAAATTTTACAATAAACATTAAAAATATGTCAATGATTGCATTGAAATTTGAACATTAACAATGGTGGCAGAGTTTTGGAACTTTGGGAACAAACTAAGAATAAGTATAAGAATTTCAGATGAAACTTTGGCATACTAAGTGTTTAAACTAGTCAACATAAAAAAAATGGAAACAATTTCATTAACAATAAGAATGGTGGGTAGAGGTTTGGGGTCAATGGGTAGTGCCCCTTGTGGGGGGTTTGGGGCAGAGCCCCCATCAAGGTTAGGAGGCATTGCCAAACCTTTAATACAGATGACATTTTCACAATAATTTCACCATTTTTGTTTAGAATTGGAGTTTCTAATTGGGGGCCATGGGAGACTCATAGGCATCCTCAATATGGTCAAGAGACTCCTTGGAGTTCCTAGGACGTCCCTAAGTGGTGCGGCAAGGGGATGTTTCCCCTAAGTATTGCATCCTAAAAAAATAGGGATTTTGGAGGGGGGGAAGGGGTTCATTTATACAAAATTTATGACCATTGCAGCACATAGCCTTGTGGTGTTTGACCTGCAATATGTCTAACATATTAAAATTATTACATCATGAGTTGATAAACATACGAGTGATTAATAAAATTATACGTACTTGTTGATCTCTTAAACCATATGCTAAATCAATTTCCCTTTGTGTAACATTGGAATCTCCATTACGATGAGCTTCTTTAACCAATTAAGTGACACCATCCCATGTTAATGTGCGACTAGAATGTTGACATCGTTCAATCCACACCATCATCTAATCAAGATTGTTTGCAATATACAAATGTAGCACATCCCACTCCCGACCAACTGTACAAATAATTAATAGACCACTTACAACTGATTTATTTAGAAGATGAAGAATTAATTTACTACAATAAAATCTTATAATTACCTCTCACTTTCTTCAATCTACCTTTCCCCATCAAGTGCTCCCCTTCGAATTTATTAATAGGGTTGGGATCCCAAATGTGATCTACGTGGATTTTTGCTGCAAACTTAGGAAGATATTCAGTAATGTACACCATAGTTTGGTATACCATATATCCCTCCACCATAGAACCCTCAGGATGTGCTCTTTGTCAAACCAAAGCCTTCAAAAATTTCAAGTTCCTCTCAATCATCCACATTGACCTAGTGTGTACAGGTCCACACAATTCGATCTCCTCAACTTGGTGTATGAGGTAGTGTTCTTGTGAATTGAAAAACGTTGAAGGTAGACACTTTTGCATTTCACACATTAGATGAGGGATTTTTCTCTTCCAATATTTTATATCTTCCTTGTGGATTTCTTTAGATGATAACCACCTAAAAGAGATTGAAGATGCAAAAATATATAAACGAGACTTTACAAAATAATATACAATATATTGCATAACAAGTAAATCAAATGGAAAATATAATATCTATACAACAAATTGAACAAACATCACTACTTACCTCAAGTATTTTCCAAGATCATATATGACTTGCTTGATATTATTGTTGAAGTGGTCTGGGAGAGATAGAGGTAGAACGTACTGCAACAATTATAAAATGATCTTTTCATTGTTTTCTAACATAATACAATGAAAAGTACATGCGTAGTATACAAATATATAGTAAATACACAAGAACGTGAATTACCTTAATGAAGGTATGCCAATCATGCGTTTTCATCCCTGGCCCAAATTCACTCTTCTTTGATATGAGATTATTTATGTTCGCAGCAAATCCTATGGGAAATCAAATTTTTCGTATGACTTCTTTTATAGAATTGCTTTGCTGCTCCGTTAATAACCAAGGAAGGGCACTTATATTAATCTGATCTCCATTGCTATTTGATTGAATGACATTTTTCATTGCATGATTGGATTCCACAATGTCACTACAAATTTTGACAATTTTTTCTTGATCACGCCTTCCATCCAATATTTTCCATAATGTCTCTGTTATATTCTTTCCAATATGCATTGTATCAAACAAATGCACAATTTGTAGCTACTCGTAGTAAGGCAACCTACTGAATTGTCTGGGATAAATTTTTAGTCCCTTTGGAAGGTGGTCATCCATGCCTTGACGACCTTCAGTATCATCAATTACATCATCAGTAAACAAAACACGATAGAAAAATTCAAATTCCAAACATAAACCATTAGATGGAATGACATTACCTTGACGATTAATTCTATTATATTCCAACTTCCATAAGTGAGGAGTCATTCTTCGTGGATTTGATGTAGTCTCTTCTTTCCCATTGAAAAGATGTTTTTTAGTATTTTGGTACTTATGATTTTTGTGAAGGAAGTTCCTATACGCATCAAACACCTGCTTTCCTAAACTTTTTGAATGACGAGATTTCATCTTTGGACCACAAAGTTGACATGTAAATTTTCCCTTTGTTTGAAGACCTACAAGATAATGTATAATTCTATTAAATCTGTTAATTTTTATAATTATAATTATCATGCACAACTTGAACACTATAATGTACCACAAAAATGTGTTAGCCCTGGGGCATCATGTATTGTCCATACAAGCATTGCATGGAATTGAAATTGTCTTTGTCCTATTGGTCTAGAGATGTCATACATGGTCACACCATTCCATAACTCCAACAACTTGTCGATAAGAGGCTCAATATATACATTCATATCTTTAACTTGGTACTTGCCTAGTGGAATGAACAAAAACATTACATAATTATTATGACCATTTTACTGCAATATTTATAATTAAATGTAGATGACTATTAAATGATAAAATACCTGGAACAATCATTGAAAACATTATGTGCTCCCTCTTTATTGACATCCATGGAGGAATATTATTGTTGATAACAAAAATAGGCCACACCGAGTAAATAGATCTCAACTCTCCAAATGGATTGACACTGTTCGCTGCCAATGAAAGCCTGAGATTATGAGGTTCTTCTTTAAAGTGTGGCCACTTTTCCTCTATGTCCATAAATGTTGAACCATCCGCAGGCATTCAAATAATGTCATCTTGACTTCTATTGCATGCATGGTAATCCATAAATTGTGCCAAGCTAGTGCACCTGAATAATCGTTGCATACGTGGAATAATGGGAATATAACAAAGAACCTTGCGAGGCACCTTTTTTGTTATTTGATCTATTTGATATCTACTGATATGACATTCAGGGCATTCTATTCCAAATTCATGTTGTTTATGATATATAATATGATCATTGGGACAAGCATCTATTGTTTGATACTCCATTCCAATATCTTTCATAATGGCAGATAATTCTCGGTATGAGCGAGGTAGAATATTTGATGGTGGTAAGAAAAACTCACCTATCAATATACAACAAAAAAAAGAATTTTGAGGTGTTAATATAAAGAATATTAATGGTACATGATTCACCATTTATTAACTGTAATGATATGTATGACGCACCTTAACATACGTGAGATTGTTATGTTGGATAAACCATTCATAACCTTCAAGTTCACCAACAACAATACAATAGAGAGAAGAGTTGTTTGGGAGCCTTTGTAAAGGGGCTCATATGCCTTCTCAAGAAGAGGTAAATCATTAACATCAAGGTCATCCTGATCATCATGATCAGCTGTGCCAGTACTAAATGTGTTATGGATCAATGCATTTGTACCATCATCTTCAATTGTGTTTTTTGGTGCATGATCATCATCTTCCATGGGATCATTATCTTCAGCTTTGATATTCACACCTCCATGTTCCTCCACTTTGAAAACCATATTCTTTGGGTTGTGTTGGTCCATATCATGTGCCCTGGGGTGCTCGACCTATGTAAAAATGATCAACATAAATAAACCATGATCATGATCTCATTATCAAGTGATTTCTTATGTATATAAATTGTTAAAACGATATAATGAACAACTTATTAGTGGATGATAATCATGTCCCCCTTCAATGTGACCATGCTGCCTACAATGTTTCTTAGCTGTTTTGATTAGAAGTCTTCTAGTCTTTAAGCCCTTACAAATTTTGCAGGGACAATAACATTTCCCATCACCTTTTCTTTTCAAGTTAGACCATAATCTAGCAATTGTCTGCTTATTTTGTTCTTCGCTGATATTATCTGACATGGTCTTTCTTCATAGGCAAAAAAATTAGACTATGGAAACTTCAGTGCAAAAGCTTCACAAAAATTGCAAATCAAACGAAAACCATTTAACTCTTCTTTTTCATCTTAAAACATTGAACTTAATAGAGAATGTATTTAATGTAGCTGATTGTGTGAATTTCTGAGCATTGTGTCTGCAAATTCTTACTAAAAGTTTGCCTGTTGCAGACTTTCTGAGAGACATTTTTGAGTATTCTAAGCCTTGGTTCTTGTATTTTCACTGGTGATAAGCTGGAAACTTTATGGCAGACTTGTAGCCAATCAATCTAATTTTGATAGGTTATACACCAAGCAAATAGGCATCTAGAACTAGCATTGTGTGCAGGTCACCCCTACCCTATGCCATGCGTATATGACTACCTAGAACTCCAGTTTAAGCATCAATCCTAGAAATGATCGGTATATGAATACCTAGAACTCGAGATTAAGCATTAAGTTACATCATTATTGACCTTACTTTGGGATGCTATGTATGAGATTGGAACCTTTTGTAAGGTGTGATCAATGTGCTATCATAAATGCAAAGCCAAAACCATTTTGATGAGATCATGATCCCACTAATACTATTTTGCCTTGTTAATTTTGCACCCACAAAAATGATAGAACCAGATATAATATGCCATCAATGCCCATATACCGACAATGTTCAAGATGAGCCACTTAGAGGTAGAGTTTAACCACTTTCCATATAGGTAGATTATCTCTAACCTCATTTTCCCTATAGGTAATTGATTAGGTTCATTTTAGAGTCTTATTTCCAAATATGTACCTCTATGTTAGCTTTTTGCTTTATTATTTGCCTGTTTATGCTTAATCTTGTCAATTTTGCATAATTTTACTTAGTTCTTGCATCTTCAATGAAATTATATCTAATCATATCCAATCACATCAAAATGGAACAATTAATCATATTGCTGGTCTCTCCTAGAGGAATTAAATTGAACCAAATTAACTATTCCCCAATAAAATGTTTTGAAATGGTGAATGTATAAGTTTGTAGTTTACTTTCCTAGACTAGGACCCCATTTCGTCAACATTTCACTATGAAAGCATAAATATTTTTTCTTGAAGAGAACATCTTACAGATTATGCTTCAATGTATAACACATTTTCATAATCAATCATTCAAATTCACATGGATAAAAGAATTCACATATTCTAAATCATGATCTGATGATGTGAACAACTCATATGCAACTATATGGCATGCAAAGCATTTATTTTAACATACACTTATGCATCCACATTGCAGGGATAACAATACAAGGCTCACATATTGGTCTAAGAGGATGCCATGGTCTCACAAAGTAACCAAGAACCATATGAAATGATGGTCTTGAATCCACACACAAGTAGGGAGGATCCATATGATTATGTATGACTTCCCCCTTGTTTGTTTAATGGGATTAGCCTCCAAGACATAGCCGTCAATAATCACTAAGAATGTACAAGTGGATTGTAGCTACCCATACAACAAACACTTACCCCTATCCTCAAATTTTCCCAATGTTTGATTCCTTATATACACTCATCCAAGGTTATCTACGTCGATCTTGGTGAGGAATCACATCACAACAAAGAAGACAACATTTAAAAATAGCAAGAGTTTCACTAAACTACCAAAGATCATAAATATTGAAAGAAAGAAAAAATAGTACCAATAATAAGTCAAATAAATGTGTTCAATTCCAATAGCAAATCAAACATAGCCACAATAACTACACAATAGAGAAACTCACAATAGTGAATAAACTAATTCAAACAAGGTAAAATAAAATTGTTGGCCCATGCAACAAAGATGAGAGATCATCAATAATTGAAGGAAACTTCACAATCCTTAAAAGTGCACATTACATAACTATACGACTAGAAATTGTGGCTAAATAGAGTGAAGATTCATCATGACTCCAATAATAGTCCCTCATGTGTGCATTTGTGGCATGAACATAAAAAATCCCACATGGCATGGCCATGTACCCAATGGAGAAGACATGCCTAGGCTACATGCCCAAAAAACATGACTATAATAATAGTCCCTCATGCATGCATTTGTGGCCTGCACACTACAAATCCTAACATATCATGGCAATACACCTCATAGAGAAGACACACCTAGGGCCACATTGCACATAGCAACGTGCCTCACAAAGAAGACATGCATAGGGCACATGCCACATAGCAATGTGTCTTATGGAAAAATGTGCATGCATGTCACACACCAAAGCTATATGTATACATCATGAGGCACATTCATATGTTATCAAACACAACCTATTGTATCTAACATGAGTTCCTCTCTACATGTGTGCAAATCTTCCAACACTAATCGCCACTAAGAAGGAATAATATAAAATGCATCTTCAAATATTTGTGTGTGTGTGGAATTGTGTCTTTGAACCCAAATCGCTACCATCAACAACATGTAACCATCACCTACACTATATCAAAACATAAGTATGGCGTGACATCATATCTATTTGCATAATGTCAAAACACATGCAAACATGAAAATCATCATAGCATGACAAAAATCAATCTCCACATGTTGGAACAAAGATATAAATAAGATAATAGGGTAAGAGAAAACCCGTACCAAGAACCACATACCAACTATCGGCAATGCCATCAAGATAAATGTAGGATAGGATACCACTATGAGCCATCCAATGGTCCATTCTATGAGGAGAACTAGGGGATACTATCTTTGAAAGGTGTGGTCAATAGAGATAATCCCTGCTAATGCCACAATATGTCACCATAGCTTCTTGAGTTTTCCATTCTTCTACTTAACACCACATTTATTGAGTTCCTCAACAGTGAGGTTGGTTCTCAATAGGATGCACAAACATGTAAACACACAAGCATGGTTTCATCATACTTTTACAACAATACAAATTCATTTTTCTAGTTAATTACTTAGTGTAAAAATAACTCCATTACATAACATAGGGCAATAATCACCATAAGTTTTCAAATAAACTGCCCAAACATCAATTGGAGTTACCCTTTCTAAGGTACAAACATAATTTATTTATAACTTCAAAATTAAAATAATCACAATACATCCAAATAAGTTCAATAGTGCATGGAAATAGACAACATGATCCATAATTAAACCCATAAATTACCCTAATTGGATATGCTAATAAAATGGTGTCTCAAATAATAGAGATTATGTTGGACCTATAATAGAGAGCTGGACTTTTTTTCATCATACACAAGCATGGTTTCATCATACTTGTATCCAAATACACCATCCATAGATAGGTACTCAGTACCACAATTTCATGGGTACCCTTTTAGCTGAATTTACCCTATATTTAGGTGAATCTACCCTTGTATCATTCCTTGATCTAGTATGTCATTCCACCGATCAATAATTTTTCCATATTCTTGGGATAATACACTATCCCTTAGGTGAATATGCCATATCCTTAAATGAATCCTCCTTGTCATCATCCTAAGTCCTCTTTTTGTTAAGTCTTATCCCTTCATCTTTAGGAAAATCCACTTATCCTTATGTGAATCTACTTTCTCTTAGGTGAATCTATTTCACATAAATCATTTATCTTATCCATCTTTCTTATGTAAATGGTGAATTTTTCCTATCCTTAGATGACTACACTCCCATTTAGGTGAATCTATCTAGTTTTAGTCTCCTTCCATTATTTTGTCCAAATTTGTATCCTCTAGTTTACATGAATCTACTTGTTCTTAGGAAAATCAACCCTATCATTCTAAGGAAAATTCACCTTGTCATCATCCTTAATCATCTACCTTTCAAGTGTATAGTCTATCCATCCTTGGGAGAATCTAACATATTATTGGGAAAATCCACTCCCTCTTAGGTGAATCCACCTTTTCCACCTTCTCATTAATCTATTATTTGTTCTAAGAAGGACACAAAAGTGGATAGAAAACAATAGAGGAGATAGTACTCAAACAAGTACTAAGGAATTGCATTAGTGACATGTCACAAATGTGAGTTATACATGTTCCAAATTGATTGATTCTCATGAAGGAACTAAGTTATCTACAATAAATAGCCACCCAAGAAACCTATTTGCTTTAGGCAAACTATCTTCTTAGTAGTAGCTTAATTCTTGAGACACTCGATTTAGTATGATCTTGTAAATGGTGTTAAAAAGAGTAATTAGTCACCAACCAACCACACTCTTCATTTGTATATTTAAGAATTAGTTTGGTCAAACCTGGATTGTAACAAGCATAACCAAATCCTCCATGATAAAGTTAACAACAAATATATTATTGCATAACCAAATCTTTGTGTTGGGTGTGTTCAACAAATATATTATTGTGTGAATTGCTTTTGTCCAAAATGTAGGAACTTGATCTACATGTCCATGAAGGCATGATTAGGTCTCTATACAACACTATTTTGTTGATGCATATATGTAGTGGTTAGTTGTTTTCTTTTAGTTGTGGATAAACCATTTTGAGTGAATTTCTCATTTACTTGAGCATTTTGCATTTAGAGAACAACTGGATGACCATTCAACAAGGGGTTTAAACTCTTTGAACTTCACAAATGCTTGAGCTTTTCTTGTCAAGAAATGTACCCACAACTTAAAGACATCAAATTATGAAAGATGATAGTCCCAAATCTGCAAATGACTGTCACAACATAGTGAATAAGGGAAATCCATAGATACCTTAATGAGTAGCCCTAGATCAATACAAAGAGAGCACATGCATGCTAAGGGAGCATTGAACAAGCCTTTTTCAGGATAATATAATGGTAGTAAAAGAAATCAATAAAGAGCATAAGTTCATCAAGAACAATTCTTAGCCACAAAGATCTAAGGTAATCATAGAGGAGCTGATAATAACTGAGTTCAATAAGACACACTCAAGCCTTCATCACATTCCATAAAAAGAAAATCATTATTTCATATAATTGGAAGGAAATGATATATTGCAAAGATTACTATGAAGGTCTAAAATAGTAAAAGAGATGAGACTAATCTTTTATTTCTACTTACAACAGTGAATTGGTTGAGATATACTCATAGACAAAGTGAATGACATGTATGAGGACAACCTCAATAAAGGTAAAAAGGACAATAAATAGTAGTGATAGATGGCAATGCATTGAATGTGCCAAGAAAAAGATAGTGGAAGCCATGGAGAAATCACTATCAAAACAAAGCCATTAAATAAAACTATGTTGGTGCAGCTTGAGAAGCATAGTAGAACAATGAAAAAAGAACACTACTTGGTCCTTGAAAAGCATGTAGTCACAATGATTGAAAACCACAATGACAACATAGAGGGCATGAATGTTTGGAGTATTTCCATTCTTAAGAATCTCATGATAGTCCATTATTAGGATAGGTGAAGTGCACTATGAAAGTGTCTTAAAAAGCTAATATAGCCATAAGTGATAGTGCCAATGCTTTGAGTTCAAATCCTCATGAAATACAGTCATGTTTATCTCAATGCAACGTTTGCCAGCATCCTCCCTGTGTGTGCCAAAATAGGAGCTTTGGAACAAGGTATGGACATCCATCAAAGCATAATCGAAGGGGGTTTTTTGTCAAAAATTAGTTGCAAATGCTCCAATAACAAAAATCACAAAATGGGGTAGCATACACATGACATGTGAACTGTATGCCGGAATACCTCAAAGAGATGTCATTTCATAGAATTTTAAGATCACAGGATATGCACAAAATGGATTAATTCGCAAAAAAAAACCAGTTGCTCTTGATTGAGAAAAAAAATTAGTTGCCCTTCATTGAAAAATAAAGAGTTCCTTTGATTGCAAAAAAAACCTTACCTTGCTTGTGCAGAGATCGCTCCGGCGGGGGTGGGGGGGGGGAGGCAAGACGGTCGCCGCTTGCTTCGGTTTGCTTTCAAAATGAAAATGCGTTGTGTTTTTTTTTTTAATAAAATGCCCGAGGTCGTCGAAATTCCGATGAACACGGGCATTTAAAAAAAAAAAAAAATCAAATTTTCACACAATGCTCCTTGTCCGTCGGAAACCTCTGTCGGAATTTGACCCCAAATGTATTAGTGTGTATGTATATATGTATGTATGTATGTGTGTATGCATGCATGCATGTATGTACATTCTTTCATCCGATTTCCAAATCAAGATAAATATATGCAAAGCATATTCACATGCTTAATGTATTTTAACCAAAACAAGTAAAAATAAGTAGTAATGTCAAAATGGGGTTTAACACACCATTTGGGCCAAGCGGGGATTTGAACCTTGGTTGCACAATTAAGAGTGTAAAACCATAAGACCACTACAACACAAGGTAATCCCATATAATTATACTAGTTTTATTTTGTTTAGAGAATTTATATTTTAAGAGGTAATTTTATGATTTTAAAAATTATTTTATAATTATTAATGGTATTTTATCTTTGATAATATAATTAATTTTTAATTTAAATTTGAGTGTTGTTTACACATCATAATTATAATTATTAATGGTATTTTATCTTTGATAATATAATTAATTTTTAATTTAAATTTGAGTGTTGTTTACACATCAAATAATTAAAATTTAATTGCATGAATTGCAATGTTTGCAAGATATGCACAAAAATTGTGCATGGAAAATGCAGATTCATATTTATTTGCTAAATGTAAATTAGTTAAAAAGCGTCACCACTAAGGATTTTACTCACTACAAATAGTATGAGAATGTAAACACTAGTAATAACAGTCACACATATTACTCTCAACATATCTAAATCATTTTAGCTCCACTTTCACTGAGAGAAAGTGCAATCTACTCCTGCCTAAGTTCTCTTTAAAAGAAGTGTTGGATCAAACAACACTCAAATAAAGGACAACAAATATAGCGACAACTATCAAAATCATAATTTTACTTTTGATAAAATAAATTCTATAATTAGTAGTATCAAAAGAAAGTTTATTTCAATTTTATCAACTTATAATGAAATTCAAAACAAAATTCCTTATTGTCAAGTTAATGATAAATGCAACGTAGACATGCAAATTATTTAGAATCTAGTGAATATTATCTATGTGTGATGAATGCAACAAAGTGGTGTATACTGTTTTAGACTCTAGTCAAATTTTCTAATCCAAAGACATATTCAACTTGTGTTGGAGGAGTGTGTATGTAATAGTATAGAAAATTTAAGCATCCCACTTTTATTTCATTACATAAAATATGTTCAAAGAAGTGAAAATTGAAGTAATATGTCATATTTCATGAAACAATACCGTTTTTTCATCTAACATAACATTAAAATAGATTTTATCAATAAATATGTATACACGTATTCAATTATACATTAACACTTATAACAATAATTTGTATACATATATTCATTGACATAGATATAGATAGAATTGTTTATATATATATATATATATACAGACTCTAAAAAATTCATGACCAAATGTAATATATGTATATAAATATTCATATCTACTACTTAGATTTCTATATATATTAATTTACTATTCCACATTGAAAATACAATCTATATTAGTATATATAAAAACACTCAAATATATATTCATAGCCATTTATAAACTCTCATATCCCTGTATATTTATATAAATTTATTCTTCTATTAATATAAAGATATAGATTCACACACACACACACACACACACACACACACACACACACACACACACACACACACACACACACACACACACACATATATACATATACATATAATTATATGTATATACATATATATATATACATATGTATATATATGTATATACATATATGTATATGTATATGTATATATGTATATACATATATGTATATGTATATGTATATACATATACATATATATATATATATACATACATATATATGTATATGTATATACATGTATATGTATATGTATATACATATATATATGTATATGTATATACATGTATATGTATATACATATACATATACATATACATATGTATATACATATACATGTATATATATATATGTATATATATATAGATATATATAATTTAGAAGCTATAAATATATAAGAATATATACACACATTCAATTTCTTATTAATTCCCGATCTTTCTCCATTATGAACAGTACATTTCGTGTATTTGTTTAGCATCCTAAACTCTTACCTTTCCATTGAAACCTCATTATCTGACTTTCCTTTCTCCCGTGTTCTTCCCTTTTATGCCCACTGCCTTGAATTCCCTCCCTTTCACGTTTAATTCTAATGATCTCATCTTGCCTCCATGTCTTGTAATTATCTCAAATTTTGGAAATCCGGTTGCACTTGCCCCAATATTACTATGATCTCTAGCTCCAATGCTTCAAACACTCCTTCACATGGCATTGATGCAAGGTCTTAATTATACACTAGGCATGTGTGGCGTCGGCTTATGGTAATCATGAGAAGGAAATGACAATTATTTATTTGTGAGTTGGTACTTTGGCTCGACTGTCAAGTACCTCAGTCCAATGCTTCATTATGAAGGAGTATCATTTCGGCTCAATCAACATATCCATTACCTGTATCATGATTTTCTATCTCCTCAACCGACCCTTTGGCTTTATAAGGGCTCCTCCCTCCATTTGCATCTTTTGTTTTTTGACAAAGAGCGCAATACAAGGCGAAATGGATACAGTTCTAAAGCTCAAATGCTCTAAGAGACAAATGGTTGTATCTGGTGAGATTAAGGTAACTCGTTTGAAAGGTATTATCAATTCTCCTCATGACCTAGTTATCAATGCCATTTTGCAAATCCTAGGGGAAGATTTCATTCACAATGAGGATAGAACTAGAGCGAACTTTGATATCTCCTCCATGTTTTTAGCAGTAGTGCTTCATTTTGAGTCCAACAGGGATTTCATCAGGAGGCTATGCGTAAAGGTTTTTAAGCACAACATCCTTGGAGAACTAGATCGCGTAATGGTAAACATTACCAATGATCTTCTGGCCCCTAAGCCCCAACACTATGACATCCTAATGTTGAATAATTATCAGGTTCCTCGGTTCCCAATTCTGGCAATCGATAACCGTGCAAAATTCACAAACAAGCACCCTATCATCTAGAGGAATATTAATTTCCTCATATGGTGGCTTCATGTGAAATTACCTCCCTATAAGCACTGGCTGGTTGTTTACTTATGGGATGAGGGACTAAACATGGACTTGGAAAAAGGTTTTGTAATGGAAAAGCCTAATGTGGAGTTTTTAGCCTCGCCGAATAATTCCCCATCGGATTATGCAAGGATCAAAGGGAAAGGGTCTGCCACTTGTAGCTAGATTTACAAAGTTGTGTGGGATTTCCTTCAAGAGATTTCACTACCCAGACTCAAAACTTCTTTAATTATCTAGTATGTTGCTGACTTTTGTTTTTTCAAGTTCAAAACTCCCCATGTTTCTCTTCCTAACTATATGGTTGCCTCCTTTGTTAATATATCTATACTTAGACTCATAATAGATATACATATATATGCTTAATCCTTCCCTGTTTTGATGATTTTTCTTTATCAAATAATTTCAACTATGAACTGGGATACATACAGAATTGAATTATGTATATACATACATGGGTATACATATATGTATGTATATATAGATCTATATTTCATTGGTATATATATACTAACATATGCATAAACACATAGAGATGGGTGTGTATATATACTACTCTATAGAGATATATGCACATCTGTGTATATGTGGATATACACATGAAGATATACTTATGTATACTCATATGTAAATATACATCTATAATACATAAGCATATGCATAGATACATACATGCTTACACTTTCTACCACTTCCAAACCATTTTTGTCGACTCAATCCTAGCTATATCTTCATTTAAGGCTTATTTGTTTATTTGGATCTGCTTTTGTTCATTATTCTTCATTAATCTGATAGCTTATAAATTTATACTATTCTCGGTCTATGCTATGCTAGTTCTCTTTATAAAATAGGCATCCCTTCCTGTATGACTTTAATTTCGTGTTTTTCTCTCTCTTCTCTTTGAAATTAACCTTCAGTGGCCCATGACTATAATGGCCCTGGTCCGTTTGGTCACATTTACTCTTTGTTTTAGTAGGCTATTTAACAAGATGTCGATGCAGGTATCAACCTTTATACTTGATACTAGTTTGACTTAATATTGGCTAGTTTTAGGCAACAAGGAGCATTAGTGATACACGACTATGTATCTGAGGTTTTCTTTATGAAGTTGGGTAGGCTTATTATCTTCCCTTGCTTGATAATTATATTCATATTTTTAGTTTAATTTTTTTCAAGATTAACATGAATATCGAAGTTACAGGAGGTCCATTTTTCAATGATTCACAGGATCCATAGACAGTTAACAAAGCCACTTCCTGACCAGAGCAACCAGGTATAAAATCATTTGCTTCTGGGTTTTGCAGAATGACTCTTCTCAGATGGCAAGATTCTAATTTTGATACAGGAATCTCATGATAGAAGGTCAAGGTTAAAAATGATGTTAGGTGGGCTAACTAATTATGTAATCTCCCAAGTAGCCATCCATTGGCCATTTGGCTCTTCGGGATATGTATTGATGCTCTAGGATTTATCCTTGGGCAAGACCAGAGGTTTTCTTCATTCGGTTATTTCCTATCGGTGCCCACACTAAAACGAACTTGTATTAAATTGTAATCATTTATTTTAACTAATAAAATATACGGCTACGACCTATTATCGATAAAAAAACAAACATTAAAATAGATTTTTCTATATTAAAACAATAGTTTTTAATTTCCATGGTACATTTTGACATTGTAGGGTATTTGTTTTCTTTTGTTATAGGGTAAGTGCACCAAGATGGTGAACAAAAAATGAACATAATGCATACATATTATTTGAAAAAAAAATAACCTGTATGCATTACGATTAGGAATCCAAACCATAATGTGTATGAGGTTTTATTATTACAAACATTGTGTACACATTATTGTAATGTCACCAAAGTGTAATGGTGGTTGAAAAATGTGTGAATGAGAGATCAAGAGGAAAACTACCCTTTCCCTCCAAGGAGAGATGAGAGTTTCACTACAAATTTCCCTTCAAACACTTTTCACCTATTACATTGGAAGAGGAGAGGAAAATTCACTAGATTCAACCTCCAAAGAAGAAGATAGAATTCTGAGTGAAATGAGAATGATAAGATAATCCCCTCTTCCTATTTGAAATGGAAAGGAATTGATTGAATTATGTAGTGCAAAAGTGACAAAGAACTGATTATAACTTGAGATCGGAGTATGAGAAGAAGTTTTGCATCTGGATCTAGCAGTAATATGTCAAGATGAAGTTTCCCGGATCATGGCAGGAGTGTACATGGTCCTCCAAAAAATCCATGAAATGAAAAGGGTTTTTTCGTCTTTGCAAATGGAGCCTGAATCTGAAAGTACAACTATGCACCTACAACCTACACACAAAAAAGAGAGGAAAATCGATTGGGATTGGGGGTTTGCCTTCACGTCAAACCCTAGTTTTGGAATTAACCAAGTAATGAAAGAAAGTACTTTCAAGTGAATGTAGATGAAAGACTGAATTGAAAATCACCTCAAGGGAGGTTGTGATAGAAATGTTGATAGAAATGCTTGTGTGGATTTGAATGTTGGAATCAATCTCCTCTTCAATGGTTGAATCCTTGACTTGAATGCAACACCTAGCCTTGAAGGGAGTCCTGAGAATGCTCAATGTTAGAAAGGAATGCTTGAATGCTTAATCTCATGTAAACTTCCCACTTATCTGACTTATCCAGCTTACCTAAATGAGAGGGAAAATGCGACTTAAATACATGTCAATTAGGGTTAATGAAACTGATTTTCATCATAGGCTAACATAGGGGAAGTTTTCCCACTCAATACACAACCTATAATGCATGCTTAGGAAAGGTCATGCCCCAAAATAGGGTGGGGACAAGAGTGCCACGCCCCTATCCTGGGAGGAAAAAGGTGCCATGCCTCTATCCTGCCCCTTTCTCCAGGGTAGAGTGCAGACAGGGTGGTGCAGAGGCCAAGGGAGAAGCAAATTATGAGGGTTGAGCAGTCTCTGATCTCCGATCAGGTTAGGGGGTTCGATCTCATGTATGTGAGGACCCTAATGTAGGCAGAAATTTCTAAGGTCACAATTTTATGACACTAGATTTAGCACCCACTTTAGCGGGAGTATGAGCGTACGCCAATACTGTCGGTAAAGTACAAGGAAACAAGATTGAAAGACTTTTACCATGTCAAGGAGGCAATATGCACCAAGCCCCAAATGGACTTAGGATATTATGACTTCAATTGATAAAGTAAAGGGGAGGATCGAGAAGGGGAGAACCATGACTGCAAGTAGAAAAGTTCCCCTCACTATGAGTCATGAAAGAAAGGATACCAAAGATTACAAAGCAAAATAAAGTTCACTAAGTAATTCTAAGTATCAAGAATGAAAATATGAGTGAAGTGTATGCCCCCATATTAAAGTGATCACACATGCCTTATTGGGAGCGATTGATTTTAGGTAGGATACACCCAAGAGAGAGAGAAGAGAGGAAGCATGTTATCACAAAGATTTAGCCCCTAATCGAGGAATAAACCCAAGGATAATGAACACAATCGCTTTCCTTGGGGTCAGTATGTTGTATGATAACTCATGTATATCATATGTGTGTATGCATATAATAATCATCATTCTGCAAAGAAGGATTCTACCTTAGAATAAAGGGAAGAGAGGATGTCTTTTGAGTCAACATGAAAGAGACCAAGAAAATATCTCAATGCTTTGCATTATCCCCAAATAGACATTAAGGGGATAATAGAAGAACATGGATACACATAGAAGAATGGTCACATAATAGCAAGAAAGGAGAGAGATAAGATCTACAGTGCTAATATTGCTAATCTAGCATGACATCTGTCTCCTGATCTTAATGATCACTATTTTGGGAAGACGAGCAACACACCACAGGAGCAACATCGAGCATAATAGATGGATCTATCACAAGATCCAAACAAGGACTATGCTCCTGTGGTAAGTCACTTTGTTTGATTCTAGGAGCTAGGATTAGGATTTGTGAAACTTTAGTTGATAAATGCTTGTCCACATCAACATATTCATACTCACTATTAGAAGCATTAGGATTTTCTATTGCCATCATGAATACCATTTTCACCCATTTCTTCATTAAAGTTGAGAGAAAGAGGAACAAGAACACAAATAGGAGTAAATCCATCACATGTTTTGTGCAAATTATGATTTGGAGATGTAGGTTAAACATCTGCTTAGGAGAAAAGGGAATCATGTCAACTATCAATGTCTGAGGAGATTGAGTATTTTGAGGGATAGCTTCACGATCTCAAACGTGACATCTTTATCGGTGTTATCTCACACAATGATTTCGTCGAGTCTTAGTGGAAGGATGAGAAGGAGGAGGAACACTTGAAAAAGTAGGGATGCTTCTCTCCTTGATAGTTGAAGGTTGAGGTTGAGGTATTTTTGGTTGAACAAGAGGAGAAGCAAGCCTCTTCTCTCGATAAGATGAAGGAGGTGAAATTGTGCCATATAAAGGATAAATAAAGGTGTAGGAAGGAGACGAGGTCCATCATGAGGAGGAGGTACATGTCTAACCTTAGGAAGAATATTGTTGTTCTTCTTAGGAGAAGGTATAGTCACATCCATAGGGATAGGTTGATGATCTTCCTTAGGAGGGAGATTAGTTCTATCCGTGAGGGGAAGAACCTCATCCTAAAGAATAATACGAATGCCAAGTATTAGGGATCTAGGTTGACTTAAGGATAAGATCATATCTTTCTTCCATTTTTGATAAGATTGAAAAAGAGCAACGGTCCTTGATGGAATGGATTAAAATTGTTTAGGCCAAAAGAAATCAATAGGAACACCGGGGCTTCTTTCAGATGGATGAAATAAGTTATGGCTCACGGTTATGATTTCTCCATCCTGAGGAAATTTCAAACACTTGTGGATTGGAGAAGCAATAGCCTTCATGGAAGATATCCAAGGATAGCCCAACCTCACATAGAATTTCTTAGAAGAGGGTATGATAATAAAGTCAACATCCATGGATTTAGTATGAACTTCAACAGGAAGGGTGATAGAGCCAATGATAGGACAAGACAATCCATCAAATAACTTCACAATCACATTAGAAGCATCATGTATTGGCTTATGCAATCATAAAGTGAAAAGATACTCCTCAATTATGACATTAACCATGCAAGAGGGATCAATAAGGGCACCACTGCAAGGGATATTCTTAACCTTTACAACTATGTATAAAGGGCCATCAGGTGCTCTAATGGTCTCACTAGGGTCAAATGTAATACAAGGATCCTTAGGCGTATGTTGTTTTTCTACCATATTTACCAAGCTCAGAGCCATAGAGGTGAATTCCTCAGAAGAGAAAGAATTAGGCACAATCTCAACAACGTTAGAAATGTGAGAAGGGAAGGGATCAGTGAAAATATTAAAATTTTGATTAGGAGGAGATACTGATTTATTCCCTTTATCATTCACACATGCCACAGATATAGTATTGTTATCAATCAATGCAAAAATATTTGTCAGTATCATGACTAGGTTGACGATGAAATTGACAAAATGAATTGTTATCAAAATAAGGGGATGCAAGTTGTTTTATTGGAGGAAGTTTGATAACATTTCTTTGCAACAACTGAGACATAATACTATGTAAAGATTCATTCAAAGAAGTAAATTTTCTTTCTCTTTGGAAAAATTTAGAAATAGAAGGCACACCTGTTGTAGCATTCACATTGTTGTTGTTGATTGTATCATTGAACTTGTCAAATCTTTTTGTTGGTTTGAACTTCACAAACGGTTGTTGATAACTATCCCCCTATCACCTGAAGCCATAGGAGTGGATTTCTCCATTTGACTCACAATTAATTGATAATTATGGAGTGTTGCGCACAACTGCGGAAAAGAAGTAAACTCAGACAAAAGAAGCTTTTCCCTAATATCTTTTCGTAAATTAGAAATGAAAATTCTTTGAATATCATTATCAAGTGTATGAAAAGAAATTTGAGCACACAAATTCATATATCTACCAATGAAATTAGTCACTTTTTCTTTAACACCTTGTTTACAATGCATTAAATCAGTTAAAGTGATTTTAGGATCAATGTTGTTTTGAAATTTTTGGATGGAAAGCATTTGTTAGTTGTTGAAAGGAAGTGATAGAATAAGAAGGCAAAGAGAAATACCATTGTAAAGCCTTATCTCTTAGTGTTCTTGTAAACAATTTTGCAAGCAATCTTTGATCATAAGCAAAATCGGTACACAAGGTTTGAAATATTTTGACATGCGTAAGAGGATCACATTTTCCATTATAGAGTTCTAATTGAGGGATCTCAACATGCCTAGGTGGCACAAATTTAACAATATAAAGAGAAAGTGGGCTCGCAACATCAAAGGTGGGCACACTAAACTTGAATGACTCATAGGAGGAATTTGTTGTTGTAAGGAAGACACAATTTGAGCAAGATTTTTAATTATCACTTCGGTAGAAGAATTGATGTTAGACATAGTTGATTGAGAAGGTAGTGTGATGTTATTGAAATAAGGTATGGACTAAGAATAAGGTGGTGGGACATTATGATAAGTAGGCATAGGTGATGATTGGGTAGGAAAAGGGACACTTAAAGGAGGAACAAAGTTGTTGAAGGAATTCTCCCTTGTGTCACATTGATTGGTTGAGGAATAATAGGAATAGTTATGGAAGACATAGGTAAAGATGGAGGATTAAATGAAGAAGAGGGATTTCCCCCATGACCAATGGTTGTAGGAATGCCATTTTGAGTTGATGTTGGAGGTAAAAGTAGGAATACTAGTCATAAGAGTAGTTAGAGGAATTGAAGGATTGACTTGTGCTGAAGGTTGTGAATAACCTAGGGTTTCAGCATAATTTTTGATAGGTATGACATTAGAATCAACAATATGTGCAATGCCACACAGTATCAATTCTATTATTATCACTTTGATTTATGCGCTTAAGGCCTTCAATTAATGGAAGAGCTTCACTATTAGGGTATTCTTGGGGCATCCATTGTTGAAAGTTATCAAATTGATTGTCCAATGTGGAAAGTTGATCTATATAGACTCTAGTTAAAGATTCTTCTTCATCATGGGTTTCATCAATGGGGTGAATAGGCACATGATTAGGATGAGAAGAATTAGCATGATCTTCATTAAAGAAGTCACCCAAATTAGGCTCCATCTCCTTGGTAATTAAAGCTTTGTAGGCCTTAATTCTAATGCTTTGTCTAACATGGATAGTATAGGTAGGACTAATAGTGGTAAAACTCATGCACTAGAGGGAAAATTTGAAATTTGAATTTTGAAGTATAGGAACAAAGCTTACAAAACTAAGTAATGCAGAATTTAAGAAATTAATGATTATGCAAATTGAACTTTGTTGGAGGAAGAGGATGACACAATTTCCAAAAATAAAAGGAAATTGGAATTTTAAAATTAGGGCCAAGGGAATACCACTTAATTTCAAAATCATAATTTCTAAAATCAAGGCAGATTATAATTAACCTCTTAATTTTAAAATTTTTATTGAAATTTGAAATGTTGAATTTTGGAGGTATTTCCAATTCTAGAGGGATAAAAAATCGACAAAGTCAGCCAATCTTCTAGATTTAGGCTATTAAAGATAGTCATAATAGTCTCCCGAAATTTCAGGAAAAAAGCCAAGGACCATGGCGGGAACGCACATTGTCTGACCAACTTTTTTCAAAATTTCCAAGGATGAATATTACGATGATTTCAAAGCTAACCCCCAAAAATTGATGAATTTTACAATTTCTAGATGGGTGAAATTAAGGTGCAAATGTAAAAATGGGACCCTATTAGGGTTTTTAAGAAAAAAAGGAATTGAATTATAACTTTGAAAAAGGTCAAACTTAATGGATAGGGACACCTTGGAAAATGTTTAGAAATCTGAATTGGAATGAAATTCACACAAAATCCAATTAAATTTGAAAATTAGGGTTTTATGACCTAACCACTTAATTTTGAAATTTGAATTTTGGAAAAAAAGAGGGAAATTAAAAATTTGAATTGTAGAAATGAAAACAAGTCTAAGAATAATCATAAATTTGAAAATTAAATGCAAATCCAATTTTTGCACAAGTTCAAGATGATTTTTGAAAATTAGGGTTTTAACAAGTAACCTCTTAATTTTGTAAATTTGAATTACATTTTGAACAAGACAATGAGGAAATTGAATTTGACAAACACCACAATTTTCATATCTAAGATAAACACAAACAATTTTTACAAATCACAAGTTCAATTTTAATTTTAAAAACTAGGGTTGTTAATGATTTAACCACTAAATTTGTAGAAATTTGAAATTTGCAAATAAAAAATATGCAATTTTGTTTAAAGGAAAGCATGCAAGACGTAGGGTTCACCAAAATGTAATGTCAACAAAGTGTAATGGTGGGAAAAAAATGTGTGAATGAGAGATCAAGAGGAAAACTACCCTTTCCCTCAAAGGAGAGATGAGAGTTTTACAAATTTCCCTTCAAACACTTTTCACCTATTACATTGGAAGAGGACAAGAAAATTCACTAGATTCAACCTCCAAGGAAGAAGATAGAATTTTGAGTGAAATGAGAATGATAAGCTAATCCTCTCTTCCTATTTAAAATGGAAAGGAATTGATTGAATTATGTAGTGCAAAAGTGACAAAGAACTGATTATAACTTGATATTAGAGTATGGGATGAAGCTGTGCACCTGGATCTGGCAGTAATATGTCGAGAGGAAGTCGCCTTGTGAATTTAAGAAAAAATTGCCCAGACCGTGGTGGGAATGTACATGGTCCTCTGAAAAATCCGCGAAACAAAAAGGGTTTTTCCATCTCTGCAAATGGAGTGTGAATCCGAAAGTATAGCTGTGTACCTACAACCTACACACAAAAAAGAGAGGAAAATGGGTTGGGATTGGGGGTTTGCCTTCGGGTCAAACCCTAGTTTTGGAATTAACCAAGTAATGAAAGATTGAATTGAAAATCACCTCAAGGGAGGTTGTGATAGCAATGTTGATAGAAATGCTTGGGTGGATTTGAATGTTGGAATCAATCTCCTCTTTAATGGTTGAATCCTTGACTTGAATGCAACACCTAGCATTGAAGGGAGACCTGAGGATTCTCAATGCTGGAAATGAATGCTTGAATTCTTGAATGCTTGATCTCATGTAAACTTCCCACTCATCCGACTTATCTAGCTTACTCGAATGAGAGGGAAAATGTGACTTAAATACATGTCAATTAGGGTTAATGAAACCGATTTTTGTCAAAGACCGACATCAGGGAAGTTTTCCCGCTCACTGCACAACCTACAATGCATTCTTAGGAAAGGTCCTATCCCAAAATAAGGTAGGGACAGGGTGGAGCGGAGGCCAAGGAAGAAGCAAATTCCAAGGGTTGAGTAGTCTCTGGTCTCTGATCAGGTTAGGGGATTCGATCTCATGTGCGTGAGGACCCTAATGCATTAAAATTTTTCTAGGGCTGCAATTTTATGACACTATATATACTACTAATAATAGTAACGCATGCGCGGTGTTTTTAGTAATAAAATCCCATACTTTTTTTTGATGATTATTTTTTTTTGACCCAACTGGGTCCATTTTACCTACAACCTAGTCGAAAAAACCACAAAGATAAATTTTCTAGTCCAAAAAACCCCAACGTGATTTAAGTCATATAGGCAAAAAAAATGCCATGCCATCAGAGAGGTAAGATTAAAGTTTATTTATGCATTTTTTTATTTTCTATCTCGAATTTTCGCTATAGTTTTTCAATTTTTCATTAATTTTATTTTATTTTGTAAATTTGATATCAGATGCTCAACGAGACAAACCCCCTTAAGGAAACATTCCCTATCCCCATAATCTTCCTAATCCTCTGATTACCCTTTCCCAAACAACACAGGAGGATTTACTAGGTCATTTAGCACAAAATAGGGTAACCATTTCTAGCCTAGTGGCTAGATTGAAAACATCAGAACACCAACACCTTGAATAGTTTGCCCAAGCCCTAGAAACAATGATGGATAGTGTCAACAAAGTTTCAAAACAAGTCACTAAATGGAAACATATAGAAACTCATGTCACAACTTTTACACGCAAGGTCTCTCATATGATGTTGTAAAGAATAAAGAGATAAGCAAAGCACAAATATGTGCTATTTTCACCAATCCTCAAACTCAAAAGACCTTGCCTCTTAATTCAAAGAGATTTCCCATATATTGGTGTAATCACAATGCCATGAAAACACAATTTTGGGATAGGTGGTGGATGGTCTTTGACCAACCTCCTTGCAATAACTTTGAGGTGCCTTTATATTTTTTGAGGAAACTGTACTGTGAGTTCATCCTGAATGCAATATTTAATTATTTTGATATGAGGGAGTTCCAGCATAGAGGTGGAGGCTCTACCCAGGATAGACCAGGGTCTCAACATATACAAAATGCTTAGAATCAGGTTCCACATGCTTAGGAACCCTTAGTCCATGTGATGGTCCCTGTAGCCCTAAAAGAGTCTATGGAGATGGAGACTCTTTAGGCAATTGCCTCACTGGCTGACACCATTATTTAGCATGGGACATAGTTGTCACATCCTCTTGGCCCAGATGATAGTGTAAGAGCCCATGATGGTACAACAACAGACGATGGTGTTGCAACTATACCACCTACCAATAGCATGCCCAACGGTCACCAATGCATCACCTGCTATGAGGTATGCTATGAGGTAGATGAAATTGCACATGTAGATGGTTCAAGTTGCCATCAGTGCACACGTTGTGGGGCTAGTTATGAGGTTGGTGGACTAGATGACATGGCCCTCATAAATGACTTGATGTAGTAGGTCTTTGCTAGTTAGGTATGTTGATTTGAATTTATAATGTTTTATTTATCAAATAATTTAAATTTCCAAGCGTAAATAGATTTTCAATTATAGTTCAAATTAAGCTAATGCAAACATAATGCATTTCAAGATGTAGCAAATTTGGGTATGTCATCCACCACACCTATCACAACTCTTGCACTTATATTTTCATCAAAGGTAAAAACATTTACAATTCATGTCAAAATAGAATAATAACTTTAACTAAAATTAATGTTTTATAATGCTTATTATCTTCCTAATTTATCTTTGTGTGGGGTTTGATAGGTGTTGACTGTGGACCAAATTTCACAGGTTCATGATGCCACAACTATGACCATTTCATTTGGCCTAGAGAGAGCTATACGATATTCTTCTTTGTACACATCTTGTTTATAGTTTGTATTGATTATACATCTCATTCAAATTTTAATTAGTTAAATTTAAGCTAACATTATATATTTGTGTATATTAATTATGTTTCTCTTTTATGGTATGTAACCTGTGACTAAGATTTCTCATTTGCAAAGGACATTCTCAAGGACACCTAATCAGAAAAGGTAATTGAGCACAATTTTAATCAAGATACAATAGTTTTAAGAGCTTACATGTGTTATTGTAGCATGATTTAGATTTATTTTTTTTAAATTATTATGATTATACATGTTCATCTAGATTGATCAAGTCTAAAATATTTTGTCTTGTATATGCAGAATGATGGTTATGATCGTTTATAGAAATGATTTATGCACCCGATGATGCATTGGAAGAAGGGACGCAGGAGATATATGTTTTTTTAAATTTTCTCAATTTCATGATTACATGCACATGTACATCCATTGTATTACAATCTTATAATTTTACATACAATAAACATCGATGCCTATTTCATTAGTGATGACCCTTCCTAGGGTAACAAGAGAACCATTAGAGCCTCTGGTACACATTTATTCTATATATTATAAATATTTATTTAAATAGAAGTAGATATACATTTATAATTTATATTGACGTATCAATTTTATTTTAACTGGTGTAGCCACCTTCGTGATATGAGCATAACACAAATCCTCTACCTTAGATATTTGGTAGGACTCTTGTTAGTCAAAGGGATCAACGAGGACCATCATTTGCTAAATGAATTTCAATAAAAAAATCACAACATGAGGTAATCAAAAATTCAATTGTAGAGAAATAATAGTGCACTATAGTTATTTTGATGTTAATTTGGTCCAACTGTAAATTATAGTGCACTATAGTTATTTTGATGTTAATTTGGTTCAACTATAAATTATTATTGACATAAGCAATCTAACTAGTTTGAATTATTCTTTTGTAGGCATCTACAGAGCCACACAATACTTCAAAGAGGCTTGATTTTGATGATCCACCACAACTATAGGATTTTTTATAGTTATATATTGTTAGTTGTGGCCATTGTATGTCGATCTTGATATGAAATATATTTCATAGTTTTGTAAAACTTGTATTTATATTAACACATCTCATTTTTGTACATTTTATTGACTTGGCACATATGCCATTTTCGTACATTTTGTTGAGAAAATTTGTAAAACTTTTATTCTACATTTGGATATATATAAAAGCTGATATTCGATCTAATTTGTTCGTTATGTGCATATCTTCATATTTTGAACAATTTATTAACACATTAAGAATTATTAAGTTATGAACAATGTATATTCATTTAAGTGAGAATGGTTATGTTTTGAACAACTTATGAACAATATATATTCAATAAATAATGGTTGAGTACGAACAATTTAGCATGTTATGGATTAATGACATTGAAATTCAATGGAACTTATGAATGATAATTGGTACTATCTAGATTCCAACTGTTAAATTTGGTTTTCTTGGGAAACTTCACCAAATTTTATGATCATTGAGATCAAAAGTTATACTTAGGCTATCAAAAATTATGAATAGTTGTGAAAAGTTATCAATAGTTGCCAATAGTAGTGAAAATTTGTCAATAGTTGTCAAAAGTTGTCAAAAGTTGCAATACAAAGTTGCAAGATAGGGTAAATCTCATTATGTTTATCATATCCACAAACCATCAAAGCGGGTGTGTCTTGTTGGGCATTTTTATGCTAGGCATGGTCTTGGTTGGGTCTCTAAGTCTCCCAAACATTGGGCACCCTATTGTCACGACACCATGTTTTGAGTGCCCCAAGTTTAAAAAATTATCGAACCTTGACGGATTGTTTCTTAGAATTTGGGGCACATACGAATGATTCATTTGAACCCATAGGGTCACATTGTGCCCCTCTACAATGACCCATCTCAGATTTTGAAGAGACAAAGTCATTTTCTTAGGACAATGATTTTTTTGTTGATGCAAATATCGTCAGTCGTGTGCAACAAAAAGTTGCAAGTAGGATAAATATTGTTCTATTTTTGTATCCATGAACCACCAAAGTGAGAGTGTCTGGGTGGGAATTTTTTATGCTAGGTAAAGTCCTAGTTGTCGCTAGGTCACTCAAACATTTGACGCCCTATCGTCACAATGCCATCTCTTAAGTGCTCTAAGTTCAAAAATTGTGAAACTTTGACGAGTTATTTCTTGGAATTTGAGGCACATATGAGTGATCTATTTTAACCCACAAATTTACATTAGGCCCCTCTACAATAACCTATCTAATATTTTGAAGGGACAAAGCCATTTTCTTAGGGAAATGATTTTTTTGTGGATTCAAAAATCGTTAGTCGCGTGCAATGCAAAGTTGCAAGATAGGGTAAATCACGTTTTATTTATCATATCCATGAACCATCAACATGAGCATGTACAGGTGGGATTTTTAATGTTAGGCATGGTCCTAGTTGGGTCCCCAGGTCGCTCGAACATTCGATGCCCTACCATCGTGACTCCATCTCTTGAGTGCCCTAAGTTCAAAAAATTGTCAAAATTTTATGGACTATTTATTGGAATTTGAGGCACGCTTGAGTGATCTATTTGAACCCACATGGTCATGTTAGGCCTCTCTACAATAACCTCTCATATTTTGAAGAGACAAAGCCATTTTCTTAGGGAAGTGATTTTTTTGTTGATGTAGATATCGTTAGTCGTGTGCAATGCAAAGTTGCAAAATATGGTAAAACTCATTTTGTTTGTCATATCCACAAAGCGTTGGCATGAGAATGTCTGAGTGGGTATTTTTATGCTAGGAATACTCCTACTTGGGTCCCCAGGTCACCCAAACATTCGATTCCCTACCGTCTCAACACCATCTCTTGAGTGTCGTAAGTTCAAAAAAGTGTCAAACTTTCATGAGTTGTTTCTTGGAATCCAGGGCACGCACGAGTGATTCATTTGAACCAACAAGGTCACGTTAGACCCCTTTACAATAACATATCTTAAATGTTGAAGAGACAAATCCACTTTCTTAGGGTAGCGATTTTTTTGTTGATGCAAATATCATCAGTCATGTCCAATGCAAATTTGCAAGATAGGTTAAATCTTGTTATGTTTGTCATATCGACGAACCATTAATGCGAGTGTGTCTGGTTGGGAATTTTTATGCCAGGAATGGTCTTGGTTGGGTTCCCAGGTCACCTGAACATCTGACACCTTACCATCACATCACAATCTATTGAGTGCCCTGGGTTCATAAACTTGTAGAACTTTGACGAGCTATTTCTTGGAATTTGGGGCACGTACGAGTGATCCATTTGAACTCACAAGGTCACATTAGGCCTAGCTACAATAACCTATCTCTAATTTTCAAAAGACAAAGTCATTTTCTTAGGGTAGCGATTTTTTTGTTGATGCATTTATTGTCAGTCATGTGTAATGCAAAGTTTCTAGATATGGTAAATCTCATCACGTTTGTCGTATCCACGAATCATTAACATGAGCATGTCTAGTTGGATCCCTGGGTTGCTCGAACATCCGACACCCTACCAGCACGGTGTCGTCTCTTTGCACATTGACAAAAGAATAATGCACAAATTACACATTAACAAAAGTGTAGTGCATGAATTTCAAGTAGAATCATAGATACAAAATTTATCACAAAATTAAATTTATGCATTTATAATCATTTGGTTGTTTGTATATACAAAAGTTGGCCCCTAAATAGGTACAAATCAGCCCATGGCCATCTATATACGTAATTTGGTCTCTTAATACATACAAATCACCTCATGGTCATCTATATACAAAATTTGGTCATTAAATAGATACAAATCAGCTCATGGCCATCTATATACAAAATTTGGCCTTTGATACATACAAGTCAACTCATGGTCATTGTCTATATACAAAATTTGGCCTCTCAATACATACAAATCAACTCATGATCATCTATACACAAAATTTGACCTCTAATTACATACAAATCAGCTCATGGTCATCATCTATATACAAAATTTGGCTTCTCAATACATATAAAATAACTCATGGCTACCTAAACACAAAATTTGGCCTCTATATACATACAAATCAACTCATGACCATCTACATACAAAATTTGGCCATCTATATATAAAATTTGGCCTCTAAATGACTCTACCCTTTTGTAGAATCAATCTAATGAACCTTGTGAATCAACTCTAACCCTTATTGTGTCAAGTACTACCTTGTGGCCAGATTCACAAACTTTCTATAAATTCTTATTGAGCGGTCTACCATGATATTTAATCAATTGAATATTTGTCATAACAACAAGGTTAGAGTAATGAAGAATATGTTTGTGTGTGTCAAAGTCCTCGAACAACAAAACATCAGATTTATTCATAGGGTATCTTCTAAGCCATGTTCCTGTTACAAAAAAAATCCTATTGGATACTCAATACCCTCTCCATCAATGATTGTGGCTGCCAATTTTTTTTGCCTCAATACAATGACACAAAAAGTAATTTGTGCCTTCTTCTTTTTTTACATCAGCAATAACTACATACAGATGATCTGCATTTTGTTGAATGATAAATTAGTACCAAAAATAGTGTAAAATAAAATAAAATAAGGTAAAATTTTCCAATAACTAAGTAACAATCAACAATACCTGGTTGCACTAAGTCAAATACAAGGTCAAAATCCAGAGAAACTTCCATCTGGTTCAACTATAGTGGTTTGGGAGGTTGATATGTATCAATTGGCACTAAAGGTCTACAAGACCATCCATCAACCCACTCATATGATTCATACTCATCCCACAAAAAATCCATACACAATGAGCAAAAACATAACATCTGTCCAATATAAATAATTGGTGATCTTGCATCTGAGTTTCTAAATGAGTGCAAGTCACTTGATCCTGTAAGTGTACAACAATCTACATAGCTTGCAACATTAGATTCACTTATAAACAAAAAATGTCTAGAAATAGTAGAATTACCTTGATTACCCAATCTCATTGTCGAGTTACACCATTGCACAATGGTTGTTGCATTTGTTAAATCAGCACCACCTTCAAAATTTAGTTCTTCTCTAGCAAGGGCTCTTTTTGCATGTGCACCTACATCATCATGTTGTCCCTTACCATGTCCAACCTCACTAAATTTTTTGTAGTCCAATCCTCATATGCATATTTCTCAACCAATAGAACATCCTTGCATTCTTGAATTGTGATGTGCAATTATTCGGCCATATGATGTGATGGTTGTATCTGATATTCCTTTCTCTTAAATTCTCATAATAGAGTTGAAAGCATCCTTGCACAAACTCTGTCGAATGAATATGATTGTATCTTATGTAGAAGTGATGTTCTAGATTACTATCTTTCTATCTTTCTCTATGCTATCATGTGCATGCATGAATGCTATATGTACAAAAATAGTTACCTGTTGAGAGTGGTAATATTGGGATTGCACTTAATTTTTAGGTTGTAGTGTATAATTATTTGCAAAATCTATAATAGAGACGATGGTACCAAGAGGAAATGTATCCTTACATATCTTGAATTTCTCATCCAACCACCACACTCTATGTGTATGCATTATGTAGTCATAAATCAATTTCTCCTAAACAATACACATAAACTGTGCTACGGGTATATCTTGACTCACCAACTTGCATCTCTTCAACTCTTTTCCATCTTTAACCCCATATATGATTGACTTGTATTTTCCATAAGAGAGTAGTGTCTTTTCCAATTTTATGTGTACTCTCTAAATGTATACATTTTTTCAACTTTTGCGAACCACCACACATAGAACATGAACCTTTTAAAAACATAATCTTATAAAATGTGCAGCCATAATCTCTTTGACATAATACACTTGAAATAAATTCTCTTGATGACTTTGGAGGTGCTTGTATACCACATTCCTGCAAAATATTGTTAGTGTGCAAAGTAAAATATATATATGACAATATATATCATAATGCATAGAAAATTCAATATGTATTCTACAACATGTAGCGCATGCATGATTTATCTTAACATAAAAGAGTTCTTTTCATTTAAAAAATCTTTGGCTAATTCTTATTTGAGGATATGTTTGAACAAATTTCTCAAAAAAAAGTGTTTGAGTCATATCCAAAAAGTGCTTTGGATGTGGCTCACGATTTCTTGATCCAATTCTCCTTCTAACAAAATCTCTTTGAATGGGTGAAACTCTTGTGTTGTCATGCCAATTTTTTTTAATTAATTATCTTAATGCATCAACAACTTTGTCTTTTCATGGAAGTCTACTCAAAAATGCTCAAAGAGAATTATTATGAGGATCCTCAAGTTTGTCACACCTCCCTAAGGCATGGTGTAGTGTTGTTCTACTTATTTTCAATAATTTGTATTTCTTATTAAATGATACTTTTTAGTTTGGTTGCTCATTATGGTTGACCTAAGAACACATCAAGTAACATTTGCATCTTTAGAACGTGATGTTGAACCAATTTCTTAATACACATCAAATAAGTTTCTTAGTATGTTTTTTTCACTATTATTTTTAGATGATCTTAAGCCAATGATTTTCATTGTCTCTCTAAAATTCATATTTCTTATCATTTCAACAACTAATTGGCATCCTACGGTTTGATTTAAGCTCTCAAGATATTTTTTTTCATATTTTATTAGCCATTCTTTGACAAGTACGTTGGGAAATTTTATCAGGCATTGGCTTCAAAATATTTTCATCAATGTCAATTATATACTTTGGTTTACTACAAAAAAATTCTAGGTGTTAATATTGTTGCATGTTCTTGGATTCATCAAGTACATTTGTTTGATCATTGATTATCACTTGTTCTTGGTTTGCATTCGATCGATGTAATTGAGTTGGTGTAAATG
The DNA here is from genome assembly GCF_030272615.1 of Cryptomeria japonica. NCBI lineage: Eukaryota > Viridiplantae > Streptophyta > Pinopsida > Cupressales > Cupressaceae > Cryptomeria > Cryptomeria japonica. The sequence goes on from NC_081415.1 coordinate 252,297,095, forward strand.
GCATACCTTCTCCTCCTATTTTCTCATCTTACATAGTCTTTTCATGCACTCCCTCTGCTTTTCCTTTACTACCTCATGTGATTCAATGGTTCATCGCTTGTTCTTTCCCATCGTGATCATGAATTGTTCTAAATAACATCACATATGTTAGTAAATATTATACAAATTAAATAAACAAAACGTTTCATTAAACTATGGAAATCATTGAATTTGACAATCAAAAGCATAAAGGAAACAAAAAAACATTGAAAAATTGAAATAACAATGAATTTCAATCATTTTAAATCATATAAAACAAAAGCTATCATACACTGTCCGAAAATGTCGCGGGTGAAGGCATAGTTTCAATGGGTCCTTCACTAGAAATTGAATTTTTTTGGCCGTTGTGAAATCACCCACTCGCTTTCTCTCCCTCTTTCACTCATTCTCTCTTTCTCTCAAGTTTCTACCTCTCTCTCTCTCTCTCAAGTCTCCATTTATTCCTCCCTCCTTCCTCTCTTCCTCTCTCACTTGTTCCCTCTTTCTCAATTCTTTGCCATGCTTTCCCTCCATCCTTATTCACTTTGTCCCTCTCTATGTCTTCCTCTCTTCCCTCCTTTCTTCCCTCTTTCTTTGTTATAAAATAATGTTCTAAAATTCAATTTTTGTATATGCTAACATCATTCTTTTCATTATATCAGGTGGAGTTACAAAAAATTCTAGAGAGGAGCTCGAGTGGGTTTACTCAAAAGACACTTGCATCATATACATCTCCATCCCCTCGATAGGAAAAGATATCCCATGATCTATTTCCTTCCCCTAGAGGGAAATGAATAGAATAGGGTCCTATGTTGTATTCCTATATGGCAATTTTGAACATATATCTTGTATTACGAATATGTGACATTCTATGTCCATATGGCTTTTGGCAAGCTCCTATTTGACTTTATTGGATACCATGTTGTATACCTATATGGCAATTTTGAACATATGTTTTGTATTATGAATATGTGACATTCTATGTCCATATAGCTTTTGGCAAGCTCCTATTTGACTTTATTGGATACCATGTTGTATGCCTATATGGCAATTTTGAACATATGTTTTGTATTACGAATATGTGACATTCTATGTCCATATGGCTTTTGGCAAGCTCCTATTTGATTTTATTGGATATCATGTTATATTCCTTTATTGTAATTTTGAACATATGTTTTATTTTATGAATACATGACATTCTATGTCCATTTGGCTTTTGGCAAGCCTATTTGTCTCTGTAGTCACATAAATTTGTCTAGTTTAATTAAATGAATATTTGCTATTTATTTGATTAAATACCCACTAGCCAACAGTTAATTAAGTTAATATTTAATTAATTCATCTTCAAAACATTCTCCTATTAATTAAATAAATTATTGAATTTATTTTAATTAATTCATTAAACCAAATTCACAGTCAATTAAATAAAGAAATCTTATTTATTCAATTTAATCCCCTTTTCCTCTTTTAAATAAATTAAATAAAACATTTATTTAAATCATTTATTCCCCCCACTTGCATTTTCCTACAAGTGCAACTTGCACACATTTATTGAAATAAATTAATTTATTTTAAATAAAAATCCTATTTTCCCTCACCCACCAAATCCACTTGCACTCCTAAACCCCCTTCTAGATTCTTCTAACCCATTCCTAATTAACCTAATCCATCCCCTAATTATTGTCACATTCCTAAGCAACTTGGAGTCACTTCTCAAAGACTTCAAAGTATTTGAAAAGCATTTGATGCTTTGTGTGTTCAACTATTTAACCTCTAAAGTCTTCCAAAACCACTAATGGCTCTTACATGACCATTAATGGCTCTTACATAACCATTTATGGTTAATTCAACTTGCACTCATGTGTCTCCTCAAACATTTATTGCTTTGACCATGGTTATCCCTTTTTCCTTTGCACAAGAGTTTATCCATTGGATAAAAGCTTTATTCTTTGAATAAAGAATTTATTCATTCAACCTAACCTTGACCTTAACTCCCAAGTTAACTCTTAGGTCATGTCAAGCATTTAATGCTTATTCTCTCTCCTCTCTCATTAACATTAACACTTGTCATCCTGGGATTGGGTTGAAATCCCTCACATGGATTGAATATCATTCAATCCTGACCCTTGTTGAGATTACTCAATCTCAACCATCCATTGGTCCATTTTACCTATAAATAGAGCTCACATTCCTCATTTTCAAATCCTCAAGCATTTAGCATTCATAGTCATAATCCTGAAAACTTGTATGCATCTAAGTTATAGAGAATTTTAGAGAGCATTTAGCATATCTTACTCATATTCACTCTTTTGGATTAAAATCAACACTAGATTAGATAATAATCTCATTTCTAGTTTATTCATGCTTGCATAGCATTTAGAGTAATCATCCACAATCTTGAACCTCCATAAGCATCCATAGTGCAAAAAGATGCTGAGAGCTACACTAATTTAGAACTTGGAGAGGAGAGGAACAAGGAAGGAGAAGCTACTAGCATGGTAGAGAGCATATGGAGAAGTTTAGTTACCTTTTGTAGATTCCTTAAGCTTTCTTTTTGTTTAGTAGTATCTTTCTTGATATACTTGCTTAGGATAGTTTTTAATAGGTGATTTCTAACACTAACATCTAACAATTGATTTCTTTTGTTTGTTGTGTTGTGTTTATCCTAACTAACTTGTCCATTTTGCAGAGCATCAGTCTCTATTGGATATATTTGATACTTTTAACGGTATACACTATTGTATGGATTTGTAGCTTTTTGGTTAATGCAAATCATTTATCATGGTTATCCATAATTGCAGTACAAATGATTAAATGAATAATTGCACAAAATTTATTTTTAATTAATCTTTGAACCTAAATATGTGTTTGTAATCCAAGACACAAGCTTATAGGGATCAACACAAATTCAATAGTTATAGTCAAAATAAGACTATATAAGGGAAACATGGAAAGAACCAAAATTAGACAATGTAAGACACCATTGTACCGATACCCATTCTAAAAAATTGCATAGCCCATACACTTTTATTCATCTAATGCATACCCTAATAGAGATACTTTAAATGAATCCCAACAATTAATAATACTTAAGAGTATTTAGGTCTATTAATCTAATGCATAGCCTAATAGAGTGTCATAGCATGACCCTGTAGGATCAAACCATTCATTCATGTCTAACGTGTGTCAAGAAATGTGTCGTCGAAGTTTGACAACTTTTTGCGCTTTGAGAACTTAAATGGGATGACCAGTAGGGTGTGGCCTGCATCGATCAGACAAGTTGGAGAGAAAAATGAAGAAATTCCTAGCGTAAACTTGACCACTCAGATGTGTACAAGCTGACGGTTCGGTGCTGGGATGAGTGGATTGAAAGTTAGGGCATTGCGCAACTTTTCATTGAACTCATTTGACGCTTTTTGTCGCAACTGAGAAAGTGTCACCACAAGCAATTGTATCCGATTCTTATGAAATCAAGAGAGGCTTGTTTAGAGTGTCGTAACATGACCTCGTAGGATTAGATGAATCATTCTTATGATTAACGGGCGTCGAGAAACACGATGCGGAATATTGATAACTTTGAGCAACTTGAGCACTTAAGCGATTTCACTATTAGGGTGTGGCCCACATCGATTAAATGGTTTGGAGAGAAAAATGAATACATTCCTAGCATAAAAATAGCCACCTTGATGCATACGAGCTGATGGTTCTGTGCCGCAACGAGTGGATTGAAAGATGGGGCATTGTGCAACTTTTCATTGAACTCATCTGACACTTTTTGTCGCAACCGAGAAAGTGTTGCCACAAGAAATTGGATCTAATTCTACCTAAACTGAGAGAGGATTTTTTAGAGTGCCATAAAATGACCCCATAGGATTAGATGACTCATTCTTATGATTAACGGGCGCTAAGAAACGCGATGCCGAATATTGACAACTTTGAGAAACTTGAGCACTTAAGCGATTTTGCTGCTAGGGTGTGGCCCGCAACAATCGAATGAGTTGGAGAGAAAAAAAAGGAATTCCTAGCATAAAACTAGCCACCTTGATGCATATGAGCTGATGATTTGGTGCCGCGATGAGTGGATTGAAAGATGGGGCATTGTGCAACTTTTCATTGAACTCATCTGATGCTTTTTGTCGCAATTGAGAAAGTATCACCACAAGCAATTGGATCCAAGTCTACCTAAACTGAGAGAGGATTTTTTAGAGTGCCATAACATGACCTTTTAGGATTAGACGAATCATTCTTATGATTAACGGGCACTGAGAAACGTGATGCCTAATATTGACAACTTTGAGCAACTTGAGCACTTAAGCGATTTCGCTTCTAGGGTGTGGCCTGCATCAATCAGATGAGTTGGAGAGAAAATTAAAGGTATTCCTAGTGTAAAATTGACCACTTCGATGTGTATGAGCTAACAGTTTGGTGCCATGATGAGTGGATTGAAAGATGGGGCATTGTGCAACTTTTCATTGAACTCATCTGACGCTTTTTGTCGGAACCAAGAAAGTGTTGCCACAGGCAATTGGATACGAGTCTACCTAAACTGAGAGAGGATTTTTTAGAGTGCCATAACATGATCTCGTAGGATTAGATGACTCATTCTTATGATTAACGGGCACCAAGAAACATGATGCCAAATATTGACAACTTTGAGCAACTTGAGCACTTAAGCGATTTCGCTGCTATGGTGTAGCTCACATTGATCAGACAAGTTGGAGAGAAAAATGAAGGCATTCCTAGTGTAAACCCAACCACCCCAATGTGTATGAGCTAATGGTTTGGTGCTGCAATGAGTGGATTGAAAGATGGGGCATTGTGCAACTTTTCATTGAACTCATCTTATGCTTTTTGTCGCAACTGAGAAAGTGTCGCCACGGGTAATTGGATTTGAGTCTACCTAAACTGAGAGAGGATTTTTTAGAGTGCCATAACACAACCCCGTAGGATTAGATGACTCATTCTTATGATTAACAGGTGCCGAGAAACATGATGCTGAATATTGATAACTTTGAGCAACTTGAGCACTTTAGGGATTTCATTGCTAGGGTGTGGCCTGCATTGATGGGGTGAGTTTGATAGAGGAACAAAGGCATTCCTAGAATAAACCCAACCACTTGAACGCATATGCACTGACCGTTTGGTACCATAATGAGTGGATTATTGATTTTCTAATTCAATATGATGTTGCCATATCTTGAGAAGTATGATTTGAAGAATATAAAGATGTCGGTAAAAGACACAGGAAAGATTATGATGAATAAGGGGATGAATAAGGTATTCAATGGGCAACTATTACCGAGTTAGACAATGATGAGATCATTATGTTTAGATTGTTTTAACATCATACATATGTTGTAAATTGTAAGGTTAATACTATACTATGTTACCAAGCAAAGAACCTAGTCGGTAAACCCTAAGGAAACTAGTCGGTAAACCCTAAGGTTATCGCTATCGGTTAATGAAGGTGGAATGTCTACTAAGTAAAGTTTAGTATTTACCGAGTTGTTACCAAGTTGTAACTGAGTTGTAATGGAATGCATTAAATATTTACATGCATTATTTAATGAAGGAAGCTGATGAGCTAGAACTGATTAAATGATTGGTATGCCGTAAATATAGTTTGTTAATGAATCTATGGCAAAGGAAAGTTAGCATGAAGATCTACAATGCAGATTGAACTGCAATACCCTGGCACAAGTTCCAAGAAATATATGCAAGTTCCTAGGTGGGGTAAAACATTTTCAAATCGAAAGATGCATTGAACCTGGACAAGATTGATGATCTGATGGCTATGATTGATCATGGGAAATGTGTTCAAGGAGATTAAGTGGTTATCTAATTGTTTATAAATAGGAAACTGTTGATAAAAAATGTATGCGGGCAAGTGTATGCATAGGGATGCTACATAGTGATTACCAAGCACAAAAGCTTGAAGACTTGTTTGAATAACAGAGTATAGAAGCCTAGCAGATGGACAAGATTAGTTCTATGTCTAGATTGTATTGAACAAATAAGAATCTGCTTTAGCATTTTAGATGTGAAGTTGCAGATAGATTTTATTACTCTTATTTTGTGAAAGTGACAGAAAATCTCTTAACCGAGTGGACTTAATAGTCTTATTTGTAAAACCCTCTAGCAAGGTGACATTCTGATTGAGTGTTTGAAATCCTTTAACAAGGTCACTTCTAACAAGGTGAAGATCCTAATAGATTTGAGGGAAATCCCTTAACCGGGTCACATCTAGCAATGTGTTTGTAATCTTTAACAGGATTTTCTTTTAACCGAGCATACTCTAGAAGAGTATATTTCTTAGTGGGTCCGAAATCCCACAGTGGTTTTTCCCTATTTGGGTTTCCACGTTAAATCTGGTGTTATGAGGTTTATGATGTTTATATGCTTTTGAGTTTGCATGAATAACAATTTTGGTTATATTATTAAAGTATATGTTACTGAGGTTGAATCTGATGTTTTTATAGAAGATTAAGTTTGTATGATTCACCCCCCCTCTCATCTTGTTGGCTATTGGATCTGTACTTACATTTAGTATCAGAACTATCAATGCCATCTAACGAACCCATATGATCAGATGGCTCATTCTTATGTGTCACTAACATCGATAAAAATGATGCCGAATTTTGATTATTTTTCACACTTTGAGTGATTGACAACAAATGAGCAATTTTTACCTCTTTTACCATATTAGCCTAAAACTTCACAAAATGCTCCCATGTGATCTCTAATGGTCCAAAATGACATTATTTACATAAAATCACACAAAACAAGAAAAAACAAAGAAACTATATTACAATACCTCGGTTAGTCGAAAAATACAATTCATGTACATATATCCAAATATGATTGATATTACAATTTTTTGCATTTACATTTAATCCAATGAACCATATGGATCTACTCTTGTAATAACCCCTACGTCATGACCTGATGTAAGGTTATTTAATAATGTAAGGATATGAATCAACTAAATAAGATTATTTTAAATACATGATTAATACAATAATACAAGTAATATATTAAATAGAGGAAATATATTTAAGATATAATAAAGGAAAGTGTTATTTAATATGTAATGTATTTAAATATATATAATATAATAAAGGATGTTTATTTAATATGTAATGTATTTAAATATATATAATATAATAAAGGATATTTATTTATTATTTTAAATATATAATAAAGGAGGTATTATTTACTATACATGTAATAAAGAGGAAGTCATTAATTATTTAAACATATTCTAGAAAAGGCACACACAACTATACCCCTAACAGATTATAACAAGCCCACCCCCCCTAATCACCTCGCATGAAGAGGTGTGAGGGTAATTGCAGCCTGGGTTACGATTACCACCGCACCCCCTCATGCAGAAGGGGACCATGGAAGGGTACAACCCTTCATGGGTATTAAAGAGAGGCAACCACAAAGATAGAAGGGGAGGACAGGAGGTAGAGTGGTGTAGATTTTTCAGTGGACAGAACTTCTGCTGCGGGCAAACAGGTAAGGGCTAAAATATTACCAAGTACAAAAGGATGTAGTTAATTAATATTTAATACATACATATAGCATTGAATATAGGTAAGGTTTATGTAATGTTAAATATTGTATATTTTAATGGAAGTAAATAAGTAATATTATAATATAAGTAATGAATGGATGTAAATAATGAATATTATAATAAATGCATTAACAAATGATTACTCTAATCAATAGGTAATAAAGGTAGGTAATAAATGTAATTAATGTATTCATGATAATAAATGCTTTAATGAACACATCAATGAATGGATTTAGGTATTAAGGAATAATTATTAAGTGTAGGTTACTGAACTTGTACTAATATATGCTAACGAATACATGTCAATTCTTAGTAGGAATATATGTGAATATGGGTTAATGGACATTTTTAAGAAATATATGTTAAATCAGGAATATGTACATATGGAATATGGAATAGGAAAATAGTAATAAAGGCAAAAATATATTATGAATGTTATCACATGATGGAGGCTATAGGGAGGAAACTCTCTTAGTCTAAAGGAGGGATTATGATAATCCCTAGGGTAGTATATGATATTTCTAATACTTAATGTTAAGTAAAGATGCCAAACAACAAGATGAGAGGGGGGTGGTGAATCATACAAACTTAATCTTCCATAAAAACAACAGATTCAACCTCAGTAACCTATACTTCAGTAATATAACCAAAACTGCAAAACATGCAAACTCAAAAGCATAGAAACATCATAACACTCATAACACCAGATTTAACGTGGAAACCCAAATAGGGAAAAACCACTGTGGGATTTCAGACTCACTAAGAAATATACTCTTCTAGAGTATGCTCGGTTAAAAACAAATCCTGTTAAAGATTACAAACACATTGCTAGATGTGACTCGGTTAAGGGATTTCCCTCAGATTTGTTAGGATCTTCACCTTGTTAAAGGATTTCAAACACTCAATTAGAATGTCACCTTGCTAGAGGGTTTTACAAATAAGACTGTTAAGTCCACTCGGTTAAGATATTTTCTGTCACTTTACAAAATAACAGTAATAAAAATCTATCTGCAACTTCACATCTAAAATGCTAAAGAAGATTCTTATTTGCTCAATACAATATAGGACTTATCTTGTTCATCTGCTAGGCTCTATACTCTGTTATTCAAATAGGTCTTCAAGCTTCTGTGCTCGGTAATCACTATGTAGCATCCATGTGCATACACTTGCCCGCATGCATTATTTATCAACCGTTTTTTATTTATAAACAATTCGCCAACCGCTTAATCTCCTTGATCACATTTCCCATGATCAATCATAGCCATTAGATCTTCAAACTTTGACCAGGTTCAATGTATCCTTCAATCTGAATATGTTTTACCCTGCCTTGGAATTTGCATACATTTTTTGGAACTTGTGTTAGGGTATTGCGGTTCAATCTGAGTTGTAGATCTTCCTGCCGATTTTCCTTTGCCATAGATTCTTTAACAAACTTCATTCACATCATACCAATCATTTAATCATAGCCAGCTCATCAGCTTCCTTCATTAAATAATGCTTTTATTCATTCAATGCATTCTATTATTACTCAGTTGCAACTAAGTAAATACTAAAATTCACTCGGTAGACATTCTGCCTTCATTAACTGATAGCGATAACCTTAGGGTTTATTGACTAGGTTCCTTAGGGTTTTACCGACTAGGTTCTTTGCTCGGTAACATAGTATAGTATTAACCTTACAATCAATAACATATGTATGATATCAAAGCAATCTAAACATCATGATCTCATCATTGTCTAACTCGGTAATAGTTGCCCATTGAATAACTTATTTCTCCCCTTATTCATCATATTCTTTCTATGTCTTTTCTGACATCTTTATACTCATCAAATCATACTTCTCAAGATTTGACAACATCATACTGAATTAGAAATTCAATATCTTGACATCAATGAAAAAATAATAATATTAAGACAGTAAACATCCTTGATTAGTTATATCCATAATCATTAACAACCTTCTCAATATCCTTATTGAAATTCCAACAATCTCTCCTTGTCTATTATAATGCCAACAATCTCCCCCTTTGGCATTGATGTCAAAACCAATTGATTTGACCTAATTGATTTGGATTGCTATGAGATTCTGAAATGCTGAAATGCTCTCCCCCTGTCATCAAAATTCTCCCCCATACATTAGTCTTCTCCTCTTCTTCAGTCTTCTCCCCCTTTGACAACAATGCCAAAAAGAACTAAAACATAATTTCTTTTGTGGAGAAGTGAATTCCTACTATTATGTGTCAACTTAGTCTCGGTTAGAGCAATTTGTCTTCAAATCCTATTCCCTATATTGTTTCCTACACACCTTTAGAAAACATCCTAAAGTGTGTAAATCAACATCAACTCCTAAAAGATATTCTGTAGAGTCATCGAATTGATGCTTTCACCAAACTCGGTTAGTGAGTAGAAGATAGGGGTAGGACCCCTAACTTACTTCTGAGATACTCAAAAGTGTCCCTTGGCAGTGGCTTGGTGAAGATATTTGCTATTTGTTCCTTTGTGCTAACATACTCCAACACCACTTTCTTCTCTTGAGCTTCTTCTCTAAGATAATGATATTTGATGGAGATGTGCTTTGTCTTAGAGTGCATAACATGATTCTTTGAAATGTTAATGGCACTAGTATTGTCACAGAATATAGTTACTGGCTCGGTAACTTTCTCATTTATACCTTCCAATAGTTGTTTGATCCATGCTATGTTGGTACAATTCAATGCTGCAACAACGTATTCAGCTTCTGCTATTGACTGTGAAACACATCCTTGTTTCTTGCTAAGCCAACCTACTAGTCTTTCTCCTAAAAAGAAAGCTCCTCCACTTGTGCTTTTCCTGTCATCAATGTTGCCTGCCTAATCAACATCAGTATAAACTTTTAAATCAAAGTCATTTCCTTTCTGATATACTAAGCCATAATCCTCAGTGCCTTTCAAGTATCTGAAAATTCTCTTGATTGCTATCATGTGTGTTTCCTTAGGATCTGCAAAGAATCTTGCAACTATACCTATTGCATGTGCTATGTCTGGCCTGCTGTGAACAACATATTGCAACTTTCCAATCATGGATTGGTAAAGTGTCTCATCAACAGACGCAGATTCATCATTCTTTGATAGTTTACAGTTGGTAGTCATAGGAGTACTTACTGGTTTTCAATCCTCCATTCCAAATTTCTTCAAGATTTCCTTTATGTACTTGGATTGAGTAATGAAAATCTCATCTTTCATTTGCAGCATTTGTAAACCTATAAAATACTTTCTCACTGATTAATGACATCTCAAATTCTTTGCTCATTTCATTTCCAAAGTTCTTGCATAAAGAGTCATTTCCACAAAAGATAATATCATCAACAAATATGGCTGAGATCAGTATTCCATTTTCATCATTCTTCATGTACATATTGCTATTTTCACTTGTCCTTATAAAACCAATCTTGATTAGATAAGAGTGCAATCTTTCATACCATGCTCTAGGTGCTTGTTTTAGACCATATAAGGCTTTGTTCAATTTACATACCTGATCTTTGTTCTTGTCTTCAACAAATCCTTCAGGTTGTTCAATAAAAACTTCTTCTTCTAATATACCATTCAGAAATGCAGATTTGACATCCATTTGATATACCTTGAAATTTTTGAAAGCAGCATATGCCAACAATGTTCTTACTCCTTCAAGTCTTGCCACAGGTGCAAAAGTCTCACCATAATCAATTCCTTCTTCTTGGGCATAACCTTTGCAAACTAGTCTTGCTTTATTTCGAATGACCTCTCCTTTTTCATTCAGCTTGTTTCTAAAACCGATTAGATTTTTGTCCTTCGGTCTTGGGACTAGTGTCCATGTGTCATTATTCTTGATTTGATCAATCTCTTCTATCATAGCATTTATCCAATCTTCACTGTTAAATACCTCTTTCACTATTCTCGGCTCAAATTCAGATATTAGACATGTGTTCTATCTCAGTTTGTTCCTTGTCATCACTGGATCATCTTTATCTCCTATAATCTGACTTGACGCATGATGTCTTCTGACATATTTGGCTAATACAGGCTCGGTAGGCTCTATATGATCTTCTTCATTACTCGGTAACTGGACATTCTCTTCATTTTCTTCAACAGTTTTCTTGGTAAGACTTGTCGGTTGAACATAGACAAATTCATCATAGTCTTCTGGTTCCTTTAAATTTCCTTCATCATTTCTTTCTTCAAATTCATCAATTTTCACATTTGCACTTTCTACTATTTTGTTATATGATTTGATTAGACATTTAAATTCTTTGATTAGACAAATAATATGAAATATTTATCACCATAATAACTTTGAACTTTCATAGGACCACAAAGATCAGTGTGCATAAGATCTAAAATTCCCTTGGAAGTGTAAGACTTACTTGTAAAGCTTGATCTTGTCATTTTACCCATCTGGCATCCTCAGCATATAGCATTCTTAGGTTTTTCAAGACTCGGTAGACATCTTACTCAGTGCTTCTTGCTTATTTTGATTAGATTATAAAAATTTACATGACAAAACCTTTTATGCCATAACCAGGTATCATCTATTTTTGCATATAGACATTTATTCCGAGTTGAGTCAAGGTGAAATGTGTTACCTTTTGTTTGTGTCCCGGTAGCAGCTAACTTTCCATGCTTGTCATGAACTTTGACAATTCCTTTCTGAAATTCTATTCGGTATCCTGTATTGTTTAGTTGTGCTACACTCAACAAATTGTATTTCAAACCCTCAAGCCAATAAACATCATTGCATCTTGCATTGTCAAGAAATGTTATGGATCCTTTACCTTTTAGAGGACATGGTGCATCATTACCAAATCTTACATAGCCTCCATCATAGTCTTCTAACATAACAAACTTGTGTTTATCACTTGTCATGTGATGTGAGCATCCACTATCTATGATCCAAGAATCATTAGTATTTATGTGAGATATTAGGGCTTTTTCTTCATACCTTTCTTCATCTGATCCATCTTTGATAGCCACATAAACTACTTCCTCTGTATCAGTTTCATCTGATTTCTCATCATTGGATTCCTCATCGGCTATTAAGCATGACTTTCTATCTCTTCTTTTGAAGTCTCGATGTCATCTGTAATGATTATCTTTTTGTCTATCATCTCGATAATCTCTCTTCTTAGTAGAATCTTTGTCAAGATAGTTAAAAGCCATATGTCCTATCTTATTACAATTGAAACATTTCAAAGGTAGTTTTCCTTTATACTTACCTTTGCCTCTCGATAACCTTCTGGCTAAAAGTGCTTCAAACTCTTCTTGCTTTCTGATTTCCTCATACAGTTTGTGTACTTCCTCCATGTTCTTGCAAAATCTTTCACTTGCTCCACTATGATCCCCTTTAGTGTACTTACTCACTCTATTATTGTAATCATCAGATTCACCAATATGAAAAGAACTAAATGCAGATTCAACTTTATTTACTGATGACCCACTATTATCAAAGTTACTTAACTCAAATGCATGTAGATTACCAATAGTAGCATCTAAAGAAACTGGCATATTGGGTACAGACCTCAATTCATTGATTGCAGAGACTCGGATTGCATAAGCTGGTAGAAGGGTTCTTAACAACTTACTTGTTATATCTTTTTCTTCAATAGTTCCACCCGCTCCTTTGATTTGATTGACAATCTCCTTTAGTCTTGTACTGTACTGGGTTATGTTCTCAACTTCATTCATCCTCATAGATTCAAGTTGTCCTCTTAGACTATCCAATTTTTCTCTTTGAACATGTTCATCTCCACCATACATAGATATGAGCTTGTCCCACATCACTTTTGCATCATTGCAGCCTTCTAGATCATTAAACTCTGAATCAATCAATGTAGATGTTATTTCAATCATTGCTTGAATATGTTCTTGCTTTGCCTTTATTTCTTCCATTGTAAATGGATAGGTGCTTGGTGTGATGAAATCATTCTCCAGATAATATACAACATATTCTCCAACTCCTGATAGGTGTAGCTTCATCCTTTTCTGCCATGTAGAGAAACTTGAATTGTTCAGCTTCGGTGCATCCCTCTTATACATCTTTGGATCTTTGCCTCAAGTACCTTTAAACTTTTTCTTCTGGAGTCCAAAGCTCTGATACCAATTGATAGTTCTGATACTTAATGTTAAGTATAGATGCCAAACTAATAAGATGAGAGTGGGGGGGGGGGTGAATCATACAAACTTAATCTTCCATAAAAACAACAGATTCAACCTTGGTAACCTATACTTTAGTAATATAACCAAAACTATTAAACATGCAAACTCAAAAGCATATAAACATCATAACACTCATAACACTAGATTTAACATGGAAACCCAAATAGGGAAAAACCACTATGGGATTTCGGACCCACTAAAAAATATACTCTTCTAGAGTATGCTCGGTTAAAAGAAAATCCTGTTAAAGATTACAAACACATTGCTAGATGTGACCTAGTTAAGGGATTTCCCTCAGATCTGTTAGGATCTTCACCTTGTTAGAAGTGACCTTGTTAAAGGATTTCAAACACTCAAATAAGACTGTTAAGTCCACTTGGTTAAGAGATTTTCTGTCACTTTACAAAATAACAGTAATAAAAATCTATCTGCAACTTCACATCTAAAATGCTAAAGAAGATTCTTATTTGCTCAATACAATATAGGACTTATCTTGTCCATCTGCTGGGCTCTATACTTTGTTATTCAAATAGGTCTTCAAGCTTCTGTGATCGGTAATCACTATGTAGCATCCCTGTGCATACACTTGCCCGCATGCATTGTTTATCAATAGTTCCTTATTTATAAACAATTTGCCAACCGCTTAATCTCCTTGATCACATTTCCCATGATCAATCATAGCCATCAGATCTTTAAACTTTGACCAGGTTCAATGTATCCCTCAATCTGAAAACATTTTACCCCACCTTGGAACTTGCATACATTTCTTGGAACTTGTGCTAGGGTATTGTGGTTCAATCTGAGCTGTAGATCTTCTTGCCCATTTTCCTTTGCCATATATTCTTTAACAAACTTCATTCACAACATACCAATCATTTAATCATAGCCAGCTCATCAGCTTCCTTCTTTAAATAATGCTTTTATTCATTCAATGCATTCTGTTATTACTTAGTTGCAACTCGGTAAACACTAAACTTCACTCGGTAGACATTCTGCCTTCATTAACCGATAGCGATAACCTTAGGGTTTACCGACTAGGTTCTTTAGGGTTTTACCGACTAGGTTCTTTGCTTGGTAACATAGTATATTATTAACCTTACAATCAATAACATATGTATGATGTCAAAACAATCTAAACATCATGATCTCATCATTGTCTAACTCGGTAATAGTTGCCCATTGAATAACTTATTTCTCCCCTTATTCATCATATTCTTTCTATGTCTTTTACCGACATCTTTATACTCATCAAATCATACTTCTCAAGATATGGCAACATCATACTGAATTAGAAAATCAATTTCTTGACATCAATGACAAAATAATAATATTAAGATAGTAAACATCCTTGATCAGTTATATCCATAATCATCAACAACCTTCTCAATATCCTTATTGAAATGCCAATAGTATATACTAAGTATCTATATGCATATGTATGGCTTGGTTGACTAGGTCAACCAAGAAGAGACGGATCTGGCCAGTCCCCTCTGAGGACTTGAGTGGTGGGATGCATCACCCAAGGCAAGGAATGGACATACGGTCTTCCTTGGATGGCTTGGGTGTAAGAGGTTACACCCAAGACAAGGATGGAATTAACCTTCGATTTCTTGGAGGGATTGGATGTAAGAAATTACATTCAAGATAGGAGTCGAATTCACCTTCAACTTCTTGGAGGGCTTGGAACCAAGATGGGTTCCAAGAAGGTGAGCTTCATGGCCGCCTAAGGACATACCTTTCTATGGATTTCGTATCGTTTTCATTAAATTAAAATTAGGATTTTGTTAATTAAGTATTTTTTAAGTTAGATTGCAATTTAAATTAAATATATATTTATATGTTTGTTGTATTCTAACAATCTGTTTTGCAAGATAGTGATCTCTAACTAGCAGGGACATTACAACTCTACTCTTTATCGTGTCTAGTATGGCCTCATGGTTAGACTCACGAACCTTCCATAGGTTCTTTTTTAGTGGTCTATCCCCATATCTGATTAAATGAACATTTGAAGCTACAAGGTTAGAATAATGAAAAATATTCATGTGTCTCGAAGTCCTCGAACAACCACAAGTTAGACTTCTTCACTGGGTACCTTCTAAGCCATGTACCAGTAACAACTACTGATCCTATGGGGTACTCAATATTTTCCCCATCTACCACAGTGACATCCAATTTGTTTTTTGCGTCCACATGACACAAGTAATAATTTGTTCCTTCTTCATTGTCTTCAGCTGCAATAACTGCTTAAACATGCCCTACAATGATAAAGTGAGAATAATTTAGCAACCAACTAAGGTAAAATATTAAAGTACAAAAAATTGCATGTGGATAATTTACCTAGTTGGACTAAATCTGACACATGGTCAAAGTCAACTGATGCTTCCATCTGAGTGAGTTGTAGTGCACTCGAAGGTTGATATGTCTCAAGTGGGATTAGAGGCCTCATACACCATTCACCCACCCATTCCTTTGACTCACACTTATTATAGGCACCATCTCTACATTAAGAAAAATAACATGCCATCTGTCATGTAGGGATAGTCCATGAACTTGCATTAGAGGTTTTGAAAGAGTGTAGCTCACTTGATCCTATCAATGTACAACAATCTTTGAATTTTGCAATGATATTATCATCTACCAACCAAAAAAATATGCAAACTGAAGACTTACCTTGATTACCTGGACCAATTGTACCATTGCACCACTTAACAATTGATTTTGCATCTTTCAAGTTTGAATTCTTTTTGTACTTTAACTCTTCTCATGCTAAAGCTCTTTTAATACATGCTCTCGCACTATCATGCTCCCCTTTTCCATGCCCAGCCTAAGATAAATTCCACATATGTTGAATAATAGTCAACTTATGCAGCCTACTCAACCAATAAAATATCTGATAGTTCTTAAATTGTGATGCACAATTATCTGACCATATGATATGTTGATGAAATGATATGCCTCGGCTAGCCACATCATCATAGAATATTTGAAAACAACCTTGCACAAACTCTGTAGAGTGTGAGCGATCATCACTCATGCAAAAATGATACTCCCTCAACATCTTCCTATCCTCATCCATACTATCATGTATATGAATGAATGCTATATGCACAAATATAGCAACTTGTGTGGAGTTGTAATATTGTGATTGGACCTTGTTCTGTGGTTGTAGTGTATAGTTCTCTGCAAAGTCAACAATTGAAATGATTGTATGAAGTGGAAATGTGTCCTTGCATAACTTAAATTTTGAGTCCAACCAACAAGCTCGATGTTTATGCCTTGCATACTCATACACTATATTCTCATGAAAGATGCCCATAAATTGATACATTGGAATCTTCTCACTAACCAATTCACACCTTTTTGCTTCTTTTCCATCTTGTAGCATGTATGCCACTATCTTATATTTTCCAAATTCCACTAATTCATTACCAATTTCTTGTCCAATATCCATATGTTGACAAATTTGTAAATGTCGCAATCCACCACAATGAACACATGTGCCATCCAAGCAACACTTATTGTAATATAGTTGACCATCTACTCTTTCACATAAGATGCTAGATATGAATTCCCTTGAAGATGTCGGTAGACCATTTATGTTGCATTCCTGCAAAACATTGTTAGCATACATATCTATACATATGTGTTGATAAACATCATAATGGTTAGAAAAATTGATATGTACTCTACAACAACAAGTTGTGCATGTGTGATTTATTTTGACATAAAAAGGCTTTACCATTTCAAAGAATCTTTGACTAATTTTAATTTGAGGATACATACGTTGAAACTTGACAAAAAATTGTGTTTGAGTCATATCCAAAAAATGTTTTAGATGTGGATCACGGATTTTTCTACCAATCCTCCTTCTTACAACATCTCTTTGATTTGGAAGGACCCTTGTGTTATTCTTCTAAAAATCTTCAATTAGGGATCTCAAGGCTTCAACAATTTCTTTATCTTTTTGTGGTAATCTATTGAAAAATGCCCATAGCATTTTTATATGGATCCTCCACTCTTTGTCACCTTCCCATAGCTCTCATTAGAGTTTGTCTACTTATCTTCAATTCTTTACTTTTCTTTCTAATGAGGTGATCTTTCTTAGTTTGAGTGCTTACAATTGTTGATGTAATGACACGTCGTGTGACATTACTATCTTTTGTGCATGAGTTAGAGCCAACAATATCATATGCATTCATAGATTATTTACAATAGATTTGTCACTTGATTCAATCAATGTTCTTAGCCCAAGAATCTTCATTATGGGCCTAAATTTTAGATTTTTCATCATTTCAACAAATAGTTGACATCTTCCTGTCTTATTTAAAGGCTCAAAAAATATTTTCCATATCCGGTTAGCATGTCTTTGACAAGTACTCTTCATAATCTTGTCAACCATTGGTTCCAAAACATTAACATCAATATCAATCAAATACTTAGGCTTTCTATGCAAAACTCTAGGAGATGTTCTCAAACTTTGAGCTACCACAAGATTAGGAATGTCAACAACATTAGGGATAGGTGGCATACCTTCAACTAGAGATGAAAATGATGACATACCTTAAAATTGAGGTGTACAAGATGGTGTAGCTCCAATACTTGGTGTCAACCATGAAGTACTTGCAATGTCAAATGTCATAGAGGGATTGCATTCAATATGAGATGTTGTAGAGGCCAACAGTGTGCCAATAAGAGATGGTGTGCCTTCGACTTGAGATGTAAGAGATGGGGCGCCTTCAACTTTAATTGTGGTAGATGACATGCTCTCAACCTTCAGATTTAATTGTCTCATTGCACGAAGGTTTTGCATCCGTTGCCATTATGTGGCCAATTCAGTCTCTCTCTTAGATTGGATGGATATTTCATGTTCCTCTTCAATTGGCACCTCTTCTTCTCTGGTATTCAATTTCCTTGCTTCACGAAGTTGTTTCATTCCTTCTCTTTTTTTTTGTATTCCTAGCTTTACGCTCTTCCGGTGTTACATTTTTTTGTCGTTTCCTTAGCATGATGATGATTTCTATATGTACATGCACATAAAAGAGAATAAAGTTAATTCATAAAGAGATTTCAAGAGGCGTAAGGGGCAATCTTAATGCATCTATGAATGTCCTAATTATGCATATGTCAATGGATATATGAAATTAAAATTATTTCATGTATTCCTTTTTTAAATTATTTCATAAGATCTTAAAAAGGATGTATTAAATTAAATTTTTTTATTTTATGCAACTTCCTTCAAATGCATTGTTAAATCTAATGTAAATCTAATAGGATTGTAATCAATTTTGACAAAACACTTTTAGTCTAACATTTAAACAAAATAACACTTAATAATTATTTGAATTCTAAAAACAAGAAAATATTACCTCAATTATTTAAATTTGATAAAAAAAAACTATATTCTTCCTCTTCGACGTTGCCAAATGAAAAAAAGGTGGTGGAGAGCTGATGGAATGTATAAAATAACCTTGCATTAAATGTCAACACCATGCAAAAAGCTTTTTTTTTTTTGATCATGCGCAAAAAGCAGACAAAATGAGAGAATGTGGGCTTGGATCACGAGTCAAGGGTCCCATATAACCATTTTTTAGTGCATCTCATTTGGCACTAGCCAAATGACTTCCATTGAATTTTTTTAACCTTTGATAAATTTGGAAATTTTTTGGAGAGTGATAAGAGGAAAATAAAAAGAGAGAAGGGAGGTGAAAAGTGAGAGACACACACAGACACACGACCCTCACCCATAAGCCTTTTTGCCTCAATCAAAACTCCAAACTCTATACAAATACTCCAAAAAGTCAAGTATAAGTCAAATACTATAAACCATGCAATCAATACTCTTAACCCTATATTCTATACTCTATAACCTATAGTTTGATAGCCACAAGCATAAAAATTAAACCATTTAAAACCTATAACAAATACCCTAGATTGTATGACCCGATATGCTAAATCTTCGACCCTATACAATAACCATAGACCCTATAACCTGATATGCTAAACCATATGAGGTAAGGATGGAGGGTGAGATGTGGAGAGAGGGGGGGAATAAAGGGGGTGTGACACTTATAGAAGGAGGGAGAAAGGAGAGGAGGGATAGAAGAAAAAAGAGAAAGATACTGAGGGATTGTGAGAGAGTTAGAGATAGGGATAAGGAGGTAATGGGGATACCTAGAGAGGGGAAGGAATGAGGAAGAAAGCGAGGGAGATAAATAAAGAGAGGAGAGAGTGAGGAAGAAAGCGAGGACAAACCTAGAGAGGGAACGGTGTGAGTAAGAAAGTAAGGTCGACAAATTTGGGTATAAAGGACATAGAGGGGAAGGAAGGTAAAAGGCCATAAGGAGGATGAGGGGGATACAAAGGTAAACATGAAGGGAATGATATACTTGGGGATAAAGGACATAGAGGGGAAGGGAGACCTAAAAGGCTTAGAGGAGAGAGAGAGAGGTGGGATAAAGGACATGTAGAGGGGAAGGGAGGCGAGATGCACAAAGTGGAGAGAGATGTGAGATGGGAGTTTAAGGAAGGTTGGGGGGATAAAGAGGTAAGAATGAAGAAAGTGTGGGAGAGACCTAGGGAGATGAGGGAGTGAGGAAGAAACTGAGGGGAAGAGGTGAGGGATTTAGATGGGTATAAGCTAGAGAGGGGAGGGACAAAGAATAGTATAGATCTATAAGAATAGAGAAAGAAGAGGTAAGGGGGGAGAGAGAATATGAGATCTAGTTCATAGAGAGAGATGTAACTATGAGGGGAGGGAGATAAAGATGGGCCAATCTAGGGAGTTTTAAATAGTGAGATATTTTAGAGGTGAGAAACCTAGAGGGGAGAGAGGGGTGATATGGGGGTTTAAGGATGGTGGGGGGGGGGGACATAGAGGTAAACATTCAAAGGGACTAAGAGAATTGGTGATAAAGGGCATAGATGGGAAGGGAGTTGAGAGGTCTAGAGGGGAGAGATAGGTATTGAGGTTTAAGGAGGGTGGAGGGTATAGAGAGGTAAACATGAAGGGAACAAGAGACTTGGGGATATAGGACATAGAGGGGAAGGGAGGTCAGAGGCCTAGATGGGAGAGAGAGGTGAGATGGGAGTTTGAGGAGGGTGGGGGGACAAAGATGTAAAAATGAAGGAAAAGACATATTTGTGGATGAAGGACATAAACAAGAAGAGAGGTGAGAGGCATAGATGAGAGATTAAGGAGGATGAGGGGGATACAAAGGTAAACATGAAGGGAATAAGATACTTGGGGATAACAGACATAGAGGGGAAGGGAGGTGAGAGGCTATAGGGGAGAGAGAGGTGGGAGACTTGGGGATAAAGAACATAGAGGGGAAGGGAGGTGGGAGGCCTAGAGCGGAGGGAGAGGAGAGATGGGGGTTTAAGGAGGGTGGGAGTGATAGAGAGGTAAACATGAATGGAATGAGATACTTAGGGATAAAGGAAATAGAGGGGAAGGGAGGTAAGAAGCTCAAAGGGGAGAGAGAGGTGAGATGGGGGTTTAAGGAGGGTTGGGGGATAGAGAGGTAAACATGAAGAAAGTGGGGGAGAGACCGAGGGAAAGAGGTGAGAGAGGGAATGAGATGGGTGTAAGGATGGAGAGGGAGGTACAAAGGTATAGGGGAATAAGGTAATTGTGAGAGCTAGAGAGGGGAGGGACAAAGAAGAGTAGGGATATAAGAATGAAGGGAGATAATAGGTAAGGGGAGAGAGAATAAGAGATCTGGTTCATAGAGAGATATGGAACTATGAGTGAAGAGAGATAAAGGTGGGTAATGGGATATCTAGTTCATAGAGGAGGGTAATGGGACATGGATGAATATGGATACCTTGAGAGCTCAATGTGAGATGGATAGATGTGGATACCTCGATAGGTGGAGAGAGAGGAGAGAGAGGCCATAATTGAGAGAGGGGAGTGAGATATAAAATGAGAGACAAAGGAACAAAGAGTAAGAGGGAAGGAGGGGTAGATGGTGATTTTTTGAGATACTTAGAGATGGTAAAGGTAGATATAGGTGAGGGGGAGAGTTCACAAAGCAAGAAAGAGGGGAAAGTACCTTTAGAGTGAGAATTGGAGAGGGAGAGAGAAATATACAGAAGGGAAATAAAGGTGATTTACTTAGAGCCTAAGGAGGGATTGATAAGAGACACAATAGATACAAAGAGATATAAAAGGAGAGAGATAGCTAATGGGACATTGTTTCTATGTACACATTTGACTCTCTCCCTATTTGGCATGCGCCAAATGTAGAATATGGACCACATTTGGCCGGTGCCAGATGGGAAAACCCATTGATCATATTTGGCGCATGCCAAATAGGGAGAGCGCCATATTGAGCACGTGCCAAATGGATCGCTTTGGGAAACACCAAACCTATGGGTTGGATTTGCCTTGGGCATCCAACCCAAAGGTTTGGATGACCATTTCAGGCTAGAGACGTGTTTTTATCATAACATTGAAAAATTTGACATATTTTTGGTTGTGCTCTCCGTCAGGTTTGTACGTTCTTCAATGAAGTTAAAAAAATACCGTGGTAAACTTGATGGCCCTCTTAGCTATCCAACAATGTAATTTATTTCAAATTTTGATTTCATTAAGTCTTTCATCTATAATTTCATTTGTTAGTGTGTCCATTTTTTTGTCAAAAACCAACATGCACTATTTTGTGTATATATTTTTCACGTTCATCATATTTTTAAAAAACTTACATTTTTAGAAACTAGATTCCATTCTACACAATTTGAAAAAAAAAGTTTTGATTTTTGTTAAGTCTTTCATCTATAATTTCTTTTGTCAGTGTGTTCACTTTTTTGGTCAAAAACCAATATTTCAATGATTTTAGGGGGAAGCACGCTCAATTTTTTTATTTTCAAGATGTGTCCACTTCGAAAATTAGTAAAAAATCATATATTCATTAAAAAAATTAGATGAAAAATCTAGCATAAACTACAACATGTTATCTAATTTCTCATTGCAGCGATTTTAAAAATTCAAAAAAAAAAGTTAACATTTTAGGAGGGCCACAACAGACGCTATGTTATGTTTTTTGCATAAAAATAGGACCACTTTTTGTGGCCCCCCTTTTTAAAGCCCTTAATCTCCACCATTTTCAAAATAAATTAGTAGTTTAGAAAGTAGACTCGAAGCACTCCGACTCTTGTTCTTGTTGCATCTTCAAATTTATAGTGTAATTATGTTCAATTTGTCGTTGAAGTTCAGACTTTGCTGATTTCAAAAAAAAAGTGGCATCTTAAGACCCCCTTTTGGTACCACATCTTGGTGCATAGACCCTATCCAACCATAGGCTAATTAATCCAATTCATGATAGATCATAAACACACACATAACCAACCACACAAAGATAGGATGAGATACCTACTCAAGGCTGGACAACACTTACACTCGACACGACAGACAAGGTGAACATACTAGACAATGAGTAGGTGAGGGAAAACCAAGTCATATCCAACAACTACCATTGGGATTAGGACACGCTCAGACCTATAAGACCAGGTGGAGTCGATGTCTGGTACCTACAATCCTAAATTCACCGATAAACACAAAAGAACACACACACACACACATGTTGGCATTTGGCATTATAACAAATAATGGGAGATTGTTGGCATTTCAATAAGGATATTGAGAAGGTTGTTGATGATTATGGATATAACTGATTAAGGATGATTTACTATCTTAATATTATTATTTTGTCATTGATGTCAAGAAATTGATTTTCTAATTCAGTATGATGTTGCCATATCTTGAGAAGTATGATTTGATGAGTATAAAGATGTTAGTAAAAGACACATAAATAATATGATGAATAAGGGGATAAATAAGGTATTCAATGGGAAACTATTACCGAGTCAGACAATGATGAGATCTAATGTTTAGATTGTTTTGATATCATACATATGTTGTAAATTGTAAGGTTAATACTATACTATGTTACCGAGCAAAGAACCTAGTTGGTAAACCCTAAAGAACCTAGTCGATAAACCCTAAGGTTATCGCTATCAGTTAATGAAGGCGGAATGTCTACCGAGTGAAGTTTAGTATTTATCGAGTTGTTATCGAGTTGTAACCAAGCTGTAATAGAATACATCAGATGGTTACATGCATTATTTAATGAAGGAAGTTGATGAGCTGGAACTGATTAAATGATTGGTATGCCATGCATGAAGTTTGTTAATGAATCTATGGCAAAGGAAAATCGACATGAAGATCTATAGCGCAGATTGAACCGCATTACCCTAGCACAAGTTCCAAGAAATGTATGCAAGTTCCTAGGTGGGGTAAAACATTTTTTAGATCGAAGGATACATTGAACCTGGACAAGATTGAAGATCTGATGGCTATGATTGATCATGGGAAATGTGATCAAAGAGATTAAGCGGTTAGCTAATTGTTTATAAATAGGGAGTTGTTGATAAACAATGTATGCGGGCAAATGTATGCACAAGGATGCTACATAGTGATTACTGAGCACAAAATCTTGAAGACCTATTTGAATAACAGAGTATAGAAGCCCAGTAGATGGACTAGATTAGTTCTATGTCTAGATTGTATTAAACAAATAAGAATCTGCTTTAGCATTTTAGATGTGAAGTTGCAGATAGATTTTTATTACTATTATTTTGTGAAAGTGACAGAAAATCTCTTAACCAAGTGGACTTAACAGTCTTATTTGTAAAACCCTCTAGGAAGGTGACATTTTGTTTGAGTGTTTGAAATCCTTTAACAAGGTCACTTCTAACAAGGTGAAGATCCTAACAGATCTGAGGGAAATCCCTTAATTGGGTCACATCTAGCAATGTGTTTGTAATCTTTAATAGGATTTACTTTTAACCGAGCATACTCTAGAAGAGTATATTTCTTAGCGAGTCCAAAATCCCATAGTGGTTTTTTCCTATTTGGGTTTCCACGTTAAATTTGGTTTTATGAGGTTTATGATGTTTATATGCTTCTGAGTTTGCATGTTTAGCAGTTTTGGTTATATTACTGAAGTATATGTTACCGAGGTTGAATTTGATGTTGTTATGGAAGATTAAGTTTGTATGATTCACACCCCCTCTCATCTTGTTGGCTATTGGATGTGTACTTACATTAAGTATCAGAACTATCAATATATACACACAACATCATATTAGCAATCAAGTGAAAGTGAATCGCAACACCTTATCATGCTCACGATGAGTGATAGGGCATCATCCCTTTCATGAAGATAGTCACCTAATACAAACACATCTTATAAAATCATCATCATGAAGTAGGGTTAGTATCATCATCATATATCATGAAATTATATAAATGACATAAGAATCTTGAATACAAATAAGTCCATCAAGAAATACCATCCATCAAACAATCATAACATAACATCCATCACATAGATCATCAAAAGTCATCAATATAACACATGTCTGTATAGCATCATAGATGTCTAATGCATAGAAATAAAGTCATAACCATCACCATAAGTCTAGATAAGTCTATTGAATCATGAATCAAAATGTAAGTCTAGAAGGGACACTACATCCTCCCTCCCTTAGGCTCGACTTAATCCTCAAAGTTGCCAAGGGTTAAGCTGAAAACATACACACATCAACACATAACATCTTAAACCAAACTACTTCTAGCTCAAAGTAAGATAACAATTACATAAGAGTTTTCTTTCTACACTTTAATTATCCAAGTAAATACGTTACATAAGGGATAAGACAAGTCACAGAAACTCTTACTGGTTACAATAAGCATGACAAATCATTGAAATATCTTCAAGATAAATTTATTTAACCACTTGCAACGCTTTCTTTAGCATCTAATTGAATGCAATTAAGAAGACAAGTATACATTTTACACACTACTTCACACATAGGCACATCCTTAAGAAGCCACATGTCATACTCCTATATGAGGAAATTGAATAAAATTCCTTCAAGTCTAGATAAGATCAAGTGATTACCAGAAATCTATACTCTATAATTCTCAAGGAAAGAAAAATTTGCAATACTCAAACTTCTCAATCCTTACCACACTTCTTCTACGCTACTCTGATGCAAGCATCTACACATCTATCATCCAATTAGTTATTACAAGGCACTCTAATTCATTCAGTTTGCATGATACCTATACATAAACATTCAATGAAGATATGAAAGTAACAATTTATTTTGCATTTATCAACTTGACATATTATAAATACTTCAAATTCCACTGCACTTCTATTAAACATTTCATGAGATCTATAAAATTCCAATACATGACATCTTACCAACATATTTCATATTCTACTAATGTCATTATTATCCAGTTATTCTCTAGGGCTAGTGCACTTCTCCACGGTGTCCTCCCTTGCACATACTATCAGAGGTTTGAGATAAACATGATAGAACAATATTGACATAGAACAAGGGCCCACAACTTGAAAAACAAAATGACCACTATGGACATCAAGGAGAAAAGCCAAAAGGAGAGAATCATTAAATACAATGTTAAATTAAAAAGAGAGAAAATTTGGCAGCGATTCAACCAAGAAATAAAGTGTGACAAGTGCCACCACAAGAACAAAAAAATTGAAAGAAGAATTTAGTGGTCAATCCTAAAGCAAAGAGATCCAAAAATCAAACTAACAACACCACGAAAATAACTCAAATCAAAATAACCAATTCACCAAAATCCTTATCATGAGGCGACCAACATCAGTCACTCTAAAGGGAGTAGCCACTACACAACACCCAAGATTAGTGCCCTGGATGTGTTAGAGAGTGCACACCAACATTTAAATTATAAATCTATTTACATTCTCAAGTTACTTTTATCATTATTGTTGCAATGCAATCCTTTAAGATAATCTAGGGAACTATCCTTTATGAATGAATACATATGCAAGGAGATATACACACACAAGGTATACACTCACACACGGTTAATATTCAAGATATATACCTATAGAATGATCACCTTTACTAAATTATAGTAGAGAAAAATGTTGGATATTTAATTAATCACTAATGTTATACTTTAACACATTAATCAATCAATTGCCTATATTAAGCATGAAACTTGATATCTCAACCTTGGTTACAACCACTTAATTTCCATTTAATAACACACACGCAAATTCAACTACATACATATATTGCCTTACTCAGTGTTTATCTCCTACTATCCCTTAACTATAATCATTCACAAACTACACATATGTAGTGATCAAGAGGCACATTCATATAGAATTGCAATACCACTTCATACAACACACCATCAATCATCATGCTAGAATTCATGGAACAAACACTTTCTTTTGAATTCGAATAGGATAAGGAGATATCATCTTGTCTTTAATATATGCATTTGATCAACTCAAACATTTCAACAATCCACACCACTCCTACTTAAGACTAAGGCTTTTATCTTACCAACCAAATAAAGACATAATGATATGATTCCCAAATTTCTCCTATACTATGCCTACAATGCATCAAAAAAATTTCTTCGTTCCAATATATGAGTATCAACATGATATTTTAATCCATTGATTCATTAAACTTCCTACACTTTCCATACAATATGCATTCTATCTAATTTAATTCTTCCTCTAAGCAACATCATGGATGCAATGCATAAATCTCAATCTATAAACAATCCTATTTATCCAATATTTTCCTTTAATAAATGCAATACCATAATACACCAATAAGTATCCAATACTTCTACTCATTATCAATAAACTCCTAAGAACTATGATTCTTTTATCCAAATGGAGAGGAGAGGAGGAAAAATACTTGCCAATCAACCAATGTATGCACACAATAATTATGCATGAGCAATACGAGATTCCTAGACATGTCATGTTTGTCGTACTATGTAGCTATACACATCATTTTCTTAGATATGCAAATTCAACTTCAATGAGGTCTCCTAATATTACAAATGCAGTTAAAAATCTCAAGCCATTACTAGAGGATGTGATTTATTCAAACAATATTTTCTCAAATGTAAAATCATACA
Organism: Cryptomeria japonica; assembly: GCF_030272615.1. NCBI lineage: Eukaryota > Viridiplantae > Streptophyta > Pinopsida > Cupressales > Cupressaceae > Cryptomeria > Cryptomeria japonica. The sequence continues at coordinate 252,324,867 of NC_081415.1, forward strand.
CATGAAAACACCCAAAAGTTCTATTTGGCACCCATACTCCACTAATTAAATCCCCTTACATTTATAAAGAAGAATACACAAAAGAAAAGGGCATCGACAATTACTATTTTCTTATACAAGGGCGTAGCATACAAGTTCTTCAATTAAATATCATGATTTACACAAATCATTCTTATATTTGTATAACATACACTCCATCTTACTACTCATAAGAGGCTTAATGTAACAAGTTGATCCTACAGACATAGCATTAGTTAAGAGAACACACACAATTCTCTTTCATCCTATAGCATGATCATTAATATAGGGAGAACAACTTCTAATATTCAAGTAAGCATTAAAATTTACAAGCAAGTAAGACCGCATAGAATTGTATAGACATCACTCTCATCTAAGAAGCATGCACAAGAAATGAATACACATTTTGCACACAATTATGATTTCTAGGAAGAATTAGGGAGAAACACAAGGAATAAACATACAAGATCTCCAAATATTCCAATAACATTTTCCATCACAAACCTTGAGAACAGATCAAATCAAGAGAACATTATAGTACATCATGAAATACTAAGAGCAACAACCTTAAATAGAGATCCTAGTGTTTGCAACATGGGCTCTGATACCAGATGTGATGCCCACCAAAATACCATAGAGAAATACACCTAAACTAACTTGAAATAGAGATAATTTAAAAAAAAATGTCATCTACTAAACAACACATACATCTATAACATCCATCTAATGCACATCATATACATCATCTACTAAATGCATCCTTACAAATTACATCTAAATTTAATTACTACATTTCATAACACATCATAACACAATTTACACAAGCAGAATAACATATCACATCACTCTTTCCCCCAGGGTATTTCAAAGTCACTAATCTTAAGAGTATCATCCTATAGACTAAGTGCATTTTAGAGCACCAATTAAAACATACCTAATCCCCATCATTACATATCCTTTCAATTAATTATGAATCTAAACCCATATCCTTTCATAAGATAGTACCTAGATAATAATATAAGATTCACAATGCTTAACAATAAGATTACTAACATATACAAGTACATTAAACATACACACATAATAAAATAATGCAAGTACTCAACAATGAGGTAAAAAGCATCCCACTGGAGCCATAAAAACAATCCTCAAAACAACAAGGTGACAACCTCTTGTTGGAGCAATTTCTGCATAAGGAAACTCCTCAATGGCAGGGCATAATCCTACTTACCAGAGCACAAAATACATCATGAAAGATCAAATATCACCAAGGGCATCTTATAATTTCTCAACACATTCCTCACATGCCTATGGGAAACTCAAACAATCAAGCTGGACCTTCAAAACCCAAAAAATGACTTCCTAGGCCTCTCTCGGTAAGTTCAACTCTCTCGATATGCAGAGTAGAGTTCTTGGTATGAATAGTGGAATTTTTGGATAGTATGATAGTGTTTTTGGTTGATTCCATATAGTTATGGGTTCATTATGTAGTGTTTTAGGTCCATTGGGTAGAGTTCTTAGTTCGGGGGTCAGCACTGTTAGTCAGCATGCCAACTCTATCAGTAGGTATGTTAGCGCTTCCAAAACATTTCCCAACACTCTTGGCACACATAATGGTGTTCTTGGTAAGTGGCATAGAGTTTTTGGTAGGTTTGATGGCATTTTGGGTAGTTTTGGTGGCGTTTCTAGTCAAACATGCAATATCACAAGTTTAAGATATCTCGATGATGAAATGGCTGCTCCAAGCAAGTGAGGAGGTAAAAAAGGCCTCAAGGACATGACCAGGAGGTTGGATTAGCATAAAAAAGGGTGTACACATGGTTTATACATCATAAGAAACCCACAAGAATGAGTTTGCAACTCAGTGGATAAGAAACTTGGCCACAACATCTTTAAATCAATCATTTTCATTTTATTTTTGTTATTTGTTTAGGCTGAAGATCTTGATTAGACTCATACAACAATATCCTATGTAATAAGGAAAATAGGGCCACTTCTGAATTTCTTATTAGTATTTTAATTTTGTGTTACTGGGAACTTTTTTTTAATGCAATACTAGTCTAGTATGTATAAATTTGTAAGTATTGCCATAGGTTAACCTGTCTGGCTTTTGCAGAGCTTGAAGTGTAGGAGGATTATCCATCTTGTTGTGGATTCCTTGTCAATTGGTCAATGATCTTAGGTTCTTGTTGAAAGAAGAAGACTAATTCTTAGAGAAACTTCATAAATCACTTGGAAAAACCAACACATGGTACTATTCCCTATTTTTTAAATTGCTATATATGGTGTTGCTATCTTTGCCATTGATGTCTCAACTGAAAGTTATCTTAACTTGATAAGAGATTATGGGACAAAAGAGAGAAATTTTAAAGTATCCTCTTCCATTACATTTTTGAGCAATGCATGCTTTAGCTTTTAAGGACATCTAAATTAATATAGATGACATGCAAAAACAAGTAGAGAATCTCTTGAACAAAAGTAAATTTGAGATTTAACACATGGGACCTATAGTTTCCAAAATAAACCATCTACATGATAGTGTATGTGCCAAATAGTTTTCAACATATATTAATCATTTTCTTCCAACGTCATGCTTTAAACATCTTTGGATGAAAGTAAATAAAAATTATGTGCATAGGCAAAAAAAACTACATAAATACATTTGAATACAATTAAGATAAAATTATAATACAACAATCACATAAATGAGCTAGCATACATTAATTTTGTGTGATCCAAGCCTAAAAAAATATTGTAGAAATAGCAAGGAAACAATGACAATATTTTCTAAAATAAAAAATCTATTCCTAAAAAAATCCAAATACTATGCTTATCTGCAACCACATTTGGAGGTTTGTTAATATATTATCTTCATTGTGAAAAATACCCTTTTCTACCATTTTTTTAATAGTTCATGCACTTGAGGTCGGTAGATATTTCTTTTAATGTTGATATACCTATATGAATGAATTGACTAAACAACTTGTTCAAGTGATTAATTACTTTGCGATCACTTTTAGACTTTATCTACCATGTGTTATAGATTTTGTACATTTTGTATTAGGGACATATATAAGATCCACTCAATAATTGTCATTTCAAGACCTTTGAAACATAATAACCCATACACTTGTCTAATCAAGGTTATTTTGTTCCTCTAGCATGGACTTTCATCTTCCTCAACAAAACTATTATTGGGTACTTTTTTTTCCTTATTCATGCTTCTAATTGATGCTTTATGTATTTAATCTATTTTGTAGTGCATGAGCTTAGAGAAAAAATGTGAGAATTTACAAATATAATTAATGAAGAGAAATGAAATTTCATGGAAACTAACAAACTATGCTGCCAACTAGCACTAGGAATGGAGAAATAACATTATTCAACTCAAGTTTTGAAGTTAATAAATTGATGTACAGCCCTAATACAAGTTGATAAATACATGAACCATAAGTGCAACATCATTAATTAGCAAATAAAAGTTAAAACTATTTTAAGAGCAATTGTGTGAAGTACAAACACTAATGTTATATTTTAGTTATTTTGACTAGATAGTGATACAAATAAAATGAATGAAATAAATTTAATTGTATGAATGATAAAAAACTCGCACACAATCGCTTTCGGAAGCTTCGACAGATAATGACATAAATTTAATTGCATGAATTGCAATGGTTGAATGTGTGCATGAAAAATGCAGATTCATATTTGTGTGCAAAACTATAGTGTTTAATCCATTAATAAGCATATAAAACACACATACTCAAATGAAACATTATATTGAGGAAAATAAAATAAAATAATCAAAATACTCTCCAATATCGTCTCATCATTCCCTAGTCTTGAGGACTTTGCTGGTTCAATTGATGGCTCTCAGATGCATGATTTAAACAAAGTGACAACTCAAGAGATGAGAATTAATTATGCAATTATGATGCAAAAAAATAATGCAAGATCTATGTTAATTCTACATTATGATGATTAAGCTATCATGAAAGCCATGCCATTATAATGATATTTTTACTATTATGCTATCATGCAACAATACTAAGTTATGATTGAGAAAATGTTGTAAATGATTACTAGAATGCTAAATTACTAAGATGTTGAGGGATCCCCTCATAGCCAAAAGAGAGGGTATTTATAGGATTTCCATGACCAGAGGTGAGGTGGCAAGAATTGACGGTGCAGATTCAGTCTAGAGAAATCGATGGTCAAGATCAAAGAAGTTGGAAAGAGGTTGGAAAGAGGTTGAGGAGAGGGACTCTTGTCATTCCTAAGGAGACAAGTGACAAAGAATCTCCAACCATATGCCATCAAAGGGGCAAGTGGCATGGAGATGAGAGACATGTGGCATAGTTGCCACGTGTCTCCAAGAGAGGGTAGACACTCAAAAGATGGTTAGGATAAGAGGTTGGAGAGGACAAGATTTGTTAAACCCTTAGTTGGATTGGGTGGGTTGGGTTAGCATGTGGTTAGGCTAGGTGGTTAGGAGTAGGAGCCATGTGCTCAAATTCAAATTTTAAATTCAAATTTAATGAGAGGGAATTTAAATATACAAATTAACTAATTTGCATGTTTAATTGGGAAATGGAAGAAGATGATTAAAGTGGGAAGAATTAGAATAAATGAATCATATAAATAAATTATGGAATTTATTTATATAGTAGAAGAATGAAGGCAATATTGATTAAATATTTTCATATTTAATTGATTCTTTCTCCGGATCGATTTTTAGTGCATACATTTTGCCCCTCTTTGAAGCGATGTGTGACAATGTATGTCAGTTCAAAGAAAAACATTGCTAGCTTGATGTTGCTGATTCAATTTAATATGATTCCCCAGATGTTGATTGATAGATGATGATCCGAGAATGCCCCCTTGAGAGATAAATCAGAAAATTTTCATTTTTTAAAGATTTTTCGCGAGTTTTGGAATTTTTAATTTTTTTTAAATTTTTAATGATTTTTCAACTTTTAGAGTTTTAAAATTTTTTTGATTAATCTCCTGATAAAAGATTTTAATTTTCTGCTCCAACTTTGCCAATTTGATTGAATTGATTAAAAAGCGATTAAAAGGGCTTTTAAAATTAAATGGAATAAAAACATCCCACTTAAATGCCATTTTGAACCCCTTAAATGAAAAAGTGAACCTCATTTTACCAGTCATTTTCATTTGTGAATTCAAAAATTTGGATTTGGAGCTCTGGAGCCAAGATGGTGATTCCACATCACAAGTATCGATTAGAGAGAGTTCGGCGATATCAACATCCTCCAACTTATGGTCCTCCGGTACATACTCAAAGAAAACCCTCTTTTGTATGTTTTTGTTGATTTTGATAAAATTTAAACCGGTTTTTGGATGATTAGAATATTTTATAAAAAAAATGAGGGTTTCCCGATTGTTATACTAGCATTTTAAGCACCTAGGTTCGAACTTTAATTTTATTTTCATGATGTGTTTTTCATTTTTTAAAATAGGTTTTTATTGGGTTTTTAATTTTTTGAAACCCTCATTTTTAAATCTTTGGCTGGCATTTTTAAGTGTTTTGGCCGACCGAGCGCCATGGTCAAGGCCACAAACGTCATGGTGGGAGCGGTGGGCACCACAACCTACATCACATATGTCGTGGCTTACGCGATGGATGCTGCCAGTGCTGTGGCTTACACCACGAGCATCGCAGTGGTAGCCGTGACTTATACTGTAGTTGCCGTGATGGCTACCATGACTATCGCGACCACCACGGTGGCTACCATGGGTGTCATGGCTACACTACGACTCACACTATGGGTATCACGGTGGTAGTCGTGGGCACCATGACTTGCATATAAAATGCCATAGACGTTGTGACCTACACTGTGAGCACCACAATTTACAATACAACAAGTGCTAATAGCACCACCGAAAGCACTAGCATCTCTAGGTGTCGGCGTTGGTGTTAATTGTCCAAATGATGTGATTTTCACCAAGGATGATTGATGTTTCAATGTTGATTTTAATATATCAATGCAAGATAGGTGTTGATGAAAATGGTCAACATCATAGATTTCTGATTAGCCTGATTAGCAATTTGATACCAAATTGATGAAAATTGATTTAGAGACTCTTGGTTGATTAGATGATGATTAGTTTTGGTTATCTCGATTTGAATGCTTGATAGGATAGGATTGATAATGACCTCATGATAAATGAGAGTCATTGATAGGAGCTCAATGAAATTTGATAAAAATATCACATAAGCGAGATATATAGATAGATTGATTGATGAATAGATAGATAAATTGAGTTACTGATATGTTGTTTTGTTATGATAACATGAGCCTTTAGATGTCCTTCAGTCTTGGGAGCGCTTCTCGAAGACCTGCAGTCTAATACTGCATCTTACTTAGGCATAGATAGATTTGATTCGCCGATGCGGTCTATCTTCATTGATTGACATGCCTCGGTGTAAGATTAATCGAGGTTTGTTGACTGCACTGGTTGAGAGTTGGAATAGTGAACATAACACCTTTCACGTATCACCTGGTGAGATGATAGTGACGCCTGAGGATGTCTATCACATACTCATTATACTTGTGTTTGGGCATATTGTCTATTATGACTTATATGAGCAGGGTGGGATAGACACACTGAGGAGGATTTTTTTATGATTCTCAGATATGCAGGTATAATATCCCATGATAGAAGATGCTCGATCAAGATTACACTCCTCTTCCTTCAGTACTAGTAGGGTTTATCAATGATTTCCTTTGTAATGATCACAGGACAAAGGGCTTATCAGGTGGGTGGGGCTACTTTCTAGAGCAGATGATTACATAGGGCACTAGGTTCTCTTCGGGATCTTGCATGTTGGCTCACTTATACCATGATTTTAAATGAGTAGTTTACTAGGGATTAGCTATGTTATCAACAGGTGTGACCCTACTACAGATATGGGCTTGGGAGCACTTAGTTTTCGTACATCTTCTAGTAGATAGGGATCATCCAAGTCGGAGAACCTATGTATACAGGTACCCAAGTACAGTCATCCAGTAGAAGCTAGGAAACTAGAGTATTAGAGGTAAGTGTTGGATGATCTTGACAGTATGATCTGGCAATCATATAGAGATCATGAGAAATAGGCTAAGGATACACATGAGATGGCATATGTTTTCTTCTCATGGTACCTCATTGGTTCTACACCATACATCATTGAGAGGTTTATCTTAACATGGGTGTTACGATAGTATGGCAAAGTCTAGGGACTATCATAGGGGACAACGATGTATGCACAACAGAAACAAGATGTGGCTACTCGGGGGCCGACTATCTCCTACGATGTTTCTTATACTAAGTATGAGTGCCTCAAAGGATAAGATTGGGACTACATGGCCAAGGTTATTGATCCATGTGTTACAGTAGAGTATGGTACATATTTTCTAACACACCCATTTCTGAGATTGACTGCTTTGGATGAGCCATTACTAGGGTTTGATGATGGAGAGGATAGACCACCATGTTGAGCTCCAAGATGACTGAGAGATGGAGGATAGAAAGGAGATGTAGGAGATGGAGGAGATGGAGGAGACAAAGATGATGAAGAGGATAGAGGTGTGGGAGCAGTGGCAGGAACATCACAAGCCAGTAGTTTTAGACCTGCTAGAGTGTTACCTATGGATTGGGCGACCGAGGTGGTCCGATGGAGGATATCTAGATAGATAGGATAAATTAAACAAGTTTCACAACTAGATCATGTACCACAAGTAGAGAAGGTACATGTGCCTACAGAGGCTTCTTGGTGGATACTCATTAGGATGTCATCCCATCAACAACAACCTCAGATTAGTGATCTGCGGGGCTAGGTACAATAGTTATAGGGTTAGGTGATAGAGAGAGATGTTTAGATAGCACAACTAGGCGTAGATGACATGAGTTCATAAATAGGTATAGGGTCAGGTGACTCAGATGTAGACACAGACTGCTATGCCAACCACAAAGAGAGATACAATCATAGAGAGGCATGGGAAAGCCTAGGAGTTGATACATACACTACAATGGATAGCCTCTCAGGGATTGACCCAAGAGACCTTGAGGGATCTAGCACACCACTCTATTGGAGCAGAGTACTACAAGGGTTTATACTTCTAGGTTGTACCTCTAGAGAGACGGGCGACATCCTATGTGCAGAGCACCAGCCAAGGCAATTCACATTGAGATTCAGAGAGTTGGGGCATTATAGGCCCTAAGAGGGATCCAAGAGGGGAATGTCTATTTGGTGGTGATGGTGCCAGATCTACAACATCTGGCATGATCTTGGCTACTCGTCCTTCTTGAGATATTGAGATATTACATATTTTGATTAGATTGTATACATTTATTGATGATACACTGATGATTCTTGCGATCTATTTTTTGTGATGTATCTCCGATATTTTTGTGATATCATTGTACATTAGTCCTTGATTCTCTTTGATGATATATGACATGCAACTTACCCGATTTCCCTACTTTTGTACGATGTAGTTTTCATATCATGGATGCATTTATTTTCTATATGATGGATGACATGATGGATGTATGCCTTTTATGATATGCAATGTATACGATGGATTGAGTGATGTATATGATTATATAATGAAAGCGTATTTACTATGATGATGTAATATTTACATGATGTATGCTCATGTGATTATGTGATTTTATTGATGATTGGATGTAATGCATGACAAATCCTATTTGAGATATTTATTCTCTTTAAAATGAATGATGCCGTACATGTATGATGCAATGGTTCTATATGCGATGGATATGAAATGATGCTATGATTCTATGATGTAATAATGATTTATGTAATGATGCTATGATTCTATGATGTAATAATGATTTATGTAATGATGCTTTATGAATGACTTTATGTACTATGTGATGCATATGCAATGGTATGAGATGCTGACTATATGATATGCTTTCTTTTTGTTGCTTTTATAATTTTTCACGTAATGGATGTAAAATGAAATGCAAATGACTCTATGAAAATGATGTGCAATACGAAATGTATGAGCTAACTAAATGTATGCTAATGAAATGCAAATGCAAAGACATGTATGAGCTAATGAATGTATGATTTATTACAAAATGACCTAAAATGTAGTATGAATGATTTTGTATTTTGTTGTTATCCAATGTACTCAATCACTTAATAAGAGAGATAACATCACTTGACCTCAGCCTCTGGAAAATGAAATTTGATCACTTGTGCACCTTGAATGCTAAATGCAGTCTAGTCTAAGTATGCAAATAATGCCACGCTATCATTGAACCGATCACTTTGATCATGCTTTTTATCATTATTGAGCCTTTAAAATGTGGTAAGCGAGTGCAAAAATTGATGGCATAATGAACCATGAAGACCTGAGCACCGATTACCTGGATTTTGATATTACAAGTTAACACAAGCATCAAGGTATAATGGACCAAAATAACTTGAGCATTGCTTGAATGCAAACAGACAAACGTTAATCACCCTCCTATGCAAACCTGAAATGTCATCAATGATATTTGATTGATCATATCCCATGACAAATTTGCACAATAAATAGACAGAGAAAAGATCATGCTCCATCCTTGTTTCTCTAGTACAAGACATCCTTGAGTCACTCAAGAAGCATGATAACAAAAATAAAACACAACAGTTGAACATTCAGACTTAAGTGTTTCAGATATGATTCAGAGTATGTCATTTGTTGATTTGGTGTTTGGTTTGATGTTAAGTTGGATTTCAATACTTATGTCCAATGTTGAATTTCCCGATCTTTGCATTTCAGAAATGTTGCCTAACTGTTGTTTGTTTGATGTGTTTAAGCTCATTGTAGATTATTGCCAGCTGAGTTCAGGATTTTGCCCCTCATCCAGAAACACGTCGGGTATGTATAATGTTCCAAACCATGGTGAGGCTTGATTAGATACAAAAGGATTTATTGTGGATATGTACAATGGTGATGGATGGATGTGAGATACACAATTGAATAGATAAAGAAGTTGGATGATAAATGACACCTATTTCTAGGTTTTCACCCTTTAATTTTATTGCACTTTTTCTCAAAATTGATTTTTTTTTTTGATTTTTTGATTTTTTGATTTGGATTTCTTGATGGTTTTTTTGGATTTTCTGCTTTTCTATTTTTTTTGGATTTTCTAATTTTTTTAATTTTTTTGGATTTTTTTCTTTTTCTATTTTTTTATTTTATTTTTCAGCTATTTCTGATTTTTTTTCTAGGTATAGAACTTTTTCATATGAATAATATTGATGGGTTCCTAAAGCTGATCTCCTTTCCGTGTTGACAATTGATAAGCACCAGATCCATATGCGGCTGTGACAACAAAAGGACCCAACCAATTTGGCTCGAACTTCCCCTTTTTTTTCACGATCCTGTTGGTTGCATGGACTTTCCTTAAGCATAAGATCATCAACTTGAAACATCCTAGGATTGACCTTGTGATTGTAATTGTGTGACATCATTTATTGGTAGACTCTCAAATGATCAACAACATTTTTTCTACACTCTTGCAATCTAGACTCGTTGTTCTTCATCTAGTATGAGACCTTTTAGTGACACACAGAAAGATGGTATTTCAACCTCCACTGGCAGTATTGCTTTAGGCCCATAGACAAGAGAGTAAGGTGTATCACTTGTGGGTGTGTGGATACTGGTGCAATATGCCCATGTAGCATCATAAAATTGCAACCCTTGCAATTTTGACTGCGTTTTAGGTCCTCACCCTAGCGACTACATCTCCCTAATCGATTGGCACCCCTATCTACATTATTCTTCCAAATCTCCTCTTGTTTCAGCACTTGTGTCACCTCATGACCCTGTCTAAACCCCAAAAATAGGGAAGGATAGGGGTGTGGCGCCTGTGTCCTCCCTCCTTGCTTGGCCCCAAATGGATCCATCCAGCCCTTGGACCTAGTTTGCTATTCGGGATTCAATTTCCCCTATGTCGACCTTTGGTGAGATGAAAATTAACCCTCCAAGGCAAGTATAAAAGGGGATGTGATCCCCTCATTTGCATAAGCAAAAATTGGGTAAACAAGTGAAAGGTCTCTATTATTATCATCAAGCATTCAAGTCTTCAAACATTTATCAAGTCTTCTTCTTCATGTGTCTTCTTCATTCATTCATTGGAGAAACATTACAACATTTATTTGCAATAATGTGTGTGTGTTAGGGTTTTGTCATGCTACATGCCATTTCATGCAACACTTGTGATTACATTCAAGAAGCAAAGCAACCATCATCAACAAATTGCAAATCTACAAGGTATACATTTCCATTATTCGCATTTAAGTATTTGCAATTACTTTCTTTCAAGGTTGATTCCTCAACAGGGGTTTGACTAAGGTAAACCCCTATCCACAACCCTTCTTTCCTTCTTTTTTATGTGCAAGTTGTAGGTGCACATCTGTAATTGCATATTTAAGCCTCATTTGCAGGGACGAAAAAACCCTTTTTGACTTGTGGATTTTTCGGAGGACCGTGCATAAATTACACATGGTCTCAACAAATTTTCTCCAAATTTGTAGAGCAGATCCGTATCAGTCTAAATATCTCAGATCTGAAGTTATAGCATGATCCCGAATTAGTAGCTCCCTATTTCATCTATTTTGTCTTCCTTTTCTGCATAGTCAACAAGTCAACACATCTATTTACAAAATATGGTGAATCACATTCCAAGAACTTGCAATCCACTTGGCATTCACATCCTTATTTACTTTGGATATGGATCTAGTGGATTCAATCCCTCTTTTGAATGTAAAGTGCATTTTTACATCAAGTGAAAATCATCCTAGTGGTTTCCTTTCTCTCTTCTAGGTGGGGAACCACTAGGGTCCAATTTTCCACTTTACATTTTGGTGAACCCGATGTCTTACATCTTAATTCTGATTTCTTATTGTTAGATTTGAATAATTGCAATTTCAATTTCAAAATTTCATTTCCAAGTTTTATCTTTTTGCAAATTTTAGAGGTTAATTGCATAAAAACCCTAATTTTTCATTTTGAGGAAATTAAGCTTGTGAAGTATAGTATTTTAGTTGCTTTTTTTAGATTTGATTTCTATTTTAAAATTTCAATTCAAATCTGTCTTCTCATTCTGAAAATTAGTGGTTAAATAGCACAACCCTAATTTTTAAGAATTTCCTATTTCGACCTTTGACTGCTAATTTGACCTATCCAGACATCTCCAAATTAGCTATTTTTTTGGATTTTGTAATAAAATTATAATTTCTATCATCCCTCAAAATTTTGAAAAAAGTTAGTTGGACCATGCATAACTTACACATCCCTAGTTTTTTTCCCGAAATTTCAGGAGTCGAAATTGACTATATTTTTCTTCTTAAATCCAAGAAACTGGCATACTTTATCAATTTTTACATCTCTTAAGGTTGAAAAAAGTTCAAATTTCAACACCCTCAACTTTTTAATTAATTTTCATAAAAAGGTCCTAATTTTAGATCTTCCTTTTCAACAAATTGAGATTTTAATTAAGAGACTTTCAATAGAAATCAATGGATTAGATTTATTTGCTATTTCACATATGATTATGTTGTTTTTAACATATATTTATGACAATCATGTGTTGGACAATGGCTTCTTTCATTTCAAGTTGCTTATTTTCATTCATAGCATTTGGTCATATTGTGTTGTTAGGATTTCAAAATCATTTCCATTTCGATTTGATCTCAAAGCTTTCATGTATCATTTATGTTGTATTATGGTGATGTTATTAACAAAATGCATTTTATATGTTAATCACCTTAAGGCTTTTGTAGATCCCAATCTTAGAGATCCTAATCCTTGTACCTCTCCTAGGGTATCTTGTGTGAATGAGATGAGAGTGCCCAATGCTTCAACCAATGATCTTTTTAAAAGAGAGAAAGCATTGGGAAGCAACATGGGCCCATATTCTTCTCATATGCATACCCTTGAGAAAGGGGGGCAAAATCAAAATATTAACATTCTTACATCTTTAGACCCTCCTTATTCTCCTAGGACCTATCTTCAACATCAAAATATATGTAGAGAGGATGATGTTTTTCATTTTATTAATGATATTTCTCCTCACATAGAAATAAGTAAAAATGAGCCTTTAGATGATGAAGATTTTCATTCTCAATCTCCCAACAAGGATAAGCATGATGAAATAAAGGAGAGTATCCCTTCACATGATATTCCTTCTTCATCTACAAATCCTTTTATTCCCCCTTACACATCAAATTCAAAGAAATTCATGATCTTATTCCCCCACCTAGCCATTTGCAACATTCTTATAGTCATGGCTATGATATAATAACAAAAAAAGGTTTTAGAGGACAAGGACTTGGAAAATTTAAACAAGGAATTTGTGTCCCTATAAACCCTCCCACACAAGCTACTACAGAAGGCCTAAGAAATGAGACACCTCTCCCTATGGATGAACTCCTTAAGCTCCAAAACTTTCAAAATCATCTCCAAAGACAACAAATCATAAGAGCCTACAAGAATTCTTCTTCTTCAAAACGTCCTTTTTGTTCATTTCATCAAACCCATGATCACAATGCCGATGGTTGCCTTGATTTTCAGAAATATATTCAAGAAGGCATAGACAATGGAACAATTAGAATCATGGATAATGATCCTTCTTCTTCTAAATTTTTTTCTCATCCATGTCAAGAAGATGAATTAAAACATATTTATCATCCCAAAATACTAGCTACAAGAATCTATTAGAGATTGAAACATGATAAGAACATTTCCCTTCCTCCTAAAAAGATAAACAACAATCTTGAGCAAGTGAAAGGTGACTAATATTGCATTTTTCATGATTCATATTCACATTCTCTTGGAAAATGTCATGCATTTAAGAAATTTGTTCAAAAGCAATATGATCTTGTATGAATTTGTCTTACAATAGATGTAGTTGTATTTATTGACAAAAACATAGTGCCTTAGCGCTTATTTTCTCTTCATGTTACTCTTCACCCTATAACATAAGTAGCTAGCTTAATTGGGGACTCTTTACCATTTGTGGTGGTGTTATTTAAATTTTAAATACCTTGGGGTAGAAACATGAAGTTCACTTTCCTTCTTCTTTCTATGGATTTATCTCTATCTTTGTGCATTATTCATTATTAGACCTCCTTTCTTGCACAAAGTTATTCTTATGTGAGCATATAATTGTTCTTTGTTTTTTCGATTTTCTTGGAGAGGAGCATATTTAATGAGTAATCCACTTCTTCTCTTGCCTTCATTCTCTTGGAAAACTTATCTCTTCTATGGTTTCAGTTATTCACAAGTATGATATGCCCCCTAGCATGGAATAATCTCCCGTGAAGTACATGTCCCTTCCTTGAGAGGATTTGTTCCATTAGGAAGGCATATATCTTGAAAATAACCACCATTAGAAGATGTGTAACACTTCTCATTGTTCTTATCACTTGGGGGGCAAGGATTTTGCTCCTTTTTCTTTCTTTCTATTTCATTTATCATTATTTCCTTTAGGAGCTTCATTTTTCATATGTAATTATCATTTCTTACAATGGTATGTTCTTATGACTAATCCCCCTTGGGGCATATGTGATGCTTTTTCTCTCTTCTCTTAGAAGATTACCACTTCTTGAGACACATATTTTACATATATTAATGTCTTTTCTTGCATGTATTCATGTAAGTACATTGTGCATTTACTTATGTTTAATCTCTCTCTAGAAGATTGTGTAAGCTCTTCTCGTTGTTCCTACACTTGGGGGGCAATGATCTCTTTATCTCTCTTTCTCTAAGGATCCACTCTTTCCTATGTTGTGGATGGTGTGAGTTTTATTACGTGATGTCATTCCTTATGTGAACTTGTTGTTGTTTTCTCAAGGGTTCTCTCTTATACAAGAGGTGTAAGTCCTTGAATATAACCTCTTTCACACTTAGTAATGTACATCTATAATAAATTCACCCATCCCCATTGGGATAAAAGTGAGTCATCCTTCATCAAGAATCCCTTTCACCTAGCAATAGGAGGAAGGTTTGAATTCTTGTTCTCTTTTGTCCTTCATTATAGAAAATGTTATATTTGTCTAAGACAACTCCTCTTGGAGGTAGACTTATTTTGAGCAAAGATATCTTCTCCTCCATGGATCTCCTTTACACTTATAGTAAGATATCTCTTTTCAACTATCGTATCCTTGCTTGAAGAGTATTCCCTCTCTTGCTTGGATTTATGATATTGTCACATGATGGATATCTTCTTGGTGTCAAAGGTAGGTACCTTATTCTACTTTCCTTAAGATATCAACATTAAACTACGTTGACATCTTAAGGGGGGGGGCACCCACACTACTCCTTTTGTATTATATTTCTCTCACGCACTTATCTCTTATACATCGGGTCATTCTCAGAATGAGAGGGAAACCTCTTAGAGTGAGATGTCGCCACTTTTCTCTTATACAATGGGTCATTCTTAGAACCAGAGGGCAACCTCTTAGAGCAATATTTTTACACTTTTCTCTTATACAATGGTGTAGCATCGTAAATTGTACACACTTGCTAGGGTGGTACAATTTCACACCTAGTTTACCTCCCGCCTTGGCGCATCTTGCACTTTGCACCGCATTTTCCCTTTAGCACTTAATTAATTAAATTAATTAGGTCTAAGGTTCTATTTCATCATCTCCTATATCATAAAGTTGGGCCCTTTCATTAAAGTGTGCCCTTTTCATTTTATTCCTCCAATACATCATTTAATCAAAAACCCTAATTAGGTCCTATTTTGAACTTGGGGGCTTGATTTCGGGGGTCAAAACATCTTGAAATCACCTGTAACTTTGGGATCCTCTCTAAAATCATCATATCCGACGGCCCTGAAAATTTGGTGAAAAGTTGTCGGGACCGTGGCGCCCGGAGTGCACACGGTCCCGGACATTTTTCTCGAAATTTTAGGAGCGCAATCCAGTCATAAAATAAAGCTTAACCCTAAGAAATTGGTGGGAGATTCAATCTCTAGGTCGGCCAAAAGTTGAAATTACGACCTAGGGTTTCATATATAAGAACTCTCTTTCTTCATTTGAGAGGATCGGAGAATTTTGGTTTTTAGGGACCTTCTATGCAGCGAAAGAGCAGATCTTTGAAGACTTCAACAAAATTCAACATCCATCCATCAAGCATCCATCAATTTCATTCATCCATTTAGGGCTTTGAAGACATTGAAGAGCAATAGGGGATTACCGACTGAAGATTGGCTTGTACCCCTCCCTTGGGGTTGGGTATGATTTCATGTTGTTTTCATGTCTTTGCATAGGCCTCATTATATCATTTGTATTCATGCTTTAGATCACTTTGCATCTTGATTTGGAGCATTTACATTATCATTTACAAGAAATTAGGGTTTACTTTCTAGGTTGCTCTAGTTTGCTTACTTGCATCTTAGGATCTTGCACACACACAAGGTCTGCACACAGATTACTTTTACAAAACAACTTGGCTATTCATGGAGGTGGAAATCACCAAAGCGGGGGTTTGACTAAGGCAAAACCCTATATAGCCGCCCACCACACCTTTTCAGATATAAGTGCAGGTTTCAGAATTCGGATAACGCCGCAAGTTGCAGATCCAGAAGAAGTAGACTGAGACTGAGCAACACACCAAATTTCAGAGTAAAAGACCAGGACAGGGGCATGGGGCACCCTGATCTTGCCAGGATAGGGGCACTGGGCGCCCTGGTCCCTCTGTCAGACAGCAAGTTTTCAGCACTTTTCGATAGCTTTCAAGTTGCCAAAAACAACAGTTTCAGGAGCAGAATCAGGACAGTGGCGCCTGCGCCCCCGTCTCGAACATTTTCACTCAGATTTTAACACCAGGTACGCATTTGCATTCTTTCCTTGTCCTTGTGTTTACAGCTTTCCATTGTTTAATCTCAATTCTGCAAATCTTGCTATTAGTTCATACTCGCACTTTAGGGTTAGGGTTTGAACTTGCATCATTCTATCTATCATTTGCAACAAAGGAATAGAAATCCTAATAGGTAGCCCGTGGCTCTCTCTTCCACAAAAAGAAGTAGCCAATTGTGTGATACCTCTAGGCTCTTTCGTATTCCACAAGTGTGTGATTGAAAGTGAGATTTGGGCATGTTTGCTTAGTGTCACTTTTTCCCCCACACATTTTGGTTAACCCGACGTGAATCTTATTATTTCTTTCTCTTGCATTACATTTGTTAGATCTAGATCTAGATTTAGTGTGTTTCATTTATTTTCAAAAAAAAAAAAGAAAAAAAAAGGGAAAAAAAAAAGGGGAAAAGAAAGAGTGTGTTTCTTTGTTTCTTTGCATTGTGTGTTTAAGTTTTATGCAATTTCAAAATGTCAGATTTTTATTTGCATAGCCAAGATGAATTAGATGAAGCTTTAGATGAGTTTTTGAACCCTAAAGATACCAAACCTTCATTTTACCAAAAACTCATAAACATTGTTACTATGCCATTTCGTTGTGATGAGAAAGATAAGTCGAATGATTCCTCTCAAGGGTACATTCCTATCAGCTCTTCCACTAAATCTAGTAACATGGTTGTTTTCGATGATCCCCTCTATGAAGAGATGTCTCCTTTTGAATCAAAAGATAAACCTTTTAATAAATATGATCATGCTTTGTTGGGTGATGCCCTTGATGACTTTGTGTCTCCTAAAAAACACTCCCTTCATGAGGATCCTTTTGTGCAAGAAGATGACACTATCCCTACATTTCCTAGTGATGGCATTTCCTTTTCCAACAAATTCCCACTAGAGATGATGAATTAATGATAAATGCTTACCCTTCTCCTAAAGTTTGTCTTACCCATAAGCATCCCTTAGAGAAAGAAGATGAAATAATAAGCAATTTCCTTAATTCTCTCTCCCCTAAAGATCATATTGAACATATTTTGAGGAAAGAGGATGAGTTTAACACATCTATTGATGCTCTCCCTCCTAAGGATGAGGAATTAATAAACAATGTTATCTCCTCTCCTGAAATTAACAATACTTCAAACATTCCTTTCAACAACTTCACTATTTGGGATGAACCATTAGAAGAAGGTGTAGATTATTCTCTATCCCATG
Source organism: Cryptomeria japonica (assembly GCF_030272615.1). Classification (NCBI taxonomy): domain Eukaryota; kingdom Viridiplantae; phylum Streptophyta; class Pinopsida; order Cupressales; family Cupressaceae; genus Cryptomeria; species Cryptomeria japonica. The sequence goes on from NC_081415.1 coordinate 252,342,979, forward strand.
AGAGAACCCTATCCAAAGGGGATGAAATCAAGATTGAAAACTCCCTTGATAGTTTCTCACCTTCCTTGAATCTCAATAAAGCATCTCCCTCTCCTCAACTTGGTTCTACTCATAAGGATACCCTAGTTCAAAGCAAGATGGTTAACATCTCTTTCAAAGATCTCCCTTTCAAAAGTGAGACTTTAGAGAATAATGTTGATCCTTCTCCTAGAGAGTTTATTCCCCATGTAGATCCTTTGATGATAGAGGATGATATGACCTTTCCTAGTATTACTCTTCCTACTAGAACATCAATGCCTACCCCTTGTCTCTCTCCTAAAATTGATTTAATCTGTGATAAGATTTTAGTGCAAGAGAAGACTATCAATAATTCTTCCAACACTTTTGTTCATTCCTCTAAACCATCCTCAATCAATTTGATACATGTGAATGAAACACCTAACAAACCTCTCTTCACTGTCCAAGGTGCTTGTCCTTCTCAAAATTCTCAACCTTTAAATAAGCCTATCTTAGTGGTTCAAGGTGGTTATGCTAATGATTCTTTTTGCACTCCTAAGAAACCTATTATTACTGTGCAAGGAGGTTATTCTACTAAGAGTCCTTATAGTTATGCCAAGCAATTAACTAGAGAGAGTTATAATGCTGTTTCTCATACCTATAACACAAGAAACAATAGGCAACCTAATCCTCCTCCAGTTATCCCAACTTCACTTCCTCCTTCCCAACCTATTCTTCCTAAAGCTCCACGCATTTCACAAATTCTTGGTAAGGAATATGATCTCATAGAACAACTTAAAACTTCTTCGGCTAAGATATCCCTTTGGGATTTGATCCAAGCTTCTTCCACTCATCATGGAATGTTACAAGATGCCTTGAAAGATTTGAATGTTCCTCCACCTAATACATCTAGTAATATAGTGTCTTTGGTTAACTCTGTGATGAATCCTAAAGCTCAAATTGTGTTTACTCAAGATGAATTGCCTACTAGTGAAATTCAACATCAATATGATCCCTTGATGATTGTGGTTATCATAAATGACACTGCTATAAGATGAACACTGGTAGATAATGGCTCTGGCCTTAATGTGTGTAGCATTAATCTATTGCATAAGATGAATGTGGATACATCCCTTATTGAGCCTGACTCTCATCCCATTCGAGGCTTTGATAATGTGGCTAAGTCTTCATTAGGTATTATCACCTTACCCATCACAGTGGGACCTGTTACTTTGCCCACTCCTATCCATGTTATGTCAGGAAATCTAATATACAACTTGTTATTAGGGAGACCTTGGATTCACAGTATGCAAGCTGTCCCCTCTACATTGCATAGACAAGTTAAATTTATTTATAACAATAAGACATATACCTTGATAGGTGATACTAATTTTCAAGCTTGTTTGCAAACATCTACTCCCAAAAGGAGTTCTTCTAGACCTTCCTCTTCTAGTGATGACTCTTTAAACAAAATACCTATGGATGAATCATCACCCTCTGATAATCAAAATTCTTTGGATGCATCTGAAGTTCCTGAAGAAGGTTCTTCTCAACTTGAATCTACACATGGAAAGGTTTTTGATGCTGAGAAGGTTCTCGCAGAAGACGATTGGGGGTCTCTTGATTTTAATCCCACCTTTGTAGGTGAGTATAGGGTTCCTCCTAGAGAGCTTAAAGTTGAAAAGAAGGAAGAAACTAAAGAGAAGCCCACTTTGTCTAAGCAATTTAGTAACAACTTTGTGGCTACCTCTGATTCAAATAACTCTTCAACATCTTCCTCTAATACAAATAGCACTGAGACCTATGGGGTATCTTCATCTCTCTCTGATTTAGCATCCCTTTATGGTCGTGGTTTTCACATTTTGGCTAAGAGTGGCTATAGTGGAAATGGTTGTGGCACAAATGAACAAGGAATTAAAGTTCCTTTAGAACATAACATGCATGAATATTCATTTGGACTTGGATATAATCTTTCTAAGCCCACCAAGAATCTAAAAGACCATCTCTCAATGTGAATGCTATATTTAGTAGTAATGATGATCTCACTTCAACTAAATCATCTTCTACTTCTATCAACTCTCATTCCCCTCATAAGGAAATCTTGGCGATGAACAAATCACTTTATGAATCCCCTCAAATTTCTAAATCCACTTATGAATCTTTATCTCCTAGTCATCATAAAGTCTTTTCCTCTAGGGATAAGGCTCTAATAAATTACACTCATCCCTCTTCTAAGATTTCTTGTGACTTTTCTTCTTCAAATTTTATCATTTTATACATGTTTTTGATCTCACTTATAGTTGTGCATTTAGCATGTCATATTCAAATACCTCATTCAGTCTATCATGTCTTTAAATAACATTAATGGCTATTATGTTTCTCATCATTATGTGACATTGGTAGCTCATTTACTGGGGGTTCATTGTCATTCATGATGGCACAATTTCAAGTGCAATCATATTTTTGAAGCAACACAATAGCCTAATTTTCTATGTTATCTCTTGTTCCTATGGGGACAAGAGTGATTTCATACATCTCTTCTTTTTATGGTTAAAATTTCCCTTTGGGGTACTAGTGTGGAAATATTGATCATCTTTTCTTTAGAATCCTCTTTTCCTAGATATGGGAGAAGATGTGTATTCTCTTTCTTATCCTACCCACTTCTTGTGAGGAGCATTTTACATACACTAATGTCTTGCTTGCGTGAACTCATGTGAGTATGTAGTACATTTTTCTTATGTCTAAATCTCTCCATAGAAGATTGTGTAAGTTCTTCTCATTGTCCTTATCCTTGGGAGGCAATGATCTTTCCTTATTTTTATCTAAGGATCCACTTTTTCCTATTTCGTGGATGGTGTGAACTTTATTACTTGATGTTATTCCTTGTATGCATTTGTTGTTGTTTGTTCAAGGATTCTCTCTTACAAGAGGTGTAAGTCCTTGACTACAACCTCTTTTGCACTTGGTAAAATACATCCATAATGAATTCACTCTCCCAATTGGGTTAAAAAGAGCGTCATCCTTCATTAAGAATCACTTTCACCTCGCAAAAGAAGGAAGTATTGCATTCTTATTCTCTTCTTTGTCTTATTCTAGAAGATGTTATATTTGTCTAAGACAATTCCTCTCGGGGATAGGTGTCTTTTGTACAAAGATCTCTTCTCCTCTAAGGATCTCCTTTACACATACTACAAGACGTCCCTTTTCAACTATCTTATCCTTGCTTAAAGAGTGCAAAACTCTCTTGCTTGGATCTATGACATTGTTGCATTTTTAGGGTATCTTCTTTTGTGATGAAGGTAGGTATCCTTGTTCTACTTTGCTTATGACATAAAAATTACACTTTTTGAGCAATGGGTCATTCTCGAAACCAGAGCACAGACTCTTAGAGCGAGATGTCTCCATTTTTCTTTTATGCAAGGTGATTATTCTCGGAACCAAAGCACAGACTCTTAGAGCGAGATGTCATACTTTTGTACTATACATATACAGGTTGTAGCATACTCGGGCATAGACTCCTATGAGGTGCTTTTAACCTCACTTACACACACATGCATGAGGTTGAGTGGAAATAGTGGCATAAGGCTAGACTTTCTCACTCTCCTCCCTTACATGGATCACCTAGACAGACTCTAGGGGCTAGTTTTCCATGTCCTTTTCCCATGGATCACCTAGACAAGATCTAGGGGCGAGAAGTACATGTTTTCTCTCTCACTATTCTTCTCATGGATCACCAATGTGTGTATTCATGCTTTTTTCCTTTCTTTTCTTCTCTTTGCATTTTGTTTCCATTTACATCCTTCATCTTGTGTTAGAGAACTCTCAAATCCTCACACTCTTTGTTGTGTTGGAATTGAGATTGTCTTCTTTCTTACCAAATGATTCTCCATTAGTTTTTGATCTCATATCGAATCTTCTTGTGAGCATTTTTCATCAATATTCTTTAACAATTCGAAGTGGTAAACATGATACCCTGTTTCAACTCACTAAAATTAGCAAGCTGAAACAGGGGGGGCATATAGCTACCCTCGAATTTTCATCACCTTCCTTAGTAAGCATTAGGTGATTTTGTGATCTAACATGTGGTTTTGTAGGTTGTGGTTCTTAACTGAGTACTGCAGATACCGCTGGGGGCTTCATCCGACGACTTATGGATATATCCTTTTTCAAATAATGTTTACTTTTCTGTACTTTAGCTTGCATATGCACCTAGTGTTCATATGACCGCTAAAGTGGGGGCTAAATGTAGCGTCGTAAATTGTACGCACTTGCTAGGGTGGTACAATTTCACACCTAGTTTAGCTCTCGCCTTGGCACATCTTGCACTTTGCACCGCATTTTCCCTTTAGCACTTAATTAATTAAATTAATTAGGTCTAAGGTTCTATTTCATCATCTCCTATATCATAAAGTTGGGCCCTTTCATTAAAGTGTGCCCTTTTCATTTTATTCCTCCAATACATCATTTAATCAAAAACCCTAATTAGGTCCTATTTTGAACTTGGGGGCTTGATTTCGGGGGTCAAAACATCTTGAAATCACCTGTAACTTCGGGATTCTCTCTAAAATCATCATATCCGACGGCCTTAAAAATTTGGTGAAAAGTTGTCAGGACCGTGGCGCCCGGAGTGCACACGGTCCCGGACATTTTTCCCGAAATTTTAGGAGCGCAATCCAATCATAAAATAAAGCTTAACCCTAAGAAATTGGTGGGAGATTCAATCTCTAGGTCAGCCAAAAGTTGAAATTATGACCTAGGGTTTCATATATAAGAACTCTCTTTCTTCATTTGAGAGGATCGGAGAATTTTTGTTTTCAGGATCCTTTTATGCAGCGAAAGAGCACATCTTTGAAGACTTCAACAACATTCAACATCCATCCATCAAGCATCCATCAATTTCATTCATCCATTTAGGGCTTTGAAGACATTGAAGAGCAATAGGGGATTACCGACTGAAGATTGGCTTGTACCCCTCCCTTGGGGTTAAGTATGATTTCATGTTGTTTTCATGTCTTTGCATAGGCCTCATTATATCATTTGTATTCATGCTTTAGATCACTTTGCATCTTGATTTGGAGCATTTACATTATCATTTACAAGCAATTAGGGTTTACTTTCTAGGTTGCTCTAGTTTGCTTACTTGCATCTTAGGATCTTGCACACACACAAGGTCTACACACACATTACTTTTACAAAACAACTTGGCTATTCGTGGAGGTGGAAATCACCAAAGTGGGGGTTTGACTAAGGAAAAACACTATATAGCCGCCCACCACACCTTTTCAGATATAAGTGTAGGGCTCAGAATTCGGGCGACGCCGCAAGTTGCAGATCCGGAAGAAGTAGACCGAGACCGAGCAACAGACCAAATTTCAGAGTAAAAGACCAGGACAGGGGTGTGGGGTGCCCTAGTCCTGCTAGGACAGGGGCACTGGGCGCCCTGGTCCCTCTGTCAGACAGCAAGTTTTCAGCACTTTTCGACAGCTTTCAGGTTGCCAAAAACAACAGTTTCAGGAGCAGAATCAGGACAGTGGCGCCTGCGCCCCCATCTCGAACATTTTCACTCAGATTTTAACACCAGGTATGCATTTGCATTCTTGCCTTGTCCTTGTGTTTACAGCTTTCCATTGTTTAATCTCAATTCTCCAAATCTTGCTATTAGTTCATACTTGCACTTTAGGGTTAGGGATTGAACTTGCATCATTCTATCTATCATTTGCAACAAAGGAATAGAAATCCTAATAGGTAGCCCGTGGCTCTCTCTTCCACAAAAAGAAGTAGCCAATTGTGTGATACCTCTAGGCTCTTTCGTATTCCACAAGTGTGTGATTGAAAGTGAGATTAGGGCATATTAGCTTAGTGTCACTTTTTCCCCCACACAAATGGGTCATTCTCGGAAGCCTCTTAGAATGAGATGTCACCACTTTTCTCTTATACAATGAGTCATTCGCAGAACCAGAGGAAAACCTCTTAGAGAAAAATGTCACCACTTTTCTCTTATACAATGGGATATTCTAAGAACTAGAGGGTGGCCTCTTAGAGTGATATGTTGCCACTTTTATCTTATGCAGGGTAATTATTCTTCGAACCAGAAAATAGTCTCTTAGAGTGAGATGTCACACATTTCTTGACATGTGTACTATACATCTTATACAAGTTGTAGCATACTCGGGCATAGACTCCTATGAGGTGATTCTAACCTCACTTGCAAACACGTGCACGAGGTTGAGTGGAACTAATGATGTTCTCACTCTCCTCCCTTACATGGATCACTTAGACAAGTTCTAGGGGCGAGATGTCCATGGTTCCTTTTGTTTGTATTTCTTCTCATGGATCACCAAAGTGTGTATTCATGTTCTCTCTCTTCTTCCTCTCATGAATTCATAGTTTTACTATTGATGTTTCATGGAAAATGTCAAATTTTCTCTTTAATGTGATTATTGGTGTTTATGTGATGACATTTGTCTTTGTGTTTTAATTAGTTGTTTGAGATATTTGAGTATCGAGGTCTCTTCAGCTAGTTGATTTGTGGTCTTGTGTTTTGTCTTTGTCATGTGTCTTTTGTTCTTTGTCTTGTTTTTGTTTGTATTTTTCTTTTTCTTTTGTGTGCTCTTGCATATGTTTGAGTGAGTTAAGATCCTAAGATTAGGGGATTTTTTCCTCAAGATTAGTGATGTCTTATACTCCTTATGGTATTTCTTTGCATCTCTCATCTTCATCTCTCTCTTTCTTCTACTTTACCGACAGTATTGGAATAAGTCATACTCCCACTAAAGTGGGTGCTAAATGTAGTGTCATAAAATTGCGACCCTTACAATTTTGATTGTGTTTTATGTCCTCACCCTAGCGACTGCATCTCCCTACTAAATTGGGACCCCTATCTACATTATTCTTCCAAATCTCCTCTTGTTTCATCACTTGTGTCACCTCATAACCCTTTCTAACCCCCAAAATAGGGTAGGGCATGGGTGTGGCAACCTTGTCCTCCCTCCTTTCTTGGCCCCAAAATGGGTGCATCCGACCCTTGGACCTAGTTCTTTATTCAGGATTCAATTTCCCCTATGTCAGCATTTGGTGAGATGAAAATTAACCTTGCAAGGAAAGTATAAAAGGGGATCTAATCCTCTCATTTTCATAAGAAAAAATTGGGTAAACAAGCGGAAGGTCTTCATTATCGTCATCAAGTGTTCAAGCCTTCAAACACCCATCAAGTCTTCTTCTTCATGTGTCTTCTTCATTCATCCATTCGAGTAACATTACAATATTCATTTGCAAGCATGTGTGTGTTAGGGTTTTATCATGTTACATACCATTTCATGTGACACTTGTGATTACATTCAAGAAGCAAAACAACCATCATCAACAAATTACAGATCTACAAGGTATACATTTCTATTATTCGCATTTAAGTATTTGCAGTTACTTTCTTTCAAGGTTGATTCCTCAACCAGGGTTTGACTAAGGAAAAACCCTATCCGCAAGTCTTCTTCCCTTCTTTTTCATGTGCAAGTTGTATGTGTGCATCTAGAATTGCAAATTCAAGCCTCATTTGTAGGGACAAAAAAACCCTTTTCGACTTGCGGATTTTTTGGAGGACTGTGCATAACTTACACACGGTCTTGATGACTTTTCTCCAAATTTTCATGATAGATTTGTATCAGTCTAAATATCTCATATCTGAAGTTACAACGTGATCCTGAATCCGTAACTCCCTATTTCATCTATTATGTCTTCCTTTTCTTCATAGTCAACAAGTCAACATATCTATTTACAAAAGAGGGCAAATCACATTCTAACAACTTGAAATCCACTTAGCATTCACATCATTATTTCCCTTGGATTTTGATCTAGTGGATTCAATACCTCTTTTGAATGGGAAGTGCATTTTTGCATCAAGTGAAAATCATCCAAGTGGTTTCCTTTCTCTCTCCTAGGTGGGGAGCCACTAGGGTCCAATTTTCCACTTTACAACCCATAAAGTAGGATTTAATTGAACATGCCAGTCTCTTCCAGCATCATTAACTATTTTCTTTAAGATTTTCTAGATTGTTTTTTTTTATCCTTCCACCTAACCATTTCCTTGAGGGTAATAAAGCGTGGAGAATCTGTGTTGGATCTGGTACTTTTCGTAGATCTCTTGTACATATTAGTTTTTAAATGGTCATCCATTGTTAGTGACGATAGTCATAGGTGTCTACTCCAACTATAATAATAATAATAACTCTAATTGAAATCTCAACCCAAAGTTTGGATATTCATATGATAAATTTACTATTTTCATGGCTAGTGTTCATTTAGTTATCAACCTAGGGACGCAAAACTTGAAATGGGTCTGCACTATATATGCACAAAGCTCCTTGAATGGCTATTTTGCATTGCTGCAGTAACTAACATTATGTGGAAAGGAGAGACAAGATTGGAAATTATAGAAGGGTACAAGAAAAATTATAAAAACAATGCTGGAATGATCTAATATAAATAACAGAAATCACTTTGTTCTGGCTTGGTTGCAGGAACAGTCAGTGGATCTATTTCCAGTGGCTGCAGGAACAATCAGGGCATAAACTTCTACTACAACTAAAGAAGAACTAATTTCAATGAGCATAAACACAGGATCACTCACCAAGTGGGCCCCCTTGGATGAGTGATATCAAGCTTCTAGAAAAATACTTTTAGCAGATCATAACAACATATCTTTTATTCATTGCTTCCTGAAAATGATTACATATTTTAAAAGAAAAACTTCAGAATACTTATCAAAATTCTCTATTCTATTCCTTTCTATCTTGTCTAACATCTAAGAAGGAGGAAGAGCTTATTAAAAAGAAAAGATCAACTACAATGGACAACTCAAATCACACCCAGAAGAAGAGGTAGATGATTGACTGATGAAGAAGATAACTAGAGCTTGGCTGCAGGAAACGTGCATCTAAACCGAACCACAGTCTTTGCATGTTGTAGTGATATTTTGTGAATTCAATGCCCACTAGAGTTAAACTTCTGTAGTGCTGCCTGGCTGCTCCGCTCATACCGTATCTTGTGCTCGCTCGACTCCTCTTTAGTTTGATCTCTAGTTATTTCCTATGCGATTCTTTTTTCTTCAGGTGCGAAAGGAGAATACCAACTGCGACATCATTTATTATCTGCACTACAACAAAAACAACATACAAGGACATGCATATGTATTTTATTTAATTAATACATTCATTAATTCACATATGATATTACCCTAAATAATCCGCATAGCAACAAGAACAAATCACTTGGCTGTAGGAATAAATGGCATGGCTATAGGAATAGACCAGCAAAGTTCAAACATGGTTTCATAAGTTCAGGTTTAACACATGGAATACATATAATCAATTACAATGCTTCACTACTACTATGCAAACCAAAAGATGTCAAAAACCTAAGAGTTTTAATGATAAAAACATGACAAAGTCTCAACTTATCAACAGGGATGTCATAATGACATATGATGTAGTTCAAGATGAATGTGGTGATTTGCTTCCCTATGACATTGGTAAGTGACACTGCTTCAATCCAGTTCATGAAATACTCAGTAGTTGTGAGTATAAACTTATTACCATTTGAAGAAGGTGGATGGTTTTTTCCTACTAGATCCAAGCCCCATTGAAAAAACAATCATGAAGTTGCCAAAGAATGAATCTCTTGTGCAGGTGTGTGTATGAGATCACCATTAATCTGACAGTGTTTTCACTTTTTGGCAAATTGAAAAGAATCTCTCTCCATAGTAGGCCAATAGTAACCCATTCATATGAATTTCTTTGAAAGAGTAAGACCACTCAAATGAGTACTGCAAATACCATTATGAACTTAATTTAAATCCTTCTTAGATTCTTCTTGCTAAAGACATTTGATGAGAGTACCATCGAGACCTCATCTATATAGAGTATCTGTGACAAGGGTGTAACGAGTAGATTATCAAGTGAAATTTCTTTTTTGATTCCTTGATAGATAGGTCAGGAGGGAGGGTACCATATTTCAAGTAGGTATAAATTTGGCCATAATGGGAATAAACAGATCCTATTAGGTGACATATGATCTAAGAATCAGGACAATCATAAGCAAGGTGAAACAGTTCTTCCACCAGGAATTCGTAACGATCTTACTTTTCCTATGTTTGAAGCAGAGAGGCAATTGTGGCCATGAAATCAGCTGCTTTGTTTTTATTCCTTGGGATTTTCTCAGAAGAAATATCCACAAAGTACTTTCTAAAGTCATCGACCATCTTCTTGTAAGGTATTAACTTGTCATCTTTAGTTTGATATGCATCATTGACTTGATTGATAACTAGTTGAGAATCTCCAAAAACTTGCAAATATGTGATATTCCATTCTATATCCATCTTGATTCCTATGGCTAATTCCTTATATTCTTCCATATTATTGGTGCAAGGGAAATTCAATTTGTATGCTTTCAGGATGGTATGACCTTGAGGTGTGATAAATACAAAACCTGCCTTCGATCCATGCTATGTGTAAGAGCCATCAAAATGTACAACTACCATGTTTTCTTAGTGATGGTGAGAACATCAACATCTAGAAATTTAGAATGTATGGGATGATCATCCTAGAGTGGTGCTTCTTCTAGCTGGTTAGCGACCACTTATCCTTTTATAGCTTTTCTATCAATATATTCAATGTCAAATTCGCTCAAGATCATTACCCATTTTGCCAGTCTACCATTGAAGGCTAGCTTTCTAAAAATATATTTCAATGGATCAATTTTGGCTATCAGCTTCACTAAATGGGTTAGTATATAATACCTCAGCTTCTGGGATGTGAATACTACTGCTAAGAAAGCCTTCTTAATAGATGAGTAGTTGAGTTCATATCCAACTAAGGATTGACTGATATAGTAAATAGCTCATTCTTTTCCTTCATGATCCAATTGTGCTAACAAAGCTCCTAATGATACATCAGTGGCTTATATATACATAAATAATAGCTTGCCTTCAATTGGTGACATTAAGATAGGTGGGTTCATTAGCTATTCCTTTATTTCATGAAAGGATTCTTCACATGTTTCATCCCATCTGTATGAAACATTTTTATGCAATAGATGCATGAAAGGATGACATCTATTAGCTAGTTGGGATATGAACCTTCTAATGGATTGAAGTCTTCCTTGGAGGGATCTTAGTTGAATAATGTTTTTAGGTGATTTCATTTCCATGGTTTCTTTAACTTTATCTAGATCTACTGCAATGCCTTGTGCTGAAATAATATATCCCAGAAGTTGGTCGGATATGACACCAAATGCACATTGTTTTGGATTTAGACTTAGTTTGTATTTCTCTAATTGGTCAAAGATCTTTGCTAGGATTTCCAGATGTTCTTCTCTAGTATGTGACTTAGCCAATAGATCATCAACATAATCTTCCATGAAGGTATGCATCATATCATGAAAAATTGTTGTCATTTCCCTTTGGTAGGTAGCTCCTACATTCTTGAGTCCAAAAGGCATTACATTCCAGCAAAAAGTACCCTATGGATAGGTGAAGGTTGTCTTCTTTTGATCTTTGTGCACTATTTTGATTTGGTTATATCTTGAGAAGCCATCCATGAGAGAGAGAATTGTGTGCCTAGCTATCAAGTCCACGATGATATCTACATTAGGTAAAGGAAAATCATCCTTAGGACATGCCTTATTAAGATCTTTGAAATCTGTGCATACCCTAATACTTTTGTCTGGTTTATAAATAGGAACTATATTTGATACCCATTCTAGATATACTACAGGTATGATAAACCCTACATCGAGAAATTTATTCAATTTTGCTTTGACCAATAAGGCTATATGAGGATGCATCATTGTTAGCTTTTTCTTTACTGGTTTGAGTCCAGGAGAAACATTTAAGTGATGCATGATGAGATACGAGTTCAATCCTAGCATATCTGCATACGACTATACAAAATTGATTTGTCTTTCTCTGAAAAATTCCATATATCTATGTTTCTCTTGCTTTAATAATGATGTTGGATGTAGAATTTTGGTTGATCTATTGTTCCAATATTGATTGCTTCAGTTGGTTTAATCGGTATTGAAGATATTTCTTGGAAATATTCAAGTAAGTTGCCAAATATCCCATCCTCTAGCACCCCAAGGAGGTTTTCACCATCAGATACATCTTTTCTTTTTACTTTTTCTTGATTTCATGTTGTCATTAATTGGTTTTCAGCATTAGACTTGATATTTATTTTTTTCTTTTCACTTTGCGACTGAGAGGTTTGGCACCCCCTCGAGTAGAAGATGAGTTATTAGATTCACTAGTGGGAGTTGTAGGTTCAAGTGCATTGAGGTATAAAGCAATGACATGATCATTAGGGAAAGTTTCTATCTCAATGGGTCCTTCATTGTCCCAATCAATAAGCTCAGGATACACTAATGGCAAGGGATTGCCATCTTGTTGCATGTCAAGAGCACTAAGAATCATGATAGAAATATTTAAGTCTTTAATAACTATTTCTAAGTCCAAGATGTTACTTTCCTCATAATGACCTCCAACAAGTAGTTCTTGATCGTCCTTAATGGAGTCAAAATTGATATATTGTGGTTCCCATTTGAGTGGCCTATACTCTGATGTTTTCCCTACATATGAGTGAATTACATCAATGTCTACATATTTTGTATAGCATGACTCTTTAGAAGAATGGTCAGATTGGTAAGAATCCCATTCCCATTCATTGGAATCTATTTCACTAGAAGCTTGTAGTCTAAAAATTTGCTCATAAAGGTTATGAATATCTTCTTCTCACTCTTTAGAAGGTTCCTCTAGTCTTATTTCCTTAGTTTCTTCCTACTACCTGTGAGCCGCTTCTTCTTCTTGTTGACTATGGTTTGCTTGTTGTTGTTGTTGTTGTTTGTGAATGGCCTCTTCGTGTTGTTTGCGGATAGCTTCCTCTTTTTGTTTAAGTGCAACTTCTTCTTCTCTCTGAATGTCAAGTTCCTCTTGTTGTTGTTCATATTCTTCGTCTTGATGACTATGAGATAGTCCTTCTCATTGTAGATCTATATTAACCTCTCTAAAATCTAATCCTGATTTTTCCTTAGAAAGTTGAGAAGGAGGTTGTATTGGTTCCAAGATACCTTCTTTTCTCTTGCCCATGGGACCACTGTCACTGTATCCCATTTTTATCATGATATCATATCATTTTCCATATTGTTCTACTAGGATACTAACATTATTGACTTCTGGTTGGGATTTTGTCTCATCTTTGTATAACCATTGCAAAACATCCTTGTCATCAGTCACCTCAGCTAAGGTACCATCTTTCATAAATGATCCATCAAGAATTTTAATTAGTTTTGAGACAAGTTGTTGTTTTGAATTTGATGGTTTTCCATATGATCTTAGAGAGATTGGTAGGTTTGGTAGTGAATATTCCCCTGGACCTTTGTCTTTCAATTATACCTTTTTCACAAAGCTTGATAAGATTGGAGCAAACATCTCTTTCTTAAGTAGTGTCGTAGAAGAGGATGCTTCTCTATTATGTGGAACAATGAGCTCTTGAACTGGTTTCAGGTTACCACAATATTGAAACAGATTTGCATCTATAGGGATGGTGATATCTTTTTGATTACAGGGAAATTTTAGGCACTGGTGGTACTTTGAAGGAATAACTTTCATGCCATGGATCCATGGTCTACCCAGGAGTATGTTGTAAGACAAATTAATGTCCAACACTTGACAAATTGTATCTTTTTGTGCAGGTCCAACTTTGATTGGCAACACCACAATCCCTTTGGAGGAAAAATATTCTTCACCATATGATTTGATTATTATCTTTTTGCAAAAATCAATTGCATCTTCAGAATAGCCTAATGCACAAACAAAACTTAATGAACAAATATTTAGGCTAGCTCCTCCGTTTATTAAGACATGTTGTGCATGGGTTTTGTGAATTAGGACTTTGATATGCAAAGGAGCATTATGTGGGTGTTGCAAGGACATGCCATCATCTTATGTGAAGGATAGATAATGAGGTGCTATAGGGTATCCCCATGGTTTGAAATGAATCAATGCCCAATTCTTTGGGGACCATGGTATCTACTAGAGCCTTTTTAAATTTTCTTTATGGGCAGGTGATATTTTCAGGAGCTCTAGTATTGAGATTTGTGTCGGGGTCTTCTGTAATTGTTCCACTATATTATATTATTTTGAAGTGGATGGTGTATTGGTTGTGGGTCTTGATAAAGTGACCTTATCCTTAATGTGCATGATAGCATATGCAGGTTCTGATTGGGATTTTTCCTTGACTACAATGATTTTGACCACATTATCATACGTGTGGGCATAATTAACCTTCTACTTACCTTTTTGATCTCTATTTGCTGATGTCTCACCCTTCTCGTAGTTTGGTAATGATGTTTTAAATGTCGTGTGTGATTCATTTGTTGTGTGCCCATCTACTATTATGACCTTGTTATCTAACAAATCTTAAATGACATGCTTTAATCATTGACAATAATTTTTTGGTGTCCTTTACTTTGATGATAATTATAGTAATGATTTTCATTCCACCAAGTAGGTTTTACCTTTGGTTCAAATTCTCTTACTTCTAGTAAGGTAATCAATTTGTTTGCAATAAGAGTCTCTAATGCTAGTTCAAGTGGTTCACCAATAGGTGTAAAATTTATACGATAGTTGTTGGAGAGTAACCTTTGTTTATTGTTGTCCTAATTGGTCATCGAGGTATGACTTGATAGGTTGAATATGGGTTGCTTGGGTTTCACAATGTTGGCATCCACTATTTCATCATTAACAATGTTTCTATTTCTATTCTAAAATTTTATTTTATCAATGTTATTATGAGTATTATTAGAAGAATTATTCCCTTCTTTTTGAAGCTTTAATACGCCTTTCTTGACTAGATCTTCTTTGATTTTGATCCCATTCTCAACCATTTTGTTAAAGCTTGGAGGACATTATATTTTAAGTGCATAACTCATTTCTTCATTCAAGTTATCGATAAAAATGTCAATCTTTTCATTGTTAGGAACCGTATGAGGGTATCATGCAAACAAGCTTCTCCACCTTTATAAGAATGTCATAAAAGGTTCCCCATTCTTTTGCTTTGTATTACATAGGTCAAGCATAGTAATCTCATATTTAATATTATATGAATATTGGAAAACAATTTTGTCCACCAATTCTGAAAAAATGTTCTTATACCAGGTGGTAACTTGGAAAATCTCTCAGTTGCTTGCCCATTTAAGCTCTTGGGTAATAATATCATCAAATATGTTTCCTCATGTGCGAAATCCATACTCATTGTTAAAAATTCCCTAACATGATCTTGAGGATCAGTTTTACCATTGTATTTGTCATAGTTAGGGATTTCACAATTTTGAGAAAATTGTATTGTATTTAGATTTCTATCAAATGGATAAGGACATATCTCTTGTAGTGAATATCTTCCTGTGGTTCCCCCTTGCAAGTCTTGCACTTGTGTTTGGAGTGCTTGAATATGTTGAGCAATAGCTAAAAGGGTATTATCAGCATTCCTAGGTTCACCATCTTGACTGTTCCAACTTCTTTCATTATGAATCTCATTAGTATCATTTCAAGTTTCACTTTCTCTTTCATTTTGTCTTAATCATGTAACATCAAAATTATTAGGCAGTTTAACACCTTGACATGCTAGCATGAGGAAATATTTTTCTTTGTCCATCTCTAGGACTTTTTCCATAAATTTACTAAATTTTGGATCTTGCTAAGCCTCTTTGATTGTTTCTTCTGTTATTTCTTCATTGTCATCATTGTTGTGAGTAGTGGATCCAAATTGATGATAGAATGGATTCTCTTGTTCTATTGTAGATGTTTGTTTTTTCTTTTGTTGTTTCAATCTCCTTCTCTGATTCCTTGTCAAAATTGGAATACACATGATCTAATTATTTTGTAAGGATTAATTTCTCTAAAACGATCCTCAATAAGTGATCAATTATTGAGGTAAATAAGATACATTAATTCAACTACCTTGATTTAGATGTTCTGATAATGCAGATCTTTGTTGCATTGCACACATTCTCAAAGGTTCTTCCTCAAATTCATTTCCTCTACCATGCAAATAATTTCAATAACGATGTAAAAATATGTGATATTTCAATAAGATTTTGCGATTTATGTAGAGAAATTTTCTCCTTTTCAAGATTGCCTTGCGACTAAGTTTCTTCTTTTTAAATGACACAAAATGGTCATCCTTGAGTATTTAAAAATGGACAAGTTTTTTAATCTTGGTTTGAAGTGTTAATTTTCACCGTGATTTGACCAAGTCTAAAAGGAAAGATCTATCCTATCAAGAGTACTAGTTTAGTCTGATCTAGCATTGCGGTTTCATGATGAAGAATGATAAATCTTGATAAGAAAATGTGTCTGAAAAATCAGATTATCAAAGATGTTTGATTACGCACTTGAGAGATTTGGATCTTAAACTTGTGGGAGATGAATACTTGTAAGACCTAGTATGTTTAGTCTTGAATCTGACTTGACAAAGGCAAATTGCGAATTGCTCAACAAAGTGGTATTCATAACTATGATGCTATGTTATCAAGCAGAAACATTATATTATCAACCAAAAATGCCACTTCTAAGACCAAAAGAGTTGTTTCTCAAACTGAAAGAGCTACTTCTCAAACCAAAAACGCTATTTCTCAGACCAAAAGAGCTATTTCACATATTGAAGAGCTACTTTTTTGACCAAAAATGCTATTTCTTAGATTGAAAGAGCTCTTTCTCAGATCAAAAATGCTATTTGTCAAACTAAAAGAGCTATTTCTCACACCAAAAATGCTATTTCTCAAACCAAAAGAGTTATTTCTCAAATAGAATGAGCTACTATTTTGACCAGAAATGCTATTTCTCAAATTGAAAGAGCTATTTCTCAGACCAAAAATGCTATTTCTCAAACTGAAAGAGCTATTGTTTTGACCAAAACGCTATTTCTCATATTGATATAGTTATTTCTCAAACCAAAAACGCTCTTTCTTAGACTGAAAGAGCTACTATTTTGACAAAAAATGCTAATGTTTAACAGATAGAGCTACTCTGTTGATCGAAAGTGCTAATCTGTTGTGAAATGTGTAATCTCGATAATTTGATGTTTGAGTTTGCACTTTTTTTGTTATCAATGGATGATATATGTCTGATTTATTGTTTGAAAACACAGAAGATAGAATTTCAAAGAATTGTCTTGTTGTCCCTAAGATCTAAACATAAAGTGTATGTTCTACAAGCTCATAAAAAGACCAAATTTCCATGAGTTTTGCACAATTAAGACACTTCAAGAAAATCTATCCTAAGGAATTGGTGACAATGCGATAACTCGACCCACAACCTAGAATGTTTGTGATGCAAGTGTAAACACCCTAAAGGGGATGTCCACTTTTTTTGTTGTTGAGACGTGGCAGATAGGGACCTCCATGAGTAGAAGGATGACCCAATCACCTTCTCCTCAGAAGACTACAAGTAGCCTATGCAAAGCCAAGGATTTCTGCCTCTCCTCCAAGGAGCCAAATGGTGAGTATCTCGAGGGGAAAACCTATTATCCCCTTGCACTGAAATTGTCACATCAAGACTTAAAAAGGTGGCTTCTAACTAACAAGGTACTATTAAGGGCATTCATTCAACACATTGGGGTATAAACTCAATTAAGAGGTCTCCCAGCCTTGAAAACCAAGGTTTTATATACCAGAAGGTACGAAGGAGAGCTATTCCCAACACTATTGTTGATTTCAATTTTCATCAAAATTGCATCTATTTTATAGTGGCCTAGATGAACTTGGCTTTATTCATTCCCACTTGGGTTGTTCCATTTTCACCCAACCTTATGGGCTACTTGGGAGGGCAAGCTCGCTAAGGATTAATGCACTAATAAATAGAAAAGCAACAAGTCTAGCTTTCTGATCACCTCATGAAGGTGAGAGCATACTCGCCTATCATCAAAGACATACAAGACATGATAGTTCTTTCTCCTTCCTAATTAGTCTAGGTGCCTACATTAATCAAAACACATAATACAATATCTCGCAGCTACACCTAAATGTTAGTAGTTTGTAATTTTGTCTTTGGTGGAAAAAGGGTTTATAACTCTGGTCTTTGAAAACAAATAATGTACCTGCGAAACAATTAATCACAAATACGATTCTTGCAAATGATAATTTGCAAACAAAACTAAGAAATGCAACACAAAACATAAAAATGCTAAATCAATTGCTCAAAACATTGTTCTGTGATGCAAAACGCTATTCTGGAAACCCATAATGCTAACCAGCTAACCAAAAACACTAGTAAAATGACTAGGAGCACTACCAAAATGACCAAAAACGCTATTAAACTGACCAAAAATACTAAAACAACTACAAAAAATTCTAAAACAGAGAAAAAGTCAGAGTTAAGAGGAAAATCCTCTATATTGCAAAGCTGAAGATCAAAAGAACGCCCGTTTATTTGATGTAAATGCTAAAACAGTGACTGGGAGCACTATTCTACATTTCGATAGAGTAGCAATTTGTGTTTTTAGAATGATATTCTACAAATTCATGAGAACCTATCAAGAAAACTTCCTACAAAAAAGCTTGTTAAAAAATTTGGGGCAAGGCCCCACGGTGGACACCAAAATTTATGTGTGCAAAACTATAGTGTTTAATCCATTAATAAGAATATAAAACACACGTACTCAAATAAAATGTTATATTGATGAAAACAAAATAAAACAATCAAAATACTCGCTAATGTTGTCTCATTGCTCCCTACTCTTGAGGACTTTGTCAGTTCAATTGATGGCTCTCAAATGCATGATTTCAACAAAGTGATAACTCAAGGTATGGGAATTAACTATGCAATTATGATGCAAAAAACTAATGCAAGATCTATGGTAATTCTACATCATGATGATTAAGCTATCATGAAAGCCATGCCATTAAATTGATATTATTACTATTATGCTATGATGCAAGAATACTAAGCTATGATTGAGAGAATATTGGAAATCATTACTAGAATGTTAAATTGCTAAGATGCTGAGGGATCCCCTCTAGCCAAAAGAGGAAGTACTTATAGGATTTCCATGACCAAAGGTGAGGTGGCAATAATTGACAGTGTAGATTCAATCTAGAGAAATCGACATTTGAGATCAAAGAAGTTGGAAAGAGGTTGAGGAGATGGATACTTGTCATTCCTAAGGAGACAAGTGGCAAAGAATCTCCAACCATATGTCAACAAAGGGGCAAGTGGCATGGAGATGAGAGACATGTGGCATAGTTGCCATGTGTCTCCAAGAGAGGGTAGACACTCAAAAGATGGTTAGGATAAGAGGTTGGAGAGGACAGGATTTGTTATACCCTTAGTTGGATAGGGTGGGTTAGGTTAGCATGTGGTTAGGATAGGTGGTTAGGATTAGGAGCCATGTTCTCAAATTCAAATTTAATGAGAAGGAATCTAAATATACAAATGAACTAATTTGTATATTTAATTGGGAAATGGAAGAAGATGATTAAAACGGGAAGAATTAGAATAAATGAACCATATAAATAAATTATTGAATTTATTTATATAGTAGAAGAATGAAGGCAATATTAATTTAATATTTTTTTGTATTTAATTAATTCTTTCTCCAGACCGATTTATAGTGTATACAATATTTATTTTCTAAATGTAAATTTTCTAAAAAGTGTCATTGCTAAAGATCTAAATCACTACAAATAGTATGAGAATGTAAACATTGGTAGTAGCAGTCACACATATGACTCTCAACATATCTAAATCATTTTAGATCCACTTTCACTGAGAGAAAGTACAATTTACTCTTGCATAAGTTCTCTTTAGAAGAAGTGTTGGGTTAAACAACACTCAAATAAAGGACAACAAATATAGGGATGACTATCAAAATTATAATTTTACTTTGAATAAAATAAATTCTATAATTATTAGTATCAAAATAAACTTATTCCAAATCAACCTATAATGAAATTTGAAATAAAATTCCTTATTGTTAAGTTTATGATAAATGAAACATAGACGTGACATTTTTTTAGAATCTAATGAATATTATCTATGTATAATGATTGCAACAAAGTGGTGTATATTGTTTTAGTCTCTAGTCAAATTTTCTAACCCAAAGACATTCAACTTGTGTTGGAGAAGTGTGTATGTAATAGTATAGAAAATTCAAGCATTTCACTTTTATTTCATTACATAAAATATGCTCAAAGAAATGAAAATTGAAGTAATATATCATATTTCATGAAACAATACCATTTTTTCATCTAACAAAACACTAAAATAGATATTAGTGTTGAAGAGGAAGAACCTATGAGAAAGGTTGCCATGGAGTTCTTCTCCAACCTCCTTGCTAAGGATTAGAATGGATCTGCAGTCTCAAAAGAACCTAATAGATTGTATTCCAACTATTCTGGAGGCAGATCAAAACTCTTACCTGATTGCTATCCCTTCCAATGATGAGATTCTGAAAGCTATCAATTCCTTTGAAGGTAACAAGGCACCTAGCCCAGATGGTTTTCCAATGTTCTTTTTCCAAATGTATTGGCATATTGTTGGAGAGGATGTTTCCAGAGCTGTGAAAGAGTTCTTTGGTGCTAGAAGAATTTTGAAAGAGATAAATGGCACTTTTATTGCTCTTATCCCTAAAAAATGGGATCTGATTCCATAGATCTTTTCAGACCTATAAGGCTGTGCAACTCTCTATACAAGATTATCTCTAAGGTTCTAACCTCTAGAATCCCGAAGTTGCCTCCTTCTATCATCTCTCTTCAGCAAAGTGGTTTTGTCCCTGGAAGACAAATCTTGGATTCGATAATTTCGGTCTATGAAAACATTCATTCTTTGTCTAGTGCTAAAAAAGAAGGCTTTCTTTTGAAGCTTGACTTATCCAAAGCCTACGATAGAGTGGACTGGGATTTAATGATGAAAGTTCTTTCAGCTTTTGGTTTTTGCTCTAGAAGTATTAGTCTTCTTAGGCAATTAGTCTCTTCGGCTTCTTTTTCTGTCTTAATTAATGGATCTCCTTCTCCTTTTTTCAAGTCCTTAAGGGGACTCAGATAGGGAGATCCTCTATCACCGGTTATTTTTATTATCATGGCAGAATGTCTAGGGAGATGCATTGGAAAGCTAGTTGAGAAGGGGGAGTTTTGTGGTTTGAAACCATCCTCAGTGGATCAAGTTTGCTGCCATCAATAGTTTGTGGATGACTCTATTATTATGGGGAAGGCTTTAGTGTAGTATTTTAGGAGTTTCAAGAAAGCTTTGGATAGTTATGGGTCAGCTACTGGGCAACTTATTAACTGGTCTAAAAGTTTTGTTTATTTCATCAATACTCCAGAGAGAAGAAAGATAAAAATAAGCAATATTTTGGGGTGTCAATTGGGGAGTCTTCCTGCTTCCTATTTGGGGCTCCCCTTATGCCAAGATCCTCCCGATACTTTCTGGGGAGCTTTTGTGGACAAATTCCACAAGAAGTTAGCTGGTTGGAAGGGCTCTCTTCTTAGCCAAGTTGGTAAGGTTTAGCAATTGAAATCAACTCTTCAAAGTATCCCTCTTTATGCCATCATCCTTTTCAGAATTCCTGCCAAGTATGCGGAGGCTATTGAAAAGATACAAAGAAATTTTCTGTGGACATGGGTTGAGGAGAAGAAGAGAATGAATCTGATTGCATGGGACAAGGTTTGTAGGCCAATAAGAAAGGGAGGTCTAGGTCTAAGAAGAATAAGAGACATGAATGAATTCCTTATGGCCAAGAAGATTTGGAGAGGGTATAATAACTAGGGAGAATAGAAAATGATATAGGAAAAAAAGTATAAAAGGCATTATCCTACACTTCTAATCTTCCTCAATGCAGAAGATATCCCAATTGGGTCCAATATTTGGAAAAATGTGTCTAGAACAAGAGATCTAATTGCCAAAGGTGTGAAATGGAAGATGGGGAAAGGGAACCTTATCAAATTTTGGGATGACTCCTGGTTGCTCGAGTCCCCTTTGAGTGAAAGTCCTGAGTGGAGCAGATTTTAGAACCAGTGCAAGGAAAAATATGGATCTATGGTGGGTGACTACTGGCAAGATGGACAGTGGAAGGATTTATCTCATGTTGATCCTTCCTTGGGAAGTCTGAACAAAATAATGAATTCCATGGTGGTGATGGAAGATGAAGATCAATTAATCTGGAAACTCATAGCAAATGGTAAATTCAATGTGGCCTCTCTTTATTATCAATAGTTTTCTAAAATGGAGAGTACTTGTTGGGCTAAGGCTTGGGTGAAAGGCCTAACCCCTAAAATTAATATTTTCTTCTGGACAACCCTTCAAGATAAAATTCTCACTATTGACAACCTCAGAAAAAGAGGTATGTGTATGCCTAGTGTTTGTTTTCTTTGTATGCATAACGAGGAGACCATCAACCATTTTCTCTTTCATTGTTCCTTCTCTGCTGCTGTCTAGGAAAGATGACTAGATCACTTCAATATCAGTTGGAGTTTCTTGGAATTAGTTCAAGAGGTTTTTAATACTTGGCAGCACCCATCAAGGAATAATTCCACTATTTTGTTGTGGAAGTTGGCTTTACCCCATATGTCCTGGGGTATATGGAAAGAGAGAAATGAAAGAGTTTTCAGAGAGAAGGTGACTAAGGATCAAATTGTGTTTGAGAAAATAAAAAGAAGTATATTGGAAAATATGAAGATCATAGGTGGTATTGCTAAGCCTCAAGACAAGGATGATCAAATAATCTTCAAGAAGTGGAGATTAAAAGGTCGTGATCATTTTTCAAACCAATCCTAAAGAGGGTGTGATATGGGAATGTCCTCCCAATAGTTGGATGAAAACCAATTTTGATGGAGCCTCAAAGGGCAATCCTAGTATTGCAGGATGTGGTGTGGTCCTAAGGGACGAACGAGAAAAATGCAAAATTATTAGATGCATACCAATAGGAAATTAGACAAATCATGTTGCTGAGGCTATGTCAGCTTATCACGGGATGGTCCTAGCAAAGGAATCTAACTGCACTAGAGTTTGGTGTGAAGGAGACTCTTTGAATATATAATCAACTATTTGAACAAGAAGTTCCTGCCATCTTGGTCAATAAACAATGCTATTAAAGCAGCTAAGAAAATAAGTGAGACATTTGAAATGTGTGTTTTTACACACATGTACAGGGAAGCAAATTCATGTGTTGACTGGGCCACCAACTTGGCTTGTCAAACAGAGGAAATCATTACTTTTAATGGTGACAACGATCTCACATGTGAAGAGAAATCCTTGCTCGATCTAGACCATATCCAGATGAGGCAACGCGACACCATCAACCATAATTTCTAAATGCCTTTTCCACATATTTCGAAGTAGGTTTACAATGGAGGTGATGTGCATTTATTTAAGTGTCTTTTCATAATTGCTTGGCACGGATTCAGGGCTTTTTTCCAAGGCAACTATAGAAACTAGAGAAGAAAAATCAAAGCCGAGAGAAGGAATTTCAGGGATTGTGAATGAAAATAGGAGGGAATAAAAAAGGTTTGAACCTACCTCTTGGTTGGAATGGAGGAAGAATAGGGAAGTTTGGGAAATTCTTCAGGAGAGGGGTCTGAATGTGTTTATGGAGAGGCTTAGTGGGAAAGATCATACGGTCACTAAACAATTTATCCAGAATTAGAAGAATGGCAAAATTTTGGTGGGGACCCAGATGATGAATGTGGATGAGGAGATTATTGCTGAAGCCATGGGGATGATGATAGAGGGTATGGAATTTTATAGAGATTGTAGCATCTTTGATAAGGCAGTGGACAAATTTCCAGTCATGGAAGGTGAGAAGAAGAAAATAGTGAAGGTCGACAGCTCCTATCACTCCCCAAAATGCATATGCAGGCCATGGAGGTTTGTTTTATTCGCTACAATTACCTATATAACTTTGGATGGTAGGTTTACAAGAGCTTACAAACACCACTTTGTTTTGCTCAACCATTTTCACCATGGGGAAAAGGTGAGCCTGCCATATTATCTTGCATGTTCCTTGGACCATACTATCAAAGAGATACAAAAAGATCCCAAGGGCAACCATGCTCTTTACCATGGTCTTATGGCTCTTGTATATAAAGTGTTGAAAGGGAAATGCATTAAAAAACCTATTAAAGGTAAATATGCAAGAGATGAGGACATGAAGAGTGAGGTTAGTGGTTTTAACTTCAATTCAAAGACTAAAGGCGACTCAAAGGAGCCAAGTAAAAAGGGCAGGAACAAGGCTAAGAGGAAAAGGATAGTGGTAGATTTAGATATTTTGGAGTCTAAGGCCGAGTACTTTGAAGGTAAATTTATCAAAAATAAAAAAGGGAAAGGCACCAGAAAGAAAATCCAGAGGAAGAAGAATAACAACAAGCAAGGTAACAATGATATTAATCAAATTTTGATTAATTCTGATGAGGAGGTAGAGGAGAATAAAATTGATGATGGGTAGGATAAGGAGGGGGATGAGATTCCGGTTGTGGGCAACAATGAGGATTTGAACACTCAAGGTCTACAAAAAGAGGATAAAGAGGACAAAAGGGGTAAATCTAGTGATTGTGCTGGAGAAAATGAGAGTATTAAGGGCTTCTGTGATACCGTCAGCACAATGGTGAAAGACATAGGAAGCCTGAAAAAATATATGAATGTTATCAAAAGAGCCACGATAGGCAACAAACCCCTGTCTGAAAATGTTAAAGAGTTGGCGGTGGCAATAAATAAAGTTGAAGCCATTGAAAGCATGGTGAGTAAAATTACTGCAACTGAAAATAAGGTTAAGGAGATGGAAGAAAATAAGGAGGCGAAAGGCATGGAAATTGCTATAAACAATTTGGGTAGCAGAATTGATAGGATGGAACTCACTATAAAGAAGATAGCTTAACAGAACTTCCAAATTATCAAAGCCTCGGTGGACAACATGAATATTTTTATTAATAGATTTGATAACATCAAAGAGAAAGAAGGCGAAAAGGATCAACTGGACAAAAAAGGCCATGACAAGAGGACTAGAGCCAATACCAGGAATAAGGGCGACATCAAAGGTCAAGAGATGGATGATTTAAAGACCTATGTAGACAAAATGAAGAAGATGGTGGTCCACACTGAAGATATTATGAAAAAATCTAACTGTCTTGGTATCGGTCTCAGTTTCGGTCTCTGTCTTTGTGATGTCTTTGTGCTTTCCTATCACTGTCTTTTTCTAGATCTTCTTGTTATGTGTGTTGAGATCCCTTTTAGATGGGATCAATTTTTGTTTTTGAAGTGATTAGGCATGGTTCTTTCTAGATCTTTGGATCTCCTTCTATGTAAAAGGTTTGGGTACCTTTCAAAAACCTGTTTACTTAATCAAAACACTAAAATAGATATTTCTACATTAAAATAATAGTTTTAAATTTTCATGGTACATTTTGACATTGTAGAGTAACATTATTTTTTCCCTATATTAAAACAATAGTTTGCAATATTCATAGTTCTTTTCAACATTGTAGGGTATTAGAATAACATTATAGTATCATAAATTGTACTTGTTTAATTATGCATCCAATTTCACAATCTCTTAGCACTTCTTTGAAACTTCCCTATTCCTCTAAGAATTTTGGGACATTTTCTTGCCTTGAATTAATCCTCAATTCAATATTATGATTCCTATTCTACTTTAAAACATCAACACTCTTATTTGGGCCCTTATTTTAAGTGTGCCCTTTTATCTTATCATTTTAAGCTTACGTAGGTCCTATCTCATTTTAAAGTTAAATGAACTTTTTCTCCCACCTAAATATTGTCATCTTTCAAATAAATTATAAATATGGTATCAAGGCTCTATTATCTCAGGACCTTTAAAATTTGGGCCTATCTTGCCATGAGTTTGGCAATCACCAAATAGTGTACGACCCTTTTTGGCTGAAATTTTGGGAGGATAATAAGTCATCCTTGGCATTTATAGATCTATCCTTGAATTTGAAAAATGATTATTTTTATTTGGTGAAAAGAAGGAAGGACATTGAGAACTAGTGCCTTAGTCCACACTAGGACTAGGGTGCACTATGGCGCCTAGCACCATAGTCCAGGTGGTTTGAACTTAAAATTGACCAAAAGGAATTTTTCAAGTGCATGAGATCAATTTAATTCATGTTGCGCACCTAGACTCATGTCGAGACTAAGGCTCCTAACTACAATGTACACCTAGTTTTAGCTTAGGTTTTAGTCACAAGTTTCGATATGCATCTCCTTTCCTTTTTTGTACATGTTAGTTGATTCTAGATATGCATTTGTCTATTTATGTTGTTATTTTCAATTTTGTACTATCTATCCTAGTTATTTGCATCTATTTCATCCAATCAATCAAACACAAAAGGGGAACAATTAAACCGCAAGTGCCCAACTCTCCCAAGGGTTTGTAGTTGGGTCTATTGGTCATTCTCTAATGCATAAATGGTGGGATTGAATTTGATTCCTAGTTTGCATGTTTAGGCTAGTGAACTCTATTTCCTATACATTATATTTTGGTGAACCCAAGGTATCCTACACTTGCATTACTAATGTTTTTTACTTTCAAATATGATTTTTGCATGACATTTTAAGAATATTCATTGCATACATTGGTTGAACATTGCTTTGGCTACATCATTGTTAGTTAATATGGCATATGAGTATCTTGTTTGATCATAAATCCATTTGATTGATTTTAGATGTTATCTTCTTTTGCTAGTTCATTTTAAGGTTTTATTCAATGTTTTCATGATGTTACCTTTTATGCAAATGATGATAACTTAGCTCCTCCTTTCATCCATGGGTATGGTTTACCTAGTCCCACCCATGAGCACCTTTTGGTGCAAGAAGACATTATTAATAATTATTTTAAAACTCTTTCCCTTAAGGATGAAGTTTTGAAGAATGATGTTGATCCTTCTCCTAAAATGTACCTCCCCTATGGAGATCATTTGGTGCAAGAGGATGATATTGTGGCTACCATTCCTAGTGATAGCTTACCTTCTTTTTATTTCAATGATATCCCTTCTAGAGATGAAGCATTGATGAGTTATTTTTGCCCCTTTTCTAAAGTTTGTCTTACTGATGAGGATACCTTAGAGAAAGAGGCTAATACCATTAATGTCCCCTTATTTTATGACTTAGGAAATATGAACATTAATCTTGGAATTATCAATTGCAAGAGACTTATTTCCTCAAAGTAACTTAAATAATCAATTGCAAGAGATTTATTTCCTTCAAATTTCTATAATTATTATAAATTATGATTAATGATACCACTTATGAGTGTTTAAAACTATGTAATTGATAGGATATGACAATATTATTAAAAATAATAATGTAATACATACATATATATATTTGATATAAATTGATACAATTATGCAAAGATGATCTTGATAGCTTTCTTTGATTTGACAATGGGGGATATGCTATAATATTATTTTATAATCACTTATAGCAATTGAATCGCTATCTTTGATAAAATCTTTTAAATCATGCAATCGATTTTCACTTAATGCTTTATAGCAACATTTGTTGTGCCTGATATATCGATATGCTCAAGTGCAATTTTGAATTTTGAATAATTATACCATGTTTGATATTATTGATTGATTTATGAAACAAGGTGTTGTCTCTGAAATTTCTTTATAAGTATACAACCAATAATGTACCAAAATGGTAGATGCTCAACTGAGCAAATCCAAGAATGGACAAATGAGAGATAAAAGTTCCAATAATGCCTTCCTTGGATGAATTGAACTCCATATTATACCTTAAAATATGGAAGGGTTTCATTCTAAAGACATCGTATGTCATTCCACCATTGTATCTCATCATGATATGTAATCGCGCTTTTCACTAATTAATGCATATTTATGTGAAGTGTTGCTAATATAATCATTCTTAACCATTGTCTTGCTTGAACACTTCATTAATTAGAATCACTTTTTGATAACTAATCTTTTGATTAATAGGTCACTAATTATAAGCAATACAAATTGATTGATTAGCAATGTCAATTCAATATAATTGCTAAAGTAAATTGTTGATGCTAGGACTTTAATATCTCCACTTCCTTTGATCACATTTTTTTCTTAGCAATTGTTGTCTTCCTTTCACAATTATTAACTAATGAATTATTTTTTATCTAACCACATATAGGTATTTTATTTCTTCCCAAACAATATAGTAATGAATTTCCTTGGGAGGCAATTACAACAATTATTCTATCTTGTTCTCATGAATTCCTTATTGTTGATTAAGGGAATCATGGTTCCTTAAGAAAACATTAACGAGTCTCAAACTGATAGTCTCATTTACTTTTTGAATCCCTAGAATAATGGATTGATACTTTTTCTATATTACCATTCTTTTCTTTTCTTACTTTCCTCTACCTATTCTTTCAAAATATCTACAAAGCACCTACACTATACCATTTGACAATGTTTTTTAATTAATTAAAAATTTAATATAACAGTTTTTTATTTTTTAATTAATTATTAAGTACGATCAATGGTATAGCATGGATGTTGGATAAACCTTGCCCTTTTCTTTACCACTAAACCTTTGAGCATCTCTATTTTTATTCCAGTATGTCTAAATATTGAATAGGTCTTTAGAGTCCACCTTAAGGTGGGGGAAATAATTTGTGTCGGGCCAGGAAAAGTATTTGGAGTTTTCAATATCTTTTTTATTACAAAAAATCAGATTTAAAATTATTTCAAATAAGGGCCAAGAAAACTATTGGTTGTATTTTTTGGTAGGGATCTTTCTATTTTTCATTTTAATAAAAGAAAAAGTAGTGTATGCAGGGGATGTGTGTGTGCACCTGCTAGTTGCTTGAATGTTGGGTGGGGTAGATGGAGAGAAATTGAAGCTTTTCCATGATTTCTTTTTCTTTTCTTTCTTGTTGGTCCCTTTACTCTATTTCATTTGCACGTAGTGTGCATTATAGAATTTACTAATCATTGATTTACATATTAGTTGTCTTCGAACAATGTGCAACAAATTATTTTTAAGCATTAGTATTGTCTAGACCTATGAAACATTTGATTCCCATGGAAACCTATGCATTCTCTCTCATGATTCTATTTTTATACATTTTCTTTCCTTCCTTCTATGCATTGAAAGCAGTCCCTTCTACTCTTCATCACAATCTCAAGTTTATCTACAATAATAAGATGTATGACTTAGAAGGTGATAAGAAATTACAAAGTTGTTTGCAAATGAAAAAAAATCTCAATCTTCTTTGATTTCTTCAAGTCTTCTTCTATTAAAAAAAATGCACCATCTTTGACTAAAGATACTCGTTCATCTGAAGAGGTACTCTTAGAGTATGATTGGGGGTTATTAGACTTTAAACCCTCTTTTGTTGGAGAATATAAAGTCCTTGAATTTGAAACTAAAACTTGAAAGAAGCCTAGTGTGTCATTTGTTCAAGCTTCTTCTAAACCCATTCCAACTTCTCTTCTAACACATATCTTGATGTTGATTGGGGCTCATTATATTTGAAAATGAAAAAACAACCAATCTACATCTTCCTCTTTACCCTCCTAACTCAATTTGTGAGGCCTCAAACTAAAAGGTACTACAGTATCAAAATGATGATGAATTATTTCTTCAACATTGTCTTTTTGGATCACAAATGATCCTCTTCTCCTCTCATTCCTTTCGCATTTTTCTATTCAAATGTGTTTTGGACAAGATTGGACAAAATAAGTGAAGAAAAAAACACTTTTTTAATGTTTTTTGCCTCCCTATATGAACTCAAGCAGACCCAAGAGTTCGCACCCAGATTTTAGGAGTTTGAGTCTGACTCAGATGAGTATTCCCCAAAATGTTTTCAAACATTTTGTAGGAATCGGTGGTGAGTGGACTTAACTAGAGATAGGACTTAGAAGTTTGGAGAGTTCTAGAGAGTACTCATAGAGTCATCAACCTATGCAACCAGCTATAAGAAATTGTGCAACTAGATCAAGGGATCAACTTGTTATTTTTTATGCTTAATAGAAGAAAGGGAGCATTGTAAGATCCCATCCACTCCAAAGATGAAAAATTTGTTAGAAGAATATTCTTATATAACTCCAATAGATTTTCTAGCTGGTTTACCTCCTTCATGAGGTATTACAAATCATCTTAATTTAGTATTGGGGTCCAAGCTTCTTAATCAAGTCACATATCCATTATCTCTGAAAGATAATGAAGAAACATTGCATAATAGAGTAGTTCATCCACATAAGGGCCAATTTTGAATGCTATGAGATAAGATCTATCTTTTAGCACACTATGACTTTCCTTGACCAAGAAGTCTTGTAGGGGCTAGATTTTGGGAGACAAGCAAGTTGCAATTCGTCCACCATTTTTGTACTCACCAAATTATTAGTAGATCTAGTATTTATGATAACCTTACACACCTTGTCTTTACATTTGCATTTCATTAAAAAGACATTTTTCCTCTTCCAATCACCTTTAGGAGTTTCCTTGTCTCCAACATTAAGTTTTCTCCAGACTTAGCTTTAGCTTCTTATAACCAAGCTTTTTCTTCTTCTTGAGCTACCATCACTCATTTGGGGTTTTAAGGGCAATCTCTCTTCTTGTATTTTGGTAGTTATCATCCTTTTGACTCATAAATTTTCCCTTTCAATTTAGCTTCTCCTTTGATCTTAATTTATATTCATAAGATTCATCCATAGCATATACTTTCAACAATGTGAGCTCATCGTGAAATTGAAGCTTTATTCCATTCATGTATCAAGTAGAAACTTGTTCATCTCTCTCTTGTATATTTGTAAGAATTTGATGCATCATGAACTATTCAGTATTGTATCAACATAAAATGGTTAGCAAAGTTAGTCAATATATAAAAAATCCAAAACAATTTCAAGCATGATATCAAGAAATTATGAAAAAAGCATAAATGAGAAACATGAGCATAAAGAAAGACTTCACTCATGATGCTCGCTATGCCATTTTGGTCTTCCTTGTCATCCTTGTCTCCACAAACTGCATTGCTTTGAGGTTGTCAAATGAAGAGTGGGAGATTGAGTAGGGTTAAGTGTGGAATACTCTTAACTAGGATAACAGCATAGATGATGGATGTAGATAAGATATACCAAAATGGGCATTATGATTGTGCTATGATTTATGGATAAAAATCTAGCATGAGGATGCATAAAACGTAGATGAAACTAAAAGGGCAACATAATGATATGATATAAATTTGATCCTTGGTATGAGATAAGGGCTTCAATTTATAGAGTTGGAGGCTTGATAACCAATGGTCAAGATTGAAGATTGATCAAGGGATAATATTGAAAGGGAATGTGGTCCCAGGCTTGAAGGCTTAGTCTTGTGACAAGTTTCACAAGGATAAGTGGGTGCAAGGGTAAGTGTGCTCACACATGTGTGAGAAAATCTTGGGAAGTCCAAGAGGTGACAAGTGGAAACACTTATGGAAAGGTGTAAGGGATAGTGAAAGAGATTTTATGACACATGAGCCAAAAGGAGAAAGAGTAGGGTGGCTCTATGGGGAAGAGCATCCTCACACATGTGTGAGAACCCCTTGGCCAAAGGTGATGTGGACATGTGAAGTGACTTGTGAGTCACATGTGGGTTTGGGTAGTTGTGTAGTATATTTAATTTGAATAAATACTAGCATTGGTTAGGCTTAGGATTAATTAGGATAATGAGGGGATTAGATGATAGATTTGTAGGAATCACTGAATTAACCTAATTAATTTTGAATTAATTTAACTAATTAGAATTAGGGATAAAAATGGAATATTCCATAAAGGTGAGTTTGATTTATTGAAATAAATCAATATTTGGAAGAAGTGGAAAGGGGATATTAATTAAATATAATTTAATAAAATTAAAGGTAATGTTAGGATAATATGATTAATTAAATTAACAATGTGATAAAGACATAATTAATTAAATATTAATTTAGTCAATTTTATGTGTCTATATTTGCCCCTCTTTGATATAGCATCATGAAATGATGTTATGTTAAAGAAAAATAAATCAAGTGGACAGAAAAGGATATGGACTAGTAGCATGATGCCCCAGTCACTGGTGGGTTGAGGAAGGATGATGAGGAAGCTGTGGTATACCCCCTCGAGAGGACATGCGGGTTAAGAACACGGGCGTGCTCTTGAAATGGATCAAAATAGAGAATGAAAAGGAAAAAGGGAGGGATAAGAAAGGTGAATAAACCAAAGCCTTAGGTGAAAAGAGATATGATAAGATGAATGGAATGATTATGGATAGGATGGGTTGAATGGAAGGCGATGAAAAGGATGGGATTATTGTTATGCATTATATAGAGAGCAATCCTAGGTTTGATTTTGCAAAGGATTATCAACATTACTGATTATAGGAATCAGAATGTAATGAATATCTGATGTGTGGACTAGACTTGTAGACAATAGGTTATCTCAATGTACACAAGTTCACAAACACTCGTGATGATGTAAATGCGAGACTTGATGGATCGTACAAGAGAAACAACAAACATGCCATAGCACAAAAATTGTGCCCTAATGTACACCAACCCAAACATACCAAGATATAAAATGATCAAGATAGCCATGAAGAGGTATAGTCCTAGGACACAAAAATAAAATCAAAGTGAAAATATCATTCAAGAAAATGACTCGTGTGGTCAACAAAAATCTCTTGCCAAGAGTAGAACATGGATTTGGATAAGTTGCTAGTCATGGAAAGGATTCATCCCAATGGGCACTCATGATAAGATAGATTTATGATAGGAAATAGATTAAGCTGACTGGGAGAGACGTTAGTCAAGAGGATCTCTGCTTGGATTTGGTTAACACATTGTGGATATGTGTTTGGATGCCAAGTTCACCAAATGTATCATGTCAAAATGGTAAGTCAAGATTAGTAAGATTAATATAAATAGAAACCATATTAAAAGTGATATCAAGAAATATTAAGCACATAAAAACATAATGAGAAAGCATGATTAAACCAATATAAGTTCCCTCATGATGCTCCCAATGTCGCAATTCTTCCTTGTCCTCCTCGTCTCCACGAACCACATTGCTTTGAGTTTGTCAAATGAAGAGTGGGAGATTGAGTAGGGTTAAGTGTGGAATTCTCTAAACTACCATAACAATATGGATGATGGATGTAGATATGATAGATCAAAATGGGCATTATGATTGTGCTATGATGAAAAGTGGATGCAACTAAAATGGCAACATAATGATATGATAAAAAGTTGATATGAGGATGCATAAAAAGTGGATCCTTTGATATGAGATAAGGGATTCAATTTATAGAGTTGGAGGCTTGGAAATCGATGGTCAAGATTGAAGATTGATCAAGGGACAAGATTGAAAGAGAATGTGGTCTCAGGGTTGAAGGCTTAGCCTTGTGACAAGTGTCACAAGGAGAAGTGGGTGCAAGGGTAAGTGTGCTGACACGTGTGAGAAAATATTGGGAAGTCCAAGAGGTGACAAGTGGAAATACTTTTGGAAAGGTGTAAAGGATAGTGTAAGAGATTTTATGACACATGGGCCAAAAGGGGAAAGAGTAGGGTGCCTCTATAGGGAAGAGCATTCTCACACATGTGGGTTTGGATAGATGTGTAGTATTTTTAATTTGAATAAATACTAACATTGGTTAAGCTTTGGATTATTTAAAATACTGAGGGGATTAGATGATAGGTTTGTAGGAATCACTAAATTAGCCTAATTAATCATGGATTAATTTAGCTAATTAGGATTAAGGACAAAAATGGAATATTCCATAAAGATGAGTTTGATTTATTGAAATAAATCAATATTTGGAAGAAGTGGAAAGGGGATATTAATTAAATATAATTTAATTAATTTAAATGTAATGGTAGGCTAATATGATTAATTAAATTAACCATGTGATAAAGACATAATTAATTATTAACTTAGTCAATTTTATGTGTTTACAAGTATAATCCTGTATCTATTGATCTTTTTGTTCCAAATTTTGAAATTCTTTAGACCTTTTTTGTTGATAATCTGAGGGAA
Organism: Cryptomeria japonica; assembly: GCF_030272615.1. Lineage (NCBI taxonomy): Eukaryota > Viridiplantae > Streptophyta > Pinopsida > Cupressales > Cupressaceae > Cryptomeria > Cryptomeria japonica. The sequence goes on from NC_081415.1 coordinate 252,377,023, forward strand.
AAAATTGAGTTCTCAAATGTGTTAGTCCTCACCTTCTCAAAATCTTCACGCTCTCCCACCACAAGGCTAGATGCAACTTCAACTTGGATGCAACAATTTTCACCCTTTTCAAATCATCCTAAACAATATTGTCCCATTTCAAAGTACTTCTCCAATTCTTGCACCCAATCAAGAAATGCATCTAGGTTGAGTTCACCTTTAAATTCATAACCATCCACTTGTATCTTAGAGCATTGACTTTTTAAACCTTGAATAAGCGTATCCAGTAGATCTAAGGTATTGAAAACATTCCTACAGAGGCCAACATTCCTCTTGATCCTTCCTTCCAAATTAAAACGAACTCCCCTATGCGCTATTGTTGATTATTTTGTTACAAAACTTGGTGTAGAGAGTACCTTGAGTTTTCTCTTCCCTTATCTCTCAATCAGGCTACTCAATGATTCATAGTCACAAAACTAGGAAATAAACCTTGCTTCTAAAAAATAAATTAGTCCAAGATACTTTGTCCATCATAAGGAAAATACAATCTTAACTTAAAAAAATATAAACAAATTTGCAAAAACAAAAAATCACAAAAATTGGAAACAAGAAATTAGTTGAAAAACTAGGTTAGGCCATTCCATCATATTGAACAAGATTTTTTTAACAAAGCTAACACTTCAAATCAAAGATTTTTTTTTACAAAAACAGAGAAAGACTCCTCCTAAACAAAAACTAGATCTACTTTTAACAGAAAAATCTTTAAAAAACTTGTTGCCATAATTATTGGAATGTGAATTAAACAAGAATGATTATTATTGTGAAATATATTTGGATTAAACTATGTAAGAACTTTTGCACCAATGTTTCGAGTCATACTCTGTGAACCATCATTAGGATGAGAGGAACAATTGAGAGAAAGAAATGATAGACTACAGACTAAGACTAAATAAAAAGACCAAAGGAGAGGGAAGGTGAGAAGGGTGTACAAAATTCAAGGAGCAAGGAATGAAAAGACTAAAAGAAGACCTAAGAAGATCCAAAAAATTAAAAATAGGAGAAAAAAAAGAAAAAAAGCTACAATAGAAGAACACATAGAGAGAAAACACAAGAAGAAGAGAAATAAAACCTTCTCAACTCAAAAATCTTAACTAAAAATACAAACAAACCAAACATTTAAAATAATTAAAATACACAAAGACAACATTGATTACATTATGAAAAACAATACTAACACTTTAATAATCTCCCTCTCTCTCACACACACATACATAAAGTGTGTGTGTGAACATACATACATACATAATAATGAATGTATATGTGTGTATGAGTGTGAGTGAGTATATATGTGTGTGTGCATGCATGTATGTATGTATATACATATCTAAATATATAGATATACATATGCATGTGTGTGTGTGTGTGTAACACCAAGATCAATAATGGGGGTTCTTGCCTCATAGATGTTGATAACAAGAGAAAAATACATAATAAGACAGCACAATGAAGCATAGGAAGAAAGACCAAAGAAAGGAAAGAAGAAAGAAAAATAATAAGGCACAGGGGGAAAGAGCCCAACAAGCAGGGGAAAGGGAAGGGGAGGGAAGGGGCGAGATGAAAATGAAAGAGAAAGGAGGAAGTAGGAAGAAGGGAGGGGGGCAAAAAAGGATGAGAGAAGAGGCTAGGAGTGGATATGATTATGGGCATTAAGGTTATTTAACAAAGGAAGCCAAGAGAGACTTAGGTTCCACCCCTCATCTCTATTAAGATTTGATAGGTGGTTTGTATTTCAATGGCTTCCTTGAGTTTTCTCTTAAAAAGGTTATCTTCTTTGGAAATGATACAAGAATCTTCTAAATAGATATGATTCTTGGTGGAGGCAAAGTGGTCGACCAAGGCATATTTTAGGTCATGCTCATGTTTGGTGTCAATGTTGTGCTCTTTCAATCTTATTTTGAAAGAGCAACCAGTTTTAGGGAATGTCGCAAGAGAAAACAACTTTGTAGGTGCCCGACTCAAGGTAGATGTCCCTAGGGTCTTTAAGAGGAAGGATGAGGTTTTTGAAAGTTGAGAAAGGCTTGAAAGCACAAAGAAGGCCTTTATTATGAAGAATTTTAGATTTTTTGTGAGAAAATCCTTCAATGTAAGGGAGGGAGGCTATAGGTATGCTAGTGGGTTGGATTAAATTAAGTTTGGAGGAGAGCCTCTACAAATTTGTTTGCTCTTGTGACATTCCCTATATAGGTGAAATTGGTCACTCTTTCAAAACAAGATTGAAAGAGCACAATGTTGACATCAAACATGAGCATGCCCTAAAATATGCCTTGGCCAACCTCTCCACCTCCACCAAGCATCATATTTTTTTAGAAGATGATTGTATCTTGTCCAAAGAAGATAACCTTTTTAAGAGAAAGCTCAAGGAAGCCATCAAAATACATAACTAGCCATCAAATCTTAATAGAGATGAGGGGTGGAACCTAAGTCTCTCCTAGATTCTTTTATTAAATAACCTTAATGCCCATAACCATATCCACTCCTAGCCTCCTCTCTCTTCCTTGTCTACCCCCCTCCTTTCTTTCTGCTTCCTACTCCTTTCTATTTCATTTGCATCTTATTCCTTCCCTCCCCTTCCCCTCCCCCCACGCTTCCCCTTCCCCTTGCTTGCTAGGCTCTTTTCCCTTGTGTTTTAGGATTTTTAATTTTATTTCTTCTTTCCTTTATTTGTTCTTTCTTCCTATGCTTCATTGTGTTACCTTATTATGTACTTTTCTCTTGTTATCAACATCTCTAAGGCAAGAACCCCTATTATTGATCTTGGTATTTTTATGTTTTATGTTCTTTCTTTTGGTGTGCATATGTACATACATATATGTATATGTATATGTATATATACTCACTCTCTCACACAGACATATACATTTATTATTATTATTTTTATATATTTATATTTGCACATACATGCTTATATGTGTGTGTGTACATATATACATACAAATATATGTATATACATACACACATATGCATACACACATACACACATATGTATTTATGCATGAATAGGTATGTATATATACAATAAATACACACATATACTCACACACGCACACACTTTATGTGTGATAAAGTATTAGTATTGTTTTTCTATCAATGTTGCCTTTGTAATTTTTAATTATCTTAAATTTTTGGTTTGTTTATTTTTTATTAAGACAAAAACAAGTTTTGAATAGACCCAAAACCCTTTACAATCAGATTTTGAATGGATCTAGAACCCTCAAACATAAAGTTGTCATAACAAAAGGAACATAAAAGCATCAGACAACCATGAGAAATTTGGCTCCTATAGCCAGATACATGGGTTTTAAAAATTGGCCCCCACAACCAAAAACAAAAGCTGCAAGAAGAATAGCCAACAACCAGCCTAAAACCAACCCCAACCAAGAGCCATCAAGATTTACATCTAGAACTATTATTTTGGGATCGGAGAATGATGTCAAAAGAGGGCTTAGAGGGCTTAGCTTTCTTACCCTTAACAAAAATACAACCCTCTTCCACTTGCGTTGCCTTACCACACCAAGCTAGCAAAAGACCACCATTATCTTGAGAATGAATACCTACAGAAAGAGTCTCCACCGTCTCGGATATATCATTAATTTTCCTCCCTACAGGCATAACATTATCTATAAAGCCACTAGTATTGATAGTTGGAACACTATCTGTTGGTATTTTGGATATGTTGATATGGTTTTGTCATTGATGTCAACACATGTCAACACTTATTAGCACTTGGAGATTTGGTTATGTTCACCAGCAAGTAAGTGACTTATGCATAGTCACTGGTATTTGGTTCACTGATAGGTTATATTGTTCATTGGTACTTGGAATGACTTGGAGACTACTTGGTTATGTTGAAGACATTGTTTGGACACTTTGTTTTGGTGATTTGTTTATTGGTATATTTGGATTTGCATATTTGTTGTTACCGGCAAATAGGTCCAGGTTATGCATCGACAAGCATATCTATTCCAGATCAGCATGACACATCATAGAGATGATTTGTTATTATTGTAAATACATTAAGCCGACATCATGCATCACATATTGTTTCATTTGTAATTGGTTTTATTGAAATATCTTTTAGTGAGCTGACCTACTCAATTGGTCTTAGGTTATGATATAAATGTAAGATCTCATTTGTGAGATTAAGATATGCAAGGATAGGATAAGGAAAGGGATTGTAATAAGGTATATGTGAATATAAGCAGATCTATACATGCAGACATCATTCAAGATTGAAGGAAGGTTTGAAGAAGGCATATTAGAGCTAAACCGGTACTGAATCCAACATTTGAAGATGCTATTTTGAGCAGTTAATTATCGTTGGATTTAACCATCCAATTGTAGTCAATGTGACTCTCATTTTGTGATTTAGCAGTGAGCTCTAGGCACTTGGCCTTTCTACATGTGCAGACCCCTTATTGTACACACACACTATCTGCAATAGTATCTTCTGATTGTGGGTAAGGCTTCCCATTGTGGTTTTTCCGCTTACAGGGTTTCCACATACAAATATTGGTGTTATGTATTGTGGATGTTATTGTCTTTCTATTTCATGCATTATTCTTTACTGGTACTGCATTTAGTTGATAAACTTTCTACTGACATAAAGTTTGGTTTACCGGTATTAAGCATTAAGTTTTGGTTAAGTTAATTTTGGTTTGAATTTATTAGACAATTGATTCACCCCCCCCCCCCCCCTCTCAGTTGTTTCCAGGACCTAACACTATCACAAGAAATTGCTACCAGGGACCCAGTCTTCAAACCACTTTCACAATAGAGGGAAACATGATCTCGATGGCAATATGTTGTCCTATCCCCTTCCTATCCAACAAGACACACAATCTGCGTACAACCAGTGACCTAAGCCACTGACAAGGAATAGCCTCCTAAGGCCCATTCCATTTCTCTTTAGGGGTAACAACATGATAACCATGCTCAACAACCCCACCATTTGTGACATCCTAAGAGGGTGCCACAATATCCTATGAATCCATTGCAACCACTTGGGAAAAACTTCTATGTTGCTCAATTTTTTTCTCAACCGTATAATGTTGTATAGAAGCACCTTTCCACCACATAGTCATCATTGCCTTTTTCTCAAACCCACATTGTGCAACTGCATAACCTATTTTAAAACATATTCTACATCGGAAGGGTATCCCTTTATAATCCAAAGATTAGATCCAACAACCCTTAGAAGTTTTGAGAACTATCTCAACAGTCAGCCCTTTTGAAAGATCCATTTCAACCAGAATGCGGGCAAAAGTGGAGTGAAAAATATGTGATGATTCATCATCCACCATCAAAGAATATCCAAGGGCTTCACCCACTTCCTCTAAAAGAGGATCAGACCATAAATGAAAGGGAAAATTGGGATCTTGTTAAATGTTTCAAAAGAAGGGTTGAAATCAGAGTGTCGAGGTTTAATCATCAACAAAAATATGTCCTCCCAGCTAAAATAATGATCAAATAAAATTTTATTTCTGTCCTGAGCATTATCAAAATTTGCAATAAAAAACCCTTTAGCCATAGGGAAAATATGTACTTTACCAGTAATGAGAGGCTCCCAATATTCTAAGATCCAAGTATGCAGCTGAGGGAGGCTAGGCCAAAAACCCCTAAACCAACATCACACTATGTGTGGAAAAAACAAAAACATTATAATCTATTTCCTCTTTCATCTTTGCTTTCAATTGAATGGAAATGGCATTTGCAACAAGAATAAACCCACCATCAAACAAACATTTCCCTTGTCGAGACCTTAGAGCCACACCAATTCGCCTCTGCCCAACAAATGCAACCACACTATAACCAGGGGTGGCATATGGAAAAACCCCAGCATCGGCCGATGGCAAAGTCTTTAAACCTCATTCACGACAAATGGTAGTGTCTCCTCGCTAGCCATAAATAGTCCATACCCCATCTCGTCCCTTTGGACAACCAGTGAATCAAGTCACAGATGCCCTCAGATGATCACCTTGCCCAGAGCTCTTGCCTAAACTACCCATTTGAAATTTTTTAAAAATAATCCTTGTAGGCTCTCAAAATTATTGTCTCAATTGGATCACTAAATTTTTTTTGGCTTGTTTTATTTTCAGCTAAGATTTTTTAGTTGTAGAGGCTTTATTTGTCTTCTTACACTGGTACATTTGGGTCTAATTTTTGACAAACAATTATTGGTAGTCCGACAACACCACGTCGGACTTTCGACCAATTTAACCATCGAAAACTTGTTGTCGGTCTTCCCAATGATGCCATTTGCATTGGACTTTGACAACATTATGAACTCTTCTGACGACGGCTATATTTTCTCCCCTGACCAAAACTTTTGATGGATTACGGTCAGAATTATGAATGCTATGTTTTCTCCTCGAGGACTGTCTGACAAGGAAGTGACGTCGGATATACAACATCCTTGTCAGATGTTTCTTTAGTTGTCATCAGAATTCTGGTGGTATTAGGTGATGTGGGTCAGACGGCTTTGCCATCGATGCATGAAAGCATTGAATGAGTTCTACTTTTAAAAATTGCATAAAACTTTTTTTATTTATTTGATTCAGTGTTATTTGCAAAAAAAGGTTATCAATGATGTTTCCTTTCTCCAAGAATTGTCTAGGATCTTTCCGTTAGATAATATGTAACATCCAATGACTAAATTTTTTCTTTACAAATGCTTATTTTATTTAATTATCATCTAAGTGTGAATTATAATTTATATCTATGCGGAAGTAGAAGATACAAGCTGAAGACTCGTGTGCAAGTAAATTTTGTAAAAGAAAGCAAGCAGGCATTAGCTTGAATGACATGGAAATAAGATCATCGGATGTCTAGAAGAGAGTAATTGGAGAAAAACAGAGGAAAGTGTTAAAGGGTGATAAATAAATAGAGAGTATGCAATACAAACAAACAATGTCTGGAGTGTGTGATGTGACATCTCTAATTTATGTCCGAAGGGACTAACTAGTTTTGGAGTTCCTGGGAAACCTATTGGGCCAGGCTTGTAGGAAATCAATGTGTTCATGCAAGGACCACCTTTTTTCTTTTATGAGAATGATTCTTTTGCACCAAAGGATATTTGGAAGGAAATATCCAAAAATTTCTATAGTGTGGAACCAAAGTTGGTGGACTCGAAGTACTTTTCAACTTCCATAAGACCAAGAGGATATGTACACAATCTCCCAATAGAAGGGAGATTCCAAGCATTACCTCTCCCCCCATGACTATTCAGGAAGCACTTCCTCAAACAAAGGACTATTGGCCTCCATGGGATGAAATAAAAAAATTGAAGCATAGACTCTAGACGATGTGGTGGTGTCCTTCATGAAGAAGTCTACACTATAATTGAAAATTCACAAGGGAAACTGCAAGATAGTCAATAGAAATACATTCTTGAAAAGTGGGAAGAATGAATCTTGGTTTGGGTGGGGCCAGGTCAGGTGGCTCCTCTAGAGGTTGACGAGATAGAAATCATATTAGGATTTGAAAAAGATCACACTCGTGGAACTTCATGTGCGACTGATCGATTGTGCTATTTGGGTAATGCATTCCAAATAGATACAGTTGCATACCATTTATTTGTCTTGATTAAAGCCTTTTATCCCGATGGCATTAAATTAAAGTTCTTTCTCTATTTTCTGGTGATCTCTAGAGCAGAGGTTTCTTTGCATTGACCTAAAATACATTTAACTTGTGTTGTATCTACGGAAATATGTATCCTAGGTCGATGCAATGCAACCTTTGCACCACCAATACCAGATAGAAGAGAAAGTACTTTAATTTAATGTCATCAAGATAAAATGCTTTCAAGACATATAAATGGTATGCAACTGTATCTATTTGGAATGCAATATTACCCAAACAACGCAATCAATCGGTCGCACACAAAGTTGCATGAGTGTGATCTTTTTCAAATCCTAATATTATTTCTATCTCGTCAACCTCTAGAGGAGCCACCTGACCTAGCCCCACCCAAACAAAGTTCCATTCTTCACACTTTTTAAGAATGTATTTATGTTCACTATCTTGCAGTTTCCCTCATGAATTTTCAATTATAGTGTAGAGTTCTTCACGAAGGACACCACCACATCATCTACAATCTAGCAATTCAATTTTTTTCTTTGATCCCATGGAGGCCAATAGTCCTTTGTCTGAGAAAGTGCTTCCTAAATAGTCATGGGGGGAGAGGTAATGCTTGAAATCGCCCTTCTATTACGAGATTGTGTACATAACCTCTTGGTCTTCTGGAAGCCGAAAAGTACTTCGAATCCACCAACTCTGGTTCCACACTATAGAAATTTTTGGATATTGTCTTCCAAATATCCTTTGGTGCAAAAGAATCATTCTCATAATAGAAAAAAGGTGGCCCTTGGATGAACACATTGATTTCCTCCAAGCGTGGACCAATAGTTTCCCAAGAATTCCAAAACTAGTTAGTCCCTTTGGACATAAATTAGAGACATCACATGACACACTCCAGACATTGCTTGTTTGTATTGCATACTCTTTATGTATTTATAACCCTTTAACACTTTCCTCTTCTTTTCTCCAATTGCTCTCTTCTAGGCAGCTGATGAGCTTGTTTCCATGTCATTCATCTGCTTGCTTTCTTTTATGAAATTTACTTGCACATGAGTCTTCAACTTGTATCTTTTGCTTCCCCACAAATATAAATTTTAATTCACGCTTAGATGATAATTAAATAAAATAAGCATTTGTAAAGAAAATATTTAGTAATTGGATGTTACATATTATCTGACAGAAAGATTCTAGATCCAATTCTTGGAGAAAGGAAACATCATTGATAAACTTTTTTTCAAATAACACTGAATCAAATAAATTAAAAATGTTTCATGTAATTTTTAAAAGTAGAACTCATGCAATGCTTTCATGCATCGACGACAAAGTCGTCTGACCCACAACATTATCCATAATAGAACAAATCACTATAATAAGCTATTATAAAACATCTATACAAAAATATGAAAGAACATTAAATTACCATTACAAACCCATAAACCATTAAATAGTGAAAATAGATATAAATTTTTAAATGTCTCCCTACAAACAATAACCAAAAAAAAAAAATTCTTACTCGCAAAAACTAAGTAGCTAGTGAGTTACAAGTCTACAACATCTCTCAGATGATCAAACCGTTTCTTAATTTTTTTCTTTTGATTAGTCAATGGATTTAGTTGCATGTACATGTTTTCTATTTGAAGCCTTTTGTTTCCTTCTGCATCATTCTTCATGTCTATAGTATTGGATAGCTGTACAATTTGTGATTCTATACTATCTATGTGACCCTTAATATCCTTAGTATATTTAGGCCATTGCCTTTAAAACATGTATGCCGCCACTACATCCTTTGCACTTTTCTAAAAATAAATTATGCTTTCTTGTAGTTGGATATGTGTTGTTGCACATCTAATCACCAAAACTTCTAGTCTTTTCTCTTCCACCTTCTTCTCTACATCCTTCAAAACTTTGGCTTCCAATTTGAAAGAATGTTCCTTAAATCCATTAAGAATCAATTGTATTTTCTTTGCACTTTACAAAGACTCATCCAAAAATACTTCTAGAAGTCCTTCATGAAGGACTTTCACTGCATCATTAATAAGTTATGATCCCTATATTTGAGACTTAATAAAATTCTTGTGAGTAGAATGGTGAAGTTTATCACCCAAAAAAATCATATGCAAGGGAGACAATCACTTAAGGTCCATCTGATCTTGAGACATTGATGCCCACTTTAGCATGTCACATCCTAAATTGACAAGACTAGGACACCTTAGGTTCCCTAGTACTCATGATTGGGACCCAAAATATGACCCCTCATTTCTTGCCTCATGTGTGAGAAAAAATTCAAACACTTTATGTATGATTAGGTATAAAAGGAAGCCTACCCTGTCATTTGAAGGGGTCTACCTACAATTCAAGTGATCTCTTAATTATAAAATCAATTCAATTCCAAGTGAACAAGAAATCAAGCATTCATCAAGCATTGAAGGAGAATTCAAGTTAAAGCACAACATTCATGATCAACAGTTTGCATGACATCCTAAAACCTTGTGTGAGGATTCAAGAAAGATTCATCAAGGTATCATGTTCAATTTTAAGCATTTTTAGATTAGATCTATCCTTTCCCTCAAAAGGAAAACCTTATACTTCAAGGTTAATTCACAACCTGAGGTTTGACCTAGGAAAGCCCCCATCAACAAACCTATTTTTGTCATTTTGTGTTTAGGAAATTGATTCAGGAGTTACGTGTGAAGAATTTGACAAAGTAAATGATGACAATCAAACTCAAATTTTGATGGCATGAAAAGCAGAAGAGTAGGCCCGTTCACACCTCCTAGTCCCAATAATTTTTGACAACCTTTTGATAGTAGATTTTGTGTACCATCCTAATCCAAAAAGCATTCATTTTGTCTACATCCGACAAGTGGAGGATCTGGTTGATCCGCACCTCCTAGTCCCAATAATTCTACTTGAACACTCTGTCACAAGAGAAGAGATATGACTTCGAGGTCTACTAAGGAGATGCTTACTATTAGTCATATGATAAGAGAAAAGATAAGAAACATGAATACTACTAGCTAACAAGTTGTGTAATATTGGGTGATTCATGCTACATCATGGTTTCATTGGCTAGCAAGTTGTGTTATGCTAGGTGATCCATGAAAGAGAAGATTAACAAACAAAACCATTTGGATGCAAGGCAATCCAAAAACTCTACTACAAAATGGTTGTTATAGTGACACAAAACACAAACAACAATAATAACCAACACTTGCAAAGGTGTTAACAACAACAATGATTACACTAGCATTAATCCATGTTATTCCAAGTAACAAATCTCAAAAAAATAATAATCATGCCCTAGGGGGCGCTATGTAACACAACACTTCTAGTTTGAGGATACAGCATAAATGAATTAACATGATAAAAAAGGAGAGCTCATATGCCTCCCCTTACAATGTCAACATACCTCTAGGTTGATATCTTAAGGTAGATAGCGATCAAGGATAAGAACCTTCAACACCAAGAAGATACCCTTAATAAACATACATGCATTCCAAGCTAGGAAGAAAGATCCTTGTACACACCTCATTGCTATAAGAAAGGAAGAGATAGTTGTAAAAGAGATATTTTTCAACAAGTGTAAAGGGATCATTTTAAAGAGGGAGGAAGAGATATTTTCCTAAAGATGTCTACCTCCAAAAATAGAGGATATATTTAATAAAGATATCATCTTTTAAATTAAGACATGGGCAGGAGATTAAGAATACAAACCTTCCAGTCCAAGGGGTTGAGCTTAACTGGTTAAAACACTGGGTTCTCATTGTGGAGACCCAAGTTCAATTCTCAATAGGGACATCTAAAGTGGAATTCTAAGCTGTGACTCTTGGCCTTCCATAGGATGGGGAAGGTCTTGGGGTCAATCTAACTAAACATAATTGTAGAGGTATAAAAATGACCATATTCCTAAATGAATATTTTATGTTCATTCCTCTATTTAATTAAATCCAATTTAATTAAATTACCCACATTCCTCTATTTAAATAAATAAATTATTTTATTTATTTATTTAAATTCACTCAACCCCTTTTTACCATTTAATGGGATAAATCATTTTGTTCAATTAAATCCCTTCTCTCCCCTTTTAATTAAATTCACATTTAATTAAATAGTTTACCCCAAATTGAATAAATCTAATTTATTCAATTTCCTAATTTGCAACCAAATTGAAATAAATTAACTTTATTTTAATTAAATTCTATTTTCCTCATCCACTTGCAAAAACCTCCATCTCCCACTTGCATCCTAAACCGTATTTCTAATTTCTTCTAGAAGTCATCTAATCCAAATCAATTAACCCTAAACCCATTCATTATCCCTTTTCCCTAAATTTGAGAAGGTCACTTCTCAAATTTGGAGTAAAGTCTTCAAAAGGCATTAAAGCCTTTATCCATTCAACAAGCCAACTTGTTGTATCCCCCCAAATTTGGAAGGACTCTTACAAATTTGTCCCCAAAGTCTTCAAACCATGAATGGTTAACTAACCCTTAGTGGCATGGTTAGATAATTTTTGCCTAACTTAACCTCCATCTAACCTAGGGGTCTCATCAAGCATTTATTGTTTTGACCATGGTTATTTCTTTATCCTTTGCACAAGAGTTTACCTCTTGGGTAAAAGCTTTATCCAATGGATATCCTTAACCTAACCCTAACTCTTACCCCCTAGGGTAACCATGAAGCCTTCTCAAGCATTTAATGCTTCTTTCATCTCCTCTCAACCAATCCTATTTTGACAATTGTCACCATTTCATTGGTGAAAATTGTAAACATGGATTGATCAACTTTCAAACTTGACCCTTGATTAATTCTTTCAATCCTGGCCATCCATTGCCCTATTTTTGCTATAAATAGAGCTCTCATTTCTCCATTTTAGATCCATGCAAGCTCTTAGTATCATACTTATGCTCAATTTTAAACACATCTAGTCTCTCTTTGCAATAAGAATTAGCTAATGAACATTTTAGACTACTTCTTTTATCATTAGACTAAATCATATAACTAGTATATCATGTTAGGATAGTATTGCTACTAATTTTGTCATCTTATAATCTAGTTTATTGCATTTGTAGAACCATGCATAGATAAGATGCATTCTCATGGTAAATTCAATCAAAAGCATCCCTTGTTCTCGTATTTGTCATCCCTAAACCACTTTGCTCAGTGATCTGAGAGCAAAAACACTGGTTTGAGGGACCTTGTGAGATAGAGAACCATGGAACCAACCTTGGGAAGTTGAGTCATTATTCATGACTCCATAGCTTGCACCAAGAAGTCTTGCGGGTGTGTGAGCAAGCCTCTTTGAAGCTTCATTTTTTCCATTTTGAGTTTCATAGCCCCGCTTTTCCCGCACACAATAATAATAATAATAATAATAATAATAATAATAATTCAAAGATATGTAATGGGGATGGGGCCCCCTACTGTGGCCCCACTGTTTCATAGCTCTAGTCAAAAGCTATTCAGGCTTTGGCCAATTACCTATCAAAAAAAAGAAGAATACATACCTTCCATATTGCACACTTCAAGGTATATTCAAACCTATTTGATCTAGGAAACCCCCCATCAACAAACCTATTTTCATCATTTTGTGTGTAGGAAATTGATTCAGGAGCTACATGTGAAGAATTTGGCAAAGTAAATGATGACAATCAAACTCAAATTTTGATGGCATGGAAAGCAGAAGAGTAGGCCAGTTCACACCTCCTAGTCCCAAGAATTTTTGACAACCTTTTGATAGTAGATTTTGTGTACCATCCTAATCTAAAAAGCATTCATTTTGTCTACATTTGATAGTCATTGCTAAAATCAGTTTAAAGTGTATTCATTTAGGGACCTTTCATAAAATATTCTCAACTTACACATCATAAAAGGATCTTAAAATATTCATTGTTTATAATGATAAGAATTTGGTTTTTCCATACACCTTCCTTTACTATTTAAAAAATATCATCAACCAAAATATTGTGCAACAGTAGTATGGAGTGCATTTCATCTATTTTACGTCCAAAGATTTCATCATACCACTTTCTTTTCAAAGGTACCCAAAAATTAATGTGTAGTTACTTCCAAAATCTCTAAAATAACCCTACTTCTTGGTGTTGGAATTAGTTCTAAGATTTTATAACAAGGGTTTCTATATTTTAAATGTATGTATTAAAATATCCATAACACCCCCAACATTCAATTGGTGTGTTGGTATATAAGAAATATATGCATATCAAACCTTGTTCCTATAATCTTTATTTTTTGAAATCATGGAAACATTACATAATTTAAATGAACGCAACCAAAAGAATGCAAAGAGATAAAAAAACTCTATAGAGCAACTATTTACATACCTCAAATACAAAATTGTAGGGTGGAAAATAAAAAATTAAAGGTAGTCATTATGATGATTTATTTGAAGGTTCATAAGTTAAAGGTAGTCACTAACATATAAATAGTGAATAAAGGTCATTATGATGATTTATTTGAAGGTTTATAGGTTAAACATAGTCACTAACATATAAAGAGTGAATAAATTGAAGAGCCCGATGAATTGCCAACGTAGCATGAGGATGTATGATGTTAACCATAGAAAAATGATATTATGATGGTCGCAAAACTACAAAAAGTTTTGATCATATTTTTATTGAGCATGAAAGAAACCACCTTGAGCTCATGAATGATAGGCATCGTGTTGTAGAGTATCAACCCTTGTTGAACAAGGGTGTCACATTTTTTAGGCTTGATCAGTGCAAGGAGGGATTTTGTGTATATGAAGTGGTTTCAATAGGCCATTTTGTGTATAAGTAGAGTAGGAGAGGTTGATGTCTTTGTTTATTTGCCTACAAAACAATGAAAGAGGTCCTAATCAAGGAACACACATGTCCAAGCAAGGAGAGAATTTGGATTGAGGACAATTCTATGCAAGAAAGGATATCAAGTTATAAAAGATAAAAATCAACAAAGGTAAAGTGGATCCTTAAAAAAGAGGAACAATTGACAACTATTATTCTTGCTCCATAATGTAGAGACAGGAAGAACTAGGCTATTACGTTGCCTCCCAAGAATGATTGCACATGAAATCATAGTACCATGAATGACAATGAGCCCCTAATAGGTAATTAAGATGCCGATGTTATATAGCAAGATAAAAACATAATAGGTTATAAATGTCATTTCAAAGGGATATGATGAGTGTATAACTCATTGTCACCTATTATTTAAATGTTACTAGAACTACAATAAGTTGTTGAATTTTAATCTCCAAATCATGGCATTCATTAGTGAAATAGTTGATGATGCTTGAAAAAAAGATTGTCCTAATTTTATTTATGGTTTTTTCTTCAATTTTTCAAGGGGAGAGTAATAAAGTTGGCTTTAAGAAACTCATACAAAATTATCTCTTGTTGTGATTAAAAGTTGTTGGAAAAGTCATAGATATATTAGACAATGGGGGAGGTGATGTCGACAAAGGAGGAGGATAGAAACCTAAATCTTCTTCAGAAAAATGTAATGTATATTTTTCATGAACCTCCACACTTCATTGCACACATCCTAAATCATGTCCATTGCATCCATGTGTATAATTAAATGTGGTATTTAAATCATGTCTAGAGGAGTGTGTTCATTCATACTTTCAAAGTTTAAATATCCTCAACCATCTTCAAGACATGTGTTGGAAGAAGAGGTTGGAATAGATTTAGAAGAAGCTTGAACAATTGACACATACAACTCCCTTGAGACTTCATATTTGGATAGAGGGACCTTATATCAAATTAAGGAAGGCATGAGAGTGATATATGTATTAGTGTAATTATTATACTTTTTGAATATTTATCCTTAGTATAATATTGGAAATAGTATCTTATACTAATTAGGGAGTCATAATTAGGATATTATTTTCCTATTTTTAGTTGTTGATCTCATTATTTAAGACACGAATGATTTTCATCATTTCTTTTCTTTATGTGGAATATATATCTAATGTAATTATTTATATTTTTAATAAGAAACTAAATTTATTGTAGTAATCATGTGGTTTTTTTATTTTATCTCTTGTCAAAGAGAAAGTATTGAAGATCATAACTCTAACATGGCTTTATTTTGGATGAGTAATGTTGGTGTTTACATCACCAGACTTGGGCATAGCTTAATCAGGTTGTTCAAACCTCTTCTTTCATTGTAATTTTGAGATATATGCTTCAGTTAGTGACTGTCTAATGTCTTCAAAAAATCAGTAGCATATCTCTTGGTAGTCAACCTATGTAAAGATCCTATGATTGCATTGGAACTAGTTTATAATAAGATTTAAATGGGCTTGTAGCTGTAATATGTTTTCAGAGGTTGCATGACATGTTTGACGAAATGTCAATAATGTAGTGAAGTCTAATTTTGATACATTATTGTGACAATCTATGTAATTTTACATTAGCTACCTATAACATGTATTTATGACTGTCAATGAGGCATTTGTTTGATTTAGATATGAAATAAGAGGAATTTGAGGTTGCATCATCATACACCCATTTTTTGAGGCCTCTTGCAGATTTGACAACGAATATTCCTTGTTTTTAAGTTATCATTGGACAAGGGATATTACACAATCATACTAAATAGATTTCAAACCCTATAATTCATATAGAGAACAACAAATTTGGACTCAAGAGCTTCTAGAGTAATTTTTGAGGTTAAATGAATCTATGAACAATTGTTTAAACATGAATAGTGTTTATTTACACTATGAATATTATTTGATGTTGTGATTAATGTCTTAGGCATGGATAATATTTTAGGTGTGAATAATGTTTTCAAGTATGAATAGGTTTTTTTGGTAATGAAGAGATTTTCTAGGGGTTATGAATACTGGTTTAAGCCTTGTGTAGTTTTTTCAGGGTTTTTTTTCTTGCCTAAAGGAACAGTTTCATGAAAATAGAAATCAGTTGGGAATACGATATCCAAATTTTAAAAAATAAATAGCCATTGGAATGTTGATTCTATGATATAAAACATCTTTAAAACATGTACCCTGGCAATTGCAGCTACAGCATGTAACAAAATTCCTCTATTATTTATCCTATGATAGATGTTCATACCTTGTTCAAAAAATTCTAATTTCTGTGAGGCAGTCTGTCAAACAGTCGGCGTGCCATTTCAAAGATCCCATTTTCACACAGGCTAGGGGATGTTGACAGAGCTTTACACCTACGCCTAGGCCAATAGAGAATCATAAACATCACTATATGTAGGTGCAAAATAGATGGGTGACCGATGAATGAATTAAAGAAGGGGAATGAAGCCTATTGGTCTTTAGTTGAACACAATGATTGTTGGGATTGCACAAAATAGACCTTTTAAAATGCTTTAGAAACTTTCAATACTGTGAATACATGAACAAGGAATTCAAACTGCTAAAAATTCCTCACAAAAATGGTGTCTCATGGAATGCCACGATATGCAAAAAGTATATTTGTTGAAAATCTTTTTGAAACCTTAAGGCAAATGTACATGGTAGGTGTACAACCGAAATCCACAACCATTGCCAGCACCCTCTTCGTACACATCCGAGATTGGAACCTTGGAATAGGGTCTGGGCATCAATCGAAACATTAAGGGATATTTTCAGATGTTGTAGTTGTGAATGCCCTGGTAGATATGTCTGCAAAATGTGGGAGCATAAAACAAAACATATGAACTATTTTTTGAAAGAAATAAAATTTCCCCAAAAAGCACGTCGATTCATATGATATATGATTCATACCCAGGAGCATGCCCTATTCCATGAGCCGACATTTCTCCTATTTTCGCATAGGCTGGAGGATGTCGACAGAGCTTTACACCTGCCCTATTCCTGCATGAGCCAACATTGCTCCCATTTTTGCAAACCCTATTCCATGCGCTGAGAATGCTTGGAGTTGGCATTAATCGGTCAAAATGGTTCATGGTTCACACTTACTCTGGGTGGGAGTACGTTGTTGGGGAGGCAATGTGAGAATGGGAAGAGGCTGTGAAAATGATTTGAAATGTCTTGGTCTTTTGTTTTTTTTAAGTAATGCCCGCTGTCGTTGGAATTTTGACGAACACAGACACTTTTGTAAAAAAGAACAAATGTCATTGCCAATTCCTTCTCTGTCGAAAACATATATTGAATTATCGTTGGAATTCCAACGAATGTGGGCAATTTTTCAAAAAAAAAAAAACAAATTTGTTCACAATATACCTTCTCCGTCGAAATTTTAGGCCAAATGTATTAGTGTTATTTTTTATTTTCTTTGCATGTCTCTCTTTGTGTGTTCTTCTATTGTAGCCTTTTTCTTTTTATTTTTTCCCATTATTACTTTTTGGATCTTCTTTTAGTCTTTTCATTCCTTGCTCCTTGAATTGTGTGCACCCTTCTCACCTCCCCTCTCCTCTGATATTTTTATTTGGTCATAGTCTGCTATCTATCATTTCTTTCCCTCAACTGTTCTTCTCATCCTGATGATGGTTCACGGCTCGTGTGACCTGAAATGTTGATGCAAAATTTCTTACACAATTTAATCCAAAAGTCTTTCACAATAATAACATGGACTACGGAAATATAATAAATTTGAAGAATGATTATGACATCAACTAGAACATAGAACATGAAAACTGAAACAAAAGAACAAAACTGAATCTTGAGTTCTTCATTTTTTATATAAATCTAAATTATTTGAAGAACAAAGTGATGAAGATGAAAGAACAAAACCGATCACCAAAACTAATAATTTAGAACTACGCACACAACTATATTAAACTTCTGGAGAAGGCATGGGTCTCTTAAATAGCCCCTTTCTCACCTTTGTACGCAATTCTCTACTTCATTGATTAGTTTTATCTTCGAACTTTGTTTGTTTGAGAGTTAAGTAGATTGAAGTAGTTTCTCAAAAAATTCAACTTTTTCCTTTTCTCAGCTTGTTGCTTTTCATACTAAAGAGTGATTTCTGCCTCTTTTGCATATATGACATTCAGTATATGTAACCTCCGTAGCATAATTTCATGTCAATGATAGCATGGTGTAAAACATTCTCTGCCTTATAGGGCAGCATATTCCATGTGACACTCAAAATGTACCCAATTTGATTAAGTAGATACAAGGAAAGGGACACTTTGTTCATCAGGATTTAAGATAATAAGTAGATACTGAAGGCTCTTTAACCTAGGCCCATTGTCTTCCCAGATATTATTTCTCTACTATGCCACATTCCTTTGGCTCAACCACCTCTCAAAAAGGGCTAGATCATCCCAATCCCCTTCTCATTGATCTGGCTCACCATTTGCTTGGTTAGTACAATGGACTTTTAAGGTTTAAAAATATCTTAGCTGTGAGTGCTTCGGTTTGTCCTAGTAGGGTTTTCATTAATCATGGGGAAATAATTCAAATATTTAAAGAATAGATGCAAAATAATGCAAACAAAACTAACGATATTGTTTAGCAAACCTAAATATAATTATGAGAGTAACAAATGTTTTTTGATGCCCTATAACATAAATGTTACCATAATTTAGAAATTTTCCAACCTACAAATATTGCTTTGTATTCAAAATATTGTTATTCTATATATTAGTGGCAGGATAATTTGATGATTTGATCATCTATGTAGTCTATTGTCATGTTCATACATGTATTAAAATCCAATACTGATTTAAGGGTTTAATTGAATTGTGTTGGTGTTTGTGGCATGCATTTTCTGTGATAAGTAAAATGGAGGTTTTCATTTCCTGTTAACAAAAATTTAAAAATCTGTAATTTTATAAAAGATTTTGGCAATAAGTTGGAAGTCTGGTTGTCATTGTTTTAGATTCTAGCTCATCAGATAGAGAAGGCCTTTGACTCTACACGTCCAAACTCCAAGGCTAGATCCAAGTCTAAAACTTTTTATTTTATTTTATATTAGAATATTGATTACAAATACAACTCAAAAAACAACCAATTGAAACAAAATAGCTTGAAGATCACACCAACATTTAAACATGGTAGCCTAGGGCAGAGCATAAACTATAGCATATGAGCATCCATGACAATATTGTAGCTTAAATATAGAGTTTTACAAAGATCATGTAAACATCTCTAATTGAACACAGTCGACATTTATTTTATTTTATTGCATTTGGCCCCATTGCTTTACATGCACATGAGAATTAAGATTCAACATCCGTTGTTTAGGTCTTGTTTGACTTTATTTGCAAACCCTCCAAGGATTATGACTTTCAATATGAAAAAAATTGCAGTTTTCTTCATGTGATGGTAATCAGAATAATGTTAGCTAGTTGTAATTTATCCCCTCACATGCATGAGGAGAACAAGAAAAAGAAAAGAAAAAAAAAGGGCAGTCCAATACAAACTAAAAATAGGATAATGTAAAAAAAATAGTTTTTATTGGAGTTGATAAATTTATAACAAACAATTTTGTTGCAAGAAACTATTATTAGAATAGAACAATTTTTGTAGGCTCTTAAGTTATGTAAGACGTCTTATAAGGAAGCATTTATAATAGATTGATCATCCAAGTGTGTAGCTGATCAAGTATGATGAGTATGTTGTAGCATTCAGAAAATTTATAATGACTTAGATTGATTAATAAAATTTTGTTGTAGCACTTGAGTAATGGATGGTTGTGTTTTTGTGTGTTTCTGGTTTTGTATTCATATCTTCATCCACCTCCAACAAATAAGAATGTGGTATGGACTATCATGACAGAACATGTTTCACAAACCTTGTAATAACCCACCATAATCAACTCAAAAAAATTGACCATTCTTTTTTTTTTTTGTTTAATTTATTCATTGTGTTTGATTCAATCGCATACTCTGGGCATCCATCCATTTGGATTAGGCATTCATCCATCTAGGATGAGCATCCAACCATACGGTCTAGGCATTTGTCCATATGGGACATAGGATTTCATCTATCCAATATGGGATAGGCATCTACCCATGCGGGGTAGGCATCTATCCAATTCGGGATAGGAGGTGCTCTGGCCAGAGACTTAGACTCATCGGGACCATTCGGATCCTAAGCCACTCACTAAGTACTACACTCTTCTAACAGAAGTGCACTGAGGTCACCGTCCCTATGAGTAATTAAATAACATAATACAAGCTTGAATTCCACCTCGGAATTTGGCTTAAAGCCTCAGGAAGTCAATTGAATCCATACGGGATTCCTTCTGAGTATGTGTTGAATTTATTTTTCCAATTTAATTATCTTATCTTTTAAAATAGGATTCTTACTCAATCTTTCTTTTACCAAGCCTAGACCCCACCCACGAACGCCTGAGTATGAGGGACAACTCCATCCCAAGACTGCCTACATACCCGCTTCGGCACGGGATCAAGGCGTAAAGTATGTAGTACTATTTTCTACTCTATGGTTTGATGTAAACTGATTAGTGGGTACACAACCCTTTCTAGGGTCAATGTCCCAGACAGTTTCTCTATGGTTGCTACCCACGATGGTAGCGCTTAAGCAAAGGCTCAAGATGGCCTATTGCTTGTGGCCTAAAACAACTAGATCCTAATTCTTATCATGAGCGTCACCCTTGACCAAATTGTGAATCACAAATATTTCTTCAAGATAAATCAATTTCATAAAAAGAATTTCATTTAGCCAACCCTAACAGAGGAGTTTACTATGGTTTATCTCAACGGATGTGAAATCATTTAAAAATTATCTTATTAGATTATCGATCCAAGGGGGATTACCCGCCCCTTGGATTTTAACTTCCAAGTGTCCCTTATTACTCCCCGACGATTTATAGGGACGATGTCACAGACATCGTTGATGTAGCTTTATTAGGCGTTAAGTGCAGTAGTTCAACATGATGGCATTACTCGTAAGCGTGACCCAGAGGCACCATATATACCGAACGCTACTAGGTTTAGGTTTCCATCTTCCTTTATTAAGTTTTCTAACTAAGGAGCTATGAAAACATCATGCTTGAAAACAATTACTAATTGAACGTGCATAATTTTAATTGATTGAAATAACTACTTGATCAATTGAGTGGAATAAAACCATAACTTGAAATATAACTTGCATACGAAAACTTGCATATTAATAATTACATGTGTACTTGCATGGAGATGATAACGTCAAATAAATGTAGTTAACCTATAAGTAATTTGCATGATATAAGAATAGTGTAACTTGTGTACATGATTAAGCAATCCAAAAATAGTGATTAATTTAGGCATTTGTCCTGAATCATGTTAATGTGAATTAATTGCTAAAGGCCAACTAAGCACCCAATGGATCTTACATGGAATGAATGACTCTAATTAAAAGAATTTGATCCAATATAATTTGCGGATATAGAAATTTATCAAGGATACTTAATCTTGAATTCACTACACAATAATCCCCAGTATTTATAAACCTTTCTAAGTTAGATTCAACAACTTAAAAATTTATACTAAGGAAGGAATTTAATATTTCCTAAATTACAATTATTAAAAAATTAAAATTTAAGCAATTGAATTTTAATCCCAAGGCAATCTACAAAAAAAAATGGGTGAAATGAATTTCATTTTAATGTTTTATTTAGCAAATCGGGGGGGGGAGTGGGGACCACGGGTCCCATCACCCCCTGTGGTCCTGCATGTGTAGGCCCGCAGGGTTGAGGGGACAACGTGGTCCCCTCCACTCCCTTGCGGATCACTGAAAGTGACCACAGGGTAGTGGGGGGTACCGCTACCCCCGGTGGTTACAATATCCACCGCCCTTGCACGACGTCATGCCTTCAATTAATTTTCGAAGACTGTGCCACAATTAATATATTTAACATTTGGCTATAGTTTAATATAATTATAAAGTGACATTAATATATATATATATATATATATATACAATTATTTCGAATGTATCGAATGTAAAAATATATATATATATGTATATATATATCATTAAATAATTATATATATATGTATATATATATATAATTATTTAATGATATATATACATATATATATAATTATTTAATGATATATTTTTAACAAGGGAGTATTTACTTATGAAAATAAGAGCATGAATAAGATAGATAAACAAACAATTGTTTTAAATTGGTTTTCAGTAACAGAAGGTTAATATTTTCCAGTATTCACAGGGGAATAGAGAGTTTATTTCCAGTATGCACAGGGAGATAGTTTATTTCCAATATTCACAGGAGGATTGTTTAATCAACTAATATTTGGAGGGAGATCTTTATTCAACTCACAGGGAGGCTTATTTATCTAACAATCAAAGAGAGAGATTTAAAATAATCACAAAGAGAGTTAAAATAATCACAGAGAGAGATTTAAAATAATCACACAGAGAGAGATTTAAAATAATCACAGAGAAATTTTTAAAATAATCATAGAGATTTATTTCTTCACACAGAGAGATTTATTCACAGAGAAAGATTTATTTATTCACAGAGAGAGAGAGATTTATTTATTTATTTATTCAATATCATCTCTGGTTTTCAAGAGAATCAGAAAAGCAAAAAAAGAAAATCTGATTTTCTACCTTCTAAATAGATTAAATAAAATCTGCATATGTATTTTAAAGAGGAATAAATTATATCACTGCATTTTAAGGAAAACAAAATAGATTTTCTTCCTATCTAGCAAATAAAATAATAAAAAAAAGGATTTCTTTCAGAACTATATTCAATTAAGGAATCTAGAAGATATATATATATATATATATATATATATATATATATATATATGATAAATACAAATTCCTTATATGACAAAAGGAGAGAACCTGGTTTACTGAAGCTTGATGTTGAATCCTCTAGCTATCCTTGATCTTTCTTTGCAACTAGAGAGAGATCCTTCAAACAACAACTTAAAAATCCTACAACAAAAATGAGACTACCAAAAGAAAAACTTGGGAAATTTCCTTCAAACATAATCAACTCCCTTCTTTGAAACTTGCATATAATTTTATAAGAAAATTCCCTCCACTCCACTATCTAGATAATTTAATTATAAAAGAGATTCTTTCCCAATTTTGGACTTCATGCAAATTGATTAGGCTTAGTGGAGGAGTTACATGCAAGATGGTGGAGAATCCTCTAGAAGCTTCTTATTCTTCCTACAACATGTGCCATAATTGGATGTGGGAAATAAATAAATAAAAATAATGTATATTTTCCATGTGTGTGTGTGTTATTTTTCATTCTTTTTATAACATTTATTCAATCATTTAAATAGCTTATCCAAAAATTGTAATTTAAATCCAAAAGTGATAAAGGAGGGTTGTGACATCCTTCCCCCCTTAATTTGTGCATCGTCCCGATGCACTTATTGAATGCATCTGAAAGAGTCTATAGTTCATGATTAAAACAAAAAAGGAAACAACTGTTGCATTTCCTTAGTTTTCCTTTCCATCTTCTTCAACATATCTGGTCTAACAATTACTCTATCTTCAAGACTATCCCAACTCAAAGGTGTTTGACATGGTCTACCATACAATGCTTCGAAAGGTGCCATTCCCAAAGATGTTTGATATGTATTATTGTACGAAAATTCTACTAGAGGTAGGTATTCTTCCCATTTCCTCTGTTGGTCCATGCAATACATGCGAAGTAGGTCTTCCATAATCTGATTTGTCCTTTCTATCTGACCGTTGGTTTCAAGATGGTATGCAGTGCTAAAATTTAGTTGAGTTCCTAGAGCTGATTGAAGAGTGGTCCAAAACCTTGAAGTGAATCTAGCATCTCTATCTGATATGATTTTCTCTGGTATTCCATGCAACCTAAATATTTCCTTAACAAAGCGCCTAGCCAAGGTAGGTGCGTCATCCGTTAGGTTACCTGGTATAAAGTGTGCCACCTTAGTGAGTTTGTCAATTACCACCATTATTGCATCATGCCTAGAAGGTGACATGGGTAACCCTTGCACAAAATCCATGCTAATAACTTGCCACTTGTGTTGAGGTACATCGTGCAATTGTAACAATCCATCTGGATGTCTATGTTCTGCCTTTACCCTTTGACACTCCAAACATTTAGCCACATACTTGACAATGTCATTCTTCATTCCTTGCCAAAAGTATAACTTCTTTAGATCTACATAAAGTTTGTTAACTCCTGGGTGCCCTGAATAAGGAGCATTGTGAGCCTCCGACAAGACTACTTCCCTTAAGTTCCTTGACTTAGGAATATAGATTCTATTATTGTATCTGAGCAACCCATCTTAGTCTAATGTATACCCTCCAATCTTAGGATCGGTTGGATCATATTCTAAAGTCAATTTGACTTGCTCATACCATGGGTCATGTCCTTGTTCATCCATTACTTGCCTTTTGAAAGAAGTTTTGAATGTTGTTATAGTCATCAAGTGTCTCCTCCTACTTAAGGCATCTGCCACCCTATTTTCCTTCCCCTTAATATATTCAATTTCAAAATCATATTCACTTAGAAACTCTAACCACCTTCTTTGTCTGGCATTTAAGTGGGGTTGGGTAAAGATGTACTTTAGTCCTTGGTTATCTGACTTTAACTCAAAGGGCTTCCCTAGTAAGAAGTGTCTCCATTTCTATAGGGCATGCACAATTGCTGCCAACTCTAAGTCATGGGGTGCATAATTGACTTCATGAGTCTTTAGCTTTCTAGATTCGTAAGCTACTACCCCTTCATCTTGGACAAGCACTCCTCCTAAACCTTCAATAGATGCATCAGTTATGACTGTGAAGTGTCCATTCGGATCTAGTACCTTTAGAATGGGTGCTGAAATTAGTTTCCCTTTCAAAATTTGGAATGCCATATCACTTTGTTCTATCCACACAAACCTTTTACCCTTCCTTTTTTATGAGGTGATGGGGTTTGCTATATTAGAAAATCCTTCCACAAACCTCCTATAGTAACCTGCTAGCCCCATAAAGCTTCTTACCTCTGAAATATTTTTAGGGATCAACCATTCTACTATTGCCTTTATCTTATCTGTATTAACTGCTATTCCTTCCTTTGATATTATATGCCCAAGGTAGTGAATCTTTTCCTCGAAGAAGACACATTTTGACAATTTCCCATATAACTTATGTTCTCTCAACCTTTGCGAAAAATTTGTAGGTGCACTAAATGTTCCTCCTCATTCTTAGAGTAAATCAATATGTCATCCAGAAATACCAAAACAAATTTATCCAAGTAGTCATGGAGTACACTATTCATTAAGTTCATGAATGCGGCTGGGGCGTTGGTTACACCAAAAGGAACTACTGTGAATTCATAATGCCCATATCTAGTCCTGAAACCTGTTTTCAGAATGTCTTCCTCCTTAATTCTGAGTTGATGGTACCTGGACCGGAGGTCTATCATTGAGAAAAATGTTGCTCCTTTCATTTGGTCAAAAAGATCCTCTATGCGAGGTAAGGGATACCTATTCTTTATGGTGACCTTGTTCAACATCCTATAGTCGATGCATAGCCTTAAGGTTCCATCCTTCTTCTTAACAAATAAGACTGGTGCTCCCCATGGTGATACACTTGGCCTTATTAATCCCTTAGCTAAGAGTTCCTCTAATTGCATTTTGAGCTCTTGTAATTCAGTTGTGTTCATACGGTAAGGTGCCCTTGATACTGGTTCAACTCCTGGTAGTACTTCGATAGAAAAGTCAAACTTCCTTTTAGGGGGTAAGCCGGGTAATTCTTCTGGAAAAACATCCTTGAATTCATTTAAGAAGGGGGTATTTTCAAAGGTTGGGGTATTTTCCTCTTTTCCTTCATCAGTTTCAACCATATAGATTTGGCCTCCTCTTCTTCTTTCCTTCTTTAATTGCATGGCTGATATGGTTTCTATATTAATGGGTTTAAACTTTCCTTGGATTTTGACCCTTTTTCCCCCATCATCCAAACATTCAACAACTTTGTTATAGCAATCTACATTAGCTTGATGGTTGGTTAACCAACTCATTCCAATAATTACATCATATAAACCTAGGGGTGCCACATAGAGATCTACCCTTGTTTCAAACTCAGGAAATTGAACCCTTGCCCTCGGCAAACACTTAGTTACTTCCCTAGTTGCCTTATCCCCATATTGAACCGTCCATGATGAATTCATTTGATTAAATTTTAATGCATATTTTCTTACTAATTCAGGTGAGATGAAACATTCAGATGATCCAGTGTCAATTAGAATTGAAATTGGTTGTTCAAATAGTGTACTTGTAGTTTCCACGGGGACATTCTGGTATCTTCCTCTTCGGTTCCTAACTGCTGCATGAATCTTTTGTTGGGGCCCTTGTTGGGGTTGGTTGGCCCTAATCTGTCCTTGTATCCTAGGGCACTCTCTGGAAAAATGGTTTTCCCCACACATAAAGCATCCACCTGGAGGACCCCTCCTGCCTTGATTCCTAGGAGGTTCATTCCTTGTTTCATTGGCCTTGGGTGGATAAGTTATCCTATTTTGCTGGTCATTCCTATTATAGTTGCCTCTGTTATCATTTCCCCTGTTATTATTATTATTATTTCCATTCCTCAGATAATGATTAGGAGGTGGCCTTCTTTCGGAAGAATTATTCTTTTGACCTTTGTTGAAATTAGTATTCCCATTGAATTCCTACTTCCTTTTAAATGAGTGGTTCCCATTATAGTTCCGCCCTGCTAGTGTTTGAATCTTCCTCTCTTGCCTCAAGGACTTTTCAAGTACTTCGTTCATGTTTTTAGGTCCATGCATGTCCACCTTTGCCCCTATGTTGGTATTTAGCCCCAAAATAAACTTCCTTGCTTGGCCTTCTTCATCTTTATGGTACATAGGTACATATTTAAGCAACTTGGCGAACTTATCCCAATATTGTTGAAAGGATAGGGGCCCTTGACATAGATTATGGAATTTCATCACCTTCTCATCAAAGAACAATTGAGGGAGCCACCTATCTTGGAAGTGGTGAACAAATTGATCCCATGTGACCGTATCCCTGCTATACCCATTTTGTTCCTTGGTGTTGGTCCACCAACTAGCTGCCTCCCCTGTTAGTTGATAATAACCCCATAAAGCCTTGGTTGTTTTGCTAAAATCTTGTAGTTCAAAATACCTTTCCATTTCATTTAGCCAATTCTTAGCTCCTTCACCAATTTGCTCCCATCGAACTTAGGAGGGGTGATTTTCTTTAAGTCCTTGGAGAGTTCCAATATGTTATTTTCCTTTCTATTACCCGTCATATTCCCTTGATTGCTACCAGGGTTTCCATTTTTGGTACCACTTCTATTTTCAAAGTCATTCTGCCTTTCCCTAAGGTCCTGCATTGATTGTTCCAAGAAGTTGATTTTATCTCTTTGTTCGGTTAGAACGTCGATTATAGCTTGGACCCCATGTTCGTTATTTCCTGGGTTGTGTCGATCCTCTTCATGGTCTTCCTCATGCTTTTCTTCATGGATTTCCTCATGGTTTTCCTCCCTTTGACTCCTAGTACATCTTCCATTACCCCTTCCTCTTCCTCTTCCTCTTCCTCTTCCTCTTCCTCTAGCCATTCTAGGTTTTTACTTGAAAGTTAAGTTATGTAGTTAGTTCTTGATTTAAGATTTTTAAAATTTAATTTCTACCATTGCAAAACATTCCCTTAGTTGTATAAATTGAAGTGAGCACAAGGCCTAGATTTGAACCTTTTCTCTGATACCACATGTAATAACCCACCATAATTAACTCAACAAAATTGACCATTCTTTTTTCTTTGTTTAATTTATTCATTGTGTTTGATTCAATCGCATACTCTGGGCATCCATCCATTTGGATTAGGAATTCATCCATCCGGGATGAGCATCTAACCATATGGGCTAGGCATTTGTCCATACAGGACATAAGATTTCATCTATCCAATACAGGATAGGCATCTACCCATGCGGGGTAGGCATCTATCCAATTCGGGATAGGAGGTGCTCTGGCCAGGGACTTAGACTCATCGGGACCATTCGGATCCTAAGCCACTCACTAAGTACTACACTCTTCTAACAGAAGTGCACCGAGGTCACCATCCTTATGAGTAATTAAATAACATAATACAAGCTTGAATTCCACCTCGAAATTTGGCTTAAAGCCTCAGGAAGTCAAGCGAATCCATACGGGATTCCTTCTAAGTATGTGTTGAATTTATTTTTCCAATTTAATTATCTTATCTTTTAAAATAGGATTCTTACTCAATCTTTCTTTTACCAAGCCTAGACCCCACCACGAACGCCTGAGTATGAGGGACAACTCCGTCCCAAGACTGCCTACATACCCGCTTCGGCACGGGATCAAGGCGTAAAGCATGTAGTACTATTTTCTACTTTATGGTTTGATGTAAACTGATTAGTGGGTACACAACCCTTTCTAGGGTCAATGTCCCAGATAATTTCTCTGCGGTTGCTACCCATGATGGTAGTGCTTAAGCAAAGGCTCAAGATGGCCTATTGCTTGTGGCCTAAAACAACTAGATCCGAATTCTTATCATGAGCGTCACCCTTGACCAAATTGTCAATCACCAATATTTATTCAAGATAAATCAATTTCATAAAAAGCATTTCATTCAACCAACCCTAACAGGGGGGTTTACTATGGTTTATCTCAACGGATGTGAAATCATTTAAAAATTATCTTATTAGATTATCGATCCAAGGGGGATTACCTACCCCTTGGATTTTAAGTTCCAAGTGTCCCTTATTACTCCTCGACGATTTATAGGGACAATGCCACAGACGTCGTTGATGTAGCTTTATTAGGCGTTAAGTGTAGTAGTTCAACATGACAACATTACCCGTAAGCGTGACCCAGAGGCACCATATATACCAAACGCTACTAGGTTTAGCTTTCCATCTTCCTTTATTAAGTTTTCTAACTAAGGAGCTATGAAAACATCATGCTTGAAAAAAATTACTAATTGAACGTGCATAATTTTAATTGATTGAAATAACTACTTGATGAATTGCGTGGAATAAAACCATAACTTGAAATATAACTTGCATATGAAAACTTGCATATTAATAATTACATGTGTACTTGCATGGAGATGATAACGTCAAATAAATGTAGTTAATCTACAAGTAATTTGCATGATATAAGAATAGTGTAACTTGCGTGCATGATTAAGCAATCCAAAAATAGTGATTAATTTGGGCATTTGTTCCAAATCATGTTAATGTGAATTAATTGCTAAAGGCCAACTAAGCGCCCAATGGATCTTACATGGAATGAATGACTCTAATTAAAAGAATTTGATCCAATATAATTTGTGGATATAAAATTTATCAAGGATACTTAATCATGAATTCACAACACAATAATCCCCAGTATTTATAAACCTTTCTAAGTTAAATTCAACAACTTAAAAATTTATACTAAGGAAGGAATTTAATATTTCCTGAATTACAATTATTAAAAAATTAAAATTTAAGCAATTGAATTTTAATCCCAAGGCAATTACTAAAAAAAAATTCTAATTTGCAATAAAAGAATATATATATATTAAAAAAAAAACTATCTATAAAAAAAAAAATGAGTGAAACGAATTTTATTTTAATGTTTTATTTAGCAAATCAGGGGGGGGAGGGGAAGTGGGGACCACGGGTCCCATCACCCCCTGCGGTCTTGCATGTGTAGGCCTGCAGGGTTGAGGGGACAACGTGGTCCCCTCCACTCCCCTGTGGATCACTGACAGTGACCACAGGGTAGTGGGGGGTACCGCTACCCCTGGCGATTACAATATCCGCCACCCTTTCACGCTGTCATGCCTTCAATTACTTTTCGAAGATCGCGCCACAATTAATATATTTAACATTTGGCTGTAGTTTAATATAATTATAAAGTGACATTAATATATGTATATATATATATTTTTTTTTACATACGAAATAACTGTATATATATATATATATATATATACATATATATACATACATATATATATATATACATATATATACATACATATATATATATATATACATATATATACATATATATACATATATATACATATATATATATATGTATATATATATATATATATACATACACACACATATATATATAATTATTTAATGATATATTTTTAACAAGGGAGTATTTACTTATGAAAATAAGAGCATGAATAAGATAGATAAACAAACAATTGTTTTAAATTGGTTTTCAGTAACAGAAGGTATTCACAGGGGAATAGAGAGTTTATTTCCAGTATGCACAGGGAGATAGTTTATTTCCAATATTCACAGGAGGATTGTTTAATCAACTAATATTTGCAAGGAGATCTTTATTCAACTCACAGGGAGGTTTATTTATCTAACAATCATAGAGAGAGAGATTTAAAATAATCATAGAGAGAGAGAGATTTAAAATAATCACAAAGAGAGATTTAAAATAATCACACAGAGAGAGATTTAAAATTAATCATAGAGAAATTTTTAAAATAATCACAGAGATTTATTTCTTCACACAAAGAGATTTATTCACAGAGAAAGATTTATTTATTCAGAGAGAGAGAGAGAAATTTATTTATTTATTTATTTTTTATTCAATATCATCTCTGGTTTTCAAGAGAATCAGAAAAGGAAAAAAAGAAAATCTGATTTTCTACCTTCTAATTAGATTAATTAAAATCTGCATATTTATTTTAAAGAGGAATAAATTATATCACTGCATTTTAAGGAAAACAAAATAGATTTTCTTCCTATCTAGCAAATAAAATAATAAAAAAAAAGGATTTATTTCAGAACTATATTCAATTAAGGAATCTAGAAGCTATATATATATATATATATATATATATATATATATATATATATATATATATATATATATATATATATATATATATATATATATATATATATATATATATATATATATATATTTGATAAATACAAATTCCTTATATGACAAAAGGAGAGAACCTGGTTTACTGAAGCTTGATGTTGAATCCTCTAACTATCCTTGATCCTTCTTTGCAACTAGAGAGAGATCCTTCAAACAACAACTTAAAAATCCTGCAACCAAAATGAGACTACCAAAAGAAAAAATTGGGAAATTTCCTTCAAACATAATCAACTCCCTTCTTTGAAACTTGCATATAATTTTATAAGAAAATTCCCTCCACTCCACTATCTAGATAATTTAATTATAAAAGAGATTCTTTCCCAATTTTGGACTTCATGCAAATTGATTAGGCTTAGTGGAGGAGTTACATGCAAGATGGTGGAGAATCCTCTAGAAGCTTCTTATTCTTCCTACAACATGTGCCATAATTGGATGTGGGAAATAAATAAATAAAAAGAATGTATATTTTCCACATGTGTGTGTGGGTGTGTTATTTTTCATTCTTTTTATAACATTTATTCAATCATTTAAATAGCTTATCCAAAAATTGTAATTTAAATCCAAAAGTGATAAAGGAGAGTTGTGACAAACCTGCAACAAGAACTACAGATTCTGATGTTTACTTGCTCTAATTGTAGACACTAAAAACAAGATTTCTATAACAATGGGTATCATTTGGAAAATAAGTATTCCATTCAGAATGAATTTCATGACATGGAGTGATAAAGTTCATGTCACCTGAATAACAACAAGATTTCAGAGTGAGATGCAAGTTGAAAAAAATATCACAACTAAGAGATAAAAAGTTGCATACTACAAAAATATCATCAATCCCCTGTCAATGCTATCACCAAGCCAAGTAAGGATCATAAAGTACGAGTAACTTACACACTAGTTTTTGGTGATTTAAATTTAATATTTATGTCCTCCATGAAATTTTAGGGAAAAGATTGAAGTATAATCTAATGTGGATATAGGTTTCCTCAAAACACTTAGAGATTTATGAATTTGTCAAATTAGTGTGCTTTGTCATAATATTTTGTTTGGTTTTAGTAGTGTTTTACTGATCTTTAGCTTTTCTCTATCTAACTTCTAGTACAAGGTGATCAAAGAAGAAGGCAAAGCTTGGTACCAAACTATAGTTTCTGTATAGTGACTATAGAGAGATTGAGATAATTTCTCTAAGTGCAGGATAATGTGGTGTAGGGGTAACCCCATGGTTTGATGTTATTAACTAGGTTGATCCTTGGTGAACTATGTATTAGTCCTATGGTAAACATTATTGGTTTGGTTAATGAAAATTTATGGAATTGCATGAGGTGTATGTTTGAATAATGATCTTGTACTAATTAATCAAAATATAGAAGGTGATTATTCACTTTTCTTGTAAGCTTGGAAGATGGGCACTAGTGAAATTACACGAGAACATCCATCATGGCAATATGGTATGGTGCTATAAAGATTGATATGAACATGAAAAATTAAACATGACCAACAAGAAATATGAAGAATATATTACATTGAATAAGGATGGTTCGGGCTACCCATACACCAAGAACATAAATTAATAGAAATATGCTACAATAAACTATTTTTAATTTACTATTGAGAATTAATTTCTTGCAAGTAGTAGCGATGCTGTCTACAAGATATTCTTATTATAGGTCAGATTTTTCAAAAGACAAACACCGTATTTTATGTTATACAACAATGACCTGACAATTTATGGTATTATAGCAAAGGCTATATCATCTAGAGCATTTGCATAAAGGATAACGTATTATTCACTTTGTATAGTAATATTATAAACCCTTATGCACCTTACTATCATATTAATAAATAATATCATAGCTTTCCCCAATTGCAATGAATGAACAACAAAAATAAATTTTAAGAAAATTTTAAACATCATTCAGTCTGATCTATTGCTCATTTATAATTTTTAAAGATGAACATCACTTAGTTTATTCACTAAGTATGGAAGCATCTATTTGAGTTGTTTCCTTTTGAACTTCTTGGATGACTTGATCTGATCTTTGGCTCATTTATAATACTCGAGGAAATGAGCTCCACATCTCTTATGTTATTCACTAAAGAAGATTTAATTTGGTTCCTTTGAACTACTTGCTTTGATACACAAAATGTCTCACCTTGATCATTCAAGAAAGTGAAATTTGTTCTAATTAATGTAAGCATGGATTTTGAAAGGGTCCTGACTCTTGTACAAGAGTAGAGAAGATATGCATTAAGAACAATACGACAATATGGAACACATGCGAGACAAAGACAGACCTAGAGTACTATAAAACCTTATAATCAACCATCCCAAAACTTCACAGGAAGTAGAACATTCCTCAACAACAATACAAAAAACCTTCTTTTTTATCCAAACAAAATAGTGTTTCTTGATACCAAAGAGAGTGAAATTTGTTGATTCTTCATATCTTTGTCTAATATATCTAATAGGATTTGTTTAGAAAGCATTGTACGGGTGGTGTTAGGATTCAATTCAATACTCTTCAGATGATTGGGAACATCTAATGCACCCTGGAGTGGAGGATAATATTGGTGAGCTAATATTTCATTTAATATAGCCTATAACCTAGAGGTAGGAACAAGTTAGGCTACTACCTAGAAGTAAGAACAAGTTGAGCATAAATGGTTTATGTTAGGCTATTGCCTAGAAGTAGGAACAAGTTGAGTGTAAATGCTTTATCACTGACATGCATGATGATGGTGTATGGCCTATATCACAATGGTTTCAAATTTTGGTTTGGTCCTTGGAGCCTCACTCTTTGTAAAGATGTAAGTATATTGTCTTGGAATACATACAAGTTTAAATCGCTCAATTTATGGATTATTTATACTAACACATCTATATGTTTATTCATTATAAGGCAATATTAGTAACAAAAACATGTGAATAACGTACCTACATGGTACATCTATTAAGTTGCAAATAAAATTAAAGAAAACATGTAATCGTAATTTATCAAGAATTGATCAGGTTAATGCCATTTGAGTTTATGGTCATGTGAAGCCTAAAATTGTTGTCTAATTTCGTCAAGATACTCTTCAACCTCAAACCAAACAAGTGATTGTTGTTAACAGTGGAGTGAATCACCAGCCCTATTATCATACAATAACTTATGCATTTAACACTTGAAACAACAAGCAATATTCCAATGTTATTCCCCATTTTCAACCTTTTCTTCCTCCATGCCTTTGTCTTTCACAACATGTTGGTAAGGAGTATGACTTTGTTGAGAAACTTTATGCCAGTCTAGCTAAGGTATCTCTTTGGGATTTGATTCAAATTCACCTACATACCATGGGATGTCCCAAGAAGCCTTATACAATATTGGTGTCTCACCCTCTCTTACCAAATGATGTAGTTGCAGTGTCGTAAAATTGTGACCCTAGCAATTTTTGATTGCATTAGGGTCCTCACGCACGCGAGATTGAATCCTCTAGCCTAATCGAAGACCAAAGACTACTCAACCCTAAGAATTAGCTTCTTCCTTGGCCTCCGCACCACCCTATCTGCACTCTACCCTAGAGAAAGGGGTAGGATAGGGGCATGGTGCCCCTGTACTTGGCCCTATTTTCGGGTAGGACCCTTCCAAGGGTTGCATAAAAGGTTGTGCAGTGAGTAGGAAAACTCCCTCGATGTCGGCTTGTGATGAAAATCAAATTCATTGACATGTATTTAAGAGGCATTTGTCCTCTCATTTTCATAAGTTGAAGAAGTTGGAAAAAGTTGCATGAGTTGGTCAAGTTGCATAAGTGATCAAGTGTTCAAGAGCATTCAAGCATTCCATTCTAGCATTGAGCATCTCAAGTCTCCCTTCAAGGCTAGGTGTTGCATTCAAATCAAGGATTCAACCATTGAAGAGGAGATTGATTTCAACATTCAATTCCACACAAGCAATTCTATCAACATTGCTACCATGACCTCCCTCAAGGTGATTTACAATTCAATCTTTCATTTACATCTACTTGCAATTACTTTCTTTCATTACTTGGTTAATTCCAAAACTAGGGTTTGACCTAAAGGAAAATCCCCAATCCCAACCCATTTTCCTCTCTTTTCTCTATATATGTAGGTTGCAAGTGCACAACTGTACTTTCAGATTCGGGCTCCATTTGTAGAGGCAAAAAAAACCTTTTTGTTTCACATAGTTTTTGGAGGACCGTGTACATTACCACCATAGTCTGGGCAACTTTTCCTCAAATTCGCAGGGTGACTTCATCTCGACATATTACTGCTAGATCCAAGTGCACAACTTCATCCCATATTCCGATTTTAAGATATAATCAGTTCTTTGTCACTTTTGCACTACATAATTCAATAAATTCCTTTCCATTTCAAATAGGAAGAGGGGATTAACTTATCATTCCCATTTCACTAAGAATTCTATCTTCATCTTTGGAGGTTAAATCTAGTGAATTCTCCTCTCCCCTTCTAATGTAACTAGGTGAAAAGTCTTTGAAGGGAAATCCGTAGTGAAACTCTCATCTCTCCTTGGAGGGAAAGGGTAGTTTTCTTCTTGATCTCTCATTCACATTTCACCACATTACAGTAGCAACCATGCTTGATTGTATGAATAACAATAAGATTGATATTGTGTTTTCCCAAGATGAGTTACCTTCTTTAGAAGTTTAAAATCAATATGATCCTCTTATGATCATTGTCCTCATCATTGGTAATGCTATAAGACAAACTTTAGTGGATAATGGAGCATGCCTTAATGTGTGTAGCATTGACTTGTTGCATAAAATCAATGTGGACACTTTTCTTATTCAACTTGGTTCTCTTTCTATTCGTTGCTTTGATAATATTGGTAAGCATTTGTAAGGTACAATTACATTTCCTATTGAAGTAGCTCCTATGATTATACCCACACCTATACATGTCATACTTAGTACTCTCACATATAACCTTCTTCTAGGTAGACCTTGGTTTCATTCTATGCAAGTGGTCCCTTCTACTCTTCATCACAATCTCAATATCCGTAGAGGGTGATAAGAACTTACAAAGTTGTTTGAGAATGGAAACAAGATCTCAATCTCCTTTAATTTCTTCTAGTCTTTCTCCAATAAAACAAATGTACCATCTTTGAATTAGAGTTATTTTATTTTTATGTTGAAGCTATATCATATTTATGGATGACATTTAAATGCATGAAAAGTAAAAATCATTTTATTATGATTATTTTAATTTTATATTATTTTTAATTATTTAATATTAATTATATCTCCACTTCCACCTCAATATGTTTATTTCTATTATGGAATCAATTAACTTTGTAATTATCTCAATCTAATATTATTAATTAAAATGTAATAATATAGTCATATCTTAATAATAATTTAATATTAATTTAAATATAATAATTTTTTTCTTTATTATCAATGCTCTATGTACTTAATCTATCTTGTAATTCATGATCTAAGATAAAAATGTGAGAATTTGCAAATATAATTAATGAAGAAAATTAGAGTTACATGGAAGCTGACAAACTATGTTGCCATTTGGCACTAAGAATGAGGAAATATCGGTATTCAATCTCAAGTTTTATAGTTAATAAAGTGATGTGGAGTCCTAATCCAAGTTGATAAATATATGAATCTTAAGAGCAACATATTCATCTTAAGAGCAACATATACTTTGGTTGCAAGATATGCACAAAAATGGTGTATGAAAAATGAAGAATCATATTTATTTGCTAAATGTAAAATAGCTAGGAAGTGTCAACATTAAGGATATAACAACCCTTGTAGTAACAATCACACATATTACTCTCAACATTTCTAAATCATTTTAGATCCGCTTTGACTGATAGAAAGTAAAATCTACTCTTGCATAATTTCTCTTTAAAAGAAGCTTTGGCTCAAACAACACTAAGTATAGGTCAACAAATATAGAGATGACTATCAACGATATAATTTGATAAAATAAATTTAATAATTAATAGTATCAAAAGAAAGCTCATTCCAATTTTATCAATATGTAATGAAATTCAAAACAAAATTCCTTATTGAGAAGTTTATGATAAATGCAATATAGCCAGGCAAATTATTTTAGAATCTAGTGGCTACTATCTATTTAAGATGAATGCAACAAAGTGGTGTATATTGTTTTAGACTCTAGTCAATTTTTTTAGTATGTAATAGTATAGAGAATTTAAACATTTCACTTTTATTTCATTACATAAAATATGTTCAAAGAAATGACAATTAAAAATTGTGTCGTATTTCATGAAACGATACCATTTCTTCATCTAACATAACATTAAAATGATTTTTTCTATATTAGAACAATAGTTTTCAATATCCATAGTTCTCTTTAACATTATACAATAGAAGAATAACATTGTAGTGTCGTAAATTGTACTCGTTTAATTATAAGCTCAATTTCACACTTGTAGCACTTGTTTTAATTTTCCCATTCCTCTAAGAATTTTGGGACCTTTTCTTGCCTTGAATTAAGCCTAAATTCAAGATTATGAGTCCTATTCTAATTTAAAAGATCAACACGCTCTTATTTGGGCCCTTATTTTAAGTGTGTCATTTTATGTTACATCATTTTAAGCTTATATGGGTCTTATCTCATTTTAAAGTTCAATGCACTTTTTTTCCCCCTTATATTGTCATTTTTCACATAAATTACAAATCTAGTTTCAAGGCCCTATTATTTCACAACCCTTAAAATTTAGGCTTATTTTGTCAAGATTATGGCAATCGTTGAACATTGTCTAATGTTTTTGGCTAAAATTTTGAGAGGATAATATGCCACCCTTGGCATTTCCAAATCTATCGTTGAAGCTGGTAAATGATTATTTTAAGTTGGTTCATTATTATCCTATCATTCCAATTCAAGAGCAATTACTATTCTTCAAGAGAATATCTGAGTTAAGCTACGAGAAGATATCTTCAATCATGTTTTCATGATGAGTTTATGATGAATTTTGTTATGATTTATTATGTTATTGCATCAACACATTGATGTCTTATCCTAAGAGCCTTGCCTCATCAATTGAAGGTGTAGACACCTAAAAATGTCTCATTGATCATGTACTAATTATTCTTCTAATTAGTTAAATAATTCTTTAATTAAGTTAATTAATCTTATTCTTCTAATTTCATATTTCCTCGTAATCTTACTAATTATTCTATTTTCTATTCTATCATCATTTAATCATTTTAATCATTTTCTAATGTTAATTAAATATTTATTATTTAATTAATTATGGTTAATTCCCCAATTTAAATAATCTTAAATAAATTAATTCTCAAATTCTATCTCTAATCATCTAATCATTAATGCTTTTCTAAATATTAATTAAATATTTATTATTTAATTAATTATGATTTATTCCTTTAAATTAAATAATCTTTATTATTTAATTAAAGTCCATTTCTAGCATAATTAAATGGTATTTTAAAATTATTTAATTAGCTAATTAATTCTTCCATTTTCAAATCCCCAAATTCTAATTTCATTTACTTTCTTATTTCTTCTAATTTCTTCCAAATTCAATTACATGTGCATGATTTCAAAAACCAAATTGAAAATCAAAGCCAAGTTCTAAATATATTCAAATACTAAATTGAATTAAAATAAATTCAATTATTTGAATAAATTTCATGCAAAGATTAAATTGAAAATCTAACTCTAAATGCAAGCACATGCTAAATTAATTAATTAAATCATTTATCTCTCCAATCTCTATTTCCATATTTTAGTTAGCTTTTTCTAAATTAAGCTTTCTTTGTCATCCTCTTTATTTCCTCCAATCATTCTTTTTCTTCCTTCAGTCAGCTTTTTCTCAATCAGTTGACTCCATTAATCTATTCTATCTATTGAGTTTCACTCCTACAATCAATAGTTCAACTATCAATTTTCATGTGAGCTCACATGAGTTCCACCTCTTGATCAATTTGTTCCACCTTTTAATCAATCTTCTCCAAAAATCTATAAATTGAGCATTCAATCTCCATTTTCAATAATCATGAACTTTGAATCTTTGTGTCACTTGCAGGTTACCAATGCAATGTTTGAGAGCCATCATACCACAGAGAAGAGAAGAGAAATGGAAGCTATATGCAATCTTGGAATAGGCAGTTTGATTTGAATTATTTTAATTCCTATTTGTTTGATATTGCATTATTTCATTGTCTTGTTTGTTAGAATTCTTTGATTAGATAGGGATTCCTGATTTCCCTTTGATTCTAATTGATACATTGTTATTAAGATGAATTTTACATATGACATTTTGGTGAACCTAATGTGAACAACAGCTAATTACCCTTCTTTCTTTTCAGTGTGATTTTTGTAGGTCGTACGGATTTTTTTATTTTTTGCAGGTTGCACGAATTTTGAGAATAGATTCTCCATCACACAATCGTGCTTACATCGTCATGAAATCGTATAGACAGTGCTACACATTCGACCCCTCAAGGTCACACATTTGCTTTGACAAGGTTATGCAATCACCCTTTCCAGATCACGCAATCGCCCTTTCTGAATTACGCATTCGTAGGGAAAATTGTTGTCTAATTTTTTATTCTGTCTGTTATTTGATCTGTCTAATTCTATCTAAAATTGGGTTAATCTGGAAACATATTACTTTTATTTCATTATAATAGTTTATGGCAAGAAAAGTATAGTTTAGGATTTCAGGTGCAAGAAGGACGAAAGAACAAAGAAGAGAAGCCAAACATTATCAAAAGGTTCTCCAAGCAGAAAACCAGATCCAAGATTCAGAAGATCAACTGGCCTTTGATAGATATAACAACTTAGTTCTTTCTTATCAAGTTAAATATGATCTAATCAGTATTGAATGGATGATGAGAGATTTGGCTAGGGCCTCATAATTGGTTTTGCAGGTTTCTGATCGGGTTTAGTTTTCTTTTATTTTTAATTTTTTAATTTTTTTTGTTGTTTGCCTATTTGTCACGCAATCGCCCTGTTAGTGCTACTCAATCGATCTATTATAATCATGCATTTGGGCTATCAGAATTACACATATATTCTATCAGATTCACGCATTCAGTTTGTAAGTATCACGCAATCGAACATGTATTGTCACGCCTTTTCTTTTGTCAAATTTTGAGTTTCTATTTTCTGTTGGGTTGATTTTACTACTAATCTCCTATTTGCAGCCTATGGTGGATTTATAGAAAGGATTAGATTAGTATTTTTGCATGCATCATCTAACACTTCATCTTTTGGTGCTTAAAATCAACAGCAGTTAAAATGGACATGCATGGATAATCTCACACTTCGGTGTTTGGTGCTTAAAATAAACATGGGCTAAAATTGACATGCATGTATCTCACACTTCATCTTTTGGTGCTTAAAATCAACAAATGGTTAAAATTGACATGTATGCCTTCATATTTTGATTTGGTGTTTAAAATGGACATGCACATGCGTATTCAACACCTAAATTTGGGTTATAAAATGAACATGAATAAGGCTGCATTAGATTAAACCATATTTCTTTTTTCTTAAGGTAAAGAATTTTTATCGTGTTTTAGGTGGACCTACTGTTGCATTAACTGACTTTCTACCCACCTTCAGGGTCTTGGGAGAAAGGAAGGAGGTGACAATGACATCCAAATTTTATTTTATTCTACATAGTTAGGGGTATCTTTGACCGAGGATTTCATCACCCCATGGAGGTACTCCAAATTGGGATGCGTTGGGGATATCATCTCTCCCAGCATACTCTCAAGCGGGTTTTTTGAGCTGCTATATAAGTATACTGGTTAGGTAGCTAAAGTGTTGAGTGAATTTGACATATATGGGGGCCTTCCCTACACCGATAAGCTCAATTAAAGTCTTAAGTGGCTTGCTCTGAGAATCGATCATTAGATCGGGATCCCTTGAAACCTAATACTACGAACCAATTTAGTTGCCAAAAATCCTACATCCAGTGATTACGGGAGTGTGGATCGTACCCCATAGATACCCCTCATGTACCTTACATTATGAGATAGAAATCCCTCGGTGATAAGATCTTCGGATCTGCGGGGTAAGAGAGATTGGCATGACCGAGAAGTATGTACCATGGAGTGGAGCCAGTGCTGCCAGACTCTCTATCTGTCCATCTTGTTTCGGTATTTTTCTACGGGGGCCTCATTGAATGGTGTCCACTTTCCAGCCTAAGATTTTTTTTCCTGCTTTTTTATGTATTGTTGTGTTAGACCAATATTGAGTCAATCATGTGGGCTATTTCAAGCCCTATCCTATGTATCTCTAAATTTTCTAAGATTGTATGAAAATTGAGTCAGTCAGCTATACATATCTCCAAGCAATTGTTCTCAAATTTGGAAAACTATAAAAACTTGTCATACACACGAAGTTACAGAAAACAAAGTCCATTTTGAAACCATAAACTTAAAGTCATTACATACTTGTGACCCTAGGAAGTCTTTGCATAGTCCCACTTACGTCCTCATTATCATCCTAAGTCTTTGCATAAGTCCCACTTACATCCTCATTATCATCCTAAAGTCCTTACGTAGTCCTCATTCACGTCTTCATTATCATCCATAGTCATTGCACAGTCCTAATTTTGAGTCCACATTATCATATATGTCTTCATCTAGACCTCATATATGTCTAAATCCATTGTCAATTATAGAGTCATAGCATGTGTCGTCGTGGGTCTCCCAGGTGATGGTTTGCTCCCCTTTGAGCAGCCTAATCTAGTGCCAAATGGCGGTCAACAAGAAATCATTGATGGTCTAGCTAACTTAGCTTGGGACTCAAGAAGAAACACACCTCAATATATAGGATTCGTACATGAGATTAACATTGAGTCTAAGATTGCCCATAGAATTGATAGAGAGATTGAGACAGAACGACTTAGACAAGAAATGGAAAGACTTGCATTAGAGAAATCCAGAAAAACTCAATAGGTCTCATGTCTAAATCCTCAATAGAGAGTCTAGTCTAGTCTTGCATACCTCATATTTACGTCTATAGTCTAGTGTTAGTCGTCGTCTTGCATAGAACCACCCTCATATAGTAGTCTTAGATGCCCGTCACAAGGTTGCAAAAAGTGAAAGGTATAATGGACCCGAACAACACACAGTCTGTAAACCCCACTTGGAATATAGACATATCCTTAACATAGTAATAGGAAGAAATATAGACACATTGTAAACCCCACTTGGAATATAGACACAGTCTGTAAACCCTAAAAAAATTACAACAACATTTGACAAAGGAAGAAATTGAGTCAGCTCAACAAGATCCACATGTCCTTATGATCCTAGATGCAGTTATACATAGTAATAGGGACAAGTATCTCTCATTGTTATTACAAAATGGGGTGAAACTACTTGAAGATTTTGATGTCACAAAGATTCTACCATTGGGAAAAACTTTAGGTCAAGATAACAGTCAAACACCACCCATGACCCAAATACAAGCAACGACCTCCAGTTTTCCTCAAAACGTACCTATCCAAATAAATGTCAACACAAATGCAAACTTTCAAACAAGTGCGTCATCCTCGGTGATCAATGCTAGTGTACCAACACAAAGCATACCAATAATATCAAGTGTCTCAGCACCTATTCAAACACAAGCAACAAGTGTTGCCCAACCTCCAGTTTCCTATTCTATGTGATCAACATATAGTCATCAAAATGCAAATCTAGGATTTTCCAATACAACAAGTACAACTCAACCAAACATGGGTTCACATATCACATATTTCACAGTACCTAGTGGAACGCACAACACACAAAGTTATAATCTTGGTAACTTCCAACAACCTCCCAGCTATGCAATAATGAATCCTTTTGTGGGACATACACAAACACAAGGTCTACCTTTGACACAAACAGATATCCTGACACAACAAATATAGAATTTGCAACAACAAATGACAACCATGCAGATTGGTAACGATAAAAAGAGCTACACAATGTAGGACTTACGTCCTTATCCATTTGATCACACATTATACATGCCACATTTCCCACAACATTTTGAAACACCTAAATTTTATAGATATCGAGGGAAGGGTGATCCCAAAGATCATATCAGAGAATTTTTTATGGCATGTATAGAGGTTGCCTCAGAAGATACTTATTTAATGAGACTATTTCCTAAAAGTCTGGGAGGTTTGGCTTTAGAGTGGTTTTCACATTTACCACCAACCATCACATCATGGGGATAATTAGCTGAACAATTTATTGCAAACTTCTCACACAATATTGACACCCCAGTTACTTTGGTGGACTTGTGTGGCACTAAACAATATGAGAATGAAACATTTTCATCCTTCATACAATGATGGAGGGCTCTCTATAGAAGGTGCAAGACAGTTATCCCAGAAATAGAGCAAGTGGATATGTTCACAGAAAACTTGATTCCCAAGATTAAATATCTAATACAAATGCAATGTTTAACCACTTTCAAACAAATCATGGAAAAAGCTCTCAAATGTGAGAAGGGACTAGTAGAACAAGGTCTTATTAAGTATGGCAACACCAACAACAATGACAAATCTAAGTTTTGGTCAAAAAACAAAAATGTGACCAATGATGGTATTGTAGATGCCAGAATGATAAACATAACTCAACCCGTTTTATCTTTGGGAATGAGTCAGTCATCTAATCCATATATAGGGAACAACATAACCTCCACAAATGTAAATGCTACACAAAATACGATCACAAGATACCTCGGGGTAAATGCTCCAAGAAGAAATTACACACCTCTAGGAGAACCTATTGAGTCAGTGCTCAAAAAGTTAATATAGACAAACATGATCACTTTACCTGAAGTAAGAGTATATGAACCAGGTCCTTTCAAACCCACATGGTGGAATGATAATGATTTCTGCGATTATCATTGGACTAAAGGTCACAAAACAACAAGTTGCTACAAATTGAAAAACTTGATCCAAGATATTATAGACCAAGGGGACATCACAATTGATACCGATAAAACCTCAGCAAACACAAATCATACAATTTTTAAGGATCCTTTTGTTAAACATGACAAAGGGAAAGCTACCACATTAGGTACCCAAGACAATACAACCAACTATACAAAAGTCTCATACGAATACACTATTCATGCCATTAGCTTAGCAGATATAGCAACCAATGATTCACAAGAAACACTTGATCAAGATGAGCAATATCGAGACACTCACATAGATGATAACCAAATTTGCATAAT
Organism: Cryptomeria japonica; assembly: GCF_030272615.1. Taxonomy (NCBI): domain Eukaryota; kingdom Viridiplantae; phylum Streptophyta; class Pinopsida; order Cupressales; family Cupressaceae; genus Cryptomeria; species Cryptomeria japonica. The sequence continues at coordinate 252,421,630 of NC_081415.1, forward strand.
ATCAGAGGCACCAAAGTATGATGATGATAGAAATCTTTATCTCAGAGACTAGGGGCATGATCAACCATCTCATTCAGGTTGGTTTGAAGATGAACTCATAGAGCACATCATGGATGTCAAACATACACATAAAGAATATGAAGAGGGATTTAACATAAATCTTGATAAAACAACTTATGATACTGACAAATCTTGTAAGTCAAATGATACAGTCGCTACAATCACCATAACTCCCAAAGACAGAGACTATGTAGTGGTTACTCACAGATCAAAGGTAACTTTACAAGGGATACTGCCAAATCATCCACCAGCAGTAGGGACCTATAATGTTGTTGAGAAACTTAAGAAAACTCTGGCACATATATCATTATTCAAACTTTTGCGTATTTCACCCACTCATAGAGCTATACTAGATAAAGCACTTCAAGATTCAGTAGTGGACAAAGATATAGATGAAAATGTCTTCCAGTTTATGGTAGAGAATTTGACACAAGGCACACGTATTGCATTCACAAAACAAGATATTACTAGTGATAGACTACTTCATAATGACCCACTACATCTGGAAGCTTACATTCATAAGAGAAGAATCAGAAGAGTACCCATAGGTGGAGGAGTTGGTCTCAACATTTGTACTTTAAAGTTGGTCAAAGCACTAGGATATTCTGAACTTCACATTGATTCTTCCAAGAGGATAAATATCAAGGCATACGATGATGAAGAACGTCCATCAAAAGGCATTGCAACATTACTCGTACAAGTGGGACTCATAACAACAAAGGTTACTTTTCAATTCTTGGACAGAGAACTGGGATATAACATGTTATTGGGTCGCCCATGGATCCACACCATGCAAGCAGTACCATCCACATTTCATCAATGTGTCAAATTCCCATACAATGGTATTGAAATCACCATAAGGGGCGATCCAAATCCCTTCTAACATTGCAATTACTTGAAAGAAAGTATGGATAATTAGGTACCTATCAATCAGGAAACACCTCTCACTACACAACTGGAGGCATTAAAAATCACAGAAATAAAAAAGGATATGCCTACAACATCCTCCTTATAGATAAAAGATATGGGTTGTAGAGAGTATTCTATTGCAAATACTTTAAGTGGGAAAGAGTTATCTCTTTCTCCTAAGTCCTTTGGGAAACCTCACAATATAGTACAAAAACAAGACAAAGGAAAAGAAATTGTCATATACATAGATTCATGCTCTTTCATTAGATGGGGCGACTTACAAGAAGAATCCTTGAACGAAGATGTTAACCATTGGATATATAGAGAAGAAGATCATATGACAATACCCAGAATACACACAGATCAGTATGGCAATGGATTCAAAATGCTCCAAAGACATGGATATGATGGTACCACAACCCTAGGGTTACAAAAACAAGGAAGGCTAGAACCTATTGTTCCTAATGATAATCCAGGGAATCAAGGATTGGGATATAAGCATGTATAACATATCATAGAAGAAAGACATCGTACCCTTGATATATTAAATCAACCAAGGAAACTGATAGACTACATACTGTAAAGGGATTTGTCCATGTAGGTGCTTCCATCTTCATCTCAAACAAGTAATCAGGTACCCACATCACCTAGTGCAGAATCAGATGGAGAAGACATGAGACAACTCCTGCAAGAACCTAGCACCAAGTTACAAAATGATGCAGTTATTGACACAACAATATAGGCTAATGTGGCAATAGATGCAGGTTTATTGTCACCACCTGAATCTCATCCATGGTTATTGTCATTACTTCTGCCATGAGAAACGACTCAGGCTCAACCAAATGAATCAGATGAAAAAAGATTGCAAAGACTTATACCAGGCTTAAGAAGGATAACTAATGTACATAAAAGACCAGTCAATTTACACCAGAATCAATGGTAGGAACAAGAACAAATAAGTGATGATAGCTCACATGCTGAAACATATATGGAAAGTGAGACAGACTCTCATGACTATGAGTTCTTATCACTCCATGATTTTAGTCCACCAGAAAGTGTAATATTAAGATATCAAATAAAGCCTATACAAGATGAAAATACACAAAGTCATTCAAACAATCAAGTCTTCATGTTATCAGATTCTACTAAAGAAGGGAGTAGTGATTTACCCCTATTACATTCACACTTGATTGATTGGGGGTAAGAAGGAAAACCAACACGGGATTGGTTTGAAAATGACGAAGCAATTTTAGAATTTCTCAGAGTTAGAGAGGGATTTCCACAAGGTGATCATAAAGTAGGGTTTGTTGTAGACCCGGATAGAACAACATACTTTGGAGAAGAAAGTGCTTCTGCAATAGAAGACAAGGATCAAACTACCTATAATGGAAAGAGTGACTTGGGTAATCTTCCTATGAAAAGAGAAAGTTCAGAATTTCTTATACAGGAAATAGAAGAAGTAAACATAGCAGAAAGGGAGGTTGTACATAACATCCATTTGGCAAAATCACTAAGCAAAGAAGAAAAAGATAGATTCATTCATTTTTCAAGCAATGACCTATCAAATTTGTTTGGTCCTATGCAAATATGCGAGGATTAGACTCTGAGTTAGTGTTGCATCATTTACCTTTAATACCAGGAGTTAAACCTTACAAGCAAAAATTGAGAAAAATGCATCCAAGTATTGCATTACTGGTTAAAATAGAACTACAAAAGTTGCTGGATGTAGGTTTCATTAGACCTATTGATTACACAGAATGGATATCCAACCTCGTACCTATGACTAAGACCACGTGAGGAATAAGAATCTATATGGATTTTTGGGATCTAAATAAAGCTTGTCCTAAGGATGACTTCTCGCTACCCAATATTGATATGATAGTTGACCTAACAGCTGGAAAAGAAATGCTATCCTTAATGGATGGTTTCTCAGGATAAAACCAGATTAAAATTTCACCAGAAGATCAACATAAAATGACCTTTACATGCCCATGGGGAACATACTGCTGGAATGTGATGCCATTTGGTCTCAAAAAATGCCGGAGCAACATACCAAAGAGCTATGACAATGTTGTTTCATGACATGATCCACAACATAATATAAGATTATGTGGATGACATATTGGCTAAGTCATAAATAAGAGAAGGTCACCTCATGGTCCTTGCATAGATATTTGATCGGTTGGAGCAGTATAATGTCAGACTAAACTCGAAGAAGTGTGTGTTCAGTGTAACAGTAGGTAAACTGTTAGGGTTCATAGTATTGAACATAGGAATTGAAGTAGACCCTACCAAGGTCAAGGCAATCATTGATATGCCACCTCCGTCAACACTTAAATAACTCAGAGGGTTACAAGGAAGACTGCAATCCATAAGGAGATTCATAGCACAATTGACAGATAAGGGTCACCCATTCCAAAATTTACTCGTGAAAGGAGTTACTTTTAAATGGACACAACAATGCCAGGAAGCTTTCCAAGCTCTAAAAGGTTATCTTGTAAACACACCAGTGTTAGTATCACCTACTTTAGGAAAACCTCTATTGTTATACATATCAACAACAAAATCAGCTCTAGGAGCTTTGTTGGCACAACATGACGACAAAGGAAAAGAAAGAGTCATTATTATATAAGTAGGACTCTGATTGGCTATGAGCTTAATTATACCCCTATAGAGCAACCATGCTTAGCAGTAATCTTTGCATCCCAAAAGCTCAGACATTACATGCTATCTCATAAGGTACAACTCATTGCACACTTTGATCCACTCAAGTACCTATTGAGCGGAGCAACATTGACCAGGCGACTACCTAAGTGGGTGATGAACTTGAGTGAATTTGACATAGAGTACATAGACAGAAAGGTCATTAAAGGACAAATTATAGCAGATTAGTTAGCAGAGGCTCCTTTACAAGACAATCATCCATTACTCATAGACTTTCCAGATGAATCAGTGTTTACATTGACAACATCTTTTAGGTGGAAATTATACTTTGATGGGTCATATACAATTCATGGATCTGGAGCAGAGATTCTCTTCATTACTCCTCAAGGGGATTCTATACCTAATTCATTTAGGATAAATTTTTTGTGCACAAACAATATAGTCGAATATGAAGCTCTTCTCATATGACTTTGTATAGCTATACGGTGGAGAATACAAGAATTACAGGCCTATGGTGATTTACAATTGATTGTAAACCAAATCAATGATGATTACAACATGAAGGATGAAAAAATCATGCCTTATAAGAAGCTAGTAGAAGATTACAAAGAGTACTTCAACAAAATCACCTTTGAACAGATCCCAAGAATACAAAACAAGGCAGCAGATGCAATGGCTACCATAGGATCTCTAATGAATATGCCTGCTAATGAAACTTAGTTTGAGTACATCATAGAATAGTTGATGCTACCGCCTTATGAGACTCCTTCAACAGAACATGTATGTACAATTGTGGGTCCAGAATCACCTTGGTATAATGAAATATATATATTTACACACTTAATACATGTCACTGGATATGTCCAAAAATCAAAAGAAGACATTTATTCATCAAGCATCTAGATACACCATTATAGCTGATACTTTGTATAGAAAGGGTTTCGATGAAACTCTTCTCTAATGTTTGGATGAGAATGAAGCACACCTTGCTTTAAAGGAAGTCCATGATGTAATTTGTGTGGCTCACCAAAGTGGTTCACCATTGTCAAATAAATTGTTGAGAACAGGTTATTACTGACCAACTATGGAAAAAGACGCTTACAAATATGTACAAAATTGTAAACAATGCCAAATGCATGGAGACCTCATTCATGCACTAGCACAAGATCTTCAACCCATTACATCACCATGGCCATTTTCACAATGGGGATTAGATCTAGTGGGTAAAATCAACCCTACTTCATCCAATGGACACAAGTTCATATTAATGGCCACTGAGTACTTTACAAAATGGATTGAGGCAATTCCTCTTACATACACCATTGGAAAGTAGATATCAAAATTCATGCTCAACTACATTATATGCATATACAAAGTTCCAATGTGCTTTGTGATAGATAATGGACATCCACTTAAAAACTAGGAAGTGAAAGAGTTGTGTGACAAATTTAACATACAACAGAGATTTGCCACACCATATTATCCACAAAGCAACGGACAAGCAGAGGCTACAAATAAAACAATATTGAAAATTCTCACGAAAGTTGTCACTAACATAGGACAGGACTGGCATCTTCAATTAAATCCCGCTCTTTGGGCTTACAGAACAGGAGTACGCACACCTACAGGAGCAACACCATATTCCTTGGTCTATGGTATAGAAGCAATACTCCCCATTGAAATAGAAATACCATCTCTAAGAGTTTCCTTATAGAACATCGTATCAGAGGAAGACTACAGGGTAGCAAGGTTACAAGAACTAGAAACCCTTGATGAAAAAAGACAAACAACGTTCAACCATTTACAAGGATATCAAAACAGATTGAGATGTAGTTATAATAAAAGAGTCCACCCATGAACTTTTCAAGTGGGAGATCTAGTCCTTAAAGAGAATCAAAGGAACCTAAGAGAATGAGAAAAGCCAGGGAAATTCAAACCTAACTGGCTAGGTCCTTTCATCATAACATGGGTTATAGGCAATGGAGCATATAATTTGGCAACCATGGAGGGAGATCCACTGTTTGACCCTATGAACAACATGCACCTTAAATGATATTATACCTAAGGGATGTGTAGTTTAGGTTTTACTTTCTGCATTGTATATCATATCGTTCAAAACACTGCATTACATATAGTTTCTTTTCCAAATGCATCACATTCTATAAGATTCTGCATTTTCATATAGCATCATCAATAAAACAAGGCAATTGTTCAAGTTTATCATTCATTTGCACTCAAGAGAAACAAGGGCCATCTCCTTTCTTAGATATTTGGACATGAAGTCTTTGAGGTCCTAAGGTCATTCATTTACAACATTACCCTATGACAACACTTTACTTATGGTTTGGTAGTGATTTCACTATTTGAGACTTGTTAACCCAAAATCTATCAATTGCTATATCTCAAACACATAATAAATCTCTAATTCATTCTAGACACCTAGTTGATCATATGACTAGGGAAAAATCTAAAATTCTACTTCAGTGTTGCTGTAATTATCACACCCAAGTAGGTTTCATTACTTACAAGTCAGGGCAAGAAAATCAAAAGAAAAAGAGCTATGCCAAATATTCATCTCAAGGCCAAAGAGCAATGATATATAACTGAAATATCATGTATGAAAATGCAATAAAAAGCTTGACTATGGGAACATGCAAGTAACTCCATCAGGGCTATGAACGCCTACTAGCAACGGAGCAATATTTGAGAAATTACAGTCTATAACCTCATTGGAGCTCTCAAGGCTTGTTGGCAGCGAGGCTCTATTCGAGATTCTTTTGAAGCTAGAATAATCCATGTAGCTAGTCATATAGAATGCTAAGGGTATTTAGTGAGCACAAGAGTAGGAATTAACTCATCTGCACACACATGGGCAAAAGAAGATCAAAGTTTCAAGAACCAATAGAGAAGTTTTCCGCGTCTCCATTTCTAAATCCTAGTCACTAAGTGTGTTGATTTGGATGTTCCAAAGGGCCTTAGGGATCTATTGATCGCTTATTTATGAAATGTTTTGCACCTCTATTTCAATTGGTGTATTACAAATGCTAAAAAAAAACACAGTCAACCTTGTTCGAATAGGAAATGCATCTTCATCATGCATATTGCATTCACATAGGGCATGTCAAAAATTCATTTGTCTTTACATACATTCTGCAGATCATCATGTCATATAGGTCTGCAAACTGGGGGCATAACTGAAAAAAATCCTAAAATTCATACAAAGTCTTGAAAAAATCCTAACAATCATATACAATCCACAAAATCCAAAAACATCAAAAAACTCAAAATCCAAAAACATTGAAAAACTCAATGTAGTCACATAAATCTGTCCATTTTAATTAAATGAATATTTAGTATTTATTTGATTAAAAATCCATTGGCCATCAGTTAATTAAATTAATATTTAATTAATTCATCTTCAAACATTCTCCTATTAATTAAATAAATTATTCAATTTATTTTAATTCATTCATTCAACCAAATTCACACTCAATTAAATGAATAAATACTATTTATTCAATTTAATCCTCTTTCCTCTTTTAAATAAATTAAATAAAACATTTATTTAAATCATAAATCCCCCCCCCCAACTTGCATTTTCCTACAAATGCAAGTTGCAACCACAAGTTGAAATAAATTAATTTTATTTTAATTAAAATCCTATTTTCTCTCACCCACCAAACCCACTTGCAATCCTAAACCCCTTCTAGATTCTTCTAACCTCTTTCTAATTAGCCTAATCCACCCCCTAATTATTTTCACATTCCTAAGCAACTTGGAGTCACTTCTCAAAGACTTAAAAGTCTTTGAAAAACATTAAATGTTTTGTGTGTTCAACAAATTAACCTCTAAAGTCTTCCAAACCATTTATGGCTCTTACATGACCATTTATGGTTAACCCCTAAGTCAACCCTCATGTGACTCATGTGTCTCCTCAAGCATTTATTTCTTTGACCATGGTTATCCCTTTAACCTTTGCACAAGAGTTTATCTATTGGATAAAAGCTTTATTCTTTGAATAAATAATTTATTCACTCAACCCAACTTTGACCTTAACTCCTAAGTTAACTCTCAGGTCATGTCAAACATTTAATGCTTATTCCCTCTCCTCTCAACCTATCTCATATTGACACTTGTCATCCTGGGATTGGGTTGAAAGCCATCACATGGATTGAATATCATTTAATCCTGACCCTTGTTGAGATTACTCAATCCCAACCATCCATTGCTCCATTTTTCCTATAAATAGAGCTCATTTTTTCATAATCCAGATCTTAAAAACTTGTATGCATTTAATCTATAGGCATTTCTAGAGAGCATTTAACATCATATTCACTCTTTTGGTTTAAAATCAATTAGTTAATTAGATAAATCTCTCATTTCAGCTTTAATTCACACTTGCATAGCATAAGTTATAAGCATTGTCAATCTTGAACCTCCATAAGCATCCATAGTACAAAAAGCTACTAAGAGCTACACTAATTTGGAACTTGGAGAGGAGAGGAACAAAGGAGAAGGAGCTAAGAGCATGTTAAAAAGCATTTGGAGATGTCTCGTTGTATTTACTTCCATAGTTAAATCCTTTATCATGTTTTTAGTGTCTCTTTTGATATGTCTGCTTAGATTAGTTTTTGGTTGATTAACACTAACGGTTTCTTGTGTTTTTGTGTGTTATACGACCACAAGTTTTAATCTAACACTTGTCCATTTCGCAGAGCATCACTCAAAATCCAAAAACATTGAAAAACTCAAAATCCAAAAATAGTGAAAACCATAAAAATACCAAAAACATCCATATAATGTCTAGAAAAATCAATCAAAAACATCTAAAAAATGTCCTAAAAAAATCAATCAAAAACATTCAAATATTGATCTACATAATCCAAAAACATCGAAAAAAACTCTTGGAAAAGAACTAAAAATCGAAAATTAGTCAATCAAAAAACTTGCAATAAAATGTCTAATGAGAAACAAACACCCTAGCAGATATCCAGCAAACACTTCACACGAAGTTAACAAAGGATACAACTATCCAGTCAAACATCTGCAATCAACTGATCAAACTATCTTATTAATCGTATCATATCCATATCAAAATGATCATTATTTTGTCTTAAACAAAAGAGGATACACTCGAAATCAGACAGGTCAGTCTTAAATGGGGTCCGTAACTTTCTGAGATCAGACATTATCAACCATCACATCAAGCAATTGAGAAGGAAGGCACAAGGTCAGTATAGCTGCTGAATTTTGTCTGGGTCAGTCTTTATCTTTTATCATTTGGCAACATATATTGTTCCTATGCTACTCAAGGATGTCTATAAGTGACTAGAGGAGCTATGATTGGCATTATCTTTTTCTTTGTTTGTTGTTTGTGGTGTGAACCGATGAAATTCTAGGAAAATTGCTCTAGTGGATGTCTGTGATAGGAGCATCCAGCTATTAGATGCCATACATACCTTGACCCCTAGCGTAATTCCCAGAATGGAGGGTTCACTCCTTGTCTACTACGTGTTTGTTTCTACAATGAGATATCTTTACATCTTGGTTCCTTATACCCCGTTGTGCTAAGCTTCATTGTTCAATAATAAGGCTTAGTGATGAATATATATTGACGCAATAAAATATGTGACACAGGTTCGTGATTCTTTCAATTTCATTCTCATCTCATTTGCTTATTGATAGTTTGGTGATTTCTCATCTTCTTTCTAAATCACATTCTTTTTAACATTCTTTCTATCATCAATTTTTCTCTCTATCATATAACTAACATTTCTTCAAGGTGTATTAGATTATAAAAATTGGTTCAACCATTATCATACAAAAACAAAAAATAGATTCCATTGTATTCATTATAGATTTCATAAACATTCAAATAGAAAACATTGCATTCATCATAGTTTCCATTACATTCATCATAGAAAACATTGCATTCATTATAGATTTCATTAAACATTCATAATAGAGTTCATTCCATTCACTAGCATCATTAATACATACATGTACTACCATTGCATTCAGAATCATATAGAATCAAATAGATATGCATCACAAAACTCATAGCATAATATAAGAATACATGGAGAACAAAACACAAATAGATCACTACCAAAACCCGCATATCATATATATCTACGACCCAAAAATGGTAATGTGTACGAATACAATAAATAAGCCCGAAGGCTTAGATAACATGATAAAAAATGTCTCAATCAACACTACCTCTGTCAGTAGGTGGATCTTGTCCACTAGATCCTACCCCAGGATGTCTATGTGGTCCCATAATGCCACCACTACTAGTCCGTCGTGAAGTAGATCTACTTGATCTCCTCCCCATAAACGCACTAAAGCTAGGCTCTCTCTGACCCTCAGGGATGGCTCTCTCATATGCCTGTCGATAATAAATAGCCTCTTGCGCATCTATACCTGCTCTAAAAAGCTGATCAAAGGCATCCATGGTGATCTGACATCTTCGGACTGCCTCATCTCTCTCCCTTTGGAGACGATCTCTCTCGACCTCAAGGGCACCATAATCTGCATGATAGGTCTCCCACTCAAAATCTCGTCTAGTGACCTCATCCTCTAAACTCTGGACCCATGCTCTAAGAGTTTGCAACTCATCCTCCTCACCCACCTGTCCTCTCCCACCCTCTGCAGTAGGAACATCCTCCAGCTCTGGTATATCCTCATCATCATTTTCATCCTCGCTGCTCGATGACTCAAAAGAATCATCGCTATCCTCACTGCTAATAGACTCAGTGTCTCCACCAATTTCTACATCCTCATCTCCCTCACCTCCTCCCTCATCTCCCCCACCTCCTCTCTCAGCTCCACCCTCTCCTCCTCCTCTGGCTCCCTCCCCTGTGACTATCCTCAACCGTTGTCTAGGATGCCAAATATGTTGTGCTGTAATCGGAACAATAGGATCAGTAAGTGGCACTTGCTTGTCCCTAGCAAACCACGCATCATACTCCACCGTCATCCCTAGATCTGCTGCACCTCTACCCCAACCCCAGAGTAATGGCTGCAGAGCATCAAACTCAGCAGAAGCAACATGTGGTTGTATACACACACCCCAATTAGAAACCTCCCGAGATACACGAGCAAAGTAAGCAGTAACCACAGGTGTCACCTGTACCTCACCGAATTGTCTCAAAACCTGCCCTGGAAGATACATCTCGATAATCCACTGGGTCTCAAAGGTCCTACCGATCAGATATCTCTGCTATCGACAGAAAGGCAAGTGCACTGCATCATCCTCCCAACCGAGGCAATCTAAGTATGGTCTCCAAATAAAATGCTACAAAATGTCAAACTGATGTCTCCAATACAAGGTGTTCCCCGAACCCTTGTGTCTAATACCTGCTATGTACCTGAAAGCATAAGGCTCCCCAGGCTGCAAATCAACATGAATAACAGGCCTAGGGAAGTGTCACACCACAACTGATAGATCAGTATCCTAGATACACAATACCGTGCATCTGATAGTATAACATGGCTAGTAGACAAGGACCCCACGTATGCAATTGATGATGAACAATCATATCATGGAGCACTCTGCCCCATCCAACTAGAAATCCATGACCTCATCTGTCAGGTAAAGGTAAACCACTGACAACATTGCATAATACAATAGTCATATCGTCATAGTCTAATCGAGCCCAAGGGATGTCATAATGGTCACTAATCTGCAAATCATGTATCTCACACTCGAAAAGTGCACATAGTCCAGTAATGCCATCATCATGGTCATACACAACTCTCTCACCATGAATCAAAATACAGAGTATACGCCATACATCCTCTAATGTGATAGATGCCTCACCAGTCAGAAGATGGAATGAACAAGTCTCTGAGTGCCACCGCTCTATCAAAGTTGTAATCATGGCCCTGTTGGTCGTAACCTCTAGCAAGTGTAAAACATGATATAGACTAAGCTGATGGATATGCTCAATCTCCTCATCAAGTAAGTCTGCATGAAGATCAAGTCCACTGGGTTTGCTCTGTTGATAGTATAACACTCCAATGTTCTCTTGCAATGAGAAAATATTGAAAATATCAGATATCGAATCACAAAAAACAAAAAATATTTCAAAACTCATGACAAAAATTACATGTACAATGAATGTGTGAGAGTTATTACTAATGCAGTACAATTATGACTCTTGCATGACATTTAAAGCTAATGCATAATGAAATGAGCGCATGCGTTATATTGGACACTATTGCGTAAAGAAATGAGCGAGTGCGACATGTTTTACACTAATGCGTAATAGTTATGACGCATGCATAGCATTTAGAGCGTTTGCGATACATTAACAACGAAAGCGTAAACATCGACAAGCGATTGCGTAGCACAATGGAAAAATTATCACTAATTTTTTTTTTGGAAAATAGCAAATAACAGGTAAAAAATCAAGAAAAATTTGAAAAAATACCATGCTACTAGTCCCAGGAGGTCTCTGATATGAACGTACTTGGCCAGACAGATGCAATCGAGCTCTATAACTAGCCATGATGATCAAATACTCGAAAGAAAGCACACAAATTGCAAAGAAAACCAAGAAATTACCAAATATCAAATTAGCAAATGAAAACCTAAAAATCTCTATTTATAGCTCAAAATTAGGGTTTTTTGACACCTCAACGCCCGTGGTCCCCACCAGCTTAAAACACCTTGTAGCCTACTCAAACGATCTCAAAATTGCATGAAACTTCACATGCTTGCTCGTTACACTATTATCGAAAACATGGTCTCAATTTTTGAATTTTCTGACCACCTTTTTCGAGGGGGCATATTTACACTATATAGCAGTACCAAGGCAAAAAAGTTTCATTTTCTTTGAAACAATGTCATTTCAACTTTGTCTCAAAGAGGGGCAAATATAGACACCTAAAAATGTCTCATTGATCATGTACTAATTATTCTTCTAATTAGTTAAATAATTCTTTAATTATTTAATTAAGTAAATTAATCTTATTATTCTTATTTCATATTTCCTCATAATCTTACTAATTATTCTATTTTCTATTCTATCATCATTTAATCATTTTAATCATTTTCTAATGTTAATTAAATATTTATTATTTAATTAATTATGGTTAATTCCCCAATTTAAATAATCTTAAATAAATTAATTCTCAAATTCTATCTCTAATCATCCAATCATCAATGCTTTTCTAAATATTAATTAAATATTTGTTATCTAATTAATTATGATTTATTCCTTTAAATTAAATAATCTTTATTATTTAATTAAAGTCCATTTTTAGCATAATTAAATAATTTTTTTTAAATTATTTAATTGGCTAATTAATTCTTCCATTTCCAAATCCCCAAATTCTAATTTCATTTAATTTCTTATTTCTTCTAATTTCTTCCAAATTCAATTACATGTGCATGATTTCAAAAACCAAATTGAAAATCAAAGTCAAGTTCTAAATATATTCAAATACTAAATTGAATTAAAATAAATTCAATTATTTGAATAAATTTCATGGAAAAATTAAATTGAAAATCTAACTCTAAATGCAAGCACATGCTAGATTAATTAATTAAATCAATCAATTAATTAAATCAATTAATTAATTAAATCAATCAATTAATTAAATCAATTAATTAATTAAATCAATCAATTAATTAAATCAATTAATTAATTAAATCAATCATTTATCTCTCCAATCTCTATTTTCATCTTTTAGTTAGCTTTTTCTAAATTAAGCTTTCTTTATCATCCTCTTTATTTCCTCCAATAATTCTTTTTCTTCCTTCAGTCAGCTTTTTCTCAATCAGTTGACTCCATTAATCTATTCAATCTATTGAGTTTCACTCCTACAATCAGTAGTTCAACTATCAATTTTCATGTGAGCTCACCTGAGTTCCACCTCTTGGTCAATTTGTTCTGAACCTTTTAATCAATCTTCTCCAAAAATCTATAAATTGAGCATTCAATCTCCATTTTCAATAATCACAAACTTTGAATCTTTGTGTCACTTGTAGGTTACCAGTGCAATATCTGAGAGCCATCATACCACAAAGAAGAGAAGAGCAATGGAAGCTATATGCAATCTTGGAATAGGGAGTTTGATTTGAATTATTTTAATTCCTATTTGTTTGATATTGCAGTATTTCATTGTCTTGTTTGTTAGAATACTTTGATTAGATAGGGATTCATGATTTCCCTTCAATTCTAATTGATACATTGTTATTAAGATGAATTTTACATACGATATAAGGTATAATCATTTTAATTTAATTTAAGGATTTCACTTTAGATTTCTATTTCTTTATCATCATTTTTGTAGGGTTCATTTTGATTGAGGCAATTCCCTATACAACCCAACACCATTTTTCTCTCATTTTTGTGTAAAGCTAGGGTCGAAAACAAGTTTCAAGTTCAGACTAAAGATACAAGAGCGTAGTGAAAATAGAATAAGGACTAGTGAGACAAAATTTTAGTAGAGAACAATAGGACACTGACAACTAGCACTCTATTCCACTAGGACTAGGGCACCTTGAACCATAGTTCAAGTGGTTTGACCTAAAAATTGACTAGAAGGAAGTTCAAAAGTTACTGAGATCAATTTGATTCATGTTGTAGACCCGAACACCTATCAATACTAGGGCACCTAGGTACAATGTCAACCCATTTTCAACTTAGATTTTAGAGACATGTTCCTCTCTACATCCCCTTTCACAACTGTACATTTTAGTTAATTTCTAGATTTGCATATGTTTGTTTATGTTGTTTATTATCAATTTTGCACTATTTAGTCTAGTTCTTTGCATATATCTTATCCAAACAATCAATCAAAAAAGGGGAACAATAAAAACCATAAGTGCCATATTTCCCAAGGGTTTGTAGTTGGGCCTATTGGTTGTTTTCCAATGTATTTGGTGGGATTGGGTTTGATTCCTAGTTTGCATGTTTAGACTAGTGAACTCCATTTCTACCACATTACATTTTCATGAACTCGACGTATTCTATGCTTGCATTATTTCTAATTTTTAGTTTTAAATTTGATCTTTGCATGACATTTTTAGAATATTCATTACATACATTGCTTGAACATTTTTGTGGTTATATCATTGTTGGTTAATATGACATATTAGTATCATGTTTGATCATAAGTGCATTTGATTAAATGCAATTGTTATCTTCTTTTGCTAGTTCAATTTCAAGTTTTATTCAAGATGTTCATGATGTTCCATTTTATGCGTATGATGATAACTTATCTCTTCCTTCCATTCATAGCTATGATTTACCCTCTCCCAAATTTGGTCCCACCCATGAGGATATTTTGGTGCAAGAAGAGATTATTAACACTTCTTTTAAAACCCTCTCTCTTAAGGATGAAGCTTTGAAGAATGATATTGATCCTTCTCCTAAAGTGTACCTTCCCTATGGAGGTCATATGGTGCAAGAGGATGATATTTTGTATACCTTTCCTAGTGATACTTTACCTTCTCTTCATTTCAATTATATCCCTTCTAGATATGAAGCATGAAAGAGCTATGTTTGTCCCTCTCCTAAAGTTTGTCTTACTCATGAGGATACCTTAGAGCAAGAGGATGATACCATCAAGCCTTCCCTTCTTGAAACTTTGTGCACCATTCACTTTGATGACACCCCTTATAGAGATGAGGTATTGATGAATCATACTAGTCCCTCTCCCAAAATAGATCCTATTTATGAAGATATTTTGGTGTAAGAAGAAAATATCACTAACAATGTTTTCAATGCTCTCTCTCTCTCTCTCTCTCTCTCTCACACACAATTTCATTCATGTGTCTGGTCATGTGAAGCCTAAAATCTTTGTCAACCTTCATCAAAATCCTTAACCTCAAACCAAACCAATGATTATTGTTAAAGGTATGGTGAATCATCAACTTGATTATCATGCAATAGATAACACATATAACACTTGAAACAACAAGAAAGATTCCAATGTTCTTCTCCCTTCCCAACCTTTTCTTCCTCCAACCCCTTATCTGTTACAACATGTTGGTAAGGAATATGACCTCGTTGAGTGACTCTGTGCCATTCCAACTAAGATATCCCTTTGGTATTTGATTCAAATTTCACCTACATACCATAGGATGCTCCAAGAAGCCTTATAGAACATAGGTGTCTCACCTTCTCTTAGAATGAATGATGGAGCAACCATTCTTGATTGTATGAATTAAAATAAGATTGATATTGTGTTTTCCCAAGATGAGTTACCTTCTTTGGAAGTTCAAAATAGTATGATCCTCTTATTAGAATTGTCCTCATCAATGGCAATATTATAAGACAAACTTTAGTGGATAATAGATTATGCCTTAATGTGTGTAGCATAGACTTGTTGCATAAAATCAATGTGGATATTTCTCTTATTCAATTTGATTCTCTTTTTATTTGTGGCTTTGATAATATTGGTAAGTACTAGTTAGGTACAATTATATTGCCTATTGAATTAATTCATGTAATCATAACCACACTTATCCATGTCATGCTCGGTATTCTCACATATTATCTTCTTCGAGGTAGACCTTGGATTCATTATATGTAAGTGGTCCCTTCTACTCTTTATTGTAATCTCAAGTTTATCTAGAACAATGAGGTGTATAACTTAGAGGGTGATAATGTTTCAAAAGATTGTTGAGATTCATACTTAGTAAATTGAAGATAAATGCAAGGAAGGAGACCTCCAATCCATCTTAATTTCTACAAGTCATAGCAGCTTAGCTTTAGTTTCTTCTCAAGACTTCTTCTATAAGTCTTTTCTTCTCCTCATTTCTATGCCAGTTCTCTCTTTTTGCTTGCATTCTTAGTGAGAAGCATTGTAACTCAGTCATTTTATTCAGTATTTTCAGTTTGTAACAGAATTCCTTTCAATATTCAATAAAAGAGCAATTTTTTCTTCTCAATTATCTGGTCTTGTAAACCTTTGAATATGTCTTATTTATGAACTATTAAGACAAAAAGATATCATGTTGGTGCAGGTTATAGTTTGTGTTTGTTAGTTTCAGGCAATTTTAGGCTGTGAAACATTGTTTCCTTCCATGTAAGTGCTGAAATAAAACCTTTATATGAAACATTTATGCAGTACATGTTTAAATTTCAGTTATAAACATTAAACCCTCTTTGTTTAAGGTTAATTGTGAGTTTACGATAGTGAATAGAATCAAAATCATTTAGGTGCATCACCTCATGTTATCTTTAGAATTTCATTTTCAGCATTCTCTATATCCCCTTTTCCAAGTCAAGTTAATAGTTTTAGGAGGTGTTTTCAAAGGGAACCAACCCTTCATTTAGAGGTTGATTTCTATTATAGGCTACCCAAAGGCCTGGAAATCATCCCATGTTTCACAATATTGTTGAGTTTCATACTTAGCATTCAAGGCGCACTCCTCATGACAACAAATAAGAAATTACAAAGTTGTTTGCAAATGAAAACAAAATCTCAATCTCTTTTGATTTCTTCAATTCTTTCTCCAATACAAACAAATGCACCATATCCTATTAAAGATAGTCCTTCACCTAAAGAGGCATTCTTAGACTCAAATGATATTGGGGGTCATTAGACTGTACACCCTCCTTCATTTAGAATATAAAGTCCCCGATTTTAAAATTGAAGCCTCAAAGGAGCATAGTGTGTCATTTGTTCAAGCTTCTTCTAAATCCATTCCAACTTATTCTAACAAATCTTGATGTTGATTGATGCTCTTTAGATTTGAACCCAAATAAAACTAAGAGTCAATCCTCTCCTTTTAACAATTCCACACCCATTGAAACTCCTACATTTGATTTAAAAATATATTATGGAGCTGGTTTAAAAATCATTTCTAAGAATGGATACAATGGCCATGGTTTAGGATGTGTATAACAAATCATTGAGGCTCATGAGAAATCTACATCACACTTTTCCAAAGAAGGTTTAAGTTTCCAACCTTCTCCCATTGTTAAATGCACCTATATCTTCTTCTTCCAACTTCTCATCACAACAAGAGAGTATTTTATATGAGCTTCTTAAAGCCAACAAACAAAGAAAAAATCATAAACAAAATCAAGACAATCCTTTTTTTTGCAAGTATCATTAAATCCATGGACATTCCACCAATGAATGACATGATTTGAAGATTAAAATTCACCGACTTTATAATTGGTGACATTCAAAACTAGGCACCAATGAGCTGTACCCTCATGTTATCCCTTCTAAATAACATGTATGACCTATTATGTGTCTCCTCACTATGTCACATTGGTAGCTTACCTTTTGGGGGCTCATTGTAATTCATGGTGGTACAATTTCAGGTGCAATCATACTTGGATAGCAAAATAATATATTATTTATTCTTGTCTCTACACTGGGGAGAAAGAATACTTCTTTAAATCATCTCCCTCTTTCTAAGGATTTACTTTACCTTTGTTGAGTTGTCTCTTTTATAACTTGATATCCTTTCTTTCATATAATTGTTTGTCTTTAATGTGAATGCTCTCCTTGCTTGGATGTATGTGTTCATTGATTAAGACCTCTTCCTTTCTTGAGATTGTACGAATTTTATGGATGATCTCTCCTTGGTGATATAAAGTGTGTAATCATTCATCAAGAATACCCTTTTTTTAGTAATAGGGAAGGTGAGCATTCTTGATCTCCTTCCCCTTTCTTAATTTCAAAGATTTCATCTTTATTAAATATCTCCTCTATTTTTCAAAGTTAGATTCTCTAGGAAAATATCTCTTCCTTCCTCTTTTATAGTCATGTATCCTTGATAAGGATCCCTTTAGATTTGTTTCAAGATATATCTTTTACAATTATCTCTTCTTTGCTTAAAGAAATAAATCTTGTACAAGGATATTTCTTCCTAGCTTGCAAAGCATGTATATTTTCTAAAGATATCTCCTTGGTGTTGAAGGTGTGTATCCTTAGTGTGGTTCTCTTTCTAACCAAAATAGAAACATGGAGGTATGTTGAGATCTTAAGGGGGGCATATCTAAGGCCTCCTCGTTGTTTGGTCTTGGTGTTGTTGTGCCATCACCTATTTTGCAGTAGATTTTTTAGATTATTTAACAAACATGAGGTTTTTCTTTGTAATCTCCCTTAGCATGGATCGCCTAATATAACACAACTTGCTAGCCAGTCGAATCCATAATGAAATCATGAATCACCCAACATAACACAACTTGTTGGCAAGTGGAATTCATATCTCTTCTCATATAGCTCATAGTAAACAACTCCTTACTAGACCTAGAAGCCATATGTTTTCATCTCTCCTCAATTGGTTTACATCCTTGTTCTTTCTATAAGTCCACTTGTGCTCTTGCAATAACATACCAAGAATGATATTAACTGTTGAGATATTTTTTCATCAAGGTCTCTTCAACTAGTTGACTTAGAACCTTTTACTTGCTTTAGTACTAACATTGTTTTCTTTGTGTATATTTGAAATGTATTTGCATGGATTGATAGGATCCTATTCTTGGGAGCTTGATCATCCCTCAAACTTAGTGTTATCCTCTCCTTAGTTTGTCTTTCTCTCAGATGCTCTATCTCTTCACTTCTACTTTGTCGAGAGTATGAGCATAACTTCATACACCCACTAAAGTGGGAACTAAATGTAGTTTCATAAATTGCACTCCTCTAATTATGAATTCAATTTCACACTCTCCTAGTACTTATTTTAATATTCCCATTCCTCTAAGAATTTTGGGACATTTTCTTGCCTTGAATTAATCCTCTATTCAAGAATATGAGTCATATTCTACTTTAAAATATCAACACACTCTTATTTGGACCCTTTTTTAAAGTGTGCCCTTTTATTTTATACCATTTTAAGATTATGTGGGTCCTATCTCATTTTGAAGTTCATTGCACTTTTCTCCCCACTTAAATATTGTCATTTTTCATATAAATTAAAGATCTAGTATAAAGGCCCTATTATCTCGCGACGCTATAAATTCACACCTATTTTGTCACAAATATGGCAAATGTTGAATAGTGTATGATGCTTTTTGCCAAAATTTTGAGGAGATAATATGTCAGCCTTAACATTTCTAGATATATCCTCAAAGTTTGAAAATGATTAGTTTAAGTTGGCCAAAAGGTGATTTTACCTTGAGAACCATATATAAGACACCACTCCCTAATGCATTTATTCATCTCATTATTATCCTATCATTCCAATTCAAGAGCAATTATTATTCGTTGAGAGTGGATTTGAGTTTAAGGAGCAACAAGCTACAACAAGGCATCTTCAATTATGTTTTCATGATGACTTTATGATGGATTTTATTAATATTTATTGTTATTGTATAAAAACAATGAGAACTTGTCCTACGAGCATTGCATCATCAATCAAAGATATAATCATTTCAATTTCATTCAAGTGTTTCAATTTAGATTTCTATTTCTTTATTATCATTGGTGTTGAATTGATTCCAACTCGAGCTTTGATTGAGGCAAGGCCCTATCTAGTTGAACACCATTTTTCCCTCCTTTTGTGCAAATCTAGGCTCAAAAATAGGTTTCAAGTTTAGACTGAGGATGCAGGACCACAATGTAGACAAAGATAGGACCAGTGAGACAAAGAAAAAGATAGTACATTGACAAGTAACACCCTCCTCCACTAGGACTAGCATGCCTAGTGCAATAGTCTAGGTGGTTTGACCTAAAAAATGATGAAAGGAAGTTTGGGAGCTCATGAGATCAATTTAATTCTTGTTCTATACCTAGACATTTGTCAGGACAAGGGTACCTAGCTACAATGTCTAACTAGTTTTAGCTTAAATTTCAAACAAAAGTTCCTCTCTGTATCCCCTTTCCATTTTTGTCTTGATTTGTCTATTTATGCTATTTATTGTCAATTTTTCTCTATTTAGCTTAGTTATTTACATCTATCTCATCCAATCAATCAACAAAAGGGGAACAATCAAAACCACAAGTGCCCAGCTCTCCCAAGGATTTGTAATTGGGCTTATTGGTTGTTCTCTAATGTTATTTGGTGAGATTGGATTTGATTCCTAGTTTGCATGTTTAGACTAGTGAACCCCATTTCCACTACATTACAAATATAGGAACTTGTGTAAATATTTTCTACTGACACTAAGAAATATTTATAATTTACATTGATTATTTATGTAAGTAGAGGTCACAATGAAAAAAATGGTTATTGTTTAACAATTTGAATAATAAGTAGGTGCATTGTAACTACCAATTTTAATTAACAAAGATTACACTCTATGAATATCCAATAAAAACTCTAGAGCTCACTATTTTAAAGTGTATGTTAATACCTCTATTTGGTTTGACTATTTTGTGTATTTAGTCTAGTAGAGGATGTGTTATTTGATTCAATGCTTTCCAATCGACTATAACAAAAAAATATTGCAAGTCATAAATCTCATCAAAACATGGTATAAGTTTCTATTTACTTAGCATAATTGACATGTATTACTACTGGCTTTTGTGTTCTTGTATATCTACAAATAATTGAGTAGAAAGATCGTGTCCACAAATTTGCATGTTTTTTAGGCATCTGTAAATTAAAAACATCCATATATGTCTAGTTGCATAGTTTACACATCATAAAGAGAAATCAACAACCATAAGTTCTTAGAAAATATTTTGAACCATATTTTTATTTATTCTAAATACCCTTATTTAGTTGAATTATTGATTCTATCCAAAGTGGTAGATGAAGTTTTGTTTGTTTGCTTCATATCAAATTGATCATGGCAAAATAAGGTTGTTAGTCAATTATGATTTTTTTGAAAATATTTCTAATAGAATTATTTTTTATTATTATCTAGATACTTTACTCTTTTTTGTGTCATGTTGGGCTTTCACATACATTGAACTAGATGATGTGCCTTGACTAGAATTCATTCTTTTAATTCATCTACAAAATAGTGTTTGCATGAGTTTTGTCATGTGTGTATTTTAATCATGAATACAATATAAATATGGATCACCTAATATAACACAACTTTCTAGCCAATGGAATCCATGATGCAATCATGAATCACCCAGCATAACACAATGTGTTGGCTAGTGGAATTCATATCACTTCTATTTATCTCTTCTCATATAGCTCATAGTAAGTAGCTCCTTACTAGACCTATAAGACATATGTTTTCTTCTCTCCTCAATTGGTGTACATCATTTTTCTTTCTATAAGTCCACTTGTGCTCTTTCAATAACATACCAAGAATGATATTAGTTGTTCAGACATTTTATCGTCGAGGTCTCTTCAACTAGTTGACTTAGAACCTTTTACTTGCTTTAGTACTAACATTATTTTATTTGTGTATATTTGAAATTTATTTGCATGGATTGATAGGATCCTATGCTTGGGATCTTGATCATTCCTCAAACTTAGTGATATCCTATCCTTAGTTTGACTTTCTCTCAGATGCTCTATCTCTTCACTTCTACTTTGTTGAGAGTATGAGCATAACTTCATACTCCCACTCAAGTGGGAACTAAATGTAGTATCATAAATTGCACTACTCTAATTATGAGTCCAATTTCATACTCACCTAGTACTTATTTTAATCTTCATATTCCTCTAAGAATTTTGGGTCCTTTTATTGCCTTGAATTAATCCTCAACTCAAGAATATGAGTCCTATTCTACTTTAAAACATCAACATGCTCTTATTTGGACCCATATTTTAAGTGTGCGCTTTTATCTTATACCATTTTAATCTTATGTGGGTCCTATCTCATTTTGAAGTTCATTGGACTTTTTACCCCACTTAAATATTGTCATTTTTCATATAAAATAAAGATCTAGTATCAAGGACCGATTATCTCGGAATGCTATAAATTCATGCCTATTTTGTCACAAATATGGCAAATGTTGAACAATGCTTGATGCTTTTTGCCAAAATTTTGAGGAGATAATATGTCAGCCTTGACATTTCTAGATATATCCTCAAAGTTGGAAAATGATTATTTTAAGTCGATGAAAAGGTGATTTTACCTTGAGAACCCTATATAAGACATCAATCCCTAATTCATTTCTTCATCTCATTTTTATCCTTTCATTCCAATTCAAGAGCAATTATTATTCTTCAAGAGTGGATTTGAGTTTAAGGAGCAACAAGCTACAACAAGCCATCTTCAATTATGTTTTCATGATGACTTTATGATGGATTTTATTATTATTTATTATTATTGCATCAAAACAATGAGAATTATCCTAAGAGAATTACATCATCAATTGAAGATATAATCATTTCAATTTCATTCAAGTGTTTCAATTTAGATTTCTATTTCTTTATTATCATTGGTGTTGAATTGAGTCCAACTCGAGCTTTGATTGAGGCAAGGCCCTATCTAGTTGAACACCATTTTTCCCTCCTTTTGTGCAAATCTAGGCTCAAAAATAGGTTTCAAGTTTAGACTGAGGATGCAGGACCACAATGTAGACAAAGATAGGACCAGTGAGACAAAGAAAAAGATAGTACATTGACAAGTAGCACCCTCATCCACTAGGACTAGGGTGCCTAGTTCAATAGTCTAGGTGGCTTGACCTAAAAATTTACGAAAAGGAAGTTTGGAAGCTCATGAGATCAATTTGATTCTTGTTCCACACCTAGACATTTGTCAGGACTAGGGTGCCTAGCTATAATGTCTACCTAGTTTTATCTTAAATTTCAAATAAAATTTCCTCTCTGCATCCCCTTTCCATTTTTGTACACGTTAGGATTTCCAAATCTTGATTTGTTTGTTTATGCTATTTATTGTCAAATTTTCTCTATTTAGCTTAGTTCTTTACATTTATCTCATCCAATCAATCAACAAAAGGGGAGCAATCAAAACCACAAGTTCCCAACTCTCCCAAGGATTTGTAATTATAGCATTTGATGTTTTGTTCCTAGAATTTGTATGGTACTAGCTTAGTATCTATTTTTGGATTTTGAAACAATAGACAATCATGTATAGGCTCTGCCTAGTAAAAGTCACCACAAAAAATATTGTTTAAACCACCAAAATGTTTAGTAGGTGTTCACATTATTTCATGCAATCTTTTATCTATGTAGTGATACAATCTTGCTCCAACTAATGAGATCTCATCTATAAGGATAATGCACATCTATTGATAATTATTATATCATATTATATATTAATATTATATGTATCCTTATCCTTATCATTGAGAAAAAGTTGAATTTTATGTGAATCTATTTTGAATACCCATGTTGCCACTGTAAATGTGTTTCAATGTAAACTTTATTTAGTATCTAGTTTAGATTAATTTAATAAAATATATATTATATAGTAGTTTTTGATTAAGTAAAGAATGTTAACCAAGGCATTGACCCTTTACATAGAAAGAACTATAAGCATCACCATAACAACACTAAAACAACACTTTTGCAACACTAAAACAATAGTCATCCAAAGATTAAAAACATACAAAGAGTTTGAAACAACAAAACAAGGGGGACCCCGACCAGAACAAAGACCAAAAAGAAAAGAACTAAGGGGCTGACTTGTGGACCCCAGTCATCTCAATGAACCTATTCCAGTCATTGTACAAAAAATTATAAAGCTCTTGGGCCTCCTTATCTGCATCATCAACAACAATGCGCTCTCGCAAGAGGGAGAGAGTCAATGCCGAGCTATGTAGCACCTACAGACAAAACTTGCTAATGCTAACAATTTGATTATCATGAACATCCATCATATGTTTGATCTCCTTTATCTCTTCTCAGATGGCCTTAGCATTCAGGAGTGGGCCTAAGTTGTCAATAGGCTTTAGAAGGTCATTGACCTCTCTGCTAATGTTCTGGAGTTGCTAAATGGTAGGGATCCCCTTGGGAATCTCTTCCTCCTCTTGATTGATAAAACTATCAACACCCAAATTCTCCTTGTCATCCTTGGTAGTCATCGTTGCCTTAGCCACATCATCCCTAGGCATAATAACAGTCTAGGCTCCAGTAGTGTTAGTGTCCAAGTCCACCATCTTCATAACCTTATCAGGGTCCACAAGGTTAATTTGGTCCACAGGTTCCTCAACAGACATAACATTCCCAACACTAGTAGGGGGCCCAGAAATACCTTCCTCAATTCCATGCATAGACACCTTAATATCCTCACCACCTGTCGACCCATACAGAACACCCCCATCCTTGCCATGAGTGTTATCCTCCTCAAAGTCAGAGACATTTTGAGATTTCATCTTCTTCTCTGAGGAACCCTTGGAAGAAATTCTACGGGACCTCCTCCTTCCTTTAGTATTAGGTGTAGGGTTTTCATCCTCCAAATCATCAAATGAAGAATTTTCAATCACAATTTGCTTATGTTTTGAAGTGGATTTCCCTTTGCCCTTCGTAGGAGTGTGGTTTTTATCTTTCCCAATTGAGGAAGAGGACACAAAGTGCAGGGCAATCTCTGTGATAGAAAAATTGGAGGGGAACTGAGGGGAAGCAAAGGCTTCATTCACAAATTGAAAAATTATGGGGAGAGTAAGGTCACTAGAGAAGGCCGTAATGGGATGCAAATCAATGAATGGGAGTTGGAAGACATGAGGTTCCTAGGAGGGCAGAGAGAGGTGAAAGTTGTATAACCTATATATGAGGCCCTCATGCAGAGGGATGGGCGAATTATCCCCATTTTTAGGGCACAGGGCTTCATTAATAGAAGCCTCCAAAGAATGCAGGAGAAAAAATGACAAGCAAAGAAGATTATTGTTGTGAAAATGGTTAAGCAGGGGCAAGTGATAGTAATAAAATACCTTGTAACGACCTTCTAGTGTGAAATACTTCATAATAGTCATACAAATCTAGTTCCAAGGGTGTTTCAACTCTTCTTTGGTGAACCCACGTTGAATTTTCACTGGTTCCTCCTTGCCCTTGAAAAATCTTTTCAGGCCCTCACTATTGGCGACATGATTGGTTCTCTTCCATCTTCTCCTATCCAAGGAAAGACCCATCGCCTGAGCAATAGTTTCCTTAGAGACATCAAAAGAGACCCCCCCAACAGTAACCCTTCTACTAGACCAAGATGCCGCAAATTGGATCGAGAGATGTTCATCATGGTCAGAGAGGCTTTCCATGAAATCTGCCACCCCTACCTTCAACACAGTAGTTCAACAAAACAAATTCATTTTTTAAGTCCTTTGGGTTGTCTAGTTCGTAACACACTATGTCTCCCCCCATAGTTTTAGTAGAGAGAGTGTTTTTAGTACTAGACATGAGTAGTGACACACAAGAAGTTTCAAAAGTATATCCCTTAGCGAAAAAAGAAACAAGTTTTTCACAAGAGTCAGAGATTTTAATAATGATTTGGAGATCAAGGCGCCTTATAGTGAAATTATTACCATAATTATCCTTGGGAGTAGGTGTGTGTGTGAAAAAAGTGAACCTGTAGCTGCAAGCACAACACTTCAATTAAGTCATTATATGCATGGTTAGTAATCAATAATCAATAAGAAATAAACCATAGCAAAGCGACTAATTGCCTTCTAAAAGATGTGAGTATAAGATTGCTCTCAGATTTTTATAAGCAATACCAGTGACTAGACTACACCAAGACGAAGGATTTAATCTATATGATATTAAGCTATATGGATGCAAGATGGATGAGTAATTCAAGCAAATTCAAGCAACAATGCATGCAAGCAATAATGAATGTAAAATGGATGCAAGTAAAAAAAAACACAATGATTTCAATGACTCCAGAGCGAAATTAGTGTGATAATAATTTCCAAGCGTGTTCTCAAAAATCTCTGGGGTGAATTGGAATGAGAGCTGAAGACTGAATTTATAAAGAATTACAAGAAGCTCAGTTTAGGATTAATTGAAAATAATTGAGAAATCAGGTTGAGTTAACCTTGAGATAGATTCCAATTATAGTTTAATTGAAATGCATTCAAATTAGAAGTCCAAGTTGCATTGGAAAATAATAATAAATTATTTCCATGCACATCTGATAAAAATAGATAATTCTTCAATTTAATCAAGAAAAGAGTTTTCTTAATGCAACTGAACTTCTTTTTCTGAAAATCTTTGAGTTCCAATTTTAGAGAATAATTCAACAATTCAATTAAATTGCTTTTCTGATTTCAAGTTCTAAATTTAGAAAAAGAAATAATATCTCAAGTTTGATTTCTCTCTCTCTTCAATTCCCTTTTTTTTACTTTTGTTTTGTTTCAATTCAACTCTTTGTAATAAATTAATTCATCTTTTGTAATAAATTAATCCTTTCGCATGATTGAATGGCAAATTTATTAATTAATTAAATATGCAAAGATATTTAATAAATTAAAATGAGATAATTGATCAAAATGATTATTCTTGAAATAATTCAATTAATTAAATAAATATTTAATTAATATTGAGTGGTTGATTTGCCATGTGATTTTTGATAATTAAGGAATTAATAATGTGCTCAAGATTGATTTAATTGCCTTTGGTTAGGACCTTGGTGATGTTGTCGAGATTAGGGGCCCATGGTTTAGATGACCAATTTTAGGGTATTACAGTAGGAAGTTTGTGAGAGCAATCAATCACCTCATGTAAAATGACCTTGGGCACGTAGAAAACCATCATGAAATCGAAATAAAATCGACTATCATGAATGCAAGGAAAATGTGGCACAAATTGCATGCAAAAACCAATCAAATCCATCCAACTAGGCTAGTTGATTTGCATGCGATCACACTTTAGATTCATCATAAAGAAAAAACCAAGGAAAGTGTACCAAAAAATAATAGTGGCGTACACCTCACTCTTAGTAGCCATGCTGGTAGTCCACCTCAGTAGACTGTTGGTGTTAGTCATCAAAGGACTGCACTTATTCAAATTTGAAAAAAAATCCTCCAAAGGCCCTAGAAAGGAAAGAGGAGAATGCAGTAGAGACCAAAGGAGAGCTTAATCATGAGGAGTAAGCTTAGTGCACTCTCCCTTAAAGAGGGTGTTAATAGTAGGAGGCAAAGAGTGGAGATTCCTCCAATATTTTATGCCTGAATCCATTAATCCGAGTGCTGCAAGAGCATCAACAACTTTATTTCCTTCTTTATAGATATGCATGATGCAAAAGGATTCAAGCCCTAAAATGAGTCTAAGAATATCTTTGACTATACCTTTGTAGCATCGTAAATTGTACGCACTTGCTAGGGTGGTACAATTTCACACCTAGTTTAGCACCCGCCTTGGTGCATTTTACATTTTGCATTGCATTTCTCCTTTAGCACTTAATTAATCAAATTAATTAGGTCTAAGGTCCTATTTCATTGTCCTCCACATCATAAAGTTGGGCCCTTTCGTTAAAGCGTGCCCTTTTCATTTTATTCCTCCAATACATCATTCAATCAAAAACCCTAATTAAGTCCTATTTTGAACTTGGGGGCTTGGTTTCGGGGGTCAAAACATCTCAAAATCACCTCTAACTTCGGGATTCTCTCTCTAATCATCATATTCGACGGCCCTGAAAATTTGGTGAAAAGTTGTCGGGACCATGGCGCCCGGAGTGCACATGGTCCCAAACATTTTTCTCGAAATTTTAGGAGCACAATCCAATCATAAAATAAAGCTTAACCCCAAGAAATTGGTGGGAGATTCAATCTCTAGGTCGGCCAAAAGACGAAATTACGACCTAGGGTTTCATACATAAGAGCTCTCTTTCTTCATTTGAAAGGATCCGGAATTTTATTTTCAAGAACCTCATATGCAGCGAAAGAGCAGATCTTTGAAGACTTCAACAACATTCAACATCCATCTATCAAGCATTTATCAATTTCATTCATCTATTTAGGGCTTGGAAGACATTGAAGAGCAATAAGAGATTACCGACTGAAGATTGGCTTGTACCTCTCCCTTGGGGGTTGGGTATGATTTCATATTGTTTTCATGTCTTTGTATAAGCTTCAATATATCACTTATTCATGCTTTAGATCACTTTGCATCTTGATTTAGAGCATTTACATTATCATTTACAAGCAATTAGTGTTTACTTTCTAGGTTGCTCTAGTTTGCTTATTTGCATTTTAGGATCTTGCACACACACAAGGTCTGCACACACAATACATTTTACAATACAACTTGGCTATTCGTGGAGGTGGAAATCACCGAAGCAGGGGTTTGAATAAGGCAAAACCCTATATAGCCGCCCACCATACCCTTTTCAGATATAAGTGCAGGTTTCGGGACTCGAACGATGCCGCAGGTTGCAGATCCAGGAAAAGAAGGTCGAGACAGCACTCCACACCAAATTGCAGAGCAAAAGACCAGGACAGGGGCGTGGGGCGCCCTGGTCCTACCAAGACAGGGGTGCTAGGTGCCCTGGTCCCTGGGACAGAGGCGCTGGGCACCCTGGTCCTCCTGACAGACAACATTTCCGACAGTTTTCCAGAGTGCAAGACAGCAGTTTCAGGAGCAGTTTCCGACACGATATCAGGACAGTGGCGCCCGCACCCCCGTCCCGAACATTTTCACTCAGATTTTGACTCCGGGTACGCATTTGCATTCTTGTTTTGTCCTTGTGTTTACAGCTGTTCATTGTTTAATCTCAATTCTGCAATCTTGTTATTAGTTCATACATGCATTTTGGGATTAGGACTTGAACTTGCATCATTGTATCTTTCAATTACGACAAAGGAATAGAAATCCTAATAGGTAGCCCGTGGCTCTCTCTTTCACAAAAAGAAGTAGCCAATTGTGTGATACCTCTAGGCTCTTTCGTATTCCGTAATGTGTGTCAAAAGGTAGGATTAGGGCATGTTAACCTAGTCTCACTTTTTCCCCTACACATTTTGGTGAACCCGACGTGAAACTATCATTGCTTCCTCTTGCATTGCATTTGTTAGATATAGATCTAGATTTAGTGTGTTTTCATTTCATTTTCATTAAAAAAAAAAAAAAAAAAAGAGTGTGTTTCTTTGTATTGTGTGTCTAAATTTTATGCAACCTTTATTTCAAAATGTCAGACTTTTGTTTGCAAGATGTTCATGTTTATGATGATTATTATGAGTTTAGCCAAGATGAATTAGATGAATCTTTAGATGAGTTTTTGAACCCTAAAGATGCCAAACCCTCATTTTACCAAAAACTCATAAACCTTGTTACTATGCCATTTCGTTGTGATGAGAAAGATAAGTCGAATGGTTCCTCTCAAGGGTACATTCCTATCAACTCTTCCATTGAATCTAGTAACATGGTTGTTTTCAATAATCCCCTCTATGAAGAGATATATCCTTTTGAATCAAAAGATAAACCTTTTGATAGCTATGATCATACTTTGTTGGATGATGCTCTTGATGACTTTGTGGCTTTATCAAAATCTTTAAACAAGAACAAGACTTCTAAATTGGTTAACATGATAAACCTAAATGGGCATAATAAGCCTCTCTTTGAAGTCCAAGGTGCTTATCCTTCTCCCACCTTTCAAGTTCCTAAATCACCTCTCCTTACTGTCCAAGGAGGGTATGATCATGAATCCTTTCTTACTCCGAATAAACCAATCATCACTGTGCAAGGAAGAAAACCTATAAGTCCTTATAGTTATGCCAAGCAATTAACTAGAGAGAGTTATCATGCGGTTGCCCATACTTATCACACCAGAAATAATAGGCAACCTAATCCTCCTCCTCTTATTCCAGTTTCTCTTCCTACTCCTCAACCAACTCTTCCACAAGCTCCTCGTATTTTGCAAGTTATGGGTAAGGAATATGATCTCATAGAACAACTTAAAGCTACCCCTGCTAAGATATCCCTCTAGGATTTGATTCAAACTTCTTCCGCTCATCATGGAATGTTACAAGATGCCTTGAAAGATTTGAATGTTCCTCCACCAAATACATCTAGTAATATAGCATCTTTGCTTAACTCTGTGATGAATCCTAAAGCTCAAATTGTGTTTACCCAAGATGAGTTGCCTACTAGTGAAATTCAACATCAATATGATCCCTTGATGATTGTGGTTATCATGAAAGACAATGCTATAAGATGAACACCAGTAGATAATGGCTCTGGCCTTAATGTGTGTAGCATTAATCTATTGCATAAAATGAATGTGGATACATCCCTCATTGAGCCTGACTCTCATCCCATTTGAGGCTTTGACAATGTGGCTAAGACTTCATTAGGTATTATCACCTTACCCCTCACAGTGGGACCTGTTACTTTGCCTACTCCTATCCATGTTATGTCGGGAAATTTAACATACAACTTGTTATTAGGGAGACCTTGGATTCACAGTATGCAAGCTGTCCCCTCTACATTGCATAGACAAGTTAAATTTGTGTATAACAATAAGACATATACCTTGATAGGTGACACTAATTTCCAAGCTTGTTTACAAACATCTACTTCCAAAGGGGGTTCTTCTAAGTCATCCCCGTCTAGTGATGACTCTTTAAACAAGATACCTATTGATGAATCCTCATTCTCTAATGATCAAAATTCTTTGGATGAGTCTGGAGCTCCTGAAGAAGATTCTTCTCGACTTGAATCTACACATAAGAAGGATTTTGATCCTGAGAAGGTTCTCACAGAAGACGATTGGGGATCTCTTGATTTTAATCCCACCTTTGTAGGTGAATATAAGGTTCCTTCTAGAGAGCTTAAGGTTGAAAAGAAGGAAGAAGCTAAAAATCAGTCAATCTTACCTGAACCTATGAGCAACAATTTTGTGGCCACTTCTCAAACTTCTTCTCCTCACACCTTTAATTTTGAAGAGTTTGATTCTTTGTCTTATGAAAAACCACCTTCTCTTTCTGAAATGGCTGATTGTTATGGTCATGGTTTTCACATTTTTGCTAAGAATGGGTATCATGGAAATGGTTGTGGTGCTCACGAACAAGGGATAAAGGTTCCTCTAGAGAATAAGCTTCACCATTATGCCTTTGGACTTGGCTATAATCCTTGCAAACGCACTAAAGCTTCTAAGAGACCATGTATTAGTGTTAATGCTATTTCTACATCTCTATCAATGCAACACCCTGAGTATATTGATGAGGATCCTTTGTGTGCCTGTGCTTTGGATGTTTTTCCTACCGATGATGCTTTAGCTGAGTTTTTAGGAGCATATGATACTCTTCCTCGTTATCATCACAATAGGGGACTCCCTTATTGTTTGAACACTGAAGCCTATTTTGGAAAAGAGATTGATAATGATGAGATTGTGAAAGAATTCCCTCAGTTAAAGGATACTCCTCAACAAAGTAATCTTCTCATAAGTGACACCACTAATGTTAAGATGGATCCTTGCAATGAAGAAAAAGTTATTAAAATTGGAAAATGTCTGGATGAAGAGGAACAAAAACAATATGAAGATTTATTGCATGAATTCATCGAGATCTTTGCTTGGACACACTCTGACATGCTTGGTATAGATCCTAAGATTGTTACTCATAATATTGTCTTAGTTCCTGATGCTAAGCCCGTGAAACAAAAGATTTGAAAAATGAATCCTAAGGTGGCTCTGCTTGTTAAGGCTGAGATTGAAAAATTATTGGAGGCTGGATTTATTCGCCCTATTGATTATTCCCCGTGGATTTCAAATATTGTCATTGTGGCTAAACCAGATAATAAAATAAGAATGTGTACCGATTTTCGAGATTTAAATAAGGCTTCTTTAAAAGATGATTTCCCTCTTCCAAACATTGACATGATAGTTGATTCTACGGCAGGACATGCCTTGTTATCCTTCATGGATGGTTTTTCAGGATACAATCAAATTTACATTAACCCTCAAGATCAATTCAAAACCGCTTTCACCACTCCTTAGGGTACATTTTGTTGGATAATGATGCCTTTTGGACTTAAAAATGCTGGTGCAACTTATCAACGAGCGATGACCCTTATCTTTCATGATTACATGCATAAGATTTTAGAGGATTATGTTGATGATATTTTAGCCAAATCCATTCTTCGCATAGATCATATTAAAATCCTTCGTCAAATATTTGAAAGAATTCATAAATATCACATGCGCTTGAATCCCCGAAAATGTGTTTTTGGTGTGGATAGTGGAAAACTATTAGGATTCATAGTTTCGCATCATGAGATTGAGGTGGACACTAAGAAAATAGATGCTATTGTCAACATGCCACCTCCTAGAAATGTGTCTCAACTTAAAAGCTTACAAGGAAAGATTCAATCTATTTGTAGGTTCGTATCTCAACTTGCGGATCGTACCTTTCCTTTTACTCAACTTCTCAAAAAGGATATTACTTTTCAATGGAACGAAGATTGTCAGCAAGCATTAGAAGATTTAAAAGTGTATCTGGCTAGTCCTCCTATTCTTCAACCTGCTGAACCTTCTAAACCCTTCCTTCTGTATACAGCTGCTTCCTCTCATGCTCTCGTAGCATTGTTGGCACAACATGATAAAGATGGTAAGGAATGTCCAGTTTATTACATAAGTCATACCTTACTCGATTATGAGACCCGATATTCTGCGATAGAAAGACAATGCTTGGCCTTGGTGTTTGCGACTCAGAAATTGAGACATTATCTTTTAAATTTAGAAGTCCATGTCATGGTAAAGTTTGATCCTTTGAAGCATCTTTTCTCTAAAAATGATTTATCAGGACGCCTAGCTAAGTGGGTTATGATGTTAACTGAATTTGACCTTAAATTTGTTTCACAAAGAGCAATTAAAGGGCAAGCATTGACCGATCACTTAGTTGAGGCCCCTTCACCTTTCTCCTTCCCTAATTCTGAGTCTTTCCCCGATGACTTCATTCTTTCTATAGAGAAAGATGAAACTTGGGAGTTATACTTTGATGGTTCTAAGTGTCGTACGGGATCGGGGGCAGGCGTTGTTCTGATTTCTCCTACAAGGAAATCCATTCCCTTATCCTATCGTCTAAATTTCCTGTGTACCAATAACATTGCTGAGTATGAGGCTCTTATAGCAGGAATAAAAGCAGCCTTAGCTCTGAATATAAAGCACATACATATTTATTGAGATTCTCAATTGATTATAAGACAAGTAACAAGACTGTATCAAGCCAAACAAGACAAATTATCACAATATAAAGACCTTGCTATCTCTTTATTACAAAAATTCGATTCTTATACCATGGAACCTGTTCCTCGAAAAGATAATCGACATGCGGACGCAATGGCATGTGTGGCTTCTCTTGTATCTTTAGAGGATCCTATGGTTGATCTTAATTTTGTTATTCACAACCTTATTTCTCCAGCTATTGTAGATGATTCTAGCTTGGTAACATGTTGTGACTTTATAGACTCAGATGAATGGTACTCGCATATCGTAAGATATCTGACCGATGGTACCTTTCCTGATTACGCCAATAGGAACACTAGGGCTAGAATCCGCAAGCTGTCTGCTAGATATATCATTCTTTCTAATGTCCTTTACCGAAGGGGTTATAATGGTCTTCTCCTTCGCTGTCTTAACAAATCGGAAATCCCCGTTGCTCTTGAAGAGGCACATTCAGGTGCCTATGGGGGGCATTTTGGAGGCAAATCCTTGGTTCAAAGATTGCTTCGTATGGGATACTATTGGCAAACTATGCAGATGGATTCTTTTTCAAAATGTCATCAATGTCAACAACACAATAATCTGATTCATGCTCCTGCCCAAGAACTTCGTTCTCAAGTAGCTTCTTGGCCTTTCTCCACATGGGGTTTGGATCTCATTGGTAAAATCTCTCCTCCTTCATCTCAAGGACACACCTTCATTATAACCGCAACAGATTACTTTACGAAGTGGGTAGAAGCTATTCCCCTTCGCTCTACTACTGCTAAAGTGATTTGTCAATTTCTTCTAGAAAACATTATTTCTCGATTCGGGATACCTTCTACTATAATCTCAGATAATGGGACATCATTTAAGAACAAGGATGTGAAGAAATTCTTTGAGAAGTATCATATCAAACATTGATTTTCTACACCATACTATCCTCAATCAAATGGTCAAGCCGAATCATCCAATAAGATAATTGAACAAATTCTTCGCAAAACCGTGAATAAGCAAGGTAAGGATTGGAGTAATCAGCTAATCTATGCTCTTTGGGCCTACCAAACGAGTGTACGAATTGCTACAGGAACTACCCCTTATAATCTTGTTTATGGTGCTGACACTATTATGCCTTTAGAGTTAGAGATTCCATCACTTAGGGTTTCTCTCAAAGGTATAGTAGATGATGACTCTTATAGAGAACAATGACTTCAACAGCTTGAGATGCTTGATGAACAGCGTATAAACGCTCTTGAGCATATTCAAGCATATCACAAAACTCTACAACGAAGCTATAATGATAAGGTTATTCAACGTTCCTTCTCGGTAGGTGACTTAGTCCTCTATGAGAATCAGTGCAATGTGAATGCCTTACCTCCAGAAAAGGGAAAATTTAGTCCTAATTGGCTTGGACCATATATCATTATTGAAGATTATGGATCAGGTGCTTACAAAATAGCGGATGTAGATGGTACGCCTCTTAAAGAACCTATCAATGCTATGCACTTGCGTAGATATTATGCTTAATTCTTCATTCATTATCTTTCATTTCATCTATCTTCTTTTCAGTTCTTCAACATTGGGTAATATGTTAGTATATCCTAATTAGAGCAAAATAGAGTTAAATGATATGGTGTTTAATCTATATTGCTTCGTTCTTGACAAGCGTGTTTCTTTACTTTATAGTTTGTCTTGAATTCATTTATGTAAATTGTAAAAGATTTACATTTCCATTATGCTATCATATTGCACAATGTCTTTATGTGTTAAGTGGAATCGTATCATGTTGTGTTTAAAGTTCAAAATTAAATCACATTAGTTATATGATTCTTAGACTTAAGGCATATTTCTTCCCTATCATCAATGTAGTACTTGATTAAATATTTTAATTAAGTCACACATGTATCAATTTAATCATGGAGCATTGAGAAATCAATCACATGGAAATTAAATCCTAAACATACATGTACATCTACCAAATGTATTAGATTTAATCAAAGCAAAATTTACATTGTTTTAAGCATTAAAGATAACACATTTGAGACAAAGAGAAGCATGTATATGTATATATATATATATATGTGTGTGTGTGTGTGTGTGTGTGTGTGTGTGTGTGTGTGTGTGTGTGTGGATCATATACAAATATAGGTCACTATACATCCAAAATGTGACCTATCCTACATCATAAGATCATCTCCTATCCCTAGGGCTGGTGGCTGGAGAGTGACGACTAGATGCTCCCTCCTGATTCGGCCGTGCAGGTGGACCCATAGGTGTGTAGCGCGATATAGACCATGAGTGACTCCAAGAGGAACTCCTACGATCCCTATCCATAAGGATCACGCGATAGGAGGTAGCCTCGACCTGAGCTGCTGCTAGATCTCGCTGTGCCCACTGAAGGTTCTTTGATAGAACTCTCTCTCTGTCCCTCCATATGTCCACCTGTACTCAGAATGGGGAAAACAAGTCCTCATGCCGACCCGCATTCCCCTGAGGCCTATAAGCAATCTGTGAGGAACTAGGGATCTGTGCCATCGTGGAAATGTCTGTCACTGCTTGCTGAATCAAGGAACACCACTCCTGCACATTAGCTATAGCAGTAGAACAGATTTTTGTGTTAGTATCATTCTATATCATCAAAACATTAATCAATCAGTACAAACCTACTATATCTGGATCTCCCTCATGCCAGTAGGGATCATGATATGGTAGCATCTGTGACTGGGAACTACTAGGCTCCCCACACTCAAATAATCTATGCACGATGGGTGTAGGCTGGCCCATACTAGAAACAGGTCTCCGTATCGCCTCATGTTCCCCCTTTTGGGGAATAAGAGGAGGATCCAAGGCTATGGTATCATCTCCTGAATGGTGGGGAGTGGCATCTAACCCCTCCTCATCATCTCTATCCTCATCCTCATCTCTATCCTCATCCTCATCCTCGTCTGCATCCTCACCTGCATCCTCGCTCTCCTCATCTCTATCTGTGTCATCCTCCTCCTCCTCCTCGGCACTAGGCTGATCTCTTGTGGGTGGATCAGGATCTCCTGCCTCCTCATGACCCTCTCCCTCCTCTAGCACCTCCGACCTGGATCCCTGATCCTCATCTCGGTCTCCATGTCTCCATGGGCCTGGATGGCCTGTCGGGTGATCTGGTGGAAAGATAGGCCCTGGGTATGATCTCATAAACCATGAGAGATACCTGCGCTATGCTCTAGGCTCTGTAGAGTAATCAGTGACCACATCCTGATCGGATCCCTCTATATCTGTAGTCTCGATGTCATCTATCGTCGGTCTTGCTACTGCTCTAGGTCTGGGAAGGACTCGTGAGTGTCGAGTATAGATGGGTACATCGGCTGGAACACACTGCTCTAGCCCAAACTGCCTCCGTACTCGGTCAAAGTAGAATGGGATTATGATATGTGAATATTGTCCCCGTAGTAGGCGGTTCCTCTGTAAGCATGCTAACTGTCTCTCCATCCCATCCCATCTATGCATCCGCAGATATGGTCTCCATACTGTCACCTCAGCTATAAATCTATCAAATATCACTCTCCAATATAGCAAATCCCCAAATCTCCACTCACTAGTAAGTGGATAAGCAAACACCCTAGGTCGCTTGCTAGCCGTACTCATCGGAAAGCCGACAGGCCTGGTGCATGTGAAGTGCTCAAATATCCACACCTGCAGAAGTGTGCATGTCATCAAGCTGCAACCCTGTCCAAACACATACTCCTCAAGGTCGTGATAAAGATGTGCAATCATACTCTGACCCCAAGCATATACTCTCTTGTGTCTCTCCATAGCTCTGATGCACCATGTGAGACCCCCATGCATGTGCGTACCTCACCCATTAGGGCAGACGGCTAGTGCAATGATGGCAATCATAAGACGTCTCACAAGGGGCACCTCTCCTATAGGATGTAAGAGCCAGCTGACCATGATGCAACCTCTCATCTCGCTCGGCATGACTCTCCCTATGCAGTATACCTACTCCCTCTGATGGTCCTCCGTTGACTGATCGGTCGCGTATGTCATAGTAGCTCCTCTGATAGGAAGACGAAGTATGCGATACACATCCTCAAGTGTAACCGTCATCTCTCCTACTGGAAGATGGAATGTACATGTGTTAGGATCCCATCGATCCATCAATGCCATCAGCATCACAGGATGAAATCGAATGGCTGGCATGAGGATCGCATACCATAAACCCATGATTGACAATGTATCCCTCTCTGTCTGAGTCAGCCGGGGAATCTGATCTCGCAGACTGCAAAGAATCTGCCCCGCCGTATGCTCTCTCATGTATGGGAGACCCTGCAACACAAAAACATAAGTATAATCAGTACTCAATCATCAAAATCATTCACGCAAACTGTCGAACATCGTATGCTAACCCTGACATCCCTCGCCAAGTCCTGATTGGGACCATGGCACCCTGTCAGGGACCATGGCGCCCTGAGGGGACCATGGCACCCTAAAGGGACCATGGCACCCTGGGTGGGACCCAGGGTCAGATTCCAGGGCCCGCAAACGATCACAGAAAGTCAAATGCAAAAAATCAAAAGTCAACATTCAGTCAACTCACCTCGTCCAGTGGCTCGTCATCGATCACAGCCTGCCGCAGGATCTCAATCCTCATGGGACGCTCCAGTCATCGTGAAGGCATGATGATGGCTATGTGGGCTCCGCTGCAATGAACAATACTTAGAAATCAACAAAGTGACAAATGCAAATGTCACTTTCAAGGTATATACTTTCATTCCTTTACCTTTACTTTCAAAACCCTAGTTTTCCTCTATCACTCATTTCATCATAACTTGAGTTTGGGGGATGAGATTTTTGAACCGTTTGTTGCGTAGGAATTGTATTTTCATTCCCCTACTCTTGGGATGTTCCAAAAAGTGCTCTGATGAAGCCTTTTCAGTGAACATCCCTCATCAATAATCTCTTACACAATTTGTCGTAAGTAAAGATGCTCTCCTGTTTCACCTCCCTAATAAGCAAGTCGAAATAGGGGGGGCATATAGCTACTCACAAATTTCATCACTTTCCTTAGTAAGCATTAGGTGATTTTGTGATCTAACATGTGTTTTGTAGGGTATGGTTCCTAACTGTGTACTGCAGATACTGCTGGGGGCTTCGTCTGACAACTTATGGATATATCCTTTTTCAAATAATGTTTACTTTTCTATACTTTAGCTTGCATATGCACGTAGTACTCATATGACCGCTAAAGTGGGGGCCAAATGTAGCATCGTAAATTGTACACACTTGCTAGGGTGGTACAATTTCACACCTAGTTTAGCACCCGCCTTGGTGCATTTTACATTTTGCATTGCATTTCTCCTTTAGCACTTAACTAATCAAATTAATTAGGTCTAAGGTCCTATTTCATCATCCTCCACATCATAAAGTTGGGCCCTTTCGTTAAAGCGTGCCCTTTTCATTTTATTCCTCCAATACATCATTCAATCAAAAACCCTAATTAAGTCCTATTTTGAACTTGGGGGCTTGTTTCGGGGGTCAAAACATCTCGAAATCACCTGTAACTTCGAGATTCTCTCTCTAATCATCATATCCGACGGCCCTGAAATTTTGGTGAAAAGTTGTCGGGACCGTGGCGCTTGGAGTGCACATGGTCCTGGATATTTTTCTCGAAATTTTAGGAGCACAATCCAATCATAAAATAAAGCTTAACCCCAAGAAATTGGCGGGAGATTCAATCTCTAGGTTGGCCAAAAGACGAAATTACGACCTAGGGTTTCATACATAAGAGCTCTCTTTCTTCATTTGAAAGGATCCAGAATTTTGTTTTCAGGAACCTCATATGTAGCGAAAGAGTAGATCTTTGAAGACTTCAACAACATTCAACATCCATCTATCAAGCATTTATCAATTTCATTCATCCATTTAGGGCTTGGAAGACATTGAAGAGCAATAGAAGATTACCGACTGAAGATTGGCTTGTACCTCTCCCTTGGGGGTTGGGTATGATTTCATATTGTTTTCATGTCTTTGCATAAGCTTCAATATATCACTTATTCATGCTTTAGATCACTTTGCATCTTGATTTAGAGCATTTACATTATCATTTACAAGCAATTAGGGTTTACTTTCTAGGTTGCTCTAGTTTGCTTATTTGCATTTTAGGATCTTGCACACACACAAGGTCTGCACACACAATACATTTTACAATACAACTTGGCTATTCGTGGAGGTGGAAATCACTGAAGCGGGGGTTTGACTAAGGCAAAACCCTATATAGCCGCCCACCATACCCTTTTCAGATATAAGTGCAGGTTTTGGGACTCGGATGATGCCGCGGGTTGCAGATCCGGGAAAAGAAGGTCGAGACAGCACTCCACACCAAATTGCAAAGAAAAAGACCAGGACAGGGGCGTGGGGCACCCTGGTCCTGCCAGGACAGGGGCGCTGGGTGCCCTAGTCCCTGGGACAGAGGTGCTGGGCGCCCTGGTCCTCCTGACAGATAGCATTTCTGACAGTTTTCCAGAGTGCAAGACAGCAGTTTCAGGAGCAGTTTCCGGCACGGTATCAGGACAGTGGCGCCCGCGCCCCCGTCCCGAATATTTTCACTCAGATTTTGACTCCGGGTACGCATCTGCATTCTTGTTTTGTCCTTGTGTTTACAACTGTTCATTGTTTAATCTCAATTCTGCAATCTTGTTATTAGTTCATACATGCATTTTGGGATTAGGACTTGAACTTGCATCATTGTATCTTTCAATTACAACAAAGGAATAGAAATCCTAATAGGTAGCCCGTGGCTCTCTCTTTCACAAAAAGAAGTAGCCAATTGTGTGATACCTCTAGGCTCTTTCGTATTCTGTAATGTGTGTCAAAAGGTAGGATTAGGGCATGTTAACCTAGTCTCGCTTTTTCCCCTACACAACCTTCAATCAAATAGTTGAGTTTGTTATGCCCTGTGATAGCATCAATTATAAGCTTAGAGTCCCCTTCAATGTCCATAGTTCTTATGGCCATGGAGAGGGTGAAATAAACCCCCCAAGACAAGGCCATGGCTTCCACTTGATTGTTGGAGTGACCATTCAGGTTCCCCATATAGGTTGCAACCAGGGCCTCACTATGAGTTCTAATGACACCGCCCCCTACAGCCATGCCATGTCTAGCAGCCCCATCAAAGTTAAATTTGAAGTGACCCTGGATCGGGGGGACGAATTAGTATTTTGTCTTAGGAGACGCTTGGAGCTGTTTGTATGAGAAAAGGAGCTAGGAAGGTTCCAACATAGAGAAATTTCCCAATCCTTATTGGAGGGAGGATTAGGAGGCTTCCTAACCCTAGTGACAGAGATGTTTTCCAAGATGATCTTAAGGAAACAAGAAAAGACACTTTCAAGAGAGGCCTCCTTATCCCTGAAGATCTTGTTGTTCCTCTCCTTCCAAATGCTCTAGCAGAGATGAGAGGGGATTTATCTCTAGAGCTGGTGGACCAGGGGGTTGGAAGTGGGGACCCTCCACTCTTGCAACAAATGTATAAAATTTTCATTTATAGTCCAACAAAGGTTGAGCTTACTACAGACCATCCCCCAAAGGGCTTTGGTGAAGGCACACTGGAGGAAAGAATTGGGGGGGGGGGGGGGGTCTTTCCATATTCTTTTTGCAAAAAACACATCTATTAGGGAGCTAAAATCCACACTTAGCCAAGTTATCTTGAGTGAGGATTATATTGTGTAGATAAGTCCACTAGAAAAAAAATGATCTTTGGGATAAGTTGAGGATTCCAAACTTCATTCCACTTAACCAGAGAAATAGGGTCCCAAAGCATGCTATGGTAAGCAGTCTTAATAGAGAATTCCCCGGTGGAGTTCTATTTCCAATTTTTTTTGTCCTCCCTAGGAAAGAGTGGGAGTCTTATCCTATCTAGAAAATTTTGCAGTTCAATGGCCATAGGTAGTAGGAGCAACTGATCAAAACAACAATCATAAATAGCCTTCCAAGTGTTGTTGAAGAAATAATTGGAGACCCTGACACCAAAGAAAACCTTGGCAACATCTTTAATCCTTCTAAGGGAGGGGGAAGACATCAGAGGCTTTTCCCCAAGCCAACAATCTTCCCAGAATAAAATCTTCCTGTCATTACCTATGAGCTACTTCATACCTTGGGATATGGGTTCTCTGTAGTTGAGAATATTATTCCATATTTTGGACCCTATGGGGAGTCCTTCTTCATTCAGAGCAGAAAGAAAGAATCCTTGGCCAAGGTATTTATCCCTCATTATATGACCCTAGTCCAAGTCCTTGTGGATTAACTTCCAAGTTGTTTTAGTCATTAGAGCCCTATTGAAGTAGTTGATTTTGCAGATTCCCAGGCCCCCCTTCAATTTTGAATAGCAGACTTTATCCCAACTAACAAGAGCAAGCCTTATTTTTTCTTCCATTCCCGTCCAAAGGAAAGATATTTGGATGTTTTATAGCTTGTCAACGATGGTGGCAAATATTTTAAAAAGGGAGAGGAAGTACACTGGAATTCCTTGTAAAGAAGAGGCTAACAACTGAAGCTTCCCTGCACTGCTGAGAAACCTTCCTTTCCATCCTTCTAGCTGTGTAGGGGAAAAAGCGAGACTAGGTTAACATGCCCTAATCCTACCTTTTGACACACATTACGGAATACGAAAGAGCCTAGAGATATCACACAATTGGCTACTTCTTTTTGTGAAAGAGAGAGCCACGGGATATCTATTAGGATTTCTATTCCCTTGTTGAAATTGGAAGATCAAATGATGCAAGTTCAAACCCTAATCCCAAAATGCAAGTATGAACTAATAACAAGATTGCAGAATTGAGATTAAACAATGAACAGCTGTAAATACAAGGATGAAATAAGAATGCAGATATGTACTCGGAGTCAAAATTGGACTGAAAATGTTCGAGACGGGGGCGCGGGCGCCACTGTCCTAATTCTGTCTTCGAAACTGCACCAGAAACTGTTGTTTTGCACTCTGGAACACTATCGGAAACTGTCGGGAATGCCATTTGTTCGGAGGACCAGGGCACCTAGCGCCTCTGTCCTAGGGACCAGGGCACCCAGTGCCCCTGTCCTGGCAGGACCAGGGCACCCAGTGCCCCTATCCTAGTCTTTTGCTCTGCAATTTGATGCAGAGTGTTGTCTCGACCTGTTCTCTCCGGATCTGTATCCTGCGGCATCGTCCGAGTCCCGAAACCTGCACTGATATCTGAAAAGGGTGTGTGGGCGGCTATATAGGGTTTTGCCTTAGTCAAACCCCCGCTTCGGTGATTTCCACCTCCACGAATAGCCAAGTTGTTTTGTAAAATGTATTGTGTGTGCAGACCTAGTGTGTGTGCAAGGTCCTAAAATGCAAGAAAGCAAACTAGAGCAACCTAGAAAGTAAACCCTAATTGCTTGTAAATGACAATGTAAATGCTCTAAATCAAGATGCAAAGTGATCTAAAGCATGAATAAAGGATATATTGAAGCTTATGCAAAGACATGAAAACAACATGAAATCATACCCAACCCTCAAGGGAGGAGTACAAGCCAATCTTCAGTCGGTAATCTCCTATTGTTCTTCAATGTCTTCCAAGCCCTAAGTGGATGAATGAATTTGATAAGTGCTTGATAGAGGGATGTTGAATGTTGTTGAAGTCTTCAAAGATCTGCTCTTTCGCTGCATATGAGGTTCTTGAAAGCAAAAATCGGATCCCTTCAAATGAAGAAAGAGAGCTCTTATGTAGGAAACCCTAGATCGTAATTTCATCTTTTGGCCGACCTAGAGATTGAATATCCCGCCAATTTCTTAGGGTTAAGCTTTATTTTATGATTGGATTGCGCTCCTAAAATTTCGAGAAAAATGTCCGGGACCATGTGCACTCCGGGCGCCACGATCCCGACAACTTTTCACCAAATTTTCAGGGCTATCGGATATGATGATTTTAGAGAGAATCCCGAAGTTACAGGTGATTTCGAGATGTTTTGACCCCGAAACCAAGCCCCCAAGTTTGAAATAGGACTTAATTAGGGTTTTTGATTGAGTGATGTATTGGAGGAATAAAATGAAAAGGGCACGCTTTAACGAAAGGGCCCAACTTTATGATGTAGAAGACGATGAAATAGGACCTTAGACCTAATTAATTTGATTAATTAAGTGCTAAAGGAGAAATGCAATGCAAAATGTAAAATGCACTAAGGCGGGTGCT
Organism: Cryptomeria japonica; assembly: GCF_030272615.1. Classification (NCBI taxonomy): domain Eukaryota; kingdom Viridiplantae; phylum Streptophyta; class Pinopsida; order Cupressales; family Cupressaceae; genus Cryptomeria; species Cryptomeria japonica. Next base: position 252,465,380 of record NC_081415.1, read on the forward strand.
AAACTAGGTGTGAAATTGTACCACCCTAGCAAGTGCGTACAATTTACGACGCTACACTAGCTTTCTCTGCATTCTTTCAAGAATAGAAACCAAAAAGGAATTGGAGACATCCTTGACAGTAAGTGGTAGCCCAAGGTAAGTGCCAGGGAGTGAGGCAATTTGACAGCCAAGGATCCATTGAATTTTAGCTTGAAGTTTATTCTCCATGTGAAAGAAATAGATATTTCTTTTATCATGATTAATGTGTTGGCTCGAGGCATTTGCATAAATGTTGAAGGACTTCTAACCCTTAGCCTCAACCACCAAATAAATCCCAAAAATAATGGTGTCATCAATAAATTGCTACAAAATAATAGGAGGAACAATGGAAGTAGGTTTAATTCCCTTGAGGATACCTCTATTAATGAGGGAGCTGAAATTTTTGGCTAAAACCTTAGCTATAGTAATGAAGAGGTAGGGTAGCAGAGGGTCACCTGGACGAAGACCCCTAGACGCCTCAAAGGGCTCTTGAGGTATATCATTCACGAGGATAGAATAATTGATAGTGGTTATGCATTCCCTAATGAGGTTAAGCAACTTCCCCCAACACCTAACTTTTGTAGGACTTTAAAAAGAAAGCTCTAGTTCACTCTATCATAAGCCTTAGAGATATCAAGTTTTAGAACCATATCGGGTTTGCGACTCTTGTCCATAGAGTGGATGACTTCATGAGTGGTGATGGACACATCCAAAATTTGTCTACCTGGGATGAACCCTTTCTAACTTAGGCTAATAAGATAATCCAGAAAGGGTTTAAGCCTATTTACCAAGACTTTGGTGAAGATCTTATAGAGAGTGTTACAAAGGTTGATAGGCCGAAAGTCCCTTAGAAGGGTCAACTCCTAAATTTTAGGAACTAGAGCAATGAATGTGTTGTTTAAATTCTTGAGAAGTTTTCTAGATCTGAAGAAGTCCTTAGTAGCAATAACCACATCGACGCCAACCACATCCCAAAAGTCTTGGAATAAATCTAGAGGGAAGCCATTTGGGCCTAGATCTTTGAAAGCCCCCATAGAGAACATTGCATTCGTCACCTCATTGTCAGTAACTGGGGACATAATGAGACCATTATCTTCCTTAGTGATGGGAGAAGGAAGACAACAAAGGAGGTTCCCATCCAAGTCCGGATCCCAAGTTCTGCAATCCTCCCTAAACAAAGAAGAGAAGTATTCAATAGCCAGGTTTCCAAGACCAACTTTGTCCTTGACATCTTGATTTTGATCATTCCTTAGACAAGAGATGTGATTTATTCTCCTGTGAATGTTGGCTAATTTATGGAAGAAAGTCATATTTTTATCTCCTTCTTTCAACCATTGGACTCAAGATTTTTGTTTCCAAAACAACTCCTCCCTAGTTGAGTTCTCCTTCCATTTCCTTATAAGTTCGCCTCTTCATGATGAGAAACTTCGAGGAGGTCCCCATTGCCAATTTACTCTTGAATGGCTGCAAGCTTGGTGTTGAGATCCTTTTTCTGAACAAAAATATCACCGAAGGTGTTTTTGTTCCATCCACAAACATTTCTTCTTACTAAGTCTAATTTCTGAGCAACCTCATACATAGGTGTGCCAAAGATATGAGTGTTCCACCATCTTTTGATACAATATTTGAACTCAGGGTGAGTATTCCACATGACTTCATATCTGAAGGGGTAACTTTTCCTGACACGTTGAGGGGAGTTCATAACAAGAAGAGCATTGTGGTCAGAAACCGTTCTGGGAAGGGTAGAGAGCTTCACATTAAAACTGATACCCCAGTTGCCAAAGATGAGGAATCAATCCAATCTGACCTGGATGAGGTCATTTCTTTTTCTAAGATTGGACCAAGTGAATCTATGTCCAATGAAGTCCACATCAAGTAAACCATTCCTATTTATGAAGTTCGCCAAATTGGTCATGTTGTCAGAGTACTCTTGAAGTCCTCCTAGTTTTTTAGAGGGGAAGAGAGGGGAGTTAAAATCCCTCACAATCAGCCAATGGGCATTGATATTGTATGCTAGAAATATGGTCTCAGCCTGTAAGAGGGGAAAACATCTCAAACATATACATGAAACATTGCATTAGAAGTTAGAAATCAATAAAACAAGTTAGTGAATCTAAACTCTTTCAAATCGTTCTATGCTCCTCTATCTGTAAAGATCCTCAAGATTCAAGGTGGCCCTCACTTGGAAGAGCACTTTATCTCTTGGATGACAATCTAGAGAATGAGATTTAAATGTATGATTCTAGGATCAAAATGGATGCAACTAAGATCTTAGTGAATGCTTTTGATATGAAACTAGATAATGATATGGTACAAGATATTGATATGAAGCTAAACTAACATGAAAATGATATTAAGCTAGCATTGAAATGAACCTAACATGATATTACTAATATGATATGCAAAATATGATAAATCTAAGCTATGATGCTACCAAATGATAAAATTACTATTATCAAAAAGAGACTAAAAATGTTTGATGAAATGAGACTATAAATTAGATGCATGAAGACTTGGATGATTTTGAAGAACGAATGGGCTCTATTTATAGGGAAAATAGAGAAATGGATGGTTGATATTGAGCAATCTCAACAAGGGATAGGATTGAAAGTTATCAATCCAATCCTAGGTTGACAAATGTCACCTTGAGAGGGCTTGAGAGGAGATGTAAGAGGCATTAAATTCCTAAGGGGACATGGTGGTTATCTTAGGAGGTAAGGTTGAGGTTGGGTTAGTGGATAACTAATTGATAAAGTCTTTACCCAAGGGGTAAACTCTTGTGCAAGAGTTAATAGAATAACCAAGGTCAAATCCATGAGTGCTTGATGAGACCCTTGGGTTAGATAAGGGTTAAGTTAGAGAGAAAATCTCTAAGCATGAGGGTAGGTTGAATTACCCATTAATGGTTAATAGGACTTTAGGGGACAAATTTGTAAGAGTCCTTCCAAATTTGGGGAACTCAACAAGTTAACTTGTTGAAGAGATATAGTCTTAAATGCATTTAGAAGACTTTCTTCCAAATTTGAGAAGTGACCTCCTCAAATTTAGAGAAAAGACGATTAGGAGATTAGACATGATTAGGATAGGATTAGAAGGTTTCTAGAAGAATGATTAGGGAGATGCAAGTGGGAGATGTAGGATTTTGCAAGTGGGTGAGGGAAAATAGGTAATTTTAGTAAATTAAAATGATTTAATTTAGCCAAAAGGGGATGCAACTTGCATTTGTAGGATTTTTAAATGAATTTTGATTTATTTAAATGCAAAGGGGATTTTAATTACATGCGAATTTAATTAAAAAAGGGGAAAAGGGATTTTAATTAAATAAATAAGATTTATTCAATTAAATGGCTAAGGGTACTTAATCAAACCTTAGTTTAATTAATGGATTAGGCTTTAGAAGAAAGGGGTTTGCTAAAATCTTTAATTTGTTTAATAGGATAATTAGAAGAATAAGGATATTAATTAAATCTTAATTTAATTAATTGGAAGAATTAAGGATAATTAAATGAATAAAATTCACTTAATTCATTGTGCAACTTTTAGGTGTCTACATTTTGCCCCTCTTTGAGTCAACGTGTGACCACATGTTGATTCAAAGAAAAATGCTCAATTTTCCATCAAATTTGTTTTTGATATGGTGCTATTGCCAAATTCGTCGATATGATTCCCTAGATAAAAATTGATTTTGATACGAAATGCTGATATGAAACTAATCGGTCGATACGAGACTGGTGATAATGTCGATTCGATACGAAACCAATATGGAAATATTGATATGATAATGATGATATGCCTCATTGGGTGATAAATTGAGAAAAATTGTGTGTGTCGAAGGAGTAGCGCGACGTATGACGATTTTCAGATTTTTGCGATTTTTTGTATTTTTTCTATTTCAATTTTATTTTTTTTATTTATCGCCCGATAGATTTTATTAAAAGGATATGTAAAAATGGGGCTAGGACTATGTGGGGATAGCACGTACATGCCCCACACGTCCAATGAGGCACCATAGTCGCCTGCGTCAGGATGGGCTATATAAGCCTCAAGGGCCCATTTCCAACTCATTTGCACACTTGTCTTTGGAGAACTGGAGCTTGGTGGAGAGAGGAGATATGGCACCCCCATACCATCGTCATTGATTTGAGTGAATTCGTCGATTTGAGAGGCCATTGGAGTACGAGCCACCTATAAGTTCAACTTTTTAACCCTCTTTGTGAATTTTTAGTTTAGTTTTTAGGCGATTTTGCAAGATTTTTCAATTTTCTAAGGCTAGGGTTTTAGTTTTTAGCCTTTTTATTTTTTTGATTGTTTTTGTGCATGCAAATTATCTTTTTGCACATTTGATGATTTTCATAGCACATTTGATTATTTAGATAGTGCATGTGATTTATATTGTAGTGCATATGATTAATATTGTAGCGTATTTAAAAAATAGTGTAGTGCATTTGAGATTTCTTTTAGCGCATATGATCAATTTAATAACGCTTTTGATATAGCGCATTTAAGCATTGTTTTAGTGCATATGAGACAAAGGGTAATTTTTTTATTTTTGGAAAATGTTGAGCATGTGAAATTTGGATTTTTAGATTCGTTATGAGTTTCCGCAACTTGTCAATGTGTTAGTTGGGTCGACTGTGTTGATTTTTGTCGATTGACTATCATTCATGGTTATGGTTTCTTTGTGTAATGGATATGGTTCAAAGTCAATATGGGTTACTTGTCGATATGGGTCAATTGTTGATATGGATCATGATGATATGATTCTTTTTATTCGATAATGGGTCTCTTGTTTGATTTGGGTCGATTTTGGATATGGGTCTCTTGTTTGATATGGGTCAATTTCCGATATGGGTCTTGATGTCGATATGGGTCTCTTGTTCGATATGGGTCTTGATTGATTGAAACATGATTGATTGGTTTCTGAAATTGATTTTTCATATGAAACTTGGTCATTGATAGGGTATTTGATTTTCAATGAAGTTGTTGATTGATTTTCGATATGATGCTTCATTAATTGATTGGATGATTAGATAGGTCTTGGTTGATGTCGTGACTATCGTCACGACATTTGTTGATTGTCCAATTGTTTAGAATATATATGACTGATAGGATGATACCCATGTGTTGATATAGGTCTGTTGAGGGGTTCATGCTTCAAGAGAAATTCCTAAAGACTTTGGTGATGAGAGATAGATTGATTGTTGATGACTTGGAATTTATAGAGGCTTGCAGTCTCATTCACTTATTGCACATGTCGTGCTATCGAAAGAATACAACATTACTCATTACACTGGCCAAGAGATGGAACAACAAGCATAACACCTTCCATTTACTGATGAGTGAGATCACAGTGACACCTGAGGACATCTATCAGATTCTTCAGATTTCTATTACAAGAGAGTTGGTCGTTTATGATATGGAGGATGCCTGTGGGACAAATGTTCTACGTGAGGTGTTTGCCGATCCATAGATTATAGGCTACTCAGTGGCATGGAAGGATATGGTGGATAGCTAAGCCCCTCTCCCTTTAATTTTGGCAGGTTTAATTGGCAACTTCTTGATTCCAGACAGGAGGTCACATGGGTTATAGTTGGATGGGGTTGTTGGCATTATGTGAACCGGTATGAGAGCTAGTATTGACATTGTATGTTGTCATTGATGTCAATATGATGAAGAGGTGTGAATCAGCATATGTGAGAACCAGTACAACACAGTGAACCGGCATTTGTGCCAAAGTGAAGCAGTGTCTTTGTTCAAGGTGAACCAGCATATGACTATGGGAACTGGCACACGACTACCGATTGGTAGTCTCAACTTCAGGGTTTCCAGGTGAAGTGCTTCAAGCCTGTATGGCTCAACTGGTGACTTTGTGTGATGAGTTAGCATGGTAACGAAGAACAGATTGTGTTGCCACGTGAGCCCTGTGCACGTGAAGGATCTTGCATGAAGGAGATTGTTCTTATCCACCTCGAGAATGTGTGAAGTCTATAAACGGTGATAACGTGTGATGGGTTATCAGCCGCCAAGAAATCGATGGAAAATGAACGATGGAGAATGACTTAAGATTGGATCAAGACTGTTGCATTTAATGAAATGTGCTCAACGGTTAGGATTGAACCGTTTGAATTCCTTAACCTAACAGGTTTAGGGTTTAGGGTTTATGCTACCGACCTATCTATTTTCCTATAAGGTCGAAGTTGTGTTTCTTTCTAAAGTTGTTGGCAAAAGTTGTGCGTGTGTATCCAAGAGAAGAGATACGTGATTCTTGCTAGACCAGAGGAGAGAAGTGATACCTGCAGAGTGTAAATGCAGAAGGTGAAGAGGAGCTTAAGTGGATCTGCATTGGCATTGAGTGCTATTATCAGATCATTGTTATACCTATTGAGCTTTAACCACTTCAACAGTTGTGAAATCCCTTAATAGGGTAGCCTTAACGGCTTGCTGTAAATCCTTTAACAGGGTAACTCAAAGCTATTGAGTTATTCAAATCCTTTAGCTATTGAGTTCTTTAAATCCTCTAACAAGGTAACCTTTAACAGGGTTTAACCCTTAACCGGGTATTCTAGCCATCCCTTAACCGGGTGATCCTTAACAAGATTGGTTCCTAACAAAACCTATTGTATTAGTGTTTAACTGGACAAGGCTCCTAATAGAGTGGACTTCTAAAGAGTTCAAAAATAAGCTTGTGGGTATTCATCCCCACTGTGGTTTTTCCCAGTTGGGTTTCCACGTTAAAAATGTGTGTGTCATGTGTGATGTCTTTTTCATGTGATGCTTTGTTGTTTTCTGTTAAGCGGTGAATCATGTTGATCTAGTTGCTTATATGTATATCTTTGATGGTAGATTACCTGTTCATGCTTTAGGGTGAAATGGAAATGAAGTGTTAGATTATATGAGAAGATAAGTAAGTAACTGGTTAATACTTGTCTCAGTCATTCTTAGTTTTACCGATTGCACTTTGTTTCTAACCGGTATCACTGTTTGCCAGTCATTTGAAGTGTCTGTTGTCAAACCGGTTTAGGATTGTGTTTTTTTATCTATACTGATTCACCCCCCCTCTCAGTACCGGTTTGGTACTATTTGTTCATCATTGAGTTATCAATTGGTATCAAAGCATCCTCTAGGTCCTTTGTGTTGAAAGCTTAACCACTTGAGGGAAAGATCCTTCTGTAATGATGAAGAGGGAAGGTCCAAAGTTTAATAGAGAAAATTTCAGTATATGGAAAGACAAAATGAAGATATACATCAGAAGCATGAGTGCTCAACACTGGAGCAATGTTGAGAATGCCTATGTTGCCCCTACCGGTACTCTTACCGATGACCAAAAGAGAGAGATGCAAGAGGATGGGCAAGTCATGGAAGCCCTAATTAGTAGTTTATCTGACATTGAGTTTATTGATGTCCAAGATAAGGTAAATCCCAAAGAGGTATGGGATACTCTTGAAAATATCTATGATGGTGATGAGCATGTAAAACAAGCTAAGGAAGAAAGCTTTAGAGGGAAGTTTGAAGACATGCAGATGGTTGAAGGTGAGACCATTCAACAGTATGGAACAAGAATCAAAACCATTGTTGGAGATATCAAGAGTGCGGGTGGTAAAATGGAAGATTCCACTGTGGTAAGCAAAGTCCTGAGATCCCTATTGCCAGTCTATGCAATAAGGGTTGCTATTATTCAGGAGCTGAGATCTATAGACAAGACTAAGGTATCCCTAGACTCCATCATTGCAAAGTTGACAGCCTATGAGCTAAATAGTTTTGATGGTAGTATTCAAAAGAATGAATCGACATTTAAAGCTTTTGTTGTACCATCTAGAAAAGGAAAAGAAGCTAGCACCAGTGGTGAACCAAGACAGAGCAGAGAAATGGATGATGAGGAGATTCTAATGGCATTTGAAGCTCTCCTTGCCAGGAAACTTCCTAAAGGAACCGGCAAATACAAAGGTAAGCTTCCTTTGAAATGATTTTCTTGTAACCGAATAGGACATATTGATGTAAACTATCCTAATGGCAACAACAAGGACAAACCAGAAAGGTTCAAGAAATTCAAAGGAGGAAACCAGAGAAACGGTTTTGTGGCAGTTGATGAAGGTGTCACAGATGAGGAATCAGAGGATGAAGAAAATGAAGATATTGTGTTTGTTGTTGTCAAGGAAGATGTGTCAGACAAGAAAGCTCTTGTCTCCCGGTTTGATAATTCCAATGAGTGGATCATTGACAGAGGTTATTCTCATCATATGACTGGTGACCGGAGCAAGTTTCTATCCTTGGAAGAATATGATGGTGGTTTGGTTTGCTTTGGTAATGATGCACCATGCATGGTCAAAGGCAGAGGGTCCATCTCTCTGAATGGAAAGAGTAGTGCTGACAATGTGTATTGGGTTGATGGCCTCAGACACAACCTTTTGAGTGTTGCCCAGCTGAATGACAGTGGTCTCACTCTGGAATTCAAGAATGGAGTGTGCAGAATCAAAGGAAAGAATGGTGAACTAGTGGCCACTAGCATGCATACCAAAGGTTACCTATTTCAGATTAATGCAAATATAAGTACATGTCTTATGGCTAAATTTGATGATAACTGGATATGGCATAGGAGACTCTGCCATGTAAACTTTGATAACATTGTGAAGGCTAGTAAGATCAAGGCAGTTAGAGGGTTGCCGGTGCTGAGCAAATCAGAAAATCCTTTGTGCAGAGAGTGTCAACTAAGGAAAATGTCTTCCTCAACTTTCAAAGGTAAATCCTTTTCAGCAGACAATCTACTTGATCTTGTGCATATTGATTTGTGTGGTCCTATGAAAACTAGGAGTGTGTAGGGAGATAGGTATTTCATGATTTTGATTGATGATTGCTCAAGAATGATGTGGGTCACATTCTTGAAGGACAAGTCTGAAGCCTTTGGAAAATTCAAAGCCTTCAAAGCATTAGTGGAGAAGGAAAGCAGTAAGAGGATCAAGTGCCTTAGAACTGATCAAGGAGGGGAATTCACTTCCGGTGAATTCAACAAGTATTGTGAAGAACATGGCATCAAGAGGCAACTTTCTGCCCCCCGGACTCCACAACATAATGGCCTAGCAGAGATGAATAACCGAACTGTGGTTGAAGCAGCTAGAACCATGTTGATTCAAGGAAAGGTAGCTCACACCTTTTGGAGAGAAGCAATGAACACTGCAGTTTATACAATGCACCGGGTACTCATCAAGAAAGGTAAGGATAAGACTCCTTATGAGTATTAGACCTGTAAGACACCTATTGTTAGCTACTTTAGAGTGTTTGGTAGCAAATGTTACATCAAGAGGAGTGAACATCAGGGCAAGTTTGAAGCTAAATGTGATGAGGGAATATTCTTATGATATTCCACTAAAAGTAAAGCTCTGAAGTGTTACAACGATAGGACTCAGAGAATTATGGAAAGCATCAATGTGAGAATTGATGAAACCTCTGAGAAAACTGAGGAAACCGGCAGTAAGCAAGCGGTAAATGAATTGGTTGTAACCTTTTGGGAACCGGTTGTCAGTCAACCAAGCACCAGCAATAGTGTTCCTACACCGAAAGATGTAGATGCTGATACTGATGGAGAAGAGGATGAAGAAGAAAAGCAAGAGGAATCTGTTAAGACCATTCCTCGATATGTCAAGTTGAATCATGATCCTAAGCAGATCGTAGGAGATAAGGATGTTGGAATCCTTACAAGAAGAAAGGTCAGAGAAAACTCATGTTTGATCTCTGAATTTGAGCCTAAGTAATTCAAAGAGGCACATAAAGATGAAGACTGGATCAAGGAAATGGAAGAGGAACTTGACCAAATAGAGAAAAATGGTACATGGTCCTTGGTACCCAGACCGGAGCATAAAAATGTCATTGGCACCAAATGGGTTTTCAGAAATAAGTTGAATGAGGATGGCACAATGATTAGGAACAAAGCCAGATTGGTGTGCAAAGGATATGCCCAAGAAGAAGGAGAAGACTATGGAGAAACTTTTTCTCCTATAGCCAGATTGGAAGGAATTCGTATGCTTCTTGCATATGTAGCTTTTAAAGGATTCAAAGTATATCAAATGGATGCAAAATCTGCATTCCTAAATGGTGTACTTGAAGAGGAGGTATATATAGAGCAACCAGATGGGTTTGCCCTATCTAAAGATAGTAACATGGTGTGTAGGCTACATAAAGCCTTATATGGTCTAAAGCGGGCACCTAGAGCTTGGTATGAACGTCTGCATTCCCATCTTGTGAAGATTAGATTTGAGAGAACAAGTGAAGATAGCAATATCTACTTGAAATCTGAAGGAGATCAGATCCTGATCTGTGAGGTATTTGTTGATGACATTATCTTTGGTGGAGATGACAAGATGAATCATGAGTTTGTGGATGAGATGAAGAAAGAGTTTGAGATGTCACTCATAAGGGAGATTAAGTTCTTCATTGGACTGCAGATTCAGCAGATGAAAGATGGAATCTTTATCACTCAATCCAAGTATGTCAAAGAGGTGTTGAAGACCTTTGGCATGGAAGATAGTAAACTGGTTGGTACACCGATGGTGACCGGTTGCAAACTATCCAAAGAGGATGACTCAGCATTGGTTGATGAGAAGGAATACCGATCAATGATTGGTAAGTTGCATTATGTAGTGCATAGTAGATCAGATATTGCACATGCAATTGGCATTACTGCAAGGTTCCAGAAAAGTCCAAGAGAATCCCACTTGGTTGCAGTCAAGCGGATTCTTAGGTATCTGAAAGGAAGTATTGACTATGGGTTATGGTATCCATACAATAATGATTTTAACTTGAAAGTGTTCACAGATGCTAATTGGGCAGGTAATGTTGATGACCGGAAAAGCACAACTGGTGGTGCATTCTTTCTCGATGGTAGACTGGTCTCATGGATGAGTAAGAAGCAGAGTTGTATTTCTTAATCTACAGTGGAAGTAGAGTATGTTGCAGCTTTCATGAACTACACTCAGACAATTTGGATGAAGCATGTATCAAATGGCTTCAAAGTTCCTGTATCTGAACCGGTAAGCATATTCTGTGATAACACAAGTGCTATCAATATTTCAAAGAATCTGGTTTTACATTCTAGAACCAAGCACTTTGAGCTCAAGTATCATTTCTTGAGGGAAAAGGTTCAGAACAAAGAGATTGCACTGGAACATGTTTTCAGTAAGGAGCAATTAGCAGACATATTCACCAAGCCTCTCCCAAAGGCTACATTTATGTACTTAAGAGGTGAATTAGGGGTACTTCCCCTTCAAGAGGTGAACTAAAAGTATTTGCTCCACATCAGTCAGGTATTGCATAGTAAATGTTTTTTTGGATTGATGTGTTGAAGGATGTTACTCCTCAGGGGGAATAGCATAATGGAATAGGGAAGCTTGTGTCTCCACTTTGGCATTGTTGTCAAAGGGGGAGAAGATGTGAAGTGGAGAAGATATCTATAGAAATTTGGGGAAAAGATGTGAAGCGGAGAGATATCTTTGTACTATCTTTTATATTGCCATCAATGCCAAAGCGGGAGATTGTTGGCATTATGTGAACCGGTATGAGAACCGGTATTGACATTATATGTTGTCATTGATGTCAATATGATGAAGAGGTGTGAACCAGCATATGTGAGAACCGGTACAACACTGTGAACCGACATTTGTGCCAAAGTGAAGTGGTGTGTTTGTTCAAGGTGAACTGACATATGACTATGGGAACCGACACGTGACTACTGGTTGGTAGTCTCAACTTCAGGGTTTCTGGTTGAAGTGCTTCAAGCTTGTATGGCTCAACCGGTGACTTTGTGTGATGAGTTAGCATGGTAACGAAGAACAGATTGTGTTGCCACGTAAGCCCTGTGCACGTGAAGGATCTTGCATGAAGGAGATTGTTCTTATCCACCTCAGGAATGTGTGAAGTCTGTAAACGGTGTTAACGTGTGATGGGTTATCAACCGCCAAGAAATCGGTGGAAAATGAACGATGGAGAATGACTTGAGATTGGATCAAGACTGTTGCATTTAATGCAATGTGCTCAACGGTCAGGATTGAACCATTTGAATTCCTTAACCTAATAGGTTTAGGGTTTAGGGTTTATGCTACCGACCTATATGTTTTCCTATAAGGTCGAAGTTGTGTTTCTTTCTAAAGTTGTTGGCAAAAGTTGTGTGTGTGTATCCATGAGAAGAGATATGCGATTCTTGCCAGACTAGAGGAGAGAAGTGATACCTGCAGAGTGTAAGTGCAGAAGGTGAAGAGGAGCTTAAGTGGATCTACATTGGCATTGAGTGCTATCATCAGATCATTGTTATACCTGTTGATCTTTAACCACTTCAATAGTTGTGAAATCCCTTAACAGGGTAGCCTTAACAGGCTTGCTGTAAATCCTTTAACAGGGTAACTCAAAGCTATTGAGTTATTCAAATCCTTTAGTTATTGAGTTCTTTAAATCCTCTAACAAGGTAACCTTTAACAGGGTTTAACCCTTAACCAGGTATTCTAGCCAACCCTTAACCAGGTGATCCCTAACAGGATCAGTTCCTAACAGAACCTAGTGTATTAGTCTTTAACCAGACAAGGCTCCTAACAGAGCGGACTTCTAAAGAGTTCAAAAATAAGCTTGTGGGTATTCATCCCCACCATGGTTTTTCCCAGTTGGGTTTCCAAGTGAAAAATGTGTGTGTCATGTGTGATGTCTTTTTCATGTGATGCTTTGTTGTTTTTTGTTAAGCAGTGAATCATGTTGATCTAGTTGCTTATATGTATATCTTTGATGGTAGATTACCTGTTCATGCTTTAGGGTGAAATGGAAATGAAGTGTTAGATTATATGAGAAGATAAGTAAGTAACCGGTCAATGCTTGTCTCAGCCATTCTTAGTTTTACCAATTGCACTCTGTTTCTAACCGGTATCACTGTTTGCCAGTCATTTGAAGTGTCTGTTGTCAAACCGGTTTAGAACTGTGTTTTTTTGTCTATATTGATTCACCCCTCCCTCTCAATACCGGTTTGGTATTATTTGTTCATCATTGAGTTATCAAGGGCTGAGTTCTCCGACAGGTGGTGCAGTTGCACACACAATATGCATGGGGTATTTATTTGCTTGCCCATCTATATCATGAGCTCCATCAGGTGGTCAACGATGATGCAGCCAGTCTAGGTTCTGAGTGCACTCTGCTGCAGATTTGGGCATGGGATCACATTGCAGTGACCCACCCATTGGGAGATAGTTTCAGACCAGCAGGGGCACCTTTTGTTATGATGTATAGCCAGGTTGCTTCCCAGTCGATTCTCAAGAAGTTAGAGTATTGGAGGCAGGCTCTGGATGACATGGATTCAATGGTGTGGAGGTCGTAACAAGTGTGTGAGCCTTGATCAAAGGATGGTTTCGAGGTGCCTCATTTATTTTTGAGGAGATTTATGTTGGGGTGCACCCCCTATGTGGTAGAGCAGTTTGTGCTTCCTCGAGTATACCAGCAGTTTGGTCGCGTGCAGCCTATGCCATAGTGGATCACTGTGTACTTGAGGGTACACAAGGATTGGATAGACTGGGGACCCACATTGGATTTTTCTATAGCTTGAGCCGAGTTCTACTCCTTGATATTTTGTGTATGGAGCATGCTGGAGGATGTGGCTGATGCGGGGATGACTGTAGAGTATACACGGTAGTTTCTTACACATAGGTTCCCACGATTGACAAGGCAAGGAGAGCCCATTCCTGCACTAGAGGAGGTTGATGAAGATGATGATCAGGGTGGAGGCGAAGGTCGGCGAGGTGGGAGGAGAGGATGGGGGAGAGGGAGGAGGGGTGGTAGAGTTGATAGAAGTGGTGTGATTGGGCACGACCAGGGAGTAGGAGGTGGCAGGGGTGGAGGAGGAGATGAGATAGGAGATGGGAGGAGTGGTGGATTAGGAATGAGGGGTCAAGGAGGAGGATGGAGGAAACAGTTAGGACGAGTAGGGCCAATGCAGGTTGAGGATGTTGCTGCACTGGAGGTTGAGGAGGGATCAAGCGATGACTAATTTGAGGAGGGTGGTGATGATTCTTTTGATGAAAAGACCAAGTCTGAGGAGATTGGTGGAGGAGTAGGGTTGATAGGATTGGCGGGGATAATAGTTGAGGAGGAGAAGGATGTACAACCACTTGCTCGATGGAGGAGGATTGATACGCCCCCTCTTGCCCCTCGATAGGATCCACAACCATCACATCCATATGGGGTATAGATTAGAGTGCCTCTGCATCTGTAGTAGACACAAATAGTAGCATTATAGTCCCTACTGCATAGGGTGCAGGGTCAACTTACACAATCTCAGGCACAAGTGAGACAGTTGCAAAGACAGGTGGTGACAGTGTCACTAGAGTGGGATACCGCTCGGGCCAAGAGGGACATAGCAAAATAGGTTCTACAACCTGCGCATGCATAAATCACACAGGTTATCATAGAGTGGGACATTGAGATAGAGCGTCAAGGCCAGGGTGATGAGATGGTTTAGACTCTGCAACAGACAGCCACACAAGGGGCTATAAGAGAGACTATCCAAACTCTTTTTTATCAGACTGAGAGGGCCACCTACTATAGGGATTTGTACTTTGTGGCGATGCTAGTGGATCAACGGGCTCCTAGCTATGTAGCCAGTTCTCAGCGGGGTGGATCTTGCAGACATAGGGGCAACAAGGGGGTCATTGGACCTAGGATAAATGCTCCCAGTAGTAGCACAGGTGTGGGTAGCTCGAGCTCTCGGCCGATAGGTGCTGGAGGTGGCCAGAATGATTCTACCCCTTGATCATGATCACAGATGTTGTATTTGTACCTAGATGTACTTTATTGATACACACATTATTATATTTTGATGACCTCTCACCATGATACTTTGTTGTTCATTGATCCTGTTGATATGGTACTTTGTTGATGGTTTTATTGATATGATACTCTGATGATCTTATGGATATGATGTTTATTGATGTTCAACGATTATTAATGTTCAGTGATTTCCTTGATATTGAGATTGCTTGATTTGATGGACATTGTTATTGATATATATCCAGGGACTTTGGACATTTTATTGCTTCGCTGACGATTGGTTTTGACTTGTATCTTTGATTTTCCTTTGGATCAACATGTGGTCACACATATATATGATGATATGTTATGGATGCAACTACTTTGATTTTTTATGAGCGATATGATATGCTTTTTATCTATATGTCTTGTGCAGATGATGTGATGTGTGTGTTGTTGATTTTGATGATCTACATGCTTTTTTGATTATTGTAATGTATACTATATGTGTGGAAAGTGATATGCCTATAATGTTGCAAATGTTGCTAACATATTTTTGTGCTTTACGTACTTCAGATAATGCAATCTAGAATGACAAATGTTTTTGATATGTAACGGGATAATGATGTGCAACTTAATGCAAGATTAACATGATATGATAATGAAATGTAAAATGAAAATGATATGCAACCTAAGGCAAGATTAAAATGATAATGGTGTGTGCACGATTAATATGGTAATAAAATGATACTAATTAACATGATATGATAATAATTAACATAATAATGCACCTAATGCAAAGTTAAAATGATAAAAATGATAATGTATCTAATGCAATGCTTAATATGCATTCTCGTTCTAAATGTTGTCATCCATTTTTTATCAAAGTGCCAGTGCTTCCCTTGTTTTCATCATCAGGCCTTGATTTGTTGAAAGTTGATACAAGCATCATGGTATAATTAAACCATAATGACCTGAGTATAACTTACATGGATTTTGATATTGCAATATGACACAAGCATCGAGGTATAATTGAACCAAGACGACCTGAGTGTTGCTTGTGTAAAATAGACAAGAGTTAAACTTTGTCCTCTAAAATGTCTTCGGTGATATGTTACCCAGTCACGTCATAAGATAAATTTGCATAGTAGAAGACTTAACTCCCAAACAAAAGACAAAGAAAACACCACATTCCTTCTTTGCTTCTCTAGTCGTTGAGACATCCTTGAGTCGCTTAGGAGATATGATAAGCAAAAATTAACAACCATAAGTGAACATGTATGTTATCGGAAATGTATTCTTGTCAAATAAAACATCTTGCAAATAGATCTTTCATTTAGTTCAAGTCAGTTCAATTCCTTGATATCTAGCCTTCTTGCTTTGTTGTGGTCACTGTTGGTTGTTCCGATCTTTGTTGTCTTGCTACATGTTTGGTCTGATGTCTAAAGCACTCAAGGCGAAATGCCCCCAACAAGGTCAGAATTTTTCCCCTTGCTGTTGATACTAATTTGATATAGATATTTACATTGATCACCAAGCCATGGTGGGATATGATTCAGATAACTAATTCAAATAATCAGGGACACAGTGACTATGCTAAGTATGTCCAGGATAACAATGCGTGTATAAGTGTTCTGTGGTGGCTATGGGCTCAGATCAGACGGATATGATACGAGTATTGATAGATAGAGGATCTGCTCTCTCACAAGTGGTGCATGTTGCCAAGTTTTCACCACTTGTTTTTATTTCACTTTTTGATTTGTTTTTTATCATTTTTTAAAATATTTTTCTAATGTTTTCTGATTTTTTTGTGTCACAGGGCGCCTGTTTGCCAGGTTTTCACCCTAGTGATGATTTTTTATACTTTTTTATTTTTTATTTTTTTGCTTTTTTGCTTGAACCATGCATTGGAAGACTCAAGTGTAGAAATTCTTCAGATGGATGTTGTTGGTTGGTTCATCGAGCATGTCCCCTTCTGAAGTTGTCAACTGATATGCTCCTGATCCGTAAGTTGATATGATGAAAAAGGGTCCCAACCAGTTAGATTCAAATTTCCCCTTCTTTTCTTGATCTTGTTGATTTATGGGTTTTTCCTTTAGGACCAAATCACCAATTTTGAATGCTCATGGGATGACTTTGTGATTGTAGCTTTTGCACATTATTTGTTGATATTCCTTGAGATGATCAAAGGCACGTTGATGACATTCATCAAGCAGCTCTAGCTCTATCAACCTGTTGACTCGATATTCCTCATCCAAAATTAGGTCTTTCAAGGATACCCAGAGTGACAAAATCTCTACCTCAATAGGTAGGATAGCTTCTATTCCATAAACCAATGAGTATGGTGTAGCTCCTATGGGTGTGCAAATACTCGCATTGTAGGCCCAAAGTGCAAGGTTGAGCTGGACATGATAGTCTTCACCAACATCATTCATTATCTTTTTGAGGATTTTCATGATTATCTTGTTTGAGGCCTCTGCTTGGCCATTCCCTTGTGGATAATAAGTTGTTGAAAAGCAGTGCTGGATATAGAATCACTCACAAAGCTTTTGGACATCTTAATTTTTGAAAGGTCTTCCATTATCTATGATAATAGAGCTAAGGATGTCGTACCGACAGATGAGGTAATTCAGAATGAAGGAGGCTATCTATTTTCTGGTCACTATAGTCAATGAAACTGCCTCAATCCATTTGGTGAACTAATCGGTGTCCGTGATGATGAACTTGTGTCCATTCGACGAGGAATGATGAATCTTCCCCACTAGGTCAAGTCCCCATTGACAGAAAGGCCAAGATGTAGTGAATGGTTGTAACTCTTGTGTCAGTGCATGTATGAGGTTGCCATGAATTTGGCACTTAGGACATTTCCTAGAAAATTGATAGGTCTCTTTCTCCATTGTCAGACAGTAATATCCCATCTTTAGGAGTTTCTTAGCAAGAGTAGGACCACTTGAATGCATACCACAAATAACTTCATGAAGCTCATGTAAGGCAGAGTTAGATTTGTTATGATCGAGGAATCGAAGAAGAGTACCATCAAGACCTTGGCGATAAAGTGTGTCAGCGGTTAAGGTGTAGCGGGCGTCTTGTCGAATAAAACTTTGTTTTTTATTTCGAGATAGGTTAGGTGGGAGGATATTGTCTTTGAGATAGGCATATATTTTCCTGTATAGGGGTGAATTAGAACTAGTTAGGGCATAGATTATTTGGGATGTTGAATTGTCATAGGCCAAGGAAAACAATTGCTCCACCAGGAATTAATAACGATTCTATTTATCTGGAATTTGTAGAAGCGAGGTGATAGTGGCCATTGCATTAGCAGCTCTATTGTCTAGCCTTGGAATCTCCTCAAAGGTGATGTGTACAAAGTACTTTTTGAAATCATCCACCATGCATTTGTAGGGCATGAAATTATCATCTTTCATCTGATAGTCATCATTGATCTAATTGATAACTAATTGAGAGTCTCCATAGACTTTCAATTCTATGATTCTCCATTCCACAACTATTTTGATACTTGTCACTAGAGCTTCGTACTCAACAATGTTATTAGTGTAGGGGAACATCAACCTATATGATCTTGGAATTGTGTGTCCTTCTGGAGTGACGAACAGGATGCCGACACCTGATCCATGTTGTGTATAGGATCCATCAAAGTACGGTCCATTGCTTGGGTGTGATAGTGAGCACATCCATATCTAGAAATTCCACTTGTAGTGGGTGTTGGTCTGGGAGTGGTGCTTCTGCCAGTTGATCTGCAATTGTTTGTCCTTTGATAACCCGTTGTTCCATGTACTGAATGTCGAACTCACTGAGGATCATGACCCATTTTGCTAACCTCCCTATGAGAGCATCTTTACTGAGTAGATATTTTAGTGGGTCGATCTTTGCCACTAGCCTGATAGTATGAGCTAACATATAGTGTCACAACTTTTGGGAAGTGCACACTACAACTAAACAAGCCTTTTTAATGAATGTATAGTTGAGTTCATATCCATTCAAAGTCCTGTTGATGTAATAGATGGCTCTTTCTTTTCCTACTAGATCTTCTTGTGCTAGCAGTGCCCCTTGTGACACTTCGGTTGCTGATATATAGAGGATGAGTGGCTTGCCTGCTATTGGTGGTACCAAAACTGGTGGATTCATGAGATATTGCTTCATTTAATGGAAAGATTCTGCACACTTGTCCTACCATCTGAAAGGTACATTTTTATGAAGTAGATTGTTGAATGAGAGACATTTGTCCACTAGTTGAGCGATGAACCTTTTGATGGATTCTAGCCCGCCTTGAAGAGATCATAGCTGACTAATGTTCCTGGGAGGTGGCATTTCCATGATAGCTTGAACCTTTACAGGGTACACCTCGATGCCTTTTTCTAATACAATGTATCCCAAAAGTTTTCCGGATGTGACTCCAAAAACACACTTTTTAGGATTCAATTTTGACATTGAATTGTTCCAGTCTTTGAAAGATTTTATCTAGGATTTCTAGGTGTTCTTCTCTTGTGAATGATTTAGCTAGAAAGTCATCCACATAATCCTCTATAAAAGTATGTATCATGTTGTGGAAGATAGTTGTCATCACTCTTTGATAGGTTGTGTCATCATTTTTCATTCCAAAAGGCATGACGTTCCAATAGTATGTACTCCAAGGACATGTGAATGCAATTTTATTTTGATCTTTTGGAGCTATATTGATTTGGTTGTGGCCGAAAAAACCATCCATGAGGGATAACATAACATGTCCTATCTTTAGATCGACAATGGTGTTGATGCTTGGCAAAGGAAAGTCATCCTTCGGACAAGCTTTGTTGTTATCTCTGAAGTCTGTACAAATCCTGATGCTTTTATCTAGTTTAGAAACTAGCACAATGTTACAAATTCCATTCCACATAATCAATGGGTCAGATGAATCCTACATCAAGTAACTTCTTCAACTCTGCTTTTACTAAGATGGCCACATGTGGGTTCATCTTCCTTAATTTTTGTTTGACAGGTTTAGCTCCAGGAGCGATTGACAAGTGATGCATGATGAGATTTGGATCTATCCCTAGAATGTCTGCATAAGACCAGGCAAATTTTATTTGCTTCTCCTTGAAGAATTTGACAAAGTCTGATTTTTCCTTTTCTGTGAGAGATTCTGCCAGATGTACGGTTTGTGCTACTGCTTCAGTGCCGATATTTATTAATTGAGTTGGCTCAATCAAGATTGGTGATCTCTCTTGGTAATGTTCAGGAAGAGTATCAAGTCTCTCATCCTCAGGTGAATCAAAGAGGTTTTCACCATTAGATGCATCCTTTATTTTTATTTTTTTGTGATCTAATACTACCATTGGATGGTTTTCACCATTAGATCGAGTGTTCATTTTGTTTATTTTATGACTAAGATACTTGGAACTCCCCTGATTGCAGATATCGTTATGCGAGTCGCTGGTGGAGCATGTTTCCGAGTTGACTAAGCAAAGGTATTGAACAATGGCCTCATCATTTTGGAATATGGGTATATCATTGTGCTCAAGTTCTTCCCAGTCTATGAGGTCCAGATATATGAGAGGTAGGGAATCATTTGGAGAATCAAGGTCTGCCACTGTGAGTGTCATGATAAAGATATTGTCATAATTATCCATAGCATGGGTGAGGTCTATAATAGTCTCAAGGTTTTCAATGGTACTCTCATCGATATTGCCTCTTTCGTATTGATGCAGCTCATTTTCACTAGCCTCATAGATATGTTGTGATCCAAATTGAAATGATCTAGAGATCGAGCCTTATCCCTCATAAGGAATGGGTGTGTATGCATGGATTGTATCTACCTCAATATCCTTAGTAATATTAGAACAAGTATCCCACTCATACTCACTGGAATCTATTTCAAAATCATTATCCCAAGTTACTCCACTGAATCTGACAGGTATGTTATAGGGCGAGAAAAGGTCACTGATAATTGACACAAGTTTGGTAGGTTGTTCTAATTCAGGATCGGTGCTTTCTTGTGCTCTTTGAATTTGCTCATACACAATCTCCCTTCTTTGAGTAGCAATATCCTCAGGTTGTGGCTCAGACTTGGTTTGATCAGGTTCTTGTACATGATGCACTTTTCTATAAGAAGCCTCCTCCCTTTGGATAGCAAGCTCTTCTTGTCATTTCTCATTTTCTTCATGCTCTTGTTATTTTCTTGTATTTTTTGCTATGTGGTGTAGAACCTCTTGCCAAGAGTCTTCATTATGTGTCACCTTTTATTTCCATTGGGATTTTTTATGGTGATCTTTCTTTTGCATAGGTTGAATATTTTGGCCATATCCAAGTATTGATTTGTCTTTTGCAAGTTGTGAATGAGGCTGTATGGGTTCTAGGATGCCTTCTTGACGCTTTCCAATAGGCCATTTTCCTTTGTATCCCATGCATTGCATGATTTTGAACCCATTGCCATACTATTATGTGAGAACGACTACTTCTAGGGCCGCAACTCTGATTTCTTCCTCATCTTTGTATAGCCAGTGGAGGATGTCTCTGTCATTTGATTCTTCAGCTAGTGTGCCCATTTGGATAAATTTACCATAAAACTTCTTGATGGGTTGTTCTACTTGATGTCTTGATGTGGAAGGTTTTCCATGAGACCTTGGTGAAGTTGGCAACTTAGATAGACATAGGGGTTCAAAAGAGTATGCCCCCATACCTTGGTCCTTTATATTCATCTTTTGATCAAAGTTCATGGACAAAGACTTGAGTTTTTCTTGATGGTTGGATGATGAGGAAGCTTGGGCCTCCTTATTGTTTGGAACCAGAACATCTTGAGTTGCCCCCATAGCATTGCAGTACTGAAAAGGGTTAGTATCTACTGATATTAAATTTTTTTTTCCGTTATAGGGGAAATTGAGACATTGATGGTACATGCCATGTGGAAGGTACCGCTTTCATTTCATGGATCCAAGGATGAACCAAGAGTATGCTATATGTCAAGTCTATGTCCAAGACTTGGCACAATGTGTCTCTTTGCATAGGTCCTACCTGAATGGGTAGTACCATTGTTCCTTCAAATGACCTTTTTTCATCATCATAGGCTTTGATAGTGATCTTGTTTTTTGGGTCAATAGCTTGCTTGGAGAAGCCCAATGCACAGATAAGCTCTAAGGTACATATGTTGAGAGCAACTCCTCCATCTATGAGTACTATTTTCACCCAGTGTTTGTATACTAGGACTTCGATATGGAGCAGGGCATTGTGCAGATGACTGAAGGAGATGTCATCGTGTTCTTAGAAGGATAAGTTATGTGGCACTGTCATATGGGCCACCATGGCTTGGAAGCGATTGATATCCATATCATTTGGAATGGTTGTTTCTACAAGAGCTTGCTCCAAGATATCCTTATGTTTTGGTGAAAGTTTGAGCAATTCTAGTATTGATATTTGAGCGGGTGTCCTTTGTAGTTGGTTGACCAAGTTATAATGAGTTTTGGGGATAGTTGTTGCTTTAGATGTGCTCGTGCTCCCCTTCAAGACATTTTTCTGAGTCCTTGTTGTCACATTTACCGATGCATGTTGTTGTTTATCTTTGATCTTTATGACATTTACTTGATTGTCACATGTCAATATATGATTGATGTGGGCTCCTTTGTTATTGTTTGACGTTGATGCTCCTCCCTTGTCGTAATTAGGAAGAGGATTTTTGAAAGCCTCATGATCACCATTGGTTTTTTGCAATCATTTATTCTATGCCCCTTGTTTCAATGATAATCACAATAGTATGAGTCATTCAACCATGGGGGTTTGACTTGGGGTTCAAAGTTGCTTATGACTGGTGAGGTGGTGATCTTGTTTGCCAATAGTTCTCAAAATGTAGATTCCAGGGTTTGTCCCAATGGTGTATATGTTCTTTGATGTGGAGGTGGAGTGTTAGCATTTCCCCCTTGGTTATTGTTGTTCCCCTGATTTTTGTTATTATTAGCTTAGTAGTTGTTGTTTCCTTGGTTGTTGTTGTTGTTATTGTTTAACTTTGATGCTCCTTGGTTGGTAGTGTGTTGATAATTGTTAGCACCTTGATTAGAACTTCTTTGATCATTGTTGGATGGTGTGTTACCTAATAAACTCAACACTGGTTGTTTAGACTTTACATTGTTGGCATCAACTACCCCATCATTAATAACATTTTTATTTCTAGTCCAAAACTTGGACTTGTCTAAGTTGTTCTTATTATATTGATTTCTATAGGTGTTATTGTTTGATGAACTAACACTTTCCTTGGAGAACTTCAAGGTCCCTTTCTTGATGGAGGCTTCCTCTACTTGGATACCATTTTCGATTAGTTTTGCAAAAGTAGGTAGACATTGTAGTTTGAGTTGATAACTCATTTCACTATTCAAATTGTCTATGAAGATCTCCATCTTTTCCTTTTCAGGTACATCGCATGGGTACCTTGAGACCATATGTCTCCATCATTGTAAGAACATCATGAATGTTTCATTGTTCTTTTGCTTCGTGTTGCATATGTCAAGCTGTAAAGTGGAAAATTGGATCCTAGTGGTTCCCCACCTAGGAGAGAGAAAGGAACCACTAGGAGGATTTTCACTTGGGAAATACTTTACATTCAAAAGAGGGGCTTGAATCCACTAGATCCAAATCCAAGAATAAGGATGTGAATACCAAGTGGATTACAAGGGTTCAAATGTGATTTACCCTCTTTTGTAAATAGATATGTTGACTTGTTGAGTATGTAGAAAAGGAGACAAAAATGGATGAAATATGGAGCTATCGGTTTAGGATCGCGCAGTAACTTTGGATCTGAGATATTTAGACTGATACGGATTTGCCCTGCAAATTTAGAGAAAAGTCGTTGGGACCAATTTGAAAGTGTACTTGGTCCTCCGAAAAATCTGCGTGCCGAAAAGGGTTTTTCTGTCTCTGCAAATGAAGTCCAAACCTGCAATTATAGCTGTGCACCTACAACCTACACATAGAAAAGAAGGGGAAAAGGGTTGTGGATAGGGGTTTGCCTTAATCAAACCCAGGTTGAGGAATCAACCTTGAAAGAAAGTAATTGCAAATTCTTGAATGTAAATAATGGAAATGTATACCTTGTAGATCTGCAATTGATTGATGATTGTTGCTTTTCTTCTTGAATGTAATCATAAATGTTGTAGGAAATGGCATGTAACATGACAAAACCATAATACGCACATGCTTGTAAATGAATGTTGTAATGTTGCTCCAATAGATGATTGAAGAAGATAGATGAAGAAGAGAACTTCATAGATGCTTGATGATGATAATGAAGACCTTCCGCTTGAATTTTGCTTATTCTCCTTATGCTTGTATATTCTTATTCCCTATTATGTAAATGAGAGAGCTAGATCCCCTTTTATACTAGCCTAGGAGAATTATTTTCATCTCACTAAAGGCTGACATCAGAGGATTTAATTCCCCGAGGAAAAAATTGGGTTCAAGGGTCAGATGGACCCGTATGCTAGAAATGTGGTCTCAGCCTGCAAGAGGGGAAAACATCTCAAACATACACATGAAACATTGCATTATATGTTAGAAATCAATAAAACAAGTTTGTCGTATGTTGAACTTAGGGGTCATATGGTGTCCCATGACCCCTTAGGACACCATATGACCCATAACGACATAATTTGGTGTCTTAAGGGGTCGTATAGTGTCCTAAGGGGTCATATAGTGTCCTAAGGGGTCATAGGACACAATATAACCCCTTAGGACATCATATGACCCATAACAACCCAATATGGTGTCTTAAGGGGTCATATGGTGTCCTAAGGGGTCGTAGGACACAATATGACCCCTTAGGACACCATAGGACCCATAACGACCCAATATGGTGTCATAAGGGGTCGTATGTTGACCTTAGGGGTCATATGGTGTCCCATGACCCCTTAGGACACAATATGACCCATAATAACAGAATTTTGTGTCTTAAGGGGTAATATGGTGTCCTGAGGGGTCGTAGGACACAATATGACCCCTATGGACACCATATGACTCATAACGACCCAATATGGTGTCATAAGGGCTTGTATATTGTCCTTAGGGGTCATATGGTGTCCCATGACCCCTTAGGACATCATGTGACCCATTACGACACAATTTGGTGTCTTAAGGGGTCATATGGTGTCTTAAGGAGTCGTAGGACACCATATGACCACTTAGGACACCATGACCCATAACGACCCAATATGGTGTCTTAAGGGGTCATATGGTGTCCTAAGGGGTCGTAGGACATAATATGACCCCTTAAAACACCATAGGACCCATAATGACCCGATATGATGTCATAAGGGATCGTATGTTGACCTTAGGGGTCATATGGTGTCTCAAGGGGTCTAGGACATAATATGACCCCTATGGACACCATATGACTCATAACGGCCCAATATGGTGTCATAAGGGGTCGTATGTTGTCCTTAGAGGTCATATGGTGTCCCATGACCCCTTAGGACACCATATGACCCATAACGACACAATTTGGTGTCTTAAGGGGTCATATGGTGTCCTAAGGGGTAATAGGACACAATATGACCCCTTAAGACACCATATGACCCATAAACGACCCAATACGGTGTCTTAAGGGGTCATATGGTGTCCTAAGGGGTCGTAGGACACAATATGACCCCTTAGGACACCATAGGACCCATAATGACCCAATATGGTGTCATAAGGGTCGTATGTTGTCCTTATGGGTCATATGGTGTCCAATGACCCTTTAGGACACCATATGATCCCTAACGACACAATTTGGTGTCTTAAGGGGTCATATGGTGTCCTAAGGGGTCATAGGACATAATATGATCCCTTAGGACACCATAGGACCCATAACGACCCAATATGGTGTCATAAGGGATCATATGATGTCCTTAGGGGTCATATGGTGTCCCATGACCCCTTAGGACACAATATGACCCATAACAACACAATTTGGTGTCTTAAGGGGTCATATGGTGTCCTAAACGATCGAAGGACACAATATGACCCCTTAGGATACCATAGGACCTATAATGACTCATTATGGTGTCTTAAGGGATCATATGGTGTCCTAAGGGGTCGTAGGACACCATATGACCCCTAACGACACCATATGGTGTCATAAGGGGTCATATGACTCATAATGACACCGTATAAAGTCATAAATGGTCATATTGTGTCCTAAGGGGTCATATGGTATCTTAAAAGGGGTTAGATAACACAATATGATCCCTTAGAATACAATATGACCCATAATGACACAATTTGGTGTCTTAAGGGATTATATGGTGTCCTAAGGGGTTGTAGGACACAATATGACCCCTTAGGACACCATAGGACCCATAATCTCTCTCTCCCTCTCCCCTAATCTCTCTATATCTCTCTCCCTTCTCTCTCTCTCTCTAATATCACATACTAATTTATTTATAAATTAATATATTAAAATATTATATTAATATATTAATAAACAATAGATTAATTATGTGCAAATTTAGTTAGTGAATTTACTTATTAAAATGGAATATCTGATTTTTGTTGTACGAATTTCAAATTTCAAATTTTGGCTCGGGAATGCTTTGGGATTTGGCTTGGAAGTGACAAGCTTGGAAAGTCAACTAAAAAAACGTGTTTTTCATTATTCCTTGGTTTTCCAGACTTTACACTGGTGGTTGATGACTTTTTTTGTAGCCAAAAATGATAAAATGAAAAGGGTTTTTTAAGGACGTTCTCAACTTTCCAAAAATATAAGGCTTGTCTTATTTCGACTTTAATAAATAATTATTATTTATTTTTTAATTGAATTCTGACAATAGTCCTAATTGATAGACTGATTGAAAAACACTCACAACTTTCAAATGGTATAACATTTTTTGAATCCAAAACATGCATCAGATACTATGCTTCATCTACTATAGGGAAAAATTAAAAAAAATTAAATTTCATAAGGTTTTGACCAAGTTAAGGTGGTCAGACGTAGGAGTTTCTGAATTTCTGAAAAAGTTGTAGTAAAAAATTCATAAATATTTATTTAATTTATAAAAAATTATAAAAAAATATGTGTCACATCCGAACATGAGTCTAATACTTATATTATAAATATTATAAAAAAATATTATGATTTGATTGTGATTAGGGTGGTCAGACATACGTCTACTTCTTATCTTTTTCCTAAAATTTTAGTACCACTGCATTGAAATTTGAAATTTTCATCAAATAGGATTTTTTTTTTCAAAAAACAACTAGTAGCTTAGAAACTGCATTCAATTTTCTATAGATTCTCTTCTTACATATTTTAAAAATAATGTTCACAACTTATTCAAATTTTCATGTCAAGTTGCATAACTCTATTTTTTTGAAATTCCATTGCCACTTAAGGCCTGTTTTGGCACACTATGATATTGCACATACCCTATACCATTACTTTTATGAGGGTTTTCCCCTTTTTCTCCAAACAAAAAAAGGTTGAATATTGTCATTTTCATGACTACCCCTCATTATGTCGAAACACTATAGTGTATAAAATTTTAAATTCACAATAAAGGAGGAATTTCTACTGAGACCTTGAAATGGATAGTTGTCAATGTGTCATGAATTACACTTGCACAATAGCTATCAAAAAATAATTTAAAAAAATAAAAAACTTAAGCAATTATGAAATACAACTTGCAAGAAAAAATGTCATTAAGAACTTACAAGAAAGTACTAAATATTTTTTTCTTTTAGTAAATCTAGGTCATATTACTTTGAAGAAAAAGAGATACTTGGAAGATTGAAAATGATAATTTCAAGGGAATACTTCCATTATATTTTTGGAAAGAATGAAAAGAACCTAATTGAATTAATATCATTTTATTTTAGATTTGTCTGCAAATGCTTCCTTCCTATGTAGATGATAGGGATTTGCTTACAAACAAATAGATTTGATATTTATTATTGTTAGTTCATTGTTAAAAGAATATGCCAAATCCAAGTGATGGTTGGCATGAGCTTGAATATGGTAAGTTGTATGTGTCTTGAAGTTCGATGTTTTATAATTTGTTAGTTTCTTGTGTCATATATTAGTTAATTATTTTTTGTTGCGTCATGTGTTAGTTGATGATATGCATTAGATTATTGAGATTAATTATGAGATATTTTCAATATTTTCAAAAGCATTTATCCTAGCTCCTAGCGACAAACAAAGTGACTCGTCATTAAAGCATAGTCCTTGTTTGGAACTTTTTGTAGCTCCATCTATGATGCTTGCTGTCGCTCCTCTTACATCTTGTCCACCATCCCTAAAAGATGTTGTGCAAGATTTGGAAATAGATGATTTGCTAGACTAGTCTCACTTATACAATGGATTCTCTTCTAGGTGTTTGCTTGCATGTGATGTGCTTCCCCCTGTGATGTGTTTCTTGATATTGTCTTTTTGTTATGTTAAGCTATCTTTGGATTATCCTTGTTTCTTTATTGGTGCAAGGCAATGAAGAGGTCGAACCTTTTGTAACATTCTTCTATTTGTATCTCAATTCTTCTATATCATGTTATGTAATAAATGTGTTATTATTGCAAATGTTATTTTGTGTTGTCTACTTGGGGAAGATGCAAAGCGTTGAGGTCTCTCTTTTTGGTCTCTACATGTTGACCCAAAAAGAATTTTTGTTTTTCATCTTTTGTGCTCTTCTTCCATTGTGCTTTTAGTTCCACTACCTTTAGGGGATGAGGTCAATTCATTACAATCATACTTGATATACGTTTTTTATCAAATGCACATGTTGACCCTAGTTAGTGGATCTCTTATATGCTCTCTTTTTATCACTTGCTTCATTGCCCTTGATTTTTACTTTCTTGGGGACATCTCATTATGACAATGTGCTTGTCTTTTGGATGCATATATGCTACCTTAAAGAAATTGCTCGCGGAAAGGCACACACAATCGCTTTAATGTGGGGGCATACACTCTACTCATTGTTACACTTTGTGCACACACCATGAGATTTGGTTTGCAAGCTTTGATCACACACAATGAAATGCCATTTCATTATTTAGATTACTTTGAAAAATGAGCCTTTTGTTTGTGAACTTTTGCACCAAATTTTCAATTCAAAATTTTCTTCTCAACATGACTCGTAGTAGCATAAGCCTAACTAGGAAAGCATAGTCACGTTCTCTCTTTTCTTCACATGTTGGTCCCTTTGTCTTGATAAGATCCTAAGTTCTTGGGGGCTTGGTGTGTCTTGCCTCTTTAATATCTTAATGAAAGTTTTTCAATGCTATTTTGTACTTTACTAAGACTCTTGCTAAAGTGAAGGATTAATGTAATTGTGTAAATTGTATCCCTATATAATTTCATCCTCAACTAGGCCTCACTTTAGTGTTCTATTCTTTCATTCTTTAACCATGTTTGATTCTTCTCACACTAGCTTTATGTTTCATTCTTCACCTAACATCTGGTCAGTGGTTCTTGGTGTTCCCTAATAGGTTGGAAAAGGGCATCCTAGATGACCTTGTCCTTGGAAAAATATGTTCTAGGTGCCCTTGTCCACCTAAAGGGGGACCAATTTTGGACCCTCCAATGATCAGAAAATATGGGCGAGAATTCCCTTCCAGTGTTGACTTGCTTAAAAATTTCACACATGTTTCATGAGGTGAGGTATAAAAGCAAGCCTTACACCTTCGCTTGCGACAAGTCCACCGCCTCTCAATTTTGAACAATTCCTATCAAGAAAATTCAAGTGAGAAAGCAATCGATCATTATCAAGGTGTTGAATGAGAGGTCAATTATTCAGATTTCAAGAATTCATGATGGCATCCATAATCAAGACATTATGAAGTCATCCAACATCCTACATTACATCATCAATCTTTGCATGGAGACTTCAAAGCAGGAATCATCAAGGTATAACATTCCAATTTTAACATTTCAATTTATATCTATCCTTTGACCTTTTTAAAGGCATACTTTACACTTCAATTCTATTTCAATTTCAATTCAATTTTAGGGTGAATTCCAAAACCAAGGATTGACCTAGGAAAACCCTATCAACAACACAATCTTTTATTTTGTGTGTAGGTGACAAGTTCAGATGACATAATTGCAAATTCAAGAAGAGAAGACAAAGACATTAGTTCTAACTTTTGCAAAGGCAAAAAGTAGAGGACAAGGTCACCCCACACACCTATGTTCGACAACTTTTCGATGAAACTTTAGAAGATCATTCAAGATTACATTTTGATCCCAGAAAAGACATCTTTTTCTCGCATATGACATTCTAAGGACAAGGTCATCCAGAGAATCATTGTCACACACTTTTAGGCTTAGATTTAAGACACAAGTTCCTCTCAACTCCCTAATTCTAGATATTTACTTGTGTCTGCATATCAAATCTGAATATACTTGTTCATGTTGGTTTATGTCAATTTTACACCTTTAGCCATGAATCTTGCATTCAATTCACATCTTTCTATAGCTCATTTTCAACTCAAACAAGAAGATATGAATCCACCTTGTGCTTAGTCCTTTTCTTAGATTTGTGATTGGGCCAAGTGGATCATCTCTCTCCTTAAATGTAACCATTGTGAAAATAGGTCTAGTTCTTAGTCTATGTGCCTATATTTGTCAGCCCTATTTCCCAATATTACAAATTGTCACGACATCTCATCATGCATTGCATGCAATTAATTACAAATAAATATACCAAATGTGCATACTACATCTTCAAGGATCATTAATTTTATATTTTCTTTCTCATGTAAATATAAAATTAGCACTAGAGCAATACGACATTAAATTAATATTTATTTTGGAAGCTATCATGCATCTATAACTTACTATTTTTGGACAACTAGACTTAATATTTTTGGACAATTAGATTTACTATTTTTGGAAAGGGGACATGACATGATCATTCCTTTCTCAAATTGTACCAATGTTCTCCTATATATATATATACACACACACACTTTAGATGAATCCACTCTACTTATACTGCAAATAAAAGTAACAAGTACCAAAGTTGAAGGACTATGACTTTGGCAATGGTATTGCATCTAAGACATTCAAAACATCTATAAGTTGTCAATTAGTAACAAACCTAGAATCCCTAGCTTTGAGATAAGATTAATGTTTCCCTAATTTATAATTGAATCTAAATGATTTGAGGTAATAGCTTCAAGATACATATTATGTAAATGAGGGTCAATAATTTCTCATAGAATTTGTTAAAACTCACAAAGAAAACCATTAATTGGGATATTCATAATTTTTAGCTTGCAAGTTACAATATTTATCACTAAAAACCAATATTAGTAATCTTAAGTAACAAGAAATGATGATAATATTCAAATCTATACATCAAAGCATCATAATATTTAGATCAATAAATCATAACATCATTAACATTTGAATCAACACATCATAACATATTCCTCATAATAAAACATATCACGAATTTCTTGAAAATGCTTGCAAACTGCAATCTCAAGGTTGATCATCCTTGTATTGCAAGAGCATGGAATCTGGGCCACTCTTCTATCCCTCAATCCACCTTGGAGAATGGTAGTCCTCCTCGATCAAGCCTAAGAGCATTGAAGTCTGGTTGTCCATTCCACCTCCTAGCCCATGAGCATGGAAAATTGGCAGTCCATTCCATCTATAGGTGGCGTACTTGATAAGAGCATGAAGACTAGTCATCCTTTCACCTCTCATGAACTTGGAAGGCTTGATGCCCTTCCTATTTGCAAGACACTTCCAAAATCCAAGACATTATTCTTCAAAGATCTTGCTAAACTATTTCCAATTAAATGCATTTTGATGAAATAATAAATGTATTCTCAAATGATTGCTACAATTATATTTTGGAATATTATTATTTACTACAATAAGTTTCTATTCTAAATTGATGTCTAAGTGATTGATATTTGAAAGATTGATATTTGAATGTTTTGAGGCTAACATTGTTAATGTTTGTATGTTTGTTTGATTAATGAATTGACAATTTATGATGATGATCTGCTAATTGATGATTGCTTTGATGGATCCATGAGTGATGATTGAATGAGTGGTGATTTGATGCATTGGTGAGTGATGATTAATAAGCAATCCTTGAAAGCTTGGAATGATTTCTCCTTTGTAATTTATTGGTGAAAGAGACCACTTTTCATAAGAATTGAGTGACTACCATACATTGCTTCCTTTTGAGAATAATAAATTATTTTCCAAATTGATCTCTTTCGCATGTTCTCCTCAAATGAAACCTTCTCTCTTTATATCTTCAAATGTGAGGAAGAAGTCACACCTCTTCATCATATCTGCCCTTTGCAAGAGTCACAACCTTTCACAATTACCACCCTTTGAAAGAGCACAACTTCATAATTTCTACCCTTTGAAAGAGTCATTAATTCTTCCTTGATCGACATGCTCAATTATTTTTTCCTTCATTTGCTCAGTTCACGATTTGATGTTGATGATCCATAGATATCATGCTTGAGGGAGTTGTCTCTTCATTACATGCCTTTTGACCATTCATTAAACTTAATTAAATTTTAATTATATTATATTTTTTATTTTTATATTTTAATTTATCATTAAATCCCATTTCTAGAAAGGGGACATTAAATTCATCTAGGAAACTTTATTACAAGCAATTTATGAAAGTCTAATGAAGATTTTCCAAGGTAAAGAAAGGAAAAGGAATGTCTCATGGTCCACGATGTTAGCAACCTAACTTATAGTTGGCTTTTAGCATATGGGACTACAATTTCTTCCTTTCATTGCAGTTGTAATTCAATACAAGGTGTAAATACCTTATTTCTTATAGAACTCAAAGTGGCGACCTTTCCTTAAAAAAACAGAAGTTTTCTATTGATAGACCTATTAAAGATTACACAATTTGCACTCATATGATTTCATAGTGTTTGGAATTTTTTCCATCGTCCCCTCCCTTTTATCTAGACAGATAGACCTGTTTATGATCATGAAATTTGATACGAAACAAAAAAATTCAGAATAAAAAACCAGAAACAAATTTAAAAACTTTTTCAATGAACTTGTAAAAAGACCATATGAAAGTATTGCTCCAAAAACTCGTTGTGATGGGCCAAAAAAACTTTGTAATTATCAGTAAACCACCTAGTGAACCGACCAAAGGGCTTCATTAATAGATTGAATTTATCACAATCGGGAAAGAAGGTCTTCCAGAAATTGCACGCCTTTGATGGAGTCCTGTTTGAATGTTGACCGAGTGGAAAATGCACGAGGTTTATCTGTAGCAAATCATGTCTCACATGACGACTAACGCTATTTATTTTTGGATTTGTTAAATAATTTTTTAATTATAGATGTGTTACACGTGTCAAACACATGTGCCTCTTGGCAGGTATCGACAGACAACGACGACTCCTGAAAAAAAGGGTGTCCGCTTCTCCAGAAGGTTCTATTTCAATATTTACTTGGGCGGGACTTCGTTATAAATATTCTCCCTATTCACAATTCTCGCACAAAACGGTCGAGGCGAATTTATTTTCATTTCATTAGAGGTCGAGGCGAATTTATTTTCATTTCATTAGAGGTAATTACGATTCCTTCTCTGTCTTGTTTTGATTTTCTCTTCTGGTTTATTTCGAGTTATCTGTTCATTTTATTTTGCTTAAGGTTTGCTAGATTTTGAGAGGTTCGAATTAGGGTTTGAATTAGGAGTACGGGGATTGTTTTTAGGATTCGTTGAGTTTTTTGAAATGGGTTGGGGAGATTTTAAGGGAGTTATCCTTTTAAAGAATAAAATGATAGGTCAATCTTGCCAGAGAAAAAAATTAATGGGATTACCATTTGTTTAGGTCAATTTTAGGGAAAAATTTGCAATTTGTGATTATTGCGTGTGAAATCAGCTAAAATTAATAGCTTGGTGTCTGCTTGAATGAAAATTGGGTTGATAGTTCATGGAAATTTTTCTCACTGATCTAAATGTTTGCAATTGGATGTTTCAGAGGTTTGCATATAGATTGTTGCGTTGCGGATATGGCAGAGGTGAGTTCCATATTTGATGTAGCTAATTGTTTTTTGAAAAAAAATTGTGTGATTCAAATGTATGAGTTCTGTCTCTTAAAGTTTTAGTAACTTTGTTTGGTTTCACTTTATTTTGTGTTACTGCATGATTTTGAGTTGTCTCGGATATTTTATGTTTCCACGGTTCATAGTGATGATGGCTTAAATTTTTCCTGTGCAATTAAAATGTGTTAAATATTTTATCATACGTTCTTTACCTTGGAAATCTAATTCATCATCTGGTTTTCTGTCTGAGAGTCGTGTATTAGTCCATCTCGTACAAGATCCAGTCTCAAATGCACCTGAGCACAACTAAATCTAAAGCCAATTGTCGAAATTATGCTATGTATCCTTCCTGGAATTGAATTCTGGGGGATTAGAGAAACAGGCATTCAAATGGGAAGTTCATGTGGGTAGCTACTGTATTGTTTTTATTTCTAATCTGGAAAAATCTCAGGCGAGGTCATGAGCTGTTGGTAATGACAAATTCGGTATTTAATCTTCAAAACATCTTCTATTAAGGCGGGGTAGTTCTTAAATGGATTCATACTTTGAGGGCCACAACGGGCAACATGAACAGTGGGGCTATGGCTTGAGAGAAATTTGAAGGGGCTATGGCTCGAGAGAAATTTGAACCTAGTTTGTTCTTCTAGTGTACCCCAATGTTAGTCCAATATGATCCCTCTTCTATAGGGATGTTGCAACTTTCTGCAGTATACATTATCCTGCACTTCGTGATGGTTAAAGTTCAATTGTCTCGCTTTGAAGATTTTCCTTCTCTGTAAAGAAACTTTCTATAGTTATCAGAGAAATGAGTTCTAGTTTAGCTGAATGGTTGATGGATTTAACATAGCTCTTGGGAAATCTAATTTTCGATAGAACAAACAGACAATGTGGATGGTCAAAGATTATTGCGGTCGCCCTCTGGTCCTATTTTGTTTTTAGAATTCTTAGCTGTCATCATCTTCCACACATGGAGGCATTCAGAGAAATGAGTTTGAGGTTAGCTGAATGGTTGATGGATTTAACATAGCTCTTGGGAAATCTAATTTTCGATAGAGCAAACGGACAAAGTGGATGGTTAAAGATTATTGCGGCGGCCCTCTAGTCCAATTTTGTTTTTTTGGAATTCTTAGCTGTCACCATCCTCCACACATGGAGGCACCTATACACATGGGTTATGCCTTTGTTTTTAGAAATCTCTGCTGTCATATCCTCCACACATGGAGGAATCAACACCCATGGGTTCCGTCTTCATTTTTAGAATTCTTTGCTGTCACACATCCAACACACATGGAGGGCATCAATATTCATGGGATCTTTCTATTCTTCTTATCTTGTGGTCTAGTGAAAGGGGGGAGGGATTCCTGAGTTTGTTGATATAGCATTTTTTCGACAATTGGCTTTAAATTTCCAGAGAAGAAATGATCATAACTATTGAGACCAATCATATGTTGTCACATGGCTTAAAGATGTTTTCATGTGGGTTTCACAAACATTGAGGAAACTTTCCCTTGCTTAAAGTAGCTTCTCTGGTTGAATTTCCGATCTTTGGGACTCCGAAGTACTTACATTTCCTGGAACCTTCTGGTGCAAATAGATCAGTGATAGGCCTCTACATGGAACCTCAACCTTATACGATGGGTATTTTAGTAGGAGATACTCCCATCTTCAGATTCATTTTCAATGCGATGCATTACATTGCTATGTATCTCATAGTTGGAGAGGATCAAGGGTTGTTGCTCAGAGAGAGAAGGGGTGATCACTATTACTATGCGGTTTATTGCTACTATGTGGTTTGTTGGATTGCGATGTATCCAATAGGTGAGAGAGAAAAAAGAGTTATTTCTGAGAGTCAAAAGGGGTGATTGTTATCAGTAGAAAGATAACTTTTGTGGGTGGAAATTGAAAATACTTCTTGCTTAAAAACAATTATGTAAAATTGAAAATAGTTCTAGCTAGGACTTGAATGTAGGACCTCAGAGTGGCATGCTTGGGTATCATACCACTGATATACTTGCCTCTTATAGGTTGGACCTTGCAGTGGCATGCTTGGGTGTTCGACCACTGAAATATTCCCCCTTATAGGTTGGACCTTGCAGTGGCATGCTTGGGTGTTCGACCACTGAAAAGTGGCATGCTTGGGTATAAAGTTATAGGTCGTTATTTTCATGTTGTCTGCCGATCATCCAAGAGTTACTCTCAAATTCAGGCATTGGCTTGAGTCCACCTAGCTAGGGAGTGAAGCCATTTTGAAAGGCACAAGCAAGCTCGGACTTGAATATAGGACCACTCGTTGGTACCTCTTAAAAGTCCCTCACAAGTTCTCTGTCTCCTGCATTGTGGATTGACCTTCCAACACATTCTCCACTCATGAAATTAAATAGGTATAGCCTTTCTTATTTGGTTTCTTCCCTTTCTTATTTGGTTTCTTCAAAACGGTTTGAATTCTTCAGTTTTGGCAGGTTGATGTGGCTGTTTGTTTGTTGCTTAGGAAACTATCATTGGTTTCAAAGTGGTTCTGTGTGCAGGTTATACGGGTGATGCTCATTAAACATGAAGTTATTGAATAATAATTGTCAGTATTATGCAGTTTTCTCATGTCTGTACAATGTTTTGTGCATGACTGTGCTATTGCCTCTGTATGATTTAATAAGGAATATTTCTACTACTAAAAAATAACTTGTAAATTTTTATGTGAAAATAAAAATAGTACAAGTCTGTTATGTATTTTTGTAGTCATTTTAGGTGCTTTTGTTTTGCATTATATACCATTAGTTCAAGAAAATCCAGTGTAATTTATATGATTTATTTGAGAAACCTCTTTAAGAAGCTTTTCAATTTTAGAAGGGTTGCTGCTTATAGGCGATGCATACATATGCAAAGAAACTTCATTTTAAGTCTCCTAACGTTTGGAGACACAGGTTTTTGAGACAGTTTGCGAGACGAGTACCAAGGGTCAGGGTATGAGGCTGCTGCTAAGTATGCTTTGAATAGATATGAAATTTAGAAGAAACATTGAAGAGTTTTTTATTTAATTAATATATTTCTTGTAAATGGTAATTGTATTTTAGCTCTTCAATGCGTGCTGAGAGATTTTTCGTAGTTTAAATTCTGGCAATTGAAATTCATTTATGCTTTTTAATATTTTATAATGGAAATACTACAATGCTATTAACATAGCCCAAGTCACAAGGGTGGTATCGTGTTTGAATGGTTCTATTGTCGTTTGAAAATTTTAAATTTATATGAAACTCATTTTGCAGGAGGGAGAGAAGGTTGTGTTAAATGTCTATGATCTGAGTCAAGGACTTGCGCGTCAACTCTCTTCTAGCTTTCTTGGAAAAGTTATTGAAGGAATCTGGTAAATAGATCTTCAGAACTATTTCTTGTTACATTCTGTCTATCTGTACGATTTCATTGATTTTAATCTGTAATCGTCATGTTCCTGTATGTCAATATGATTTTAACCTGCTGCTCAATAATGGCCTTCATGATTTGTTGGGGATTTTAAACTTATATGGTTCACGTCTATGTTATTGGTTGGTCCCCTCCAATGCCAAAATCTGTGTCCAAATCGTACCCGCCCTGGATTTGGAGCCAATTCGTCAGGGGTGCTGTTTAGGTGCATATGAACATTTGTAGACTAACATTTGCTTCAGGCTTAAGGTCCTGGTCCCCAATATGGAAGAGATCATAATTTTTCTTACCATCTGTAGGGTTCTGATAGCTTGTTGCTGACTGCGTAGCATAACTAATGATTTGTATTACTGAAGAGAACTGATGAACTGGCGAGTATGTGAGAGGGCATTACTGACATGCATAACTGATTTGTTCCTGCAAGACGAAATTTGTTTTAATTTTTTCTGCATAGCTGATTTACCCTGCAAATATAGAACTACTAATGCTAAATAGGAGGGACCTCATACAGTCTTAATAATAGATTGGTGAATGTCCATATTACGCAACCATTTGATTATCAGATATTGCAGGCAAAACGTGTCCAATGGAAACAATCTTCTTTCTTCTATGACCACTGCATAAGTTTGTGAATTATGTGCTCTGAATGTGTGGAATTGTCAACAGACCAACTTATCTATTGACATGTAGCATTAAACAATTTGTAATTTCCAGAATAATCAAGTACATGCCATTATCTTCATAAGAATTATCCAATGATATGTTATTCGAATTGAAGTGAAATGTTTGTTTGTATGACATATTTTGTCTTTTGTAGCAAGTACTGATTTTTTTTTCCTTGACATATTTTTACTCACAAGAGTTGTATTTGCTTGTTTTGGGCAGGCACACAGGCGTGGTTGTCTATGGGAAGGAATATTATTTTGGCGGAGGGATACAACACAACCCTGCAGGGGAAACTCCTTATGG
This sequence comes from Cryptomeria japonica, assembly GCF_030272615.1. Taxonomy (NCBI): domain Eukaryota; kingdom Viridiplantae; phylum Streptophyta; class Pinopsida; order Cupressales; family Cupressaceae; genus Cryptomeria; species Cryptomeria japonica. The sequence goes on from NC_081415.1 coordinate 252,503,550, forward strand.
AAAGCCTTATAAAGTTGTGGAATTGGGCGTCACTTATATACCTATGGAAATGTTCGAAGAGTATTTGGAGGAAATAAGTCCACGGTACACAGCTGAAACTTACAGTTTATTGCACCATAACTGTAATAATTTCAGCAGTGAGGTTGCACAGTTTTTGGTTGGCTGTAATATTCCAGATTTCATTCTTAGATTACCAGATGAAGTGATGAACAGTCCAATGGGTCCATTAATAAGTAAGTTTTTTAATCAAAATTTTAAAGTTTTTGCATAAAATGGTAGAGTCAATCCATACAAATGCGCTTAGAATCCATTTCTTCACATTCTATGTACTTTTAATCCATGTCTTATTGAAGATTATATTGTTTCACTTTCTCTTACGTTCAATAATATCTAACTTTTCCTGCTTTCTACAGTGCCAATGATAGCACAATTTGAATCAACATTAAGATATGGAGGGGTACCTCAAGTTCCGCATCGTGTTGCTTCATCATCCACACCTACCTTTGCGCAGCAACAAGGAACGCTGGATATTGCAAGTAAGGCAAATGATGGAGCGAGCTCAGAACAATCCGTTGGTTCTGGATCAGTAAATGCAGAGTCTGCGGTTGAAAGTAAGTCTAGCACCGACATACCACCTGCAGTAAAACCTGTGGATTATAAGTCAGGTGACTCACAGAAATCGGCCATGAAAGAGCCCGATAATTCCAATATAGATCCTGCCAAAAGTTCTTTGAATAATTCAAAGAAAGATGTTATTGATCCTCTGGGCGATGCAAGGGCCAGAGTCCAAGAGGAAATTACGAGTGAATTTGCCAGATTAATGGCGAGTGGTGGCTTGCGGGCAAGTGAGGCAGCAGCACTTGCCACAAGGCGAGTAATGGAGAAACATGGCACTCCAACTGCTACACCTCGGGGTTAAAGTTAATCCTTAAAGTTGATATGCCTAAATTTAGGTTGTATTTGGCACATTTTTTGTCGTGAAGGGATGATAGAGAAAATAATTGCACTGATTTCACAATTTGTATTATTTCTGGTGCTAATCTTAACGATTCTATGAAACATGGATCCTGTCAAGAAACTGCACCATTGATTAAGGGTTCTAATTCTGTGCCCTGTATTCTGTCTTTTAATTACCACGAGGAAATATTTTTACCATTATTTCAATATGATTTATTTCAACTGATAGTTCTTGATGTAGTAATGGTATATGATTTTGTATTTCCAATTCCAATGATTTTCTAAGTTTAAGATTGCTACAAACCGTTTTCTGTCTTGCCGGTGCACTTGTTCTGTTGTAAGCTAAAACAGTTGCTTCCAGGTGACATTATTTTTAGCTCTAATAGTTACATCAGGGAGGAGGCTTTGAATGTTTCTAAAAGACTCGAGATACTGCTGAAGTTTGTTTCAGTTCCCAAAACTCCAAACGATGAGAGTTGAATTAGGTTAAGAATTTTCACATGAGTAAATAAATCCGTAGTTTGGCAGGATTTTCTGTTTATGCAATAAAAGAGGATTCTTTATGAACAAAAAAGATATTTTACAGAAAGTCAGAAACTTAGGTTCTGCTTATATAAGAACTTTATAGAATTAAACTAAGCCTGCTTACGATCCATGACCAACTGAAGACAATTAAACTGGCAATCATACTGAAATATCATACCTTAGTAGTATCACTCTGGCTCATGCAGGCTCAGCTCCTGTTAGAGCTTCTGTCGGTTATAACAGGCCTTTTATGGCAATGCTTTGATCGTTTCTTGCGCAGAAGTAATATACTGATAATCGTTTGGGTGTCTCCGTGATTCCTTCTGGTATATGCTTTTGGTAGATTCTCTGAGATACTAATGGTGAAAATGCATGCGCAGGCCGTTTTACCTTATCATTTGGGCCCATTTCGATTAGAGTTAATTTTTTTTTAAGAACAAGAACGTGATCCTTATCTGTTCCTATTTACATATATATATATATATATTCAGAGATTGATTTTACACCCAGTTCAGTTGTTTAGGCCTTGAGGATTAGCTAGGTAGTTCTCGAAGTGTAGTTTTTACTTTGAAAATTCAGAGTAAAAATTCAAGGTCAACTAATCTTATCTTTGTCATGAAGGAAGAGTTATGGTTCCTTTTGTATTCCAATTAGTCTTGGATCATTTTTGTATTTGAAGGATTATAAGATTAGATATCGGATAATTAATTAATTTTATCTTAGGATATTAGTTTTGATTATTTTTAGATTATTGTGATATTTTGTAGGATTATAAGATGAGATATTGGATAATTAATTTATTTTATCATTAAATTGGTATTTTAATGTAATTTGATATTTAGGGAGTAGTTTTTTTTAATATTCAAATTATTAAACATCATTATGAGTTTTATGAAATAGAAATTGAGAACAAAATAAGTAGAAAGTGATTTACTTTTCTAACCTCAAATTTTTATTCTCAAAAAGAAATTGAGAATGAGAGATAAGGTATTTGTTTATTCTATAATTTTCTAAAGTCAAATTTGTAATTGTAAAAGTATTTTTTCTCTTAAAGTTGATAACTTTTCTAGGATCAAATTTCGTTTAAAGTATCTTAGGATATAAGATTTCTTCTTAAGTTTTGAATTAGATTTGTAATTGCATAAATAATGTAGAAGGTAAGGCAAAACATTTGTTCTAAAGGTTTGAATCAGATTTGTAAGATTTGTAATTGCATAAATAATGTAGAAGTAGATTTGTAGTTGCAATAAATGATGTAGAAGGCAAGGCAAAACATTTGTTCTAAAGTTTTGAATTAGATTTGTAATTGTATAAATAATGTAGAAGGTAAGGTAAAACAATTGTTCTAAAGTTTTGAATTAGATTTGTAATTGCATAAATAATGTAGAAGGTAAGTCAAAACATTTGTTTTTGATTTGTTCTATAATTTTAAATTTTTACATCGAATCATATTTTATTTCCATGCGAGATGAGATATGGTTATGTATCTTGTGATATGGATTTTGACTGGAAACACCCTATGATAGGGTGATACAAGAAAAAAGGTGGAATAAAATCAAATCCAAAGATTTGGATTTGAGTAATAATTATTGCTATATTGATCCCACCTTAGTGGTGCATGAGCTTGTTTGATTTTCGTGCACCTATCCTCTGTATAAAGGGATATTTGATGCCTATTATAAGACATTCTTATTTGATGCCATTTTGATTATTGCTATATTGATACCACCTTAGTGGTGCATGAGCTTGTTTGGTTTTCGTGCACCTATCCTCTGTATAAAGGGATATTTGATGCCTATTATAAGACATTCTTATTTGATGCCATTTTGATCATTATGGAGCTTACTATGCAAAGATTGAAGTTAATCAAGCCCTAATATTGAATTAATAGTAAAAAGAGATAATGAAGGTGACAATGAATGTTGAAGTGTGGTGGCAGTGATTTTAATTGAGTTGATTATTAAATGATGGTTTGTTGATACTAATTGTATGAGTGATTAGAGTTTACTTTCATTATGTATTTAAAATGTTGTTCTTTCATATCTCATCATCAAGATGGATGAAGTGTTCATAGATAAGGATTTGTGAGTTGTAGTATGTGAAGCCAAACATATAGTTCGTCACAAGAAGATTACAATATAATAGATAGAAAAGAAAAGGTCTTATTATACTTAGTTTGATCGTTCCAATCTTGTTGAATGGGCATGCAAAGACTACCACAATGAATTTTTGGAAGAATCTTGAGAATTTTATTAAGCTAAATATTTGGTGAATAAGATTTTCTTAAGAAAGAAGTCATGTATCTTTGGGATGAAGGATGGTGGGTTTATGGCTAAAAATATAAGTGCCTTCATATATGGTAGTTTCTCACTTTGTGCTAGTGAAAATGGATGATTGGTGTATGACTTTTTGTGTTATTTGCTAGATTCATAAGACCATCTTATTATGTTCATTGGGAACACTACCACTATGTTCAAGATAGACAAAGTGATTATCTCTTTGCTTCAAGATGTGATAAAGAATAGTTCTACTTCAATTAAGGAGGCCTTAGCTATTTGTGGAAGATCCAAACGAAAAATGACTAGAAAGATAAGTTTGGAAGAAAAAGGTAGATTCTCATGACGAGTTTGAGATATCCTCCCAAAATGAAGATGATGCTTTTGTTATTGCCTTGGCTACTTTGTGTTAGAAGATATTTGATAGATGGACTCTAGTTTCTTAGATCAAGGTTGGTTTACAAGATACAAATAATATGTGGTGGGAAGCTTTTGGATATGGTAGTCTTGATTCAATTCCCTAATGGAAAAGTGAATGGGATCAATGGTGTTCATCTTATCCCTGGTTTATCAAGGAACCTACTTTTATAAGTGATATGAATATGTCGGTGTGCAAGTTGTTTTTTCAAGTGAAGGAAGCAAAATGATTAGATGAACTATGGTTCTTTCTAAGGGAGTTTAGATCCACACTTTGTTTTAGTTAGATGCATGCACAATTTAGTGTAATAGTTCTTCAATTTTTACAATGAAGAGATTTACACAAATTTCACCTTCACCATTAGAACCAACAACAAAGATTTACATGAATGTCTACTTCTTATGGATATGCTTTCTAGTTGCTTGAGGGTGACCATTCTTTATAGACTAATATATTTGTAGACAAAATAATGTTATGAAACCAAAAGATGGTTCACATATGTGAGAAGGGTTTAAGGACATTGGAAAATTTGAACTTTGTTGAAATGTTAATTATTGTAATCTTGATTTTTTTTGGAAATTGTGTACATAAAATCATATTAATTTTTACTGTAGTTTTCATAATTTTTTTGAGGTATTGGATTTGGATTTAATCCAATTTAATGTACTTGATTTTGATTTTTCTAATCTATATAATTTTTCATCGATAATTATGGTATCCTTAGAAGTAATTATAAAATGTTCAATCATTTTAAAGAGTTTAAGACTTTTACAGAAAATCAAACTAGTAGGAATTAAGATGTTGAGAATTGATAATAATCTAGTGAGTTATGTTTAGCAAATTTTGATAGATTATCTAGGGACAATAGGACAAAAAGAAAAAATCCCCTTTAAAATGGATTTGTAAAATGAATGAATATGACATTGATGGAGATTACTAAGTTAACAAGTCCCCTACATCATCTTTTGTTGATAAGATACATATGGAGGTGTATAGGGAAAAAAATTCTCATTGAGATATCTCTGAGTATTTAGTTGTGAGGCATATGTACATGTGCCCATGGAGAAGCTATCAAATATGGAAAACAAGGTTGTAAAATGCATCTTTGGGAACCCATGTTCGAGAGAGATTTTTCTACACTAGAAATGTTATATTGTGAGAAGAAAAGTGTTCTTTCATAATAGTGCATTCATAGAATGATGGAAAGAAATATGTGGTTGAATTAACACAAAGTTGGAAGGCTAAGAAAAAAGCCCATAAAGAATCTGATTACGAAGATAGCTAAGATAGTTTTGAAGAATTGATAGAATCTCCACCTCAATAATTAAGGAGGTCCACTCAGTAAGACAACAACAAAAAATGTATTACTCCCTTTGACTGGAGATTTCTTTTCTCTTTGATTAGTAAAACCAATGAGCCTAGGACTATAATGGAGGTTGTATGTATTGATGATGTAGAATATCAAAAGGTGGCCTTGATGAGATGGCTTCTTTGAAGAAAAATAACACATGGGACCTAGTGCCTTTTCTTGATGGATGCAATTTTTCTAGATGTAAATGGGGTTTCAAGAGAAAATAGGGTATGGTAGTAGGGTTGAGAAGAGAAAGGAAAGATTGGTTGCAAAGGGTTCTTCCCAAGTCGAGAGAATGGATTATGGTGATATTTCTCCCTATTAGAAAGATTGACATCCATTCAATTTCAATTATATGTTCTTATAGTGTATGATCTTGAGGTTAATAAGATGGATGCGAAAAAAAAATCCTTCATGGTGATTTAGAGGAAAGGAAGAGAATTATATAACATAATTGAATCACTACAATTAGAAACATAAAAAACACTTGGTTTGTAAGTTGAAGAATTCTTTGCACGGTTTCGAGTAGTCTCTTAAGATATGGTAACAAAAGTTTGAATCTTTTGTGTTAGTCTAGGATTTATAAGATCCAAATCAAATCATTGCATTTTCTATAAGATTGATGGTGATTGCATCTTATTATTGGATTATATATTGATGTTATGTTATTTTTTAGTTATGGAAAAGGTTGATTTTAAGTCTCAGTTTTTAGCAAAGTTTGAGATGGACTTAGGGGTAACTAGATACATCTTGGGAATGGATATATAAAGAGAGAATGAAAAAAAAAATTGGTTGGGCCAAAGGGGGTATGCGAACTTAGTGTTGGAGAGGTTTAATTGAAAAGATTGTGGGTCATTATATATTCCTATAATGATTGGGACAACGTTATCTATTGAGTAGTTTCCATTTTCTCCTAATGAGATGAATGATATGAACACAATACCTTATGCTAGTGCAATTAAGTGTTTGATGTATGCTGTGATTTATGTAAGACCATACATTAACCATGAAATGAGAGTTTGTATCCATTTTATAGATAACCTTGTATTAATGCATTTATATGCAATGAAGAGGGTCTTTAAGTATTTTTGGGTTACCTCAAACTACGATTATTTCTTATGCTATTATGATTATCTTTTATGGGATTTATTTTAAAAATTGTATTAATGGATTTATATATTAAGACTAGGTTGGAGATGGCAATAGAAATTTAAAATCTATTAATGGATATGTTTTTTCCATGTTTTTTGGTGCATTTTGTTTGATGAGTAAGTAATAGGTTGTAGATGCTTTATCCACTATAGAAGTAGAGAATACAAAAAAAATCATGCTTGCAAGGAATATTAAAAGATTGTGTTCAAACATTGGCCTAGAAGTAGGAATGATTACATCTCACTATGACAATCAAAGTGCTATTTGATTGGACAAGTATTCAATCTTTCATGCAAGGATAACACATATTGATTTTTAATACTATTTTTTTTAGATATGGTATAATATAGGAGGATGATATTAGAAAAAAAATGACACTTTGAAGAATGTTGTAGATGCATTAATGAAGACAATGAGAAAAGAAAAATTTAAGAGGTACTATGAGCCTACGGGTCTCTCAACCATCACCAATTAGATAATGGTATTAATACTATATTTTCTCCTACAAGGTTTTTGAAAAGTAGGAGAATTTTGGGAAAGGTGTCTCAATCTTGCTTCTAATATTAAGATTACAAAAAATGATATTTTTGGATATAAAATTAAAAAAAAAAACAATTTTTTTGGGTTATAGAGTTGGTTTTTGGTTAGTATAAATATTCCTAGTTACTTAGCACTTTCTATAGTTACCTAAATCTCTTTGAATAATTCATTTAAAAAAAGGACCAATTGGTCCACTAGATCAAAATTTATGGTCTCTAAAAGTTTGCATAGAAAATGCAAAAGGTTGTTGGATACACAAATGAGTTGTAAAGGGAGTTACATCTATTGACCAACTTATGATTCTATTACGACACATCATAATATATTTTTGATTGGGTAATAATTTGAGTGCTACTTTTGGATGGTTTTAGATAATGGGTTAACTAATTACCAACATGATGCTTTTGGGTTTTATATCTCCTATATATTAGATTCTTGAGATTGAGGTTTGGTCTAGAGCTTTATAGATATTGTTAATTTATAAAAAATAATCCAAGTCTTTGGTTGGTGATACTCTTGTGAAGGTTTGGTATATAATTGCAATGTAATTGTGGTTTACTACATAATACATTGAGCTATTGTGGATTGTGGTTATGTTCTCTCAAAAGGTTTTTTCTCACATACATCCATCTTATGGCACACACACAAACACACATTTATTTATTTATTTATCTTCAAATGTTTTTATACTTTATGCAAGTGTTACAAGATTAAATTTTTGACAACACTCTCCTCCTAAGGATAATAGTGCAGGAAGAATTTCCACATACCTTGCTTCCTTTTAAATGGCATCTGCTAAGAATCCCACATATTTGTGCAATTTATAAAGAAATATTCAAGCGAACGGGAATTTATTTATTTTAATTAGCAAATAAATTTAATCTTTTCATATTTTTCATGAATAATGATATCTTTGAGTGGTTCCCATCATGCTAAGAAATATTTAACTAGATGTAGGAATATCTTTCTAATCCACCCATTCTAGTTACACTTATACTTGGAAAACCTCTATTTCTTTATATTTTTGTTACACATCATGCATTGGATGCCCTTATCACACAACATAATTATAAAGGATATGAAATTAACATCTACTATCTTATTAGAGTTCACTACTAGGAGGTGAACTTAACTAATTTCCACTGTATGCTCAACATTACTACCAAATCATTACCAAATTTATTCCTCTAAAGTACCTTCTATATAAATAAATACTCATAGGTAGAATGGATAAATGGATTATGCGCCTTATTTAGTTTGACATTAAGTCAATTGGAAGGCAATCAAAGGGCAATCCATTTCAGACTTGTTGGTAGGGGCTCCACTCTCAAGTAGTCATTCATTGATTACAAAGTTTCTTGATGAGGCTATTTGGCACATTAAAGAATTCAAACCATGAATATTATACTTTGGAGGATTCTTTAATTCACATTATTTTGGTGTTGGCATCCTATTCATCATCCATAAAGGTGATCTTATTCTAAAAGTATTTTACATCAAGTTTCCTTTCACAAATAATATAGAAAAATATTAAGCACTAGTCTCTAGTATAAAAATAGTTACAATAGAATATTCAATATTTTTAGGTATTTAATGATTCAAATCTAGTTATCAAGCAAGTCAATAATGAGTTTCTCACAAAAGATGATAATCTTGTTTGATATAAGTGCATGGTGGATAGTTTCAAGTAGCCCTTTCAAGATGTATCTCTCAAGCAATTTCCCCATTGCCAACTAGGTTGTCAATGACATGAATACTGTAGGATCTTTATTTTTATTTTTTGATCGATAATAGGCCGAAGCCGATGAGGTGTACATACCTTACCCCCTTGTGGGATTTGAATTTGTGACCTCTCTTTCAAGAGCACAAGTTCTCCACCACTAGGCCAACTCAAGTTGTACTATACTGAAGGATCTTTATTAGTTATGCTTAATAATTATAATTAGTGTGATTCCTTGTATTAACCCACTTATAACATCCATGAATCCAAAATTATCTACAAAATTATTGGGTAAAATACCCCATGGTATACTCACATATACTCTTCTTTATGAATAAACCATCTCAACCAATATATCACCTAATAAACAAAAATTTCTCATCCAATGTGTTCCCACTATACCCTTCTTAGAAATACATTTTATTGTAGTGACTATGATGACACTTATAAGTATCAATACTAAAAGGCTAACCTAGCACTTAAAGGAGTTCAAAATGGCATTTGTGATGCTCATAAAAATGGCATCATCCTAGCTAGAACTTCTAAATTAAAATAAATTCCATTCTCAACTTAGTTCAAAATAATATCACATTCATGCAATTCTTTTAACTCGTCTTGTTTCTTTTCTTTTCTTGGGTTATCTCTTACAATTTTTTCCGTTTATTATCTTTATTCAGTGATAATTTAGCTAAGTAGTTTAGCAATTTTCTTAAATTATAAATTTTCAACTTGACTTCATGAATTAGTTTTCGAGTAGAATTACCTTATGCATGTGATTTAATCTTGAGGGAGGTTGCTTGTGTTGTAATTTTAAAATTATAATTATGTTTCTTGAGCCTTTCAACTTGTCGTTGCTACCTACCTTTCAGAAGTAGCCTGCATGGAGTTATTTATTTGCAAGCATTGGGATCACTTCCCTCCTAGTTGCCCCTTACGTGCAGCTCCGAATTGTAGTATAGTTTATTTTGGTAGTTGAATTTGAATTTTAAAATTTTGTTGTGGGAAAATTGAATGGACAACACAAGACAAAAGGAAAGAATGTCTTTCTAGCTGGTCAATTTGAGGAAAAGAATGTTTGAACTGCAATTTTGAGAAGAAAATTTTGGATGGAGCAATAGCTATGCGTTTGGAAAGAGACCAGTGATTGTTTAAAGAAAAAGAACTAAGTCTAATTGAAGCAACCTTGACAGGGGCTATTTTTTTCTAGAATAGGAACAACTAACTATACAAAGGAAGCTTGGAAAATCCTCCAAACAAGTTACAAAGGGACTAATAAAGATAGATTAGTGAAGCTCCAGATGCTTCATAGAAATTTTGAGACTCTCCATATGAAGCATAGTGAGTCTATTTCAAACTTTCACACAAGAGTCTCCTATTTATTAAACTAGATGAGGACAAATGGTGAAGCCATGGAGGAGAGAAGAATTGTGGAGAAACTCCTTTGAAGTTTTCCCTCAAAGCTTGATACAATCATCATTACCATTGAAGAAGTAAAAACTCTTTCCACATTGATGGTGGATGAGTCGATGAATTCTCTTAACCCATGACCAACACCAAAATAGGTATGTAGCTTCTTCCTAAGAGTAAGCTTTCAAATCTTAGTCTAATGCAAGAGGTGAGGGAAGAAGAAACAATGTTGGATAGAGCTCAAGAGGTAGAGGTGGTGCCAACTGTAGAAAAGAAAGTGTAATTGGAGGAGATAGATCATATGACTAAGAAGCCATGAGGGAGTGAGAAACTCTCAGACCAACTCGAGACAAGGCAAGAAAGCCAACAACTTAAGTCAAAGGTATGACAAAAGTAATGTTGAATGTTATTAATGTTGGAAATTCGATCATAATGAAAGTGAGTGCTAGAAAGAACAATAAAAATCCGAGCAAAGTGCAAATATGGCTAAAGGTAATCATAACATTCATCATTTGAAACATTAGTGATGAAGGTAGCCATGAAGTTTGGTATTTGGACAATGGTTGCAACAACCACACATGTGGTAATTAAATCCTTTTTTTCTTTCATTGATAAAATTCTAAAGTCTAAGATTGAAATGGGGAAAATGGAATAGTTATTGTTGTGGGAAAATGATCTATTATGATTTACACCAAGAAAGGTGAAATGAAAGAATTTTTTTTTTTTTTTATATTTCTCATGGTATAAAGTGCAACCTGACATTAGTGTTGGACAACTGATCCAAAATGGATACAAAATATTGATGGAGAAGGGTGAATGTGTCTTTTTTGACAAAGATGGAAACAAGAAAGTAGTTGCAGCAATTCATGACAAAGAACCAGATGTTTTCATTGAGGATAGAGACATTCTTCTCTTCTCATTTTGTGGCTACACCTTCCAAGAAAGGAAAATATACAATAGGGCACCAATTAAATTTCAACATCATCAAAGACCCCTCCAAGATATGGTATCTTAGGCTATGCTAGTTTGAGTCTTTTGTCCAAAAAAGAATGGTAGATGGTTTGCCAAGGATAGTTGAGCCTAGTAGCAAGTATGAGGCTTGCATTTTTGGGTAAGCAACAGGGAAAACTTTAAGAAACCCCCCCTCCCTCCCCCCCCTCGGACAAGGTGTAAAAAATTGGTGAAAGGTGTATAATTGCCGAGGAAAATATTAATTTTATTGGCGAAATTTTACAGTTTATGGAGAAAAAATAATAATCTCCATTGGCGAATCATTCGTGATCGCTCAAAGTTTGTGAAAAGTCTTGGAGAATTGTAATGATTTTAGAACCAAAAAAAATATTTGCATGGGTGAATTGTAATGTTTTTAAAACCAAATTTTTTTTTGCATTGGTGATTTCAACCTATTTTCAAACCATTAAAAAAATAATATTGGCGATTTCAACCTATTTTCAAACCATAAAAAAATATAATGGTGATTTCAACCTATTTTCAAACCATAAAAAAAAATATTGGCGATTTCAACCTATTTTCAAACCATAAAAAAAATATATTGGCGATTTCAACCTTTTTCCAAAACATTAAAAAAATATATTGGCAAATAAAAATAATTTTCAAAGTATTAAATTAATTATGTGGGAGAATTAAATCATTCATTGATTTGCAACTTAAAGTGGAGCATGAGATAAACTATCACACTAACATTACAAACATGGAATGAAAAGCTAATTGAAGAATTTTAAATCAATTCATGACAGAAAACAGATACACATGTGCCAAAGGTACATATGAGATTATAGCAACTTTGCTTCGGATCTAAGTAATCCGATATTCATTAATAGCAACAGGAAAGTTGGCTGAGTAATAGGGTTGATGCGATGGCACAAGCCTCGAGTCATACATGCCACTACAACTAAGATAATCATTATCGACCGGAAGGTTAAATAAATAATCCTAATACTAAAGAAATGAGGGCACGGTGGTAACACATGAAGCCATGGAAGCCAATATAAAATTGTTTTTTGCAAGCGACAACCGCCTCATGGCTTTCAAAGGGGAGGTCAAGCCGGAAAGGTGGAGTAAGGTCCTTAATGAGGTGGATGACTTCACTCTCAGAGCGATATGGGAAATAACGGGGGAGCAACACTTCAACTATGAATTTATCTATCGGGTAAATTGTGATATCCTAGCTATATTCTCGGCCATATTGCTTAAGATAGGAATTGGAAAAAGTCATGAGATTTTGTTGGGCCAATTTTTATTTAGAGAGGAATTTTTAAGGCTTTTCAAAATAGCAATAGGTAGTGTGGATGATACCCTAATGATTCAATACCCAAAAGATTATGGTGATAAGGGAGAAAATGTGTGAAAGAGGCCCATTCTAGAGGTTAAAGATGAAGTTAAATTTGTAGAAAGGCTTCCTATTATGCACAGGAATGCAAAATTTTTGTTAGTCTGGAATCATATTAAGGATGCCCCTGATTGTAATTGGTGGGTGGATTACTTAAGGGAAGAGGGTTTTGAGGTCCCAGAAAACTTTCCGAACATATCGATGGATAAGATACAAGAAATCTTGAATGTTCAAAGAGGAATACACACACACACACACACACACACACACACACACACACACACACACACAATGGCGGGGATACAAAGGTTGAGATACATGTTGATTATAGGTATGAGGAAATGCCAACTTTATGGAGGAGGGAAAACATGTACATGATAGAACACCTCCATATATATTACATAAACATCCATAGCATATAAAATCATAAGAGTATTAAGAATGAAAGGATCAAACACCACAATAGATAGGAATGCAACATAATTAGTAAAACATGCATGCAACTCAATTAAAGGGAATATCTTTTGAGGATCCAATTCCATGATAGATATTATAGACAAAGAAGTAAGAACACAGTCTAAGGTTGGGTAGGTGAAATCAAATATATACAACACAATGAAAGCTCAAACCCTAAACAAGATGTAATAATGAAACACAGATGAGGGTAGATCCAAACTCTAATCAAATCTAATATAAAAAGAATGCAATCATAAAATCAGATCTCAAAAAAATCACACTTTCATAATCAAAGGCAAACAAGAAGACATATTCACCCACAATGAATCAACTATTATAATTGGAAGGTCACTTATTTTGTGATCTCTTATTGAGACAATGATCATATAAACAAGCAAACATTCTCATCCACAATGAATCAGCTATTATATCGATTGAAGGATCACTTCTATTGTGACATCTCCCTATTTTTATTACTTATGGAGGTTGTACTTATTCACAACTCATTGATTTGACACAAAGGAGATAAATAAGCTACAAATCATATTTGTGTTGATATTATATAATCACTTCCATCATAGAATGTTCAAAGATTCAAAATTTGCAACTCAAAGACTCGAAGAACACTATTCAGACGTCTATATTGCTCTATAAAATTATAAATAGTTATAGAATACTCATGTTACCATGTATCTTTCCTATCAATGACTGAGACCTATGACTTAATAAACTTGGAATTTACAAAATTTCTCAACCCCTTCCTAAGTGATCATGGTATTCCTTTTATAACCAAGGAATGCAAACAAGCTACCGATCACTTAGGAAATTGGAAACTAGAGCAGCAACTGAAACTCTAACTTGGCACCTTTGTCTATGGGTATTCAGGATAACATCTTTAACTCAATGAAGGTCATTTGCAACTGTCATAGGGAAATCAAGATGCCTTTTCTAACACTTCTCCTCCCTGTGAGCATCTCTCATGTGTCGGGTCATTCTACTCCTCAGAATAGACAAAAACAAAATAATCATTCAAATTTCAGTTTGGGCCCTTTTGCCCTTGTTCATAATTATTTCCCATCTGGCCACTTCCTTATCTGTAGGCCAAGAAAAATTCTTAACCTCCTCTAACTATCCAATGACCTCATTCCATTGAGCATCAGTTATAGACCGTACATCAACAACAAACTTTAAAAAATCCACCTCAACCTTGTATAGTGCATCTAACACTTCATTAAAACCAGGAATATCTATGTCATTGCCTAGGTGGAGTAAAGTCTCTGTATTTTCTACTATCATCTCCAATTCATATTTCCAAACATCCAATTGCTTCAGATTTCCCTCTCTGTCATATATGTCAAGAACAAAAACACTATAAATTTATGTAGTTTTCCCTGTATTAGTTGGTCCTTGCCCTTGAAAAATGAAAACAAAGAGTTTGCAGTGCCTACAATCTCCTTGGTGTCAGTTATTTTCTCTAGTAGGTCATCCCTGTAAACTATAGCAACTTCCAATTTATCCATTAATTTGTTCCTTCCTGACCACACAATGAATAATGGTTCCAAAAATGAAATGGTATAAAAACACACATCACCAACTGCCTTCAGAGAAATGTGAATGCTATGAACATCTTTAATTTTACCTTTTAACATATCAATTCTATGTTGGAGAACCTCCAACAGAGCACACACCCCTTTCTCATTTCTAGTTTCCTCCAACATCTCTATCCTCCCAACATATTGCTCAAGTTGAATCTTGATCTGGTCAGGAAATGCAACATCAGTAGAAACAGGAACAAACTCCTCAGGTACATTGGTGGCAACATCCACAATCTCTGCAGTATGGCCATGGGATGTACTCTGCATATTGGCCAACTTTTTAGTCGACTCCTTGATTTGTTCCTCCATCGCTGCACTCTTCATTATCTCTTCTTCATACTTCTTTGCAATTACAACTACATCCTTATATGTTTTAGCATATCTGTTCTGCAAGTCCACTGTTTTAGCTTTATTCATATAGGAGACATGTGTCATTAAATCTACAATTTTACTATCCCTAGTGTCTTACAGATTCCAAATTAATCTTCTTCCCCTTCTCTTCCCTTGAATATTCATGAGATGGGGCTTATGTGTGGCAGGGGCAAGTGACCAGATTGCAAGTCTCTTGGGTTTGGAATCAAATCCTGATCCTCTTACAAAATATCCTACATCAACATCTGATCTTAAAAGAGGATCTGATTGCCTTCTGATTTGATCAATAATAAAGGTGGAGTGAATGTCCAACCCAGGCAACATCAGCATTCCAATATTTTCTACAAGGAATCTTTCTTGTTCCACCATTAAATCCTCACTGTCGGGAGCATACTGTTGGAGGGCTTGAATAATTTATTCATTTTTCTCTTTACCTCCCTCTCCCAAATCCAATTCTTTCTCAATTCATTTTGCTTTAGTTTGATTAGGAAACTTTTGGACTCATTTGTTTTTATAAAAGAACCATCTTACATAAAAGACTTTGATAGCATAATCCTTTCATCCATGTGAGTAGCTAGAGGTAAATCCACTTCTCCCACTTCTTCTTCAGCTGGCTTCTCCCTAAGCCTCTGTCTGATAGCTTGAAAGTATTTACCTTTCTCAACAACCATTGCCTTAGCAGGGTCCTTCCTTACCAATGCTCCCCATTGCTCAACCTTCTGTCTTTTCACAGGTGGTTCCCTCACATATTCCACCTCATCACCACTCTCAACATCCAGTACCAATTGATCAACAAGTGTATTTCCTTGAGAGGAAAATTCATTCTCTGGTTCTTGTGGCTCCTTTTGTCCTGGCATTTGAGCCATTAAGTCCTCATCAACATTGATAATCTTCTCCATTCTTTCATAACCCTCTTGATGATAAAAACCAATGAACGTGGGGTCACTCTCTTTGAATTCTTGTTCTAACCTCATCAAATTACCCCATTTCCTTCTCTCTTACACAACAGTCCTTTCCATCAAATTCTTGACTACATCCTCTTCATCAAGAGGCTCATGATGTTTCACTTGTACCCAAGGTGTCATTCTCTTTAGTGCAAATTTTATAAACTACTTAGGGTCACAAAACCTAGAATAAGCAGTTACCATTCTGTATTGTTTTAACCAATTATTAATTTCATATGACTAAGGCTTTTTTGCCAATGGTAAAGTCAGGAACTACCCACAACCTAGGCATAAAAGTGCCCTTTCTGTGAGGTAATAAATATTCTTTATCAACTAAAGTGAGTTGCCTAATGAATTTAATTATGTCTAATCTCATTGGAACAAATTTTGGTAAAATGTGTGGGGGTTGAGGACACCCATATACCCTCAAGACAATAAAATTATCAAAGAAATAAAACCCCCCCCAGTTATGAGTAATGGGCCAATTAGGGACAAACTGTTGTGGCCTCAAAAGCCTCCTCACACCTAGGATAAGTCTTTCTTTCTTTGTTCCTAACATATCTGTGATAGGTAAAACAATCCAATTTTGAAAATAAAGAAAAGAGGAATCGTAAGTGCTACTATTCCACACCTGTGTCCACTTTTGTATTGGCATAGGCATGTTGAACTCCACTCTTTCTAGTACCAATTCCTTGTCCATCTTTTCCACATTGTAGTACAAAATCAGGTGCATCAATATGGAATAATATTTGAAATTAATGACATAAGCAATCTTTTGGATGTCCACCAAGGCGTCATGGATGTGTTGCACCAAATATCCCACATAATCATAATCTGTATTGTCTTCTAGGTGTTGGATGTTCATTGCCATCATCAGAAGCTTAGCTGGCACCGCACTGCTCCCATCCATCCCCAACACCTTACATAATCCATAAACTGTGCACTCCATATAGAAATGGAAAGTACTCAAATCAATGGCTCCTCCACATTGTCAGGAATTGGAATAAGAGACTGACTGCCAGACCTAGGCATGTATCAGGGAATTACGTGCTTCTTCAAAACATTATTATGATTCTCGTAATCCTGATTTTCAATATCTAGGTCTACATCTGTGCAAGTTGCACCAGATATCTGGAAAGTTTCAACAAAATTGGCCCTATTGATGGTAACTAGGGCAGATTTATCCTTCTTTCGAATTACCCTAGTTATAGGGAAATATGCCTTCGCCAGCTCTCTAAGCAGGTCCACATCCATGTATACATCAGGCACAACCAGTTTAGCCATGTTCAAGTCCCAAGGATTAGACATGCACACTCCCTTTACCCTGTTGTTCCAAAAGTACGAAAACAAATAAGAACTAGAAATATCAGGGGTCTTTGGATTTCTACATTGGTTGCATGTGTCTTTCTAGGCATACTCATTCATGGACAACCCATTAGATGTCCCTGGCAGAAATTCAATAAATTCTTTTGATTACTTCATCTCTCCAATTGATCTCCTCCCCGACGCTTGAGAAATGCTGCTACTCGTCGCTCTACTCATCTTCTTAAAGAACACAACTTCAAATTCTGCACAATTACAACTATACCAAAGAACTTGACACCTTCACAACCCCAGGGCCTACAACTTGCAGTTACAAAGAGAAAGCTACCACTCACGCCATCAACACTCGGGCCAAGGTTCATAAATCATTGTGAGTGTGCAAAAACCTTAACATGTTCCTCCCTTTATAATTTTTTGGCCTTGAAAGAACCGGCTGTCATCTTGGCCATCAATGCTCATGCATTCGGCCATTAAAAATTTAAAACTGCAAACTAGCCGTAAAAATAATAACGTCATAATGAGTTGTATGCAAAATTTAGAAACTATCTTAGAATGAAATTTCACTTTAGTATTTACTCAGCAAAAGGTGTCAAAACAATCCAAATGTCAATTTGTCATTTGTCCCGACCCTTTGTTTCCATACACCTCAGCAGTCCCCGCCAAGTCATTAAAACACGTGGCACATAGTCATCAACCCTCTTCCTGAAAGACTGCCCGTTAGAAAATCTCGTGACCTAGCAACAAGCCCTTATGGACCTATCTCAAGCTCACAAACTGAAAATGCTAAGCCTTCATAACCTCGAGAGCTAGTGACTGAGGGCAACTGAACCGCTACTCGCCAATTCTCGACCTCAAAATGTTAAGGTCTCATCACCGCAATGACTTGGAGATAGTGGTAATTTTAACCCTTGTCACGTACTCACCAACATAAAACTACTTATCTCTGAACCGCTAGCACTTCACTCGCAAGCTCGTGGCTTGATCACCTCTTTAGACATTTAACCTTGCAAGATGGCAATAACCATAAAACTTAACTACAAACTTTCGAGTCGCTAGCTCGCAGCCTAAAAAATGCTAACATTAAACAAACATGAGAGCTAGCGACAACTGTATAAAATGACTTACTCGCTAACTCTCACAAAAATAATGCATGACATCAGACCAACTTGAGACCTCGTGACCAAAGCAATTTCATTAACAATCTACATCTCGCTAACACACAACGCTAACACCCAAAAAGCTAGAGACCTCACGATTCGAACCTAACTCGCCACTTAAAATGTTAAACATGAAATTGATCAGCGAGTTAGAGATGAAACATAAAACATGTCTGACCAACTGTTTGACCACACTTGACACTGACATGGACAAATAAAGAGAAGACAACTCATAGTTTCAATGCCCAACAACTAGCCAATGAACACAAAAAATAAACACAAAAAACCTAATCGCCATGAACATGACCAAAACTTGGGAAAAGAAACTTCCATAAAACCAGAGGATAAACCCACGACATGAATCGAAGCTCGACATGACTTAGCCAAAAAAATTGCAGTCCTAATAGGTGTGACCCTTGAAGTCAGACAAACTTTGTCTAGTCTTCCCGATATGAACGGTATTAGGGATTTTTGAATTTGGATAATTTGAAGAAGGGAATATATCATATTTTAAGATGAATATTATGATCACAGAGGACATTTTGAGCCTTGGAGTTGGCATTTTGGAAAAATGGAAAAAATATTGTTCTAACATCATGTTAAGAATTTAATGTAGAAAGGTTCTAACAGTTATGCAATATAAATAATTTCATAGATCTTGTGACACAAATTGTTGCATTTCATGTTAAGCATAATGTGGAACCAATTTACCAAAGATAATAGATATTCAAACTTCATTCAGGATTAAATATATTCCCTTAGCTCTAAGAGTCAAGACTCTAAATTTCTAAAACTAGAACTAAAATATATAGTAATAGTCAACATGCAGTTACAAACAACTATCAGAAACTAAATTCTAATTGTTTACTAATAATTCAAATGCACAATTAAAAATATGAAATAAGTATCCGTTCTGATTGACAATTTCAAGGAATACAATATTAAAAATCATCAACAACAACTATATTTTTGTTACTTTTAAATTGTAATAACTAATATGACTCAAGAAGTGCAGTATAAATACCTAAAAATTGATTGCTAATTCACTTCAATGACTCAGTCTGGACTCTAAGGCTTCTACATCCCAAATGGACTCAAGATCCTGAACATGACTAGTACTAACAGGTCCATCTTCATTCTGAGTCGGGTATTCAAAA
Organism: Cryptomeria japonica; assembly: GCF_030272615.1. Lineage (NCBI taxonomy): Eukaryota > Viridiplantae > Streptophyta > Pinopsida > Cupressales > Cupressaceae > Cryptomeria > Cryptomeria japonica. The sequence goes on from NC_081415.1 coordinate 252,523,250, forward strand.
ATTTATTTGTCTTCAATTTCATGCTAACTCTAAGATCCATCATTTGTCTCAGCACTAGCAGTAGCACTACCATCTTTTGAAGTGTTGTACAACCCTCATCTTTTGCGCATGGAATTACAGATTGCCAGTGCCCTATCATAAGGAAAATCTCTGACATTATATTGAGTTACAAACAACCTCAAGCAAGTTTCCAAATTTTTGTCTAGTTTGTTTCTGATCTTTGATTTCAAAAGCCCTAATGCACTGAAAACTCTCTCATCTTCCACCGACTCCAATATCATTGTTTGACATAAATCAACAAGTTTGAAATATTCTGGTATTGAATTATGCAATACTTCACTTTGATCTATCATTTTCCAAAGCCTTGTTATTGATCCAGGTTCAAATGGATTCTCGAAGTTTTCCAACTACTGTTTCATACACAATGCAAAACATTTATATTATTTTTTAAGATGATCGTAATTGAAAATTCCTTATATTGGCTGTCAATTGCAATCTACATCTTTTGAAAATGTCAATATCAATTCCTCTAGTTTTTTATGAAACACCTTTGCGTCATTTGGATTATCTCCAAATGAATGCCAAAATTGAGGATACACACAACTCATGGCTTCAAGTATTTCTTCTCAAGGGAATCTTTCACAAATCTCAGTTGAAAGTTCGTATGCAATAGACTTCAAATTATCATTAACAGATTTAACAATCCTGTCAAAATCTTCCTTTTTAACTAGTAGTGCTCTGCCTCGCTTGTCCGTCTTAGATTGGTGCATTGGTATCTAAAATCCTTTTACAAAGACACACAACTCATTTTTTGCATTGAATTGTAAAAAAAAATCAGCATGATTCAAATCTGTAATTATCTGCCACCTAAAAAAATTTGGGCTTCGCCCTGTTAGATCTGAATATAGACCATCCAGGGCTAAGCATGTCATTTTACATAGAGTGATATACTCATTGATATACATAGTTCTGTCTTGGGATTTCTTAACAAGTTTTTTCATTGAATCCAGTATGGGGAGAAGACTAGCTAAAGTTAATAAAGTCTCTATATCACTTAACTTATGTAAGAGATCAAGAGCTTTGTCTACTATGAGGTGTTGCTCATACATTAGCCTGATCAAGGATTGATATTCTAGTAGAACTCGTTCCGTTGGTCCATGCAAGGAGATCCATCTGGTCTCAACATCCTTGAGAAGCTTGTTTCCTGTTGTTACTCCCTCAACAAAAATATGAAATTCTACAAAACATTTAGGACTTTGACAGAAGTATGAGTGGAGCTTGTGGACCAGATCTTCAACTTTTGACACTGTAGGGAAATTGCTACAATTCTATATGCTAAATTCATTCGATGGGCCATGCAGTGAATGCCAAGCATGTATGGTGTAATACTAGTTTGTAATCTTGCGCAAAGACCAATCCTTTGACATTGCATTACTGCAGCTCCATCAGCTCCAACACACACCAACTTCTTGGTAATTGTCAAGTCATCCATACCAACAATTTCATTCAAAGCTTTCTTAACTTCCAAATATAAATTTTATGTTGTTGAATTACCCCCATTTTACGAACAAAAAGTAGATGAGCTCGGTGGACGTGTTCTTTATGATATACACATGCATACAGACCTAAGCAGTGTTATCTACCGCAATAACTTCATCTATGGATAATGAAATGAATTTTGACTCTTTTACACTCTCCTGTAAATTTTTCTTTTCCACCTCAACACGACAGTTTGCCATTTCCCATCTAGATTTTATTGACCAATGTGACATATGATAGTGAGGAACATTCAAAAAAGATAATAAATTACTATATTCTGGGAAATCTTTCATAGGATGCCCTCTGGACACGATATAAAAAATAACACTCATTTGAATAGTCTTTGCCAGGTTTGCATCTTTCGCTACATGTTCAAGCCCAACCTTGATTGTATTTCTACTATTAACAATGCGGCTTGTCGCGTTATTTCAAAGAAGATAAGATGAACTGATATAGAGTTGCCCCAAGATGGGAATGATATGCCCCCTCGAGAGATTGGATGAAAATGTTTGAAAAGATTGCAGACAATCTCTCGATAAGAAAGACAGGATAGAATGGACTAGCCGGATAAAGTGACAAAGTCACGGGATAATGAAGACTGACTCGGAAAATGAAGGCGAGGGCTAGGGTAGGCTATAAGATAGACCACGGGGGAAAATACATCCTCATTGTCATCTACACATTCACAAGAGCATATTGCAGAGCGAAAAATAGAGCAGGAGCAGTCAGCAGCGATGGATTTTACTCACAGATTCGACTGCGTTCGTCGATTCCAGAGGCCAGTAGAGGCAGGAGAGCTAGTAAGTACCGCCAAACCTCCTCGTACTTTGACGCATTTAATTTTGTCATTAATGCATGTCGAATAGGGTAATAAATGCACTTAGACTAGGGTCCAAAAAGTGTCAAAAAACATTTAGGTGCATGTGCGTTGGTGCCAAGCGCGTCTGTGTTTGTGCCAGGCGCGTCTATGTCTGGACCCGCGTCTGTGTCAAATGCGGCCATGTTTGTGTCAAATGCGGCCGCGTCTGTGCTGTTCATATGCGTTTGTGCCAAGAAGGCACGTCTGTGCAGTCTTTGAGCGCATTTATGTCATGTAGGCGCGTTTGCATTTGAAAAGGATAAATTTGCATCTTCTAGGTCAAATCGGCAGTTCTGTGATGAACATACGTTGTCGACTGGATAAGCTGCTGAGAGGATACACTCAAGCAGGTCCTCTAGGAAGACTAGGATAGAAAATAGGGCTAGGATTGACAATTCTGTGATAGAACATACGTTGCCAATTAGGAAACTACTCAAGAGGATTCACTCAAGCAGAGGCCCTAGGATAGGATAGATCAAGGCACTTTGTGATGAACAGTGAGTACCAAGATATAGTACTTTGTGATGAACAGGGAGTACTAAAATATGAGTAGCACTTTGTGATGAACAGGGAGTGCAAATGTGAGCAACACTTTGTGATGAACAGGGAGTGTCACACACGTAGTACTTTGTGATGAACAGTGAGTACCATTAGGATAAATAGCAACACTTTGTGATGAATAGTGAGTGTCACTAGGGTAGATAGGCATACCCATTTAGATAGCATTTTGTGATAAACAGTGAATGCCATGATGACTGACATGATTGATTTGCTTGACTGCAGGATTATTTGCCGATGTTGGAGTCACGGGAGAGATTCCCATCGACGCAGAGGTTGTGACCCGAGTTGTTGTTTGAGGACAGGGCTTCCATCGAGGAGATGGGTTTGAGACATGTACTGTATGTGCCTGAGTTTCAGGTGAACATGGGTTTGCTGACTGCGCTAGCTGAGAGATGGCACTCTGAGATGTGCACATTCCATTTGCCTATGGGTGAGATGACAGTCACCCTGGAGGATGTATACAATATTCTGCGGGTGCTGATCGATGGGGAGCTGATCCCATACGATCGAGATGGAGACAGGGAGGCATTGAGATGGGTATTCCAGGACCCTGGATTGGAGATGAGGGCAGGACACGTGGCATGGGACACCATGATAGCCACAGGGTTAGCATTGCCGGCAGTGGTCGGAGGAGCTATCAGTGGGTTCCTAGGTCCGGATAGGGTGACACGGGGGTTGGCTGTGGGCTAGGGGGGAGCACTGGAGACACTGGTGACACAGCACACCAGATATGCCCGGGGACCATGTGTGCTGGCCCATTTGTATTATGAGCTTCATCAGTTTGTTTATCATGGATCAGTGGGATTGGGCTGTGGAGTGACACTGCTGCAGGTATGGGCCTACGAGCATCTGCCGGTTACCCGACCGATACACTTCAGGGGCAGAGGTCATGGACGCAGCTTTGTGCATTTCTATGACATGATCACATCACAGCCACGGATTGGCAGGCTAGAGTACTGGCGGCGAGTGATTGATGACATTGATGTGGTCATATAGAGACCATATCTGGGCTGCGAGGAGTGGGAGGATGACGCAGTTGAGCTGCCTTACACCTTTCGGAGCATGTACCTGATTGGGCGGACGCCCTATGTGCTAGAGAGACAGCTGGTAGACAGGGTTGGCCGACAGTTTGGCCGAATTCAGAGGATGCCCCAAGGATCAGGCATGTATGCCCGCACAGTCAGGGATCAGGCACAGTTTGGGCCGCTACTGTCATATGATCAGGCAGTGACTCAGCTAGTGGAGATGATGCCTCTACCTTGGGACATGTGGCCTGAGATCGAGGATGCTGGGATGGATGCTGAGTATACAACATATTGGGCAGAGCATCCATTCCCCCGATTGATAGATCTAGGAGAGGCACTGGAGGGAGATGGTGGCGGTGACGAGGATGATGGTGGAGGCGATGGGGGCAAAGGCCGATGGAGGAGGAGAGAAGTAGTTGGAGAGAGGTGAGTTGCACCTCGGAGGGAGGGTGGAGAGGAGAGGCAGGCTCGGGTGGTGAGGGGTCACGGTGGATTGCCTTTATAGGTGCCAGCAGCACCGGGTCCCAGGTAGGTGCAGATACAGGGACAAGGACAGAGACAGGTACCAGTACAGGCACAGGGGTAGGCACCCACAGAGGAGGAGCCACAGGCAGGGGCAGAGGCAGAGGGGGTTGACCCAGTGGAGGCTGAGCTGCTGGATCTGAGGGAGATCTGCCAGGGCCAGGCAGATGAGATCCAGGATCTGGAGAGGGAGAGGGATCGGCTCAGGACTAGGCTCAGGGATACTGAGCGAGAGTGGGATCAGGCTATCCAGCGCTACACAGAGGCTGAGACAACACTGAGGGCTGGGAGGTAGGTAGTAGAGGACACAGGGGCCGGATATGCTTATGTCCTACGGGTAGGAGAGGAGATAGCCTACTGGAGGGACCTCTACTATGGTGCAGTGCCAGCAGATCAATGGGCGAGGAGCTTCCATAGACCGTCGTGTACAATGACAGCTACGGGAGGGAGCCGGAGGAGACAGGCATCGAGTGGTGGGGTCATGGGTCCTCCGCCACCACCAGATAGAGGAGATAGGCAGGATGATCCTGGGGCGGGTCCTTCAGGGGCTTAGATTCCACTGAGGCCAAGCGGCTCCGAGGGAGGGAGTTCATCATAACCTTAGAGGGCTCCCTTTGTATCAGTTTTGTACCATTTTTGTATGATGATGTAGACACCTATGGGTGCTTTTTGTAGCCATATGATTTTGACGTCATTGTATCATGACACTTTATGATTATATATATGAGATGATTCATTTTTGCGGCAGCTATATGCATGTGTACCTATGTGATGAGATGTTCTTATGTGATGCTTATGATATGGATGCAAATATGTATATGATGCAATGCAATATATTTTTGTTCTTTTATATTTTATATGTGTATGCATGATGCAAATGTGAATGTATGTAATGTAGATGAATATGATAATGCAAATGTAAATTGTGCTAATAGGTGTTGTGTGCAGGATGTGATGCAGTTGTGATATCTATATGTATGTATGAAGTGGTAATGCAGGTGCAACTATATGAAATGTAAATGTTTTTGGTGTGTCATTATACTCAGTCATGTGACAGCAGGCTACACGGACTCGAGAAGGATGATGGAAGTCAATCAAGAAAGGGGGATGGAAGATAGAAGATATGAAAGTGAAAGAGATTCTTGTGCGTTATCATCATTGAGCTTTATTATGGCAAAATAGGTTATGACAATCGAGGCATATGTTCAACCCAGAAAGTCATTGTACCTGTTTGCATGGAGATAAGACAGTCACAAACAAGGAATGCCCCAGTTCACACTAGACTCACAGTGTCCTCATATCCTTGGACAAGTCATAGCATTATTAAGAGACAATCCACAGATAGCAAATACAAATAGGTGACAATACCCCATCCTCGCCCTTCTAGTCAAAGACATCCTGGAGATATAATCTCTAGTCAAAGACATCCTGGAAAAGCTAAAAGACATGTCACCAGAAAGATAAAATCAAAAGAAAACCAAGACTCGACACAACATCCACTGTAGTCCTCAAGTTTAGTGTCTCTTGTCACCTGTATAAGTCTTATTTGATTATGGTCACAATGTTTACTTTCACAGAATGGATAGATAGCACTGAACCATATGTTGTCTGAGTCTGTTGAAAGATTTGATTTGTTGAAGCCCATTGTTCCTACTGTGTCTCATCTGAAACTGACTGAATCCATGAAACTAATACTTTATTGCGGAGAAGACGAAACTTTATTGCGGATCTGTGATGCAAATGTTGCTTTATTGCGGATTGTGCGCAGATAAACCGAAGGAAGCTGGAAGAAACTGTACTCCTCGAAACATGTGATGTTCTTAGTTCCACACCCATCACTAGACGTAGGATTTGCCTTAGCCACATATAGGATCTAATTTATTATGAATGGAAAGGGGTGAAAAGGGAGGTTTATCTTGGGTAGATCAATAACAAGCCATGATGAGAATGGGTAAGTTTATTATGAATGAATAGGTTGTGAGTGTGTGCAAAGTGAAAGGATGAAAGTGAATCCTAAAGGAGGGAGGAGCAATGTCTCTACACATGGCGTTGGTGACCCAATTTTCACCATGGTACTTGCCCAGGGCACCACCGAAGTGGTTTTCACCGTTGGACGAAATTATTTCTCTTTACTTTTTTGATTTTTCAATGTTTTTTGTGTCACAAGGCACCTGTTTGCCAGGTTTTCACCAAGTAACGATTTTTTTTGTTTTATAATTTTTTTTTGTATTTTTGAAATTTTTTTATTTTTTTGGTATTTTTGAAATTAGGATACTCTAAAGAGCTATGTGTAGAACCTACGAAGGTGCATGCTGTTGATAGGATCCTCCAAAGGTTCACCTTCTATAGTTGAGAGCTGATACGCACCAGATCCATATGCTGCTGTAACAATGTAGGGACCAAGCCAGTTTGGTTCGAACTTGCCCTTCTTCTCTCTGTCTTGTTGATTTTTAGGGTTTTCTCTGAGAACTAAGTCACCTACCTCAAATGTGCGAAGCTTGACCTTGTGATTGTAGCTGCGACTCATTCGTTGTTGGTAAGCCTTGAGATGATTAAAAGCAGTTTTTCTTCGTTCATCCAATAGTTCCAGTTCTTGTAAGCGAGAGACCCTATAGTCTTCATCACCGATGATGTTTTGCAGAGAAACCCGTAAAGAGGGTAGCTCAACCTCAATAGGCAAGATAGCTTCGGCGCCATAGACAAGTGAATAGGGTGTAGCTCCTGTAGGTGTGCGGACACTTGTGCGGTAGGCCCAAAGTGCAGGATTGAGTTGAATATGCCAATTACGGCCAGCATCGTCGATTGTCTTCTTTAGGATTTTAAGGATTGCTTTATTAGACGCCTCAGCTTGGCCATTTCCTTGGAGGTAATATGGTGTGGAGAAATGATAGGAAATATGGAAGTGGTCACAGAGTTCACGAACATCCTAATTTTTGAAGGGACGCCCGTTATCAGTGATAATGGAAACAGGAATACCGTATCGGCAAATGATATAGTTAAGGATGAATGTAGCAATCTGTTTTCCCGTAATTTGTGTGAGAGGCACGACTTCAATCCATTTTGTAAAATACTCTGTGGCAGTGATAATGAATTTATGACCATTGGAAGGAGGGTGAATCTTGCCTATGAGATCGAGTCCCCACTGACAAAAGGGCCAAGGAGACGCAAGCGGTTGAAGTTCTTGTGCTGGCGCATGTATGAGGTCTCCATGAATTTGAGATTGCTTACATTTCTTGACAAACTGGTATGAGTCTTTTTCCATATTGGGCCAATAATATCCAGTCCTGATGAGTTTCTTGGCCAAGGTAGGACCACTAGCATGTGGACCACATATCCCTTCATGCACCTCCCGTAACGCAATCCGAGCTTCGTCGCTTTCTAAACATCTAAGAAGAGTGCCATCTAGACCTCGCCGGTATAGGATATCAGCTAAAATGACATATCGAGAGGATTGGCGAATGAAAGTGCGACGTTGGTTATTTGATAGATCAGGAGGTAAAGTATTGTCACGAAGGTATGTGAAAATGGTACGTATAACTGGGACTCGGGACCGACAACACATATTGTCTTAGTGGGCATGATCTCATATGAAGGGACCAAAAGGTTATCCACCAAGAACTCATAGCGGGTCTCATTTGGAGGTAAATTAATCAGTGAAGCAATAGTAGCCATGGCATTTGCGGTGCGATTCTGCTCTCTTGGTATCTGTTCAAAGTCTATCTTTGTGAAGTGTTGTTTCAGGTCATCCACCATTTGTTTATAAGGCATTAAATTTTCATCTTTTGTTTGGTAATCATCAGTTGCTTGACGGATGACAAGTTGGGAGTCTCCAAAAATGCGAAGTTCCTGGATCTTCCATTGAACTGCAATTCGTAATCCTGTTGTTAATGCCTCATATTCCGCTATATTGTTGGTGCAAGGAAATGATAAGTGGTATGATTTTGGTATAGAATCTCCTTGAGGAGTTATAAAGAGGATGCCCGCTCCTGCCCCATGCTGTGTATAAGAGCCATCGAAGTACAGTTGCCATGGCTTTGCATGTGACATTGTCAAAATGGATTCATCTGGAAATTCTGAACTTAGAGGAACATCATCTACCATGGGAGCATCTGCTAATTGATTTGCGATGGCTTGTCCTTTTATTGCTTTTCTGTCCACATACTCGATGTCGAATTCACTTAGATCATCACCCATTTGGCCAGTCGCCCAGTAAGTGTTGCTTTATTGAGAAGGTATTTCAATGGGTCTATCCTTGCAACTAACTTAGTCTTATGAGTGAGCATGTAATGTCGTAATTTCTGCGAAGCAAAGACCATGGTGAGACATGCACGCTCAATTGGTGTGTAGTTTAGCTCGTATCCCACCAATGTGTGACTGATATAGTATACTGCTTTTTCCTTTCCTTCAGTGCTTTGTTGTGCTAAGAGTGCCCCCAGTGCTGTTGAAGTAGCTGATATGTATAGTAACAGAGGTTGATCTGGAACTGGTGGCATCAGAACTGGCGGATTTAGAAGATAATCTTTGAGCGTCTGGAAAGCCTGTTGACAATTATCATCCCATTTGAATTTGATGTTTTTATGTAGCAGGTGCTGAAACGGATTACACTTATCTGCCAGTTGTGCTATAAATCTTCGGATGGACTGGAGTCTGCCTTTCAAGGATCGAAGTTGATTGATATTTCTTGGTGGTTGCATTTCCAAGATGGCCTTGACTTTTGCTGGATCAGCTTCGATTCCTCTTTTGGATACAATGAATCCTAGGAGCCTCCCGGAGGTTACTCCAAAGATACATTTCTTGGGGTTTAATCTTACTTTGTATTTTTCCAATCGATCAAAGATGACTGAAAGTATGTCCAAATGTGTATTCCTGTCTATTGATTTGCCCAAGAGGTCGTCAACATAATCTTCCATGGTTACGTGCATGAGATCATGAAAGATAGTAGTCATGGCTCTTTGATATGTAGCACTTGCATTCTTTAGCCCGAAAGGCATGACATTCCAGTAGAAAGTTCCCCACGGACAAGTAAATGATGTTTTGTGTTGATCCTCGGGCGCGATCCTTATTTGATTATAACCAGAGAATCCATCCATCAATGATAACATTTCATGACCTACTGTGAGATCAACAATCAAGTCAATATTTGGTAATGGGAAGTCATCCTTTGGACAAGCTTTGTTGATGTCTCTGAAATCTGTACATATTCTGATGTTGCGATCTGGTTTGCTAACAGGTACCAAGTTGGAGATCCATTCAGGATAATCAATTGGGCATATGAATCCGACATCCAATAACTTCTCAAGTTCTGCTTTGACTAGTAATGCCACTTGTGGATGCATTTTTCTTAATTTCTGTTTCACTGGTTTTGCCCCCGGTTTGACTGTCAGATGATGCATTACCAAATCCGGATCCAATCCAGGCATATCAGCGTATGACCAGGCAAAATTAATTTGTCGTTCTTTGAAGAAACTTATGAATTTTGACCTTTCAGACTTTGTCAATGATTGAGCTAGGAATATGTTGTGTGGAACCTCTTCTGTACCAATGTTTGTTTTGATAGTCTCCTCTACCAACATGGATGACTTTTCTTCATATGATGCTGGGAGAATGTCGAGCCTTCCATCTTCGGGTGCCTCAGAGAGGTTTTCGCCCTCAGATACGTCCTTTCTTTTTACTTTTTTGGGGTCAGACAGCGCCACAGTGTGGTTTTCGCCATAAGACCCTTGATTTGTTCTTATTTTCACATTTTTGCAACTAGAAGGTCCGACACCCTCGCCAAAATATGCCACGCTATTGAGTTCTATAGTGTATCCCGCTTTATGGTCTCCGGGGGGAAGATCATCTCGTATGCCCAGATAGTCAATAAAAGCTTCATCATTTTGGAATGTATCAAATTGTGTAGGTCCTTCATGATCCCAGTCAATGAGTTGGTGGTGAACAAGGGGAAGGCCGTTAATGTCTTTGAAGTTAGGGGAGCTAAGAGTGAAGATGTGATTATATTCAGGTATGTCAAGGTAATTATCGAGGTCATCAATGGCACTCTCCTCATCAGTCTCGATCATGAGAGAATCCAAATTATCATCACTAGTAGCGCACTCCGGGACAGGTGTTCTCATCCTATGTGATTTCAACCTAGAACCTTGAGACAAGGACTGTGTAGAATCCTCCTGGGTTGTTTCTTGACCAACTCAGAACTTGTTATAAAATTCCTCTTCTTCTGTGGGTTCATCTGGCTCTCTGAATATCTTGGTGAGCTCGTAGTCACTGGAAGACTTGTCTGAACCCCATTCCCATTCGTTAGAATCTGTGGAATAGCGATCCTCTTGTTGCATTTTGGCAGCTTTGATTTGTAAGGCTTCTTCTGCCCTTTTGGTGTGGACCTTGGAAGTTAAGAAACCAAGTCCTTTCAAGCGTTCCTTCTTGAAAGTCAATTCAGGCTGTAAAGGTTCAATGATACCTTCCTTTCGTAACCCCAGGGGGCTTTTTCCATCATACCTGAATTTTTGTAGCATTTTGAAGCCTTTGCCATATTTCTCACAAGGTAGGTTGATGTGATCTTGTGTTTCCTCTTCATTGTCCCTGAAAAGCATTTTATATAAATCTTCCTCTTCTAGTTCACCCCATCTTTGAAAGGTAGTAGGGTCCCATTTGAGCATCGTGATGGATATTTGCTTGTTAGGATGTGGTCTTCCATATTCTTTTGGGGAACTCATGACTTGTCGTAAGTACATGGTTTGATTGAAAGTATATTGCCCCATGCCTTTGTCCTGAAATTTGCCTTTAAGCTCACCTTGTTTTGATGTCGAAGGTTTTAATGACTCAGGATCAATATATGTCGATGAAGGAATAGCCTCACGATTACTGGGAATGATGGTCTCAGTCTTTGATTTCAGGTTATTGCAGTATATGAATGGATTAGGATCACCATTAACTGTTACTTCGACTCCATTATGAGGAAACTTAATGCATTGGTGATATGTGGATGGGACTGCCCTCATTTCATGAATCCAAGGACGTCCTAACAATATGTTATAAGTGAGATTTAAATCCAGGACTTGACAAACCACATCCTTTGTAACTGGCCCAACTCTAAGAGGTAAGGTGACTGTGCCCTTCGATGAACGCTCTTCGTCATCATAAGCCTTAATGGTGATTTGATTTGTAGAATTCACAGCTTTATCATAATATCCCAATTGTGTAATAGTGCTTAATGTGCAAATGTTTAGACCTGCTCCTCCATCTATCAGGACTCTTTTTATTCGATGTTTGTGTATGAAGGCTTCAATGTGTAATGGTGCATTATGTGGCTGACTTACGGAGGCGTCATCGGCTTTTGTGAATGTAAGGGAGTGTGGAATGGAAAGGTATCCCACCATGGCTTGAAATTGGTCCACGTTCAGATCAGTAGGAACAGCAGTATCTCTCAAGATTTTGTCAAGAATAGCTTTATGTGCGGGAGATATGCGTAATAGCTCAAGGATTGAAATGAGCGCGGGTGTCTTCCCTAACTGTTCTACAAGGTCATACTCAGGTTTGGTTGATGAAGAAGCGGTGTTTTTAGTTGGAGCACCTTGCAAAGTGATTTTACCTCGGCGAGTTGTAACATTACATTCAGAGGTAGGTTCAGAAGAAGATCCAACACCTTTTAGGACAATCTTGGGTCTCTGGGTAGAATTCTTAGACGCTTTGTCCTTGATGATAATAGTAGAGATGTAATTGTCCATCGAGATGTGATCGATAGTTGAATCATAGTTATAGGATGCTCTAGTATAATTGGTCTGGTCATCTGTGGCTTTAGCTTTTCCCTTGTCATGTTTTGGGAATGGTTCCTTAAACATCTCATGTTCTTGATTAGACGAATGTCCCTCAATCTCAATGTCACCTCTATCAATGAGATCTTGTATGATGTTCTTCAGTCGATGACAATTTCCTATCTTATGACCCTTGCTCTTGTGAAATTCACAATACTCATCATCGTTCCACCAATTTGGTTTAACCTTTGGTTCATATGGAGTAAAATCTGGAACTGTAATTACTTTGTTTGCCACTAGCTTTTTGAAAACTGACTCAAGTGGTTCTCCCAATGGGGTGTACTTCCTTCGTGATTTGGAAGTTGTTTGAGTATTTACTTTATTTTTTGTAGAACTTGATCCCGAAAAGATGAATTTGGGTTGCACTGTGTTGGCATCAACAACACCATCATTGACTGTGTTCTTGTTTTTATTCCAAAATCTTGAGCTTGTCTTTTCCTTTAAAGTCATCTTTGTTTTCCTTGAATATCTTAATGACTCCTTGTTCAATTAGGACCTTTTCTGTCACTAAGCCTTTTTCAATGACGTCCTTGAAAGTGGACAAACAAGCTTTTCTTAGATCATAGCCAATGTCTTTATTAACATTTTGTGTGAACATCTCTACCATTTGTTTTTGTGGAAATTCACAAGAGCATCTGCTGGCTAGATTTCTCCATCTTTGTAAAAATGATGCGAAAGACTCTCCCTCTTTTTGTTTGGTGTTGCACAAAGTAGTGACTGATATGTTTGTCTCTATATTGTAGGAGAAATGTTGAATAAATGCCTCTGCTAAGTCACCCCATGACTTAATTCCAGGTGGAAGTTGGGAGAACCATTCCATAGCTTGATCGCCTAAGCTTTATGGGAATAATCTCATCAAATATGTCTCTTCTGCTGCTACCTCAATGCAAGCTGTGAAAAAAAATCTTATGTGTGCCTTAGGATCCCCTTTTCCTCTATACTTGTCAAATTTAGGCGTCACAAAATGTGTAGGAAATGGAGGCATTCGAATGCTTTTGTCAAATGGATAAGGACATATGTCTCTCATTGTGTATGTTGGCTTCGATGTATTTATGTCCTCCATTTTCTTTTGTAAGTCCCTGATTTGTTGTTCCAAACTGCTCTTAGGTGGAGATTGACTTCTTGGACCATACCCCATGCTTGAGGCACCAATTGGAGGAGGAGCATGTTGCATATATGGATGATATTTATCATACACATGTTCATATGGAGGAGGTCTGTAATGATGCTGCATATAAGAACCACTTGGTATAGACTCATGTTGAGGAACACCATATCTATTTTGTGCATGTATACCATATTCTATAGGCATGTCATGTTCTATTGTGTTGCCCCCAAATTTGACATGAGGTTTCCTTGTGTCCAAATTTTGAGCATGCCTTTGAACATCCAATTGTTTTGGTGGTTGATCCTTAGCATTAGTATGTGATTGAGCATATTTGTCTACATAAGACTTCCATAATGGTCTACGAAGGTAAGTATCATATGTTTGACCATGTGTATGTGGGACCTCTGGTTTTTGAAGAAAAGCTGATGGTGATTCAGGTACCATGTGTGGGCCTCTATTTCCTCCACTATTAGGTCTCCTTTGATCCATATTGGAGTGAGGTTGTTGCAAAGGTCGATTTTCCATTGTTTGAGACATGTCAAAATCATGAGGTATCTTGGCTCCACTTTGTGCCATCATTTGTAAGAAGTATTGTCTATCCCTCCTCATTATTTCCTCAACCAATCAATTGAAATGGGGATTCATAATGGATTCTTCCACATCTGCTGAATGTACTGAAAAGTTGTCCACATTGTCATTTTGTGTAGCATTGTTGTTTATAGTGTCCATGTTCTCAACATTTGGAATGTTTCTATAGGCATCCATGTCAGGTAATGTAGTATGATCAGAATTGAAAAAGATATCATTGTCATACTCATAAGAACTCATGTTTGCGGACTCTTGAGCCTCTTTAGTTTCTCTCCTAGATTTTTGAAGATGGGTTTCAACCATGAACTAGGTATTGACCAAGATGTGTGAGACTAGATGAAAAAATGGAAAGAGTATGGAAGACCAAGAGTTGGATGGAATGTAAATGAATCTGAAGTGTACTTGCAATGTCCAAAGTGTAAGACCAAGTATGTATGTAGTAGAGTAGGTATGACTTCCAAAGAGAGGATAGTTTCTCTTGATGAGGTAAGTTGACCTTGACTCTAAGTAAGACCAAATGAGACCCAAAGGTAAGAAACCTTGATGAGGGACCACTTAGCAAAGTGTTGTTGTATGTAGTGTGTTGACAAAGTATGATGAGGACAAGCAAGTGACCTTTTGACTCAAGTTTAGACAATTGTGAATGTAATGAGAGATGTGAAGCAATGATGGGCTTTGTGAGACCCAAGGACAGGTTGAATGCTAAATGAAACCCTGGAGAAATGACCTAGGAAGCTCAAGAATTCTGAAACTGACTGTGTTTGCTTGCTGGATTGTAACAGTTTTTTTTTTTCAATTCTGGACACAGACGCGCCTGTATACTTCACAGACGCGGCTTCCCGACACAGACGCTACTATGTTTAACACAGACGCGCCTCTGTGATTTTTTGTCAAATGTAATGTTTGCTGTTGGAGCACAGACGCGATTCTGCCCTACACAGACGCGACTAGACAACACAAACGCTATTATGCCCAACACAGACGCGTTTCTGCAAATTTTGTGCAATTTTTCCAATCTGTGAAGTTGTTTTGTTGTGACCAAAATTTGACTGTTTGACTGTGTTTTTTTTTTCGTGACAAGAGGACATAGTGTTGATGAGGACTCAACGTTTGCAAGTGTCTAGACTCCAAAATGACTCCAAGAAAGTGTGTTGTTTGATGTAAAAATGTTTGGCATACACTTGAAGACACAAAAGACACAATGTTTTTACTGTTTGGTCTTGAATGTTTTGAATGTTTAAAATAAGTCAAGCACAATTCTTATGGTTGGCCAAGACAATAATAGTTGATCCCACATGGGGTTTTACCCTCGAGGCTACGCTATTCAGAGCGGATACTTAGATGCTTGACCTCAGTGGCTCCACCCTCGACACTCACTTCTCGGGTCAGCCAAGCATCAGTCCCCACGAAAACTCCCCGTGGTGAACTTTGTATCTCTACTAAGAACCGTATGTGTGTGGGCCGCTACCAGAGGTCCGACCTCCTGCCCCAACAACTAGAAGGATTTGGGCTTCTAAAACAAAAAGGTGCTAGTAAGGGCATCCGCTCGTGTGGCCATACATGCGGCACTTTTAGTTCTGTAAATACAGAAGGCTCCCAGCCGGTAGGGGTTACGCCCTACAACTAATCAAATAAATTTGATCAAACGGGTTTATGGGGAGACATAGTGTCGGTATGAACTAATCAGCACATGTTATCCATAGTTTTCACCATGAATACAGTTGTTTATAGTGGTTCGAAAGAGGTGGGTTTTCCTCGCTACCACTTGGGTCGTTCTCTTCTCACTAGTAGTCCTAATGACCACACGGGAAGACAGGCCCTCTAAAGATTAAACAAAAAGAGCCTATTGCTCAAGACACAAAAGACAATGATTCAATTTTAGTGCACCAATTGAAGTGTTTGCTAGTCTATGAAAACAAGGCACACAATAAAAATCCAAAAACCCTTGCCAAGGTCCTGCAACAAAGAGTTGTTAGTAGTTTGGATTTGTTTGAAATAATCACCCCTTCCTGCAAGCACACAAGTTAGGTAAATTTTAAACCCAAAAGACTTTGTGAAAATAGGGGCCTTCAACCAAACAATTTAACCTCCAAGACAAGCTGCACCAATTTTGTTAGCTAGATCTGAAAATTTTAGCTCAAAATAAACCAGATCTGAAACCCTAAATGCAAAATCCGAAAAATTGAATCAATGAAAAATGCGAAATTCAAAACTGGTGAACATAGACACGGTTACCCTCTACACAGACGCGCTTCTATGACACAGACGCGGTTCTGTGAAGCACAGACGCGCCCAAATAACACAGACGTGCTTCCAGGACACAGACGCGTCTAAAATCAACTCAGACGCAACTTTACAACCCAAACGCGCTTTCCTGGAACCTGCAAAAATAAAAAGACACCAATAACACGGACGCGATCCAAGATGTCGCAGACGTGTCAGAAAATCAAAAATGCGATCCGAAAGTGCGCAGACGCAGAAATGTCAAAAATATTGTCGAAAACGTCAGATCTGCAACTTCAAAATACAAAATCTGCAACAAGATGTTAAATGCAAAAAGGGACAAGAGTCCCACCAGGCGTGCCAAAATGTATATGGTGAAAATGGATAACAATAATAACAATATTGAAAGGCTAAATGAATCCAACCACAAAACCCTAGCCTAACAATCAACAAAGATCCACCATAACATATGAAGATTACCTAAGACAATGCAAATCAAACAAAATCACAAAGATTATACCATCACATGTCCAATAGGGTTTTGATCTCCATTCTTCCTATCTCCATTGATCTTGCTTGATATATTTGCTCTCAGATTTTATGTTCACAAGAGCTCAACAAAGAACGAAATGTGGTTGCAAGTAGGATCGTAGTGTAGTCAATTGCATACATTGATTCATTAGGGTTTGATAATGAAGGAAGCATCTCCTTATATAGAAGACACAATATGAAATGGAGGGGTAAGATTGAGAGGTGTAAAAGGAGGTCGGCTATGATTAGAGGGTAGGTAAAAGAAATAATAAAATAATGAAAGGGGTAGGTAGTGTATGAATTAAGAGATGAATGACATGTGTCATAGGTAGAAAAGGTTAATGAATTAATTAAATAAATAAAGATTTATTTAATTAATAGAAGAAATGAGATAATTAAATAAATAAGATATTTATTTAATTTAGGAAAAGGATAATTTAAATAAATAAATGTATTTATTTAAATGAGAAATAAGGCTAGAAGAGGATAAATGAATTAATTAAATAAATAAGGATTTATTTAATTAATAGAAGAATTAGGCTTAGATAATTAAATAAATAAAATATTTATTTAATTAGACTGGACAATTTTGGGTGTCTACAGGTACTTTGCTACCCAATCAAGCTTAAAGCTCCTTGTCATTTCCCACTCCCGCCCCATTTTTACTTTTATTTTTCTTTTCTTCCTACCAACATCATCTTCAGTGCTAGCATTTTCATCCAAGTGAATTATCTCAGCATGGGTATCCCTTACAACATCTTCTCTCATGTCAGTATTGTCATCCTCATTTGACGCATTTAACTCAATGACAATCCCACCTTGTGGTGGTGGTGAGCTACTGTGAATGGCTTCTGCAACTACAACAACTGATGGACTAGAAACTTTGCCAATTCCAAAGTAAGACTTTATGGTAGTATCTCTAAGTTTTGGGTGTTTTGATGGCCTCCCAATCCCTTCACCGCATTGAGGAGTCTTACCCTTTTCTGGCTTCCCAATCCCTTCACCAGAGTCTCATCCTTGTCTGACATCCCAATCCCTTCACCACCCTGAGGAGCCTCAGTCTCACCCTTGTATGACATGGCAATCCCTTCACGAGATTGAGGAATCTGAGTCTCACCCTTGTCTGACATCTCAATCCCTTCACCACCCGTCTCATCGTTGTCTGACATCTTGACCTCCCACTACAAATTAAAACTAATAATATGAAGTATAAATAAATTATTACTCACCTTTATTCTTTCTCAATTCTTTGAATCAGGAATCAGGAATGCCTGGGCCTGTGTTGCAGGATTGCAACTCTGGCCCTTCGCCCTACAATCAACTTCAAGGTTCCAACTCAAATTGCGCAATACGAATTGAGAGCTCCCAAATTTACTAATCAGACATGAACAAATTGTAAGGAAGACTATTTCAAACTTTCAATTGTATTTATATCAATCCATGATTCCATTTTTGGCGAATTCCATGGGCTTTTCAAAATGCATCTTATTGGCCCTCCGATTTGTATGTAGGAGTCATACTCTATATGCATTGGAATTTAGCGAAATGGGTCCTCGAATGCTTATAATGTTTTATTGGCCCTCTAATTTGTATGTAGGTGTCATACTCTATATGCATTGGAATTTGGTGAAATGGTTCATCGAATGCTTATAATGTTTTAATTGGTATTGGCGAATTGGGTCTCATTATGCTTAAGATAAAATTTAACAATTGGCGAAATGGGTCAGTGCGTGCAATGAAGATTTAATTAACCATTGGCGAAATAGGTCCTGGGTACAGTTTCGTGTTACTATTTCTAGCGAATAAGGGAGGTGATCTAATACCCACGTCCAAGTGATTCCAAACAAATATAACGGGCATCCATGTGAAACAGTATGTGGTCAATGGTGAATCTGAAATACATTGGACCATTAACGCTAAAATTCGAGGCGATTCGGCCACTGTGTTGTCCAATACTATTCGCCAATTTTGGGAAAATAGAATCACAAAATTCACCAAAAGGCGAAGATTCGCCACTAAAAAACACTCTGTTAAGCAACACAAGTATCCCTTTCAATTGGGTAACTCTAGAAGGGAAAGAGAACCATTAGAGCTAGTGCATATTGATCTATGTAGCCCCATGCAAACCATTTCCATTGGCAAGAGTTAATATTTAATGACCTTCATTGATGATTACAACCATAAAACATGGGTCTATTTTTTGCAGCATAAGTCACAATAATTTAATATATTTGTATTGTTTAAGACCTAGGTTGAAAAGGAAAGTGGGCATTACATTAAAGTCCTAAGATCAAATCGAGGGGGAGAGTATACCTCCAATCAATTTGTGAACTTTTGCAAACAAAATGGCATAAAGAAGGAACTTACATCAAGTTATACTCCACAAAAAAATGGAATGGCTAAGAGGAAGAATAGAACCATTGTGGATATGTAAAAGGGCATGCTAAAAGAAAAGGGACTCCCAAATGAATATTGGAGAGAGGTTGTAGTAGCAGCTATATATTTGATAAATAGAAGTCCAACAAAGGTTGTTATGACAAGATTTCACAAGAGGCATGCTCAAAATACAAGTGGACCATTGAGTACTTGAGAGTGTTCAGATGTGTTGCATATGCACATGTGCTAATGGAGAAGGGGAAATTAAAGCTAGATGACATGGGTGACAAATAATTTTTCACAAGCTATAGTGTTGATCCCAAGGAATATAGATTGTAGAACCCCATCACTAAGAAGATCGTCATTAGTAGAGATTTGAGTTCATTGAGAATGGGTCATGGGATGGCTTGGTGGAAACATCTTCATCCACCTCGCTTGGAGTGCCCATTTATGAAAAAGATAATGAATATGAAGATTATCAAGATCATGCAGTAGTAGATATGGAGATCTCCAGGTGGCTCTAGGTAGCTTCAGATGGGAACAAACGACTTCAGAGAGCTATTGGCATAGACAAGTAATTAAATAGACTATCTCAAAACTTAGTCAAAGAGAGCTCTAGACAACTCCAGACATTGACAGATAGCTCCAGACAACTCCTAACACAAGCAAGTAAAAAGGAAAGCAATCTTAAATAGCTAGAGAATTGGCTCTAGAAAGCTACCAACAACTTTGAGTCATTCTAGGCAACTCCAAACAACTTTGGAAAAATCCTACATAATAGAACAACAACAGTAGTGAGAGTTTAGACCCTACTCTCACCTCCCTAATGTCATGGAAGACTAAGAGTCCAAGGGAGATGTACCAAAATGAAAGGTATGATAAAGATTTTGATGAGAATGTAAATTTTGCATTATTTTCTCGTAGTGATCCAATTAATTTTGAAGATGCTATTAAAGAGGGAAAATGGTGTGAGGTCATAGATGAGGAGATGGATGTAATAAAGAGAAATAAAACACGAGAGCTAACTGATTTATATCTTTGTAACCAAGTTATTGAGGTGAAATGGATCTATAAGACCAAGAGAAATATCAAAGGAAGAATGAAGTAGCATAAGGCTTGATTGGTTGTCAAAGGGTACAAACAACAATTTAGGATAGATTATGATGAGCCATATGCCCCTATTGAAAGGATGGAAATTATGTAGGCCATCATAGAAATTTCATCCCAACACAAATGGAAGGTCAGATGGAAATGAAGTTTGCCTTCTTGAATGGGGTGTTGAAAGAAGAATTGTATGTGGAGCAACCCCATGGTTATGAAGTTCCATGCAAGAAAGAAATGTGTATAGGTTGAAGAAGGCTCTTTATGGGCTGAAGCAAGCATGGTACAATATTATTGAATCTTATAATTGAGAAATGGCTTTAGAAAAGGTGATGACGAGCTCATTCTTTACATTAAGGTAGTTGATGGTAAGATTTTAATTGTTATATTGGATGTGGATGATTTAGTTTTCATTGCAATGATGATTTTCTCATTGTTGATTTTAATGAGGTCATAAAAAGAGAGTTTGAGATGATAGATTTAGGTCTCTTTAGTTATTTTCTAGGCATATACATAAAATAAAAGCATGACGATTCATTTATCTCTCAAGAAAAGTGTGTCAATGAGATCTTGAAGATATTTAGAATGCTTGAAAGAAAGCCTAGACCAACACAACCAACCACAAGTATTAAATTGAGCAAAGAATATTGTGGCAACAATGTGGATCTAGCCATGTAAAAAAGTTTGGTTGGAAGTTTAATGTATTTGACAACAACTAGGATTTATATAATGTATGCAATGAATCTAATTTCTAGATTTATGAAAATTCCAAAGGACAGCAATTGACAAGCGAATAAGAGAATCTTAAGGTATGTGAATGGAACCAAAGGATATGTCATTTTGTATATTGCAACAAATGATTTAAGACTAGCCGGTTACACAGATAATGTTTGGGCAAGAAATGTCGATGATAGAAAGAGCACATCAAGCTATGTGTTCCATTTGGGTTTGGGAGTAATCTCATGGGCTTTCAAGAAGTAACCCATAATTGTCTTATATATAGCTAAGGTTGA
Organism: Cryptomeria japonica; assembly: GCF_030272615.1. Classification (NCBI taxonomy): domain Eukaryota; kingdom Viridiplantae; phylum Streptophyta; class Pinopsida; order Cupressales; family Cupressaceae; genus Cryptomeria; species Cryptomeria japonica. The sequence goes on from NC_081415.1 coordinate 252,544,504, forward strand.
GTATATAACAAAAAATGCAACATCATGTCAATTTATATGGCTAAGAATACTCTTGGCATATTTGAAGGAAGAACAAGAGGATGAAATGATAATTTATGGTGAGAATGTTTCATTAATAGCCTTGACACAAAATTATTTGTTTCATGGAAGAAGCAAGAATATTGAAATAAGGTATCATTTTTATTAGAGAAATAGTTGAAAATGGTGAATTTAAAATGTTGATATAGGAAGGCAAACTAAAATGTGCTATATTTTTTAAGCAATACAAGTGCATGTGCTAGGATGTTGTGCCTATCTACCCTACAAAAAATATATGCAATTTTACCCATTTATCCTTTCATCCAGTGTCTAGTGTGTCTAAGGTTGCTAGTGTTTCAACCCTATTGCTAATCACTGTTGAACCCAAGGCAGGACTAGGGTGGGCTAAATCAATCCAAAATAAAAATTAAATGTAGCACAAATAATTAAACCTCAACACACACCCAACACATGAACACCAAGATTTATACATGGAAAACTCAAATAGAGAAAAACCACGGTGAGCACCTTGTTGAATGGTTGAATGGACCGAAATACTGAGGGGGAGGTGAATCAGTATTCCCAAACTTATTAAACTTTTTCTGATACATTAATGTTAGCAATTAATCTCATCAACATGAATCAACACATCCGGAATAAATAAACAACATAACCACAAAATAAACACTGGATTTTTATATGTGGAAAACCCAAATGGGAAAAACCACGGAGAGCGTTAACTCTCAAGATACTATAACTAGTTATATGGTGTTTACAAAAAGGGTGGCTCACTACCAGATTACAATGCGACTCACTATCAGAATGCTCAATGCAATAGGAATAAGTGAACTGAGGAAAATTGTATCTCCAAATACATGAGGTCAATTCCAAGATAAGCTCATATAATAACTCACAACAGATCTGATAAGGAATCTCTCCAACCTGTCCACAACTGGTTGCAGCAGATCCTGTAAGGGATTACTACAACACTATCTACACTCTGTCAATTCAACTACTTGCAGTAGATCCGATAAAGGATTAATGCAACATTGCACTCACACCTTTCCACATACGCCTTCACTCTTACACATATATCATACTCCACTGTTCACACTGCAAACTACTTGCATATTTCTACTGCTTTCCTTACTCGTATACCACTACTCTGTCGCTCACCCACTTTGCACTTTGTCACTTATCACTTGTAGGCATATCCACATATCTTCTATATCTATACCAGTAAGCACATACATCAAGATAATATGTCGGTCAAGTATAATTGATTTGAAAAATAATACATTGCTCGGGTCAACACGCTATCCAAAATATGCCTCGACCAAAATAGGTAACCAAGTCAACCTTCACTGATATTCTACATGCTTCCTTCACACGCTTCAATTACCAAAACACATGCCTCAATTACTAGAACAAAACAAGGGTCTACTAGACCCATAAATATGGACTCATAAGCAAAAATTCCAAGCATAGAAACTCCTATCTTCAATATATAGATGTCATAGATTCTAAAATAAATATTCAGCAAAGCAACAAACACAACCGATATCAGAACTTGATACAAACCATGATAAGAAAAACACAAGATTTTAGAGAAGAGAATATTTTAAAAAATAACTCTAGTAGATCATACATACTCAGCTACTCAGTATCTACTCAATATTACTCTTGTGCTTACTACATACATTATCTGTTAATTATCACTGCTCTTCTCAATATGCTACATCCAGTCAAACCAAATCACAGGTTTTGACATCAATGACAACATTCACACAAATCCAACACACCTGCCCACAAGAATATATCCACTATGAATAAAAATGATTGCAAATGGGAGCTCACTGCTCCAAACTTGCACACCAAGGCTAATTGCTTGTGGGGTGAGATACAAAGAGGACTTGTAAAACTTGAAGCTAACTACACTCAAGGTAAGATACAAAAAAATGATCTAAAAAGAAGGATATCTCGATCATGAAGTTGTCCTTGAACACTGCATCAAGCGACCAACATCAACACACACACAACTCTAATATCATCTATCAACACTCTATCTCAACTCTTTGTCACAATCTTAGCACAACTTGCATATCATTCAAACAAAACTCTTCTTCTGCTCTTCACCAAACCTTTAATCTTTTCTATTCACCGCATCAACTCTCACTCACATCCCATGCTCATACTTACCTCAATCACACTAATTCTTATATACAAGATAGATCATCAAAGCTTAAACCAAGTTAAGCCTAAATCAAAATATACTTTTCGAATGAAAAACACACACACCGATCCACTCCAAGAGAAAGAGAGGACAAAAACACATCTTTATTTAAGGAAAGGACAACAGATAGAAGGATTGTTGTAATTGAAAATCTACTCTACTCAAGAGGTGATGCACCAAGATGTTTTGTTTTTTGCTAGTTTTGAAATGACTAATTACAACTACTTCAACTAAGGAAAAACAACTATATACATAACCCATTCATTCTCAAGTGGACCATAAACATTTCATATGAAGGTAACTTGTTTCAGTTTGCATAGAGATGGCATGAATTCATACAATATTGCTTGCTAGAATGAAGTCTCACACAACATACAACTTGATCAACACGTGAACTTCTTGCCAAATAACATGACATAAATGAAATGAAACCAAAGGATGGACACTCACAATAAATTTCATAAAATCATGTAAACATCATCAATCTAACAAGATAATAGGTAGGAACACCAAGATCTTTCATTGATATTCAAGAAGACTTTGAATGTATTACATAGAAAAAACTCTAATTTTCATATAAACCAAGGTTATAAATTGTAACATAACTGAATACATAGAGAAATCAGAGAAGAACTAAATTCAAAGTTTAAATTTTTGTTCTACAAACTAAAAAAATGAGTTGCACGTTGAAATTTTCTATTGTATACACATAAAGAAAGCAAGAACTAACTTTGAAAATGAGTTGAAGTTGCCTTTTATGTTTGGTTCGCTTTGGCTCATTTTATGACTAGGTTGATCTGTATATGTGCTAGCTACTCGTTGTCCTTGAAATCAACTACTTGACTGGTTGTAAATTTGAAATCCAACTTGTTGGGTGAACTGACTTGAAAATGCCACAAAAAAAAGGTTGGCATGTGTCTCATCCACGCGGAGTCATTGACTGATGGTTGAACTGCTAAATTGCCTAGAAAATTCCACTTTTCATGCTTCTAACTGATATTATTTCAAAATTTGAATTTCAACTCCCTAGCATATTGGACCAAACATTCCCAGTTCAATATCATGACACTTGTCAAGTTTCATACTACTATGACTTTGACAGTGAAATCTTCATTCTTTAGCACTTCCAATTTTGCCACTCTCTTACTCACGAGGCTACCTCTTGATTTCTCTATTTTTTCCTCATTGTTTTATTTGTCTTTGTTTAAACAAAGAACTGTCATACAGTTATTGTCATCATTTGTCTTGATTATGGCCATTTTTGCTTTGGTATGACCTTTTGTCTTCTCTCTAGGGCTTGGATTGTTATTAACCTTCTCATGGTTGTGATTGTCTCTCTAGTTTAGTAGTCATATTTTTGATAAATTTGATCTTCAAAAGGTTTCTATGATCATAACTTTTGAGGCTGCTTTGCTGATCTTTTGAGCTTCTCTTGGGCTTTTGAGGGCAAAGGACTTCTCTTAGATACCTTCTCTATCCCTATTAATGAAGATGCCTTGTATAAATGAGGGCCTAAGATACCTTTGTCTTTCTAATCCTCTGCTCTTTCAACTATTGTCACTTTGAAAACTGGATAACATTTTGATGACATCTCGAGAGTGTTTGCTTGCAAAACACTATAAGACTAGTAGCCTTTATGACTCCAATGGGCACAAAGATTCAATTGATGATTGAGACAAGATGAGACAAATCTTAGAAATTGTTCTTAGAAGCACATAATAACACTCATGACTCACATTGGACCTGAAACTGAACTTGGCATGACTGTTAACCACTCGTGAAGGACTAAAAACCTACTACTACAATGGATCAACAACATCTAATCTATTAACAGACCTAAAAACTTGTGCCCAACCAATTGGAGGAGTGAAAAAAAAACACTAACATGATTCAAAAACACAACTAGACTCTAAATAATGATGCCATAACACCTTATTGAAATGGAAAACTACTCTAATATGTACAAAAGATGAACCTCAATAGCAAAGATTGAGGTGTATCCCACTGAATAGGATAGGTAATTCTTCTCTATCCAGCTTAGACAACTAATAGGCATTATGCATCCTGCAATTTGTGATGATAGAAGGACCACCCCACATTGCATCAAACTTTGTATGTTGTCCAGGTCTTCTCTTCAACTCATTCCACTTGAAAACCAAATCACTTTCTCTAAGAATTCTTGGGACAACCTTCTTATCAAAATTCCTCTTCATTTGGGCATGGTGATTCTCAAGATTTATGAGAGCTTTCCTCCTTATTTCTTCTAGCTCCATTAGCTCAACAAATATGATTTGCATTAGCTCTTCCTCCATTATTTCCAGCTCTTTAATCAAACTTAAAGCTAGTAACTCAGTGAAATTGGAAGCCTTGCTTCCTTGCCATATACTAACACATTGGGAGAATTACCTGTGGATCTTTTAGGATTGATTCTATCATCCCAAAGGCTGATTTTAACTTGTTATGCCAACTTCTTTGATTGTCTTCTATTATTCTTTTGATGATCTTGATCAAATTCTTATTAATGGACTCAACTTGTCCATTACCCTATGGGTAATAATTAGAAGAAGTACTCAAATATATACCATTTTCAACAACCCAATCAGGTAGTTTTAGACCAATAAAAGCTAATGCGTTATCATAAATAATTGATTCAGGAACTCCAAACTTTGCAACTAAATCTTTATAGAAGTTTAGGATGGCAGTTTCATTTGCTTCTATTAGTGCCACATCCTTTGTCTACTTTGTAAAATAATTAGTTGATGTCAATATCCACCTATGACCAACACTTGAAGGTGGATTATTAGGACCTATGAAGTCAAGACCCCACTTCATGAAGGGCCGCTCCACCTTTATTGGTTGCAATGGAAGGGCTATCAATCTTTGTTTACCTACAAACAATGAACAATTCTTTCATTTCCTTACCCATTCATGTGCATCCTTAAACAAATTAGGCCAATAATAACTAGCCCTATTTATTTTGTATGTTGTTGATCTTGGAGATAAATGGCCACCAACAAATCCATCATGAAAATCCTCAAGAATCCTACTTGTTTGATTAGATTCAACACATCTTAACAATATTCCATTATATTATTTTCTAAACAACACTCCATCAATAGTCACATATGGAATGGCTTGCAATTTGAAATATCTTCTTTTTGAGTTATCCAAACCAAGGGGACACTCACCAATTTGAAGATAGTGTACCATTTCTTGAAGACAACTTGTAGAAGGTGCACCTACAATTGGTTCTTCTTCATCATCATGTACTAGGACATCCTGAATTTTATACTCTTTGTTGTTCTCTGCATCACTAGCTAGCTACTCACATAGTCCCTCACCTCTAACAAACTTTGTCACTTTAATAACTACATCATACTCCATGACCTTTGTGACCCAACCAACTCTTTTATCATTTAAATATTTTCTCAACAAAAAATCTTTCAAAGAAGGATGAGAAACTATCAAATGAATCTTGTTATTTGAAAGCATATATCTAAATTTCATGAGACTTCTTATAATAGCCAGGACATGCTTTTCAACAAATGACTATGACAACTCATAATCTTTCAATACTCGACTGAAAAATGCGATAGGCTGCTCTAAACCTTCCTGATTTTGTTGGACCAGCATTGCAGAGATTGTCTCAACACTCTCAAATACATATAACATAAAATCTATGTAATAATCAGGATTAATGAGTGTTGAAGTTGATGCTATTGCCTCCTTTATCTCTTCAAAAATCCTTTTGCCCTCTTTGGTTCAGCTGAAACTCATATCTTTCTTGAGCATATAAGTTAGAGGCTTCAAAAGAGTAGCAATATTTGGAATAAACCTTCCTACAAAATTAATTCTTCCACGAAAGCTTTGGAATTCTTTCTTGTGAGCTGGTAATGGTAAAGAAAGAATGGAACTTACTCTCTCTGGGTCAATGGATATACCATGCTTGGACACTATGTGACTAAGAAGCTTTCCTTCATGAACATCAAATATACTATTCTTTGGGTTTAGTGAAACTCCATATTCTTTGCATCTTTCAAAGATTATCCTTAAATGCACAAAATGGTCATTAGCATCCTTTGAAATGTAGTAATGTCATCAAGATATACCAGCACAAACGTGTTCATAAGACCTTCAAAATCTATATCCATGGCTCTTTGGAATGTGGATCCTACTTTTGACAATCCAAAAGGCATTTTCCTATAAGCCATGGTTCCCCATTTTGTGATAAAGGTTGTCTTGAACTGATCTTCCTCCCTCACCAAAATCTAATTATAACCTGAAAAACCATCTAATAAAGAGAATCTTTCAAAACCTGAAACCACTTGTAAAATTTGCTTCATGGATGGCAAAGGATAGTGGTCCTTAAGAGAAGCTCAGTTGAGATCTCCAAAGTCCACAAACAATCTAATCTCACCATTCTTTTTCCTTACTGGAACTAGATTTGACACCCAAGATGTATGATTAATAGGAAAAATTATGTTACCTTGGATCAACTTATTAAGCTCAACCTTCATTAAGTGTTCCAGCTTTGGATTCATAGGTCTTTGCCTTTGTCTCACTGGTTTTGCATTAGGTTCCAACTCAATAGTGTGTTGGGCTAAACTAAGCTCAAATCCTTTCAAATCACCATACTCCCAAGAAAAAATATCATTAAACTCTTGAAAAAGTAAAACAAAAGCTTGTTGTTCCTCTTTAGTACATACATTGCCAAGCTTAAGAAGCTTAGATTTGAAGATTTCAATGGGTTGATAGTGTTCTTCCTTCACTGTTATGCTAGTTTTATATCTTCAAACTTGACCATTCGGGTTAAAAATGGATTCAAGAGTGACCAAACCTTTGGGAAGCTTTTTTGTCTTCAGTTGTATGATTTGATCATCATATTGCTACAACAACTTTCCTTTGATTTCCAGCTGAGAACTCAACCTCTTCAATTAAAAAATTTATAATCTTCTCATCACTATCAAAGACTTTCCAATGCACATTATTGTCTAGAACTAAGGTTCTAACAACTACCTTAACATAATGTTGAACATCATTTTTAACCTCGTTTGGGATGTCAAACTCAACTCCCATGGCAGCCAACTTATCAGCCTATTTGTTTTGATTTATTGGAATGAATGAGAGATTGAAGGCATCAAAATCTTCAATTAAGTCCCAAATTCTATTCTCATACAATTTCAAAAGTTCATTTTTTGTGACATTAATGTTTCTCACCTAGTTGACAACAAGATCGTTGTCCCCAAACACTTGTAAGCACTTAACCTTCTTCTTCCTTGCCCATTCCAAGTCATGAACAAGTGCTTCATACTTACTCTATTGTGTTGTTAGTATAGATGAAATCAAAATGAAAGGCTAAGTAGTATTTGTCACCATAAGGATAAATCAACATTGTCTCGCCTCCAAAACCAACTTTAATTCTAGAACCATCAAAATATAAGTTTCAAACTTCATTAGATTGTTGTTCTTGTTGTTGCTCTTCATCTTTAATCAGGTTTGGGACAACACTATTTTGCCTATGTATCATGTAGATACCCAACCCAACTTCATCCATGTGATTGAAATGATCAATCTCATGATTCTTAGTTTCCCATTCATTAAGAATGATGTCTGAAATGTCTTCAATGAGGATGTTTGGCTCAAGAATAGTAGACTGCTCTTCTTTATCTTACTCATGAAAAACAAGGTTAGCATTGGTAGGGCCGGGAATATAAGTTTCAATGTGATATTTTGCCAATGGTTTTGACTCAATGGTTGCTTTTGTGTCATATCTTGTTCTAAAGAACAAGTGGGACCAAGCTGATGACAAATAACCCCCTAGCTTGGCAATGAAATCTCTACTAAGGCAAAGAGAAAAATGTGATGGCAAGTCAATTACATATATGTCTTGGGGAATGGAAAAATTTGGACAAGCATGAAGTGTAAGACCCAAATTTTTAATGATTCCAATAGTGTTCATTGTTGTACCATCTAGATGGACTACCCCTTTGGTAAGTGGCTTATAGGACAATCTTAGCTTATCAATAAATTTTTTCGGCATGATTGAGCTATTGGCCCTTGAGTCTATCATACAATTATGGACTAAATGTTGGTCAAAAATCAACTGATATAAAATGGAAAAGTTTTGATTTCTGTAGACTAAACATCATTTGTTTGTGGAGTATCGACAATGGCTACTTTGGGGTGCTCTTTAGAAGGCTCACTAGACAAACTAAGAGTGGTGAGAGCATTCTGCAACTGTTTCTTTTTCGCTAGAAGGGATAAAGAATCCTACATGGAAATATTCCATTAGATTTCTCCATATGATCCAAAATATTAAGTGAACTTGATCTCACCTTCTTCTGTCCTTTAGGAACAACCACTTCTCCTTGAGTTTGCAATGCATGTGGTTGAGTTTTGGGTTGTTCTTGACTTGATATAACCTACCCTCTTAGCAATATTTGAACTCCTTGAGTGTCTTGAGGCACATTGGCAACTTGTTGGCTTGAAGAAGCCTGATTCTTCTCTTTATTAGTTTGTTGTCCAAGGTCAACTACCCTTTCCTTGGACCTTGTATTCACTACAATAGAGGTATAAGACTAATTGTGAGCTACATATTTCACCCCATAGAATTCCTCTCCTTGCCAATTCATCAAAGCAACATCCTATTTACTTTAATCAAGATGTGGAGCTTGTTGTTCATTGTTCTTTTGAACTAGAACTTGTTGGACAACATTTCCTTGAGCCATAAGAGTCTGATTGGGTATCCCATTTGGACAAGTAGCTTGATTATGTGACTAATTACATAGATAACATCAATCATAATCCTAAGCCAAGTTATTTTGGATAGGTACTAACTCCTTTGCTGAGTTGGCTACGTTGGGATTATAAGGTTGAAATGGCCTTTGATTAAGGTTTCTCCTTTGGGCTTGAGGATCATCTTGATTGGGAGGCCTACTTGATTGATAAGGAGCTTGGTAAGGTCTGATATTTTGATTTTACTGCCTCTCTAGGTTGACCAACTTATTATTCAAGGTTTGAAACATACCTTTAATCTCTTGTTTAACCTCGTCAAGGTCTTGGGATTGACTTGGAACAACATTAAATTGGGTTGGATCTTGATAACCCAAGGCTGGAAAAGGTGGTACAACAGCTATGTCATGCATTTTCTCAGGAATGGGAGAATGAATCTCAGGAAAAATAGGCATTGGAGGCATAGGATCTATTTTTCTAGCTTGGATAAGACTATTCTCAGCTCTTATTGCAATGTCAAAAGCCAGTGGTAATGAGTTTCCACCCATTGATTGTATCATCACTGAAATGTCACTATTAAGATCCTTCAAATAATAAAGGAAAGCATGATTAGATGACCTTACCGTAGCTAGAATCCTATTCCAAGTTTTTTGAAAACAGATATTAAAATCCATCATCTGCTCATGTGGTGCTCTCTTGATGGTAGTGAGATGCTCCACCAAAGGGAGATGGTTTGATTTGTCCTCAAAATGTATGTTCAAGTGATCTCCCAGCTCATCCCATGTAGAGATAGAGTTGAATGGAAAGCTTTTGAACCATTGAAGGGATTTTCCCTTAAATGAGGTTGCCAAGAGCCTTACTGCAACATTCTCTTTTGTGATGTGATGAAATCCACACAAGGAGGCCACATCTCTTATGTGCTCAACAACAATAGTTCGATCTTCTCAAGTGAAAAAAGGAAGGCTCTTGAGGGTTGTTGTTGGAATGTCATCATGTTGAGCAAGATTCAAGGGGCTACCTTGATTACAGGGTACAAAAGGATGATTCCTTGTAGGTTGATTATGAGCCATTTGATTTATAGGAATTTGAACTATGGGATTGGTTGGTGCTTGAGATGAGGAGCTTGCTAACAAAGGATTGGTAAAATTTGTGAAGGAAGGCTGAGAGTTGGGAAGAGTAGACACAACCCCAACTGGATTAGTTGCCTTCTTTGCTACCTTGTTCTTCCTTCTTAGTGGTGATAACTAAGAACATCGAACAAGACAATAGGTAGGAACATCATGAATCTGACAAGATAATAGGTAGGAACAACAAGATCTTTCATTAATATTCAAGAAGACTTCAAATGTATTACATAGAAACAACTTTGATTTTCATATAAACCAATGTTACAAAGTGTAACAACTAAATACATAGAGAAATCAGAGAAGAACTGAATTCAAAGTTCAAACTTTTGTGCTACAAACTAAAAGAATGAGTTACAAGTTGAACTTTCTTGTTGTACACATAGAAAGAAAGCAAGAACTAACTTTGAAAATGAGTTGAAGTTTCCTTTTATAAAAAGTTGCTCCAAAATTTTTAAATTTTTAAATTTGGCTCCCTTTGGCTCCTTTATGACTAGGTTGATCTGTAGATTTGTTGGCTGCTCCTTGTCCTTGAAATCAGCTACTTGGCTAATTGTAAATTTGACATCCAACTTGCTAGGTGAACTGACTTAAAAATGCCACAAAAACAAGGTTCAAACTAAAGTGTAGATGTTGATTTTCCTCCCACAATCCCCTTTGACATGTCTCACCCATGTGGAGTCATTGACTGATGGTTGAACTGTTGGATTAAATACAAAACTCCACTTTTCATGCTTCTAATTGATATTATTTCAAAATTTGAAATTCAACTCCTTAGCGTCTTGGACCAAACACTTTATGTTCTCTCATGTTGTGTGGATGTTTGCAAGTTCTAGAATCAGGAGATCCACTGATATAGTTAGTTTAGAGTTTCTTGGGTGAGTGAGGAGGATTGGTGAAAGTGCTTCATCAAAGTATCCAAAATGGTTGTGTTAAACCGTTGCAAGGTTCCACACTTATTCAGATTAATATAATAAGGGGGGAATGTTGGAGTAAATATACATTAGTTAATAGTTTTAATTTTTATTTTACATTAATAAATTATCACTTGATTGGTTTCTACAGTTATGTGATAGTTTTGATTTTGTTTGTATCGTCTATTAAAGGCATATATTTTGAATCAATTGTCATCAAGTTTTCATTTACACTCTCAAGGATTGAATGCTGTTAGAAGATGTTGTAGCAAATATATATGACGAATGCTTGGCTCCTTGTTTGCAAATCTATGCTCAACTAAAATGCTTGTGCTCAATAAGAATTGAATTGTGTAACTTAAAGTTTGAAATGAGAGAGGGAGTTATACACAACTTACACCTTTTCAAATATAATTTTTGGACAGGGTCAACATTAGAGGGAAAATTCCTACTACTTACAAAGCTAACTTTTATATTTCAAATTTTGTGGCCAAACTCCCTAGATAGGGCGTCGGGCACCCTAGTCCTAGAAGTTTGAGCCAAGAAAAAGTTCATGAATAGGGGATTGCACGCACAACCACTAAAGTGGGTCCAAAACAAGTGTGAAATTGTAAAGGGATACAATTTACTACATTACACTCTTTGACATTGATTGCTTCCCTATTTTTTGGATGCATTCCCTCCTTAAAGAAATCAATCATCATATTCTTCTCTTCATTTAATAAATCCCTCAATGTGTTATGTTTCCATTGTATTTTGGGTATGATGCATAGTGCTTAGACAACCTCTAGCATTGAGGTCTCTTTTACTTTGTTGACTCAAAAAATTTATTGTGTTTGTTATTTGTTATTCTCCTTTATATATACCTTTTTAATGTTTTTACACATTTCTATTTTATCTATGTTCTAACCCCATGGTTGTGTAGCTTTCATTTTCTAACTTTGTTGTCTTGTGCAAATTTTTTCATATAATGAATTTGTATTGAAGATCTTTAGTATGGGGGTATTTTTCCTCAGCTTGAAGAGTTGTATGCTTCCTCTTTAGTATCCATTTAAGTTCCATGATGTTTATTTTTAGCATCTCTAATTTAGCATCCATATTCATGTAGGTTCATGAGTTAGCTAAAGGGGATATAATGTAGTGTCAAAAATTGCATGCCTTGCAATTTTACCTACAGTTTTGAATCCATTTTAGTGTTCATTCCCATAATATTTTTGTAGGCTCATTTCAACCCTTGTATCAACATTTCTCCCTCAAGATGCTTAGGGTCCTGATGCTCTGCAAAAAGGATTAGAAAATCTGTTTGATGGCAACACACACAAGAGCACAAGAAACAAACGTTAGTGTTAGCAACAAAAGATTATCCTAAACAGGCATATCAAGAGAGATATTAAGCATGAAATAGAAAGCATATATACATAGAATGAAATAGCTAATCAAGATGCTCATAGTTGCTCCTCCCTTGTTCCTCTCCTCTCCAAGTCCCAAATGAGTGTAGCTCTCAGCAGCTTTTTGCACTATGGATGCTTATGGAGGATTGAGATTTAATATTAAGCTTCAAATATGAAATGAAAAGCTAAATACTATGCTATTGATGCTAAAATGATTGATTTTACCAAAAAGACAAGATTTTAGTTATGCTATGCTAAATGCTCTCTAAAAATGTCTATAGCCTAAATGCATACAAGTTTTCAGGATCTGGATTATGAAGGAATGGGCTCTATTTATAGGAAAAATGGAGCAATGGATGGCCAGGATTGAAAGGTTTAATCAAGGGTCAAGCTTGAAAGTTGGGGATCCATGTGCACAATTTGCACCAATGAAATGGTGACAAGTGTCAACATAAGATTGGGTTGAGAGAAGAGGTTGGAGGCATTAAATGCCTGAGGAGACCTCATAGTTATCTAGAAGGTAAGGGTCAAGCCTAAATTAAGATTACCCACTGGATTAAGAGTTAATCCAAGGATAAACCTTTGTGCAAATGTTTAAGAGATAATCATGGTCAAAGCATTAATGGCCTGATGAGACCCTTGGGTTGGGTAGAGGTTGAGTCAAAACAAATGTTTTAACCATGTGGGAAGGTTTGGGTTAACCATTAATGGTTTTTGAAGACTTTGTGGATTAAGTGGTTGAAGGTTGGAAGCTTTCAAAGGTTATCCAAGACTTTTAGGCTTTTAGTGGTTGAAGGTTGAAAGCCTTTAATGGTTATCAAAGACTTTTAGGCTTTGAGAAGTGACTCCATTTTGCTTAGGAATGTGACAATAATTAGGGGATGGATTAGGCTAATTAGGAAGGGGGTAGAAGAATCTAGAAGGGGATTAGATTTTGCAAGTGGATTTGGTGGGTGAGGGAAAATAGGATTTTATTAAAATAAAAATTCATTTATTTCAATAAATGTGTGCAAGTTGTATTTGGATAAATATTCAAATAAATATTAATTTATTTAAATGAGAAAAAAGGAAGATAAAGCATTAAAATGCTTGAAGACTTTGAGGGCAACCATTAAAGGCTTGAAGACTTTAAAGAAAACCATTAAAGTCTTAAGAAGACTATAGAAGGAAGCCATCAAGTTTGAAGACTTTAAAGCCATCAAGTTTGAATACTTTAAGGGAAACCATTAAAGGTTTCAAGTGGGTGAGGATAAATAGGATTTTAAATAAATAATTTATTTAAAATAGTTGTGCAACTTGCTTTTGTAGGAAAATACAAGTGGGTGGAGGATAAAGGTGATTTTAAATAAATTATTTATTTAAAATAATTGTGCAACTTGCTTTTGTAGGAAAATACAAGTGGGTGGAGGATAAAGGTGATTTAAATAAATGATTTATTTATTTAAATGTGAGAGGTGGGATTTTGGGGGATTTAAATAAATATTAATTTATTTAAATGTGAGAGAAGATTTAATTAAACAAATATGATTTATTTATTTAATTAATGGTATGAATTTGGTTAAGTGAATTAAATCAAATAAATTGAATAATTTATTTAATTAATAGGAGAAGAGGGTTAAGATGAATTAATTAAATATTAATTTAATTAATTATTAATTGATGGTTAAATAATCAAATAAATACTAAGTATTCATTTAATTAAGTGGACAAATTTATGTGACTACAGGTCCTTTTTCAACAACTACTTTTTTTTGTCAGTTTTGCATTATCATTATGTTTATCTCATCTCCCTTCATTTTTTAGTGTTATTTGTCTATGTTGGTGTGAAATGGGTGTTGTCCCTAGCAATTTTAATCTGCCTAAGTCATAATCACAAATGTTACTTAAGTTTACTTAGGGAACACATAAGATTCTTCCCATTTTAATTTGATTTCCACTTTGAGTGGATAATTATCACTTTTCTACCTTAAGTGGATAAGTTATCACTTTATGTCTAAGTAATAAGATTAAGATACATGTCATAGTCTTATGATCCTATCATCACCTTGGCCTATACAACCAAGTGGTCCCCTTTTTAATGCATATTATTTTCATTCCATTGTGATCTATTATTTGTATCATTGATAGAATAATAGTATTCTCTCATTGTTAATCTCTCTTGTGCTTTCGTGAAGTTTCTAGATCTTGGGTAGCTCAATCAATTTTACATGGTATAGAACATTCTATACCAACTCTTGCATGGTATTAGAGCTTGTGAGATTGCTTTTTGTTGGTCTTACTATGGAATTAATCACATGATATAATATTACATGTCTTAAAATAAATTTTAATGTCTACATGCATTAAAATTGAGTCTACTTTATTGTTTTTGAAAAGTGGCACATGTAAGCACATTAAACATAGAATTTTATTTTATTTATTTTCTTTCTTTATTTTTTATTTTTTGAAAGTTATTATATTTATTTAAGAGTTTTAAATGTTATATTTACTTAAGAGTTATTTTACTTTTACTTTAGAATTATTGTCATGGCAATGATAGAAAGGAATGTAGTGTAATGGCATGAATGTGTTATCAATTTTTTTTACCTTTATTTTAAATTTGACAACTATTTAGATATGCAAATATTTACATTGAGTAGAAAACATAATATTTTCTAAAATAAACAACTAATAAAATTTGTGTCTGGACATACATTTTAATATAACTTTTGAAAATATCTATTTATTATTTAGATATATTTTTTAATTTAGTTTACAAGTATAATAATATAATAAATACTATGTATTATATAATATCTTAAAATCATATGTGAACCATAATTTAATTCTTAGACCTTCAACTCCATCTCCTTTGTTCATATCCTTTGAATATGAAATATGATTGTCAATTCTCTAGCCAAACGAGCTTTAGAGGCTCCAAAAGATGGAATGTTTTTTATTGGGATTCTCTTTCTCCGAAGGTTAATTAGTTCTTACATCTCCTTTAGAATGATGTGGACTAATCATTGTGCTTTAGAGGCTCCAAAAAATGGAATGTTTTTTATCGGGATTCTCCTCCTCAGAATCATGTTAATCAATTTTTACATTTCCTTTAGAATGATGTGGGATAATTATTGTACTTCGTTCTCCATCTTTATTAAGATCACGTGTTCTTTGAGAAACCTTTTTGACTCCTTGTATTTTTTGCTATGATAATTATCACTCTCTGTAAATCTTTTTATATTCTCTTTCCACCTCTTACATATAAAGAATGAGATTTTTAAGAGTATGGGACATTCTGCATTCAAGAAGGTTGTGCATCCTATGCATTATGTATATTATGAATTCTCCTGTATATTTCGACTAGTGTAATAACAACGTTAGTGGATTAGAAATATGTTTCAATGTTATAGTTCTTGATTTATAGTGTTTCCGGATCAGATTGTGTATGAATTTATAGTTCTTGTTTGGTTTTTCATTTTCTTGTGGGATTTGTGAGTTTCAATTTAAGAGCATATGTCAAATTTGGGTAGATTTGAAAGAGGGATCAGATTACTTTGGAACAAATTCCATCTTCAACTTAGTTCAAAATAATAATATGAGGTTCATGTCATTTCTTTATTGATCTTATTTCTTTTGGGAGTTATATCTTAAAGATTTTTTTTTCGGGGGGTTATATTTTTAAAAAAAATTCATTTATTCTATCTTTATTTATATAGTTTATTATGTCAAGAGAATATTACATTCATATATTAATGTAAAAATTTCGAAAAACATTTAATGTGTCAAATTTGTTACACTTAAATATGTGAAAAATAAAAAAAACATTTTCTCATTATAATTTAATAAAATAACATAATTCTAAATTAAAACAAATTTCATTCTCAACTTAATTCAAAATAATATAAGAACGAAATAATAGTTCACAATTTAAAAAAAATCCTCCTATTAAAGTTGTCCATAACATGCTTACCAATTCTATATAAGCTATTACCAAAGCAAATAAAAACACCCTATGATATAAAGCTTCATTCTTCATGAGACTCATCCTGGTTCCTGACAACAACTTTGTCCTCATCAGCTTGGTCTCCTTTGTCATCTTCAACTTCTGCTTGAAGTTCTTCTTCATCCTCTCTGATCTTCTCTTTACCTTTGCCTTACTTACCCTTTTTCTTTTCCGGATTGGTCATACTGAGTTGAAAGTGGAGGGGAAATCCTTTCCCAAGTGGAATTATCAAAGTTCAAAGGAGTCATTTCAAGGTCCCAGACAGCTTCTACTTGCCTTGATTGGCATTCATGTTCCTTACAATAATGGTTCTAGAAATCGAAGTACTCATTTCGAAACTTTAGGTCAATTTTCTTGGGATCATGTGGCCAAACGTCTGCATCCTTAATGTCATCCTTGTAGATTGGATTACCTTCTTCCATTATTTTCATGAACCTGTCAGCTGGAAGTTTCAGTGTGAAAGATACCTGTTCCAAAATCAAAAGCAAAGTAAGTCTACAAGAAGACTCAATAAGCATCCTTTCATTCCCTTGATATATGTGCTCATTTCATTTCTTCCATAAAAACCAGAGAATATTAGTAGACAAAACCAGCCAAAAGACATTGTGCTTCTTATTCATTCCCGGTATAAAACCAAAAAGAGCTTCAAACCAACAAGTAGTATTCACAAAATGTGAAAGCAACTTTCCACATCACCACAGAATTGACATTGGATAGGGACAGGACATGACAAACAACTAGCTTGTGGATCAGATTTTGTCATCTAAAACAGTTCTTCTTAGGTTCAATCTTATTAGAGTAGCAAGACTCCGGGACTTCCTTCCAATTTTTATTACTTATGTTAAGACTCCATTTTTCATTCACATGATCCAGGATACTGTGTTTGGGTTAGGGATTTATACAAATATTTAGCCTTTAAGGGTGAGTAGGAGGGTACCACAACCCGCTTGATTTTCTAGGAGAAATTAGATACATTCACCAATCTAATAGGTTTCTTCAGATTGGCAAGAGATTTATCCAGATTAGAGTATTTTCTTTTATAACAATCAGATAATTGGAACTCATATTTCATTATTTCCAAACATTTAATATTTTGTTCAGTGCAAAGATCATTCAATGATGCCAGACTTGCAAGGTGTCATTTCCTAGCAAAACATCCCTGCAGAAGGGTAAGAACTCTGCCATTATATTCAATACTCCACTAGATCAATCTATGACTAACAAATTTCTCGTTAGTTAAGTTAACAACATTGGTGTGAAAGAGATTTTTCTTGCAAATTTCCCAGGCCCTCCAAATAATGTGAAATACACTGGATCCTAATGGGGTAGCATTAAACTTGCCAAATAGAAACTCGTGAATATGTAACCCTTTCCATTCCTTTGCTCCTTTGATAGAAGCCTCCTGAGTATTTTTCCTCACCAACTCTTTCCACGGTTCTTCCCCTTCAAGAGACTTCACAATCCATTTTACAACTAGAGCGATGCCTTGTTTCCTAAGGTCTTTAAGACCTGGGCCTCCTAGTTCTTTACTAACACAGTACCAATCCCAAAAAACTGCATGCTTCCTTTATTTACCTCTACCATTAAACCACAGGAACTGTCTTATTACTTTCTAGACTTTATTAATTTGATGTCTAGGTAAGAACCAAGCACAGGCATAATATATAGAGTTAGATGAGAGTATTTCTTGGCATACTTGTAGTCTCCCAGCTAGAGACAAGTAATTTCTAATCCAATTAGTACTTGCTTCCTTTCTATTTTGGAGTATACCCAATCCCACAATTTTGGGAGAGAATGGTAAACAGAGAATGGGATTCCTAGGTACATAACAATTTTGTTAGGCCCTCCCTAGTGCCATCCATATTTCTTGATCCAATCTGAGGCCTGTCATCCCAACTAAGAAGAGTGGACTTGGTTTGAGATATCTTGAAACCCGGGGCTTTACAGATGACATCGTCTATTCACCAAATTGTTAATATTATCTTTCTTAAGCACTGGTAATAGTGTTGGGTCATCAACAAACTATATATTAAGGAGGGAGGCATCATTGGGAAGACTAATACCTTGCAGTTTAGGGCCCCCCTTCTCAGATCTGAGTATATAATATAGGCATTCTAAGGCAATCACAAATAAAGTGGGGGCTAATAGGTAGCCTTGCCTAATAGACCTACCCCAAAAAAGGCTTTTGTGAGTTCCTCATTGATGTTCAATTGAGCATTAGTATCCTTGAATAGGAGCTAAACCATTCTGCGGTAAGATTCTAGGAATCCCATGGCTTCCATGATAGTCAAGATGTATGACCATTCTACTCGGTCATAAGCTTTTCAAAGTCTAATAACAAAATGACAACTTCTTGTCAACTCCTGTTTGCCCAATCTCATCCTTCTCAATTGGTGATAAGGTTTTCCAAGATGTATCTCTTCTTAATAAAACTGATTTGGGTTTGATTAATTATAATTGTTAAATATCTGTGAGTCTTTTAGCAAGCCATTTAGCAAGAATTTTGTAGGAAACATATATAGCAATGTTATCGATCTTTAATTTTTAATGTTGCTTCTGTCACCTTCTTTGGGTAGCATCGCATCATGATCACTCCTTTATTGATTTTGTCTCCCAGAATCCATTTCTCCATAGATTCCTAATAGACCTCAAAAAGATCCTCTACAACCCATTGCATATTACCTTTATAGAATTCTGCAGGTAAGACATCTGCACCGAGGGATTTGCCATTGTGAAATGATAGTATGGCCTCTTTGATCTCTTCTTTATCAATATTCCTACCAATTTCTTTAGCCATTTCCATTGTGACCTTATTGGAGATGATACTTTTACATCTCTTGTGCTTTCTGACAGGAGAGGTTCTCATCTTCAGAGGTGAACAAATTTCTGTAAAACTTCAAAAATAATTTCTTGATGTCAAAGGTCTCATGGAGCCATGTATTCTTGTCATGAATAGGTCCAATTGCTCTATACTGTGATTTTGTTTGAGGTTGAAAAAATATTTAGTCCCCCTGTCACCTTCTTATATCCGGTCTTTCCTTGCTCTAATCCTATCTCCTTTTGACTTCATACTTAGAAATTTTCTAAGATTGTGCTTGATTACCTTGATTTGCTCGTTCAGATCAAAATCTATTATATTATCTTACATATCCTATTCTCCACTTCCACTAGCTCTTCCTATAGCACATATTGCTTCGTCCTTTCCATGGCTTCCTTCTTACCTACTATCCTTGGCAAACTTTTAAAGTTGGATATTAATAAAGTCCAATAGGTTCTCCCGTCACTTTTGTCGTTCACTACTTTAGTGATGCTTCTGAGAGTAGCAATACCATCTACATAATCTTGGTTTTTCAACAAGTTAGTGTTTAGTTTGAAAAGCCCTTCTCTAGTATTAGCACTAGTGTGGTGATTGTTTTTAAACACAGTGGTGGTTTTGATAGGATGGTGATCAAAGAGAGCCTTAGGTTCCACCTGTACAGACTTCTTGTTGTTGTCAACAAAGAAAAATATGTCATCCTAGTTATAAAATCTATCTAGCCTACAGTATACCCTTCTTCCCATTTTTTGATTGTTACACCATGTACCAGATACCTTTGCTTTCTTTTTTCTTTCCCGCTAGAGGATCTAACAATATAAGCATCTTTTACATTTCCATCCCCAGACATTCCCTCCTTTCTTGTCTTCTATGGTTTTCACCATAAGTCCCCCCAATAATCCATGGGATTCTTGGGAGCATCTCTATCATCAATTGCTATAGGTGGGCTCTCTCTCAATGGTCATTTGGGGCATAGATTGCACATATTCCAAAGTTCTTATCATCTAAATTGTCATTTCTAGCCAAAGGCATCCATTGCATGGGGAGCAACCATGGTTGGTAATGCAATTGCTCCAAACATCATTCACTAGTATTACAACTCCACCTCAAACCATGAGACATGCCTCCTTCCACATAAATTTCAAACTGATAATTAGATAGATTCCCACTACCTTGACCTCTTGAAGCAATAAGAAATCCATGTTCTTATTCTGATTACAAAAACCCCTAATTGCATACTTCCTATCCGGGAACCTCAAACCACTAATATTCCAACTCACACATTGCATCATGATTATGTTTGACATGTAGGTCTAGGGGCCTAACTTGATTGGCGAGAGCTTCTAGTAGTGGAGCACGAGGTCATGAGGTCTAGTCTCCCCCCAACCCACGTGGTACCGGAGGACATGTCGTGCCAACGTCACCAGTCATCATTCTGGATCACAGTTTGTCAATATGAGGTGTTTCAATTGGCTCACTAGAATACTCAGTGTATAGGTGATCTCCAATACCTTGACCTGCATAGTGTTTTGAGTTTCTCCTCAATGATAAAGAGGCTAACAATAAGCAATTGGTATTAATAATTGGTTGACATGATATGTTCCTTCAATTGCGGTTGATCTAGAACTATTTCATTGGTTTTGAAAGATGTGTTGTGATATGATTAGGGTTTGTTATGTTTTGTGATGATCTACAACTTAATTTTGTGGTTGATGTATGTGTTTGAATCCGATCTATTCTAGGGCACACATTTCATTTGATAGGTCCTATTTGAGCCAACCTTAGTAATATTTTTGGAAGGTGTGGAGGATATAAAACTAAAAGGGGTTAAAATTTATTCAATCACAAAAGAGATACAAACAGAGAGACAAGAAGAAAGGACTAGAAAGCCCTATCATTGTCCACTAGTTGATCTAGCCTAAAAACCATATCCAGGGGCAATTGCCCCCTATCCACTATATTCCATCCCTGCATTTGATATGAGGCCCATTTGGCTAAAATCAACGACACCATTCCACTCTCTAGGAAGTGTGTGAAAATAATTGAATACATCCAACTCCAAGTGCCAACTAACATCCCCATGCGCTTGCTGGGATAGCAAATTCACCACCACCTGAGAATATTGCCCCACCCAAGAGTAGAACATTGTCGAACAACATACAAAATGGCAAGAGCCTCCATTAAATTATTATAATTAAAACCTTTATAAATAGAGAAAAAAAACTGAACATCACCAGAACTATCTCGCCCAACTCCACCAATACCAGCATGCCCAGGGTTCCCCCGAGAAGAACCATTAGTGTTAATTTTTGACACACGAAGAGGGGGGGGAGTCTACCGACCTTCTCGGTTGACTCGCCGTAAGGGATGTCTGCACCTATCTCTTCCCCCCTGCCCATCAAACATCAAAGCACCCCCTTGAAGAGGAAAAGTAAGACGAGAGAAAATAGAAATGTCACCAGGATCCACATCGCTAGTCCAATCACACTTAGCCACAACTATCTCATGAAGAGAATGAATAATTTTCCACCACAGATGAATAGCATCCATCCTTATATCTTGAAAGACTCCTTGATTCCTTTCCAACCAAACATGCCAAATGATAAAAGACGGACCAAGAGCCCAGACAATTCACTAGCCCGCAAGTCCATTCAAGGAGCAACAAGCTTCCTTGGCAGTACGCCTAAAACAATCTTTGTAAAAACTTGTTTCATATATCGTGAGTTAATCCTCATCGTGGTTTTTCTCTCCATGGGTTTTCCTTGTAAAAATCATAGTGTTCATGTGTTGTAGAAGTTGTGTTTCATTTTTACTTCTACATATGTAAATTAATGGTTCTAAAGTTAATAAATGGTCAAATTTAATTTATGTTGATTCACCACATCCCCCCTCTCAACATCTAAGCATGTTCAACAAAATAATGAAGCCAAAGCTAGCAATCCAAAATGTCAAGTTGTCAAAAACTAAAGCCTTGTGGGCTTCGAGGATCGGGCCCTAGCTAAGCCCAAGAATGGTATATACAATTGGAGCCCCACCCCCAATCCTCGATTGGTCTAGGCCAATTGAGAACTGGATGTCGAGGGTATGAAGCATGAATTCCCTTTTGGGGATGTCCTAACCTAGCTACCTCAATCCCCGATACCTATGGTAACTTGAAGATTGGGCATTGGGGGTCCTAAAGTTTACTTTCCAAAAGGGAATCAAAGTGGTCCATCCCCAACCCTAGACATGGATCTTGATGCCCACACTCAAAGGGAATCAAAGATGTTCCATCCCAAATCCTCGATAAGCGCTCAAAGGCAAAGTATGGGCCTCATGATTTAAGTAGTTCTTTTTTTAATTCTTAGGTGTAGTTTAGAATTCTGATTTTAATAATGATAATATAAGTAGTAGAGTGATAATATGCTTCATAGTTCAAGGTGCTCCTCACTTAATTTTGTTTTTGTGAGGTAAGTAATGCGTGAAGAAAAAAATGTCATGATGAATGAAGGTACTAATTACTTGACTACTTCTCGCCCACAAAGTTGGTGTCAATAGATCGGCAAATTACTGACATTGACCTAGGCCATGTGCACTCCCATGAATACCTAAAAAGGATGTCTACCCCCAAAAGTAGAAGAGTTGCTTGAATAAGGTTGGGTTGGGAATAATAGTAGAATAGTAGGGGCCCTTACAACTAATCTACCTCTTGATTAATAAGCCTGCTAGAATAGGGGGGGCCTTCCACCCACCCCAGTTATTAGGCTACATTATTGGTAAGATTAGGACTAGTGCAAGCTATTAGTTTCCTAATCTTTCTACAATCTTCAAACCTATTGATGACATGTGCGGAGAAATTCAAAGATGCAAGAAGAGTCTATGGACCTACTGATGGTATGTGTCGAGAACTTCAAAGATGCAAGAAGAATCTATGGACCCCTCAAAGAGGTGATATTGGACATTTGACTTGATTCAATTGAAATGGTGTTTGGCATTCATGCACATGATCATTATTCCAAGGTTGCAATTTCCTATGGGGAATAATTTTACAAGAATTATAAAGAGCCTATATTTTACATCAATGAAAATATCCTAGACAAGGCTAGGAAAGGGTGGCAATTAGAAAAGTTGAAGATAATTCATCAAATCTTGTTGCACATATATGCTAGAGACTTGATTACCCTCCTAAGTAGATTAGCTAGATTGCCCAACGCTAAGGAGTTTCAACCATGGATGCTCCTCTTCATTAAGACCATTATCGCTAGGAAAGGATACATTGATTGGGGTGACATGATCAGTGACAATTTGCATGAGCAATTGATCTAGGTAAAGAATGACCCAAAGTTTTATGACTTCTTATTTAGTCTATTTGCTTGCTACACAAGCAACTTACTAACCACAAGATTGTCAATGATACCTTTCTTTGTATTTGCAATAATCATAAGATTATAAGGAGACTTTGCAAAGAGGTTATCTCCTAATGTAGCTACAAAAATTAAAGGATAATATGGGAGTTATTTCATTCAATTTGGGACATTTACTTTAGAGTAGCAGAATGCACCATGGCTCCAAACAAACCACCCAAGTATCTTTCAAACAAGTTGATTTATCTCGAGCTATGTAGACAAGCAAGTAATGCCCACAAGTTGATTGCAAACAAGCATAAGTCATGCTTCCAATTTCCCATCAGAGTCAAGGTGTGTGGTTACCTAGACATGAAATTGATTTTACAAATGCTAATCATGTGATGAAATAGAGAAGAGGTTCAATGTTCATATACTTTTTTCTATTTTATAAATAGTTAAGACAAAAAGTGATGACTATTGAAATAGTTATGTTTTCATTGCACACAAATTTTAAGATTTTTATTGAAAACTTAACCCATGCAATAAAGTTTTAAGTTTAAAATATACAAAAGAAAACTTAAGAAGAATAAAATTAAAATTTACTATATAATGAACAACACCACATTTAACATCATTTTCTAGCATTCTATCAATTAAATTATTCAGTCGATTACATTTTAAACATCAAATACACATTTGATTAATTTATATCATTTCAAAATTTGAAACATGTCACTTGTTAGAGATTCAAGTTAAAAAAGTTAGATTGTTGGTCATTTCATCCACACACATTCACTTAACAAAATCCAGGCAACTCATATTCCCCTTGTATTTGATGCACGAGTCTAACTCATGATTCCAATGCAAGCTTGAGTTGGGATGGGACTCAAATGCATCCATATTCCTTATCCAACACCTTGAATCCCTCAAAACCACTCCCCTTATTAGCATTAGTGTACATTGCCTTAAGAGTACACATGATTTTTTCTTAAGGTCTCATTTTTAAATAGTTGAGTTTACTTTTAATTTCCAAATCTACATTGCCTTGTCTCCTCCAACTTGTCCATTATTAGTTGGACCTCTAAGTAGGACATCCGTGTTGTTCATGAAGAGGATAGAATAAAGAGACATGGAACATAGGGTGAACCCTTATGTGAGGGGGAAACTTCAACCTATAGGCAAACTTTCCAACTCAAGCAAAAATATAAAAGGGCTCATTGAAATATCTTAATATGATTAAAAAAATGTAAAAGTTTGAAGTAGATTGGATTCATTTTCCAGAAAATTCTATCACCTCAATTGAACTTAAGAAGTGTCAAATGGTATCTCACAAATCATATGTAATTTCCATTCTACCAAATATTTTGATGCTACTAAAGTCTCACAAAGATACCCATGCGAGATTATATGTGAAGTCAACAATTATTTCCTACTTAATAACTAGAATAGAAAATACTAACTCATCAAGGCATTTTGCATTTTATAACAAAGATGGATGACATCAAACAAACATGGCCAATTGGATAAAGTGTCTTAAGTAATTTCTAAAATGACATTAATCTAATTAGTATTTTCATCTATATCTTTGTGCCCATGAGCTTGAACATATCTATCCAAAAGTTACTTGCAAATCGAGGATCCCCTATTCAAAATAATGTTGCATTAGTCTACTTAGTGCTTGAGTGACTACCTTGTCTTATTAGAAGGTAACACAATTTTTAAAATATTCGACTACCTATAACCCCTCATCCTTGGCCAACTAAACACCCTTTCCACTAGTTCCACTGGTTCCAAATTTAATCATGAAATTTAATCTTCTCAAATCTTATCTAACAGTTTCTCTAGGATCTCAATGGCCATGAGTCGGATTTTTCCAGTCAAAGTGTTGGTTGCAATATTCTCTACTTTGATTTTCTTCATTTTTGTTGGGCTTGTATTGATAGAGTTAATCAAAGAACCACCTTTATTGTTCAGATGTGTCTTCTTTCCATTTCTGAAGCTGCATCCAATAAGCGCTCCATTAATCCTATCATTCGTGCCTATGTTGGTGATGTGCTTGCCTATAACTATGTGTCGACTTCCAAAATAAAAGCCTGCAAATAATCATTCAACGGTTATATGCATGCCTGGAAACAAAATTTATGAAAAAGTGGTCTAAAAAATAGTTATTTTTAGAATTATTAAAAACAACTAAATGTATGTAGCTTCATAGATTAAAAGTTAGGACATGTCTTAATATGGATAGTTGGCAATTAATAAGGTTGGCGACAGATTTTGGAAAAACTGTAATTGATATGGAAGCATTGTACGTACATGCTTGTCTTCCTCCTGAAATTTGGCAAACCAGTATTTACTATATATGCATGTTTCATATGACCTTTCCAATTAAAGCCAAATCAAAAGTTTATATCAAAAGCCTCACAACAACACAACTAAATGTATGTTGCTTCATAGATTAAAAGTTAGGACATGTCTTAATATGGATAGTTTAGTTGGCAATTAATAAGGTTGGCGACAGATTTTGGAAAAACTGTAATTGATATGGAAGCATTGTACATACATGCTTGTCTTCCTGCTGAAATTTGGCAAACCAGTATTTACTATATATGCATGTTTCACATGACCTTTCCAATTAAAGCCAAATCAAAAGTTTATATCAAAAGCCTTACAACAAAACAACTAAATGTATGTTGCTTCATAGATTGAAAGTTAGGACATGTCTTAATATGGATAGTTGGCAATTAATAAGGTTGGCGACAGATTTTGGAAAAACTGTAATTGATATGGAAGCATTGTACATACATGCTTGTCTTCCTGCTGAAATTTGGCAAACCAGTATTTACTGTATATGCATGTTTCATATGACCTTTCCAATTAAAGCCAAATCAAAAGTTTATATCAAAAGCCTTGCAACAAAACAATAGCAGATTTTCCTGCGACTTTTTCCTTTTTTACCATGTCCTTCTGCCACTTATGCATTTATACTTCTGATCCTTGACATTTTCCTCTGTTTTGGTTAAGACACATAAATGACAA
The DNA here is from genome assembly GCF_030272615.1 of Cryptomeria japonica. NCBI lineage: Eukaryota > Viridiplantae > Streptophyta > Pinopsida > Cupressales > Cupressaceae > Cryptomeria > Cryptomeria japonica. The sequence continues at coordinate 252,571,077 of NC_081415.1, forward strand.
GTCCCCAAGAACAATGATATACACTAACTAGATGTTGATGTTGATTACTGAGCTAGTACAAACTCTGAGCAGCTAAATCAGGTGGTAAGTTTTGACAATAGATCATAAGGAATGCTTGATTGACATAGTTTCAAAACTTGGTAATATCTTAGATCTGCTCAAACATTCTTTAGAGGAGTCAATATCAATGAATCAAATTTAGGAGTCCCAACTAAACAAAGTAAGGCAGATCCTAAACTGAATAATTGTCTGTATACGAGTTATGATCACATGAACTTGACTGAACTAAAATGGCAGTCTTGAATTACTATTACAGTTTGTTTTAATAAAAGAATGAATTCAAAGAAACACTAGATTAAAATCTAAACTACTGTCTAGTTATCTAGACAAACATGAAAGAAAGACAAGCAATGAATGATAATAAATGAGGAATGTAGATGGATCTGGATGGATTTGGGTCTCAATGAGAAAGGATGGTAGTTATTGGAACCACCCAAAAAGGATTAATTTGAAAATTTTACTCATGATTTGGACTCATGCATCGATGCAAGAATGATTTGTGTTGCAATGAATGTTTAGGGTTAAAGGTTGAGGAAAGTTGTGAGAGCTATCTAATGTGAGTGTTAATGTTGGTTTGTTTGATTTATGATGGAACTCAAATGAGCTACAAATTGGTGGATAAGGGTTGTTGCAAAAATACCATCAAGTTTAACTCGGAAGAATTGACTTAGCATAATCATCAATTGTGAGTTTGTGTAGAGAGTGCAGGACTTCCTTAGTGAATGGTGTGTTATATTGTATGAGACTAGCTAGAGCATTGTCAACAAAGTCTGGCTAGTAGTATTTTGAGTTCAGGGATAGATTGAGTATTTAGCTGATTCAACCAACAGATACTCTCTATGTACATCGTAGCTTGAATTTCAATAAAGAAAATGTTGTCCCTCTTCCATTCAGTAGGACAAGCATAGCTTATCTTGTGAATAGCTCAGTCCCCACATAACACTTGACATAAAGTGAATGCCAAATTTACCACCCTCTCTCACACACATGGTGAATGTCAAAATTAACTTTCTCAAACATATAGAGAATGTTGAAGTTAATTTACAGAACAGACAAAGAGTAACAAAGTTGCATTCAAACAATACGGAGAGGCCAAAGTTAGTGGCCTCAAATCCAAGTGAATGTCAAGTTACATCACTCACATATACAAACAAAGTGAATGTTAACTTAGTTTCTTAACATTTGCCACAGACAAGATGAATACCAAGGTCTCATTGAAATAATAAAGTGATGTCAAGTAATGCATACTTGACAAAAATAAGTGGGTGCCAAAGTGAAACATACTAAATAGAACACACTAAAGAAACATGCTTAAATTATAACTTACATTATTGCAATATTACTAAATCCAAGTGAATGTCAAGTTATATCATTTATAGACAAAGAGTAACAAAAACAATAAGTGGGTGCCAAAGTGAAACACACTAAACAAACTGAATCTAAAAGTTTAAATAAAGAAATGGATGTCAAACTTTAAACACATAAAGTAAATGCCAAAGCTTGTCAAACATCAATTTTAAACATACAAAGTGAAATAATGTACAAATCAACGCCAAACAAGTATATCAAATTTAAGTGAACATCTAAGTTGAATTCCATGCTCCACACAACCTCTAACTTTATCAAATTAAAGAAAAAATAGAGTCCAAAATAAAACACACTAAAGAAAAATGTTTAAATTATAACTTACATTATTGCAATATTACTAAATCCAAGTGAATGTTACATCACTTACACATACACACAAAGTGAATGTTAACTTCGTTTCTAAACATTTATATCAGAGCCAGGTCCAGGCTAGGAGCCCCAAGCACACAAGAGGTGTGGCTTAAGGGGTGTTGGTGTTGGAAATAAGCCACATCCGGACCGACGATGGACTGGTCCAAGAGGGGCCAGTAGCTCAGTGGTAGAGCACTCCAGCAGCGTATGGAAGGTCCTAGGGTCGAGTCCTAGCTGGTCCATGTCTCAACATATAATTATAAAATTTTCAAAAAGAAGAGCTATGACGGGGCCAGAACCAATTACATGCCAGTAACTATTGCAGTCTCAATAGCAGTCTTGAGATCTGTCCGTGGGAAGTTGGAACCCTGACAAAAACAGTGTCAAACTAAACCCATAGTCAATCAGAGCATTGCTTCCTGTCACCATGCTGGAAGTTTGGAACCCAATAAAAATCTTCTTTATCATGCACAGTTGCAGTGGAATAGAAGACATAGGGCTGCTGATCTTCTTTATTTGCAGCTAACCCTAATGCAATATAAAAAAAAAATTGGATGTAACAAAATCTAGAGTATACACAACGCATTTGATAACTGCAAAAATACATCATCACACTAATTCAAACTGGAACATCTTAGCAATTCTCTGCAATGCATTATTCGGGTTCCTGAGTCCAACATGGTATTCTTGTTTTGAACTAAAAATATTCAATTCTAAGACATTGCATGCTTTAGAATCCAGACCCATACTAGTGACATATTCAAACTTAATAAACTCTTAAAATTCATGGATATGTATCCCATGAATATTAATGTATGTGGACCTAATATCCTGAGAGTTATATCAGGCGGTAAGATGAGAAAATACACATGAACGAACAAGAACAGACTAATAAACACAAAGAGCCCAAAAAGGAGTATGCACAATGTGCACACGAACATAGCAAACAGAATCAAACGGAAAAAAAGAGCCCAAAAAGGAGTATGCACAATGTGCACACAAACATAGCAAACAGAATCAAACGGAAAAAAAGTATTGCACAGAGTTAACTCGGGAAGACTCCTTGGACGCACATAGCAAGACAAAGATATGTGCTACAACAAAATTGAACTAAAGTAAATAAATCCTTCCAATTTTCTAGTTATGGATATAAAGAACAAAAACCATGAAAGAAAGGCTTTTTAAAATTTTAAAACAAACTGAAAGGCCTAAGTTTCTAAAGTTTAGGCCCTCACTCTATGTAGTATGTACCTTGGATAAGAATAAAATGGAACAAATTCTGTAAAATAATTAGCATCTACACATTAAGCCATTTCAGAGTTTGCACTGAATTCTTCAAGAGCTAAAAGTTAGATCAAGATGTACGCAGCCTCTTATAAACTGCTAGCAAATAGGGTCTACAAAATATATACATTTCAATATTTCCATTTTGCATGATGTAATCCATTCCTCAATTTCTTCCAGCTTACCAACAACCATGAGTTTTCTACATAATATTTTCAACATTAAATCATGAGTTTTCTACATAATATTTTCAACATTAAATCCCACTGTACCCATCACGGTACTCTAATAAATGACCAAAGAACACTGAACTGAACAATAACTGGTGTTTCTCTGAGTTTTTGGGGGTGGGGAACAGGGTTTTAGGGATGACAAAAAGTTTAAGCCCTCACTCTATGTACTCTAATAAATTCTGTAAAATAATTACATCTACACGTTAAGCCATTTCAGAGTTTGCACTGAATTCTTCAAGAGCCATTTTAGATCAAGATGTACAGCCTCGTATAAACTGCTAGCAAATAGGGTTTAGAAAATATATACATTACAATATTTCCATTAAAAGCATGATGGAATCCATTCCTCAATTTCTTCCAGCTTACCAACAACCATGAGTTTTCTATATAATATTTTCAACATTAAATCCCACTGTACCCATCATAGTACTCTAATAAATGACCAAAGAACACTGAAATGAACAATAACTGGTGTTTCTCTGAGTTTTTGGGGGTGGGGAACAGGGTTTTAGGGATGACAAAAAAGTTCAGACTCTGGGAACAGCAATGGAACTGCTATTAAAGTAAAGCATCCATGTCCTTTACGACAGGTTAAGAAACTCATATTAGGTGGAGGAGGTGGTATATGGCCTAGGTGTATGACAGAATAACCAGCAGCAGAGAGTCAATCAAATTGATCACCATAGTTAAAATCATTTACACAGTGGTATATTATGCTCTGATTGTAAAAATACAAAAATATTTAATTTCCAGAGATGTTGATGGGAAAAAACAAAATACAAAAAGTGATTGATAGAGTTGGTAAAAATGGAGGTCAAGGATGTTGACACACAGAAAAGTGAGGGCTTTGCTAAGCTCATTCCGACGAAGATAGCAAAAATGTTCAAAATTGAGAAAACAGAAACAACAAAAATACCTTGGGGCAGGACGCATTATAGCCGATCTCCATAAGCCGCAGACTCTACAAATACCTCCCAAGCTCTGGCGGCATAGGTCCGTGATCGAATACCTCCTTGCATATTAGAGGAAATGCAACTGCAAATGTAATGGATATATAGCTCTGCCCTCCTCAGCGCCCCATTCAAAATTCAGAATACCATGAAAATTGAAATAGAAAAAAATCCAAACACAAAAACTGAATAAAAACATAAGAGGATTCCACTCAAACAAAAAACAAATAGAACAGGAAACAATCTGAATAAAACCCAGAAACACGACAATAACAACCAAACAAAAAAATGAAACGGGGAACAATCTGCCCCTGCTTTTCAAATGAATTGCATATAAATAGAGGAGGTGAATAGTGCTATTTCAAACGGTAACCTACACAAATAACGGCCATTTCATCCATGTCGTCGATTTTTTTTCATCTCAGGGTCATAATATTAGTACTGTTAAGGCATTCTAGAACAAAATCCAGATTACTGTCGGGACATTCTAGAACAAAATCCAGATTACCATTGAGACATCCTAGAACAAAATCCAGAGTACCGTTGAGAGTCTTGAGACATTCTAGAACAAAATCCAGAGTATCCCTTTGTGTGAATCCAAATAAACACCATTCTGAACAAAATCCCTCTTTGTTTTATTTTAGATTGTTATTATTATTATTATTATTATTATATATTAGAATCACTCACTTTGGAATTGATTAAGGTTATTTTTATGGATATAGGTTTGAACTTTAAATTTTTGGTCACGTTTTGTTTTCATTATTAGTTGTTATGAATCAATTAAAGTACACTTTATTTTAAAGTATTTTTTTATATTAAGAGCTAACCTTAGTCTATTTAGATTAATCTAAGATGGTGAGGAGAACATCATTTAGATTAATCTAAGGTTCTTATAAGAGCAAATCTACAATTTTTTATAGAAAATGATGTGTTAGATTGTCTTAGATTGAATGGTCCTTTGTAATGTATTGAATCTAAGATTTTAATGAGAGTAGAATCTATGATTTTTGGTAAAAGTTGATGTGTTAGATTGTCATAGATCGAATGGTAGGAATTGTAATGTATTGAATTTCTATTATTAGTCGATCAATTATATGCCTGATTTTATTTCTTTGCATTTTTAACAAAATATTATATGTGGTTCAAGTTGAAGTATCATAGAGAGATTTTTACATTTTTAAGAGATTTTGATCAAGTTAGATTTTACATTAGGTTTAAATTCATTTTGAAATTCTTTATCTTCTTTAAATTATATAAAAATTGGACAAAAACATCTTTTAATTTAGTTTATAGAGGAAAGTCATCTAAAGAGCTAACAAATTTAAAATTGAAATAAAAATCTAACTAATAGTCACTTTAGTTAAATTAGAAATTGTATTCCAAAATCTACCTATGGAGCTATGTTAGTGATCCAATTGGACATTTCCAAAATCCAAGGTATTCCTTAGCTTAATCAATTTTAATTCCATGGATCCTTGTCATTAATTAATTTAATTTTGTGCATGGTATTTTGTGAAATGGTGACATCTTTTTGAAAAAAATATAGAAACACAAGTGCAAATAGAATGGATGGTGTTTCCTCTCCCTTCTGCCAATTAATTTTGATCCCTATCTTTGATCCTAAAATTCACCTCATAAGCGTGTTATGTCACATTATCGACCTTTTACTTCCTTTTGGAAACGAGCTTTGTCATTTCTGAAGTTCCCAAGAAGCCTAATTCCCCAAATCTCCTCATCCTTGTGCCAACTCAAGTGTTTGGTCATCAAACCTTGGCGACTTGGAACTACCCTCACGGTTCCTAAATTTGCATAAGTCTAATCTCGCGATCCTTATGATTAGTAATGCCTATCAGCTAATCGATTGATACGAGAACTCCAACACTACTTCCAATAATGTTCAAGTGCTTGACCTTCCCAAACTGTTGATACTCCTTTCAATACAATAGATCATACCAAGTAACAAAGCAGTCATACTCGCATCAAGGCATTCGAGGATCCATGAACTTATTGTACCGTACTTAAAATCTTTATCTTGTCGATCACCATGTATTACGCTCTTCCCGAAACCTAATCTTATGAAGATTTGCAAGTACGTCTTCTTAGTCCAGCTGATTAAATGATGAAAGAAATGCAAGGGTGGTGGCATGAGTTATAACATTTAATGATGCCATTTCTTGCAGAAGGAATCAAATGTATTTTCTCTTGCTCATTATGACCTATGAAGTTGGTTGAAGTAATGTATTTGCATTATTCGATATGAATTATTCCTTCTAGAATGGTTTTGCCCCATAAGGACCAGCTTCCTATAACCAATACTAACTTGAATTGAAAATGAACAAGGAGACATTATCTTCGGACTGTATGTCCTCGTGTGGAAGCAAAAAACTTGTTTTGCAGGGTATAGGGAAGTAGTGACATTGCTAGGAAAGACAGAAAGGCAAGTTGATAATCACGACCACCAATTACAAGAGGGAATTATTGTAGCCAGAAATCCACACAATTAGCTCAGTAGATTGTGAGTGGAAGGATGATACTTCAAGGAGATGGACCTACTTTGGTAATGCAACCAATTAAAAAATTTGTAGAAGACCCATAAGAAGACATCCTTTCCGGGTTGACAAACTTAGCTCGACAGTGCAAACAGAGCTATGTTGAATTCATGAGGGTGATTTTGGTGCTTGAAGAAGAAGAGGAAAAAGTTGAAATGCATGATGCCTTCCTTCAAAGGGAGCTCGACATGCGGAGGGATTCTGCCCCTCCTATCGTTTAAGTGCTAATTAGCATAGTTAAACTAGTTCTCTAAATTTTGGCTTTGAATCATGAACTTATGTAAGCCATGTGTGCTTTAAAATAGCTTTCAGTTTTCTTTTGTAGAAACAATTATTTTCAAGAAATCATTATCTTTGGGAGGTTACTTTCCTTTCTATATATATTTCTAAAGAGGGAAAGAAAAAGAGAGGACCGATCCCCCTTGTACTTCAATACATGAGTAAGACTCGATTAGTAAATGTTTTTGTGGTGATTTTCAATTAGTTATGGAAAATGGCAATATACAATTTTCTTTTTGTAGACATGATTTTATATGTAGAAGATGGAGACTTTATACTTTTGAATGTGATTTTGGAATTTGAAAAAATGTTTGAAGCTTTGTATTCATGCATATTCCTTTAGATTGGCATTTACTTTAAGATTTGCAACCTGTTTTGTGGATTCATAGGACTATTATATTATGATTGTATGTGTTTTCATAACTTTGAGTCTTGGCACATTTACATTATCTAGAACATCTGTTAATTTTCAATGACTATTTCTCATGTGTGGCAAATAAACGAACTTTGAGTCATCTATTATATGCTATTTTTTATCATGTTAGTCTCTTTTGTATTGATTTCATGTCGTCTTTTCTTTCCTACTTTTTGGTTAAAAGTATGCCTCCTTTGAAAAACCCAATTATATCATAAGAGGGAGTCAAGTACCTCTAAAATTCAGAGGAAAATTGATAGTTTAATTGGCAATTTCTCCAACTGTTAGTTGTGTATTTGTCTCTAGCAAGTAGGCATTGTTGGCCATTTGGAGGAATTGATTATGTCTTGAATTGATGTTTTGTCATTAATGCAAACACTAGTTGTTTGGATGCTTTACTGGCACCCTTCTGGTCCCGGTAGGATGAGTAGTTTCTAGTTGTTTTGGATCCGACATGATCCGGTAGGCTCCAATATAGTTTGGTTATGGAATTGGCTTATTCATGATACTCATGCTCATATTCAGTAAGTTGGTTTTGGTCTGGTGATCTGATGCTATCATGTTTTCTTAAAAGCTTGGCTTCTAGTTTTGGTAAGGGTTTCACCGATAAAGATTTTGATGAAGATCTTTGATGAATTTCATAAGTGGTGTTGGTAGAGTTTCAGGATGTTGATGGTCATCATGTTCGAGACTTGGCGGATAGAGATCATTGTTGTAGCGTGTGGACCTACACTAGGTCCTGGTTGGTCTAGGTTATGGACCAGTTTAATGAAGCATGTGGATTGGACCTCTCGATACATTTTTGGGATGTTTTATGTGTTGAATATTATTTGTTTGGTATAAGGACGACATGGTTTATAATTATGTAATTGGTTTATTGTCTGGTGGCCGACCTAATTGTTTATTGTCAAGGGCTTGTATATATAGATGTAAGATCTCATTGCAAATATATATATGGTTATGGAAAGGGATGTAATGTGCGAATAATGTAATATCATTCAGGCAGAGGATTTGGTCGATCAATGGATATCAAATTGGGTTTATGTAAGAGGATTTAGTCCTTTGGTATTGAGCTTAACCAGAACTTTACTCAAGCATAGGAGATGTTATATTTTGCAGTTCAACACTTGTCCAGATTGTAGTATGGATTTCTATGTAGTCAGTGAGTCTCCTTTTGTGATGAGCAGTGCGCTCTAGGTTGTTGGTATTCCTACAAGTGTCGGCCCCTCAATTGTAATTCACATACTTACTGCAGAAGTATTATCCGATTGTGGGTAGGCTTTCCACTGTGGTTTTTCTGTTTATCGGGTTTTCCACATATAAATCTTGGTGTCATGTGGATGATATTTATTATGTGATTATTGTTTATGCTTAATTGGTTTAACTGTTATTCCGGTATTAATGTTTTGGGTTGCCGTATTAAAGTTTTAATTGCTAATGGTTCTGGTAATCTGTGACAACTGATTCACCCCCCCCTCTCTCAGTTGTCTTCCGATTATTTGAACTATCTAATAGGCACAAGAGATTCTTTGAAATATCTTTTTAAAGGAGCAAATCTATTGCCTAAAAGATTTTTGGCGACTCTATTGGGGACATGAAGCAGATAAACTAGTGTTTTCGCGCTTCAAGATATCTAATGGTGTCTCCCTTAAAAAGGAGGTTGGCAACTTTTTCCATTTGAAGACCTCAAAAAATGGTACTGTACCACTAAAACCAAGAAAATCGACTTGAGAGGTAAGTTACACCAACAATTCAAGAAATTTTGACTTCAAACAATTAAGTCATTCATGTGTTATGGGATAACTTTAGAGAGAGAATTTGAAAAGCTGAAAGAAATAAGTTGTGTCCTTCTGAGGATTAGAAATCTATATCTCTACTAAGGAGTTTGACCGATAGGTTTCACCTAATTTAATATCTTAAGCATGAGATTCAACAGCTACAAGCAACAATTAAGGCTTTAAATTTGTCCAGAGAAAAACCAAAGAAGAAAAATAATGCTACTTATAATTTCTCCACCCATCAAGGATGAGATCCTATGGTTCATTCCATAGAGAAAAAGTTAGAATCTTCGTTGACGTGTGCACGAAAAGATGACATCGAGCAATCGTACTTTCCTCCTAAGGAGAAAGAATCTTCAAATTTCAAGACAATCTTTATTCCAAGTTGGTGCCTACAAAGATCTAACGAGGACTTTCAATGTGGTGTTATGGATAAAGATGGTCAAATTACTGAAGTCAACGTAGATGCGGCTAATTCTAGTATCAATGAAAATGTTTTTGTAGAAGTTGGGGAAGGGTACTTAAGTTGTGCTTTGGATATTGAGGTTCTCAATTTAGTATCGATTTGAGCTAAGAAGGAATTGGTGGAGGAAGTGGAGAAGTCAGATATGTAGCCTAATTGCTTTTCTTCTGAAACAGGAGGAGAAAAAGAAACTAAAGAGGAGGTAAATCACCCTTCGATTCATGAAGGCCCTCTTTCTAGAAAAGGTAATATACATAATCTAGCCCCTTCTTAATCCCTAAATATTAATTTAATAAATTAAGTTTGTGCATCTGATGAGGTTAAGAAAGTTGAAGATTTGAAGATTGGGTCTATTAAAAGTACAAATGAGCTAGTTTCCCTTGTTTCTAGTTATGATGATTTTATTGGTACAAAAGGAGAAGAGGTTTTTCCTGTAAGGTCCAATCCCATGCTTGAAGAATGCAATATTCAGGGATTAGAATATCGATTATTTTACAAAAAGAACATTTGATTTTTGACGCTTTCTCTGATAATACTGGTGAAGTTGTGCATGAGCTTGGATATTTTATTGATATTGAGCATGGATTTGTAGGAGATGTCAAGATGGTGGATGAGTTAGAGAATGTAGTTAATAATAGTCAACACCTCAATATTTGCATAGGGTGTCCCTTTCAAAATTTGACTCATCCTTATAACAAGCTTGCGTCGAGCAACGAAGATGATATTTCTAATGCAATTTTTAGTTAAAATGTGCAGTGTGATAATGATACATCCTCGTTTCCCTAAGAAGTCTACAATGAAGAATGGTTGTTTAGACATGAATGCCTTTTTGGAAATTTTCTATAGTCCATCACCTGGAAAACTAACTTTTCAGCAGTCGCAAGGTGGTGTTGGTTCCCAATTAGTTTAGGTAGCCACAATCCATTGTTCTTCAAGGGTTCATATTTCTTTCTACCAATTGATGAATTAATTTGAAAACCTATCGATACTTTTGAAGTAGGGCCTTATGGCTATGTATATATTTAAGTGGTTTTGGTGTGCTCGTTTTGGTGCCTTTGTTTTTGCCATGTTCATTTTTTTTTAATCTCCTTTTTTGTGACTTTGTAGCCCAATGGACAAGGCACTAGTCCTAACCAAAGATTATAAGGATCTCTACATCCCTTTTCTCATCATTCCCATTCAGAGCCTATGTTTCCTCTCCCTTCTTTCAATTAATTTTGATCCCTATCTTTGATCCTAAAATTCACCTCATAAGCGTGTTATGTTGCACTATCAGTCTTTTACTTCCTTTTGGAATCGAGCTTTGTAATTTTCAAAGTTTCTAAGAAGCCCGATTTTCCAAATCTCCTCATCCTTGTGCCAACTCAAGTGTTTGGTTGACAACTCTTGGTAGCTTGGAACTACCTCGCGGTTCTTGAATTCGCGTAAGCAATCCCTCGAACCTTATTATTAGTAATGCCTATTAGCTAATAAGTCGATACAAGAACTCCAACGCCACTTCCAATAATGTTCAAGTGTTCAACCTTCCCAAATGATCGATGCTCCTTTGGTGACAATAGATCATATCAATTAACAAAGCAATCATACTCGCATCAAGGTATCGAAGGATCTAGGAACTTATGGTATCATGCTTGAAATATTTATCTTGTCACCATGTGTATTATGCTCTGCCTAAGACCTAACCTTATGAAGATTTGCAAGTGTGTCTCCTTAATGTTTGATTAAACAGTGAAATACATGCAATGGTAGTGGCACAAGTTATAGATTTTAATGATGTCATTTCTTGCAAAAGGCATTAAATGTATTTTCTCTTGCTCATTATGACCTGAAAAGTTACATGAAGTAACATATCAATGTTATCCAGTATGAATTATTCCTTCTAGAATGGTTTTGCCCCATAATGATCAGTTTCCTGTAGCCAATCCTGACTTGAATTTGGCCAGAAAATGAATAAGGAGAAATTATCTTCAGACTGTATGCCATCATGTGGAAGCAAAAAACTTGTTTTGCAAAGTATAGGGAAGCAATGACAATGCTAGGAAAGATAGAAAGGCAAGCTAATAATCACAACCGCCAATTACAAGAGGGAATTATTATAGCTAGAAATCCATACAATTAGCTTAGTAGATTGCATGTGGAAGGATTGTGCTTCAAGGAGATGGACCTTCTATAGTAATGCAACCAATTATAGAATTTGTAGAAGACCCACATGAAGACATCCTTTCCGAGTTGACAAACTTAGCTTGGCAGTGCAAACAAAGCTATGTTGAATTCATGAGGGTGATTTTGATGCATGATGTTGTTACTATTTACTAAGTTGTCATTAGATTTATGTCCAAAGTCATTCTATATACTCTAGTCGGTTATTACTATCGAAATATTTAGTCGGTAAGCACAGAGCAGTCGGTTACAAAAGTTACAAGTCGCAGAGTTTAGTATACATCGAACTGTCTACTGAGTAACGTTCTATGACTATCGAGCAGCAAAGATGGTATACCGAGGTGATACACACCGAGTGAAACGTGTTACAAGATTCATTGAACCTAGACACATATGGGAAACGTGTTACAAAGATCGAGGAACAAGGAACCGTTATCACATTGGAAATTGCACTTAAGATTTTGTATGATTTTGAGGACATCTATCCAATGAAGTAATTTTGTATGGTTATTCATTTAATAAATCATGTTTGTAAGATCGAAGCATGAACAAGATCACCGTCTTAAGAGATTTATTTATACAACATGAATTAAGGATCAAGTGTGTATGTGTTTATGATTGAGAAGCAAGACATGAGTGTGAAAGTAAGACATATGTGAAAAGCAAAACCATGGGAAAGCACTGAGTGTTATGACTGTTACAGATACACAAAGGTCACCGAGAAGGATTTCTGAGAACAGTCAAGGAACAGAGTAAATAGAAAGGTTTATCGAGTTAATTTATGGGTTATCGAGGTATGATATAAGCAAGGTAATTTCATTTTGAGCACATAGATTCTGCTATAGCATTTCAGATGTAAAGTTGCAGATATTTTGTAAGATTTTGAATGTAATATTTTGAGTTGTAAGAGAAACCTTTAACAGGGTAAAAGACTCTAACAAAGTCTATAAATTGTAAAGTCTTTAACCAAGTGCAACATTTTAGTATAAGTGTTGTAAAATCCTTTAGCAAGGTAGATCTAAAGATCTTGATACTCCTAACAGGGTAAGCTATCAAAAATAGCTAAACATGTAGCTCTAACCAAGCAGCCTTTATTATTGCAGTAGTGAAGTTGTGGGTGCCACCCCACTGCAGTTTTTCTCTCTAACAAGGAGTTTCTGCGTAACCAAAATATATGTGTTATGGAGTGAATCATGTATGATTGTTATTTATTTGTTTTAACATTATATTATGTTTCAGCAGTATTCAGTTCATGCTTAACAATAAAGTTAGTGTTGAAGAAAAGATTTGAAGTACTGATTCACCCCTCCCCTCTCAATACATCAGCTTTCCATATTGGGCCTAACAATTGGTATCAGAGCTTGAATCTTGAAAAAGGGTTTAACTGCCTAAAGAGAAAGATCGTATCAATGGAAGGCTACAAACAATCTCAGAGAATTGTGAATCTTCAAAATGAATTGGATCATGCTAATCAAGTGATTGCTGACATGCAAAAACAAATGCAAAGATCATTGAAAGCTAGGAGAAGATTGTTTGATGATTTGCAGGACTCTCAAGAGCTGGTGGAACAAATTGAGACATCATCTGAGAATAGTATATCTGAAGAGATGATTGGAGCATTGAAAGAAAAGAACAGAGCACTGATTGATCAGATAAAAGCAATGAAATGAGAACATGAACATTTCAACACACAAATGACTGAAAATCTTGATGCATTCAGGATAGCCGAGGATAACATAAGAGATATGTAAAGAGAAAAACAACAGCTTGAAGCATTAGTGTCTGAAAAGAATGATGAAATCACAAGGATGACTGGAATTCAAAGTAATCTGTCAGATCAATTGGGTTATGCACATCATGAAGCAAATCTAAAAGATGATGAGAATCAAGCATTGAAACTTGGACTATCAAGATTGATCGATGAACTTGAAGCAGAGAAGAAATCCAAAGAAACACTGAAGAAGAGTTATGAAGCATCAAAGATGTTGGATGAGCAACTGAATACAAGAAGACCCAACAAAGATGCAGGACTCAGTTACAAAGGAAAAGACTCTACCGAGAAGGGAATCCACACTACCGAGAGAGGAGAATCATCAAAGCAAGTTGGAAACAAGAAAAACATCAAAGGAAAGAAGCCTATTTGCAACTACTGTGGAAAACAAGGACATACTACCTACTTGTGCCAAATTAGAAAAGATAAGCAACCGAATGCCATTAGGTCCAACGGTTATTGTAACAATTGCAATAAGTATGGTCACACATCTAATCAATGTAGGACAAAGTCTATTAGCAATTATCAGAAGGCAAAATTCAAAGGGTTTTGTAAAAACTGCAATAGATATGGACACAGTACCGAGAAGTGTTGGTTTAAGCAAAAGAACTATATGTGGTTTGAACACCGAGCAAATGCTAGAGGTTACCGAACTCACACAGATCTTAACCGACAGTATACTATAGTACCATGGGATTACAATACAAGGATATGGTGTGAATGTTGTGGAAGATATGGACATATAAGTTCCAATTGCTTTATAAGGTTTGGAATGAACAACCGAAGATCATGAAGAAATCCTGGTATGACATGTTTTCATTGTCACAAAGTTGGACACTTGGCTAGAGATTGCAGAGATCAACCTAGAGGAGATATTGAAGAAATAAAAAGCAAATTCCAGATGATTTGGAAAAAGAAGGAAATTGTGTCAAATGAAGAAAACACCTTACCTACCGAGTTAGGTGCATCTATTCCAAATTAATCGGTAAAGGTATGAAGGGATTGCATTCTCTCAAGATTAAAATCTTAAACAGTTCCTATTGTATCATGTACTTAATTCAAAGTCTACATAGCTAAGATGCATTAGCAAGTTTGAAATTTTATCAAGTATTATGGAGCACTTGTCAAGTTGGTAAATGCAGGAAGCCTGTCAAGTCGGTAAATGCAGGAAGTTTGGCTACTCGGTAAAAGCACAAAAAGAAAGGTAATTTGGTTTAGTGGAACCAAGTGCATTTAATGTTTTCTAACCTAACTGCATAGAGCTTGATAAGGTATAATGTGTACTTAAAGCTTTTGCACGGTCATTTTACACTTACCAAGTTTTCAGAAAGCAGAGCGAAGCGATTCAAAGGCGATCAAATCTCTATCGAAGCGAAATTCAAGGTATTTATATCAATCACAACGCATTGTCAAGCAAGTTAACTGATCATATCAGTTGTGTTATATTTACTAAGTGGAAAGTGTCTGCTGGTTAAAAGTTTTCAAACCCTAAGGCTCATTCGTTAGTGATTATCCGAAGTTTAAAATGGCTCCTAAGATTCAGAAACCTATTGTTGTTGAGAACATTGAGAAGCCCGTACTGAAATATTCACTACCTCCCAAAGTAGCATATGAACCGGATGATAAAACTGCATTTTCACTCATTCCGGATAGGGTTTTATTAGTCGAGGATGTTAGATTCTTCACTAAATGTCATGTTGAGGAACTAGGTCACACCGAGATCAAGGACACATATAATGCATTGTGTACCGATGGGAAATTGGATAGCAAGTATGAACACATTAAAATCAAGGGATTGACTGAAGCCCTAACCTACCCACGAGTCTTCAAACCCCAATGGGTTAATTTTTTTTTTTGAGCAGAGTTCATGATGACTTTATGTGGTTAGAGGAGCAACCATTCAAGATCACCAAGGAAATCATCCACTTGATCACCGATTACCCTATTTTTGACCATGCCCGAGCTCAAAAAATAATTTCATAGAAAGAATTGATCACTTTAACCATAGTTGAATCTGATTACAAAGGTCTGAAACTGAACAATGTCACAGATGCAGAGCTGAGGTTTGCAATTAGAGTCATAGGTTATTGTTTCTTTCAATCGACAAGGGAAAACAGTGTACCCTGTGCAGCTGTTGATTTAGCCTATAAAATTGTGAAGAAAGGCATGAAGATTGATCTATGCGAAGTGTTGTTGAAAAATCTGTTTAAAAATCTCAACACCATAAGGAAGCTAAAGAAGAACAACTCGGTAAACACACTGAAGTTTGGATCACTTTTGGTATGCATGTTTTTCTATTTTGAGAAATTCTTTCTATCAGTCGGTAATGTAGTCTGGGAGCTACATCGACCAATCACCCATCAAATCAATGACTTCATCAAACAACTAGGTGATAACTTCAATGAGATTATGGATGATTATTTTAGCAAGTTTCAAGAAAAGATGCATAACATGCAAAGGATTCCACCTCGGTTAGTTGAGAAGTACAAGGATAGTATATGTTTTGAAGTGGACACCGACTACTGCTATGTCAATGCCGTAGAACCAAGAATTCAATCTTTGCAACCTATGGGTTATGAGATTGATTTTGACATTACACAACAACAGATAGATGCTTTTCTTACACTACCAAGGCATGCTACCGAGATCAGATACGGTACATATGAAGAAGTTAAAGAAAAAGTTAAAATGAGCTTGTAGTACCAAAGGCTACAAGGAAAGCAACAAAAATGATTAAAGCATTAATGGAGAAATTTGGAGAAGGTTCTTCCTCCACTCCTGTCAAGAGCGTTCAAGTCATCACTGAGGAGGAATCTAAAGCCCAAGAAGCAGCTATCACATTGAGCACCGAGTTGCCAAAAGGGAAAATTTTGAAAAGGAAGAAACATGATACATCACAGGTATCACTGACTCCTTCAGTGAAGCGCCCAAACACTAGATCATCTGTAGTGTCACCGAGCAAGAAACATAAAAGTGTTGCAGTTCCAAAGGTAACAAAAACTTACAAGAAGTCTACTCAGAGACTCATCTTGAACAAAGAGTACAGTGACACTGAATCTGAAGACAAAAATAAATTTCAAATTATTAAGAGTAAAAAGGAATATGTACATAGTGTTGATAATTTTTGTGCCAATCTGAAGCAATATGGTGGATTTGGAGCATTCAGATATGTAAAATATGACTCTAGATCTGATGCAGAAAAGAGACAAAATGAAGAAGCTGTAATCTGCACTCTTCTGAAATTTTGACTGGTCCCATTTGAAGTAAATAATTCTCTTCCAAAAGCATTGTATTTACATATTGATAACAAGTGGAAATATGCCATGGACTCGGAAAAGAAGATGAGAGAAAGAAGTCTGGTACATCTCTTTCCAGACATGTCGGTAGATGAAATAAGTGAACATCTGAAAAACTACCACACAAAATTCCTAGTCAAGCAAAGAGCCTTGAAACTGATGAATGGCCTTTATCTTGATGTAGAGAACGAAACAAAAGAAAAATGACAAGAAATCTTTTGAATCAAGAGTACTGATGAGCAAGGTGAAGTTGAAATAGTGGATATCACCGAGCAAGATCCCATTGAAACTATACAACCTGAAGAGGATGTCATAGATACCGAGGAACAGAAACAGGAAATGATATAAGGGAATGCTTATGCCAAACTGGTATCAAGTGAGTCAGTTTTGGAACAAGTCAAGTCCTATCCTCCGATAAGTCAACATGTTTCAACCGAGACACCTCAGGATACTGAACAAGGTAAAGAGGGTTAACAGTCTACCAAAGGAGAAGCTACTTCTCAGGCCACCGAGGAACAGACTTCTCAAGCCCCTTCAAGTACTGAACATGTTACAACTGAGACCCCGAGCAAGGATTCACCAAAGGCTACATCTGAGGCTAAAGAAATTGATAAAAGTGTTGCCTCTACCGAGCAACCTACTGAGGGTAAACAAGCCTCCCAAGCCATTGTATTAGTTCAACCAGTGAAAGCCTCCTCTAAAGAAAAGAAAATGAAAAAGCATAGTTTCAAGTTAGATTTGTCAAAACCAATTGTGTTGCCTAATGTAGACATATCCAAATTAAAAGGGCAAGAACTTATTGAATTTGGTGAACTATGCAAAGCCAAAGCAGAACAAGAGAGACAAATGGCTATACAAAAGAAAAACAGAGTACTTCAGAAGGTCAAAGCACTATTAATAGATATGCTACTTGAAGCTACAATGACAAAAGATGCAGCCATCCATATTCAACTGGATGAACTCCTTAATCAGATTGAGACATCTGGAGTAGACGCATCTGAATACTTGAGCAAATTAAAGGACAAAGAGCTCACTGCAAAAATGATTGAAGAGGTACAGAAAGCCATTGTTATCGGTAAAGTAAAACTTGTCAAATTTATTGCTGAGTTGTCCCCTCAACTCAAGCACATTCTTTATTTATTTCAGAAACTCTGTACATTCTCTTTATTCATTAAAGATATCAAGAATAAAACAGAAGTGATTGAGAAAGAGATCACCGATCTCTCCAATAAATTGACCACTGAACCAAATTCTATTCAGAATTTCTATACCAAGTTGCAAATGCTCATGGCTCAACAATTGGAACTTAGGAATGAAGAGCACAAAATAAGGATGGACATTATGACTCTTCAAACTTTATTCATTCCACACTTGTCCTCCGTCCAAGAACAGATCAACAAGGCTACCTCCTTATCTACTCAGCCAGAGGAAAGCACTTTAGATGGACTGATTTCACTGTTAGCTGATATTACAACTCAGAATTCACTCATGGATATTGTCAAGGATGCACTCTCTGCCGCTCTCACCAATGCAAGAACAAAGTATAAATCCATTTTTGACCAGTTGCCTCCACCAAATGGTAACTAGTTTTGATGTTTGTCAAAAAGGGGGAGTATAGTGTATAATAGTGTATACAAGAGAAGTATACCAAGCAGATCAGCATATTCAAGTATACAGATAATTTTGATAGGGGGAGCAGTGATCACCAAGCAGGGAATACATAATATTGATCACAGCGCATGCATAATCAGAGTTATGTACAGTATATTGATAAGGGGAGTATTTTGAGTATACTATTTTATTGACAATTGTATATACTGTTAGTTTAGTCAAAATTTTGTAAGTATATAGATGTTTTTTGAGTTATGACTTTGAAAGAAGTTTTGGCAAACATTTCAAAACTAATGTCAAAAGGGGAGATTGTTACTATTTACTAAGTTGTCATTAGTTTTATGTCCAAAGTCATTCTATATACTCTAGTCGGTTATTACTATCGAAATATTTAGTCGGTAAGCATAGAGCAGTCGGTTACAGAAGTTACAAGTCACAGAGTTTAGTATACACCAAGCTGTCTACTGAGTAACGTTCTATGTCTACCGAGCAGCAAAGATGGTATACCGAGTTGATACACATCGAGTGAAACATGTTACCAGATTCATTGAACCTAGACACATATGGGAAACGTGTTGCAAAGATTGAGGAACAAGGAACCATTATGACATTGGAAATTGCACTTAAGATTTTGTATGATTTTGAGGACATCTATCCAATGAAGTAATTTTGTATGGTTATTCATTTAATGAATCATGTTTGTAAGATTGAAGCATGAACAAGATCACCGTCTTAAGAGATCTATTTATACGACATGAATTAAGGATCAAGTGTGTATGTGTGTATGACTCAGAAGCAAGACATGAGTGTGAAAGTAAGACATGTGTGAAAAGCAAAATCATGGGAAAGCACTGAGTGTTATGACTATTACAGATACACAGAGGTCACCGAGAAGGATTTTTGAGAATAGTCAAGGAACAGAGTATATAGAAAGGTTTATTGAGTTAATTTATGGGTTACTGAGGTATGCTATAAGCAAGGTAATTTCATTTTGAGCACATATAATCTGCTATAGCATTTCAGATGTAAAGTTGCAGATATTTTGTAAGATTTTGAATGTAATATTTTGAGTTGTAAGAGAAACCTTTAACAGGGTAAAAGACTCTAACAAAGTCTATAAATTGTAAAGCCTTTAACCAAGTGCAACATTTTAGTATGTGTTGTAAAATCCTTTAGCAAGGTAGATCTAAAGATCTTGATACTCCTAACAGGGTAATCTATTAGAAATAGCTAAACATGTAGCTCTAACCGAGCAACCTTTATTATTGCAGTAGTGAAGTTGTGGGTGCCATCCCCACTATGGTTTTTCTCTCTAACAAGGAGTTTTTGCGTAACCAAAATATATGTGTTATGGAGTGAATCATGTATGATTGTTATTTATTTGTTTTAACATTATATTATGTTTCAGCAATATTCAGTTCATGCTTAACAATAAAGTTACTGTTGAAGAAAAGATTTGAAGTACTGATTCACCCCTCCCCTCTCAGT
Organism: Cryptomeria japonica; assembly: GCF_030272615.1. NCBI lineage: Eukaryota > Viridiplantae > Streptophyta > Pinopsida > Cupressales > Cupressaceae > Cryptomeria > Cryptomeria japonica. Next base: position 252,591,136 of record NC_081415.1, read on the forward strand.
ACATTAGCTTTCCATATTGGGCCTAACGGATTCCTTCCTTCAAAGGGAGCTCAACATGTAGAGAAAGTATGCCCTCCTATCATTTAAGTGTTGTTAGAATAGTTAAACTAGTTCTCTAAATTTTTTCTTTGAATCATGAACTTATGTAACCCACGAGTGCTTTTAAAGTAGCTTTCAATTTTCTTTTGTAGAAATGGTTCTTTTCAAGAAACCGTTATCTTTGTGAGGCTACTTTCATTTATATATATATTGTTGAAGATGTAAAGAAAAAGAGAGGATTGATCCCCCTTGTACTTCGATACATGAGTGAGATTCGATCAGTAAATGATTTTGTGGTGATTTTCCATTAGTTATGGAAAATGGCAGTATGCTTTCTTTCTGTAGACATAATTTTATATGCATCAGATGGAGACTTTGTGCTTTTGAATGTGATTCTGGAAGTGAGAAAATTGTTTGAAGCTTTGTATTCATGTATATTCCTTTAGATTGGCATTTATTTTGATATTTGCAATCTGTTCTGTGGATTTATTTTCCTATTATATTATGAATGTGTGTTTTCAAAACTTTGAGTCTTGGCACATTTACATTACCTGGGAAGAATGTCTATTAATTTTCCATGATTGTTTCTCATGATTGTTTATTTGCCAATTTATCCAACTGTTAGTTGTGTATTTGTCTCGAGAAAGTGGGCACAAGAGAGTCTTTGAATTACATTTTTAAAGGAGTGAATCTGCTAACTAATTGATGTATAGCTCTCCTTAGTGCGCATTCAAAATTCACCATCCACAGAATACCATGAAAATTGAAAAACAAAATTATCCAAGCACAAAAACTGAATAAACACATAAGAGGATCACAAATAAACAAAAACCAAAAAATAGGGAACAATCTGATAGAATCCAAAAACATCACAATCACAAGTAGACAAAAAAAAAATATAATATGAAACAATCTGCCCCTGCTTTTCAAATTAATTGCCTATAAATAAAAGAGGTGAATGATGCTTTTCTAAACAGTAACCTAGGAAAATAAAGACCATTCCATACATGTTATCAATTTTCTATAATTTGAATATTGTTGAGGCAATCTTCACACCAATTTTCTACCATTGAGGTACTCTTTGTAATCTAGAGTACCGTTGAGGCTTATAAACAATATGAAATAGATTAAATATATTGTTATCACTTTTTTTAAGATAAATTATTTATAATGGTAAGTCTTTACACCACAAATGAGATAGAAAAAGCCAAAATAAACCAAAAGTAGTTGTGAGAAAAAAAGTGGGAATGTGACTATTCGAAAGAAATTATATGAATGGGACATGTGAGTTTCAATTATTGGAGTTTAATTGAGAGTATAGGAACCCTATAGATATATTTTATCAAAAGGATGTACATAAGAAGGGAGGTCTCCTTTCTCTAGAGGTGGAATAGGCAAGGAATCGAGGAACTTGATAAGTGGTGGAGTTTTATGGAAGAAGGTGTGTTTTATAATGAAAATCCATGAAGTTATAACACTACTATCAATTCAAGGGAGTGAATAATCAATCATATCCTAACACTAAATTTAGATCAAGGTTGTCCATTAGGAGTGAGCCTCCATGGCCAATTTGGACCAATACCATTTGGACGTTTAGAATTAATAATGGGGGAAATCACCTTAGAGGGAAAGATGTGAAATCTTATCTTGTAACAATGATTCTAAGATTAAATTGAGGTGATTTATCTCTTAATGTTCCTAATATTATTATGGATAAACTAGGGGTCTCTAAAATGGAAATTGTTCAATGTTCTTACGCACAAGACAACTGACAAAAGGCAGGGTGAATCAGTTGTACATACAACTCTAAAATATTTTCCTTAAATAAAATCTATAGTAACTTAACTTTATAACTTAATCCACAGAAATATATGAGCATGAAAAGAATAACACATCATACACAATGAAACACCCGATTTGACAAGGAAAACCTTGTTAACGGAAAAACCACGAAGAATGCTATTCTTAATATATGAGAACCTATTAAGGTGACGCCGATTAAGGTGGATTTTACAAAGAAAGGTTCACTGCCCAAAAGAAAGAAAGAAAGGCTCCTTGTCCAGATGAAGAAGAATAAAAGAGAAAGAATCCACCATTGATACACCTCTGCAACCATAAGATATGTAGATACCTTCAGCTCACTACTTCTGGTAGCTAACACATGAAAGTCCACACTACTCAAAACTTTTCACCAACTCAAACAACACTTTTCAAACAATCAAAGAGATAGATCCTCTTTCACATACCTTCATTGCATATATATGCCATGACTCACTTCCTTTCTATTCTCATATTCCACACACCTATATCATCCTCAAATAATTATTCTTTATCAATATCATCCTCATGTATGCGAAAAATCCCAAGGTCAGCTAAGCATATTAACCAAACATAATTCAAATTAGGTTGGTACTAAACATCTTAACTAATACCAAAATAAACATCATACATGTTATACAACGATTCATAATCATCTTAGTAATAATGTGAAGTGTAAACACCCGAGGTCATCCAATCCTAAAGTAAACACCATCGAACTTTGAAACCATGCTTCTGAAGCCCAAGATCTCGTTCCAACTGAATAGAATGAAGCTAAAGACAATATCAACTTATCTTCAAAACCATAATACAGATAAATGCAAAGCATGTGTTTCACACAGAAATACTGTCAAACAACATCACACACTGGTGAACACAACTTCCTTAGCACTACAATCTAGAGCACCAAATCCTAAATCTAACATCTCTAAACACTACTTAACAACATATCTAAACTGCATGAATAGATGTACAATATAAAAGAAATGAAAAGTAAATCTCTTAGCATAACTGCATAGGAAACTCAACATCAACTATACCAACCAGTCACTAATGACAACCAAAGCATGTTAACATCAATGACAACACACCAACAAGTCATTTTGCCCAAGCTTGCAGCAATCTCCCCCTTTGTCATTGATGGCAACACATCAACAACAACAGCAATATCAATAAATATCATACCAAATTTTTAATGCGTTCCAGTACACTATTCTCCCCCTTTGCCAATTACTTTGTTACTCCCATTTTCTCTCCTATTTTTCCAATCTTCTTATTCTCTCCCAACTTCTCAATCTCTTCCCCTTTGCCATCAAGTACAAAGGCCCAAACACAAAACTTGTTAGCTCATTTTGTTTAGCTCCTCAAAAACTCACAACTGCACTTAGCTCCCCCTAAGAGAAAGCCTCGATCATTAGTCTAGAATAATAATATCCATGAAGTTCATTGGACTAATGCACCTCTATTTGCATTTAGTTTAGAAAAGGAGGGGCAATAGCCCCCAATTTCTCTTGGAGATATTCAAAAGTATCCTGAGTGAGCGCTTTAGTAAAGATATCAACAATATTTTCTTTTGTAGATACATAATCAAGCTTCACCTCGTTCTCAAAAACTTTCTCCCTCAAGAAGTGATACAAGATTGAAATATGTTTCATCTTTGAATGTAGTACCAGATTCTTAAAAATATTTATTGCACTGGTATTGTCATAAAGATAGAAATTGTCTCATCAAACAATATTCCAATATTATTTTGAGTTTGTTTAATCTATAATAGTCATGTACAACAAGTTGTTGTAGCAATATATTCAACTTCAACAATAGACTTAGATATTGAATCATGTTTATTGCTCAACCAAGCAACCAACCGGGGTCCAACAACTAGTCCAATCTACATTGGTATAGGCAATAAGAGTGAAGTTAGATTTTCTGGGATACTACAGTCCATAATCTTCTATTCCTTTTAAGTATCTAAAAATTCTTTTCACAACAACAGCATTTGTCTCTCTAGGATCTTGTTGGAATCTAGCTACACAATAAACAATATGCATGATATTTGGTCTAGTAGCAGTCAGATACAATAATTATCCAATCATTGATTTGTATTTTCTCTCATCAATCTTCAAAGATTCAACATCTTTGCTCAGCTTACAACCAGTAGCTATAGGAGTACATATTAGTTTAGCATTTTCTATTCCAAATTTCTTTAGCATTTCTTTAACATACTTAGATTATGAAATAAAGATACCATCATCCTTTTGACTAACTTGTAAACCAAGAAAGAAATTAATTTCCCCAATCATAGACATTTCAAACTCTTCTTGCATCTCATCAGAAAACTTCTTTCATGTACCATCATTTATTCCAAAGATTATAACATCCACATAAACAACTACAATCAAGATATCATTTTCCTCAACCTCAAAATAGAGATTAGTGTCAGTAGTACCTTTTTTAAATCTTTGCTTCAACAATTTTCTATCAAGCCTTACATACCAAGCTCTGTAGCTTGCTTCAATCTATACGATACCTTTTACAATTTGTAGATCCTATTTCTAAAATTAAGCATAAGTTCACCTATTCTTGAATAGCTTTACTTCTTGTGATAACACCTCTATTTTTGTCTCCATAATATGTTTCTCTGAACGGTTCTTTTGCACATACCCCGAAGTCCTAGGAGCAATTTTAGGAGAATCTTCCTTATCATTTTGCATCTGAATTTCTTCATCCTTTTCATCTTCTTGTTTATCGGTAGACTCGTCTAATTCATGATACCATCTCTACAATTATATTCTTCGAAGTGTCTTCATGAACTTTCACATTTGTGCTTTCAACAATTCTTCTCAGTCTTTTGTTATAACATCTATAAGCTTTGATTTTAGTAGAATAGCCAAGGAATATACCTTCATCGGCTATCATGTCAAACTTTCCCAAATTCTCTTCATCTCTTCTGATATAACATTTACTTCCAAATACTCTAAAATATCTAACAGATGGAGTCCCTCTATACCATAGTTCATAAGATGTCTTTCCATAGTTTCTTCTAATCTGAACTCTGTTAAGTGTGTAAACTGTAGTATGTATTGCTTCTTTCCAGTAGATTTCGAGTAGACTTACCTCATTCATCATTATTTTAGTAGCCTCTTGAATTGTTTTATTCATCCTCTCAACCACACCATTTTGTTGTGGCATCTTAGGAGCAAACAAGTTCCTTCTTATCCCATCTCACAGACCTCAAACATTTGATTCTTCTATCTATCTCATTTTCATCCATAGCCTTGAATTTATTGAACTTTTCTAGAGCTTTAAATTTTTCTTTTAAGAAAGTAACCCAAGTCATTCTAGAGTAATCATCAATTAAGAACATGAAATACTTGTCACCTTGTTGACTTCTTGTTCTAGTTGGACCACAACAATCAATGTGCACTAATTCCAACAATCCTGTAGAAGATTGTTCCTTAACTTTAAAAGTTCTACTTATTTGTTTTCCAACTTGACATTCTTTGCAGATGGTATTACAAGAATTGTAATATTTGGAAAATATCTCATGACTTGAATTCAACTAATCCTCATAAAATTATAAAGATTAAGGTGACACATCCTATGTTGCCATAACCAAATCTCATTAATTTTCACCATCAATCAATATCCACCAGTTGTCCTCAACTGATAAATATTTCCATTTGTCCTCTTTCTTGTTTTGATCATAGTTTTGAAAAAAAATTTGATCTTACACCCATCATCCTAAAAAAAAATATTATATGCATTTCCACACATTTGACCAACACTCAAAAGATTATGGTTTAAGCTTTTAATATAGAAAAAATTATCAGTATTATGTTCGCCATCAAAACTGACAAAATCAATTTCAACTATCCCAGTCATTTGATCATCTCCAAATCTAACAACACCTCCATCATATTTTCAATCTTTACAAACTTACTCCTTTCACTAGCCATATGATTTAAAAATCCACTGCCAATAATCCACTCATCTTTATCTCTTCTAGCATGAAAAGAAAATACAACGGTACCTTCTATTGTAGTAGCATCTTCCGAAGGTTTTTCCTTCATAATTTTGTCAAGGTTAGTAGAACAAGATTTTTCCTTTACTGCCAACAACAAAAATTCACCGTCTTCTTCATAATTAGATGCATCATCAGAAATATCTGCATCTTCTATAACATAATAATCCTTCATATTGAACTTTCCTTTGATTTCCTTGTTCTTTTAATTTGTAATTTTGTGAAGACATCTAGAAGCATAATGACCTATATTTCCACAGATGAAACATTTAAAGGGCAACTTACCTTTGTAATTCCCGATTCCTTTCTTCATTCTTCTCACAAAGTTTGCCTCAATCTCATCAAACTTATCATTATTAGATTCCTCATCTTTCACTGATTTAATAGCCTTAAATGTGGTTTTTGTTCTTGCACTAGTAGTACCAAATCCTCTCATCTCAAAAGCAAGTAATGAGCCATACAAGTATTCTCTAATATATTTATTCTAATCATGTGATTCTTCTATTATTGAAACCTTAGAGCTATAGGATTTACTAAGAGTTTTGAGTACCTTTTTCACAACTTCATCTTTCAACTCACCACTAAGACCTTTGATCTCATTTATAACATCATCTATCTTCTACAAGTAGCTACTTATGTTTTCTTCTCTTCCATCCACATCCATTCATATTTAGTTTTAGCATTTTTCAACTTATCTTGTTTGACTATATCATCTCCTTCATAAGTCTTTTCTAATTTATTCCAAACATCATGAGCAGATTCTAAAGATATAACTTTTGTTAATTTAGTCTTAGAAAGAGCACTAAAGATGGAAAACCTTGCCTTTTCATTATCTTCAAATTCCTTGATCTCATCTGAAGTGTTCACCCTAGTTGATGGTTTGATGTACTTTTGTGTAACAAACTTCCAAAATTCATAGCCAAGAGAAATTAGGTGACCTTGTATCTTCACTTTCTAGATAGCATAGTTAGATCCATCAAACATAGGTATTATCAGTTTGTGCACCATCAAGATCTCCTCAAGTGGTTAAGCTCCTCTCCAAGGAACCAAAGCTTTGATACCAATTGTTGATTGTTCTTATGCACAAGACAACTGAGAGGGGGGGTGAATCAATTGTGCATACAAACCTAAAATATTTTCATTGAAGTGGATCCACAACAACTTCACTTTACAACTTATCTCTAAAACCATACCAACAAAATTCATAATACGGAGAAATGCAAAGCATGCATTCACATAGAAACACTATCCAACATTATCACACAACTTCTATAACACTACAATCCAGAGAGCCAAATCCCAAATCTAACATCTCTAAACACTACTTAACAACATATCCAAGCCGCATGAATAGATGTACAATTTAGAAGAAATGTGGAGCAAATCTCTTAGTACAATTGCACATGAAACTCAACATCAACTATACCAACCAGTCACTAATGACTACAAAAACATGTTGACATTAATGAAAACACACCAACAACTCATTCTACCGAAACTTGCAACAAAAATGTCATTTATTGGGAAATTTATGGGACCTTGTCCAAACATAAGATGGTTTAATCATAGAACTCTAATAAATGTCACAACAAAGGGCAATTGGATCGTATAGCTATGTTGAGAGTATTTTTTCTTTAACATTTGATTGTAAAAATAATATAAGAAATATTGATTTAGAGGGTCATTAGTTCCTAGGGAAATATTCCCTCTTAAAAGATAGAATATTATTTTTGGCCCATCACAAGACACACTTAATGTAGCTCCTATATTAGTTTAGATATTAGGGGTTCTTATAAAAATATTGGATGAATAAGTGTTGAGGGTAATTTATTGTGCCTTCATATAGCTACTCAATATTGACCCAATTACTATCTCTAGGAAAAAGCATTTTTAGTTAAGGATATGTGTGTATTGATCAAGAAATGGTGGTACGTTCCTAGGTCTCTATTTCCTCTCAACTTGGGGTGTGGTGACAAATATTGGATTTGCCAGGATAAAATGACATTAACCTTGCAATCCTATGCCATTCATATGTCTCCATATTCCTTGAAAAACATTCCTTAGGACATTAGAGAAAAATATTAAATATTTATACTTTATAGCTAATTATAATTGTGTTTTCAAAAGGTAGACATGTAAAGATGATAAGGATAAATTAAAAGAGATAAATTACTCCCCTTTTGATGTCCACTTTTCACTAATACATTTGGACTAGATTTCCGATTGAGGTTTCCGACGGAGAAGGTATATTGTGACCAAATTTATTTTTTTTTGAAAAAATGCCTGAATTCGTCGTAATTCCGACAACAATTTGCCATTTGGTTTCGACAAAGAAGGCATTAGCAATAAAAAAATTTTTTTTTTCAAAAAAGTGCTCGAGTTCATCGTAATTCTGATGACAACGGCTATTACTTAAAAAAAAAGAAGAGGGCAATTCGTTTGTGCATTGCGATCCCGCATAGGCGTCCGTGGCGACTTCAACCCCCAACAACATCAAACCCACGTCGAAGGCATTTGTGCATTTCTTGCAATCCCACGCAAGAGGTAGATTCTTCACCTTAATCTCATGTTGCAAAAAATATACCATTCAAGAGATTCTACAACTTTTGCTTTCTTTTATACATGCTAGCTATGCCTGCATTCTTGTGGGATATTGACCGATTGTGGAAGCAACTCTTGGAGTATGAGAGATTCCTTTTTTATGCAGAAGATGTTAGGAAATGAGACATGTGGTGGTTAATTGTCCTAGTTTTTAATGCAAATTGGTCAATCTCGTATTCATATTGATTATCCAATCTCAGGCTAGATGGATTCTAGTCAAAGGTGTGGTTCCTTGAATGTGTCATACCCTGTAGGAATCCACTCCTCGTAAAACCATAGAACTGTGATTGAGGAGTGAGCGCTCAATTTTGTCGCATCAATCCCTTCCTCTCGTATACACGCGTGTTGATTGTTCACTATTGTACGAGCTAATATATAGGGCGGTGTCTGCCTCTGGTTGCTGAATCGATGGAGATCAAACCAACGCACAATAAAACAATGGGAATGAATATTATTCAATTGATTTGCAACCTTCATTCAGTGTTGTTTGGGTAAGCCTTTCTTTCTCTTGCTAGCCAGCCTAACACACCCGACCTAGAAGCCCTAGGGAGATACAAATGTGTTTGGTTCAACACAATCCTAACCTAGAAGGGGTGGACTGAAAATCTCCAACCACATAACTTATCACTTTGCAATTAACATACAGTATAAAGCTAGTCTATATGACCCCCGAACCATTTTCTTACTGTCTCAGGTTACCCTAGTTTAGGGTATTTGCAGTTTTTACTAAATCTTCTCTATTTTAGGGTATTGGCAACTATCTCTCCTTTTGCATAGTTTTAGGTGGCATACAAAGTCATTGCCTTCTTTGGCTTCCTTGTGGCCTCAACCTCAATGATCATCTTTTGCAAACTTACTTTCTTCAATACTCTCTTCTTTATCCTTTCAAAGTTGAATTGTAGCCACTTAGGAACATCTAGATTCTCATCACTTTGGATGGACGGGTTCATGGTAGTTACAACCTATTTTGGCCTTTGTTCTTCATCTTGTTTCTTGTGCACCTAAGTTTAAAATTTTTGGAGGAGTCATCTTGGGGATAGGGGCCTAGATAGATCCTCTTTTTCTTGTTCTCCATGCTTCTTTGACTCCATATTCTAAGTTCCTTCTAACTTATATTTCATTTTCATGAGTCAACTTATAGTTCTTAATTCAGTTATAGGCTAGTATCCTACGTGTTGATTGTACCTCTTAGTTTGATAAGGTTTTCGGTGGAATTTAATCTCTAATTTTGAGGAAAAAGTTTCCCTATAAATATAATTTCAAAATTCATTTTGAGGGTCTAATAATTGATTATTTAATGTCCAAGTTTAGTAACACTCATTAGTGTGTTTTCTTTCAAAAGACATTTAGCAATAGGCTATAGATTGAATACTTGTGCTTTGCTAGTATATTTTGAAGAATTAATGGAAATGAAGTTCATAGTTTGCAATGGTGTTGGTAGTCTTTTTTGATTGCTTGGTATTCTTTTATTTTTTTCATTTTCCTTAGTCCTGAATTAATATTTACATTTATGAAACATCTTCTTTGTTATAATCAATTTGTGCATCTTTCGTGGTGATTGAGGTTAATAAGGAACATGTGAATGAAAAGTAGTAATTGTTCTAGAGCTTTCCTTGGTCTCATTTTCATGTTAGAATTGGCAATTTTGGCATGATAAATTATTTACATACAAGGTTATTTCTAGATTTTGTTGATAATGTGGATTTAGGTAATATTGATGATTCATTTTCTCATAGCCTTGTTCTATCTTTTGCAATTTATTTTAACCTTTTACCTTAGGCAGATTGAGAAATTGACATTTCAACTTGATTAGTGACATTTTCCCCTTGAACAACTTGATTAGGAAATGATAAATTCTAAAGGTAAGATAACTTAATTCAAGGGACTGAGATGGTATCCTACCATGAAAGATGATAGTTCTAAGCAAAAGACTACCTAGTGATATGAAAGCTGATGCAAGATAGTAAGGACAACAAGGAAATTTATTTTGAACTTTGACAAGATTGAATCTTTGGGTGGAAGTTTGAATGGATTGATAGCAAAAAGGCATGCTGATGCAAAGAATCCAATAAACTCAACCAACAAGGGATATATTTCTCCCAACTCACCTATTCAATTAGGTGTCAACCCTTCACTTACTCACAAGACCCCTCACAAGGCCACAAGTTACTCAAAAGGATTCAATACCCCAAAACACACCCATGGTCACCAACCCTCACCCAACCATTGAATCACACTCAAATAGGAAAAATAAACATGTCTAAGTCACAATCCAACTCTCCAACATTCAATCACCACCAACACCCTCAACCCTTATTCACACAAATCCTCCTTCAACTGGGTCTTCTAATCCCCCTGGTACTCAACTCACAAAATGTACTAGATATCCAAAAACCCAGAATGGGCATCCATGGACGAAATCCCAAAGTAAGTAAATTGAGTCACCTCTCTCTTTTCTTTTCAGTTTGGGCGGTAGGGCACCTTCAATCTCTATGTGTTATTGGACTCTTTAGGGATGTTTATGTTTGAAGACCCTAGTTTTGTAATTAGGATTGTTTCAAAGGAATGTTTAAAAAATATTTTTTTATCCTCTACAAATGAGATTTCTTTGTCTGAAAGTTTGGCATAATTTTTGATGAATACTAAGAGAGGGGGGTGAATTAGTATGCCAAAAATCTCTGAGTTAAAACACTTAAACAGTCTGAAGACAAACTGGTAAAACTGTTTAACAGACAGACTGGTTAACACACATGCAAACCAAAATGCAAATAAAACATTCACCCACAAAAGCAATACAACCATAACACAAGATATTTGATGTGGAAACCCAAATGGGAAAAACCACAGTGAGATGGAACTCACAAGTCACTATCTGCAGAATAGAAACCAGACCGGTTAAGGTCTTACAATGTTCTTCACCAGAACAGATCCTGTTAGGAATCTCAATCTCTGTTAGGAGATAAGTCCGATTAAAGACTACCTTGTTAGAGGATTTTAGATTCACAGAGGTGAACCACCTTGTTAGAGGATTTTACAAAAGGCTTTTGGGCCTACTTGGTTAAGGGCTACAGACTTGTCAAAGATGTGAGTAATCAACAAGTGTTTGATCTATCTAATAGCACAAACTGCTTGATTAGATCTAGTATTGCTCACTGCTAATGCATTCCAACATTACTTCAGTCTCCTCTATCTCTCACTCAGTTACAACTTGATCTTCTTCAGATAAGATCGTTCTTACAACAACTCATCAACCACCTTAAACCCTAGTCACAACATAAACCCTTTTCCGCAACAACCTAAAACCCTAGACATGATGTCCTTTTAAAGGAATTTGATTTCATGTCGGTCCAATAGGATTACATTACAATTTCCTAGGTTCAATGAATCTAGACATACTCAGTAACACGACACAAAAAACACCGTCAGTGTGTCGGCACCGTCAAACAATCAGTGGATTGGTAACTCATCACAAAATGTTGGTTGGTAACTCATCATAGAGTATTACTGGTTCATACAAAATACCGCTTGCCTGTTTGATAAAAATGAAGACTGGTAAGAATGTGTTATGCTACTTTGCTCCCTCGTACCGCTTGAGATCTATGAACCGCTTGGGGTCAACATGCCGCTACAGATCGAGAAACACATTCTGCAAAACCACCAATAGTCGAAAGACTAGAATACAACATACCGGTTGGAACAGATACCGGTTGAGCTCTAGCTCATACATATAAAGGGGATCTCAATACAAGTGTGTGTCCATCAATGACAATCACAACATAAACATAAAAAATATGCCAACAATCTCCCCCTTTGACATTGATGGCAACACTTAGAAAAAATAAAATTTTAACATCTAAGTGTTTTACAACAAAAACATGCCTTTAACAAAATTGCTCCCCCTAAGCATATACACTATCCCTTAATCAATACAATGTATAGCAATTTTGCATACAGAGCAAAAAACATTGAGATATCAGAGTATATAGCATATATCAAAGCATATAGCAAAATTTTAAAACCAGATACTTCTCCCTATTCTTCTCCAAAATAGATAGAGTACTTCTCCCCCTTTGCCAATAATGACAAAGTACCGCTGAACAACCTTGTTTCCATTTGATATTAAAATAATAAAATTTTATGACAACGATGAATAACACTTGTCAAAAACCGATTTATAGTCCTGCAAAAATTGTTTTATGGATAGAGACCAGGACTCAAGTAGGGAGGTGGCCACTTCTTTCTCTGTTTGCATCTGGGATACCTATTCCTCCATGGCATCAACTATGCTCTGCTCCTGCATAACTGTCAAGGCATCCAGGTCCAGATAACACTTCTGAAGAATTTGCAGACATGGAAGTAAAACCAGTTGTAGCTCCTGCAAATCTCTAGACCGTGTACTGATCTCTTGCTCCATTTTGGCTGACTAGATCTGGAACCGGTGAATGGTTTGCCCATAAGTTGCAAAGGAATCATAAGGTGGCTTAAATGTTCTCAATTAGGATTGTAAGTCCGTTTGAAGCTTTTGCTTATGAGCTAGCACATCATCGTAGAATAGATGGGGTTGACAGATTTTGCTTAGCAGCAGATTTCCCTCATCCAAAGCGTCCCTTATATCCTTTTGGTCTTTCAGAAGTTCAGACCAGAGTTCATTCAATTTTTTCACCAGAGCAATGTTAAGAGCCTTTTCATGCTCTTTCTTGACATTTGCCTCAACTGCTTCTTCTAGGCTCTGCACCTGATCATCCACTATAGCACATAGTAGTTTAAGTTGTGCTAGTGATGATTCAACGTTAGGAAGATTGGTACCAGGTGTCAAACCGGTAAGGGTGTCTGCAGCCGCTTGAATAATATCTTGCTCCTTTTTCCTTCGTATGATTTCAAGGCACTCTTGAGCAACCTTGATGCTCTGTATAAGCTCCGATTCACTTGCAGACTGGAGATCGATAGGACTAGAGATATCAGCCGATTTGGCTTGACTCCTGGTTGCCTTCGGAGTCTCCATCTATGTGCTCTTCATTGCTTCCGATGCCTTTTCCGCTTCTTCCTTCTTCCTTTTCTCTACTTCCTTCTTCTTTTCTTGTTCCTTGTCTTCCTCTTCTTTCTTTTTCTTCTCTGCTTCCTTCCTCTTCTCCTCTTCTTTCTCTTCCTCTTCCTTCTTCTTCTTTTCTTCTTCCTTCTGCTTTTCCTTTTCTTTATCCTCCTCTTCCTTCTTCTTCTTTTCCTCTTCCTTCTTCTTTTCTTCTTCCTTCTTCTTCTTTTCTTCCTTATCCTCTTCTTCTTTCTTTTTCCTATCATCTTCTTGCTTCTTCTTCTCTTCATCTTTTTGTTTCTCCTCTTCCTCTTTTCTCTTCTCTTCCTCTTTTCTCTTTTCTTCCTCTTTTCTCTTTTTCTCATCTTCATCCCTCTTCTTTTTCTCTTCCTATTCCTTAACCGCTTCCTGTCTGTCCTCGGCTTGCTCACTGCCATGTTCGGCTTATTGCACCTGTTTTGTTCCCTTAGACGGTATGTCTTGAGTGACATCTTCTACGTCCAGGGCATCGACATCAATAGTGTTAATTGGTTCTTCAACCGACTTTCCTTCTTCATCAAAAACTTCATTTGCATTGGATATGACCGGTTCTTTTTCCTCTTGGAGGTTGGCCATTCATGCTTTGTGAGCTTGAATAACATGATTCATATGCTGATGAGTGTCCTTTTCAACATCATCAATTCTCCCCTCTAACAGCCAGAGTCTTCTTCTCCTTGTGAAGAAGAGCCCTTTATTTTGATCCAAAACATCAAATAATTTCGAGTTTGAGAGGTTGGGAAAGTACTGTGCAAAGACTTTCTCCCTAATCTCTTGTTCTTTTTCTATGGCAATGTGCCATTTATTATCTAATGGCTTATATAAAGAATCCAGTGTTTGAGATTTAATCTCTGATGGTGACCGGTCATTTTTACACAAATAAATAATGATCTCCTGAAGTACTTCATCTTTCTCCTCACCATTAAAGTCATCATAATAATCTACTAAATCATGCAGTAATTTTCTCCTAATATTCTTTATTGTTCTTTGACAATGTGTCAAAGGTTTATATGAGGAGATATCGATATTTACCAGTGCAGACGTTGCCGGTTCATTCTTCTTCATCTTCTTTGTCTGTCTAGCCTTCTTTGGCATTTCATCAGACTCAGTCTCTTCAGAGTCTTGCTCATTTGACTTAGTCTTACTTTTCCTTTCAAAGACTTTTGCCGATGCCAATTCTGGTTTCTTCTTTGCAGGTGACTACTTGGTCACTCTTGGAGTTGCAGTAGTAGCCAGTGCCGATGCTGCAGGTATTGCCTTTGCCTTCTTTGCTGCTAGTTCTTTTCCTTTCTTAACAGAGGGTTCCTCGGCCGGTGCAATCCTCTCTAGATAGGTTCTGGTCCTCTTAGCCTTAGGATCAAGAGGCGAGGCAATAAGGGTTGAGGTATACCCTTCTAGCATATCATACATCACCTCATAGCCCATTGGCTCCACTTCTTCCATTCTAGGCTCAACAGCCTCCATTAAGCATTTGTCCATCTGGATGGTGAAATAGATGTCATCTTCATATTTCTTCATGATGTCACCTGAGATCCTCACCCTTTGACTCATCTTCCTTCTGAACTCATCAAAATACTTGTTCAACACATTAGGGTAACCGGTTCTAATGACTTGAATGCTTTCCTTGATCTGCTTGGTTATCGGTTGGTCAGGAGACCACTGGACATCTCCTACTCTAGGAAAGTAGCCTTGGAAATAGAAAAACAACCCAACCAGTAGTTGTCCGAACTTGAATCTCAGTGCATTATCCTGTTTAATCGACTTCAAATTAGACAAGAGTTGCCTCTGCATACTGGTGCATAGGTCAAATGATGCATCCTCTTTAATCATCCGATAAGCGACATTTACCGCTGTAGCAGATACAAAATTAATCCTACTGGCTGAGAATGTTCTATAGCCTATCACCATGCAGGCATATTTCACCAGATCATCCTTGATAGGATTAACTGCCATACCTCGTGAGTCGCTTGTTGAACTGGTAAGCTTGGTCATTTCTATTTTGCTTACGGTTCTTAAGGCTGGCACTTCCCCTGTGTTGCAGAAATCGGTGACTGCATAAATTGCCTATGGCATGATATCATGTGTCCTCTCCAAGTACATCTTGTCACCATGGACTCTGCTCAAAATGATCCTAATATGATCCTCCATAAATTCTTCTAGAAAGTATACAATATTGTGGAGTTTCTTCTTCTCTAAGATACTGTATTCCGGTTTGATTTTCTTGTCCTTGCCGCAAAATAAACCTAACTGGGTGTGAATCGCTAAAGACCCTAGGTCTTCTATTTTGCAATCAATATAGTCAGAAATTCCCTCTTCTACTATTACTCCAGTCGGAACTTGTGATAAGGCATTATACTTTGACTTCCTTTGAATGAAATTTTCTGACTCAATGGATGTACTAGAACTGGTATGAGATGTGGAAGCCATTGTAGAGTATTTCAAGAACATGAAAAATACCTTTGAAACATGAATTTAGGGCTTCCTGATTCTCCTTCACTCCACACTCCGTCAGTTGCCGAATCACCGCTTTGTGTTTTCCACTTGACCGTTTGCAAACTGGATTTGAATCTCCTTCAAGATTTGTCAATTTCTTGAAACCTTAGCTCAAATCGCCTTTTCTTCGCTCTGCACTTTGAAAAACTTTTATTCGCTCGAAAATAGATAGTGAGAAATGATTTGAAATATGCTTTTATACATGTCTCTCACCTATCGCCATTAATGCTCCTCTATTAGGGCGTAAACCCTAATTTGCCTTTTTACCATTTCTGGTCTTCTGCCAAGCGACAGGTATCACATACCGGTTAAGGTCTTTTACCGTTGTAACCAGGGGTTCACAAACATTTCACCATTTTCTCCCCCTAAGCCTCTTTGGAGCTTAGTTTGC
Source organism: Cryptomeria japonica (assembly GCF_030272615.1). NCBI lineage: Eukaryota > Viridiplantae > Streptophyta > Pinopsida > Cupressales > Cupressaceae > Cryptomeria > Cryptomeria japonica. The sequence goes on from NC_081415.1 coordinate 252,607,564, forward strand.
TGGTTCCGATATTTCCACACTAGGTGCAGAAACCGGTTCCTCTTCCAACATTGTTGGTTTCTTTGTCCAGGTTTTGTTCATGTTTGCTTGAACTATTTCAACATCAATTTCTCCTTCCTGAGTGACTGGTATATCATCAGATATACTCTTTCTACTTCTGCAGAATCTTGCAATGTGACCTATTTTGTTGCAATGGTAGCAAACCAATCCAGGTGCTCTCCAAGGTCCATTGTTCATGTTCCCATTCTTCCTTCTACATGTAGCAGCAGTGTGACCATGACCATGACAAATTCAACAGTTTTCTCTCCATCCAGTTGCCGGTTGATAACCATTGTTACCTGACTGATAATTGTAAGCATTAAACCGGTTAGGGTTCTACTTCACAAAAGATTCCGGACTAGCTCCTTGGGTCCTCTGAGGATATCTTTTGGTGTTGTTCATGATAGACCTGCATTCAGATGCTCTATGCCCAAACTTGTTGCATGCATAACAATGACCATTGAACTTATTGGATTTGGGTACATTGTTAATAAAGTAAGGAAAATCATTGTAGGCTTTGCTCCTATATACATTGGCAGTGTGTCCTTCTTTAAGACAGTTAAAGAAAATAGGTTTGAATTTTTGCTTACCTTTTCCTTTGAGAGCCGGTTACTTCTTTGATGCTTCAGCATTTGTTCCTGAGGATTCTCCTTCCTCATGTCCAGAGAAACCAGGTCCATTGGTATTCTTTACCAGTCTAGATGACTCAAGATTTTGCTTTAGCTTGACAGTACTTTTGCCAAACTTAGCAAGTATTTCCTTTGACTCAGAGAGTTCTTTGGAAATAGTAGTATTTATCTCCATTAGGCTTACATTTTCAGAGATGGCTATGTTCAGTTCATCTTGTACTCCTTCTTTCTCCATTCTTCTCTCATGAAGGCAAGCAGTCAGTGCACTTATCTCTTGTTTCAACTTGGAGATCTCATGATCTCTGTCCTTTACCAGATCTTCAGCTTTCCTCCGGTTCTCAAGCTCTTGGCTAAACCGGATAGTCAGTCCTTCCAACTCCTTTCTCAGATTGGAGTTTGAATCATTCAGCTTATTTACTTCTGCCATCATGGCTTCCATATTTTCTTCATCTTCAGAACTATTTCCAGATAGCTCCATCAGCTTCTCTGCATGTTCTCTCCTTTTTGCTTGGGATGCCTTGTATTTGACCATAAGATCATCAAAGGCTTGCTCAGATTGAGTGAGCCATTGAGTAAGTTCCCTCAAGGTGTATTCCCCCATATCTCTTTCCAAGTGGTTAGACTTATAGAAAGGTAGGCTTTGATACCAATTGATGAATACTAAGAGGGGGGGTGAATTTGTATGCCAAAAATCTCTGAGTTAAAACACTTAAATAGTTTGAAGATGAACCGGTAAAATAGTTTAACAGACAGACCAGTTAATACACATGCAAACCAAAATGCAAATAAAGCATTCACCCACAAAAGCAATACAACCATAACACAAGATATTTGATGTGGAAACCCAAATGGGAAAAACCACGGTGAGATGGAACTCACAAGTCACTATCTGCAGAATAGAAACCAGACTGGTTAAGGTCAGACCGGTTAAGGTCTTACAATGTTCTTCACCAGAACAGATTCTGTTAGGAATCTCAATCTCTATTAGGAGATAAGTCCGATTAAAGACTACCTTGTTAGAGGATTTTACAAAAGGCTTTTGGGCCTACCCGGTTAAGGGCTACAAACTTGTCAAAGATGTGAGTAATCAACAAGTGTTTGATCTATCTAATAGCACAAACTGCTTGATTAGATCCAGTATTGCTCATTGCTAATGCATTCCAGTATTACTTCAGTCTCCTCTATCTCTCACTTAGTTACAACTTGATCTTCTTCAGATAAGATCGTTCTTACAACAACTCATCAACCACCTTAAACCCTAGTCACAACATAAACCCTTTTCCGCAACAACCTAAAACCCTAGACATGATGTCCTTTTAAAGGAATCTGATTTCATGTCGGTCTAATATGATTACATTACAATTTCCTAGGTTCAATGAATCTAGACATACTCAGTAACACGACACAAAAAGCACCGTCAGTGTGTCGGCACCGTCAAACAATCGGTGGATTGGTAACTCATCACAAAATGTTGGTCGGTAACTCATCACAGAGTATTACCAGTTCATACAAAATACCGATTGCCGGTTTGACAAAAATGAAGACTGGTAAGAATGTGTTATGCCGCTTTACTCCCTCATACCGCTTGAGATCTACGAACCACTTGGGGTCAACATGCCTCTTCAGACCAGGAAACACATTCTACAAAACCACCAATAGTCGAAAGACTAGAATACAACATACCGGTTGGAACAGATACCGGTTGAGCTCTAGCTCATACATATAAAGGGGATCTCAATACAAGTGTGTGTCCATCAATGACAATCACAGCATAAACATAAAAAATATGCCAACAATTTTTTCTTGATAAGTACAAAAATTAGATAAACTATTTATAACATATGAGATTTAGAGCACAAAATCAGGGTGAAAGCTTCTGTAAGAGGACTTGTAGTTTAAATAATTTCACAACTCAAAATGGGTCCATAGCAGGGATTCTCTTAGGCTAATATTTGCCAAAAAACTATTATTAGCATATTTTAGAAAACTAGTTGGCTACCATGTATATAGTGTAAGGTTGTGTTAGCTATACAAATTTATTTATGAAAAAAATATCATTTTTGTTTTTAGAATTTGGCAGCATAAAGTCCATCTGTTGCAAAATCTAGTATAGCTATTGTGTGATTTTACTACAACATCTTCATGGTAATGTTTGGATGGAACGCACTTACTGTCCAAGCTCTTCAAATGTCTCAGTCATTTATTTGTGTTTGGATTTCTGCTACACAACTTGATGTTTAGTTATATTTATTTCCTATATGTTGTGGGTGCACTTTGTGGCAAACCAACATGTTAGTAACTCTGTAATGAACTTATGAGGCCCTCCTTGAAAGTTAGCCATACCTGGGAAATACAGTTCTGGTCCTTGTTTGGGGCAGATGATATTATTTCCCTTTTTCCAAAATGAATCAAAGGAAACCCGATAGTGCATTCCTTTATTTCCTATGGGCTAATGGGAAGAAAATTAGGGAAATAATATTGTTGTGAGATTTTGCCAAGATCAAGAGGCAATGGAAAGCACAAATAAGAGACAACAAATTAGATGATAGAAATAAACTGTATTCTATCAAGATGAAAAATATGATCAACTGGATCATAAGCATTACATATAATGAATATGAGCCTGCTTATATAGGAAAGGCTATATGGATATGTGAGCACACAAACATGACATGTGGCTCAATAAGAAACAAGGGTAGGTAGGAAATAGGTGTGGGTGGGTAGGAGAAATAATATAATAGTCCACATGAGGTGGAACACCCACTGAATGTGGAGTGTAACAACAAGATCACACCATAAAAGGTGGAAATTCTTCTACACACACTATCCCAGTGTGGCACAAACACCCAAGTGTCTCATACCCAAACTACTATGAAATGCATTTCCTAAGTAAATTTAAGTATAGTGTAATAATATCCACGATGAATAATTATTTACACCAACACCCCCCCTTAAGTGCAACTTAGGGGAATGCACTTAAGTCTACAATGCAACTAAGCAATGCAAGATGGGTCCCGGCTACGAGGCCATGTTAGGTACCCATGTACAAATGCAAATGCATGAAAACCAATGCAATGAAATCTCTCACAAAGTGGGGAAAGAGATAAAAATCCAATGGGAAAAAACCCTCCCCCAAAAGAGAGATGAAAAACTAGATACAAAGAACTCTCATAGAAGTATGTGAAAGACAAATCCCCATGTGAGGAAAAAGTCCCCCCCATATGAGAGAAGAAGAGAAGCTAGGAAGCCCCCCCTCAATGTGGAATCTGCACCAATGATAGAAGCTCGATGTATGAAGAAACTGCTCCACGAACATCTAACAATATTCCTCCCCTTAGGAAGAAACAAAACCAAAGGTGTATCCATGAAGTCTCCCCAATCATGAAGGGAATATGTATGAAGAAAACTCATGATGAAAGGAATCTCTGAAAACTATTCAAGTGTCCCCATGTCGATGTTGAAAGATACCCCCTCCAAAGGTGGTAAACTGTGCCACACTGTTGAAAAAGTCACTCCAAGATCTAGTGAAGATGGATGTAGAACATGTCCCAAAGACTCACATGTCTCCTCAAAACATAAAGAGACCTCCTCCAACTATTGTACATAAGTATCCACAATCATATCAACCTCAAAAGAATGATCATGTAGAGAATGAACAAGAGGGTCAGAGTGTGCCCTCCTAGCAATCGAAGAAGGATCATCTTCATCAAAGAGAAGATGAATGTCATCAATGATGTCTCCCAAATCTGCAATGTAGGATTCCACAAACAAACCTGCAATATCTGTCAAGTAATCATCCCATGAATCTAAAGCTGAAAGACAATGAATATCCTGCAGCACTGAATCACATGAAGGCAAAAATGTCGCACTATCTGCATCATCAGGTGCAATAGGTGATGTAATAACAATATGAGGAGATGAAATACAAGGCTCAAGAATGGGGTCACATGTGAGAACCCCCATGTTCAAGTGTCCAAAGTTCTCCTAAAAAACTGAACCATCACAAGAAGTGTGATCATCATGTGTAGAATCATCAAATTTGAAATCATCATCATCATCAAAATCTGAAAAGGAGTATAACCGAGATGCATGATCAACCACCCCAGTGGCAATGATAGCTCTAGTCTCCAAGTCTCTATTGAAAACTGACTCAGGTGTGAACTCCACAACTCTCTTAGTTGCGCCATGTGTGATTTGATAGATAGAAAGGAGATTGTTTGTTGAGTGGGGTATGCACAACACATTATTGAAGGAGTTATCCCCAATGTCAATAGATCCTTTCCCAATCACATCCATGTATGTATGATTGCCCATCAAAATTTGTGGCATGGTGCAAGGCTCAAATGTAGAGAACATAGACTGTGAAGATGCCATATGATGAGAAGCCCCTGAATCTAGAAGCCATCTCTCTGAATCATGACTGATAGTAGCACATAGAGCTTTTCCTTTTCTTGTCCCAAAAGAGTGAGTCTTCCCACTTGTAGAAGCCATGAATACTTGCCCTTTTCCTTTTGAATGTGAGGGAGTGGAAGTTGATGAATCATCCTTCTTGTAGACATTAGGAAAATCATTGTTATGTTTTTTGATGATATGTGTGAGCTCATAAATCTTCTTACAATGGCAACGATGCTCCTCATGACCAAAATTTTTACAATAGGCATAAGTAGGTCTCTCCCTCTTTGGTGAATTATCCCTCTTGGAAGAGGATGTATCTCCTTGTTGTGGAGAGGATGATGCTTTGTCCTTAGGCTTTGATTGCCATTTCTTCTTGTTTGAGTTGTCATTTCCTTGATTTCCTTTGTTCCCTTGATTTGCCACTAATGCTTGAGACTTAGAAGCCTTAAGAATACCCATGCTTATCAACTTAGTTTGTTCCATCATCAACATTTCATTGAAAGCATCAAATGTGGGCATTGTGTAGCTTGAACCCATTGTCATCCTATGGGTTTGGAAACTAGAAACAAATGCTGCATATTCTTGTGGAAGCTTGCCTATCAAGTTGAATATCAATTGAGTATCCTTCTTATCAATGCCACAATCTTTGAGTTGTGCCCTCAACTCATTTGCCTTAGTGACATAATCTTGTATAGTATCAAAGTTCTTGGGATCTAACATGGTGAGATCACTATCAATTAGATATCCCCTAATCTCATCAACTTGAACATACAAGTCTTGAAACTTTTGCCAAGCATCCTTGATTAGAGTACACTTCTCAATATGAAAAATGAGATCCCTTGATACATACTTTCTTAAGGTACCAATTGCCATGATATTTTTAGTGAGCCAATCCAAGTGACCAATTGGATCAACCTTAGGATTAGCAAGAGCAACAATAGTTCCATCAATGTAACGAGTTAGTCCTTTTTCCATAAGTTTACTCCATGCATCAATTTTCCAAGTAGCATAATTATGAGGAGTTAAGAGAGGAAACTTAGAAGAACCAATAGCAGCAAAAAGGAAGGAACACAAGAGCACAAAAGCACAAGAGACACCTCCCCAAATTAACTCAATCAAAGTACCCCCCAAAAATGATGATTTTGACACTTTATATGTAGTGCATGTACAATAGGCCACTTGCCAAACAAGGCTAAGTGGACTTCTGATTTCAATTTACAACTTCTCAAAATGAGATCTAAGAGACTTCAACAAATATTGCGAGTGATCTAAACTGAGATCCAAACAAAATGCAAGTACCAAATATGTCAAAAATGGCCAATTAATGAAAGTACAATTTCTACTTAAAATTACTACAAACAAATGATAGATTATGAAAGTAGATGAAAAAATATGCACTTTAAAAAAAAATGGCACCTGAAAAGGAGTCCATATGAGCCCAAATGAAGCCTCCAAAGTTGTAAAAATCAGGATTTCATGATTTTCGAAAAACTTGTATCCGAGAAATAGAAAAATCCCACACCATTGTACGGATCACAAAATTCTACCCCAAAACAAAAAAAAATTGCTCGAAAAAAGGAGTTCGGATGAGTGAGATATCGCTATTTGAAAATCACCTGCAAAATTATAATTTCTGGAAAATTTCCGTCACGGCTTCAAACTTCAAATGCCTCTAAATTTGGCCTCTGAAGTTCAATTTGGATGAAACAAAAGGCAAAACTAACTTTCTTGGACCTCCTCAATCCAATGATAACCTCAGATTTGATCCATCAAGCTTCAATAATAACCTGCAATAGAAAATTCCAAAATGCAAACCCCAAATAGCATCAAATTTCTCTCAATTGACAAACCAATGACACTCTAATGGTTCTGATACCATGTGAGATTTTTCCAAGATCAAGAGGCAATGGAAAACACAAATAAGAGAGAACAAAATAGATGATAGAAATAAACTGTATTCTATCAAGATGAAAAATATGATCAACTGGATCATTAAGCATTACATACAATGAATATGAGCTTGCTTATATAGGCAAGGCTATATGGATATGTGAGCACACAAACATGACATGTGGCTCAATAAGAAACAAGGGTAGGTAGGAAATAGGTTTGGGTAGGTAGGAGAAATAATATAATAGTCCACATGAGGTGGATCACCCACTGAATGTGGAGTGTAACAACAAGATCACACCATAAAAGGTGGAAATTCTCCTACACACACTATCCCAATGTGGCACAAACACCCAAGTGTCTCATACCAAACTACTATGAAATGCATTTCCTAAGTAAACTTAAGTATAGTGTAATAATATCCATGTTGAATAATTATTTACACCAACAATTGTAATAATGTTTTAAGTTTGTCCAATTGAAATTTTGTTAAAAAAGGATAGCTTATGGATTAAAATAAAGTGTAATATTTAATTGGGCCAGATAAGGCCTTTTGTAACCCCCAAGATCTAGTTTTGGATTTTCAAGAGTTGGGCACCCATGTGAGAAGGGAAACACATAAAATCAATTGCAAAAAGCAAATGATCATCCGATTTGTCATGTTATCAAACCTTGTTTCCAGAGCAATTCAGTGTGATTCAATCAAAGAATGAAAACCCTTGAGGTTAAAAGGGATCCAAGGTGGAATACCTAAGTTGTGGGATAGGGACTGGTAAGGGTTCGAGGTTCTGGTAGTTTGGTACATCCTTGGGTATGGCATAGCTGACAGCTCCTAGTCAAATGGGAGTGGAGACCTATGTGGCATTCCATTTCCTATTTCTTCTCCACCTTCCCTACATTGTAGAGATTGGTTTCTCCACATCATCCTAGTCAAAAGAGACTCATAAGATACTTGTCTCATGAATCCTATATTCCCTCCAACCTCCCTACAACTTAGATTCCTTCTTCCATCTTTCTCTCATGGTCTTTGTGAGCATCTTCCCATGTGGCTCTTTATCGCACATATCCTTCCATCTTGTCAATGTAGTAGGAACATCCTCTATTTATCTCTCCCCTCACTCAACCAATTTGATCTTGACCTTCCATTTCATAAGACCGATTCCCAATCGTTGATTTCTGCCACCTTGGATCTAAGCAATGAATTGCCTATAAAGAGGAAGCCTCTCATCTCCATTTAGAGTCTAGAGTGTCTATTACACTTTCACGTTGTTTTAAAGAGCTTAGGAGACCATAACAATATCAAAGTGTGCCTTTGGCTTATTTGCAAGTTCATTAGCATAGCATTTCAACTTCCATTATTGCATTCTAGCTGCACTATTTGTAATGTCCCCTACTAGGAGGCTGCCAATTCCTATAACTTAATAATAGTTTTGATCTGATCTGATCAATGGTGATGTCACTAGATGCTTTTGATTCCTTCCCTTTATATCTCTCAATGTGAGAAAGAGGTCACACCTCTTCATCATGTATGCCCTTTGCAAGAGACACACCCTTTCACCATTAGCACCATTAGCACCCTTTGAAAGAGAGCAATTCTTCATTATTTCTGCCCTTTGAAAGGGATACAACCTTCCACAATCAGATTTGCACTTCTTAAATCAGATCTTCTCTTCTCATTTCCAAAATTCCCCCCTTCTCAAAATGAGGTTCTCTTCTCCCTTTTATATCCCATGTTTGAGGGAGTCACAATTTTTCCTTCCATGTCTTTTGACCATTCATTAACTTAATTAAATTTTAATTATATTATTTTATATTTTATTTTTATTCTTTTTTAATTTAACATTACTATTATTATTATTTATTATTAAATTCTATTCCAAAGTGGGGACATTATAGTCCGCCCCGCTCAAGATTGCTTGTCCTCAAGCAATGATCATGGAATGTTCAAAATGATTCCCAATATGAAATAGCTTTCAAAACACTCGTAGAATAAACATGTTGCTACTTTTTTTTGTAAAAACCCTAGTTCTTGCCCTAAATCACCATTTTATGTAAAACTACAAATGGAATAAGATGCGTACCTGATTGAGGTCCTGCAATAGGTTAGAAATCCATCAGAACTAATAATATAAATCTCTAAAGAAATATGATTAAGCATAAATTAACTTAACCAGTGTCTGGTCCAACTCCCTATATGAGTTCAATCATAAGAAAGTGGGAGTAAGAGGAATGATGAGGTGTCCAAGAGACCCTCTACCCTAGGCCCAAGAGCGGAGTGAAAGCCAGAGCCCTCTTGGCCTCATGCCACCATTGGCCAAACTACCATGAGGTGGGCTACTTAGTGAGGTATCCTATCACTGTTCCCCTTCATCACTTCCATCCTTATCCCCTTGTCAATAATCAATAATGACATAGTTTGGAAAGATACAATAGGGTGTTTGGAATGTCCTTCCCTTCTAGGTCCAAGAGCGGTGGACTTCGTCTTACACCCCCTTGGCCTCATGGGACCACCTGTCAACTACCATGAGGTGGGCTACCTAGAGGTGGACCTCATCACCATTCTTCCTCCTTGTACTTCCTTATATTACTATCACGATAGTCCACTCAATATATGCATCATAGGGTATGATAATACAAGTTACATATACATTTCATAATTATTTAATTTTAAGACAAGTTTTCTTTCATCCTTGTTTCACATCACTTCTTAAATGGTTTGCACAATATCATAGATATGTTGAAATAGTAGATAGCTCGGATACCTATCTATTGTATTTTAATGTTGTCAATGACAAATTAAAATACACATGTATTATCTATTATGTAAATTGAACTTAGGGCTGGGCCCAAATACATGTAACTTGTAATTATGTCTTGCTTGGGGAGGACCACCCAAAGGTCAAAGGAAGATTCACTGCTGCAACACTCAATTTTTGTGACAGTATCAAGCACTTAGGATAGTAACTCCTTTTATGAAAGTATCAAGATTAGATCGATACTGGACTGGGTAATAACGGAACCGCCAAAAATGTATTTCTCATCTCAAATAATAAAGAGAATATAGGGCTGCATCTATGAAGAAGAAAAATGTTGGAAAAGACTATTTCCACCTACTTGGCCGCCGGAGTGGTTTTTGAGGTGTATTCAAAGCTTTTACTCCTTTTGTTGCATTTTCACTTGAAATATGGTTGAATTGGCTTTGTAAGCTCCTAGATACTTGGTACATGTTCTAATTGAGTTAAAAGAGTCTCAAGACTACCCTATAGTCATGCTCTACCTTATCCAACTACTCAATTAGCTTCCCAAACTTATAGGACATATGGTTTTATTCCTTACTTTGAGTTGAAATTGTCTTGGGTTAGATATAACTAAAATAAGCCATTCCTTCAACTACTTCAAAAATCGTCAAAAAGACTTCATACTACTATCTACATGTGTTTCTATCCTTAAGAAGTCTAATTTATGCAAGTGAAAAAACACCTAAGAGGTCATAGCTACTCCTTTTGACTTGGTAATATTCATGGTTTTTCTTTGTCTATTTAACTTCATTCCTTGCATCTTACCCTCTATCTTGTAGCATACTTTGTTTTCTTTTTTAGTTAATTGCATTTAGTGGACTGTTGTGCATCTTTAAAATCATTTGACAACTTCAGGAAATGGTTTTCCTTCTTTATTACTTGACTATATCATTTAATATGCATGGATGGTATTATCATTTAATTTTCAAGATGGACCTTATATGGATGGTCCTTGCAACTTTTCAAATTGAACTTTTGTAAAAGTCCAAATTTGGAGAGGAAATTCCTACTATTTGCAAATCCACCATTCATCTTTCAAATTTTGGGTCCAATTTCCATGAATAAGGGTTCCCAAGACCTTAGTCCTATAAAAATGAGCCATGAGGAACATCATGAATAAGGGAATGAACCAAATTTATGGAAACTTTGTCAAAACTAAGTACAATTAGGCATAAATAAGGAACAACCACTTAAATTGAGTCCAAACTTAGTGTATATTTTTAAAGAGATACAACTTATGATGCAATATTTAGTCCCCTCTTAGCAAGAGTATGAAATTATGCTCATTTACTCTTTGGAAAATATGGAGAAACCAAATATTCTTTCACCAAGATATTGAAGAGTCAAGATGTCTACAAGTTTGGAAAGGTGGTAGCTCCCAAGACTTATGATATTGTCAATCTACAATATTGAGATAAAAGGGAAGTAGAAAGTGAGTAATATGAGTAACATTGGTGACACACATGGAGCATGCAAAACAAAAAGTTATGACATTTAGAACTAGTAAGATTCATATATTCTCAATAGGAACCATATCAAAAAGACAAGGCATAGATCTAGGACTAGTAAGATCTTCTAATACTTAGTCATAGATCGCATTCTAACAACAAATAGAGACCTAATTGTGAAAGTTTGAGGTCCATTGGGAAAAAGTTGTCATATTGCCATGACAACTTTTGCATTTCTTTTAGAAAGGTTCAAACTAGTTTTGGCCTTCTGTTCAATACCCAAATGCCCAAACCCCAATTTCCTCCTACTAGCCCTAGAGCCCCTATTAGCCCTACAACGAGAGAAATTTAATGATAAATCTACAAATTTACAAGACAAAAGACAAATAAAATATATTTTTGGATACCCTTTTGGCTTTTCTATAACATAGTCAGAGCATTTAGCAAGTTATTTTGGAAAGTATCTATTGTTTTTAGACTGTCCTTCGTTTTCAAGTAACTAGAATGGTGGATTAACAAAGAAACTACAAGAAACATTACTTCTGGGTACTTATAACCTTAAAAAATTCTTTCTAAATATCAAATGATGAAGGAATCCATAATCAATTTCAGTTTTTGAGGCCTCTAACCCCAAAAGCCCTAAATTTTCATCAAAAAGCCCTAAAATCTAGGGTTTCTCCAATCTCCCATGTCCACTCACTCCTGGATCAAATTGTTTATTGATTCACCTTTAAATAGGTGTTTTACCAATTTCCAAATCATAAAAACTACCCCTCATTTAGGTAGATCTCTCCAACCTTCACCCTACCGAGCCTCTTCACCAGGCTTCTCACTCCTTCAAATGGTGATCACCTGTACTAAACCCCTCAATTGCACATTTTAGTTGTTAGAATGTATTATACATGTTATAAAATAGTCATCCCATGAGAAACAGGGTTCAACATTCATGGAATGACCCCATGATTGAATTTTGTCAAAGCTACCAAAGGAAAATACTCAAAAAGTTATGACAGTCAGCCCTATAATAGAATTTCATAATGAATAATGAACTCAAATCATCCACAGAGGCATGGAATGTTGATAAAAGTGATTTAAAATGTTAGGGCATGAACAAATTTAAAGTAAACCTTCACAAAGAATAGAAAATATGAGAAATTACTCCAAAATTCTCAATTTTCATTGAGTTTCTACATCAGTCCGTACTCCTTGGCATTCAATCTGCCTTACAAAGCATGTCTATGGCTTTAAATAGCCTCTCAAAGTTTTCTAAACCAACATATGGTTGGTTACAAAGTTTATTGAACACTAAAACAATTAAAACTTGCTTTTCCGTCCTAATTCTTCCTAACCGTAGGAACTTGAAAATTTGAATTTTACATTTTTTGCAAATGCTTGACAACTTTTTGAATAAAACCTACAGTTATTGGATTTTCATCCTTATTGGAATATTTGATGAATCTAAACCCTCCTAAATCCATTCTTGGGTGTTTTGACCCAATATCCAACATTTGACAACATTTTACAACTTTCAGGACAATTTGACAACTTTTACATGTTTTTAGTTTCAAAAGCCATTATTGGCTTTAGGATCTCATGATTGATTTTATTGAATTTGTTTGATTTTGGACACTCCTCCTTGGTCTCAAAGGTATTCAAATTTTAATTTGTTTGCCTTGGTGCACCTACACCACAAATACCTTGTTGTAGTTTCAAAGGGTGGAAAAAAATAAGCATTTTATTTACCGTCCTAATAGACCATCCATCATAACAATTATTACCAATATTGATGTGTGCATTGCAAAAAAAGTTCTATAGGAAGGCTCTTTCTATTTTAATACCAAGTGAGTGTTCATAGACCTTTTTTAGGGTCCTCCTAGCCTAGAGTTAGGAGTTCAAAGCCTACATACATTGATTTGGCCTTGTGGCCATCAATGCGTGCTCACCCAATAGGACAAGTCTTGAGACTGACAATTTTGGAAGTGTGGCATTGTTGAGAGCCAACACTTATGTGTGAACCCCATCTTCACATATTATGATTAGTTGCCATATTGATACTTGACCCTATCCTCATGGTGTTGGGTCAATTCATATTAGTGTGTTTTTTTGAAGAAACATGATGTGAGAAGTTTGATGCAGAGGCAAGGGTAGAATTCGGTATTTCATAGTAGGACAGCAACCACATTGATTAGGAAAGTCAGATAAGGTCTCTCCAATGTTTAGGATATTGAATTCACATTACACACTCATAGATTACCCCAATTAGACATCAGTCAACTTAATATCTTATACAAGGATTGCATACCACAAAGCCATTATATATGTTTTGAGATGAAAAAGAAGAGTTAGATAATTTTGGTTCAATGATGATAATTTCTATTTTCAAGTAATTTGATTCGATATATTATACTGAAACATGATTTCATAACTAACATTTCAACTTCTATATAACTAGTTCTATAGCCCAATTTTCTTGCCTGTGAAGAAAGACCATGTCAGACAATATCAACGAACAACAAAATAAGGAGACAATTGCTAGATTGTGGTCTAACTTGAAAATAAAAGGTGATGGAAAATGTTGTTGTCCATGCAAAATTTGTGAGGGGTTAAAGACTAGAAGAATTCTAATCAAAACAATGAAGAAACATTGTAGGCTGCATGGTCACATTGAAGGTGGACATGATTATCATCCATTGGTAAGCTTTTCATTATATCATTTTTAACAATTTATATACATAATAAATCATGTGATGATGAGATCATGATCATGGTTTATTTATGTTTATCAATTTTATATAGGTCGAGCACCCCAGAACACATGGTATGGATCAACATAACCCTGAGAATATGGTTTTCGAAGTGGACGAACATGGAGGTGTGAATATCGAAGCTAAAGATAATGATCCCATGGAAGATGACGATCATAAGCCAGAAAACACAATTGAAGATGATGGTACAAATACATTGATCCATGACTCATTTAGTACTCGTGTATCTGATCATGATGATGAAGATGACCTTGATGTTGTTCATGATGTCCCTCTACTTGAGAAGGCATCTAAGGCCCTTTACGAAGGCTCGCAGGAAACTCTTCTCTCCGCTGTATTGTTGTTGGTGAAATTGAAGGTTATGAATGGTTTATCCAACATAACAATGTCATGTATGTTAAGGTATGTCATATATGCCATAATAAGCTGTGAATCATGTTGTACCATTAATATTCTTTATATTAACAAATTATATTTTTTTGTTGTAGATTGATAGGTGAGTTTTTGTTACCACCATCAAATATTCTACCTTGCTCATACCGAGAACTATCTGCCGTTATGAAAGATATTGGAATGGAGTATCAAGAAATAGATGCGTGTCCCAATGATCATATTATATATCACAAACAACATGAATTTCGAACTGAATGTCCTGAATTTCATATCAGTAGATATCGAACAGATCAAATAACAAAAAAGGTTCCTCGCAAGGTTCTTTGCTATATTCCCATTATTCCATGTATGCAACGATTATTCAAGTGCACTAGCTTGGCACAATTTATGGATTACCATGCATGCAATAGAAGTCGAGATGAAATTATTTGAATGTTTGCGAATGGTTTAGCATTTATGGACATAGAGGAAAAGTGGCCACACTTTAAAGAATAACCTCGTAATCTTAGGCTTTCATTGGCAGCGGACGGTGTCAATCCATTTGGAGAGATCAGATCTGTTTACTCAGTGTGGCCTATTTTTGTTATCAACAATAACATTCCTCCATGGATGTCAATAAAGAGGGAGCACATAATGTTGGTAATGATTGTTCCAGGTATTTTATCATTTAAATATAGTCATCTAAATTTAATTATAAATATTGCAGTAAAATGGTCATAATAATTATGTAATGTTTTTGTTCATTCGATTAGGTAAGTACCAAGTTAAAGATATGAATGTATATATCGAGCCTCTTATCAACAAGTTGTTGGATTTATGGAATGGTGTCACTATGTATGACGTCTCTAGACCAATAGGACAAAGACAATTTCAATTCCATGCGATGCTTCTATGGACAATACACGATGCCCCAGGGATAACACATTTGTGTGGTAAGTTATAGTGTTTAAGTTGTGCATGAATATTATAATTCAAAAAATTATCATATTTAATCCAATTATACATTATCTTGTAGGTCTTCAAACAAAGGGAAAATGTGCATGTCCTATTTGTGGTCCAAAGATGAAATCTCATCATTCAAAAAGTTTAGGAAAGCAGGTATTTGATAAGTATAGGCACTTTCTCCACAAAAATGATAAGTATCAAAATACTGAAAAACATCTTTTCAATGGGAAAGAAGAGAATACATCAAATCCATGAAGAATGACACCTCACCTGTGGAAGTTGGAATATAATAGAATTAATCGTCAAGGTAATGCCATTCCATCTATTGGTTTGTCATAAAACATCTTTTCTATTTTGTTTTGTTTACTGATGATGTGATTGATGATCATGAAGGTCATGAAGGCATAAATGACCACCTTCCTAAGGGACTAAAAATTTATCCCCGACAATTTAGTAGGTTGCCCTACTACGAGTAGTTACAAATTGTTGATTTGTTTGATAGTATGCATATTGGAAAGAATATAACAGAGACAGTATGGAAAATATTGGATGGAAGGTGTGACAAAGAAAAAATTGTCAAAATATGTAGTGACATTCAGGATTCCAATCATGCAATGATAAATGTCATTCAATCAAATAGCCATGGAGACCAGATTAATATAAGTGAGATTCCTTGGTTATTAACGGACCAGCAAAGCAATGCTATAAAAGAAGTCATATGAAAAATTTGACTTCCCACAGGATTTGCTACAAACATAAACAATCTCATATCAAAGAAAAGTGAATTTGGGCTAGGGATGAAAACACATGATTGACATACCTTCATTAAGGTAATTCATGTTCTTGTGTTTTTAGTATGTATTTAAGTACTACCCATACGTGTACTTTTGATTGTATTATGTTACAAAAAAATGAAAAGAAAATTTTATAATTGTTGCAATACGTTCTACCTCTATCTCTCCTAGATGACTTCGAAAATAATGTCAAGCAAGTCATATATGATCTTGGAAAATACACAAGGTAAGTAGTGATATTTGTTCAGTTCGTTGTATAGATATTATATTTTCTATTTGTTTTACTTGTTATGTAATATATTTTTTTGCGTCTTGAATATCTTGTAGGTGGTTGTCATGTAAAGAAATCCATAAAGACGATATAAAATATTGGAAGAGAAAAATTCCTCATTTAATGTGTGAAATGCAAAAGTGTCCACCACAAGAACACTACCTCATACACCAAGTTGAGGAGATTGAATTGTGTGGACCTATACACACTAGGTCAATGTGGATGGTTGAGAGACACTTGAAATTTTTGAAGGCTTTGGTTCGACAAAGAGCACATCCTGAGGGTTCTATGGTGGAGGGATATATGGTATACCAAACTATGTTTCTGAAGTCTTCCTAAGTTTGCAACAAATATCCATGTGGATCGCGTTTGGGATCCCAACACCATTAACGAATTTGAAGGGGAGTACTTGACGGGGAAAGGTAGATTGAAGAAAGTGAGAGGTAATTATAAGATGTTATTGTAGTTAATTAATTCTTAATCTTCAAAATAAATTGATTGTAAAACGTCTATTTATTTTTTGTACAGTTGGTCAAGAGTGGGATGCACTACATTTGTATATTGCAAACAATCTTGATTGGATGATGGTATGGATTGAACGTTGTCAACATTCTGGACGCACGTTAACATGGGAAGGTGTGGCTTCATTGGTTAAAGAATCTCATTGTAATGGAGATTCCAATGTTACGCAAAGGGAAATTGATTTAGCATATGGTTTAAGAGATAAACAGGTACGTATAAATTTATTAATCACCCATATGTTTATCAACTCACAATGGAAATAATTTTACATGTTTGACATATCGCAGGTCAAACACCACAACGCTATGTGCTGCAATGGTCATAAATTTCACATAAAAAAGTTGGATGACACAAAGAAAAATTGTGATTCTAGCATCACTGCAGTCTTTGACGTGACAAATATTTCATCGAGAAATGACATACATCCTCAACAGTCTCAAAATTGATACTATGGCATTTTTGGATGATATACTTGAGTGTGAAGAAGAAGAAGAAGAAGAAGAAGAAGAAGAAGAAGAAGAAGAAGAAGAAGAAGCAGAAGCAGAAGCAAATCTAATACAGTTATAGAAAATGAAGAAGAAGAAGAAGAAGAAGAAGAAGAAGAAGACATTAGCAGCAAATCTAATACAGTTATCAACACTTGAGGCCCCAGTTGGACTTATTCCAATTTTAATCCCAAAATCAACTTTAGGGTTGACTTCTTCATCAATATTACCCTCTTTGTTAGATCTGTCTTTGTCGAGTGAGGAATAGAAAATGAAAGTGACACATGTAGTAGGTCTACAATAGGGAGATCAACAAGAGGTCAAAAGATTAGAAGAAAATTCAATAAACACATGAAATTTTTCCTTGCTCAAGGGGGGTCATGTTCTTATGATGATGAGACCAATGATGACATTGAGGTGCCACTGAGGTACAAAAATCTACAGAAATAATGGGTGCCCAAGGAATTTCCTCCAATAAACACCGATTTTTGTGTTAACGATAGGATATATCGCATAACACCTTCGTTGTTACATGGTTTAGGCTTATTTTGCATGGACGACATAAAGATCTGTTACAATAGAGTTGTTGAATTGATGGAGTTTGTTGGACCTTATTACAATTACAATAATTGGATGCAGATTGTTAAATAAAAAAAAGTATGCGTAGGTATGCACTATCAGTAAATTATATACAATAGAAAGATAATGATTAAGGTAAACGAGTGGCTGTATACATTGATGGTCGGCCAAAAGCAATAAGGAATATTACAGGTTTTATAAATAGTACGTGACTTGGGTCAACTAATAAACAACCCAATTGCATATTTGAGGCGCGCAAGGGAAATCGTGTATTTGTATGTGCAATAAAATCAATAAGTACAGGCGAAGAGCTTCTAATCAATTACAGTTTGAATCGTATAGATACAAATAAAGTTAATATCATGGGGGTGGTACGTACTATATACCATTTAAATTAACCAACCTCCAATTAATGAATCCAATATACCATTTTATTATGAAGTTTTTTTGCTAAGTCTATTGGTTTAATTTTGCTAACGTTTTTAATATTTTTTTTTGTCACTGGCCGACATGGATCCATCACATATCACAGACAGGGATGTAGCTTGCAACACTTCTACCGAGCAGGTAAACCTCATTGTAATTGTACAAATTAGATAGAAGCAAACTGTTACATTATTATGTTCTATTTTTTAGTGATTTATACTAATTTTGTAATTGTTAATGATATTCTTGACACAGACGGATGTTCGGGGAAAGGGAAAGGGAGTTGCAGTACCTGAGCACCTTTCTAGGGATGTGGAATCATTAGGGTTAAGCGATGATGACCCTGAAGATTCCACACACCTTATGAAATTATTTAAAATGCTTCTTATAAAAATTAAAAAAAGAGATTGTTGCTTTGGTAGTCGTGCATCCTATTACCGATGAGATACGAGAGAGGGTGGAATTATTGCTTCGGACAATAGAAAACTTGCAAGTAAGCAGTAATGAAAGCTTTAATTATAACAAAAGTTCAATAATGGTTTATATTTTATTCTCTTTTATGTCATTAACTAAAATATGTACGTATTGTTTTTACAAAAATTTATCCGCCCTCATGAAAGTCGTTCCCATGATCAGGGTGTTGCAGGATCTTCAGGTGATGCCAATTTTCTTGTATTATCACTTGCTTGGCTTATCACTCTGAGTACCCAAAACACATCATACTTGATACTGCCAATTTTTAAAATAAAGGTTCATCCTTGTTTACAATTCTTGCACTTTTCATATATTTAATGTTTGATATATTTAATGTATTATTCTTTAGGTGTTGTCAATGTTACTGTGCAAATACCGTCACCGCCTCATCAGAGGTTACCCTCACTTGTATTGCCGACTGCAATGTCGGCAACACGTAGCATGCAGACATCCTCTACTGCACATCATATTGGCCCGCCCACTATTGGTAGATCCCTCTTTTGCTCTATCTTTTGTCATGTGTTCATTTCCCTTCAAGCATTCTTTCTTGAATTCTAATGCCATTTCATAGGATGTGCCAGAGGCAACTATTGCTGATAACATACCATCATTTCCTGGATCTTCTCATATTACTAGTACGGGAACGTTGCAGGCCACATTGGTGGTGAGCGACGAAGAAATGATTCCCTTAAAGATACAAAAGATTCCAGGTACTTTAAAATTATTATTATATATACTCTAATTGTAATTTACTTTATGATCACTCATTTTGGACTAATGATCCCATGAATTTTTTGTAGGCAATGATATTTTCTATAAACATCTTAGTGACATTGCATTGCAGATATTTGGGCCCACCATACGTAAAAGGTGGTACATCATATGTGAACTAACCCTAATCCATTATTTTGATTTCATATCATTGCTAGAATAGTTCTCCTTTGATCCATTTCTTGAAGTGTAATAAATGTAGCTTCAATTCATTTCTAAATCTAACAGGTTTGTTTTTGCTTTAAAAGGTGGAATGACCAAGAAAAAAGGTTAAAAGATGAATTGACAAACCAAATGATTGAGTGGTTTGGAAATGACACCTTTGACAAAACCAAGCTCCTTGAAAAAGCTAGCACATATCTAAAGTATGTGAGAGACCAATACAGGACCCATTTAGAGAGGAACCTAAAGTACGAGCGTCCCCCATGATTCCAAAGAGGGAGTGGAAGGACCTGATTTTGGATGCCAAGGGGAGAATTGAAAGGAAAAAAGGAAATACACCACTAGACACCAGAAGAAGGTACGAGATACTATTAAGAATGTAATTATGTATTAATTAATTACTCTTTATATTTATATAATCTAACATATTTCAAACTTTTTATAGACTGAGTGACACGTTAAAGGCAAGAGAAGCACGGGAAACACAAACTCGGCTCTGGTGGTTACATGAAACTTGTTGCACGAATTATAAGTATCTCATGTAAATGAAATATTGCATCAAAATATTAATAAATTACAAAAGTTTTTTTTTTAATCAAACAATGCAAGCAAAATTCACAGTACCAATAAAAAATGCAAGGCTCTGAATTCAATAGAGCACCCACAGAAGATGACAAGATAATTGCCTACCAGTAAGGCTATTCAGCCATGGCTGATCGGCTATGAGAATTGAGTGGGCATACACAACATTCGAGTGCATCCATCACACAGGTAAATATGCTAAATGGAAATTGTTTCAAATTGAATACTTTACCAATAATCTAATTGATGTTGAGTTCCAACATAAAGTGACTATATTTGTTTTAAATAAGAAAGCAATGATAACAATGTGCATGCCATTGGAATGCATGCTAATCATGAAACACCACCTGCACATGAAGGTTCGAACGTGCATCCCAGTAGTGGAGGTATTCATTTGCTATTCAAATTTATTTATTTAGCTATTAATACAATTAAACATCTTAATTTGTAATTAGAGTAGTAATTAATGTAACCTTTTTTGTTAATATTTTAGAGCATGCAGTCGGTGGTGAGCAAGTGGAGCATGATCTAGGTACACAACATCAGGAATGTGATGTTCCCCACTCAGGTAAAGAGGACCACTGTTATTGCTTTAAACAAATATAATTGCAATTGGTGTTCAACATTAATGTAACCTTTAGTATTTCAACTCCAAATGATCTAGAGGGTGTTCAACATGTTGAGGTTGAGGCTACACAAAATGATGTGGCCCCATCAAGTAAAGAGAACAACAATTATGTTCTCTAAATTAATGAAATACTTGTAACAATAATTTTTTTTTTTTGAATTTAACCCATTTCTTTGTTATTGCAGAGGACCCCCCTTCGCTTCAACGTACTCATCCTCAGTATAAGACTAGGCATACATCGAGATCATGAGCAGTTGGTGGAACATTTGTAGAGGGTGGAAATGATGAAGAAACCAATGTTCCACTTAGTCTTTTCATAGCTTCAAAGAAAAAACAAAGAAAGAAATGATTGTAATCTAACTTATTTGATAATGACTGATTTTAATGTGTTAGTGAATGTAATTATGTGCTAATTAATGGTTAGTGAATCTTAATTGCAGGGTCCAATAGAGCCAACACGAACAAAAACACCACAAGTTGCTAGGTATAATGAACTCCCATATTGTCTTGTCTATACATGAACAATATGAGTTGCTTCTAGTGTTGATATCCAAGGTGGGACTGCAAAAGTTATGAATATGCCTCATCCTTGTAAGTTTTTTTATTACTTGTAAGTAATGAATATGCCTCATCCTTTTAAGTTTTTTTATTACTTGTAAGTCATGAATATTTCTCTTTAGTTGATTAAAATCATTTCAGTGAATGCAAATCTTGATTATTATAAAGTGATATCTACACTATCAATTCCAAATTGAAACCCAATCAGTGCATGCATGTTGTTTGCCAAAATTCCATCTCAAAAGTATCAGTAAACAAACATTGGCATTCACAAAATCATGAAAGACAAACTGAAAATTAGCAGTAGAGCATTCAAGTAAACTGTTTGTCAAGAAGCATAGTTGAAAAGGTGCAACAGAAATTGGTTTCAAAATAGGGGTAGACCATTACAAATTGGCAACTTGGCATCACTTCTCTTCTTACTTCTCCTCAACCCTCTTGCTTTGCACTCTCACTTTTTCACCTGACACCTGTGACTCTCACTCTCACATTCATAGTTGTTTGCTTCTTGCTCTTTGTTTTTGTGATTTGAAACAAAAATATGAGACATTTTTATAAAGTTGGTGGGGTTTGGGTGGGGCGCATAGGCTGTGACGGTTTGACCTTGGGCATGGAGTTTGAAAAATATGTCCTAGGGATGTCTCAAAGATAATGGCATTGGATTGCATTGGGGCGGCAGGGGGACGTCCCATCCAAGTCCCTATATTCTGAAGGTGTCCACATTTCAAAAACAAACAGTTCTGGGGGAGGAAATATCCTTGTGGGACATTGGCTCCAATACATACGTCTTGGTATGATTTTTTAAATAAGATACCAGAAATCATAAAATAATATCTTTAGAATCTATATTAATTAATAAAAGATTTTTCTAATTCAATGTATGTACCAAACCCTATTACCAACAATATAACAGCCCTAGCCTACAAATTGGACTGGTTCATTTTCTCCAATCAAACAAACATGTAATCACTCCATAAACTAGGTACATTAAGCACACATCAAATTATAAAATAACTAACTGTGATACATCAATATGTGAAAGTTTAATGACCTAGATATTAGGACTGTAAAATACTATATCGTATCCTAATTCCTAAAATAACCCTTTTTGTGTGATGTGTGAAGTACAATACACAACTAGAAATTATGTTGAGTCAAATGCAAAATCGGTACTAACCATGGAAGCTGAGGATAAATCATGAACAACATATTTGAGGCAACACAGGAATGACTCAAGTGCAGATGAATGCTAGGAAATAAAGTAGAAAACAATGCAAAATTAGGTAAGAAACTAGGTGACAATAAACCATGAACAACTTGAAATTGATAACTCATTGATGAACAATAAGTACCAAACCAGTACTAAGAGGGGGGGTGAATCATTACAGTCACAAATTCTTTTTCCTTGAACCGGTTTGACTGCAAACACTGATAATGTCTAACAGACAATAATACCGGTGTAAAACAAAGAGCACCCAGTAAAGCTAAGAATGATTGAGACAAGCATTAACCGGTTAATCACTTAGCTTTCCACTCAACTTAATGCTATACTTCCATTTCACCTTTATGCATGAATAATTAATCTATCATCAAAAATGAAATAATAGCTAGCTCAACATGATTTACCATCAGACACAAATCACTTAAATCATCACATGAAAAATACTACACATGACACACATATTTTTCACGTGGAAACCCAACTAGGAAAAATCACGGTGGGAATGAATACCCACAAGCTGCTTTTGAACTCTTTAGAAGTCTGCTCTATTAGGAGCCTAGTCCGGTTAAAGACTGTTACAACAGGTTCTGCTAGGAACCGATCCTATTAGAGATCACCCGGTTAAGGGATGGCTAAATACCTGGTTAAGGGTTGAACCCTGTTAGAGGTTACCTTGCTAGAGGATTTCAAGAACTCAATGAGTTTGAGTCACCTTGTTAAAGGATTTACAACAAGCTTATTAAAGCTACCTGGTTAAGGGATTTTCCAACTATTGAAGTGGTTAAAGATCAACAGGTATTACAATGATCTGATAATAGCACTCAATGCCTGATGCAAACCTGCTTTCTTCCTTCTGCACACACACTATGCAGGAATCAATCCTCTTATCTTGTTTGGTCTGGCAAGAATCACATATCTCTGCACTTAGATACACACACACACACCATTTGCTAGCTACCTCAACATGAAGCACAACATCGACCTTATAGGAAACAGATAGGTCGGTAGCATAAATCCTAAACCGTAAACATTTAGGTTAAACAATTCAGGTAGTTCAATCCTGGCCATTGAACACTTTGCATTTGAATGCAACGGTCTTGAACAGATCTTAAGACATTCTCCATCGTTCGCTCTTCACCACTTCATAGAAGCTATAACCCATCACGTGTTCTCCACCGTTTATAGGGTCTTCACACATTCCCGAGGTAGATAGGATCAATTTCCTTCATGCAAGATCCTTTACGTGCACAAGGCTGACATGGCACCATGATATGATCCTTATTATAATTATAACTCATCACATGATGTCATTGGTTGAATCACACATGCTAGGAACACTTCAACCGGAAACCCTTAAGCTAAGACTACCAACCGGTAGTCATACCATATTAAGTCTTCATAGAAAATATTCCATATGTCGGTTCACATTCATCATACCGGTTGCCACTTCACCTATTGCACAATATACTGGTTTATACCACTATATCGGTTCTCTTTGCCAACTATTTGGTCTTCAATATACCTATTCTCTTGTTTGCACATATGCCGGTTAACCACATTGTACCGGTTCACATTTCAGCATATTGCCGGTTCACTTTCCACCATATTGACATCAATGACAACATAATATCATCATGTCAACATACTCTGCACAAATTCCAACAATCTCCCCCTTTGGCATTGATGGTAATATACAAAGATTTCTCTTTCCGCATCACATCTTCTCCCCATTGCTGCAGATATCATCTCCGCTTCACATTTATCCCCCTTTGACAACAATGCCAAAGTAGAGGCACAAGCTTTCTTGTTCCACTATGCTGCTCCCCCTGAGGAGTAGAATCCTTCAACACATCAATCCAAAAAAATGTGGTCACTGCAATACCTGACTGATGTGGAGTACATACTTTTAGTTCACCTCTTGAAGGGGTAGCACCCCTAATTCACCTCTTAAATAGGTAAATGAAGCCTTTGGTAGAGGCTTGGTGAATATATCTGCTAACTGCTCCTTACTGGAAACATGTTCCAGTACAACCTCCTTGTTCTGAACCTTTTCCCTCAAGAAATGATACTTGAGCTCAAAGTGCTTGGTTCTTGCATGCAAAACCGGATTCTTGGAAATGTTAATTGCACTTGTATTGTCACAAAATATGCTTACTCATTTAGATACAGGAACTTTGAAGCCATTCAATACATTCTTCATCCAAATAGTTTGGGTGTAATTCATAAAAGCTGCAACATACTCCGCTTCCATTGTAGACTAAGAGACAGAACTCTTCTTTTTACTCATCCAAGAGACTAGCCTACCACCGAGAAAGAATGCACCACCGGTTGTGCTCTTCTAGTGATCTACATTACTAGCCCAATCAGCATCTATGAACACTTTCAGATTGAATCATTATTGTATGGATACCATAACCCATAGTCAATAGTTCCCTTCAGATATCTAAGAATTTGCTTGACTGCTACTAAGTGGGATTCTCTAGGGCTTTGTTGAAACCGAGCGGTCATACCCACTGCATGTGCAATGTCCGGTCTGCTATGCACTACATAACACAACTTACCAATCATTGATCGGTAATCCTTCTCATTTACCACCACTGAGTCATCTTCTTTTGATAGCTTACAACTGGTCACCATTGGTGTACCAACCGGTTTACTATCTTCCATGCCAAAGGTCTTCAACACCTCTTTGACATACTTGGATTGAGTAATAAAGATTCCATCTTTCATTTGTTGAATCTGCAGTCCAATGAAGAACTTAATCTCCCCTATGAGTGACATTTCAAACTCCTTTTTCATCTCATCAGCAAATTCATGACTCATCTTGTCATCACCTCCAAAGATGATGTCATCAACAAACACTTCACAAATCAGAATTTGATCTCCTTCTAATTTCAAGTAGATATTGCTATCTTCACTTCTTCTTTCAAATCCAATCTTTACAAGATGGGAGTGCAATTGTTCATACCATGCTCTAGGTGCTTGCTTCAGTCCATACAAGGCTTTATGTAGCCTACACACCATGTCACTATCTTCTGATAGGGCAAAACCATCTGGTTGCTCTATATACACCTCCTCTTCAAGTATTCCATTTAGGAATGCAAATTTTACATCCATTTGGTATACCTTGAATCCTCATCTTCATCAGCATCAACATCTACCGATGAAGGAACCCTGTTATTGGTACTCGGCTGATTAGCAACCGGTTCCCAAAAGGTTACTACTGGTTCATCTCTTACTTGCTTACTGTCGGTTTCCTCAGGTTTTCCAGAGTTTTCATCAACTCTAACATTGATGCTTTCAACAATTCTCTGAGTCCTATTGTTGAAACATTTGAGAGCTTTGCTCTTGGTGGAATATTCTAGGAATATTCCTTCATCACATTTTGCATCGAACTTGCTCTGATGTTCACTCCTCTTGATATAACATTTGCTACCAAACATTCTAAAGTAGCTTACTACTCGTGTCTTACCAGTCCAATACTCATAAGGAGTCTTATCTTTTCCTTTCTTGATGAGTACCCGGTTCATTGTGTATACTGTAGTGCTCACCGCTTCTCTCCAAAAGGTGTGAGTGACTTTTCCTTGGATCAGCATAGTTCTATCTGCTTCAATCATAGTCCGGTTGTTTCTCTCTGCTAAGCCATTCTACTGTGGAGTCCAGGGGACAAACAGTTGCCTCTTGATGTCATTCTCTTCACAATATTTGTTGAATTCACCGAAAGTGAACTCTCCTCCTTGATCAGTTCTAAGGCATTTGATTCTTCTACCACTTTCCTTTTCTACCCATGCTCTGAAAGCTTTGAACTTTCCAAAATCTTAAGACTTATCCTTCAAGAATGTGACCCACATCATTCCTGAGCAATCATCAGTCAGAATCATGAAATACCTATCTCCCTACAGACTCCTAGTTTTCATAGGGCCACACAAATCAGTATGCACAAGATCAAGTAAATTGTTTGCAGTGAAAGATTTACCTTTGAAAGTTGAGGAAGACATTTTCCCAAGTTGGCATTCCCTGCACAAAGGATTTTCTAGTTTGCTCAACACCGGCAATCCTTTGACTGCCTTGGTCTTGCTGGCCTTCAAAATGTTGTCAAATTTTACATGGCAGAGTCTCCTATGCCATATCCAGCTATCATCAAATTTAGCCATAAGACATGTACTTTCATTTGCATCTAGCTGAAATAAGTTACCTTTGGTCTGCATACCGGTGGCCATCAATTCACCATTCTTTCCTTTGATTTTGCACACTCCATTTTTGAATTCCAGAATGAGTCCACTATCATTCACCTAGGCAACGCTCAATAGATTATGTCTGAGACCTTCCACCCAATACACATTGAAGAAGGGAAAACAAATTAGAGGGGAAAATGATCAAAGCATAATGAAATAAACATGTAAAAATGCTAAAATATCATGAAGAGGCCATTTCACCTTGCTATTTTACCTTCTCCTTTGGATTGAGCTTGATGAAGTGAAGGTGCCCCTTGGTGATGCTCCACTTGATGTGCTCCTTTTGCTTGCTTGATGTGGATGGCTCTCCAATGTTGTGCACAAATGAGATGGATCTTGGAGGATGATGGAGATGAGATGATTAAGTGTGGATGTAGGATGATTTTGACATGATAAGGATGCTAAAATGATTTTTCTAGGCTCAAAAGGACAACATAAGATTACTAAACTTGGAGATGTGTGTGGGAGAAAAAGTGACACTAAGCAAACATGCCCTAATCTCACTTTCAACCACACACTTGTGGAATACGAAAGAGCCTAGAGGTATCACACAATTGGCTACTTCTTCTTGTGGAAGAGAGAGCCACGGGCTACCTATTAGGATTTCTATTCCTTTGTTGTAATTGAAAGATGAAATGATGCAAGTTCAATCCCAAACCCCAAAGTGCAAGTATGAACTAATAACAAGATTTGCAGAATTGAACTTAAATAATGGAAAGCTGTAAACACAAGGACAAGACAAGAATGCGAATGCATACCCGGAGTTAAAATCTGACTGAAAATGTTCGGGACGGGGGCGCGGGCGCCACTGTCCTGATTCTGCCCCTGAAATTGCTCTGAAAACTGTTGTTTTGCAACCTGGAAAGCTGTCAAAAATGCTGAAAACTGCTGTCTGTCAGGAGGACCAGGGTGCCCAGCGCCCTTGTCCCAGGGACCAGGGCGCCCAGCGCCCTTGTCCCAAGGACCAGGGCGCCCAGCGCCCCTGTCCTGGCAGGACCAGGGCGCCCCACGCCCCTGTCCTAGCTTTCTGGGCTGGAATTTGGTGTGTTGTTCTGTCTCAGTCTACTTCTTTCGGATCTGCAACTTGCGGCGTCGTCCGAGTTTGAAACCTGCACTTATATCTGAAAAGGTGTTTGGGCGGCTATATAGGGTTTTGCCTTAGTCAAACCCCCGCTTCGGTGATTTCCACCTCCACGAATAGCCAAGTTGTATTGTAAAATGTATTGTGTGTGCAGACCTAGTGTGTGTGCAAGGTCCTTAAATGCAAGAAAGCAAACTAGAGCAACCTAGAAAGTAAACCCTAATTGCTTGTAAATGATAATGTAAATGCTCTAAATCAAGATGCAAAGTGATCTAAAGCATGAATAAAGGATATGTTGAAGCTTATGCAAAGACATGAAAACAACATGAGATCATACCCAACCCTCAAGGGAGGAGTACAAGCCAATCTTCAGTCGGTAATCTCCTATTGTTCTTCAATGTCTTCAAAGCCCTAAATGTATGAATGAAATTGATAAATGCTTGATAGAAGGATGTTGGATGTTGTTGAAGTCTTCAAAGATCTGCTCTTTCGCTGCATATGAAGTTCCTTGAAAGCCAAAAATCGGATCCCTTCAAATGAGGAAAGAGAGCTTTTATGTATGAAACCCTAGGTTGCAAATTCGTATTTTGGCCGACCTAGAGACTGAATATCCCACCAATTTCTTGGGGTTAAGCTTTATTTTATGATTGGATCGCGCTCCTAAAATTTCGAGAAAAATGTCCGGGACCATGTGCACCGGGCGCCACGGTCCCGACAACTTTTCACCAAATTTTCAGGGCCGTCGGATATGATGATTTTAGAGAGAATCCCGAAGTTACAGGTGATTTCGAGATGTTTTGACCCCCGAAATCAAGCCCCCAAGTTCAAAATAGGACCTAATTAGGGTTTTTGATTAAATGATGTATTGGAAGAATAAAATGAAAAGGGCACACTTTAATGAAAGGGCCCAACTTTATGATATGGGAGATGATAAAATAGAACCTTAGACCTAATTAATTTAATTAATTAAGTGCTAAAGGGGAAATGCAATGCAAAATGCAAAATGCGCCAAGGCGGATGCTAAACTAGGTGTGAAATTGTACCACCCTAGCAAGTGCGTACAATTTACGACGCTACATTTAGCCCCCACTTTAGCGGTCATATGAACACTACGTGCATATGCAAGCTAAAGTACAGAAAAGTAAACATTATTTGAAAAAGGATATATCCATAAGTCTGTCGAACAAAGCCCCCAGCGGTATCTACAGTACACAGTTAGGAACCGCACCCTACAAAACACACGTTAGATCACAAAATCACCTAATGCTTACTAAGGAAGGTGATGAAAATTCAAGGGTAGCTATATGCCCCCCCCTGTTTCGGCTTGCTAATTTTAGTGAGTTGAAACAGGGTATCATGTTTACCACTTCAAATTGTTAAAGAATATTGATGACAAATGCTCACAAGAAGATTTGATATGAGATCAAAAAACTAATGGAGAATCATTTGGTAAGAAAGAGGACTAAACCTCAATTCCAACACAACAAAGAGTGTGAGGATTTGAGAGTTCTCTAACACAAGATGAAGGATGTAAATGGAAACAAAATGCAAAGAGAAAGAAAGGAAAAAAAGCATGAATACACACATTGGTGATCCATGAGAATAATAGTGAGAGAGAAAACATGGACTTCTCGCCCCTAGATCTTGTCTAGGTGATCCATGGGAAAGAGGACATGGAAAACTAGCCCCTAGAGTCTGTCTAGGTGATCCATGTAAGGGAGGAGAGTGAGAAAGTCTAGCCTTATGCCGCTAGTTCCACTCAACCTCGTGCATGTGTGTGTAAGGGAGGTTAGAAGCACCTCATAGGAGTCTATGCCCGAGTATGCTACAACCTGTATATGTATAGTACAAAAGCGTGACATCTCACTCTAAGAGTTTGTGCTCTGGTTCCGATAATAATCACCTTGCATAAAATAAAAATGGAGACATCTCGCTCTAAGAGTCTATGCTCTGGTTCCGAGAATGACCCATTGCTCAAAAAGTGTAATGTTTATATCATGAGTAAAGTAGAACAAGGATACCTACCTTCATCACAAAAGAAGATACCCCAAAAATGCAACAATGTCATAGATCCAAGCAAGAGAGTTTTGCACTCTTTAAGCAAGGATAAGATAGCTGAAAAGGGACATCTTGTAGTATGTGTAAAGGAGATCCTTAGAGGAGAAGAGATCTTTGTACAAAAGCCACCTATCCCCGAGAGGAATTATCTTAGACAAATATAACATCTTCTAGAATAAGACAAAGAAGAGAATAAGAATGCAATATTTCCTTCTTTTGCGAAGTGAAAGTGATTCTTAATTATGGAGGACGCTCTTTTTAACCCAATTGGGAGAGTGAACTCATTATGGATGTATTTTACCAAGTGCAAAAGAGGTTGTAGTCAAGGACTTACACCTCTTGTAAGAGAGAATCCTTGAACAAACAACAACAAATGCATACAAGGAATAACATCAAGTAATAAATTTCACACCATCCACGAAATAGGAAAAAGTGGATCCTTAGATAAAAATAAGGAAAGATCATTGCCTCAATGAGGACTTACACAATCTTCTAGGAAGAGATTTGGACATAAGGAAAAGAAGAGATGTATGAAATCACTCTTGTCCCCATAGGAACAAGAGATAACATAGAAAATTAGGCTATTATGTTGCTTCAAAAATATGATTGAACTTGAAATTGTACCATCATGAATGACAATGAGCCCCCAGTAAATGAGCTACCAATGTCACATAATGATGAGCAACATAATAGCCATTAATGTTATTTAAAGACATGATGGATTGAATGAGGTATTTGAATATGACATGCTAAATGCTCAACTATAAGTGAGATCAAAAACATGTGTAAAATGATAAAAATTGAAGAAGAAAAGTCACATGAAATCTTAGAAGAGGAATGAGTGTAATTTATTAGAGCCTTATCCCTAGAGGAAAGGACTTTATGATGAATAGGAGATAAAGATTCATAAGTGGATTTAGAAATTTGAGGGGATTCATAAAGAGATTTGTTCATTGCCAAGATTTCCTTATGAGGGGAATGAGAGTTGATAGAAGTAAAAGATGATTTAGTTGAAGTGAGATCATCATCACTACTAAATATAGCATTCACACTGAGAGATGGTCTTTTAGATGCTTTGGTACGTTTGCAGGGATTATAGCCGAGTCCAAAGGCATAATTGTGAAAATTAGTCTCTAGAGGAACTTTTATCCCTTGTTCATGAGCACCACAACCATTTCCATGATACCCATGCTTAGCAAAAATGCGAAAACCACGACCATAACGATCAGCCATTTCAGGAAGAGAAGGTGGTTTTTCATAAGACAAAGAATCAAACTCTTCATAATTAGAGGTGTGAGGAGAAGAAGTTTGAGAAGCGGCCACAAAATTATTGCTCATAGGTTCAAGTAAGACTGATTGATCTCTAGTTTCTTCCTTCTTTTTACCTTTAAGATCTCTAGGAGGAACCCTATACTCACCTACAAAGGTGGGATTAAAGTCAAGAGATCCCCAATCATCTTCTGCGAGAACCTTCTCAGGATCAAAAGCCTTTTCATGTGTAGACTCAAGTCGAGAAGGATCTTCTTCAGAAGATTTAGGCTTATCCAAAGAATTTTGATTATCAGAGGGTGATGATTCATCCATAGGTATCTTGTTTAACGAGTCATCACTAGAAGAGGAAGGCTTAGAAGAACTCCCTTTGGAAGTAGATGTTTGCAAACAAGCCTGAAGTTTAGTATCACCTATCAAGGTATATGTCTTATTGTTATAAATGAATTTAACTTGTCTATGCAATGTAGAGGGGACAGCTTGCATACTGTGAATCCAAGGTCTCCCTAATAACAAGTTGTATGTTAGATTTCCCGACATAACATGGATAGGAGTAGGCAAAGTAACAGGTCCCACTGTGATGGGTAAGGTGATAATACCTAATGAAGACTTAGCCACATTATCAAAGCCTCGAATGGGACGAGAGTCAGGCTCAATAAGGGATGTATCCACATTCATCTTATGCAATAGATTAATGCTACATACATTAAGGCCAGAGCCATTATCTACTAGTGTTTGTCTTATAGCCGTGTCATTTATGATAACCACAATCATCAAGGGATCATATTGATTTTGAATTTCACTAGTAGGCAACTCATCTTGGGTAAACACAATTTGAGCTTTAGGATTTATCACAGAGTTAACCAAAGACACTATATTACTAGATGTATTAGGTGGAGGCACATTCAAATCTTTCAAGGCCTCTTGTAACATTCCATGATGAGCGGAAGAAGTTTGGATCAAATCCCAAAGGGATATCTTAGCAGGGGTAGCTTTAAGTTGTTCTATGAGATCATATTCCTTACCGAGAACTTGTGAAATACGTGGAGCTTGCAGAAGAATTGGTTGAGAAGGAGGAAGTGAAGTTGGGATAACTGGAGGAGGATTAGGTTGCCTATTGTTTCTAGTATTATAAGTATGGGCAACTACATGATAACTCTCTCTAGTCAATTGCTTAGCATACTCATAAGGGCTCTTAGAGGAATAACCTCCTTGCACAGTAATAACAGGTTTCTTAGGAGTGCAAAAAGAATCATTAGCATAACCACCTTGAACCACTAAGATAGGCTTATTTAAAGGTTGAGAATTTTGAGAAGGACAAGCACCTTGGATAGTGAAGAGAGGTTTGTTAGGTGTCTCATTCACATGTATCAAATTGATTGAGGATGGTTTAGAGGAATGAACAAAAGTGTTGGAAGGATTATTGATAGTCTTCTCTTGCACTAAAATTTTATCAATTTTAGGAGAGAGACAAGGGATAGGCATTGATGTTCTAGTAGGAAAAGTAATACTAGGAAAGGTCATATCATCCTCTATCATCAAAGGATCTACATAGGGAATAAACTCTCTAGGAGAAGGATCAACATTACTCTCTAAAGTCTCACTTTGGAGAGGGAGATCTTTGAAAGAGATATTAATCATCTTGCTTTGAACTAGGGTATCCTTATGAGTAGAACCAAGTTGAGGAGAGGGAGATGCTTTATTTTTAGAGGGAGAATAATTGAGATTCAAGGAAGGTGAGAAATTATCAAGGGAGAGAGAATAATCTACACCTTCTTCTAATGGTTCATCCCAAATAGTGAGGTTGTTGAAAGGAATGTTTGAAGTATTGTCAAGTTCGGGAGAGGAGATAACATTGTTTATTAATTCCTCATCCTTAGAAGGGAGAGCATCAATAGATGTGTTAAACTCATCCTCTTTCCTCAAAATATGTTCAATATGATCTTTAGGGGAGAGAGAATTAAGGAAAGTGCTTATTATTTCATCTTCTTTCTCTAAGGGATGCTTATGGGTAAGACAAACTTTAGGAGAAGGGTAAGCATTTATCATTAATTCATCATCTCTAGTGGGAATTTTGTTGGAAAAGGAAATGCCATCACTAGGAAATGTAGGGATCATGTCATCTTCTTGCACAAAAGGATCCTCATGAAGGGAGTGTTTTTTAGGAGGAACATGAACATATTTCTCCAAAGATTCATGCTTAGGAAGGAGATCTTTGAAAGAAGTGTTCATAACCTCTTGTTGCACCAACATGCCCCCATTGGAAGGACCAACTTTAGGAGAAAATAAGTCAATGTCATCAATACCTTTTCACTTAAAGAGGCATCATGTAGGGAAGGTGAAGTAACATTAAGAAAGGTGTTTATGATATCATTCTCTTCCTCTAGAATAGCTAAATAGGAAGGGCACATTTTAGGAGAATTATCAAGATCACTCTTAAAGACTTCATCCTTAGAGCATGGGAGAGTCTCAAAGGGATTGGTAGCAACTCTTTTAGGCACTAAAATGTTGTTATAGATGGGGGGAGGTTCTTTAGAAGAAAGAAAAATTGAAACAAGGGAAGCCAACCCATTATCACATCTATGAAATGAATGCATCATGACAACAATTTTCCTCTTTCAAATGATAACACATGCAAAAATAGAAGAAAATGTCCAATGCAAGCACTTAGAATGTAGATTTAGACAATGAAATTTATGATTCAAATGAGTTCCTAAATCAGATTTGAAATTATTGATCCCAATTAAGCTATCCACAAGTTCAACTTTGAATTGAAAAATTAGGGTTTTAGCAAAAATTTCCTCTAAATTTTTTTGAATCTTGCAAGAAATTGAGACTTGTAAATACAATTTTGAATTTGAAATAGCATAAACACTCAAATTTGAAAACATAAATCAGAATTTAGAGAAGATTGGAGTTCACGTCGGGTTCACCAAAATGTGTGGGAGAAAAAGTGACACTAAGCAAACATGCCCTAATCTCACTTTCAACCACACACTTGTGGAATACGAAAGAGCC
Organism: Cryptomeria japonica; assembly: GCF_030272615.1. Classification (NCBI taxonomy): domain Eukaryota; kingdom Viridiplantae; phylum Streptophyta; class Pinopsida; order Cupressales; family Cupressaceae; genus Cryptomeria; species Cryptomeria japonica. The sequence continues at coordinate 252,642,001 of NC_081415.1, forward strand.
TAGAGGTATCACACAATTGGCTACTTCTTCTTGTGGAAGAGAGAGCCAGGGGCTATCTATTAGGATTTCTATTCCTTTGTTGTAATTGAAAGATGAAATGATGCAAGTTCAATCCCAAACCCCAAAGTGCAAGTATGAACTAATAACAAGATTTGCAGAATTGAACTTAAATAATGGAAAGCTGTAAACACAAGGACAAGACAAGAATGCGAATGCGTACTCGGAGTTAAAATCTGACTGAAAATGTTTGGGACGGGGGCGCGGGCGCCACTGTCCTGATTCTGCCCCTGAAACTGCTCCGAAAACTGTTGTTTTGCAAACTGGAAAGCTGTCAAAAATGCTGAAAACTGCTATCTGTCAGGAGGACCAGGGTGCCCAGCGCCCCTATCCCAGGGACCAGGGCACCCAGCGCCCCTGTCCTGGCAGGACCAGGGCGTCCCACGCCCCTGTCCTAGCTTTTTGGGCTGGAATTTGGTGTGTTGTTCTGTCTCAGTCTGCTTCTTTCGGATCTGCAACTTGCGGCGTCGTCCGAGTCCGAAACCTGCACTTATATCTGAAAAGGTGTTTGGGTGGCTATATAGGGTTTTGCCTTAGTCAAACCCCCGCTTCGGTGATTTCCACCTCCACGAATAGCCAAGTTGTATTGTAAAATGTATTGCGTGTGCAGACCTAGTGTGTGTGCAAGGTCCTTAAATGCAAGAAAGCAAACTAGAGCAACCTAGAAAGTAAACCCTAATTGCTTGTAAATGATAATGTAAATGCTCTAAATCAAGATGCAAAGTGATCTAAAGCATGAATAAAGGATATGTTGAAGCTTATGCAAAGACATGAAAACAACATGAAATCATACCCAACCCTCAAGGGAGGAGTACAAGCCAATCTTCAGTCGGTAATCTCCTATTGTTCTTCAATGTCTTCAAAGCCCTAAATGTATGAATGAAATTGATAAATGCTTGATAGAAGGATGTTGGATGTTGTTGAAGTCTTCAAAGATTTTCTCTTTCGCTGCATATGAAGTTCCTTGAAAGCCAAAAATCGGATCCCTTCAAATGAGGAAAGAGAGCTTTTATGTATGAAACCCTAGGTCGCAAATTCGTATTTTGGCCGACCTAGAGATTGAATATCCCGCCAATTTCTTGGGGTTAAGCTTTATTTTATGATTGGATCGCGCTCCTAAAATTTTGGGAAAAATGTCCGGGACCATGTGCACCGGGCGCCACGGTCCCGACAACTTTTCACCAAATTTTCAGGGCCGTCGGATGTAATGATTTTAGAGAGAATCCCGAAGTTACAGGTGATTTCGAGATGTTTTGACCCCCGAAATCAAGCCCCCAAGTTCAAAATAGGACCTAATTAGGGTTTTTGATTAAATGATGTATTGGAAGAATAAAATGAAAAGGGCACACTTTAATGAAAGGGCCCAACTTTATGATATGGGAGATGATAAAATAGAACCTTAGACCTAATTAATTTAATTAATTAAGTGCTAAAGGGGAAATGCAATGCAAAATGCAAAATGCGCCAAGGCGGATGCTAAACTAGGTGTGAAATTGTACCACCCTAGCAAGTGCGTACAATTTACGACGCTACAAGATGAAAAATGAAGGGATGGCGTCCTCAATTTATAGGAAGAGGAGATGAAAAATGGATGGCTAGGATGGAGCCAAGATGAAGGGCTAGGATTGCTTGTGAGCTCACACAAGGCCCAAGAGAGGGTGTGGAGACCAAGAGATATGCCTTAAAGACATTTCTTGTCTCCACACTCCTCAAGGTACATTGGGGAGACTTCCCAAGGTGCCTTGAGAAGAGAAAAGGATGTGACATTCCTTGAAGAATGGGGAGGAGGAATTTAAAATTCTCCAAAAAGGGATAATCATGGGGATTGGAGGAGTAAGAAGGAATTAAAAATTCCTTGGGAGAGGAGATGCCTAGAGGATTGTGAGATTTTGAAGATCTCACATTCACCTAGGAAAAGAGCATTAAAAGCTAGTGGTTGGATGGAAGGGACAAGGAGTTGACTTCATGGCTAATCATCATGATTAGCCATTAGCAACTCATTAGGAGGGGGATTAGAGGAAATGTTAGGTGGGATTAGGATTTGTAGGAGGATTTGACTAGGAGAGAGAATGAGTGGAGGGAATTAAAAATTAGAAGAATAAGGTTAAGTGAGTTTAGGGAGTTTCTAGAAGAATTTATTAGGTTTAATGATGAATTAAGAAGATGATTTTTAGGAATCATGTAGGTTAACTAATTAATTGAAATTAATTAGCCAAGAGGAAGATTTGTGAGGATTTAATTTTTAGAAGAATAAATAAATGGATTGACTTATTAAATAAATCAGTCACATACCATAGTGACAATATCAATTATATTTAATTAATATTGAGGAGAATTTGAATTAACATAATTAATTAATTAATTATGTGAGGAATTAAAAATAATTAAAAATAATTATTTTTAAGTGTCTACATTTTGCCCCTCTTTGAAGCGAGGTGTGATGATGCATTGATTCAAAGAATAATCTTGTTTTTTGATGATGATATTGATTTGATTGATAAGATCTAGATTCAGTCTGGTTTTAGGAAGGATTCATCCTATATAAAACATGATTGATCACGACGTCTGGTTTCAGGAAGGATTCATCCTGTATAAGACATGATCAGAGCGCAATGTCCGATTTCAGGAAGGATTCATCCTGTATAAGACATGACTGATCACAACGTCTGGTTTCAGGAAGGATTCATCCTGTATAAGACCTGATCAGAGTGTCTGGTTTTAGGAAGGATTCATCCTATATAAGACATGATTGATCACAATGTATGGTTTCAGGAAGGATTCATCCAGTATAAGACATGATCAGAGCACAACGTCTGGTTTTAGGATGGATTCATCCTGTATAAGACATGATTAGAATCAGAATTAATTATGTGAGGAATTGAAAATAATTATTTTGAAGTGTCTACATTTTGGCGATGTGTAGAAGATAGAAGAAGAAAAGGATGCCCCAGCGTAAAGCATGGGAGGTGTATGCCCCCTCGAGAATTTTTTCGAAAAAAGGACAAAAAATTCTTGAAAAAAGAGGAAGAAGAATCAGGGTGGAAGGGATAAATGAGGAAGAAATATGAAGTAGTCGTGAAGAATTTGCAAAGAATAATAGGAGAGGCGAGACCACGGGGGAAGATGGGGGAAATTGAAAACTCCATGGGATTATTGAGTTTAGGATTTGATGGAATGATGGTGAGATTTTGTGCACAACAAATGTGGAGAGCCAACCTAGTTTGATGTTTCCCTGAGTGGCTTGCACCACTGATTATAAAAATCAGGATGCCATGAGAAACCCAGGGCATGGATTGACTTTGTAGACAAACGGGAATTTCTTGCACACAACAATGCAAGTGTTAAGAAACACTAATACAAAGTTGTGGGTTCGTCCAAGGAAACCCTTAAACACACCGATACCTCTTGTACACGAGAAGGTAAGTGTTGATAAACACTAGTACCAGGTCGCCGGTTTATACAAGAGGGATCCAAAACATGCCATACTATGAAATATGCCCTAGTATGCACCTATCATAATGTACCTGGATATGGAAGAACCCAGGTAGTCATAAATAGTGGCAGTCATAGGGCAAAAGATGCAAGTCTATATGAAAAGATCTAACAAAATATAACAAGTCACTTCCTTGTGACCAAATGATACCTCTTGCCAAGAGTAGAAATAGGATGACAGACTAGGTTGCCAGGTGAGGGAAGGAGTCATCCCTAGGGAAAAGTGGGCTTTTGGATTAGGCAAGTGATTCTGTGGTTTTGGAGAGTGACTAGTGGATTTTGGGATTGTTTCTCAAGACTTCTTGAAGTTTACAAACAGGCATAGAAGCTCAGTTTAATGGGACATTTCTTGCTCATGACTAAGGCGAAGACTCATCATCATACAGGCATTTTATTAGGAGGCGGAAGAGAAGGAATGTTGCGAATGAGTGGACTGGATGGTAGATGATTTGTAGTATTGACATGATAGACAGTGGATTTGGTTATTTACCTTGGCGCTTGCACGAAGGTTTTCACCAAAGTACTTATCCATAGTGCCACCAAGTGGTTTTCACTAATGGACAAATTGTTTTTCTTTATTTTTCTGATTTTTTTAATTTTTTTGTGTCATAAGGTGCCTGTTTGCCAGGTTTTCACCAAAGTGACAATTTTTTTAGGATCTTTTTCTCATTTTTTTATTTTTCTTGTTTTTTTTGACAATTTAAGACTTTCTGAGGACTAAGCATAAAATCTTTTGAGGTGCATGATATTCATTGGATCATCCAAAGGATCACCTTCAGGAGTAACCAACTGATAAGCTCCTGATCCATATTTTGTTGTGATTACATATGGTCCAAGCCAGTTAGGCTCGAACTTGCCTTTCTTTTCTCTTTCTTGTAGATTTTTCTGATTCTCCATGAGGACAAGATCACCAACTTGGAATTCTTGGGTTCTGACTTTTTTGTGATAACTCATCTGCAAGCAGTTCTGATATACCCGGAGATGGTTCAAGGCCTTGAGGCACCTTTCATCTAACAATTATAGCTCTTGTAAGTGGGCAATTCTGTATTCTTCCTCTGGTAGGATGTCTTGTAGCGATACCCTTAGAGAGGGGATCTCGATCTCAAGGGGAAGGATGGCTTCAGAGCCAAAGACCAAGGAATAAGGGGTGGCGCCTGTGGGGGTGCGGATGGAGGTGCGATAGGCCCACAATGCAGGATGGAGTTGGAGGTGCCAATCATGGCCCCCTTCATTGACTGTCTTTTTGAGGATTTTTATTAGGGTTTTATTAGAAGCCTCAGCTTGGCCATTGCCTTGGGGGTAATATGGAGTGGAGAATTGTTGTTGGATGTTGAATTTTTGGCAAAGTTCTTAAACATCCTGGTTTTTAAATTGTTTGCCATTATCTGTGATAATAACTTTTGGGATGCCATACGGGTAGATTAGATAGTTTAGGATGAATTTGGATATTTGCTTGCCCGTGCTGAGAGTAAGAGGGATAGCCTCTACCCACTTGGTGAAGTATTCGATGGCGGTTATAATGAACTTATGTCTGTTGGAGGATGAAGGGTGGATTTTCCCAATGAGATCGAGCCCCCATTGTGAGAAGGGCCAGGGTGTAATAAATGGCTGCAATTCTTGTGACAGTGCATGAATCTTGTCACCATGTTGCTCGCAAGGGATGCATTTCTTGACATAGTTGTATGCATCTTCTTCCATTTTAGGCCAATAGTATCCTATTCTCAAAATTTTTTTAGCCAATGTAAGCCCACTTGAGTGTGCCCCATAGATACCTTCATGTACTTCACGTAATGCCCATTATACCTCTTGTTTATCTAAGCACCTTAGGAGGGAACCATCGAAATGCCTTCTGAATAGAGTGTCTCCCAGGATGGTGTAATGAGCACATCGGCGGATGAAGGTTTGTTGTTGGGTTTTTGTGAGATGTGGGGGAATGGTGTTTTCTTGAGGAAAGCGAAGGTTCCTTGGTACCAAGGGGACTTAGGACCAACAAGAACATACACCATTTGAAACTCTGGTAGGTCATATGTCGGTATAAACAATTGCTCAACCAAGAACTCACATTTCTGACTGTGTGTTGGCATTTAAAGGAGGGAGCCAATGGTGGCCATTGCATCTGCAGCCCTATTGTTTGTTCGTGGGATTTGATTAAATGTGATTGTTGTGAAATGTTGCTTAAGATCTTCAACCATGGTACGGTAAGGAAGGAGTTTATCATCTTTTTTCTGGTACTCATCATTGACTTGTTTTATAACGAGCTGAGAATCACCATAAACTTGTAACACTTTTATTTTCCAGTGGATAGCCAGACATAAACCTGTGATGAGTGCCTCTTATTTTTCTATGTTATTGGTACATGAAAATGCTATTTTGTATGATTTGGGGATGCCACCTCCTTGAGGTGTAACCAATAATATTCCTGCCCCCGATCCATTTGAGAGCAAGAGCCATCAAAGTATTATTGCCATGTGGAGGATGTGGAAATAGTCATAATGAACTCATTTGGTAATTCTATGAGAATAGGATGGTCACCTGGAAGTGGAGCTTCAACCAACTGATCTGCAATGACTTGTCCCTTGATTGCCTTTCTGTCCACATATTCGATGTCAAACTCACTTAGGAGCATGACCCATTTAGCGGTTCTGCTAGTGAGAGCAACTTTTGACAAGAGATATTTAAGCGAGTCTATCTTGGTAATCAACTTTATTTTGTTGTTACATATAGTGTCAGTTTTTGTGTGCTAAATACTAATGCCAAACATGCTCTTTCAATGGGGGTGTAATTGAGTTCATATCCTACCAATGTCTGATTGATGTAGTAAATGGTGTGTTCCTTCCCTTGATCATCTGTTTGTGCCAGTAATGCCCCCAATGCCACTGTAGTAGCACATATGTACAAAATGAGGGGTTTTCCAAGGGTAGGTGGCATCAAAACTAGAGGTGATGCTAGATATTCTTTTAATTTCTCAAAGGCCTTTTGACATAAGCAATCCCATTTGAATTTTGTGTCTTTGCATAGGAAGTGTGCAAATGGATGGCACTTATCTACTAGTTGTCAAATGAAACACCTAACAGACTGGAGTTTTCCCTGGAGACTGCGTAGTTGTCTTAGAGTTTTTGGTGGAGGCATTTCCATAATAGCTTTTACCTTTGCGGGAAACAATGAATCCTAGTAGTTTTTGCGATGTGACTCCAAACACACACTTTTTTGGATTTAGCCGTAGTTTGTATTTTTCTAATCTTTCAAATATCTGCTTTAGAATGTAGATGTGTTCTTGTCTTGTCCTAGATTTACCTAGTAGATCATCCACATAGTTCTCCATAATTTTGTGTAAGAGGTCATGAAAAATTGTTGTCATTGCACGTTGATATGTATCTCCAACATTTTTAAGGCCAAAAAGGAATGCCCGGTAACAAAAAGTACCCCATGGTGTTGTGAATGCAGTTTTATGTTGATCCTCATCTGCTATCCTGATTTGGTTGTATCCGAAAAACCCATCCATTAGCGATAGCATTTCATGTCCTACTGTAAGGTCCACAATCATGTCTATATTGGGGAGTGGGAAATCATCTTTAGGACAAGCTCTCTTTAGATCTCAAAAATTTGTGCAGATGCGGATGCCCCCAGTAGGTTTGCCGATAGGTACAATGTTGGAGACCCATTCAGTGTAATCTACTGGTTTGATAAACTCTGTGTCTAACATCTTTTGGAGTTCTGCCTTGACTAGGAGTGCAATATGTGGGTTCATTTTGTGTAGTTTTTGTTTTATAGGTTTTGCATATGGGCGGACAACAAGATTGTGAACCACCAAGGCAGGATCCAACCCTGACATATCGGCATAGGACCATGCAAAATTAATTTTTACCTCTGTAAGGAATTTGATGAAATTTTGTTTCTCCTTTTTTGTGAGGGATTTGGCAATGAGCACATTTTTTGGAATGACTTCGGTGCCCATGTTGATGCTGTCTGTTTCTTCTATCAACAAATTTTATTTGTCTCGAGGAAGGTAACCAATGGTAGGGAGGTCAAATCCCTCATCGTCAAGTGCCTTTTCCAAGTTTTCACTTTCGGATATGCCCTTTGTTTTTATTTTTTGTTCATCCAAAGGTGCCTCAGGGAGGTTTTCACCTAGGGAATCATGTCTTTTCCTTTTATTATCTTTTTTGTGGCTAAGGGCATTGACCTGACTACCAAAGTATCCCTTTTCATGTAGTTGAATACCCTCAATTTTGTTACAATCTTCCAGGTTTCGCACCGTCAGGAGAGCAATGAGAGCATTATCGTTGACGCAGACATCTAAAGTGGGTTCGTCTCATTGGCCCCAGTCAATGAGTTTAGGATGGACAAGATGTAGCTCGTGTGAAGTGGGAGGGGTTACAGGGGTGATGGTATTTATGTAAGTGTTAAAGAAGATATCTTTCTCGTATTAATAAGGCATTTCGTGGAATTCCTCTTCGTCAGCGCTTTTGATATCCGAAGAAGGACTAGAAGGGGTACCAGCGATAGTAATCTTAGGCACCGGGGTGCACCCCAAGCCTTTGTTGTATCTGTAGGAGATAGGATTTATGGGTGCTTTTCTTCCTTTCTCCTCTGGTCCCAGGCCATGTCCTTTGTAACCCATTCTTTAAACCATGGTAGATGCTTTTGGGTACATGTTTTTGGATATTTTTGCTTGATCATCGTCCTCTTCCCGGTACAACCAGAAAGAGACATCTGCTTCAAGGCTCTCCTCATTAAGTGGGCCCCATCGCTAGAAGGTGGTATTTTGGCAGTGCATGATTGGTTTTGGGTCCTTTTTGAGCTCTTTTGGTTTGCCAAATGACTTAGGAGAGAGAGGGAGGTTGCCTATTAATAAGACGTCCTCCAATTTGTATTCTCCAGAGCCATTGTCCAAGATATTGATTTAATTATCTGGTAGGGATGAAGTGGAGGCAACATTTGATGTGTCAGATGGAGGCGTTGGCGAGGGTATATTTAGTGGGCAATGATATGGATTCTTCCCTTCTAATAGTTTGCAATATTGAAAAGTTTGGGGATCACCTTTGATAGTGATTTCTCTTCCATTATAGGGGAATTTGATGCATTGCTGATAAGTGGAGGGTACGGCCTGCAAGGAATGAATCCATGACCGCCCGAGGAGAATGTTGTAGGGGAGATCAAGATCTAGTACTTGGCAAGGGGTTTCAATTGTAATGGGGCCCACTTGAAGAGGTAATGTGATCATGCCCTTTGAAATTCTTTTCGCATCATCATATGCCTTTATTGTGATCCAACCTGATGTGTCTATTAGATCCTTAGAAAGTCCCAATTGTTTTATTAATTTATATGTATACAGATTAAGCCCAGATCCACTGTCTATCAGGATATGTTTGACCTTATGCTTGTGGATAAGAGCTTCGATGTGCAAAGGTTTGTTATGGTCTTCATCTGCGGGAGCATCTTTGGAGGTAAATACAAGGTGTTGCTGGGCAGCAAGGTTTCCAATGAGGGCTTAGAATTGGGTGGCGTTGATGTTATCAGGAACGCATGATTCGAGAAAGGCTTGTTCTAAAATTTCCTTATGGACCGGGGAAGTCTTGAGAAGTCCCAAAATGGAGATCTGTGCGGGGGTTTTCCCAAGTTGGTCAAGGAGGTCATATCGGCAGGTGGAAGACATGGGCGGGGGGTTTGGTGGGGGAGGGACTCCTCGGATGCTGACTTTACCTCAACACGTAGTTACATTGCAGTCATTCTGGAAATAGGAGGTGGAAGGTGTGGTGCCTTGAATGAATATCCTAGCAGGATTTGGTCTGCTTTGAGAAGAAGGAGGATTAACTCCTTGGATGGTTATGACATTGACATGAGTGTCTGCAGGTTCAATGCGACCTACTAAAAAATCAAATCCGGTTATGTGATTAGCGTAGTCATAACCCATTGCGTTAGATGATGAGCCTTTTCCTTTATCATGCTTTGAGAATGGTTCCTGGTACATTTTAAGTTTGTCATTGTTATTACCAGGTTTTGCGTTCGCTACTTCAATCTCACCCCTATCAATGAGATCTTGTATGTAGATTTTGAGCTTCATACACTTTCGTGTATCATGTCCCTTGATACAGGTCTTGAAAGTTCAGGTACCAAGTTCTTTTGAAATAGTTCAATTTGATGTTGTTCTGGCATGTCCCACTAGAATTTCTTGATAAGATGTCACCATCTTTGTAGAAAATTGGCGAAGGTTTCTCCTGGCCTTTGTTTTGTATTGCATAGGTCCATCATAGAAACATCATTAACCATGTTGTAAGCATAGTGGGCCACAAATTTTTCTGCCAAGTCTAGAAAGGAGACAATGGAACCTTGTGGTAGAGATAAGAACCATGCCAGGGCGTCTCTTGTGAGACTCTTGGGAAAGAGTCTGCGAAGATAAAAGGTCACTATAGGAGACTTCTTGGCATAAGATGTGGAATTCTTGGACATGGTCGCGGGGGTCTCCTTTTCCTTCATACTTGTTGAATTTGGGGATCTCAAATCCCAGGGGGTAGGGTGCAATTGATATGGACGGGTCGTAAGGACAAGGGCAAAACTCTTTGAATGAGTAAGTTTTTCTTTTATTAGTCCTTTGTTTCATGTGCTTGATGCTATTTTTCATGTCTTGAATTTCCTTGATGAGGTCTTGTTGTGGACTTTGATAATGATGAATTGTATTTGCCCCAAGAATTGGATGAGCCAAAGAAGGTGCACCACCACCAATATATTGATATGATGAAGAGATGGGAATGTGGGATGTGAAGACATATGCCGCAGGGATTTGTGTGATAGTTGGTTGTGGCCTGCAAACTGTTGTGACGAGATTGAGCACGACCCGGATAAAATTTGTGACATTGTTGGTGGGAAGGGAAGTTTGTGGAATAGAAATATGTGGTTGAATGGAAGGAGATGGTATAGAAGTGTGTTGGAGAATGGATGAGATTGGATTTGATAGTGGTATAGATGGTAAGGAGGAAGAAGGTGGGATGGAGACTACGGTGGGAGGTGCCATGGATGACATTGATTGAGCTTGGATGATTGATGGGGCTGCAATTGATTGAGTGTGAATAATAGGTGCAACACTTTGTGAGGGAACAAGGTCTCCTTGTGGTTGTTGGCCGAGAGCGGATCTATTAAATTTAGGCAGAAGTTGAGCCCCATTTTCAAGGAGAGTTTTTGGAAGTGCAGTAGGATTGTGTTGAATAAACTTTTCCATCATCTCTTGGTTATAAGAATCCACTAGGAAAGTTTGCACTTTCGGAGAGAGTTCATCTTGGCTAACCATATTAGGATTTTGGCTTTGATCTTGATTGCTAGGTTGCCCACTTTGTGTAGGATCTTGTGTGGGATCTTCGTATAAGACACTAATGTCTAACATGCCATATTGGTGTGCAACCATCTTTTTCTTTTGGGATCGAGTTGTGACAATACACGAATAACCTTAGAAATGTTTGGAGAAGGAAATTTGTGATGAAAGGACTTAGCAAGATATTTGTGGAATCTTGGATTTTGTCTTTGATGACAAGGGATTTTGTTGATTGGTGGGGTTCTTGGATTAGAGCCCAGATTTGATTAAGATTTGACACCTTAGTCCTTGGATGAGGATTTTAGGTGGTGGATGCAAGCACAAGTAAGGCGATGGCCAAGTTGTGTAGAATTTAGAACTTGGATTGATGACTAAAAAAAAGCCTCTCTTATACCAAGGGTTGACTAATGACCCTAAGAAAAGTAAAGATGTGAGTTAAGAGTCTTGATTGACTCAAAAGGATTAGGCAAAAGGTATTTGGAGAGGATTCCCCTTCAAGCATGAGAGCCAATTGATCAATGATGAGGTCTAAATGGAATTTCACAAGGCATGTGACCTTAACGTGAGGTTAATTTGAATTAGAGGATGATTGGATTTGGATAATTGATTTGATAACAGTGGGAGATTTATTTGATGTGCTATGTCCTTAGGAAATTTGAGGATGATTGATGGAGGAGGTATGATAGTGATGGCTTAGAAGAAACTTGATGACTAGGTTGTCTTTGGCATGAACATGACTTTAATGGTGGATTGATTCGAATGGCAAGTTGTATGAAGGGGTACGACCACCCTGATTTGGACGATATTAGGTGTTTCAAAGGACAAACTTGAGTGTTGATGGAGAGGATGAACTCTTAGCTTCTCTCTTGGGCTTATGAAACATGGGACGGACGAAGTTTTGACGCAATTTGAGACTTTGTGTGGGTAATGACTTGGACAATTGTTTGTGTCTTGACAAGTGTTTTTGCAAAGTGTTTGGGGATAGTGACGTGTTTTTAGTCTTCTCTTGGCAAGTATGTATCAAACAAAGAAAACACAATGATCAAATGCATATTATCTCAAAGACACTCATGCTCATATACAACATTCTTAAGGTTGGCAAGGACAATAGTCATTGGATCCCAATTGGTTTCCCAACTATGCTTACCTAGAACAGACACTTAGATGCTTGACCCCACTGGCTCCCCTCCACGACACTCACTTCTCGGGGCAGCCAAGCATCAATTCCCATGAAAAATCCTCATGGCGAACTTTGTGTCTCTACTAAGGGCCGTAAAAATATGGGCAGCTTCGGAGGTCCGACCTCCTGCACCAATGACTAGAAGGTTTTTGATCACTACAAACAAGGTGTTTAGTAAATCTTCCCATTAGGAGCTATCCTTCGAAGTTGCGCAAGCACAATTGAGGCCTATAGCCCTGTAAAGCGGAAAAATCGCGATCGAACCCTAGTTGCTCTCCCCTCTTCCAACTCCAAGGAGAGAGAAGGGAGGTTCGCTAGGATTCGATGGTTTTCACTTAGGGGGGAGACTTTACATTCAAAAGAGGGGTTGAAACCCACAAGATCCAATCCCATGCAATGCAAGATTGGATGCTAAATGAGTTTCAAGGGTTAAGACAGCAAGGCTACCCTCTTTTGTAAAGAATGTGCATAGGAGAATTAAGCTAGGAATGCATAGAAAGTGAAAAAGATTCGCTTATAAACTGAGATAGGAATACAGTATGAAGCTGTGGACCTGGAATTAGCAATAAAATGTCGATACGGTGCTGTCCTGCAAATTTGAGCAAAAGTTGTCGGGACGATGGCGCCCAGCGCCACGGTCCTCCGAAAAATCCGCGAAACGAAGGGGGATCTGTTCGTCTCTGCACAAGGATTCCAGATCTTCAATCTCAGCCGCGTACCTACAACCTACACACAGAAAAGCGAAGACGAATGGGGGGTTAGGGATTAGGGGTTTGCCTTTAGGTCAAACCCCAGTTTTGGAATTAACCAAGAAATGAGCAAGAGCTGTAAATGTAAATGACTGTAAAAAAAGTACTAATACCTTGTTCTAAGGATGTTTGTATCCTTATGTGCGAAGGTTTAGATGTTGTATGTTGTATGTTGTAGTAGTATGTGATCTCCTCTTCAATGGTTGAATCCTTGTCTTGAATGCAACACTTAGCCTTGAATGGAGACTTGGAATGAATGCTTGAATGCTTGAATGCTTGAGTATAGTTTCCACGCCTTTTTCATCATCTATGTGTTATATCCAAATGAGAGAGAAAAATGTAGTTTATATACTTGTCAATTAGGGCTGATAGACTGATTTTCCCAACCTTAGGCCGACCAGGAAAGTTAATTTCCAAATTGCAAACAAAAAGACCCGAGACCCCTTAGGAGACCGGGCCCAAAATAGGACCCAGGGACGAGGGCGCTGGGCGCCCTGGTCCTGAGGGACTAGGGTGCTGGGCGCTCTGGTCCCACCTCCCGGGACAACAGGGTGCAAGGAGGTTCAGGCCAGGGTACTTGAAAAATGCAGTTTTTGGTGTCGTGAGCAAGCTTCGGGGTCTCCATTCAGGTTGCGTGTTGCGTCGCCATCGTGAAGACCGAAATGCAGTCGAAATTGCAAGTGTCACAATTTTAGGACGCTACATTTAGCCCCCACTTTAGCGGGAGTATGTATGCTCATACTTCCGGTAAAGTACAAGGAAACAACATTGAAAAACTTTCACCACGTCAAGGAGGCAAGACACACCAAGCCCCCAGTGGACTAAGGATCTTACGACTTCGATTGACAAAGTAAAAGGGAAGATCACGAAGGAGAACCATGACTGTCAGTAGTAAGGTTCCCTCACTATGAGTCATGCAAGAAAGATATCAAGAATTTTCAAGGCAAAGCTAAATTTGCTAAGAAATTCTCAAGTATCTTGAAAAGATATGAACGGGATGTATGCCCCCTACGTTAAAGCGATCACACACGCCTCACCGGGGGTGATTGTTTTAACGTAGTGATACACATAAGAATGAGAAAGGAAAGGAGCACGTTATCACAAGGATTTAGCCCCCAAGTGTGAGATAAGCCCAAGGATAATAGACACAAAACACAAAGCACGAGGTGACTTCGCTTTCCTTGGGGTCAGTATGCTGTATGATAAGTCATTTATATATCATATGTATGTATGCATAATTGTTCTTGATTCTGCAATCAAGGAAGGTCACCTAGAAGAAGGGAACACATGTGTCTTTTGAGTCAACATGAGAGAGATCGAGAGATCTCAATGCTTTGCATCGTCCTCAAGTAGACAACACTAAGGACAACAAATAGAAGAATGAGAATAACATATAGAAGAAGTAACACAAGAGAGGAGGAGAGAATCTGCTATGCTAATGTAACTAGTCTAGCACGTCATCTACCCCCCGATCTTGCTGATCAATGTTTCGGGAAGGCAGGGAACACGCTAGAGGAGGAACATTCAACACAGCAGATGGAGCTATCACAAGATCCAAACAAGGGCTATGTTCATGTTCCGAGCCACATTGTTCTTGTCTAGGAGCTAGGATAAGTGCTTTAGAAAATTCATTAGATAAATGGTTATCAATATCAACAAGTTCATATTCACTATCAGAAGCAAGAGAAGTAATATTTTCATCATGAATAACATTTTCATCTATATCATCATCAAGATTTATAAAAATAGGATCTTTAACTCGCACAAGATCAAGACCATCATGCATCTTATGTTTAGGAGATTTAGGCTCAATGTCCGGCTGAGGAGAAAATGGAATAATGCTCGTTGAAGGTGTTTTTGGAGATGGCAAAGTTTGAGAAGCAGTTGCTTGAGCTCTAAGATGACGCTTTCATCGGCGTTCACGTGCAGAACGATTTCGTCTAGTCTTAGTAGGAAGTGAAGAAGATTGAGGAGGAGGAATGTTCTCATCCCTATCACTTGGGTGTTTAGGTTGTGGTCTCTTAGGCTGAATAATAGGAGAAGAAGAAGGTCTCTTCTCTCTATAAAAGGAAGGAGGAGGAACTGCTCCATATAAAGGAGGAATTTTTGGTTTAGGAAGGAGACCAAGTCCATCATGACGAGGAGGAATAGGTCTACTTTTAGGAAGTTTATTAGATATAGACATAGTCACATCCATAGGGATGGGTTGGGAATCTTCTTGAGGAAAGACATTAGTTTTATCTTTCAAAGGAAGAACTTCCTTCTCAAGAATGATAGGAATGTCAAGTTTAGGTGTTCTAGGTTCACTTAAAGATAGGATCATATCTGTTTTCCACTTTTGATAAGATTTGAAAAGATGATCACTTCGCGGAGGAAGGGATTGGAATTGTTTAGGCCAAAAGTAATCAAGAGGAACACTAGAGGTTCTTTCAGCTGGTTTAAAGAGGCTATGATTGACAGTAACAACTTCACCATGATGGGGAAATTTCAAACGCTTATGAATAGGAGAAGCAATAGCTTTCATGGAAGATAGCCAAGGATAGCCAAGCTTCACATGAAATTGTTCGGAAGATGGAATAATAGCAAAGTTCAAATCAAGGGATTTGTTATAGACCTTAATAGGCAATGTAATAGAACCAATTGTAGGAGAAGAAAATGCATCAAATAGTTTCACAATCACATCTGTTTTGTCATAAATCACTTGATTCAATTGCAAAGTAAAAAGAAATTCTTCAGTAATAACATTAACCATGCATGAAGGATCAATAAGCACTCCACGGCAAGGTGTATTCTTGACTTTTGCAACTATGTATAAAGGACCATCAGGTGCCCTAATGGTTTCACTGGAATCAAATGTGATGGAAGGTTCTTTAGGGTTTTCTTGCTGCTCTACAAAGTTAATCACATTTGGAGTCATAGACACAAGACCATCAGATGAAAGAGAGGAATCATTAGTCTCAATCGCATTAGAGGTATGAGAAGGTAATGGATCAGTGAAAATCTGAAGATTTTGATTAGGAGGAGCTACAGATGTATTGCCTTTATCATTCACTCCAGAAACAGAGATAGTATTATTATCAATCAAATCTTGAATTTTACCCTTTAAAGAAAAACATTTTTCAGTATCATGCCCAGGCTGACGATGAAATTGACAAAAGGCTTTGTTATCAAAATAAGGTGAAGTAATCTTTGCAGGATCAATTTGTCTTATAGGAGGAAGAGTAAGCACATTTTGTTCCAATAATTTATTCATAATACTATGCAATGATTCATTCAAAGGAGTATACTTTCTTTCTTTCTTGAAAAATTTAGAAATAGGAGGCACACCTGATGCTGCATTCACATTGTTGTTGATGATGTTTTCATTGAATTTGATGGAGTCTCTGTTCGGTTTAAACTTCCCAAATGGTTGTTGACTGCTATCACCCTTATCACTCGGAGCCATAGGATGTGATTGTTCCATTTGACTCACAGTCAGTTGATAATTGTGAAGAGTGGCACACAACTGTTGGAAAGAAGTAAACTTAGAAAACAGAAGTTTGTCTCGAATATCTTTTTGTAAATTAGAAATAAAGATTCTTTGAATATCATTGTCAGGCACTGGAAAAGAAATTTGAGCATACAAATGCTTATATCTACCAATGAAATCAGTCACTTTTTCTTTAACACCTTGTTTACAATGCATTAAATCAATCAAAGTAACTTTAGGACTTATATTGTTTTGAAATTGTTGAATGAAAGCATTTGCAAGTTGTTCGAAAGAAGTAATAGAATAAGAAGGCAACGAGCAATACCATTGTAGGGCTTTGTCTCTTAATGTTCTAGTGAACAGTTTTGGAAGCAACCTTGGGTCATAAGCAAAATCAGTATAAATTGTTTGAAAAGTCTTAACATGTGTTAGAGGATCACCTTTACCATTACAAAGTTCCAAATGTGGAATTTCAACATGTTTAGGAGGGATAGCTCGAACAATGTCAAGAGAAAGTGGGCTCGCAACATCAAATGTGGGCACACTAAACTTAGATTGATTCATAGAGGCAATTTGTTGCTGTAAAGAAGAGACAGTTTGTGCCAGATTGTTAATGGTCGCTTCAGTCGAAGGGTTCATATTAGATGTGTTAGATTGAGATGGAGGTGTTATGTTATTGAAAGAAGGTAAAGAGTAAGGTGGTGGGACCCTATGATAATTAGTCATAGGAGATGATTGGACAGGAGGAACACTACAAGGAGGAATGGAATGATTAAATGAATTGCCCCCTTGCGTCATGTTCATTTGTGAAGATGTAATAGGAACACTCATTGAAGGAGTGAATGAAGAAGTCGGATTGAATGAAGGAAGAGGGTTAATTGAAAAGGAAGGATTGCCCCCATGACTAGTGATTACAGGAGGAATGTCTTGTGTAGAAGTAGCCATTATGTTTGATGTAAAGGTAGGTATGCTAGCAATAGAAGTCATCAAAGGAATAGAATGATTGACTTGTGTAGGAGGTTGTGTATAACCTAAAGTTTTGGCACAACTCTTCATAGGCATCACATTCGAATTCACAATGTGTGAAATACCACGCAAAATATCAATTCCATTCTTATCACTTTGAAGCATACGTTTTAGACCCTTAATTAAAGGAAGAGCTTGACTATCAGGGTATTCTTGAGACATCCATTGTCGAAAATCGTCAAATTGGTTATCCAATTTTGAAAGTTGTTCTTCAGAAACCTCATGGAGAGCTTCTTCATCATTAGGAGGATTAGAGGAATTATCCATGTCCTCGTTAAAAAGGTTATTCAAATTAGGTTCCATCTCCTCAGTAGTTAAACCTTGGAAAGACTTAATTGTATGGCTTCGTCTAATGGAAATAGTGTAAGTAGGACTTATTGTTGTAAAACTCATGCACTAGAGAGGGAGAAAAAATTTTGATTTTAGAGGTAGCAATTTTCAGTAAAATCAGCCAATCTTCTGGATTTAAGCTGTTAAATGCAATCACGACAGTCTCCCGAAATTTCGGAAAAAATGTCCGGGATCGTGGCGCTCGGAGTGCAACACGGTCCTTGCAACTTTTTTCGAAATTTGCAGGGATGAAAGGTATGATGATTTTAGAGCTAATCTGAAAAAATTGAGTGATTTTACGATCTGTAGATAGGCCAAATTAAAGTTGCAATCTCAAAATTGAACCCTACCCAGATTGTCAAAAAATGCAAAATTTGAATTTTGAAAAAGAGAGGGAAACTGAAATTTTGAATTTTATGATTTTAGAGGGAATGTCAAGAGTAATGCAAATTTTGAAATTCAAAAAATTGACTCAATTTCACGCAAAATTCAATTTTGAAAGCGGAAATCAAAGTTGTTGTAATTAAGCACTTAATTTCAAAAGTCACAAAATGTAAGAACTTGAATAAAGCACTAAAATTTTTAATGAATGTTAACGCACTTTTCAGATTTAGGACAGTAAGAACACAATTTTGACACAAAATTTCAGTTTCAATGATTTTTGAATGTTTAAAAGCCTTAATCCAAGCAATTACAAGACCAACTTTGACTGTAATTTTGAAGGTGTTAAAATTGATAAAATTAGCCAAAATTCTGGTTTTTAGCAGAAAAATACAGTGAGATCTTGCTCCCGAAATTTCGGAAAAAAATGTCGGGGACGATGGCGCTCGGCGCCACGGTCCTCGCAACTTTTTTCCAAATTTTCAGGGATGAAAGATATTGTGATTTTATTGTGGAATCCAAAGTTACAGCTGATTTGGAGATGTTTTGATCAGTGAAATTGTCGGACAAAGGTTGAATCAAGAGGGTTTCAAAAATTAGGGTTTTGACACTTAACCACTTAATTTTCAAAATTAAAACATAGATATGAATTGATAATTTGTAATAGAAGGATAGATCTGAAACAAGCATTAACAATTAAAAATTTCACAAGTTTAATTACTAAAAAGAAATTTTAGGGTTTTTATGCAATCACCTCTAAAATTTTGCAAAAGATCAAACATGGAAATGTAATCAATTTTTTCAGATCTAAGCATGAAAAATCAGAAAGGATGTTCACGTCGGGTTCACCAAAATGTAAAGCGGAAAAATCGCGATCGAACCCTAGTTGCTCTCCCCTCTTCCAACTCCAAGGAGAGAGAAGGGAGGTTCGCTAGGATTCGATGGTTTTCACTTAGGGGGGAGACTTTACATTCAAAAGAGGGGTTGAAACCCACAAGATCCAATCCCACGCAATGCAAGATTGGATGCTAAATGAGTTTCAAGGGTTAAGACAGCAAGGCTACCCTCTTTTGTAAAGAATGTGCATAGGAGAATTAAGCTAGGAATGCATAGAAAGTGACAAAGATTCGCTTATAAACTGAGATAGGAATACAGTATGAAGCTGCGGACCTGGAATTAGTAGTAAAATGTCGATACGGCGCTGTCCTGCAAATTTGAGCAAAAGTTGTCGGGACGATGGCGCCCGACGCCACGGTCCTCCGAAAAATCCGCGAAACGAAGGGGGATCTGTTCGTCTCTGCACAAGGATTCCAGATCTTCAATCTCAGCTGCGTACCTGCAACCTACACACAGAAAAGTGAAGATGAATGGGGGGTTAGGGATTAGGGGTTTGCCTTTAGGTCAAACCCCAGTTTTGGAATTAACCAAGAAATGAGCAAGAGCTGTAAATGTAAATGACTGTAAAACAAGTACTAATACCTTGTTCTAAGGATGTTTGTATCCTTATGTACGAAGGTTTAGATGTTGTATGTTGTATGTTGTAGTAGTATGTGATCTCCTCTTCAATGGTTGAATCCTTGTCTTGAATGCAACACTTAGCCTTGAATGGAGACTTGGAATGAATGCTTGAATGCTTGAATGCTTGAGTATAGTTTCCACGCCTTTTTCATCATCTATGTGTTATATCCAAATGAGAGAGAAAAATGTAGTTTATATACTTGTCAATTAGGGCTGATAGACTGATTTTCCCGACCTTAGGCCGACCAGGAAAGTTAATTTCCAAATTGCAAACAAAAAGACCCGAGACCCCTTAGGAGACCAGGCCCAAAATAGGACCCAGGGACGAGGGCACTGGGTGCCATGGTCCTGGGGACCAGGGTGCTGGGCGCCCTGGTCCTGAGGGACTAGGCCGCTGGGCGCCCTGGTCCTGAGGGACTAGGGCGCTGGGCGCTCTGGTCCCACCTCCCAGGACAGCAGGGTGCAGGGAGGTTCAGGCTAGGGTACTTGAAAAATGCAGTTTTTGGTGTCGTGAGCAAGCTTCGGGGTCTCCATTCAGGTTGCGTGTTGCGTCGCCATCGTGAAGACCGAAATGCAGTCGAAATTGCAAGTGTCAGAATTTTAGGACGCTACAAGCCCAATGAAGCACCAAGAACTTAGTAGTCACGCAAACGTGATTGAGATATCTAGGATCCTACTAAGCACCCAATGTGAGAGTGAACTCTCATATAGCCCCAACCATTGACCCTTTCATAGTCAATGGCCTATTTATTATAGTGAGTTGGGAACCCCAAGTCCAGGTGTACTCACTTGGGTCATTCCCCTCTTACCTTCTTAAAGAGCAAGTTGGGAGGGCAGGCCCGCTAGAGGTAAACACACAATCAAACAAGAAAAGGTTGGAGGGTCTGGATTTCTGATCGTCTAGTAAGACGAGAGCATACTCTCCTACCTTTACGCTTTTCTTAAAGACACATAAGACAATGGTTCATTCCATTTTAATTAACATCTAGGTGCCTAACTTAAATAAATGCACAATGTTTGGTCAGATTTCTTAGGCAACCTACAAAACAACTTGATTAGTAGTTTGAAAAATGGTGTCTTCAACAAGCGTCTTGCAAAAGACAACAAAATGACAAAAATATTAGTTTTTTTGATTTTTTGGGAATAAGTAGAAAAACATGAATAAAAACTTTTTTACTAATGACAAATGTGGATTTGTAGGAAAATTTGATGGGTAAATGGGGTTTGACTAGGTTTTTGCTACTTTCCAAGGGATAAGCAAGCAAAAAATGGGGATTTTGGAGGAGAGATGAAGGAATGGAAAAATTTGTCCAAGAGGGACAAAGAAGCAAAAGTTGCAGATGGACAATATGCGAAAATTTGGAGGTGATTGGATAAAAGGGGAAGGAGTTATGACAAACCCTAAAAATAGAGGAATGTGGGATTTTGGGCTTCAAAAAGTGGATTTTGGGATAAGGCCCCCCAGGAAGGAAATGTGCAAAATGGCAATGCGGGGGATCTGGTGAAGTTTGGAGGAAAATGAAGTGAAGATAAAACAGATATGACAAAAAAATAGAATAAATTAAAAGAATGTAAACAGACAACAGAAACAGAACAAATGTAGTCCCACTGATTAGCAGGCGGTCGGATTAATGCTGCATAACTAAAGAAAAATGAAAATTAGTCCTAACTGCACTGCACAAACAACGGATAACAGAGAAAGTAACAGAGTAGATAACAGAGAAAATAACAGAGCAGAAAAGTGCCAAAGGTCTGGATTTCTGATTGTCTAGATAGACAAGAGCATACTCTCCTAGTTTCACACTTTCCACAAACACCAAAGACAATGATTCATTTATCCTCCTAATTAAGCCTAAGTGCCTAAAAATGAAAAACACACGGTTTAATCAAATCTCCAAGGCAACCTGCAACCTGCAACACCATTTGGTTAATCGAATAATTCCTGCGGTTAGACAGATTATTAAAAAAAAACAAAGCAAATAACAAGTATTCAAATTTTTACAAAAACAGAAACAGAAACAGAAATAGAAAAGAAACGGAAATAGAAAAGAAACAGAAAAGAAACAGAAGATAGATAGAAAAAGAGGAATGAGGAGGAGATGGGAGAATGCGCCAAAGATTTTTTCTTTTTTTCTTTTTCTGTAGTCGCGCTATTTCGGAACCTGTGTCTCACAACTCACAAAAACATTAGTTCTTAGGGATGTGGGTCCCACCAGGCGTGCCAAAATGAAGAAGGGAAAACAGAGTAGAAGAGAAAATGATCAAAGCATAATGAAATAAACATGTAAAAATGCTAAAATATCATGAAGAGACCATTTCACCTTGCTATTTTACCTTCTCCTTCGGATTGAGCTTGATGAAGTGAAGGTGCCCCTTAGTGATGCTCCACTTGATGTGCTCCTTTTGCTTGCTTGATGTGGATGGCTCTCCAATGTTGTGCACAAATGAGATGGATCTTGGAGGATGATGGAGATGAGATGATTAAGTGTGGATGTAGGATGATTTTGACATGATAAGGATGCTAAAATGATTTTTCTAGGCTCAAAAGGACAACATAAGATTACTAAACTTGGAGATGAAAAATGAAGGGATGACATCCTCAATTTATAGGAAGAGGAGAGGAAAAATGGATGGCTAGGATGGAGCCAAGATGAAGGGCTAGGATTGCTTGTGAGCTCACACAAGGCCCAAGAGAGGGTGTGGAGACCAAGAGATATGCCTTAAAGACATTTCTTGTCTCCACACTCTTCAAGGTACATTGGGGAGACTTCCCAAGGTGCCTTGAGAAGAGCAAAGGATGTGACATTCCTTGAAGAATGGAAAGGAGGATTTTAAAATTCTCCAAAAAGGGATAATCATGGGGATTGGAGGAATAAGAAGGAATTAAAAATTCCTTGGGAGAGGAGATGCCTAGAGGATTGTGAGATTTTGAAGATCTCACATTCACCTAGGAAGAGAGCATTAAAAGCTAGTGGTTGGATGAAAGGGACAAGGAGTTGACTTCGTGGCTAATCATCATGATTAGCCATTAGCAACTCATTAGGAGGGGGATTAGAGGAAATGTTAGGTGGGATTAGGATTTGTAGGAGGATTTGACTAGGAGAGAGAATGAGTGGAGGGAATTAAAAATTAGAAGAATAAGGTTAAGTGAGTTTAGGGAGTTTCTAGAAGAATTTATTAGGTTTAATGATGAATTAAGAAGATGATTTGTAGGAATCATGTAGGTTAACTAATTAATTGAAATTAATTAGCCAAGAGGAATATTTGTGAGGATTTAATTTTTAGAAGAATAAAGAAATGGATTGATTTATTAAATAAATCAGTCACATACCATAGTGACAATATCGATTATATTTAATTAATATTGAGGAGAATTTGAATTAACATAATTAATTAATTAATTATGTGAGGAATTAAAAATAATTAAAAATAGTTATTTTTAAGTGTCTACACACATTGTCAGCACTGCACTTTCCATTCAGAGAGATGGACCCTCTTCCTTTAACCATACATGGTGTATCATTACCAAAACGAACCACACCACCATCATATTCTTCCAAAAATAGAAACTTGCTCCGGTCACCAGTCATATGGTGAGAACAACCACTGTCAATAATCCACTCATTGGAATTATCAAAGCAGGAGACAAGAGCCTTCTTGTTTGACACATCTTCCTTTACTGCAACAAACACAATATCTTCATTCTCTTCATCTTCTGATTCCTAATCTGTGACACCTTCATCAATTGCAACAAAATAGTTTCTCTGGTTTCCTCCTTTGAATTTATTGAACCTCTCCTATTTGTCCTTGTTGTCATCATTAGGATAGTTTATATCAATATGTCCTATCCGGTTATAAGAAAAGCATTTCAAAGGGAGCTTACCTCTGTATTTACCAGTTCCTTTAGGAAGTTTCTTGGCAAGAAGAGCTTTAAATTCCATCAGGATCTCCTCATCATCCATTTCTCTGCTCTGTCTTGGTTCACCATTGGAGCTTGCTTTTTTTCCTTTTTTGGATGGTATAGTAGAAGCTTTAAAGGTTGATTCAGTCTTTTGAACATTGTCATCAAAACTATTTAGCTCATAGGCTGTCAACTTTGCAATGATGGAGTCTAGGGATACCTTAGTCTTGTCTATTGATCTCAACTCCTGAATAGCAGCAACCCTTATTGCATAGACCGGTAATAAGGATCTTAGAACTTTGCTTACCATAGTGGAATCTTCCATTTTACCACTTGCACTCTTTATATCTCCAACAACAGTTTTGATTCTTATTCCATACTGTTGAATGGTCTCACCTTCAACCATCCGCATGTCTTCAAATTTCCCTCTAAGGCTTTCTTCCTTAGCTTGTTTTTACATGCTCATCACCACTATAGATACTCTCAAGAGTGTCCCATACTTCTTTGGGATCATCTTTATCCTGGACATCAATAAACTCAATGTTAGATAAGCTACTGATTAGGGCTTCCATGACTTGCCCATTCTCCTGTATTTCTCTTTTTTGATCATCGGTGAGAGTACCGGTAGGAATAACAAAAGCATTTTCAACATAGCTCCAGTGTTGAGCACCCATGCTTCTGATGTAAATTTTCATTCTGTTCTTCCATATTTTGAAGTTATCTCTATTGAACTTTGGACCTTCCCTCTTCATCATTACAATAGGATCTTTCCCTCAAGCGGTTAAGCTTACAACACAGAGGACCTGGAGGATGCTCTGATACCAATTGATAACTCACTGATGAACAATAAGTACCAAACTAGTACTAAGAGGGGGGGGTGAATACTTCCATTTCACCTTTATATGAATAGTTAATCTATCATCAAAAATGAAATAACAACTAGCTCAGCATGAATTACCATTAGACACAAATCACTTAAATCATCACATGAAAAATACTACACATGACACACATATTTTTCACGTGGAAACCCAATTGGGAAAAACCACGGTGGGAATGAATACCCACAAGCTACTTTTGAACTCTTTATGAGTCCACTCTATTAGGAGCCTAGTTCGGTTAAAGACTATTACAACAGGTTCTTCTAGGAACCGATCCTGTTAGAGATCACCCCGTTAAGGTATGGCTAAATACCCAGTTAAGGGTTGAACCCTATTAGAGGTTACCTTGCTAGAGGATTTAAAGAACTCAATGAGTTTGAGTCACCCTGTTAAAGGATTTACAACAAGCTAATTAAAGCTACCTGGTTAAGGGATTTTCCAACTATTGAAGTGGTTAAAGATCAATCAGTATTACAATGATCTGATAATAGCACGCAATGCCTGATGCAGATCCGCTTAAGTTTCTTCCTTCTGCACACACACTATGTAGGAATCAATTCTCTTACCTTGTCTGGTCTGGCAAGAATCACGTATCTCTACACTTAGATACACACACACCATTTGCCAGCTACCTCAGCATGAAGCACAACATCAACCTTATAGGAAACAGATAGGTCGGTAGCATAAACCCTAAACCCTAAACATTTAGGTTAAATAATTTAGGCGGTTCAATCCTGGCCATTGAACACTTTGTATTTGAATGCAATGGTTTTGAACAGATCTCGAGACATTCTCCATTGCTCTCTCTTCACCACTTCATGGAAGCTATAACCCATCACGCGTTATCCACCGTTTATAGGGACTTCACACATTCTTGAGGTAGATAGGATCAATTTCCTTCATGCAAGATCCTTTACGCACACAAGGCTGACATGGCACCATGATCTAATCCTTATTACAATTCTAACTCATCACATGATGTCATTGGTTGAGTCACATAGGCTAGGAACACTTCAACTAGAAACCCTTAAGCTAACACTACCAACCTGTAGTCATACCATATTAAGTCTTCATAGAAAATATTCCATATGTTGGTTCACATTCATCATACCGATTGCTACTCACCTATTACACAATATATTGGTTTATACCACTATACGAGTTCTCCTTGCCAACTGTTTAGTCTTCAATATACCTGTTCTCTTGTTTGCACATATGCCGGTTAACCACATTGTACCGGTTCACATTTTAGCATATTGTCGGTTCACTTTCCACCATATTGACATCAATGACAACATAATATCATCATGTCAACATACTCTACACAAATGCCAACATAAATAATCTATAATTAATGATCTGTGTGATCCATCAACCTGTGACTATGAAACATAATCTGCAAACACTAAAGTTGTTTGTGAATATTTAGGGTGACATGATTAGCATCCTCACCTTTGTACAAGATTATTGATTACATAAAATGGATTTTTAATGTCATTTTGCAATATACCATGGTTGTATATGTTTATACGTAAAGTTATGAATCCAAAATTGTCAAATAGATGTGACATAGATAACGGTCTTTCCTTCTTGCTATCTATTACAGACAATGGAAAAGTTTCCATTGTCCTTTAATTCTCGTATACATTACTTGAACCATGCCAAAATTTGATGTTGCAAGATCCAAGATGGATATTGCATAACATAGAGAAGCCATCATTTGAAGGAAACAGGAACCTAGTGAAGACATTAAGAGGGCATGAAGGCACAACCAAGGGCCATTGAGTAGAAGGCAAAGGAAAAATCTTGGAAACAAGAGGAGGAGCACTTGGAGAAGAAGGTAGGGAAAATAGTAGTCCGACCAATAGAGAAGCTAAACTTTGAGGGAAAACTACCAGAGATAGCAAGAAATTCTCTAGCCAAAGCAGGGGATACAAAACCAACAATCTCTGCTTAGGGAGGAGCTCTAGTCCCCAAATTTGAAGAAAGAAACAGAGCTAAAGTAAGTGAATTGGATAACAACAAGAATGTGAAGTGCAACCCTGGTTTGCTAACCAAAATGCTCAAAATCAAATAAAAATCTCTGATGAATACACAAAACTATATACATATGTAGGCACACCATGGTTGAGATGGTCCAACTCCCTAGTCTCACTCTACGACTAAGCTCATTCCATATCTAAATGAAAGAAATCTCAAATACATCATCGGTGGAAAGCTGAAAAATGCCATTTTCATACATAAGCAAGACATACACAATTGGGCACAATCACCAAGAGAACGGTAAAAAGTGTGCTTGAGATCATTGTCCTAATTGTGGTGTGGTCACAAAGAGATCACCGTAAATTTGTCAACCTTTCCTTCATTTAAACCTAAAACCTGATGTAACAGGCCCAAACTTTGCATAGTTTTTGGGACTAAGTCTGTTTCTGTGTTCACTGACCGAACACATAGCCAAACCAAACTATGCCTTCTCATACTCAAACACCCCGGAACCCAGATGTCGCCTAACAATCCAATGTTGTGAAGTTGCCAAATGCAAAATACAAATCAATGTAAATCAAACAACTCGGACAAATCGGATGCAAAACTCAAAGATGCACAAGAACTTAAGAATAGGTCAGTGAACATGGAAGCTTTCGATTCATAAGTCCAACATTACAAAATAAAGCCCTGCGTGCTATGTTGATAAAGATGAGTCACCTTAGGGTTTGAAGCTAACACAACTCTTAGCTAGACTAATATTACAATGCAAGAAAGCAGAGCTCAAAGCTCAGTCCTGAGTCCCACTCTTAGACCCAACTCGGCTTGCCAAGAAGCCTTTTGCCTAACTGCGCCTCAAATTTTCCCTTCGATCTCTAGATCACTCCACTGCTCAATCTCGCAAATGATCTTCACACTCTCTCTCTTTGAAAGATAAAATGACAAAGGCATCCACCTTTTATAGCCAAGTCGCGTCCCACGCTGCATTGGATGGATGAAGACTATCCACACCGTAGATCTTGTAACGCCTCAATCGCACGACTCACAAAATTCAAGAGATGATCCGCGTGCTTCCAACGGTTGGCTCATTGAGCAATGCATGTCATCCCAACATCAGACTCACATAAGCCCATGATCTGCCTCGTGATGTGCGCTAGGATAGGTCCACACCAATCCGCAAAATCCCATCGGTACTCGATCCAACAAGTCAGCCTCAAATGCTTAACCACTCAAGTTTCAAAGCACCTCGGTACTTGTCCACTTCAAGTCAACCCAATGCCAAAGTGATCCCCAGTGGACTCACTAAGACCGAAAAGATAATCATCCAAGCTCAGCTATGTGTTCGGTCAGTGAACACAGAAACAAACTTAGTCCCGTGACGTATGCCAGGATAGGTCCGCACCAATCCACGAAATCCCATCAGTACTCGATCCAACAAGTCGGCCCCAATTGCTTAACCACTCAAGCTTCGAAGCACCTCGGTACTTGTCCACTTCAAGTCAACCCAATGCAAAAGTGATCCCCAGTGGGCTCACTAAGACTGAAAAGATAATCATCCGAGCTCGGCTATGTGTTCGGTCAGTGAACATAGAAACAAACTTAGTCCAAAAACTATGCAAAGTTTGGGTCCGTTACATCAGGTTTTAGGTTTAAATTAAGGAAAGGTTGACAAATTTAGGGTGATCTCTTCGTGACCACACCACAATTAGGACAATGATCTCAAACACATTTTTCACCATTCTCTTGGTGATTGTGCCCAATTATGTATGTCTTGCTTATGTATGAAAATGGCATTTTGCAGCTTTCCACCGACGATGTATTTGAGATGTCTTTCATTTAGATATGGCATGAGCTTAGTCGTAGAGTGAGACTAGGGAGTTGGACCATCTCAACCATGGTGTGCCTGATCATATTAGCTTGAAACCATGTGCCACATATTAGCCTCAAACCGATGCCCCCTACTGGTAGGTGGTGGGGATAGAATATCATTCATTGTACATATCAATGATTGGATAATAATTTTTTTTTTTTGATAAAAATATTATCATTGTCGGAATTACGATGGATACCAAGCTGTCAAATGAAGATGAAATCGGTGGACATACAACGTTCTTGTTGGTGAAATGTTTTGGAGTCGTCGCACTTCCAACTCAAACCACACAAACATCCGACGAGGATGTTGTACATGCAACGATACTTTGTAGTCGGACGATCGTCAATGTCTCCGAATAGACCGATGACACAGGTGTCAGACAAACAACATCACCGTCAGTGCGAAGTTCCAAATCGCCATCAGCTTTGCGATGAAATATACTGATTCCGATGACTTTTTTGACCGGAAGAGCGTTCATGCCCACCATCGGCAGAGTCCATGGGATTGTCGTATTTCCGACGGGCAGGGCATCGTCGACCAATCTGACGATGAGTTTTTCGATGACTACTTTTGTCGGCACTCTGATGAAAATTAGTCGCAAATCTGACACTCGACCATCAAAAATCAGCTCCGAATGTACTAGTGTTGGGATATAGAGATCATGCATTGGATGCCCAAAATTGGGAAGAGAAAAGGTGTTCATTGGGAGATCCAAAGAGTCATCTAGAGTTACAAAGCATCTAGAAAATAAAAGGTTTGAGTGGCTATAGGTTAGGTTCTCATGTTGAAATCACTTGAAGCAAGTTAATATTTTATTATTTCTATTGGTTGTTCACTTTCCTAGGCATGAGTTCTTACAAGTGGTTCGTTTCCTTTTGTTTCAGGAAACAATAATGGTTTTGCCTCTCCCAATTTTCTATAAATTGGATACATGACATAGTTGTTTGATCATCAGTTTATTGATGGCTTCTAGGTGATATTGAGTTTAGTTGGAGAAGTGTAGCAAAGTGTATTATTGTAGCATTCTCTCTTTTAAAGAATCATACTATACTTACCCTCTTTCTCTAGTAGATTTTTTATCGAAAGGGTTTCTTGACATAAATCCGTTGTCTCTTTTGGTGTGATGATTTAATATTATTGTTGAATGTTGCAATTGCTTTCATATTTTAGATTCGGTGCACAAATATCATGAGCCTTGATCATTGTACTTGATTTTGTTTTATGTGTCTCTTGAATGTAATTACAATGTATAATGTCAAGTGGGAGAATGTTAGGATAAGGTGACATTAAAATTCCAATCCTATGGTATTTGTATATCTCCATGTTCCTTGAAAAATGTGTCCTATGACATAAGAGAAAAATTATAAATATTACACTTTATGGCTGATTGCAATTGCCTTTTCAAGAGTTGGACATGTAAATATGATAAGGATAAATCAAAATGGATAAATCACTCACCTTTGGACATCCACATTGAGATATTAAGTGTCATGCATTGGGCACCCAACGTTGGGAAAAGAAAAGGTGTTTGTTGGGAGATCAAAGAGTCATCTAGAGTTATAGAGAATCAAGAAGTTCAAATATTTTAATGGCTATGGGTTAGGTGTCCATGCTAGATTCATTTGAAGGGATTTAATATTT
Source organism: Cryptomeria japonica (assembly GCF_030272615.1). NCBI lineage: Eukaryota > Viridiplantae > Streptophyta > Pinopsida > Cupressales > Cupressaceae > Cryptomeria > Cryptomeria japonica. The sequence continues at coordinate 252,671,788 of NC_081415.1, forward strand.
TATATGTCTATTATTTGTTCACTTTCCTAGGCATGGGTTTTTGCAAGTGGTTTGTTACTTCTTGTTTTGGGAAACTATAGTGGTTATCAAGATGCCTAATAATCCAAGTTTGCCACAATCACCGCATGGCGACCAATTTTTTGTAGACCAACCTGAAGTCTCCCCTAGACTAGTCGCATTCCTACAAGATGAGTATAACCAATAAACGATGGAAAAATTAATTAATATAAACCAAGATGCACTCCTATTAGAACTCATCCAAAATGGGGCTAGACTTCCACAAGGTTTTGACATGCCACAAATCACTAACACATCCAACATAGAATGTACATCCAACAACCCCAACTCATTTTCACATAAAACAATTCACAATATTTTCAACCCACCCTTACATAGAAACATACCCTTAAACACCACACATAAAAGTACTCATCCAACCTTACTTTCTATACCCACAAACAATACTACCAACTTCATACATAATATAGCCTCCCACCCATAAGCATCATGCGTACCTCAAACCCCTCCCACACAAACAACAACTCATCATCCTACAAATACATAAATCCATTGTCCTTGCAAAAAAATTAAATTCATCTCCATAGCACTTCCAATCAAGAATGTTGGACACAATGGATCACTGAGAGGGGGGTGAACCAATGATTTAAACACTTCTACTTCAACAAAGATATACCTATGCTAGATAAAACAATCTAAGTGCTAACCGGTAGCTCAAACAATGCTGACTAAGTGTGTGAAAGGATTTGTTATAACATCAATATAACTCTTACATAAGAATGCATCACACAACATTAGATATAAGAGGAAAACCCAATGTGGGAAAAACCTCGGTGACTCGGTGAGATTAGCTGTTGGAGATCTTTTGCTCCAATCCCGCCTCACAATGTAAAAGCTCTGATTACAATTTTAGGGCACCAACCCAAGGAGCACCAACCCCTGATTTATGAGCACCAACTCAAAGGAGCACCAACCCCTACATAATTTATAGGCTACAACCTAAAGGAGCTACAACCCCTGCACTAAGCAGCTACTCAGTGAAAACAATATAAAACTCAGTTATACAAATGAGATCCTTGTTGCAAATGAAGTTTTGCAACCCTTCAAAGTTTTGCACTACCGGTTTCTATCTTATCAGTTTGTATTAGCTCAATACACACTGCAACCCAACCTTTTTGCTAATTCTAGCTCCGCTTAACCTTCTCTCCCTCTATTTTGTTGTAATCAAATCACACTTGATTACTCTCTATAAAATGTTGCATCCTTCAGATTTTCACCTCTGCACCCTATGCTCACTCTACCAGTTTATTCCTTTCCCTGGTTTACCCTGCTTCTCCCTACCGGTATAGTCTTCACTCATAAACACTTCAAGTGTTTAACTCTTCGGCTCTCAAACAACAATTTTACACTTTCCTTCACTATTCAACAACACTTCTATCTGTCTTAGGTCGCTATATTTAAACTCAATGTTTCCCACCAAAAAACAATTCAAATTCAAGCAGTTAGGGTTTCTTCCACCAATCAAATATTTATCATATCCAATCCAATATGCCTTGGATCAATCACCTGCATTGGCGGAATTCCTTTGTACGTGTTTTCCATCATCCAATGCATATTTGCTAAAAATAGCAAATCTAACCCTGATTTCTAGCCTTAAAATCTGTTGACCCATTTATGACCCAGTTGTTTCCTTCTCGAGGTCCTCTTGCATTTCGATTTCTAGGTGCCAACAACTCCCTAACCTTTCTTTGTCATTCCTTCTTCCTCGAGCCGTAATGATCTGTTATCAACCCATGATTTGTGGTAGTTTCATTTAATGTCGACTAACCACTCCAACAACCATATCGATAGAGACTTCATTGACTTCTGCATGCTTGCCACCTCAGCTCCATGTGGCATCACATCGACATTCACTCAACTCATCGACTAAGAATTAGTTCAACCCTGATCATCTTTGTCGATACAAACCCTTCTACTGGTACAAACCTTTACTGACATGCCAAATACACAAGATAACCACTGTTATCAACATTACCCAATACTGACAGTTCATCTTGCCTTCCGGTATATCTTCATGCCATTCATTTAGTTCATCTCATCAAGTGTTGTTGTGATTCATCTAACATTCTGCCTCTTCATCACAAATAAAAAGCCAGTCTTCATACCAGTTTATGCCTTATCGGTTAATACTTAGGTATTCCAACTCTCGCTTGCATCTCACCTTATAATGGTGATATCATTTCTCAACACATAATCATACTTCTCTTCTTTATGCCGGTTCAACCTTCTTCATACTGGGTTGACACACCCTACCGGTAGCAGCCTGCAATATCGGTTGACATCAATGACAACTCAATGCCAACAAAGAAATCATACACAACATATACATAACCCTTCATAATAGACAACCCACCAACATTCCAACACTAAACCTTGCAAAATAATTATAGGACATGAACAACATGATTCACAACCTACAATAGGGACATCAAAAGAAAATATTTATATTTGAAGGTGTATGTCCTTATCCTTTTGACAAATAAATCACTTTGATCCCTTTTCCTCAAAACTTTTAAATTCTCAAATTAAATGAATTCAAGGGAAAAGGTGATCCCAAAGGGCATGTCAAAGAATTTTACATGGCAACGTCTAGAAGTCTCCTATAGTGATGTATACTTAAAGAGAATTTTTCCTAGAAGTTTAGGTGGCGAAGCACTAGAATGGTTTACATGTATTCCACATAGATCAATACTTATATAAGACATTGTAGAAAAAATTGTTGCACACATTTCATACAATATTGAACACAATGTATCCATGATAGACTTGTGCAACACAAACAAAAAAGTGGGGAAACATTTGCCAATTTCTTACAATGATGGATACATCTTGCTATTAGATTCACTTGAGCCATTTTTAAACAACAACTAGTGATTATCTTTATCCAAAATCTAAACTCAAAATTGTCCTTTCAACTACAAGTGCAATGCCTTGACAGTTTTGAAGATGTCGTGAAAAAAGGAACACCTATGGAAAGAGAACTCATTTTCAAAGGTTTAATCAAAATCTATATACTAAGTTCAACAAAAATAGCTCCTCATCCAATGATAAAACATAAGTTTTGGGATTAAAAAAAAATGTTGTCAAAGATGGTGTGGTTGATACCAAACATGTTCAAAATATACAAGCACCATCTAATCCAAACAAATCCAACCAACAATACCAATCTAATAAAAAAACCCAACAAAACAAAATCATCACTATCCCATGTGGACCACCTCACCAAAACAATAAATCAAAATGTGAATACACCCCTCTAGCAAAACCTATTGAGGTTATTTTTTTAAAAATGGTACAAGGAAACATGGTCTACTATCAAATCACAAAACTATATGATGAGAACCAACCAAGACCCACATGATACAAGGATGTCGAATGTTGTGAATACAATCGAATCAAAGGTCATGACACTAAAAAAATATGAAACTCAAAAGATATATATCAAGGACCTTATTAATAGAGGTGAAATTGAAGTTGAAGGTGCAGTGTCGTAAAATTGTGACCCTAGCAATTTTCAACTACATTAGGGTCCTCATGCGTGCAAACTCAAATCCTCTAGCCTGATTGGAGACTGCAGATTGCTCAACTTGCGAAAACAACTTCTTCCTTGGCCTCTGCATCATTTTGTCCACACTCTGCCCTGGAGAAAGGGGTAAGAAAGGGGCGTGACAGCCTTGTCCTCCCAGGACAGGGGCATGGCACCCCTTTCTCTACCCTATTTTGGGGCAAGACCTTCCTAGAGCATGCATTGTGGGTTGTGCAGTGAGCAGGAAAGCTCTCTCAATGTTGGGCCGTGATGAAATTCAAATCTACCAACATGTATTTAAGGGGCATTCGTCCTCTCATTTGCATGATGTGGGATGAGTGGGAAATTCACAAGCGATCAAGTGATCAAGCATTCAAGAGCATTCAAGCATTCTTTTCCAGCATTGAGCGTTCTCAAGTCTCCTTTCAAGGCTAGGTGTTGCATTCAAGTCAAGGATTCAACCATTGAAGAGGAGATTTATTTCAACATACAATTCCACACAAACATTTCTATCAACATTGCTACTACAAGCTCCCTTGAGGTGATTTACAATCCAGTCTTTCATTTACATCTACTTGCAAGTACTTTCTTTCATTACTTAGTTAATTCCAAAACTAGAGTTTGACCTAAAGGCAAAACCCCAATCCCAACCCATTTTCCTCTCTTTTCTATGTGTAGGTTGCAAGTGCTCAATTGTACTTTCAGATTCAGACTTCATTTGCAGAGGCGGAAAAACCCTTTTCGTTTTGTGGATTTTTTGAAGGACCATGTACATTCCTGTCATGGTCTAGGCAACTTTTCCTTAAATTCACAGGGCGACTTCATCTCAACATTTCACTGCCAGATTCAGGTGCACAACTTCATCCCATATTCCAATCTCAAGTTATAATTGATTCTTTGTCAATTCTACACTACATAGTTCAATCAATTTCATTTCCATTTCAAAAAAGGAAGAGGGAATCAACTTAACATTCCCCAATTCATTCAAAATTCAATCCACCATCTTTATGTGGAGAGATTGAATCTAGTGAATTATCATCTCCTTCTTCATAATGTAATGGTGAAAAGTGTTTAAAGGATAATCAATAGTGAAACTCTCATCTCTCTTTGAGGGAAAGGGTAGTTTTCCTCTTGATCTATCATTCACCATTTTCCCACCATTACAGAAGGACACACATCAAATACATCAAACACACACGTTAAGATTTACAATGATCCCCTCCCTAAGAATGGTAAAATAAATTCCTCATCATCTCACTTAACCATACCCTATGATTATGCCAACACAATTTCATCATTTTATTTCCTTGTCAATCAAATTGAAGAGGTCGACAACCAAGTAGCCACCATCATAGTAAAAGGGTCGATTGCAATGTCACTACCTATACGGGAAAGGTAACTATTCAAGGAGCCTCCTCTTCCTCCATGACACCAACATCCTAATATAATCTTCTAGATCACCTTGGAAATACTCTTGCACAAATATCCAACCTTGAACTACTCAAAACATCACCTGACCATAAATAAATCCTTGAAAGTCTTACTTGAATCTCACATTCCTAATACATCAATGCCTACAAATTCCAAGCCCTTATAGGGAACCTCCTTGCACAAAACCACTTTGTCTTCACTAATAAAGATCTACAAACCATTAACCCATCTCACAAAAAACCTTTACATATTGAAGCTTTCATCCATGAACATAAAATCAAAAGAGTACTTATTGATGGGGGATCCGGCTTGAACCTATGTACATTAATTCTAATCAAATAATTGGAATACGTTGATGATGTCAATGACCCTTAAAAAAAAATCACAATAAAGGCTTATGATGATGTTGAAAGAGACCCAAAGGAACCATCACATTACCACTCCAAGTTGGTCCATTTATGGTTGAAACTACCTGCTAAGTCTTAGACCTTGATTTTATCTATATCGTGCTCCTTGATAGACCATGGATCCACTCCATGCAAGTCATTCTAGATCTACTTACCACTAATACCTAAAGTTCCGTTGTAATTGATGAGAAATCACCATTCCAGCTAACCTTGAACCTTTCCAATATTACAAAATTCTTGAAGGGAAGCGTATTAAACATTGTTCACTTAACACCCCCACTTTAACATCCTCCAAATCCACCCATCCCAAGTTCAAGGCTAAGATAGTTGACAAAAGATGTGGAGAATATGATCTATAAAATGAAATTTATGTGAGACATCTTTTGCCTTCTCCAAAATCCTATGGATGACCTAATTGCTTAGAGATCTAGAAGAGACCAATCATACAATGCAAGGTACCACCTTTCAACAATGGGGCCCTCTAGGTAAAGATAACATTGAAGAAGATGTCACCTCTTACCTGTATAGAGAAGAAGATGAAGAGCCTATCAATATACCTAAAGAAGAATATCCCAAATATTTTCCTATAGTTGAACACATGGGATATCAAGGCAAAGGGCTCAGAGCTTAAGAAAAAGGCATAAAGGAACCAATCATACCCAAAGGAAATCCTAATAATAGAGGCACCAATTTCACCCCAGAAACCAAGTTAACCCTCGCTAGTGCTCGACAACCTTCTTCCAATGTTGATGATACTGAAGAGGATTTTTACAAAGAACCTTTTGAATACCTTGCCAAAATCTTCTCCTCCATCGACATTTAAAACATCACACCATCCACCCTTAAACTCCAACTCATATACCCTGAATTAATTGACTGGTACCAAGAAGGACCACCTACCTAAGACATGTGAAAATGATGAAACTATTTTGACTTGCTAGAAATTGAAAAATACACACCACCAAGATTCCATAACACAAGGATTCAAGAAACAACTAAATGAGAGTGCATACTTTGGAACTCAAGTTAACTCCCTTGGTCACAAAAAAAAATCAAATACAAATAAATAGTCCCCTAGTGAAAACCTCAAAGAGGTGCTATTAGACACAAAAAAGGTAAAAATAAAAGACGCATCTTCTAGGGAAAACCTAGATTAGGTGCTAGAAGATGATGAAGTTTACTTGCCTCTCATTATACCTCCATAACAAGAAAGTTCATCAATCCTTGTTGAAGAGACTAAATAAGTGCACTCTTGAGAATCAAAAAATAACTTTCATTAGTAAATCCCTTAGTGACCAAGCAAAGAAATATCTATGACCAAATTTGTACAAAAGTCACAACAAAACTTTGCATGGTCATACACTGATATGTTGGGATTGAATTTAAATCTTGTGGTTCATCATCTTTCAGTCTATCCAACTGCAAAACCAATCAAAAAAAAATTAAGAAATATGCATCTACAAATAGCTCTACTATTCAAAGCAGAACTTAAAATGCTTTCACTCATGGAAGGGTTTTTCAAATATAGCTAGATCAAAATTGCACCTAAAGACCAACATAAAATGGCTTTCACTACACCTTGGGGGACTTCTCACTACCAATTCATGCCTTTTGGGTTGAAAAATACCAGGGTTACATATCAATGAGCAATGATTGCTATATTCATGATCTCCTTCATGACATCATTGAAATTATGTGGATGATCTCTTGGGAAAATTTAAAACAAGAGGACACATCCATGTACTTGCAAAAATATTTGATAGACTTGAATAATATAAAGTTTGACTTAACCCTAAAAAATGTGTCTTCCCACAAAAGTCAAAGTTATACTAGAAATGCCACCTCCCAAAAATTACAAGCAATTATGTAAATTGCAAGGAAATCTTGAAGTCGTCTAATGATTCATTACTCAGTTAGAAAATAAATGTTAACCATTTCTTCACTCGCTTTGTCAAGATACAAATTTCAATGGGATTGCTTGTGTCGGTGTTTAGGGTAAAAATGGATTTAGGTAGCTTTAGGACCTAATTCCACTTCCATCCAAACATTGGAATATGAAAGCACCTAAAGGAGTGATCCTCTTTGACTAATTCTTGTGAAAGAGAGTGAAGGGACACTTTTAGGGTTTTTATTCCTATGCTTATATGAAAGGGAATGTACTTAATGTGGGAGAATGCAAGGCAATGCTAATAAGATGTACAAAAGTGACTAGAACAACAACAATAATAGAATGATAAAGTAACATAACTGAGATAGAAATTTTAGACCCGAGAATAAGGACGTGATGTCCACTTGTGATAAAAAAATGAGCCTACTATGATAGGACTAGGGTGTTGTATGCCTTTCTCCCAGAGATAGTGAGAAGTTGCAAACTAGAAGACTGAATTTTGAGTCTGACTAAGTTGAACTGGTGAAATCTGAAGCTAATTAAGGAAGAACAGGGCATGGAGAGACCTGGACCTAGAGGAATAAGGCATGGGGTGCCCTATTCCCTAAGATCCAACTCCAAATTCTAATGATGGGTCTATGCTTGGTTACTGAGATCTCTCAAAAATTGCCTGCTCTAACAGAAACATGTAACTATACTTGCAAGATAAAAAATGGTGTGTTTGTGGCTATATAGGGTTTTTCCTTAGTCAAACCCCCTGTTTTGGTGGTTTCCACCTCCACAAATAGCCAATATTGTATTGAAAATGTGTGTGTGCCCTAGAACCTAATGTGCTTGTAAGATTTCTATGAGCTAAATGCAAACTAGAGTTACGTTCTACCGTGTGTTTTGAGAGCAAAACCCTAAAATGAGTGTAATGTGAATGTTTCAAATCACAAATGCAATAAAAATATAAAGAAATAATGTAAATATGAGAGCTAATATGATGTGGATCTTAAACTCAATATGAAGACATGAAAACAACATGAAATCATATCAAATCCTAAGGAAGAGGTACAAGCCAATCAACAGTCAATGATTTCCTTATCATTCTTCAATATCTCCTAATGATTCCACAATTTATGAAAATGCTTATGAAGACTTTATTGATGGATAAAAAAAATTATTTGGGACTTCACACAAATTTTCCCTTTCATTTTACAGGGATCTCCTTTCAAATTGCTAGATAATGATCCTCAAATGAGGGAAAGAAAGGCTTTATATATGAAACCTTAATTTTAAATTTGATAAAAGGCAAACTTAGAATTGATAAAATTTGACACCAAGAGGGATTTGAATAATATAATACCACCAAATTAAGCTCCCAAAATTTGAGAAAAAAAGTTTGTGACTGGGTAGTATACTATCTGGTCCAGCGAACTTTTTTTTAAATTTTCTAGGGATGCTAAGTATTGTGATTCTAATGCTAAATCCAACACGATAGATCAATCCAAGATATGTAGATATGCAAAAATATGTCTTGAAGATTAAAATTAGGACATTATTAGGATTGAATTAAAATAAAATAAAAAGGGGCGCACCTAGAGTTAAGGGCCCAATTTTATGATTTGTGAATTGATGAGAGAGGGTTTTAGATTTAATATAATTAATAATTAAATGCCTAAAGAAGCTCTATTAATGAATGATGTCATGGGACACACTATGAAGGGTGCTAACCTAAATGTGGAATTGGGAAACCTTAATTAAAGGTATACAATTTATGATACTACATTTAGCCCCCACTTTAGCGGTCATATGACACTACATGCATATGAAAGCTAAAGTACATAAAAGTAAACATTCATGGGAAAAAGGATATGTCCATAAAATGTCTAGCAAAGTTCCCAATGGTATTTTTAGTAGAATGTTAGGAACTACATCCTACAAAATCACATCGTTAGTTGAAATCATAAAATCACCTAAAATGCTTACTAAGAGTGATGAAATTATAGGGTAGCTATATGCCCCCTATTTGAGCTTGCTATTTAGTATGTTGAAATAGGGTATCATGTTTAACACATTGAATTGTGAAGGAAATTGATGACAAATTCTTGCAACAAGGTTTGATACAAGATCAAAATGACACAAGGATCATTTGGTAAGAAGGAACAACACAATTCTAACACAACCAACCTGTGCAAAACTCAGAGTTCTCTAGCTCAAGATATGAAAGATAAAGTGTAAAATGTAGAATTAGGGTTTAGAGAAGAGATTACCTTAAATAGTGACAATGGCACTATTCATTTTTCCTGTTCACCTTTTTGTCTCCTTTGCACCACATATTAGAAAACACCACATCGACGAGCCAAACTGCCTACTTGGATGGAGAATTTGAGGTAGTCGATCCTTACGGATGTTCCACTAGACAACCTAGGTCCAACCAAACTGCATCCTGATGATTTGTTGTGTTTTGATTGGAATGTTAGCAGGGCCATGCATAATGGTTGTCATGGTCCCATCTGGGTGCCCTAGTCCCCTAGGCACCATGGTCCCCTTCGGGCATCATGGTCCCAAAAAAAGGGCACCAAGTGGCACTCATGGGGTTAGGATAGGTTTTTGATGTTTGTAATGACTTTGACGATGAGGATTCTGATACATGAAGTGTGATTCTTCGAAGAGATACTCTATTTATGAGAACATACCTGAGGTCACACATACATCCATTTGTGGAGCCAGATTCCTCACCTGACATTAGAGGAGCAAAGACTTTTCCATGCAGTAGGCTTGTGGTGGGTATGTTGTGTAGACACCTAAATTTGTCCATACCCAACCACACTTGACTTTATCCCATTCTATCCAATTACATAAATATTTATTATTTATTTAATTAATCATTTATCTTAACCCATAACCTTTAATTAAATTAATTTACATTTATTTAATTAAATTTAGCCTTCATCCTTAATTAAATAAATTTACATTTATTTAATTAAACTTAACCTTCACCATTAATTAAATAAATTTACATTTATTTAAATATGGCTAACCTTGTCCTACAAATCCTCCTACTAAATCAATTATTTAATACCTACTTAATTAATTGATTTAAGCTAATTAACCCTCTTACCATTTTCTCTATTATTAAATTCATCCAATCATTCTCTCTCCTCATGTCATATCCTCTTAACTTGTCCACTTTCACCATAATCCCTCATTATCCCACTTAATCCCTCACTAATCATTTGTACGTTCCTAATCTCCAAGATTAGGAATGAGTCAACAATATGTCATAAATGGCTCTTCTATCTCACCCTCCAACCTTAAATGCCACCCAGTTTTGTCAATCCAAGGAATTGAACCTCTCCATGCCCCCACTTCCCAAGGAATTTTTAATTCCTTTTATCCTTTATTCTTCCAAGACTCCCTATTTCCAAGGAATTTTTAATTCCCTTTTCCTTCCCAAGGAATTTTTAATACCTTATTTATCTTCTCAATGTCTTTTGTCCCTCTTCCCCATTTCCTTGGGGAGTGTGGAGTGAGAGAATATATTTATGGCTAAATCTGTTGGATCTCCCACTTGTCTTCTCCTCTCACATTCAATCTTGGCCCTTCATCATATTTTGATCTCCACTGTCCATTCCAAATTTGAAAATCTATAAATTGAGACCTCTTCTCTCATTTTAACCATCTTTTCATATGCTATCCTTATAATGTCCATTTCATCATTCAATCATCTTTACCATGCCATCATGTATCTGGATCACTTAGCAACCTCATCTCTAACCAATCATCAACATATCAAGCTACTTATCATTTTGAGTTTTGCATGTGTTTATTTGAATAGGCTAAGTTATATGCATATTCCACTTGTTACATTTGCATGCATTTATTTTGGTGAACCCAACGTGAATCGATACTACTAACGTGTGTGCTTTCGAGTTTTTGTGAGTCTAATAGTTGCAAGTTAAAGGAGTTTTTCTAATAGGGTGTCGAAAGTCGACTTTTACTAGTAGCTCTGAATGGTAAAAAAAAAACCATGGTTGCATTCAAGAGGGCCAAGAGATAACTTTTGACATATAATTTGTCATATTTTTGTTACTGTCAAATTTTGCAAAATTTTTTTGAAGGCCCTATAAGGCACAACATAGGCATTTATGTATGGTTGTACCGCATACACTAAGCACTGGTTTGATCATTTTGCCAAATTTATTATATGCACAATAAGTATCTTCATGATATGGGAAGCACATAGACATATGCATATAAGTTAAAACCAATCCATTGGAGGTATACACAAACGTCATTGATACATATACACAAAATATTGTCCACCATAGGTATATGCATGGATCTAAGATATTATTGCAGGTATATACATAACAAAATCCTTGCCATTATCGCAGGTATATATCCATACGACCTAAAATTTGGCTGATAAAACATTCTACTTATATTATATCGCATGTACATTACTGGTATTAGTGCATATTATGAATGTATTATTAGGGTTAGAATTTTATTTTACTATCGATTTCTTTTGGCTGTCCATTTCGTGGTATAATCCTCCTTGTGTATATCAAAATTTAAAACCCTATAATTCCATTCAAGTTACCTTTCTTTTAAAAGCGTTGAACTTTTAGTTTCTTTTGCTTTTAAATTTGCACTAAAACCTTTATATTTCATATTGTCTTCTTTAAAAGTTTAGCAATTTATCCTTGAATGCATGTGTTGACAATTTTGAGGTTTTAGTTCACCATTTAAAATTCTATTTAAATCACTATTTTCTTTTTTGTGTTTTATGGCTTAAATTTTTCTTGATGTATTTAGTTTCTTTTTGTTTTTGTAGGTCCTTAGTCCCTAGTCATACAGAAGACCAAGGGTTACACTAGACAGCAGCCCAACACCTTCCAGATAGCTGATGGTCACGTGGGGGTCACATCTAGATGCTAAGGAGCTTAAAATTATAGCCCCCCTTCTCTATGCAAATTCATAATATACCAGGTTTACAAAATCGGGTGTAACTTTTTGCTCACAACTCGGATTTTTTATCTTCAAAATGAATTAAAAAGTTGACTCAAAGATCTATGTTATGATGCAAACTAATTTTTCATATTCTACTCCAAAAATTAGGTGCACACATCCAAAGTCATCATTTCCTTTGAAACTTCAAATGGTCACAACTTTGTCATATAAAATCATTTTTGAGCAAACTTTTTTTTTCAAATTTATTAGAAAATCATAAGGAAACTATTTTTGTAAGTATTTTTTTCTTTAGAAAATATGTTTGGTGCGTTTTACTCATATTTTAAAATGGGCTTAAAATGAACTCTTCACATTTGGATTTGGATCTAAAATAAACAAGTGTTTTTTGAATCCGAGGACCCACTTACGTATGCTCTCCTCTCATGTCCTAATGGTAAACTTGAGTGCAATATAAATAAGTCATCTTATTTTCATTTTTTAGGAGGCCTGTTTGGGGATTTCATCACCCCAAAGGACAACCTCAACTCCTGTGTTCCAACGAAGTATAAAGAGCAAGGGGTGAATCTAAAGACACCCCTCTTAGAAGTAGAATCTTTTCAATCTTGACTAAGCCCCTATATAACTTTATACCTTTGAGAAGTGAAGGTGGAGATTGGGTTACCGTCTCCTCCCGACTGTTTGGCATTATCTCTTTCATCTATGGATTTGGGCCTCACGTACCTTGCGTATATAGAGGACACCCCCTACTTGATCTTGTGAAGCCTAGTTAATATTTTTTAGCCATCTTTCCTTATGGTGCCTTTTGCATACAAGGATTGATAATCCCACTTGTGTACGCTTGTCAGTGTGTCTAATGTGTTTGAATGTTTAGATCACCTTCCCCTCTTGAAACCAAAAGGGGACACAAATCCAAATTGAGCCATAGGATTTTGTATTTTGTATCATTTCATTGTGTGTTTTCATATTAAATTAAAAAAATCCAAAAAAAACATAAAACACTCAAAAGTCCAAAAAAATCAAAACATTTCAAAAAAAAGTCTATTTTTTGTTTGTTTAAGTTTTGGTTTCCTCCAAGTCAAGCTTTCCACATTATCCCTAAATCAAATCTTCCAACCATAAGCCTCATCCTAATCATACCTCTCATCATAATCACCCATATTAATTCTCTTATGCTAATCACCTCCTTAATCATCCTAATCACCCATCCAATCCCATTAATCGATAATCATCCCAATCATCCTTCTTATCTTAATCCATCCATCTGGAACCTTATCCTCATCAATTTTCTTAATCCAATCAATGTTCTAATTCTTAGATCCGAATCATCCTCCATAATCTACATCAAAGAAAACTTCTCTTAATCCAATCTTATCATTCATCATTTTCCCCATTCTTCATCATCATCCTAATCCAATCCCCTTGTCAACCTAATACCATTATAACCAAATCCTAATCCAATCAATCTACCTCTTCATCCAAAATCAATCACCCATTAGCTATTCACTTATCTCAATCAAGCTTTCAATCTATGATCCTTAATCAAAAATCAGATCCAACATCCATCATCCCCCACATTCCAAATCTCATCCATCTTCCAAATCAAAATCCAATTCTCTCAACAACCTTTTTCTCATTATCACATTCTTCTAACCTGATCCCCATCTAAAACAATCCCTTAACCATCCATCATCCATCTTCCAAAGGTCATCCATACTTGATCCCAATCCTCATCAAATACCCCATCTAATCCAAATCCAAAACCCACAACTAAACATCATGGGTTGGTTTGAATAAATGGTTATGGAAGTTCAAGGATCGCCTTATCAATCATGCCCATCCAACTCATGTAAGTCATCCAACTTCCACCTATTTGTATCTCCCACCCCAATCCACTTACCAAGTTAACCCCAAAACCTCTAATTCATATACCATATCTCCATCTATTCCATCTCACCCAATTATATTCAATCTCAATCCATCTCACATTCCTTGTCCTTCATCTACCTTTGACAAGGGAAATCAATCTTATCCCTCATACATGTCTCTGTATTATCCATCGTTCACATACCCCTTCTATCTAGTATGTATACCTCCATCTCCCCCCCAATCCACATCCCAAACCCCATCTTTTTACAACACTTCCATCATATTCACTCACCATCCAAAACCTTTACATCATAATTCTCCAAGCCTTAATCCTAATCCCCCAATCCATAATCCCAATCTTTCATAATGATAAACCTCCACAAAATCCTAATCCTTCAAAATTTGTGCGGTATCCCCATCCCTCAAAGATTTTTTTCCAACAAATGACCCAATAATTAAGAGCAAAGGAGACAAAATCCCCTCACAACAAAGTTGTCCAATCTCTTCAAGTCATACATCCACACCCATCCCCTCCAAACCAACAAGAACCTTAATCCCCTAAGCTTGTTGATAATTCCCTCCCTCCATCTACCCAAGATGAAGAATCCATATCCTCATCCATCACACCATGCCCACAACCCCAAACATGTCAAAACCTTGGTATAAAGCATGCTAGAATAGATCCTTCTCCACCTCAAGATCAAAGCATCCCTCCATCTCATGATACCTCTCCATCTCAAAATCCATATCAAGAATATCCAATCACTCCATCTCCTAACCCCATTACATTTCAAGAGGAAAGTGTCCCCTCCACTCCATTGCATGATACCCTTCCATCTCAAGATCCATTCATCCCTTCCACTCCACCACATGATCCCATCACAAGTCAAGATGAGAGTATTACGTGTGGTTCTTTGGTGTAGGACATTGCAAGTACTAGTGAAGAGGGGTAAAGACCATTGAGGTGGATTAGATAGAAAATCAAACATATAATCATATGAAATTAAAAGACATAATTTGAAATGCTTAAAACAAGAACAAAATGCATATACCTCATGAATCGTATACCTTCTCCTTCGGATGGAGCTTGATGAAGTGGAGGTGCCCTTGGATGATGCTCCACTTGATGTGCTCCTCTTGTTTGCTTGATGTGGATGGGTCTCCAATATTGTGCACAATGGGAAGTGGATTTTTGGAGGATGATGTGGATGAGATGATTAAGTGTGGATGAGATATGATTTTGACATGGTAAGGTTGCTAAGATGATTTTCCTAGGCTCAAAAGGGCAGCATAAGATTACTAAGCTTGGAGATGATGAATGAAGGGATGGAGTCCTCAATTTATAGGAAGAGAAGAGGAAGAATGGATGGTTAGAATGGATCCAAGATGAAGGGCTAGGATTGCTTGTGAGCTCACACAAGGTCCAAGAGAGGGTGTGGAGACCAAGAGATATGCCTTAAAGGTATTTCTTGTCTCCACACTCCACAAGGTGCATTGGGAAGACTTCCCAAGATACCTTGAGAAAAGCAAGGTGCATTGGGAAGACTTCTCAATGTGCCTTGAGAGGAGCAAGGGATGTGACATTCCTTGAAGAATGGAGAGGAGGAATTAAAAATTCTCCAAAAAGGGATAATCATGGGGATTAGAGGAATAAGAAGGAATTAAAAATTCCTTGGGAGAGGAGATGCCTAGAGGATTGTGAGATTTTGAAAATCTCACATTCACCTAAGAAAATAGTATTAAAAGCTGGTAGATGGATGGAAGAGACAAGGGGTTGACTTTGTGGCTAATCATGATGATTAGCCACTAGCAACTCATTAGGAGGGGATTAGAGGAAGAATTAGGTGGGATGGGATTTGTAGGAGGATTTGACTAGGAGAGAGAATGAGTGGGGGAATTAAAAATTAGAAGAATAATGTTAAGTGGGTTTAGGGAGTTTCTAGAAGACTTTATTAGGTTAATGATAAATTAGGAAGATGATTTGGAGGAGTCATGTGGGTTATCTAATTAATTGAAATTAATTAGTTAAGAGGAAGATTTTTGAGGATTCAACCTTTAGAAGAATAAAGAAAGGGATTGATTTATTAAATAAATCAGTCACATACTATAGTGATAATATTAATTTTAATTAATTAATATTGAGGAGAATTCGAATTGGCATAATTAATTAATTATGTGAGGAAATTAAAATAATAAAAATAATTATTTTTAAGTGTCTACATTTTGCCCCTCTTTTACGCAGTGGCAAATTTGGTGATGTGTAGAAGATAGAAGAATGAAAGGATGCCCCATCGTAAAGCATGGGAGGTGTATGCCCCCTCGAGAATTTTTTCGGGAAAAAGACGAAAAAATTCTCGAAAATAGAGGAAGAAGAATAAGACTGGTCGGGATAAATGAGGAAGAAATATGAAGTAGTCGGGAAGAATTTGGAAAGAAGAATAGGAGATGGGAGACCGCGGAGGAAAATGGGCCCTTACAGGGGGCCCATATAAGCCACAATGGGCCCAATGAGGGGTCATTGCCACACACAAGCCTTGAAGCTACTCAGAGAGAAGAAGAAGAGAAGGAGATATGGATCGTATTCCCGTTCGTGATCATTGCGCCGAGAGGATCCGACGATTCGACCGACTGACGAGCTATGGACCACCAATGAGTAGGTCTATGCCTCTTTTGAAATTTTTGATTTTAGGCAAGTTTTAGGACTAGAATTAGGGGTGAATATTAGGCGAGGCGCTCGCGCTAATCACCATTTCAACGCGTGCGCTCTTAGAACAACGCGGGTGCTCACCAAGAGCTGGCTAGGTGATGCGGAGGGTAGGAGGGTCTTACCCAAACACCTAAGGAATCTTACCCACACCAACACAACTCATTCCTCAAGACCTCTCATTGTTTAAACACATCACCTCTGATCCCCTACTCTCCACATACTAGAATAACACCTCCAACACACTGTCTCATTGTTTTAAGACAGTCAAAAGCATAAATGACAATATTTGTTGGCCAAACAACTCATAAAACTCTCTCCCTTTGGTTTTTCACATTCCCAATGTACTAAATACACTCACACATCCCCTTAGGATCTATCCATTTCCATACATACTCCAATGAACCATTAAACACAACTTTGAAACTAAATAAACAAAATATACCTTCTTGTTGTCCTTCTTGATAGACTCGTACTCAGAGATCTATAACTTTTGAAAAAACAATTATTAACTCAATCTCTTTGGTGAGATTATTCAAAACTTAACCCTCAACAACATATTCAACATTTAAGAAGATCCAACAGTTCAGTGATGAGATATTTCCCTCACATCAAGACTATTGCAATCACGCCCCAAATCTGACTGTTTTTCAGTCTGAAACCTTCATGAAGCACATGCCAAATCTATCATGGAACCTTGCACACACCATGGAAAGGTAAAACACATCTGTATCCTCATACCTGCCCAAAATGGGGTTTGGAAAAACATCTAAACAAAATTTATTACATTCATGAGGCCACTGGATGCCCTAGTAAGGGTTTTGACAGTTTTGAAACAAATGTCAATATCTTCCACAAATGATAATGAAATTGCACCAAATAAAAACCAAAGTACTCTTAGTTAATTTCCATTTCATCCCAGTAAGATAACTTAATCAAACAAATGCATATCAGTTTGCAAATGAACAAATTTAAGTCTTTCATACATTGAAAACTCAGGAAAATACAAGGAAAAATACAATTTTATTGCTCCACTTCTCAAATATCGACCTCCACATCCAAAAATCCCTCTCAAAATGGATTAATTTCATCATTTATAGTTCTCCAAGCCTTCTAAGGCTGAAATTTAACTAATAACCACCTATAACTACCCTTTTTGACATTTTTTTTGCAATTTTGACAATAAAAGTTGCACACATGAAGTTGTCAATATGATCAAACTTGAACTCCAACCCTCCTAACCTATCAAAATGGTCTTCAAATGACCTTATAAACATTTATAACATTTTTTATTGACTAAAAACTCAAACCTACTGAAGAGGGGGAAACAGATTTGAAAGGTAAACTGATCAAAACATAACGAAATAAACATGCAGAATGCTAAAATATCATAGAAAGACAATTTCACCTTGCTATTTTACCTTCTCCTTCGGATTGAGCTTGATGAAGTGAAGATGCCCCTTGATAATGCTCCACTTGATGTGCTCCTTTGATTGCTAGATGTGGATGGCTCTCCAATATTGTGCACAAATGACAAGGATGAATGATAAGGATGAGATGATCAAGTTGCCAAGATGATTTCCTGGGCTCAAAAGGGCAGCATAAGCTTACTGGATTTCAAGATGTTTTGAATGAAGGGATGGAACCCTATTTTATAGGAAGAGGAGAGGAAAATGGATGGCTAGGATGAATTCAAGATGAAGGACTAAGATTTACTTGTGAGGTCACACAAGGTCCAAGAGAGGGTGTGGAGACCAAGAAATATGCCTTAAAGGCATTTCGTATCTCCACACTCTACAAGATGCATTGGAGGAATTAAAAATTCTCCAAAAATAGATATTATGGGGATTAGAAGAATAAAAAGGAATTAAAAATTCCTTGGGAGAGGGAAATGCCTAGAGGAATGTGAGATTTCGAAAATCTTACATTCATCTAGAAAAAGAGCATTTAAAGCTAGTGGCTGGATGAAAGGACAAAGAGTTGACTTTGTGGCTAATCATGATGATTAGCCATTAACGACTCATTAGGAGGGGAATTAGAGGAAATGTTAGGTGGGATTTATATTTGTAGGAGAATTTGACTAGGAGAGAGAATGAGTGGAGGGAATAAAAAATTAGAAGAATAATGTTAAGTGAGTTTAGGGAGTTTCTAGAAGAATTTATTAGGTTAATGATGAATTAAGAAGATGATTTGTAGGAATCATGTAGGTTAACTAATTAATTGAAATTAATTAGCTAAGAGGAAGATTTGTGAGGATTTGATTTTTTAGAAGAATAAAGAAAGGGATTGATTTATAATCAATCATATGCTATAGTGACAATATTAATTATATTTAATTAATATTGAGAAGAATTTTAATTAACATAATTAATTAATTGATTATGTGAGGAATTAAAAATAATTAAAATAATTATTTTTAAGTGTCTACATTTTGCCCCTCTTTGAAGCGAGGTGTGATGACGCATTGATTCAAAGAATAATCTTGTTTTGATGTTGATATTGGTTTGATAGGATGCCTCGGCTCTTGATTTATAGATTACGGTATGATGATGCCCCCTCAGGAGATCAATTGAGATATTTGATCTTTGGAGTTTTGCAAAATTGATATCCCGATAGATTTGATTTGATTCGATTGATAAGATCTAGATTCAGTCTGGTTTCAAGAAGAATTCATCCTGTATAAGACAAAGATGATCAAAGTGTCTGGTTTCAGGAAGGATTCATCCTGTATAAGACATGATTGATCACAACGTCTGGTTTCATAAAGGATTCATCCTGTATAAGACATGATAAGAGCATCTAGTTTCAGGAAGGATTCATCCTGTATAAGACATGATTGATCACAACATCTGGTTTCAGGAAGGATTCATCCTGTATAAGACATGATAAGAGCATCTGGTTTCAGGAAGGATTCATCCTGTATAAGACATGATTGATCACAACGTCTAGTTTTAGGAAAGATTCATCCTGTATAAGACATGATCGATCACAACGAACATCTGGTTTCAAGAAGGATTCGTCCTGTATAAGACATGATCAGATCACAACGTCTGGTTTCAGGAAGGATTCATCCTGTATAAGACATGATCAGATCACAACATCTGGTTTCAGGAAGGATACATCCTGTATAAAACATGATCAATCACAATGTCTGGTTTCAGGAAGGATTCATCCTGTATAAGACATGATCAGATCACAACGTCTGGTTTCAGGAAGGATTCATCCTATATAAGACATGACCAAAATCAGAATTGATTATGTGAGAAAAAAAAAGAAAAATAGAGGAAGAAAAATTAGGGTGGAAGGGATAAATGAGGAAGATATATGAAGTAGTTGTGAGGTATTTGGAAAGAAGAATAAGAGATGCGAGACCGCGGAGGAAAATGGGGGCAATTGAGAACTCCATGGGATTATTGAGTTTAGGATTTGATGGAATGATGGTGAGATTTTGTGCACAACAAATGTGGAGAGCCAACCTAGTTTGATGTTGCCCTGAGTGACTTGCACCATTGCTTATAGAAATTAGGATGCCATGAGAAACCTAGGGCGTGGGCTAACTCTGCAGACAAACGAGAATTTCTTGCACACAACAATGCAAGTGTTAAGAAACACTAATACAAAGTTGTGGGTTCATGCAAGGAAACCTCAAACACACCGATACCTCTTGTACACGAGAAGGTAAGTGTTGATAAACACTAGTACCAGGTCACCGGTTTATACAAGAAGGATCCAAAACATGCCATACTATGAAATATGCCCTAGTATGCACCTATCATAACATACCTGGATATGGAAGAACCCAGGCAGTCGTAAATAGTGGTAGTTGTAGGGCAAAAGATGCAAGCCTATATGAAAAGATCTAACAAAATCTAACAAGTCTCTTCCTTGCGACCAAATGATACCTCTTGCCAAGAGTAGAACTAGGATGGACTTGAGATTGTTTCTCAAGACTTCTTGAAGCTTATACAAAGGCATAAAAGCTTAGTTTCACTGGGACATTTCTTGTTCATGACTTAGGTGAAGACTTATCATCATACGCATGTTTTATTGGGAGGCAGAAAAGAAGGAATGTTGTGCATGGGTGGGCTGGATGGCAGATGATTTGTAGTATCAACATGATAGACAGTGGATCCGGTTATTTACCTTGGCGCCTGCACAGAGCTTTTCACCAAGATACTTGCCCATAGCGCCACAAATTGTTTTTCTTTCTTTTTCTGATTTTTCTTAATTTTTTTGTATCATAAGGTGCCTGTTTGCCAAGTTTGCACCAAAGTGACAATTTTTTTAGGATCTTTTTTTTTTTTTTTGACAATTTAAGACTTTCCGAGGACTAAGCATAAAACCTTTTGAGGTGCATGATATTCATCGGATCATCCAAAGGATCGCCTTCAGGAGTAGCCAACTGATAAGCTCTTGATCCATATTTTACTGTGATTACATATGGTCTAAGCCAATTAGGCTCGAACTTGCCTTTCTTTTCTCTTTCTTGTAGATTTTTCTGATTCTTCATGAGGACAAGATCACCAACTTGGAATTCTCGGGTTCTGATTTTTTTATGATAACTCATGCACAGACGGTTTTGATATAATCGAAGATGATTCAAGGCCTTGAGGCGCCTTTCATCTAACAATTCTAGCTCTTGTAAGCAGGCAATTCTGCATTCTTCCTCTAGTAGGATGTTTTGCAGCGATACCCTTAGAGAGGGGATCTCGATCTCAAGGGGAAGGATAACTTCAGAACCAAATACTAGGGAATAAGGAGTGGCACCTGTGGGGGTGCGGATGGAGGTGCGGTAGGCCCACAATGCAGGATGGATTTGGAGGTGCCAATCATGACCCACTTCATTGACTGTCTTTTTGAGGATTTTTATTAGGGTTTTATTAGAAGCCTCAGCTTGGCCATTGCCTTGGGGATAATATGGAGTGGAGAAGCGGTGTTGGATGTTGAATTTTTGGCAGAGTTCTTTGACATTCTGGTTTATAAATTGTTTACCATTATCTGTGATGATAAATTTTGGGATGCCATATCGGCAGATTAGGTAGTTCAGGATGAATTTGGATATTTGCTTGCCGGTGGTGAAAGTAAGAGGGATAGCCTCTACCCACTTGGTGAAGTATTCGGTGGCGGTGATAATGAATTTATGTCCGTTGGAAGATGAAGGGTGGATTTTCCCAATGAGATCAAGCCCCCACTGCGAGAAGGGCCATGGTGTAATGAATGGCTGCAATTCTTGTGATGGTGCATGAATCTTGTCACCATGCTGCTGGCAAGGGATGCATTTCTTCACATAGTTGTATGCATCTTCTTCCATTTTAGGCCAATAGTATCCTGTTCTCAAAAGTTTTTTAGCCAATGTGAGTCCACTTGAGTGTGCCCCACAGATGCCCTCATGTACTTTGCATAATGCCCATTCGGCTTCTTGTTTATCTAAACACCTTAGGAGGGAACCATCAAAATGCCTTCTGAACAAGGTGTCTACAAGGATGGTGTAACGGGCACATCGGCAGATGAAAGTTTGTTGTTGGGTTTTGGTGAGATGTGGGGGAATGGTGTTGTCTTTGAGGAAAGTGAAGGTTTCTTGGTACCAAGGGGACTCTGGACAAACGAGAACACACACCATTTCAGATTCTGGTAGGTCGTATGCCGGTATAAATAATTGCTTGACCAAGAACTCGCACTTCTGACTGTGTGCTGGCATTTGAAGGAGGGAGCCAATGGTGGCCATTGCATCTGCAACCCTATTGTTTGTTCGTGGGATTTGATCAAACTTGATTGCCGTGAAATGTTGCTTAAGATCTTCAACCATGGTATGGTAGGGAAGGAGTTTATCATCTTTTGTCTAGTATTCATCATTGACTTGTTTTATGACGAGCTGGGAAACACCATAGACTTGTAATTCCTTTATTTTCCAGTGGATAGCCAAGCGTAAACCTGTGATGAGGGCCTTATATTCTACTATGTTATTAGTACATGCAAAGGCTATCTTGTATGATTTGGGGATGCCATCTCGTTGAGGTGTGACCAATAATATTCCTGCCCCTGATCCATTTTGAGTGTAGGAGCCATCAAAATACAATTTCCATGTGGAGGATGTGGCAACAGTCATAATGAACTCATCTGGTAATTCTGTGAGAAGAGGATGGTCGCCTGGAAGTGGAGCTTCAACCAACTAATCTGCAATAACTTGTCCCTTGATTTCCTTTCTGTCCACATATTCGATGTCAAACTCACTTAGAAGCATGACCCATTTAGCCATTCTTCCAGTGAGAGCAACTTTTGATAGGAGATATTTAAGTGGATCAATTTTAGCAATTAATTTTGTCTTGTTGTTTAGCATATAGTGTCGTAGTTTCTGTGTGCTGAATACTAATGCCAAACATGCTCTTTCAATGGGGGTGTAGTTGAGTTCATATCCTACCAACGTCTGACTGATGTAGTAAATGGCGTGTTCCTTCCCTTGATCATCTGTTTGCACCAGTAATGCCCCCAATGCCACTGTAGTAACACATATGTACAAAATGAGGGGTTTTCTAGGGGTAGGTGGCATCAAAACTGGAGGTGATGCTAGATATTCTTTTAATTTTTCAAAGGCCTTTTGACAGAGGCAATCCCATTTGAATTTTGTGTCTTTACATAACAAATGTACAAATGGATGGCACTTGTCGGCTATCTGTGAAATGAAACGCCTGACAGACTGGAGTTTTCCCTGGAGACTATGTAGTTGTCTGAGAGTTTTTGGCGTAGGCATTTCCATAATAGCTTTTACTTTTGCAGGATCAACCTCGATGCCTTTGCGGGAAACAATGAATCCTAGTAGTTTTCCCGATGTGACGCCAAACACACACTTTTTAGGATTTAGGTGCAGCTTGTATTTTTCCAATCTTTCGAAGATCTGTTTTAGAATAGGGATGTGCTCTTGTCTTGTCTTGGATTTGCCTAGCAGATCATCCACATAGTCCTCCATAATTTTGTGCAAGAGGTCATGAAAAATTGTTGTCATTGCCCGTTGATATGTAGCTCCAGCATTTTTAAGGCCAAAAGGCATGACCCGGTAACAAAAAGTACCCCATGGTGTTGTGAATGCGGTTTTATGCTGGTCTTCATCTACTATCCTGATTTGGTTGTATCCAGAAAACCCATCCATTAGCAATAGCATTTCATGTCCTGTTGTAAGATCCACAATCATATCTATGTTTGGGAGCGGGAAATCATCTTTAGGACAAGCTATATTTAGATCTCGGAAATCTGTGCAAATGCAGATGCCCCCAGCAGGTTTGCCGATAGGCACAATGTTGGAGACACATTTAGCGTAGTCTATGGGTTTGATAAATTCTGCGTCTAACAACTTTTGAAGTTCTGCCTTGACCAAGAGAGCAATATGCAGGTGCATTTTGCGGAGTTTTTGTTTTATAGGTTTTGCATCTGGGCGGACAACGAGATTGTGAACCACCAAGGCAAGATCCAACCCTGGCATATTGGAATAGGACCATGCAAAATTAATTTTAACCTCTTTAAGGAAGTTGATGAAGTCATGTTTCTCGATTTCGGTGAGGGATTTGGCAATGAGCACATTTTTTGGAATGACTTCGGTGCCCATGTTGATGTTGTTTGTTTCTTCTATCAACAAATTTGATTTGTCCTGTGGAAGGTAACCAGTGGTAGGGAGGTCAAATCCCTCATCGTCAAGTGCCTTTTCCAGGTTTTCACTTTCAGATACGCCCTTTGTTTTTATTTCTTGTTCATCCAAAGGCACCTCAGAGAGGTTTTCACCTAGGAAATCATATCTTTTTCTTTTATTATCTTTTTTGTGGATAAGGGCATTGACTTGACTACCAAAGTATCCCTTTTCGTGTAGTCGAATACCTCAATTCTATTACAGTCTTCCATATTTTGCATTGTTAGGAGAACAATGAGAGCATTATCATCGACGCAGATATCTAAATTGGGTTTGTCTCGTTGGCCCCAGTCAATGAGTTCAGGATGGACAAGATGTAGCTCATGTGAAGTGGGAGGGGTTACGGGGGTGATGGTATTGATGTAAGCATCGAAGAAGGTATCTTTCTCGTATTCATAAGGCATTTCGTGGAATTCCTCTTCATCAGTGCTTTCAATATCCAAAGAAGGACTAGAAGGGGCACCAACGATAGTAATCTTAGGCACCAGGGTGTACCCCAAGCCTCTGTTGTATCTGTAGGAGATACGATTTATGGGTGTTTTTCTTCTTTTCTCCTCTAGTCCCAGACCGTGTCCTTTGTAACCCATTTTTTCAACTATGGCAAATGCTTTTGGATACATTTCTTTGGATATTCTTGTTGGATCATCGTCCTCTTCCCGATATAGCCATGAAGAGATATCTGCTTCAAGGTTCTTGTTATCAAGTGGGCTCCATTGCTGGAAGGTGGTGTTTTGGCATTGCATGACTGGTTTCGGGTCCTTTTTTAGCTCTTTTGGTTTATCAAATGAATTAGGAGAGAGAGGGAGGTTGCCTATTAATAAGACGTCCTCCAATTTGTATTCTCCACAGCCATTGTCCAAGATCTTGATTTGATTATTTGGTTGGGATGATGTGGAGGCAACATTTGATGTGTCAGATGGAGGCATTGGTGAAGGTCTATTTAGTGGGCAATGATACAGATGCTTCCCCTCTAATAGTTTGCAATATTGAAAAGGTTGGGGATCACCTTTGACAGTGATCACTTTTCCATTATAGGTTAATTTGATGCATTGGTGATAGGTGCAGGGTATAGCCTGCAAGGAATGAATCCATGGCCTCCCGAGGAGAATGTTGTAGGGGAGATCAAGATCAAGTACTTGGCAAGGGGTTTCAATTGTAATGGGGCCCACTTGAAGAGGTAAGGTGATCACGCCCTTTGAAATTCTTTCCACATCATCATATGCCTTTATTGTGATCCTTCCTGATGTGTCTATCAGATCCTCAGAAAGTCCCAATTGTTTTATTAATTTGTATGTACACAGATTAAGCCTAGATCCATCGTCTATCAGGATACGTTTGACCTTATGCTTGTGGATGAGAGCTTCGATGTGCAAAGGTTTATTATGGTCCTCATCTGCAGGAGCATCTTGGGAGTTAAATACAATGTGCTGCTGGGTAGCAAGGTTTCCAATGAGGGTTTGAAATTGGGTGGCATTGATGTTATCAGGAACGCGTGATTGGAGAAGGGCTTGTTCCAAAATTTCTTTATGGACCAGAGAAGTCTTGAGAAGTTCCAAAATGAAGATCTGTACGGGTGTCTTCCCAAGTTGATCGAGGAGGTCATATCGACGGGTGGAAGACATGGGTGGGGGGTTTGGTGGGGGAGGAACTCCTTGGATGGTGACTCTTCCTTGGCGTGTAGTTGCATTACAGTCATTCTAGAAATGGGAGGTGGAAGGCGTCGCACCTTGAATGACTATTCTAGTCGGATTTGGTCTGCTTTGGGAAGAGGGAGGATTAACTCCTTGGATGGTTATGACATTGACATGATTGTCTGCAGGTTCAATGCGACTTACTAAAAAATCAAAACCGGTTATGTGATTTGCGTAGTCATAATCCATTGCATTAGATGATGAGCCTTTTCCTTTATCATGCTTTGGGAAGGGTTCCTGGTACATTTTGAGTTTGTCATTGTTATTAATTGGTTTTGCATTTGCTACCTCAATCTCACCTCTATCAATGAGATCTTGTATGTAGATCTTCAGTTTCATACACTTTTGTGTATCATGTCCCTTGATACGATGGTATTCACAATACTCATTATCATTATACCATCTTGGTTTAGGTTGATTGGGATGAAACAGGCAAGTGATTGGGAAAACCACTATACCTACTTGGACAAGTTTTTGAAACACCACTTCAATAGGCTCAACAAGAGGAGTGAAATCTCTTGGAGTCTTGTTATTCGATCGGGGTGGTCGTCCTTGGATTGAGACATTGTTGTGAGGTTTTTGAGATTGATTTGAATTGTTTTGATTGTTGAATTGATGAATATTGGTGGTGGATTTTGGGGGAGCGGCCACGGTTTGGACTCGCTTTACATCAGTTACACCATCATTGACCACGTTTTTATTTTTAGCCCATAATTTTGGCTTGTCGTTATGATAAGAGGAAGAACTTTGTGATGACTTCTGGTAATGTTTCAAGGTTCCTTCCTCCAACAAGACATGTTCGAGGGTGAGGCACTTATCGGTCAATTTTTGGAAGGATTTGATACATTGAGATATTAAAGGTCTTGAAAGTTCAGGCACCAAGTTCTTTTGAAATAGTTCAATTTGATGTTGTTCTGGCATGTCCCACTGGAATTTTTTGATAAGATGTCACCATCTTTGTAGGAAATTGGTGAAGGTTTCTCCAGGCCTTTGTTTTGTATTACATAGGTCCATCATAGAAACATCATTACCTATGTTGTATGCATAGTGGGCCACAAATTTTTTTGCCAAGTCTGGAAAAGAGACAATGGAACCTCGTGGTAAAGATGAGAACCATGTCAGGGTGTCTCCCATGAGAATCTTGGGAAAGAGTCTGCGAAGATAAAGGTCACTATAGGAGACTTCTTGGCATAAGATGTGGAATTCTCAGACGTGGTCGCGGGGGTCTCCTTTGCCTTCATACTTGGTGAATTTAGAGATCTCAAATCCCAGGGGATATGGTGCAACTGATATAGATGGGTCGTAAGGACAAGGGCAAAACTCTTCGAATGAGTAAGCTTTCCTTTTATTAGTCTTTTCCTTCATGTTTTTGATGATATTCTTCATGTCTTGAATTTCCTTGATAAGGTCTTGTTGTGGACATTGATATTGATGAATTGTATCTGCCCCAAGAATTGGATGAACTAAAGAAGGTGCACCACCACCAATATATTGATATGATGAGGAGGTGGGAACGTAGGATGTGATGACCGATGTCACTGGGGTTCGTGTGATAGTTGGTTGCGGTCCGCCAACTATTGTGACCAGATTGAATGCGGTCTGGATAAAATTTGCGACATTGTTGGGAGAAAGGGAAGTTTGTGGAATAGAAATATGTGGTTGAATAGAAGGAGGTGGTATAGAAGTTTGTTGGAGAATGGATGAGATTGGAATTGATAGTGGTATGGATGGTAAGGAGGAAGAAGGCGGGATGGAGACCATGGTGGGAGGTGTCGCGGGTGGCATTGATTGAGCTTGGATGATTGATGGGGCTGCAATTGATTGAGTTTGAATAGTAGGTGCAGCACTTTGTGTGGGAGTGAGGTCTCCTTGTGGTTGTTGGATGAGAGCGGATCTATTAAATTCAGGTGGAAGTTGAGCTCCATGTTCAAGAAGAGTTTTCAGAAGTACAGTAGGATTGTGTTTAATAAACTTTTCTATCATCTCTTGGTTATAAGAATCCGCTAGGAAAGTTTGCACTTCCGGACAAAGTTCATCTTGGTTAACCATGTCAAGATTTTGGCTTTGATCTTGATCGCTTGGTTGCCCACTTTATGTATGATCTTGCATGGGATCTTCATATAGGACACCAATGTCTGGCATGCCATATTGTTGATCAACCATCTTTTTCTTTTGGGATCGAGTTGCAACTATACACGATATTTGTGATGAAAAGACTTAGGAAAAATGTGATGAAATGACTTAGAAAATTTGTGATGGAAGGATTTTAGTTTAGAAACTTGTGATGAAAGGACTTAAGAAATTTGAGGATGAAAGGACTTAAGAAATTTGTGATGAAAGGACTTAAGAAATTTGAGGATGATTGATGAAGAAGGTATGGTAGTGATGGTTTAGAAGAAAACTTGATGACTAGGTTGTCTCTGGCGTGAACATGAAGGATCTATTTAAATTGCAAGTTGTATGAAGGGATATGACCACCCTGATTTGGATGATAGTAGGTGTTTCAAAGGACAAACTTGAATGTTGACGTAGAGGATAAACTCTTAGCTTCTCTCTTAGGCTTATGAAAAATGGGACGGACAGAGTTTTGACGCAATTTTGGACTTGGTCTGGGTAATGACTTGGACAATTTGTTTGTGTTTTGACAAATATTTTTGCAAAGTTTTTGGGGATAGTGATGTGTTTTTAGTCTACTCTTGGCAAGTATGTATCAAACAAAGCAAACACAATGATTAAATGCATATTATCTCAAAGACACTCATGCTCATATACAACATTCTTAAGGCTGGCAAGGACAATAGTCATTGAATCCCAATTGGTTTCCCATCTACGCTTACCCAGAGTGGACACTTAGATGCTTGACCCCACTGGATCCCCTCCACGACACTCACTTCTCGGGGCAGCCAAGCATCAATTCCCATGAAAAATCCTCATGGCGAACTTTGTGTCTCTACTAAGGGCCGTAAGAATATGGGCCGCTTCAGAGGTCCGACCTCCTGCACCAATGACTAGAGGGTTTTTGGCCACTATGAACAAGGTGTTTAGTAAGTCTTCCCGTTAGGAGCTACCCTTCGAAGTTGCGCAAGCGCAATTAAGGCCTATAGCCCAATGAAGCACCAAGAGCTTAGTAGTCACGCAAGCATGATTGAGATCTCTAGGATCCTACTAAGCACCCAATGTGAGAGTGAACTCTCATATAGCCCCAACCATTAACCCTTTCATAGTCAATGGCCTATTTATTATAGTGAGTTGGGAACCCCAAGTCCGGGTGTACTCACCTGGGTCGTTCCCCTCTTACCTTCTCAAAGAGCAAGTTGGGAGGGCAGGCCCGCTAGAGGTAAACACACATGCTGATCGTCTAGTAAGACGAGAGCATACTTTCCTACCTTTACGCTTTTCTTAAAGACACATAAGACAATGGTTCATTCCATGTTAATTAATATCTAGGTGCCTAATTTAAATAAATGCACAATATTTGGTTGAATTAGCTAGGCAACCTACAAAACCACTTGATTAGTAGTTTGAAAAATGGAGTCTTCAAAAAGCGTCTTGCAAAACAACTTGATTAGTAGTTTGGAAAAAATAGTCTTCAACAAGCGTCCTGCAAAAATCAACAAAATGACAAAAATATTAATTTTTTTTTATTTTTTGGGAATGAATAGAAAAACATGAATAAAAACTTTTTTACTAATGACAAATGTGGATTTGAAGAAAGCTTTGATGGGTAAATGGGGTTTGACTAGGTTTTTACCACTTTCTAAGGGATAGGCAAGTGAAAAATGGGGATTTTGGAGGAGAGATGAAGGAATGGGAAAATTTGTCCAAGAGGGACAAAGAAGCAAAAGTTGAAGATGGATAATATGGGAAAAATTTGAAGGTGATTGGATGAAAAGGGAAGAAGTTATGGCAAACCCTAAAAATAGAGAAATATGAGATTTTGGGCTTCAAAAAGTGGATTTTTGAGATAAGGCCTCCAAGGAAGAAAATGTGGAAAATGGCAATGTGGAGAATCTGGTGAAGTTTGGAGGAAAATGGAGTCAAGATAAAGAAGATATGGTGAAAAAATAGAAAACCTAGATTTAACAAACCCTAAATTTAATGGAACATAAACCCTAAATTTAACAGAACAGAAACCCTAAATTTAACAAAACAGAAACCCTAGATTTAACAGAGCAGACAAAAACCCTAGATTTAACAGAGCAAATTGTCGCACTAAACAGAAGAATAAAAATGTCAAAGGTCTGGATTTCTGATTGTCTAGATAGACAAGAGCATACTCTCCTACTTTCACACTTTCCTGCGGGCGGACAGATTATATTTAAATAGAGCAGATAACAGGAAATAAATAAATAAAATGTAGACTACAGTTAGCGCCTAAAATTTTCAGACAGATTAACCGAGCAGACAGTAGCACTACACAGATAGAAAAGTGTCAAAGGTCTGGATTTCTGATTGTCTAGATAGACAAGAGCATACTCTCCTATTTTCACACTTTTCTACGGTCAGAGCATACAGTCATGCTAAACAGAATAGAAAAGTGAAAGGTTTGGATTTCTGATTGTCTATATAGACAAGAGCATACTCTCCTACTCTCACACATATTATACTAAAACAGAACAGACAACAAATCAAATAACAAATCAGATAACAGAGTTGTAGTGCTGCAACAGAAACATAAACATAAAAAAAAAACAGAAACAACAGAATAAGGAGGAGCTGTCATGCAGAAATGCAGAGCCACGATTTTAGAACCTGCGAAAAAGATATATATATATATATATATTTTCTGCAATCGTGCTATTTTGGAACCTGCGTCTCACAACTCACAAAAACCTTAAAAAAAAACAACAACATTAGATCTTAGGGATGTGAGTCCCATCGCGCATGCCAAAATGAAGAGGGGAAAACAAATTTGAAAGGTAAACTGATCAAAACATAACGAAATAAACATGCAGAATGCTAAAATATCATAAAAAAACCATTTCACATTGCTATTTTACCTTCTCCTTCGGATTGAGCTTGATGAAGTGAAGGCACCCCTTGATAATACTCCACTTGATGTGCTCCTTTGATTGCTAGATGTGGATCGCTCTCTAATACTATGCACAAATGATAAGGATGAATGATAAGGATGAGATGATCAAGTTGCCAAGATGATTTCCTGGGCTCAAAAGGGCAGCATAAGCTTACTGGATTTCAAGATGTTTTGAATGAAGGGATGGAACCCTATTTTATAGGAAGAGGAGAGGAAAATGGATGGCTAGGATGAATTCGAGATGAAGGGCTAAGATTTACTTGTGAGGTCACACAATGTCCAAGAGAGGGTGTGGAGACAAAAGAAATATGCCTTAAAGACATTTCGTATCTCCACACTCTACAAGATGCATTGGAGGAATTAAAAATTCTCCAAAAATGGATATTATGGGGATTAGAAGAATAAAAAGGAATTAAAAATTCCTTGGGAGAGGAAAATGCCTAGAGGAATGTGAGATTTCGAAAATCTTACATTCATCTAGAAAAAGAGCATTTAAAGCTAGTGGCTGGATGAAAGGACAAAGAGTTGACTTTGTGGCTAATCATGATGATTAGCCATTAACAACACATTAGGAGGGGAATTAGAGGAAATATTTGGTGGGATTTATATTTGTAGGAGAATTTGACTAGGAGAGAGAATGAGTGGAGGGAATAAAAAATTAGAAGAATAATGTTAAGTGAGTTTAGGGAGTTTCTAGAAGAATTTATTAGGTTAATGATGAATTAAGAAGATGATTTGTAGGAATCATGTAGGTTAACTAATTAATTGAAATTAATTAGCTAAGAGGAAGATTTGTGAGGATTTGATTTTTTAGAAGAATAAAGAAAGGGATTGATTTATTAAATAAATCAATCATATGCTATAGTGACAATATTAATTATATTTAATTAATATTGAGAAGAATTTTAATTAACATAATTAATTAATTAATAATGTGAGGAATTAAAAATAATTAAAATAATTATTTTTAAGTGTCTACACCTACCCTTAAAACCCAAAATTAGCCCTTTTTAGGCCTAATTGCCAACATTTGACAATTTTACACTTTTTGATCTTTACATTACATTGCATTGCTTATTTAGGCTCTATTGGCCATTATTACATTTTTTTAAGACCTTAAAGTCCTTTTATACTTTATTTTCCTTTGATTCTCTATTAGGGCCTATTAGTGATCCTAGTCCACCTTGTCTTCAGGAGTGCTCCTGCACCATACTCCCAGGGACAAAAAAAAAATTCAAGGTCCCCTTGAATGGCTGCCTCCTCTTTCTAGTCTTCCAATTCATTGGTACTTTCTTCTTGTATCCTGCAGCAAATTTTCCATGCTTTGGTAACTCATGGAACCTCCTCTCAAGAAAATAGTACTCAAGGTAAGCACCTCCAACATGATCATCCTTGTAAACACTAACAAACCTGCATACAAAACATTAGGATAAACAAAAACA
Source organism: Cryptomeria japonica (assembly GCF_030272615.1). Lineage (NCBI taxonomy): Eukaryota > Viridiplantae > Streptophyta > Pinopsida > Cupressales > Cupressaceae > Cryptomeria > Cryptomeria japonica. The sequence goes on from NC_081415.1 coordinate 252,704,493, forward strand.
TCTTCTTCATTGATTACAATATCATCTTGTTCCAACAAACCCATTGAAATCTCTTCATATTTAAAATGTCATTCTCCTTGGCATGTCACCATAACCTCACCCATCATCAAGGCTTCATCATGAGCCTTCTTCTTTGTTGCAACTAGCCTCTTCATAGGCCAAACTACCTTCTTGTGCACCCTCAAGTGTCAACTCTTTGCTATGCCCTCTAGGTTTTCCAATTTCAACTTCATTTGTGCTTCCCTAAGTTCATCTTCCTTTCTCTTTTTCTCTAGTTCCTCTTTAAGCTCCCTCAATCTCGCTTCATTTGCTTCTAAAGCCCTTCTTAAACTTCTCAACTCATCTCGTTTATTTTCTTCTTCTTCTCTCTTTGTTCTTTATACTTCTTTTTTCCTCAACCCTCATTCCTCTATTTTCTTCTTTCCACCAAACATTAGTTCTTTCCATTTCTTGTAAGCACCTACTATCTCTTTCTTAGATTTTGTTAACTCCATCTTCACCCCTATATCCTAGACCTTTTGCTTGCTCTGATACCAATTTGATGTGGAGGGTAGGAGGGTCTTACCCAAACACCTAAGGAATATTACCCACACCCACACAACTCATTCCTTAAGACCTCTCATTCATTAAACACATCACCTCTAATCTCCTACTCTCCACATACTAGAATAACACCCCCAACACACTGTCTCACTGTTTTAGGACAGTCAAAAGCATAAATGACAATATTTGTTGACCAAAAAACTCATAAAACTCTCTCCCTTTGGTTTCACACATTACCAATGTACTCAAGACACTCACACATCCCTTTAGGCTCTATCCATTTCCATACATACTCCACTGAACCATTAAACACAACTTTGAAACTAAATAAACAAAATATACCTTCTTGCTCTCCTTCTTGATAGACCCGTACTCAGAGATCTATAAATTTTGAAAAAAACATTATTTACTCAATCTCTTGGATGAGATTCTTTCAAAATTAACCCTCAACAACATATATAAAATTTAAGAAGATCCAACGGTTCAGTGATGAGATATTTCCCTCGCATCAAGACTGTTGCAGTCACACCCTAAATCTGTTTGTTTTTCAGTCTGAAACCTTCATGAAGCACGTGCCAAATCCATCATGGAACCCTACACACACCATGGATAGGTAAAATACATCCTTATCCTCATCCCTTCCTAAAATGGGGTTTGGAAAAATATCTAAACAAAATTTATTACATTCATGAGGCCACTGGATGCCCTAGTAAGGGTTTTGACAGTTTTAAAATAAATGTCAATATCTTTCACAAATGATAATGAAATTGCAACAAATAAAAACCAAAGTACTCTTAGTTAATTTCCATTTCATCCCAATAAAATATCTTAATCAAACAAATACATATCAGTTTGCAAATGAACAAATTTCAGTCTATCATACATTGAAAACTCAGAAAATACAAGGAAAAATACAATTTTATTGCTCCACTTCTCAAATATCGACCTCCACATCCAAAAATCCCTCTCAAAATGGATTAATTTCATCATTTATAGTTCTCCAAGCCTTCCAAGGCTAAAATGTAACTAATAACCACCTATAACTACCCTTTTTGACATTTTTTTTGCAATTTTGACAATAAAAGTTGCACACATGAAGTTGTCAATATGATCAAACTTAAACTCCAACCCTCCTAACCTATCAAAATGGTCTTAAAATGACCTTATAAAAATTTATAACATTTTTTATTGACTAAAAACTCAAACCTACCCTTAAAACCTAAAATTAGCCCTTTTTAGGCCTAATTGCCAACATTTGACAGTTTTACACTTTTTGATCTTTATATTACATTTCATTGCATATTTAGGCTCTATTGGCCATTATTACATTGTTTTAAGACCTTAAAGGCCTTTTATACTTCATTGTCCTTTGATTCTCTACTAGGGCCTATCAGTGACCCTAGTCCACCCTGTCTTCAGTAGTGCTCCTGCACCACTAGGAAAGGGGATTTTGGGAGGGGAATGGGGGGATCTGTTGACATTATGTGAACCGGTATGAGGACATAATGACATTGTGTGTTGTCATTGATGTCAATATGATAAAGAGAAGAGAACTGGTATAACACTATGAACTGGCATTTGTGCCAAAGTGAAGTAGTGTGCTTGTTCAAGGTGAACCGGCATATGGTTATGGGAACTTACACATGGAAGCATTGTATGACTACCGGTTGGTAGTCTCAACTTCAGGGTTTCCGGTTTGAAGTGCTTCAAGCCTGTGTGGCTCAACCGGTGACTTTGTGTGATGAGTCAGCATGATAACGAAGAATAGATCATGTTGCCACATATGCCTTGTGTGCATGAAGTATCTTGCATGAAGGAGATTGTTCCTATCTACCTTGGGAATGTGTGAAGTCTGTAAATGTGATAACGTGTGATGGGTCATCAGCCGCCATGAAATCGGTAGAAAATGAATGATAGAGATTAATGTAGTGTGCTCAATGGTCAGGATTGAACCGTTTGAATTCCTTAACCTAATAGGTTTAGGGTTTAGGGTTTATGCTACTGACCTATCTGTTTTCCTATAAGGTCGATGTTGTGATTCTTTCTAGGGTTGTTGGGAAAAGTTGTGTGTGTATTCAAGAGAAGAGATACACGATTCTTGCTAGACCAGAGGAGAGAAGTGATACCTGCAGAGTGTAAGTGCAAAAGGTGAAGAGGAGCTTAAGCGGATTTGCATTGGCATTGAGTGTTGTTACTAGATCATTGTAACACCTGCTGATCTCTAACCACTTCAACAGTTGAGAAATCCCTTAACAGGGTAGCTTTAACTAGCTTGCTGTAAATCCTTTAACAGGGTGACTCAAAACCATTGAGTTCTTGAAATCCTCTAACAAGGTAACCTTTAACAGGGTTTAACCCTTAATCGGGTATTCTAGCCATCCCTTAACCGGGTGATCCCTAATAGGATCGGTTCCTAACAGAACCTATTGTATCAGTCTTTAACCGAACAAGGCTCCTAACAGAGCAGACTTCTAAAGAGTTCAAAAACAAGCTTGTGGGTATTCATCCCCACAGTGGTTTTTCCCAGTTGGGCTTCCATGTGAAAAATATGTGTGTCATATGTGATGTCTTTTTCATGTGATGATATGTTGTTTTCTATTAAGCGGTGAATCATGTTGATCTAGTTGCTTATATGTATATCTTTGATAGTAGATTACTTGTTCATGCATTGGGGTAAAATGGAAATGAAGTGTTAGATTGTATGAGAAGATAAGTCTCAACCGGTTTATGCTTGTCTCAGTTATTCTGGGTTTTGCCAGTTGTACTCTATTAAAGGACGGATGTTACTATTTGTCTGTCAATGAACAGTGTCTGCAGACAAACCGGTTCAAGAGTGTGTTTTTGTCTGTACTGATTCACCCCCCTTCTCAGTACCGGTTTGGTACTATTCGTTCATCATTGAGTTATCAATTGGTATCAGAGTGTCCTCCAGGTCCTCTGTGTTATAAGCTTAACCACTTGAGGTAAAGATCCTAGTCAAATGATGAAGAGGGAAGGTCCAAAGTTTAACAGAGAAAATTTTAGTATATGGAAAGATAGAATGAAGATATACATCAAAAGCATGGGTGCTCAACACTGGAGCTATGTTGAGAATGCCTATGTTGCTCCTATTGGTACTCTCACCGATGACCAAAAGAGAGAGATGCAGGAGAATGGGCAAGTTATGGAAGCCCTAATTAGTAGTTTATCTGACATTGAGTTTATTGATGTCCAAGATAAGGTAAATCCCAAAGAGGTATGAGATACTCTTAAAAATATCTATGGCGGTGATGAGCATGTAAAACAAGCTAAGGAAGAAAGCCTTAGAGGGAAGTTTGAAGACATGCAGATGGTTGAAGTTGAGACCATTCAATAGTATGGAATAAGAATCAAGAGTGTAGGTGGTAAAATGGAAGATTCCACTATGGTAAGCAAAGTCCTGAGATCCCTATTGTCGGTCTATGCAATAAGGGTTGCTGCTATTTAGGAGCTGAGATCAATAGACAAGACTAAGGTATCCCTAGACTCCATCATTGCAAAGTTGATAGCCTATGAGCTAAATAGTTTTGATGGCAGTGTTCAAAAGACTGAATCAGCTTTTAAAGCTTCTACTGTATCATCCAGAAAAGGAAAAGAAGCTAGCACCAGTGGTGAACCAAGATAGAGCAGAGAAATGGATGATGAGGAGATTTTGATGGCATTTGAAGCTGTCCTTGCCAGGAAACTTCCTAAAGGAACTGGCAAATATAGAGGTAGCTTCCTTTGAAATGTTGTTCTTTCAACCAGATAGGACATATTGCTATAAACTGTCCTAATGGCAACAACAAGGACAAACCAGAAAGGTTCAAAAAATTCAAAGGAGGAAACTAGAGAAACTATTTTGTGGCAGTTGATGAAGGTGTCACAGATGAGGAATCAGAGGATGAAGAAAATGAAGATATTGTGTTTGTTGTTGTCAAGGAAGATGTGTCAGACAAGAAGGCTCTTGTCTCTCGGTTTGATAATTCCAATGAGTGGATCATTGACATTGGTTGTTCTCACCATATGATGGGTGACTGGAGCAAGTTTCTATACTTGGAAGAGTATGATGGTGGTGTGGTTCACTTTGGTAATGATGCACCATGTATGGTCAAAGGCAGAGGGTCCATCTCTCTAAATGGAAAGAGTAGTGTTGACAATGTGTACTGGGTTGATGGTCTCAAACACAACCTTATTAGTGTTGCCCGGCTGAATGACATTGGTCTCACTCTGGAATTCAAGAATGGAGTGTGCAGAATCAAAGGAAAGAATGGTGAATTGGTGGCCACTGGCATGCAAACCAAAGGTAATCTATTTCAACTGAATGCAAATATAAGTACATGTCTTATGGCTAAATTTGATGATAGCTGGATATGGCATAGGAGACTCTTTCATGTAAACTTTGATAACATTGTGAAGGCTAGTAAGATAAAGGCAGTTAGAGGGTTGCCGATGCTAAGCAAACCGGATAATACCTTGTGCAGAGAGTTTCAATTGGGGAAAATGTCTTCCTCAACCTTTAAAGGTAAATCTTTCACTGTTGACAATTTGCTTGATCTTGTGTATACTGATTTGTGTGGTCCTATGAAAACTAGGAGTGTGCAAGGTGATAGGTACTTCATGATTCTCACTGATGACTACTCAAGAATGATGTGGGTCACATTCTTGAAAGATAAGTCTGAATCTTTTGTTAAGTTCAAAGCTTTCAGAGCATTAGTGGAGAAGGAAAGTGGTAAAAGGATCAAGTGCCCGAGAACTGATCAAGGAGGGGAATTTGCTTTCGGTGAATTCAACAAGTACTGTGAAGAACATGGCATCAAGAGGCAACTGTCTGCCCCCCAAAATCCACAATAGAATGGCCTAGTAGAGAGGAATAACCAGACTATGGTTGAAGCAACTAGAACCATGTTGATTCAAGGAAAGGTAGCTCACACCTTTTGGAGGGAAGCGGTGAGCACTGCAGTTTGCACAATGAACCAGGTACTCATCAAGAAAGGTAAGAATAAAACTCCTTATGAGTATTGGACTGGTAAGACACCTGTGGTTAGCTACTTTAGAGTGTTTGGTAGCAAATTACATCAAGAGGAGTGAACACTAGAGCAAATTTGATGCTAAATGTGATGAGGGAATATTCCTAGGGTATTCCACCAAGAGCAAAGCTCTCAAGTGTTTCAACAATAGGACTCAGAGAATTATGGAAAGCATCAATGTAAGAGTTGATGAAACCTTTGAGAAAATTGAGGAAACTGGCAATAAGCAAGCGATAAATGAACCGGTTGCAACCTTCTAGGAATCAGTTGTTAGTCAACCGAGTACCAGTAATAGTGTTCCTACACCAGCAGATGTAGATGCTGATACTGATGGAGATGATGATGAAGAAGAAAAGCAAGAGGAATCTATCAAGACCATTCCTTGGTATGTTAAGCTGAATCATGATCCTAAGCAGATCATAGGAGATAAGGATGTAAGAATCCTTACAAGAAGAAAGGTCAGAGAAAACTCATGTATGATATCTGAATTTGAGCCTAAATCATTCAAAGAGGCACATAAAGATGAAGACTGGATCAAGGCAATGGAAGAGGAACTTGACCAGATAGAGAAAAATGGTACATGATCTTTGGTACCCAGACTGGAGCATAAAAATGTCATTGGTACCAAATGGGTCTTCAGAAATAAGCTGAATGAGGATGGCACAATGATTAGGAACAAAGCCAGATTGGTGTGCAAAGGATATGCCCAAGAAGAAGGAGAAGACTATGGATAAACCTTTGCTCTTGTAACCAGATTGGAAGGAGTTCGTATGCTTCTTGCATATGCAGCTTTTAAAGGTTTCAAAGTATATCAAATGGATGTAAAATATGCATTCCTAAATGGTGTACTTGAAGAGGAGGTGTATATAGAGCAACTAGATGGGTTTGCCCTATCTAAAGATAGTGACATGGTATGTAGGCTACATAAAGCCTTATATGGTCTAAAGCAGACACCTAGAGCATGGTATGAACGTCTGCATTCCCAGCTTGTGAAGATTGGATTTGAGAGAACAAGTGAAGATAGTAATATCTACTTGAAGTCTGAAGGAGATCAGATCCTGATCTGTGAGGTATTTGTTGATGACATTATCTTTGGTGGAGATGACAAGATGAGTCATGAGTTTATAGATGAGATGAAGAAAGAGTTTGAGATGTCACTCATAGGGGAGATTAAGTTCTTCATTGGACTGCAGATCCAGCAGATGAAAGATGGAATCTTTATCACTCACTCCAAGTATGTCAAAGAGGTGTTGAAGACCTTTGACATGGAAGATAGCAAACCGGTTGGCACACTGATGGTGACTGGTTGTAAACTATCCAAAGAGGATGACTCAGCATTGGTTGATGAGAAGGAATACCGATCAATGATTGGTAAGTTGCATTATGTAGTGTATAGCAAACTAGATATTGCACATGCAGTAGGCATTACTGCAAGGTTCCAGAAAAGCCCAAGCGAATCCCACTTGGTTGCAGTCAAGTGGATTCTTAGGTATCTGAGGGGAACTGTTGACTATGGATTGTGGTATCCATATAGCAAGGATTTCAACTTGAAAGTATACACAGATGATGATTGGGCAGGTGATGTAGATGACCAAAAAAGCACAACCAGTGGTGCATTCTTTCTCGGTGGTAGACGGGTCTCATGGATGAGTAAGAAGCAGAGTTGTATTTCTCAATCTACAGCGGAAGCAGAGTATGTTGCAGCTTTCATGAACTGCACTCGGACAATTTGGATGAAACATGTATTAAATGGCTTCAAAGTTCCTATATCTATTTCAGTAAGTATATTTTGTGACAATACAAGTGTAATTAATATCTCCAAGAATCTAGTTTTACATTCTAGAACCAAGCACTTTGAGCTTAAGTGTCATTTCTTGAGGGAAAAGGTTCAAAACAAAGAGATTGCACTGTAACATGTTTCCAGTAAGGAGTAGTTAGCAGACATATTCACCAAGCCTCTCCCAATGGCTACATTTATGTATTTAAGAGGTGAATTAGGGGTGTTGCCCCTTCATGAGGTAAACTAAAAGCATATGCTCCACATTAGTCAGGTATTGCATAGTCAAATTTATTTTGGATTGATGTGTTGAAGGATGCTACTCCTCAGGGGGAGCAGCTAATGGAACAAGGAAGCTTGTACCTCCACTTTGGCATTGTTGTTAAAGGGGGAGAAGATGTGAAGTAGAGAAGATATCTGCAGAAAATGGGGAGAAGATGTGAAGCAGAGAGATATCTTTGTATATTGCCATCAATGCCAAAGGGGGAGATTGTTGGCATTATGTGAACCGATATGAGGACATAATGACATTGTGTGTTGTCATTGATGTCAATATGATGAAGAGAAGAGAACTGGTATAACACTATGAACTGGCATTTGTGCCAAAGTGAAGCGGCGTGCTTGTTCAAGGTGAACCAGCATATGGTTATGGGAACCAACACATGGAAGCGTTGTATGACTATCGGTTGGTAGTCTCAACTTCAGGGTTTCCGGTTTGAAGTGCTTCAAGCCTGTGTGGCTCAACTGGTGACTTTGTGTGATGAGTCAGCATGATAACAAAGAATAGATCATGTTGCCATGTATGCTTTGTGTGCGTGAGGGATCTTGCATGAAGGAGATTGTTCCTATCTACCTCGGGAATGTGCGAAGTCTGTAAACGGTGATAACGTGTGATGGGTCATCAACCGCCATGAAATCGGTGGAAAATGAACGATGGAGATTAATGCAGTGTACTCAATGGTCAAGATTGAACAGTTTGAATTCCTTAACCTAATAGGTTTAGGGTTTAGGGTTTATGCTACCGACCTATCTGTTTTCCTATAAGGTTGATGTTGTGATTCTTTTTAGGGTTGTTGGCAAAAGTTGTGTGTGTATCCAAGAGAAGAGATACATGATTCTTGCCAGACCAAAGGAGAGAAGTGATACCTACAGAGTGTAAGTGCAGAAGGTGAAGAGGAGCTTAAGAGGATCTGCATTGGCATTGAGTGTTGTTACCAGATCATTGTAATACTTATTGATCTCTAACCACTTCAACAGTTGAGAAATCCCTTAGCAAGGTAGCTTTAACCGGCTTGCTGTAAATCCTTTAACAGGGTGACTCAAAACCATTGAGTTCTTGAAATCCTCTAACAAGGTAACCTTTAACAGGGTTTAACCCTTAATCGGGTATTCTAGCCATCCCTTAACCGGGTGATCCCTAATAGGATCGGTTCCTAACAGAACCTATTGTATCAGTCTTTAACCAGACAAGGCTCCGAACAGAGCGAACTTCTAAAGAGTTCAAAAACAAGCTTGTGGGTAGTCATCCCCATTGTGGTTTTTCCCAGTTGAGTTTCCACGTGAAAAATATGTGTGTCATATGTGATGTCTTTTTCATGTGATGCTATGTTGTTTTTTTTTAAGTGGTGAATCATGTTGATCTAGTTGCTTATATGTATATCTTTGATAGTAGATTACTTGTTCATGCATTAGCGTAAAATGGAAATGAAGTGTTAGATTATATGAGAAGATAAGTCTCAACCGGTTTATGCTTGTCTCAGTTATTCTGGGTTTTGCTGGTTGTACTCTGTTAAAGGATCGGTGTTACTATTTGTTTGTCAATGAACAGTGTCTGTAGAAAAACTAGTTCAAGAGTGTGTTTTTGTTTGTACTGATTCACCCCCCCTCTCAGTACCGGTTTGGTACTATTCGTTCATCATTGAGTTATCAAGATCGACGCGGGAAGTGCGAGCGGTCGCGCTTCGATGCGGGTAGCGAGCGCCCAAGGGATTACATGGGCGCTCCATGTTGACGGGGTTGGAAGGGGGGAAAAAGAGGAAAGGGGGAGCTTTGTTGGCACAAGCACTTGCAAAATGGTGTGTGCGTCACGGTTTTGGCGCGAGCGCTGGGTAAATCAGCGCGTGCGCTTAGGAAGGGGGAGATGTACTTTTTGCTTAGAATTTTTGGCATGGGAGAAAAGGTATGGTTGGTTTCGGAGGTCGTGAGGGGGTTTTGAGATGTGAAAGTAATGATTTGGTGTAATAGATACAGGTGGAGAGGGGACCACTGGCGTTGAGGGAGCATTGGCCAACGATGATGAGTTTGTACCATGAGTTAGGTCGTGATGAGCTGGAGGTTCTAGATGCTTTGGGATTACATTATGTAGGCAGGTGGCCTAAGATATGGGCACATACTGCTATGATGACTGCATTAGTGGAGAGGTGAGATAGTCAGTATAACTCCTTTCGTTTACTGACTGGAGTGGCGACAGTGACCCTATTAGATGTTTGGAGGATTTTGAAGATCCTCATTCGTGGCGTGATCCCTGAGTATCAGTTGGATGCAACTGATTTTTATTTGAGGGATGTGTGCGAGTATGAGATGCTGTCGATGCTAGATATGAGCAAGATGCACTTGGGCCGAGCGATGGGTATTTGGCAGATTCCTCGATTGGTTTTGGTGATTTGCGGCTTTTTGAGTGGGTGGATCCTACTGGATTTTGGTGGACACAGATTTCCTTTGGGGTACAGCCAATGTGTTTATTTCATGGTGCATGGGGCTTCGCGATGCTGGCCCAACTTTATCATGATATGCACCTGGTGACCTATAGAGAGTATGTCAGTTTATCGGCAGGGGTGACATTATTACACATCTGGGCATGGGAGCATATTGCAGTGACTCGGCCACTGGGTATTCAGGACAGGTGACCACGACAGCCGTTTGTGGATAGGTACAGGGGACTGCTGCATTACACATAGATAAGTCCATGTGGTTTTGGAGGAGGATTGTGGATGAGCTGACAGAGTTCACATGGAGGCCATTTTTGGGGTGTGAGCGGTGGAGGGATGACTGGCAGTTGCACTAGGCAGGAGTTGAGATGTGGATTTTTGGCAGGTTAGTCTATAGCATGGAGTACTATGCTCCATTCAGGGTGGCTCGATAGCTTGGGCAAGTGCAGGATATAGTGGGCGATATTCCAGTGTATCCCCAGATCACACAGGAGCTGAGATATTGGAGGCCTACAGCGAGTCCCATTGGATGGGCGGACGAGCTTCCAGACAACTTTTCACATAGTTTAGGATGAGCGGATGGGAGCAGGGGAGGAACCAGGTATGCAAGTGGATATAGGAATTGGTGGGAGGGGAACTTGCTAGTGTGGCTTACCATTCCTAATGTTTTGGATGATGAGGAGCTGGAGTCGGGGGTTGATCAGGTGTTGGGTGGGGAGGATGATTGCCCAGGAGAGAGAGTTGTAGTTCGGGCAGGGCGTGGTGTGGGCGGACGGTAGAGGAGAGTCCGAGTTGTGTGGCGTAGGGCTTTAGAGGAGGAGGAGGGGGATGGAGGGGGTGCCCCAGGGGAGACTGCGGAGGCCACAATTGGTAAGCAAGAGGAGGCTGCAGTTGGAGAGGGAGGGGAGGCTATTCCCTGAGATATAGGCAGGGGAGGGGGGAGGACCGATACAGGCTGATCTTGACCGATTACAGTAGGAGCGGGATAGCTACTGAGCGAGGCTTCATTCTATGGAGGATGAGCTACAGGTAGAGAGGGCTCGGAGGGAGAGCATGGAGGTAAAGGTGGGGTGGCTAACACATGAGATAACTGATCTAATAGAGAGTCTCCATACTACCAGGACAGAGGTGGATGCCTTGAGGGTGGAGGGGGAGGAGGCGGAGAGGATGTTGGAGGAGGCCCAAACAAGTACAACTATTGTAGGGCTCCATGATTCTCTTCATCGATAGGATACCAAGTTAGAGGGATTATGGGCTAGAGTGCAGAGGGTAGAGGCAGAGGTGACACAGTTGCGGGGGGAGAGGGATGTAGCCTGACAAGCATTGGTGCCGGCAGGATTAGCGCATATATTTTTTGATAGTCTGCAACAACCGGAGAGAGCCGAGAGGTTAGCCCGAGAGGCACAATATTACAAGGGTTTATATCATGGAGTGGTGCCTATAGGACAGTGAGCAGCCTTGTATACTAAGAGTGTGCGGTCTCACAAAACCCATAGTCAGTGGTTGTCTCAGAGCCAACAGACAAGAGGATTAGTGGGTTTTCAACCACTAGCAGGGGGTGCAGGAGGATCAGGAGGGGGAGGTGGTACAACAGAGGGGGGTGGTACAATAGAGGGAGGTGGTACAACAAAGGGGGGTGGTGAGACAGGAGGGGAGAGCTAGCTCCTTGTATTGCTTGTGTATTATATTTTGACCCTTCGGGGTGATCATTGTATCATGACAGGCACATTTTTCTCTTTATATATATATATACATGATTTGATTGGTGATAGCTGATGTGTAGCATTTATTGTGATGGATTTTTGTTTTTCGTATGATGTCATATGTGGATGCAATCATGGATTATGCTAACTTATTTTGTGATGCAGAGTGGATGCTTATATGTGTGTGTTTATGATGTGCTGCTAACATGATTTTTGGATGCAGGATGAGTGATTTTTATGTTTTTATGCATAAATATATATGTGAAATGGTTTTGTGGATGTGAAATGATTTATGATGCAATCTAAATGTTATATGGATGAATATTTATGTGATGCAACCTAAATGCAACCTTATATGCTAAATATTTTGCGGAAAAATGATTATCTAAACAATGGAATCTATATGACGTGAATAATTAACACAAAGAGGGAATATACCAATAATAATATAATGATCTTAGATAGAATAATATGGAATAGATGGGTAATGGGAGAAATTGAGAACTCCATGGGATTATTTGAGTTTAGGATTTTATGGAATGATGATGAGGTTTTGTGCACAACAAATGTGGAGAACCAACCTAGTTTGATATTGCCCCGGGTGACTTGCACCACTGATTATGAAAATCAGGATGCTATGAGGAAACCAAGGCATGAACTAACTCTCAGATAAATGGGAATTCCTTACACACAGCTATGCAAGTTTTAAGAAACACTAATACAGAGTTGTGGGTACGTGCAAGGAGACCCTCAAACACACCAATAACCCTTGTACACAAAAAAGGTAGGTGTTGACAAACACTAATACCAGATCGTTGGTTTATACAAGAGAGATCCAAAATATGCAATGCTATGAAAATATGCCCCAGTATGCACCTATTGTAACATACTTGGATATGGAAAAAACCAGGCAGTCATAAATAGTTGCAGTCGTAGGGGAAAAGATGCAAGTCTAAATGAAAAGATCCAACAAAATCTAACAAGTCAATTCTTCTATGACCAAATGATACCTCTTGCCAAGAGGAGGACTTAGGATGATGGATTAGGTTGCTAGACGAGGGAAGGAATCATCCCTAGGGCAAAGTGGATTTGCGGATTTAGGCAAGCAATTTAATGGTGTTTTGGAAGGTGACTTGTGGACTTGGGATTGTTCTTCAAGACTTCTTGAAGCTTACAAAGAGGCATGAAAGCTCAGTTTAATGGGATATTCCTTGTTCACGACTCAGGCAAAGACTCATCATCATACGCGTGTTTTATTGGGAGGTGGAAGAGAAGGAATGTTGAGAGTGGTTTGTAGTGTCGATCTGATAGACAGTGGATCTAGTTATTTACCTTGGAGCCTACATGGAGGTTTTCACCAAGGTACTTGTCCATAGCACCACAAAGTGGTTTTCACTGGTGGACGAATTGTTTTTCTTTCTTTTTCTAATTTTTTTTGTATTTTTTGTATTTTTTGATTTTTTTTTTACAATTTAAGACTTTCTGAGGACTAGGCATAAAATCTTTTGAGGTGCATGATATTCATTGGATCATCCAAAGGATCGCCTTCAAGGGTAGCCAACTGATAAGCTCATGATCCATATTTTGTTGTGATTACATAGGGTCCAAGCCAATTAGGCTCGAACTTGCCTTTCTTTTCTCTTTCTTGTAGATTTTTTTGATTCTCCATGAGGACAAGATCACGAACTTGAAATTCCTAGGTTTTGACTTTTTTATGATAACTCATATGCAAGCAATTATGATATACCCAGAGATGGTTCAAGGCCTTGAGGCACCTTTCATCTAACAATTCTAGCTCTTGTAAGCAGACAATTCTATATTCTTCCTCAGGTAGGATGTTTTGTAGTGATACCCTTAGAGAGGGGATCTCGACCTCAAGGGGAAGGATGGGTTCGAAGCCAAAGACCAGGGAATAAGGGGTGGCACCTATGGGGGTGTGGATGGAGGTATGGTAGGCCCACAAAGAAGGATGGAGTTGGAGGTGCCAATCATGGCCAACTTCATTGACTGTCTTTTTGAGGATTTTTATTAGGGTTTTGTTAGAAGCTTCAGCTTGGCCATTGCCTTGGGGGTAATATGGAATGGAAAAGCGATGTTGGATGTTAAATTTTTGGCAGAGTTATTTGACGTCTTGGTTTTTGAATTATCTACCATTATCTATGATGATAAATTTTGGGATGCCATATCGGCAGATCAGGTAGTTTAGGATGAATTTGGCTATTTGCTTGCCAGTGGTAAGAGTAATAGGGATACCCTCTACCCACTTGGTAAAATACTCAGTGGCGGTGATGATGAACTTATGTCCATTGGAAGATGGAGGGTGAATCTTCCCAATGAGATCGAGCCCCCACTGTGAGAAGGGCCATGGTGTAATAAATGGCTGCAATTCTTGTGATGGTGCATGAATCTTGTCGCCATTTTGCTGGCAAAGGATGCACTTCTTCACATAGTTATATGCATCTACTTCCATCTTAGGCCAATAGTAGCCTATTCTTAATTTTTTTTTAGCCAATGTGAGCCCACTTGAATGTGCCCCACAGATGCCCTCATGTACTTCACGTAATGCCCATTCTGCCTCTTGTTTATCTAAACACCTTAGGAGGGAACCATCCAAATGCTTTCTGAACAAGGTGTCTCCAAGGATGGTGTAACGAGAACATCGGCGGATGAAGGTTTGCTGTTGGGTTTTAGTAAGATGTGGGGGAATAGTGTTGTCTTTGAGGAAAGCAAAGGTTTCTTGGTACCAAGGGGACTTGGGACCAATGAGAACACACACCATTTCAGACTCTGGTAGGTCATATGCCGGTATAAACAATTTCTCAACCAAGAACTCGCATTTCTGACTGTGTGCTGGCATTTTAAGGAGGGAGCCAATGGTGGCCATTGCATCTATAGCCCTGTTGTTTGTTCGTGGGATTTGATCGAACTTCATTACTGTGAAATGTTGTTTAAGATATTCAGCCATAGTATGATAGGGAAGGAGTTTATCATCTTTTGTCTGGTACTCATCATTGACTTGTTTTATGATGAGCTAAGAATTGCCAGACTTGTAACTCCTTTATTTTCTAGTGAATGGCCAAGCACAAACCTGTGATAAGTGCCTCGTATTCTGCTATGTTGTTGGTACATGCGAAGGCTATCTTGTATGATTTCGGGATGCCATCTCCTTGAGGTGTGACCAATAATATTCCTACCCCCGATCCATTTTGGGTGTAGGAGCCATCAAAGTACAATCGCCATGTGGATGATGTGGTAACAGTCATGATGAACTCATCTGGTAATTCTGTGAGAAGAGGATGGTCACCTGGAAGCGGAGCTTCAACCAACTGATCTGCAATGACTTGCCCCTTGATTGCCTTTCTGTCCACATATTCAATGTCAAACTCGCTTAAGAGCATGACCCATTTAGCAGTTCTCCTAGTGAGAGCAACCTTTGACAAGAGATACTTCAGTGGATCAATTTTAGCAATTAATTTTATTTTGTTGTTTAGCATATAGTGTCAGAGTTTCTATGTGTTGAACACCAATGCTAAGCATGCTCTTTCAATGGGGGTATAATTGAGTTCATACCCTACCAATGTTTGACTGATGTAGTAAATGACATGTTCCTTCCCTTGGTCATCTGTCTGTGCCAATAATTCCTTCAATGCCACTGTAGTAGCACATATATACAAAACAAGGGGTTTTCTGGGAGTAGGCGACATAAACACTGGAGGTGATGCTAGATATTCTTTTAGTTTCTCGAAGGCCTTTTGGCATAAGCAATCCCATTTGAATTTCGTGTCCTTGCGCAAGAGGTGTGCAAATGGATGGCACTTATCTGCTAGTTGTGAAATAAAGCATCTAACAGATTGTAGTTTCCCCTAGAGATTGCGTAGTTGTTGGAGAGTTTTCAGTGGGGGCATTTCCATGATAGCTTTTACTTTTGCAGGATCGACCTCAATGCCTCTGTGGGAAACAATGAATCCTAACAATTTTCCTGATGTGACTTCAAACACATACTTTTTGGGATTCAAGCGTAGTTTGTATTTTTCTAATCTTTCGAAGATCTGCTTTAGAATAGAAATGTGTTCTTGTCTTGTCTTGGATTTGCCTAGTAGATCATCCACATAGTCCTCCATAATTATGTGCAAGAGGTCATGAAATTTTGTTGTCATGGTGTGTTGATATGTAGCTCCAACATTTTTAAGGCCAAAAGGCATGACTCGTTAATAGAAAGTACCCCATGGTGTTGTGAATGCAGTTTTATGTTGATCCTCATCTGCTATTCTGATTTGGTTGTACTCGAAAAACCCATCCATGAGTGATAGCATTTCATGTCCTGCTATAAGGTCCACAATCATGTCTATATTGGGGAGTGGGAAATCATCTTTAGGACAAGCTCTATTTAGATCTCAAAAATCTGTACAGATGCGGATGCCTCCAGCAGGTTTGCCGATAGGTACAATGTTGGAAACCCATTCAATGTAGTCTATAGGTTTGATGAATTCTGCATCCAACATCTTTTGAAGTTCTACTTTGACCAGGAGAGTGATATGCGGGTGCATTTTGCAGAATTTTTGTTTTAAAGGTTTTGCATCTGGGTGGACGATAAGATTGTGAACCACCAAGGTGAGATCCAACCTTGGCATATCGGCATAGGACCATGCAAAATTGATTTTACCTCTATAAGAAAGTTGATAAAATCTTGTTTCTCTTGTTCTGTGAGTGACTTAGCAATGAGAACATTTTGTGGGATGCTTTCGGTGCCCATGTTGATGCTATCTGTTTCTTCTATCAGCAAATTTGATCTGTCCTGCAGAAGGTAACCAATGGTAGGGAGGTCAAATCCCTCATCGTCAATTGCCTTTTCCAGGTTTTCACTTTCGGATACACGCTTTGTTTTTCTTTTTTTCTCATCCAAAGGCACCTCAGAGAGGTTTTCACCTAAGGAATCATGTTTTTTGCTTTGATTATCTTTTTTGCAGCTAAGGGCATTGATCTGACTACCAAAGTATCCCTTTTCTTGTAGTTGAATGCCCTCTACTATGTTACAATCTTCTAGATTTCGTATTGTTAGGAGAGTAATGAGAGCATTATCATCAGTGCAAATGTTTAATGTGGGTTTGTCTCATTGGCCCCAGTCTATGAGTTTAGGATGAACAAGATGTAGCTCATGTGAGAGGGAAGAGGGGATGGAGGAAATGGTATTTATGTGAGTGTCGAAGAAGATATCATTTTCGTATTCATAAGACATTTCGTGGAATTCCTCTTCATCAGTGCTTTCGATATCCAAAGAAGGACTAGAAGGGGCACCAATGATAACAATCTTAGGCATCAGGGTGTATCCCAAGCCTCTATTGTACTTGTAGGAGATACGATTTATGGGTGCTTTTCTTCCTTTCTCCTCTGGTCCTAGGCTATGCCCTTTGTAACCCATTTTTTCAACTATGATTGATGCTTTTGGATACATTTTTTTGGATATTTTTGTTGGATCTTTGTCCTCTTCCCGGTACAGCCATGAAGAGACATCTTCTTCGAGGCTCTCCTCATCAACTAAGCCCCATTGCTGGAAGGTGGTGTTTTGGCATTGCATGACTGGTTTTGGGTCCTTTTTGAGCTCTTTCGGTTTTCCAAATGACTTAGGAGAGAGAGGGAGGTTGCCTATTAATAAGACGTCCTCCAATTTGTATTCTCCACAGCCATTGTCCAAGATCTTGATTTGATTATTTGGTTGGGATGAAGTGGAGGCAACATTTGATGCATCAGATGGAGGTGTTGGCGAGGGTCTATTTAGTGGGCAATGATACAGATGCTTCCCCTCTAATAGTTTGCACTATTGAAAAGGTTGGGGATCACCTTTGATAGTGATCTCTCTTCCATTATAGGGGAATTTGATGCATTGGTGGAAGGTGGAGGGCACGACCTGCAAGGAGTGAATCCATAGCTGCTCGAGGATAACATTATAGGGGAGATCAAGATCTAGTACTTGACATGGGGTTTCAATTGTGATAGGGCCCACTTGAAGAGGTAAGGTGATCATGCCCTTCGAAACTCTTTCTGTGTCATCATATGCTTTTATGGTGATCCTTCCTGATGTGTCCACCAAGTCCTCAGAAAGTCCCAATTGTTTTATTAACTTGTATGTACACAGAATAAGTCTAGATCCACCGTCTATCAAAATATGCTTGACCTTACTTGTTTTTGAATAAGGGCTTCAATGTGTAGAGGTTTGTTATGATCTTCATCGGCAGGAGCATCTTTGGAGGTAAATACAAGGTGCTGCTGGGCAACAAGGTTTCCAATGAGAGCTTGGAATTGAGTAGCATTGATGTTATCAGGAATGCGGGACTCAAGGAGGGCTTGTTCCAAAATTTCCTTATGTACAGGAGAAGTCTTGAGAAGTTCAAGAATGGAAATCTGTGCAGGGGTCTTCCCAAGTTTGTCTAAGAGGTCATATCTATGGGTAGAAGACATGGGTTGGGGGTTTGGTGGGGGAGGAACTCCTTGGATAATGACTTTGCTCTGACGTGTGGTTACATTATAGTAATTTTGGGAGGTGGACGACATGGTGCCTTGAATGACTATCCTAGCCGGATTTGGTTGACTTTGGGGAGGGGGAGAGTTGACTCCTTTGATAGTTATGATGTTAACATGGTTGTCTACGGGCTTGGTTGTGACCCACTAAAGAGTCAAATCCGGTTATGTGATTGGTATAGTCATAACCCACTACGTTAGATGATGAGCCTTTTTCTTTGTCATGCTTCGGGAATGGTTCCTGGTACATTTTAAGTTTGTCATTGTTATTACCAGGTTTTGCATTTGCTACTTCAATCTCACCCCTATCAATGAGATCTTATATGTATATTTTGAGCTTCATGCACTTTCGTGTGTCATGTCCCTTGATACGATGATATTCGCAATACTCATTCTCATTATACCATCTAGGTTTGGGCTGATTGGGGTCAAATGGGCGAGTGATCAGAAAAACCACTGCGACTACTTGGACGAGTTTTTGAAACACCATTTCAATAGGCTCAGAAAGAGGAGTGAAGTCTCTTGGAGCTCTGTTATTCGATCAGGGCGGTCGTCCCTGGATTGAAACATTGTTGAGAGGCTTTTGTGTTTGATTTTGGTTGTTTTGATTGTTGAATTGATGATTATTGGTGGTGGATTTTTGGGGAGCAACCACTGTTTGGACCCGCTTTGCGTCAGTTACACTATCATTGACCACGTTTTTGTTTTTAGACTAGAATTTTGGCTTGTCGTTATGATAAGAGGAAGAACTTTGTGTCGATTTCTGGTAATGTTTCAAAGTTCCTTCCTCCAACAAGACACGTTCAAGAGCGAGGCCTTTATCGGTCAATTTTTGGAAGGATTTGATACATTGGGATGTCAAGGGTCTTGAAAGTTTAGGCACCAAGTTCTTTTAAAATATCTCAATTTGATGTTGTTCTAGCATGTCCCACTGGAATTTCTTGATAAGATGTTGCCATCTTTGTAGGAAGTTGGCAAAAGTCTCTCCGGGCCTTTGTTTTTTGTTACATAGGTCCATCATAGAAACATCATTAGCCATGTTGTAATCATAGTGGGCCACAAATTTCTCTGCCAAGTCTGGAAAGGAAATAATGGAGTCTTGTGGTAGAGATGAGAACCATGCCAGGGCGTCTCCTGTGAGACTCTTGGGAAAGAATCTATGAAGATAAAGGTCACTATAGGAGACTTCTTGACATAAGATGTGAAATTCCTAGACATGGTCGCGTGGGTCTCCTTTGGCCTCATACTTGGTGAATTTGGGGATCTCAAATCCTGGAGTGTATGGTGCAACTGATATAGATGGGTCTTAAGGACAAGGACAAAATTCCTCGAACGAGTAAGGTTTCCTTTTGTTAGTCCCTTCTTTCATGTCCCTGATGATATTTTTCATGTCTTGAATTTCCTTGATGAGGTCTTGTTGTGGATTTTGATAATGATGAATTGTATTTGCCCCAAGAATTGGATGGGTCAAGGAAGGTGCACCACCACCAATGTATTGATATGCTGAGGAGGCAGGAATGTGAGATGTGATGACCAATGTCATAGGGACTTGGGTGATAGTTGGTTGGGGTCCGCAAACTATTGCGACGGGATTGAGTACGGATTGGATAAAATTTGCAACATTGTTGATAGGAAGGGAAGCTTATGGAATAGAAATATGTCATTGAATGGAAGGAGGTGGTATGGAAGTGTGTTGGAGGATAGATGAGATCGGATTTGATAGTGGTACAGATGGTAAAGCGGAAGAAGGTGGGATGGAGACCACGGTAGGAGGTGCCGCGGGCAGCATTGATTGAGCTTGGATGGTTAATGGGGTTGTGATTGCCTGAATTTGAGGAATGGGTACAACACTTTGTGTGGACGTAAGGTTCCCTTGTGGTTGTTGGCTGAGAGTGGATTTATCAAATTCAGGTGGAAGTTGAGCTCCCTTTTCAAGGAGAGTCTTTAGAAGTGCAGTAGGATTGGGTTGGATGAACTTTTCAACCATCTCTTGGTTATAAGAGTCTGCTAGAAAGGTTTGCACCTCCGGGGAGAGTTCATCTTGGCTAACCATGTTAGGATTTTGGATTTGATCTTGATTGCTAGGTTGCCCACTTTGTGTAGGATCTTACATGGGATCTTCATATAGGACACTAATGTTCGGCATGCCATATTGTTGTTCAGCCATCTTTTTCTTTTGGGATCGAGTTGTGACCATACACAACGAGAGTTAGAAAATCTTGGAGGAGGAAATCTCTTGATGAAAGGACTTAGCAAGATGTTTGTGGAATTTTGGATTTTGTCTTTTGTGACAAAGGATTTTTGTTGATTGGTGGGGTTCTTGGATTAGAGCCCGGATTTGATTAGGATTTGACACCTTAGTCCTTGGATGAGGATTTTAGGTGGTGGATTAAACCACAAGCAAGGTAATGACCAAGTTGGGTAGAATTTAGACCTAGGAATGATGATTAGAAAGCCTCTCTTACACTAAGGGTTGACTAATGACCCTAGGCAAAGTAGAGACGTAAGCTAAGAGTCTTGTTTGACTCAAAGGGATTAGGCAAATGCTACTTGGAGAACATTCTTCTTCAAGCACGAGAGTCAATTGATCAATGATGAGGTCTAAATGGAACTTCACAAGGTATGCAACCTTGAAGTGAGGTTAAATTGGATTAAAGGATGATTGGATTTGGATTTTTGATGATTGATTTGATAGTGGTGAGAGATTGATTTGATGTGCTAAGTCCTTAGGAAGTTTGAGGATGATTGATTGAGGAGGTGTGATAGTAATGACTTAGAAGAAATTTGATGACTAGGTTGTTCTTGGCATGAACATGACTCAAAAGAGGATCGATTCGAATGGAAAGTTGTATGAAGGGACATGACCACCTGGATTTTGATGATAGTTGGTGTTTCAAAGAACAAATCTAAACCTTAATGGAGAGCACAGACTCTTAGTTTCTCACTTGGGATTATGAGACATGGGACAAATAGAGTTTGACGCAATTTTGGATTTTATGTGGGTAATGACTTGGATAATTCCTTGTTCTTGGACAAATGTTTTTACAAAATGTTTGAAGATAATGACGTGTTTTTAGGCTACTCTTGGCAAGTATGTATCAACCAAAGAAAACACAATGATCAAATGCATATTAACTCAAAGACACTCATGCTCATATACAACATTCTTAAGGCTGGCAAGGACAATAGTCATTGGATTCCAATTGGTTTCTCAGCTACGCTTACCCAAAGCAGACACTTAGATGTTTGACCCCATTGGCTCCCCTCCACGACACTCACTTCTCGGGGCAGCCAAGCATCAATTGCCATGAAAACTCCTCATGGTGAATTTTGTGTCTCTACAAAGGGCCGTAAAAATACGGGCGGCTTCGGATGTCCGACCTCCTGCACCAATGACTAGAAGTTTTTTGGCCACTATAAATAAGGTGTTTAGTAAGTCTTCCCGTTAGGAGCTACCCTTCTCAGTTGCGCAAGCGCAATTGAGGACTATAGCCCAATGAAGTACTAAGAACTTAATAGTCACACAAGCGTGATTGAGATCTCTAGGAACCTACTAAGCACCCAATGTGAGAGTGAACTCTCATATAGCCCCAACCATTGACCCTTTCGTAGTCAATGGCCTATTTATTATAGTGAGTTGGGAAACCCAGGTGCGGGTGTACTCACTTGGGTCATTCCCCTCTTACCTTCTCAAAGAGAAAGTTGGGAGGGCTAGCCTGCTAGAGGTAAACATGCAATCAAACAAGAAAATGTTGGAGGGTTTGGATTTCTGATCGTCTAGTTAGACGAGAGCATACTCTCCTACCTTTACGTTTTTCTTAAAAACATGTAAGACAATGGTTCATTCCATTTTAATTAATATCTAGGTGCCTAACTTAAATAAATGCACAATATTTGGTTGAATTTGCTAGGCAACCTGCAAAACAACGGGATTACTAGTTTGTTTTTTTTTTTCCTCGTGTTGGATGGTCTGATTAAACTGCAAAACTAAAAGATGGAAATTAGTCCTAACTGTACTGCACAGACAATGGACATGCTGAAGTGCAGTCAGCCGCACCGAAACGCCTGCATATGCATTGAACTAAATAAACCAATAGACAAAACATGATAGAACGTACAAAATAGAAGAGGAATTTATACTTGTCAATCGTGTTGGTCATAAATGCTCGTGCTAAAACACCTGCGCTCGCGCTGAACCTGAAAACAGAGATCTGTGGGAGTTAGCGGGTAAAATTTTCAAAATTTAAATTTAAATAGCTAGGCGGGAATAACATAAAAATGCTCGCACTGATTAAAAACAACCACGTTGAAACGCCAGCGCTAGCACTAATACGCTGCGCTCGCGGTAAACAACAAACAAATAGTAAAATTTTTAATTTTAAAGAGCAGGTAGGAAAAATTTGAAATATGTCAAGTCGGTCGCGTTGAAGCACTATCGCTCATGCTAATGCGCCTGCACTCATGCCGAAGTAGGTTTTCTGTCATGCTGAACCTGAGTCGCTCGTGCTATTTTGCAGTCCCTCGCGCTATTCTAGAACTTGCGTCTCACAACTCACAAAAACTCATAAAAACCATTAGTTCTTAGGGATGTGGGTCCCACCGAGCGTGCCACAACAAAGAGGAGAAAAACTAGTGAGGTGGATTAGATAGCAAATCAAACATATAATCATATGAAATTAAAAGACATAATTTGAAATGCTCAAAACAAGAACAAAATGCATATACCTCACGAATCTTATACCTTCTCCTTCAGACAGAGCTTGACAAAATGGAGGTGCCCTTGGATGATGCTCCACTTGATGTGCTCCTCTTGCTTGCTTGATGTGGATGGCCCTTTAATATTGTGCACAATGGGAAGTGGATTTTTGGAGAATGATATGGATGAGATGATTAAGTGTGGATGAGATATGATTTTGACATGGTAAGCTTGCTAAGATGATTTTTCTAGTCTCAAAAGGGCAACATAAGATTAGTAAGCTTGGAGATGATGAATGAAGGGATAGAGTCCTCAATTTATAGGAAGAGGAGAGGAAGAATGGATTGTTAGGATGGATCCAAGATTAAGGGCTAGGATTGCTTGTGAGCTCACACAAGGTCCAAGAGAGGGTGTGGAGACCAAGAGATATGCCTTAAAGGCATTTCTTGTCTCCACACTCCACAAGGTGCATTGGGAAGACTTCCCAAGGTACCTTGAGAAGAGAAAGGTGCATTGGGAAGACTTCCCAATGTGCCTTGAGAGGAGCAAGGGATATGAGATTCCTTGAAGAATGGAGAGGAGGAATTAAAAATTCTCCAAAAAGGGATAATCATGGGGATTAGAGGAATAAGAAGAAATTAAAAATTCCTTGGGAGAGGAGATGCCTAGAAGATTGTGAGATTTTGAAAATCTCACATTTGCTTAGGAAAAGTATAGGAGTTGAGAAAATACAACACCACATGAGCCCAAATAATCTCTGCAAGCTGAAAAACCTGTTACAAGGAGAAGCAATGAAGCAAATCACAGAAGGAAAGAATACACAGGAAAAATATGCTCCAAAAAAAAGAGCTCAATAATCTCCAAAATGTATTGCCAATAATAATCCTTCTTCATACAATGAAAAGAAAGAACTCAACCTTTAATAGGTCAAGAAACCCTAAAAGGGAAAACCTAGGTTTGCACATAATAATTAATTATATGCACCTAAAGTTAGCTTAAGTGTAAAAGAGATAAAGGGAACCTAAATAATTAAACAAATAATGTTTAATTAATCAAGTAAATACCCGAATACTCTAACACCCCCCCTTAAGCTAGACTTAGTGAGAAGCTAAAACCTAGAATAGCTACTGAAAGCAATAAAGATGGGTCCCGACAACAAGGCCTGATCAGGTACCCAAATGCAATGAAATCTCTATGAACTGGAGAAATAGAGAAAACCACGTTGGAACAAAACTCTACTCCAAAAAGAGATGAAAAAGAATATCACCGAAGCATGAAGAACCTACAAACTCTGTCGAAGAATAACTGCTGATCTGAAGAACATCCACTGAACCAGAACATGACTAGGTAGAGAAGACTGTAATCTACATGAGTGCCCTCAAATGACACTACTCGAATCAGGAGGCAAACAAGGAAAAAACAATTGAAATCGAAGATATAGATGGCATGAGAAACCAAAGCCTGAAGAGTTGATCAATCAAACCACAGAAGTAGTAGAACCAACAGGATAAACCTCCCCATAATGCGGAAGTGGGAGAGGGACAGGAACACTAAAAAGGACAACCAAAAACAACTGCATGACGAAGAACCAAGAACATCAAAGGTGCTGAGACACATCATCATGAGGTGAATGTCATGGAAGGAACACTCACTGGACAAAGGAAGATGACAAACAACAGGAAAACATCAACCCCCTCATGGCACTTGATCAATAGTGCATGTACAACAAGACACAAGATATGCACGATTCCAAGTAAACAATGCATGATGACACTTTATCTCAGTGCGTTTGCATAAATACAAGCTACAATGATAAAAAGACTGGAAATAGAAACGTGAACCAAAAAAGAGACATCCTACTCAGAGAAGAGATCCTAGGACCTGAAACAATCACGATATCCACCAGAGTGCTGAAAAGCAAAAAACTGAATAAAATATGCATGGAGCAAAATCTAGAAATAAAACTCAAATTACTGGAAAGTACACAACACACACTTTCCAAAAATATAAAATTTTCGAAAAATGGAGGTCAGATGCTCATTCTATGGCTCTTGGAGTGCAAAAACTAGATCTCACTTTGACTAGAAAAAAACATAGTTAAAAAAAAAATTAGAAAAAATTACTAACACCATGAGGTCGAGCTTGGAACCAGCTTTCTGACGCCTATTCGTTTTTGAAAAAATGACTCCGTATGCCCAAGATAGGGCCAAAAAACCAAATCCCCCCTGAAAAATGCCAAAAAAGAGGTCTGGTGGCTTGTTTGGGCGGAGGAGGCCAGGGAGCGGCGCTCCGGTGGCACTCTGGTGGTAGCCTGGTGGTGGCCCGGTGGCAGGGCAGAGCCTCCTTGGGGGTTGGGCGAAGTGGAGCCAGGTGGTCGGGCGGCAAAGTGGGTCGGGCGGCGGAGGCCGAGCCGGGTGGCGGAAGCCGGCGGTGGGGAGGTCGGGCCAAGCGGCGGCGGCAGGGAGGCGGAGGCCGGGGGCTGCGGGCGGCGGCAAGCCCAGGGCAGGCAGGAAGGCCAACGATGGGAGCCGGGAAGCGACAGCCAGGGAGTGGGGGGCCACAGGCGGCGGCGGTGCTGGAGATTGCAAGGCCGCCGGTTGCCGGATGTAACTGTCGGTGGGCTAGAGGGGATGCCGGTGGGGGCCGCAGAGGCCGGACTGATAGGTCCGGCAGGCCTGTCAATCCAGTACCCTGTGGTACGCACAAACCTAAACCCCAAATTTTTTATTTTTTTTTTGAAACCCTATTTTTTTTGCCTTTTTGCTTTTTTTTGAAGATTTTTTTAATAAAAAAATCAAAATCCGGCCTGCATGCCATAAAAAGGCAAAATGTTTTTTTTTAAATTTTTTTTCAAAAAGCGTGCCAAGGTCGTACAGTCTGGATTTGAGAAAAAAATTCACCCAGAAACTCAAGAACCAAAATAGGTCAAATTTTATATGACCATAGGGGTTTTTGGGCCTTCTGAGCATGATGGTGAAGTCTGTTTAGGCCCAAAGTGCTCAGAAAAAAGGTCAAACCCTAAGTACATAAAAAATTCCTGAAACCCCAAATCTGCTTCCAAAGCAAAAATTCTCAAAACAAGAACAGGTAGCTACAGATCTGAAGCTCTGATACCATATAGGAGTTGAGAAAATACAACACCATGGGAGCCCAAATAATCTCTGCAAGCTGAAAAACCTGTTACAAGGAGAAGAAATGAAGTAAATCACAGAAGGAAAGAATACACAAGAAAAATATGCTCCAAAAGAGAGAGCTCAATAATCTCCAAAATGTATTGTCAATAATAATCCTTCTTCATACAATGAAAAGAAAGAACTCAACATTTAATAGGTCAAGAAACCTTAAAAGGGAAAACCTAGGTTTGCACATAATAATTAATTAAAATAATTAATTATATGCACCTAAAGTTAGCTTAAGTGTAAAAGAGATAAAGGGAACTTAAATAATTAAATAAATAATGTTTAATTAATCAAGTAAATACCCGAATACTCTAACAAAAAGAGCATTAAAAGCTAGTAGTTGGATGGAAGAGACAAGGGGTTGACTTTGTGGCTAATCATTATGATTAGCCACTAACAACTCATTAGGAGGGGATTAGAGGAAGAATTAGGTGGGATGGGATTTGTAGGAGGATTTGACTAAGAGAGAGAATGAGTGGAAGAATTAAAAATTAGAAGAATAATGTGAAGTGGGTTTAGGGAGTTTCTAAAAGACTTTATTAGGTTAATGATAAATTAGGAAGATGATTTGGAGGAGTCATGTGGGTTAACTAATTAATTGAAATTAATTAGTTAAGAGGAAGATTTGTGAGGATTCAACCTTTAGAAGAATAAAGAAAGGGATTGATTTATTAAATAAATCAGTCACATACTATAGTGACAATATTAATTTTAATTAATTAATATTGAGGAAAATTCGAATTGACATAATTAATTAATTATGTGAGGAAATTAAAAATAATAAAAATAATTATTTTTAAGTGTCTACAACTAGTGCTGGGTAGGTACGGGATATTGTCTCCACCTAGTTTCACAGGTCTGAGCGTGCCTTTTTTGTCCGATGGGAGTGGAGGAGATAGTGGTTGGACCCTAACTTGACCCGCAATTACACTTGTGTGAGTGTTGTCAATCGGTTGTCTTTCCCGTCTGGCTGATATGCGAGTCATAGTGCTTTGGTTTGGTCATTTGTGAGTCATCATTTGATCATTCTTCGTTTTGCGTGCTTTCGTTCATTTGTATGGTTATTTAATTGAGTGGATGATGTTATTTTTTTATGTTGGCGTAATTAGTTAATTATTACGCTCTTGAGATTATTGATTTAATTAAATTAATGATTTGCTAGAATTAAATGGTTAAATGGCTTATTTTATTGTATAAAGTTGTATTAATATTTTGTGGAAGGAAATAAATAATTGCCTAGCCATTTAAATTTTAAATGCTTATGTTGAAGAAAGTACCTTGGAAAATAGAAAAAAATTAATAAAAGCTTTTCTTTTTACCTTTCCATTTGACTTTTGTATTTTATTTGTCGGAAAATAATTGTTTTTGGATAAAGGTAAATCTGATTGTCTTTACTTTCTAGAACAATTTAATCTGATTGGTGGAGAAAAATTTTAACCTAGAAAGTTTAGGTTGAAATGATTTTCCCATATATTCCTAGGAGTTCACGGGAATGAGGAGGCAGAAATTTTGAAAGAGAAATTTAGAAAAACCATTCTGGAAGAGGAGCTGGAATTGGATTTGGTTTGCAAGGACTGGGATTCTTCCATCATTTTGCTTCCTAGTTTGCTTGAAGGTTGGATAATCTCTTCTTGTTTAAAATTTAGTTTTGAATATTTTAGTTCCTTCCCATGTGTTGGAAAAATGCAAATCTCTTGTAAATCCTTGTTGAATTGTTGGAATGAAAGAAAGAGTGCCTGTTATTGTTGATTTTGTGGAACTCATATCAAATGTTTGCATATAGGAAAGAAATGGTTCATTTCTCTATTTGTTGTTTGTTATTTGTTCTTGAAAATCAAATTTTTGAATTACCTCTTCTATTTGGAATATAAATAATTAGATTTAGCTTGTTGTGTGCTTTCCTGTATCTAATTGCCCAAGATTTGGGGTTTATGTTGTTAAAAATTGGTTGTTTACATCTTGATAGATGTAAGGAATTCTTCCTGTGTAATGGAAGTGAGGAAATTGATCTTAATCCTTCTCCTATCTATTAAATTCTTCTA
This sequence comes from Cryptomeria japonica, assembly GCF_030272615.1. Classification (NCBI taxonomy): domain Eukaryota; kingdom Viridiplantae; phylum Streptophyta; class Pinopsida; order Cupressales; family Cupressaceae; genus Cryptomeria; species Cryptomeria japonica. Next base: position 252,732,684 of record NC_081415.1, read on the forward strand.
TCGTTGCCTAAATATTTATTTATTGGGTTCTTGTGTGATTTTAATTTACTATTTACCTTATTGGTAAATATCCCTTTTTATTTTGGAGTTTGGTACTGTGTATGCACTCCCGTGAAATGAACAGGGGATGAATTGATTTTGTATCATATTATTTTAGAAGGATTATGAAGTAGAAATTTTATTGAATTAAATCAAACCTTAACCCATGGCGAGCTAGCTCCACCAGGCAGGATGGTAGTGTCTGACTACCGGTTGGTAGGCTTGCTACCAACGGTAGCAGTACTATCGACAAGTAGTGTCTGCTGCTCCAATAACAACACTACCGCGGGTAGGCTTGGCTCTTGCATGCCTTGTATCCTTCGCGATACAACTTATAATATGTCGTTAATTGATTTTATTTTATTAACATAATGAATTTGTAAAGTTGGTTTTAAAGTTAAATTTTAAATGGTAATTTATAAAGTGATTTAATAAATTTATTTATTGAAATCAAGGCATGAATTATTAATTCAAATTGGTAAATTTGGATGTATTTTGGAAATGGATTAAATGTCCATTATCGATTCATATTTTATTCAGTTGAATATTTAATGTGGATTTTATTCTTGTTGGAATATTGAATTGGAAATTATATAGAGATGAATGAAGTTTATGAATGAAAGGGTGTTTTGATTTTAGTTTTCAATCAATGAATTTGCAAGTGCTTATGATGTTGATTTTCTCAAGATTGTCTGAGTGCGGACTTAGTGAAATTAGCTTTCCTTGCAAAGAGTTATATTTGTGTTATTTCTTGTCTTTGGTTCAGTCGTCCTATAGTGGCGTATTTGACTATTTTGACCAAGTGATATATGATGACCTCATTGTCTTAACCATGTAGTGTATTTGCCTTATAGTTAACCAAGAGTCAGTATGTCCTTGTTTTGACCACTTGTTTTTGGATAGTGGTGTTATGGTTGTCTGCTTCGCCATAGGGTCCTCGTGGAGTGACCATGTTTGTTTAGTGTCCTTTGAGAGAGTGGATTTCGAGTGGGGGCCATGCCCAAAGTGGATGGATGGATAACCCATCAAAAGTCAAATAAGAAGTGATAATCTAATAAATTGATTAGGTGGGTAGTTTATAACATTATATAAGATATTGTACCTCACGCATGGTTGAGTGCTCGTAAAGGTCTCATGATGAGAAGGTCTAGAATGGTAAATCAACCACCTTGTCTTCACAAAAGGCTGGTAGGGTCCGCATGGGACTTAGTTGGAGCCGGAGGTTTGGGAAAGGTTACCAAGATAACCCAGGATGGAGGCCGGGACCTATGGAGGCCGACCATGGTAACCATCATAAGCTATGTGATGACACTCTCTCTTTAGGTTCACTTGTGTATTGTGATGTTGAGTCACTTGGAATATTATGGAGTTGTATTTTGCTCTCATGGAGTCATATTATTCTATCGACCATGTCATGCTTTTGCTTGCATGAGGGTCATGTGCTATCACCTAGCATGGTGGGGTGATTCCATTATGGAAATTATATGGTTGGGTGGTAGTGCCACTTCCCATCAGATGTTCTTATTCGTACCTTCATGTGAGGATTGGCTTTGCAAGTGTTTCTATGGTTGGTGACTCATGCTCTATCTCATGTTTGGAGATTATTGTTCTTTGGAGACCAATGTGGTTAGTTGTACTATGGAACTTATGTAACCTTGTATTTGGCTAAGTTGAAACTTTATATGTATATTGAAAGCCATGTATTGGAGGATCAATATAATCCTAAGTGTGGGATGTTGTTTATCAGCTTTCTTTAGGATTTGTGTAAATGCTTATTGAAGAGAATTATATTGTATCCTTTCAATCTGTCAATGGTGTAACTGCTATTGCTTATGGCTTCTTGTGTTCATTGAGTATGATGGATTAGTGGATTAATTGTAATTGTGGAATTTAAACTGTTAGTTTAATTCTTCGTTGGTAACTCTTAAGGAATTCTGGTGTAAGTCTTTCGCTTTTGTATTATTGTGCAAACGTTGTTATTAATGCACTTAATATGTTTATACTTTTACAAAAAAAAATTGTTTCACCCTTGTTGTGGTTTTTTCCCTTGGGGTTCCTGGCGGGGTATTACATTTGGTATCAAAGCCCATGTTTCAACACTGGGTACTTTGGGTTTGTATTGAGCCCATTCACCTAGACCTTTTGTGTAGAACTTAGTGGTAGTGACTTCCTTGTTTCTTTCCTTGCCTTTGATCTGAACCTTTCTCTCTTGTGCAGTGTTAGGTCATGGCTAGGAAAGCCAAGGGAGGTGGTCATGTTGGTGGCCACACCAGAAGCAGAGGAGGAGGACGGGGTCGAGGTTCCGACTGCCATAGTCCTTTGTCACCACCCACTCATGCAAGTGTGGATCGGGATCAGTTTATTCATCAGGATGAACAACATTCAGAAGAACAGGTTCCCAAGAGGGAAGAGCTATGACATATGTTTCAGGAGGTGCTAGCTAGACTAGGCCCCAGACCTGAGGTAGATCAACCCATCCATGCCTAGGTAGAGGAGTCGCTTCAGAAAATTTTAGAGAGAGAGAGAGAGAGAGATCTCCTAGAAGGAGAGAGGTCCCATTGGACCAAGATCCAGCTATCATTGGATACATGAGGGACTTGATAAGGTCCAATACTCCTTTCTTTGATGGTGAAGGTACCGGTCTCAAGGCAGAGACCTAGCTTATTAGTTTAGATTGGTGTTTTTTCGTGTATCCATATGGTAGCAACACCAAGGTGAGATGCACTATCATGCGTCTTGAGAGTTTCACATCTATCTAGTGGCGGTTAGAGGAGGAGAGAATCGGTGTGAGCATTAACATCATGTCATGGTACATATTTTTGGAGAGATTCAGGGCATGATTTCTCTCACCCTAGTGGAGGCAGTCGTGAGTAGATGAGTTCTATGCTTTGCGCCAGTTTGGGTTGTTAGTAGATCAGTTTGAGCACAGGTTCTATGAGCTCAAACAGTATGTCATGATTGGAAATGATGAGGCTATGCTTTTTTAGCACTTCTTGAGGGGTCTAAATGACTGCATCAGTGGAGGAGTGAGAGTATTTGAGCCTTCTTCAGTTGAGGTAGTTGTGTGATAGAGTTCACCTAGCCTGCTCAACACTTCACTAAGTTGATGTTGCTCAATTTCACCAACTCACCAGGCCTAGTTGCTTTCTATATCTACAAGTCCTTCTCAATCTCTTATAGGGATTTCTCTTACTCACTCCAAGATGTTTTCTTCAAGTGTCCTTGCTAGGAACCCTATCAATTTGCTATGTTTCCCATATGCTCAATGATGGCTTCTTGGCTCAAATTCATCAAATTGCACTCATATGGTCTTGAGATGTTGTAGATTTGTAGAGGGTTATTCTCTCATATTTTTAGATGGTTTCAAGGTCACATTATGGTTTGCAATCCAAAGATTTCTTACCGATTTCCAAAATTAGTCTAGAAAAGGCTACAAGGGAAAGAGTCCCAATTAGGCCTCCTAGAACCGGTTTTTGAGGTCTTGGGATAAAAAGATCCAAAGGAACCCCAAACTAAAATGTATTTTCTTCAAATATTCACTCAAACCCAAAGGATTTCAGTGGTTTTAAGCTTCCAACCCTTCTTTGCATACACAAGCCCCAAAATGAGAATTTCAAGGGCTTCTATGCACTTGACTAGCAACAGCAAGTAAATCTTGTCTTTGGACCTTCAAATGGAACTCTTGAGGATTCCTCCTGCACATTAAAACCTATAATATCCTATTACAACTTCCCAAAATCTTGGGACTTTCAATTACATTCACCTCTGCAATTTGTGCTAACTTTTCATCTTGCCAACTCTAGCCGAGTTGCTCCTGGGCTCGCCTAGGGCAAGATGCTAAAAATATCAAATGACACTTTCATACCTTATACTTTCATATTTAAACTATATAATGGGTTTCCTACCATTTCCCAAAAGGCCGTGATGAACACACGGTGAGATTTTATGGGGCACCCATTTTAGCAAAAATTGCTAATTACAAGCCAAAACTAGCTACTTGTGAATCAAATCACCTAAACAGTAGTAAATGCTAAATAAAAAGCTTGAAAATGAAAATACTAAGCTAAAAAACACTACTAAACCTCAATCCATCATTTGATTCATGGATTCAATCCATTAAACCTTCAAATAATGCAAAAAATGATAAAAACAATGAAAAGTGCAGTAAAAAATCTTGTATTTTGATTATTGCTTCTAAAATCCAAGTACACCAACCTTGATAAACATGAAAGAGAGGGTTTATATAGCCTTCCCATGTGTGTATTCCTTCCATGGCATTGGGAAAGCCCTAGCTTCAACGTTGAACCAATTTCAGGACAAAAATTTTCATGACAACAAAAGTTGTCATGACAACTTTTTGCAACTTTGTGTTTTTTACTTTTTTGATCTCTCCAACCTAAGGGAACTATTCCGAGTCATCACATATAAAATTTAAAACATTTATAAGACCTATTTTACCCTCTTTAAGGCTTTTGACAATATTTGACACTTTTGACCAACCAAAAGGCCAAAAACCTTCTCAAACACACTATTTACACAAAAATGCAAACCTAGGTAAAATGAACTCCACCTAGGCCTACATTGACAAAATACTCACTCTTGGACCCTCCTGGAGTCCTTATTTACTACTAAATTGGCTAAGGTCATTACAAGCCAAAATTTGTAAACACAAGAAAACTAGGACCTAGGTGCTCCTACACCATTCTCCCTAACACAAAGAGATCATGTCACCTCTTGAGGAATCAGTGTTGGATCAATTACAAGCTTCTAGAACTCTGACTCCATCACCCATGTAGCCTCAGCATCATCCATACCCTTCCATTTAATGAGGTGCTCCCAATAGGCTTGATGCCTAGTCTTCTTGGCAATTCTTGAACTTAACACCTTCTCGGCCTTAGGATTAGGCTTGGCTGGTAACTAAAGGTTATGCACATCATCTAAAACCTCTAAGTGGCTGCATTCTACACCTTGGACTAGCCCCTTGTATGCAACCAAGTCTGCTATGTTAAAAACCGGTGACAAACCAATGCCACTAGGTAGGTCGACCTTGTATGCATTTTTACCATACTTAGTTAGAATGGCACATGGACCTATCCTCCTCATCTACAACTTGTTTAGAACTCCTTGTTGTAGCCTTTCTTTGTTCAAGTGCACCATTACAAGATCTCCCACTTGAAATTGTAGATTTATCCTCTTTTCATCAACTTTTTGTTTGATTTTGCTTGTGTTCTCCTTCAAATCTTGCCTAACTGATTCATGGACCTCCTTCATGGACTGAGAAAAGTCCTTTGCATATCCACTTCTTATTGCTGCACTTCCTAAATCCCTCAACTCAAAAATGCCTCTTGGGTGCACACCATAGACTACTTCAAAAGGGATTTTACCGGTAGTCCAATTTATGGTGTCATTGTATGCATATTCAGATTGAGCAAGTACTTGATCCCATGTCTTCCCATACTCCTTGGTAAGGAACCTCAATAAGTTTCCCAAACTTCTATTCACCACCTTAGTCTGCCCATCTGTTTGAAGATGGTAGGCTGATCCAAAAGAGAGGTTTGTGCCAAGCTTTTGCCATAATGTTTTCCAAAAATGACTCATAAATTTTGAGTCCCTATCTGAAACTATGCTCAATGGTAAACCATGTATCCTTACTATTTCCTTGAAAAACAACTGAGCTATGTGGCATGCATCATGAGTGGTCTTACAAGGCACAAAGTGAGCCATTTTACTAAATCTGTCCACAATGACATAAATGTTGTCATATCCTTGCTTTGTCTTTGGAAAACCTACCACAAAGTCCATACTAATGCATTCCCAAGGTTTACTTGGGATGGGAAGAGGTTGATACAAACCAACATTTGTTGAAGTACCCTTGGATTTTTGGCAAACTATGCAAGTCTCCACATACCTCTTCACATCTTGATTCATCCTTGGCCAATAATATAATCTCTGAACCAACTTTCGAGTCTTATTGACTCCAAAATGACCACTAAGGTTGCCATTGTGTTTCTCTTGTATAAGATTTTCCCTCATTGAGCCTTTAGGCACACAAAGTTGTCCACCCTTGAATAATAGCCCATTTTGTAAAGTGAAATCTGAGTATTCACTATGGAAATGATTTTGATACTCCTTGCATACTTAGTAGGCACTTGAGAAGTCTTCATCCTCTATATACAAATCTTTAAAACTATGCACACCTATGCTTCTCAATTGGATTTCTTGGACTGTCAAGAGCCTCCTACTTAGTGCATCAGCTACCCAATTTTGCTACCCTTTATTGTGCTTAATGGTGAATGTATAGGTCTGCATATACTCCACCCATTTCATGTGTTTATGACTAAGTTTGTCTTGGGAATTTAGAAAACTCAAGGCTTGGTTATCCGTGTACACCACAAATTATTTGGGTAAGAGATAGTGTCTCCATTTTCTCAATGCTTGCACTAAAGCATACAACTCAAGGTCATAAGAGGAGTATTTCCTCTTGGCATCACTTAGCTTCTCACTATGGAAGGCTATTGGTCTTCCTTCTTGGCTTGGGACAACACCTACTGCAATATTGCTTGCATCACACTCCACAATGAAAAGTTTCTCAAAACTAGGCAACACTGAGTAGCTATTTTCTCCTTCAAGGTTTCAAAACCTTTGTTTGTTGCTTCATCCCACTAAAACTTGGCATTTATAACACCTCTAATGGTTTCTAGCATTGGGGCACATATAGCACTGAATTGCCTAATAAACTTCCCATAGTACTGGGCTAATCCATGGAAGCTTCTCACCTCTGTTGCTGATCTAAGAGTGGGCTAATTTACAATGTCTTCAACTTTGCTAGGATCCATCTTGAGGTTTCCTTGAGATAACACAAAACCAAGGTAAACCAATTCCTGCTTAACAAACTCACATTTCTCCAAATTCATGGTTAGCTTTTCATCATATAATCTTTTCAATACACTTTCCAAATGGCTAAGATGTGCTACTCTATCTTTACTAAAAATGAGAATATCATCTAAGTAAACCACCACAAGTTTACCTATGAATTCTTTCATCACCTCATTCATGAGCCTCATGAAAGTGCTTGGAGCATTGGATAAGCCAAATGGCATTACAAGCCATTCATAAAGACCTTTTGTTGTTTTAAATGTTGTCTTCCATTCATCACCCTCCTTGATTCTGATTTGGTGGTATCCACTTTTGCGATCTATCTTGGTAAAGAACTTGGATTCCCCTAAACAATCCATTAGGTCTTCTATTCTAGGAATAGGGAACCTATATCTGATGGTGATCCTATTTATGGCTCTAGAATCAGTACACAACCTCCAAGTACCACCTTTCTTTGGTGCTAACATAGTAGGGACAACACAAGGGCTAATGCTTTTCCTAATTAGGCCTTGATCTAAAAGCTCTTGGACTTGTTTGGGAATCTCAATATTTTGTTGAGGAGTCATTTTGTAAGCTGACTTGTTAGGTAAGGATGCTCCAGGAATGAAATCTATTTGGTGGCTAATGGCTCTTTTGGGAGGTAATGCGGCTGGCTGCCCATCACTTACAATGCCTTTGAACTTCTCCAACAAATCTTGCACTTCTTTTGGTAGAACTTTCTACTCTTTCTTACCTTCCTCTTTAGGCTTCATCACTAGTGCAAACCCTACCCCTTCACCTTCCTCAAGTGTCTTCAAGAACTTCTTTTCACTCACCAAAAGGACATTAGGATCTGCTGCCCTTTTTTCACCTTCCTCAAGGATAGATTGAATCTTGAATGTGACTCCATCTTTCTTGAATGAGTATGTATTCTTGGCTCCATCATGGATAGCTTGTCTATCAAATTGCCATGGTCTTCCTAATAGAAGATGACATTCATCCATGGGTAGGACATCACATAGTACCTTGTTCTTATACCTTCCAATGGTAAAATCCACCCATGCTTGCTCATTAACCAGAACATGTTGGCCTTTGTTCAACCAAGTGACTATAAGGATTTTTGTGAGGAATCCTTTGCATTTTGAGCTTACTCACTACCTCTTCTGACACTATGTTGTCTATGGATCCCGAATCAATGATTACTTTGAATACCTTGTCCATTATTTTGCATTTGATCCTAAATAAGGACCTTCTTTGGCTTGGTTCTTCACTAACCAGTTCCTTGATCAAGGTTCTTCTTATCATCAAGTTGTCACCTACCTCTGACTCTAAGGCAACTTCTAATGTTTTGATGCTTGAAAACTCTTTCTGAAGATAACTCACTCTTCTCTCACCACCTTGTGACTACTCTGGACACCTATAAGATGGATGACCAAGTTGGTTACAATGGTAACACTTCATTGTTTCAAAGTATGAGGAACCTCTACCTTGGCCACTGGATCTTCCTCTAGAACCACTGTTGGATCCCCTTCCTCTATTGTATCCCCCTCTACTAGTGCCACTCTCTTGTTGTTTTGTGAGTTTAGACTCTCCATGTGTTTTTTGTTCAGAACTCCTCCATCCAAAGCCTTCCCTATGGCCTCTATTATCCTTTCCTCTACCCTTGCCCCTATTGATGCCTGAATCATGTCTTATTTTTAGTTTCTTCTCCAACTTAAGGGAAAGTTGAAAGGTTTGATGGACTATTTTTGGACTCATCAAACTGATTTCTTCTTGGATGTTCCACGGTAGTCCATTGAGATACCTAGCAACTTTGAGACTTTCTTCCTCAACCACTTGAGATCTAAGACTAAGTTTTTGGAATTCCTCCGTATAGCTGCTAACATAAAGGTATTTTTGTCTTAGGTTTTGTCTCTTCCTATGGATATGTACTTCATAGTCTTCAGGGAGATAGGCTTCTTTGATTTTAACCAACATTCCCTTCCAAGAGGAGATAGGTTCCTTGCCTATTTTCTTCCTCTCATCTTACACAAACTTCCACCATGTGAGAGCAATGCCTCTCATCCTAGATTTGGCCACCTTTACCTTTTGTGCCTCAGTTATACCTTCACATTCAAAATGGTTCTCCATTCCTTCTATCCATTCTACGACCACTTCCACTTCCATCTTGCCTGTGAACATTGGTACTCCTAGTGACTTCCCACTCAGGGCCTTCAATGATTTGATGAAGGGTTCTTGCTCCAAAATAGGATCAGGTGTGGGTACCTTATCAACCTCAACCACCTCCTTGCCCTTCCCTTCCACTCCTTCCACTTTTACATACACTTCTTCTGCCTTGGTCTCAATATCACCAAGCTTACTCTCCAATTTTTCCTTTAGGAGCCCGTTCTCTTCCTCCTGATCATCCACTTTCCTTGCTAATTTAGCATCTATCACCATGTTGTCTCCAACTGACTCTCCTGACAACAAGGACATCAACTTTACTAGCTCAAATCTTGTAGGCTCTGATACCAATTTGATAGAGTTCACCTAGCCTGCTCAACACTTCACTAAGTTGATGTTGCTCAATTTCACCAACTCACCAGGCCTAGTTGCTTTATAGACCTACAAGTCCTTCTCAATATCTTATAGGGATTTCTCTTACTCACTCCAAGATGTTTTCTTCAAGTGTCCTTACTAGGAACCCTACCAATTTGCTATGTTTCCCATATGCTCAATGATGGCTTCTTGGCTCAAATTCATCAAACTGCCTTCCAATGGTCTTGAGATGTTGCAGAGGTGTAGAGGGTTCTTCTTTCATGTTTTTATATGGTTTCAAGGTCCATTTATGGTTTGTAATCCAAAGGTTTCTTACTGATTTCAAAAATTGGTCTAGAAAAGGCTACAAGGGAAACAACCCCAATTAGGCCTCCTAGAACCGGTTTTTGAGGTCTTGGGATAAAAAGATCCAAAGGAACCCCAAACTAAAATGTATTTTCTTCAAATATTCACTCAACCCCAAAGGATTTCAGTGGTTTTAAGCTTCCAACCCTTCTTTGCATACACAAGCCCCAAAATGAGAATTTCAAGGGCTTCTAGGCACTTGACTTGCAGTAGCAAGTAAATCTTGTCTTTGGACCTTCAAATGGAACTCTTGAGGATTCCTCCTCCAAAATAAAACCTTTACTATCCTATTACAACTTCCCAAAATCTTGGGACTTTCAATTACAATCACCTCTACAATTTGTGCTAACTTTTCATCTTGCCAACTCTAGCCGAGTTGCTCCTAGGCTCGCCTAGGGAAAGATGCTAAAAATATCAAATGACACTTTCAAACCTTATCCTTTCATATTTAAACTATATAATGGGTTTCCTACCATTTCCCAAAAGGCCGTGATGAACACATAGTGAGATTTTATGGGGCACCCATTTTAGCAAAAACTGCTAATTACAAGCCAAAACTGGCTACTTGTGAATCAAATCACCTAAACAGTAGTAAATACTAAATAAAAAGCTTGAAAATTAAAATAATACCCCGCAAAACACTACTAAGCCTCAATCCATCATTGGATTCTTGGATTCAATCCATTAATCCTTCAAATAATGCAAAAATTGACAAAAACAATGAAAAGTGCAGTCCAAAATCTTGTATTTTGATTATTGCTTCCAAAATCCAAGTACACCAACCTTGATAAACATGAAAGAGAGGGTTTATATATCCCTCCATGGTGTTGGGAAAGCCCTAGCTTCAACGTTGAACCAATTTTAGGACAAAAATTGTCATGACAACTTTTTGCAACTTTGTGTTTTTTACATTTTTTATTTCTCCAACCTAAGAGACCTATTTCTAGTCATCACATATGACATTTAAAACATTCCTGAGACCTATTTGACCCTCTCTAAATCTTTTGACAATATTTGACACTTTTGACCAACCAGAAGGCCAAAAACCTTCTCAAACACACTATTTACACAAAAATGCAAACCTAGGTAAAATGAACTCCACCTAGGCCTACATTGACAAAATACTCACTCTTGGACCCTCCTGGAGTCCTTATTTACTACTGACTTGGCTAAGGTTAGTACAAGACAAAATTTTTAAAGACAAGAAAACTAGGACCTAGGTGCTCCTGCCCCATTGTTGCGACAACCAGGTGGTGGAGAAGAACCTTAGCCGTGCTCACGACGACTAATATGGAGTGCAGATTGGGAGTGATCCTTTTAGTGGGTGTAGAGGGAGAGGGAATCAGTTCTAGACTGCTGCACCTTTTAGGGGTCCTCAAGCACCCCTTAAGGGTGGTCAGCAACAGTAGTAGCCACCGAGACCAAAGCAGTCTCAGGGCCATCAGGGTGGCAAATCTCAGTTTTGGAAGGGCAGGAACTAGCAGAGGAGTAGGAAGAGCGTTCCAGGGTAGACCTCTCAGAGTGCATCTTAGGCCCCTAGTGGGGAAATCTTTTAGCAGTCCAGTGGGCCATCTGGGAGTAGAGGACTAGGTAGAGGAGCTTGCTTCAGCTGTGGTCAATTTGGCCACAAAGTCGCTCAGTGCCCTTAGCGTTCTCACTAGACGGGTAGTCAGAGGCCAGCCACATCAGAGCCAACAATGGGGGATGCAAGTAGATCCCACAGAGTATTTACAATGGTTGATGACTGCCAGGCTGAGCATCAGAGTACAGTGATTAAGACAACAAGTGTGTTGTGTGGTATCCCTATCTCTATACTTTTTTATTTTGGTGCTTCAGATTCTTTTATTTCTTCATCCTTAGTGGAGTGGTGCGGGCTTGCGTCTGCTAAGCAGGCAGATAGGTGGCTAGTAGAGTTGGCTACCGGTGTGCATGTGTTTGTTGATGCCTTCGTCCCTAGTTTTGAGTTGGACCTAAGACCCTTTGTCACTTTATTTGACCTTCGAGTCATTCCCTTGGGGTCATATGGAGTTGTGTTGGGGATGGATTGGTTATCATCTCACAACGCTTGTGTAGACTGTCATCTGAAGACAGTAGAGTATTTATATGACCATGGCAAGAAAGTGGGGATCGTTGGAGTTCAACGATCGATATCCTTACGAATCTTTTCCGCTATGCAACTTAAGTGGTGTATGTGTCAAGGGTGTCAACTTTTTGTAGTTGCTCTTGAGGATGTGGATGAGGAAGAGAGTCGATAAATTGCTCTTGATGGTCACCCTATTCTTCAAGAGTATGCTGATGTGTTTCAGTTGGATATTCCTAATATGCCTCTGAAGCGAGACATAGATTTTCACATTGACTTGGTTCCTGGTGTGGAACCTATTTCAAGAGAACCATATTAGATGACTACTCAGAAGTTGAGTGAGTTGAAGTAGTAGGTAGAGGAATTATTGGCCAAGGGGTTCGTTCATCCTAGTGTTTCTCCTTGGGGTGCGTCGATTATCTTCGTTAAGAAGGATGGTTGTCTTCGGTTATGCATTGATTACCAACAGCTGAATAAGTTAACCATCTAGAATCAATATCCATTCCCTTAGATAGATGATCTTTTTTATCAGGTTAAGGGAGCCAAGGTGTTCTTTAAGATTGATCTGAAATCTGGGTATCATCAGTTGCGCATTCATGATGTAGACATTCATAGGACAACATTTTGTACTCGTTATGGTCACTATGAGTTTAAAGTGGTGCCATTTGGGTTGACGAATGCACCTTTAGTTTTCATGAGCCTTATGAATGGGGTTTTTTGCACCTACCTTGATCACTTTGTCCTTGTGTTCTTGGATGACATATTGATTTATTCTAGATCTATGGAAGAGCATGAGGGTCACTTGCGACAGGTGTTGCAGTGCTTGATGATGAATCGACTTTTTGCAAACTTGGCGAAGTGTGACTTCTTCCAGTCAAAGGTGAGCTATCTTGGTCATATAGTTTTGAGAGAAGGCATATCCATGGATCCATCTAATATCTAAGCCATTGTCTATTGGCTAGCGTCGATCAATTTTTCTGAGGTTTGAAGTTTCATGGGTTTGGTCAGATATTACTGTCGCTTTGTTCAGAGCTTTTCTCGGATAGGCCACCCGATTAATTCTCTTTAGAGGAAAGGGAGGAAGTTTGTTTGTTCAGAGTAGTGCGAGTCAACTTTTTGTACCTTGAAGGAACTCCTTGTTAGTGCTCCTATTTTGGTAGTTCTTGATCCATCTAGAGATTTCATGGCATGCACAGATGCCTCTCTAGAAGGTATAGGTGCAGTGCTTATGTAGGATGGATGTATGGTTGCCTATGAGTCTCGCAAACTCAAGGATCACGAGTTGAACTATCCAGTTCATGACTTGGAGTTGGCAGTTGTAGTGCATGCGTTGTTTAGATGGCAACATTTCTTGTTGGGGCGTCAGTTTGAACTGCATAGTGATCATCGCAATTTGCAGTATATTTTCACGCAACCGAACTTGAATGCTCGACAATGAAGATGGATGGAATTCCTCTGCGAGTATGATTTTGAGGTTCATTATATTTAGAGGAAAGAGAATGTAGTGGCAGATACTTTGAGTCGTAGGTGGCATGAGGTTGTAGCATTGTCCCTTGGTGTGGACTTGAGTGAGAGAATTCTTGGAGTTCTTCCTCAAGACACCTGGTATCAGGATGTTAGAGCCATGACGGAGTCCAGAAGACCATTGGAGGGTAGATATTTTGGATATACTCTTGAGTCAGATGGTCTTTTTAGACATCTTGGATGGATCTATGTACCTCCTTTGGAGGGTCTTCACATTTTGATCATGACTGAGGCCCATCATGCACCTTATTCGACACACCCTGGTGTCAAGAAGATTCATGCAGATATTAGACAAATATATCATTGGGCTGGTATGAAATGTGACATTACTGATTTTGTATCGAAGTGCTTGGAATGTCAACAGGTGAAGGCGAAGCATCAGCACCCTGTAGGGCTTTTACAACCTATTTTGATACCTGATTGGAAATGGGATATCATTTTCATGGATTTCATAGTAAGGTTGCCTGTTTCTTCGCGTCGTCATGATGCCATCATGGTCATTGTTGATAGATTGACCAAAGTTGCTCATTTTGTTGCTATTCGATCTTCTTATACATCAACAATAGTGGCACGAGTCTTCTTGGAAGATGTGGTGAGGTTGCATGGATCCCTTGGCGGATCATTTCTGATAGAGATCCTATCTTTACTTCAACTTTGTGGACCTCACTTTAGCATGCTTTGGGAATCCAGTTGAACTTCAATTTAGCTTATCACCTTGAGACCGACGGTCAGACTGAGCATGTGAATCAAGTCTTGGAGGACATACTTCACATGTATGTTATGGACCAACAGTCACACTAGGAGGAATATCTTTTCCTTGTGGAGTTTTCTTATAACAATGGTTATCATAGCTCTATAGGCATGTCTCTCTTCTAGGCATTGTATGGTCATCCTTTCCGTACTCCTTTGAGTTGGGATTGGTTGGAGGATAGGGTGCATTTAGGACTGGAAATACTTCATGAGATGGAGAAATAGGTTGAGAAAATTCGTGGGCATTTGGTTGCTGCTCAAGATAGGAATAAGAAGTATGTCGATGCCCATAGAGTAGATTGCCAGTTTTCAGTTGGCGACCGTGTGTTCTTGAGAGTTCATCCACAGAAGAGTCCGATCTGTTATGGAAAGGGTTCTAAGTTGGTGCCTCATTTTGTAGGCCCTTTTGAGGTCCTTGAGAGGATAGGACCTATTGCCTACCGCCTTGCCCTGTCGTCGAGTCTATCCCACATCCACAATATCTTTCATGTTTCAGTTCTTCGACCTTATCTTCCTGATGTCACCCATGTTCTTGATTGGAACACTTTGCAGGTCGAGGATGTAAAGATTTCCATGGAGCTTGTGCACATTCTTCAGCATCGGATTTGACCCTCAGGGGTCGTACCATCGACCAAGTAAGGGTTCAATAGGACCCAATTGATGAGACCTCAGCGACATGGGAAGATGTAGCGAAGATGAGAGAGCTTTATTCTTATCTGTTTTAGGCATCTAGGAGTAAACCTAGGCTTGGGGGGGAGGATGTAGTACCCCTCCTCGATCAGATTCTTTTTGTATTTTGTTTGACCTTAGTTGACTATTCAGTGGAACATAATTGTATATTGATTCAGACCTTATGCGATGTTATTTGATGCTTTATCTGGATTTGTGGTGTATGCTTTCATGCAGTATCTTAGTGCTTATGATTAATGTTATTTTTATGGATCATTATCATGGACTGACACTTTTACCTTATATGTGCGATGCATTATTTATATGTTGAGTGTTTGTATGTGTATGGGATGCGAGGGGATGATTTTCCTTCACTCACTCTAGTGAGACAAGGAACATCATGATTCTCCTTTATCGGTGTATGTTCTGTGTCTGTTTATATATATGCACGTGTGGTTCTTTGGTGCAGAACATTGCAGGTACTAGTATCGGGTAGGTACGGGGTATCGTCTCCACCTAGTTTCATAGGTCTGAGCGTGCCTTATTTGTTCGATGGGAGTGGAGGAGATAGTGGTTGGACCCTAACTTGAACCGCAATTACACTCGTGTGAGTGTTGTTAGTCGGTTGTCTTTCCTGTCTGGCCGGTATGCGAGTCATAGTGCTTTGGTTTGGTCATTTGTGAGTTGTCATTTGATCATTCTTCATTTTGTGTGCTTTCATTCATTTGTATGGTTATTTAAATGAGTGGATGATGCTATTTTTATGTTGGTGTAATTAGTTAATTATTTTGCTCTTGAGATTATTGATTTAATTAAATTAATGATTTGCTAGAATTAAATGGTTAAATGGCTTATTTTATTGTGTAAAGTTGTATTAATATTTTGTGGAAGGAAATAAATAATTGCCTAGCCATTTAAATTTTAAATGCTTATGTTGAAGAAAGTACCTTGGAAAATAGAAAAAAATTAATAAAAGTTTTTCTTTTTACCTTTCCATTTGACTTTTGTATTTTATTTGTTGGAAAAGAATTATTTTTGGATAAAGGTAAATCTGATTGTTTTTACTTTCTAAAATAATTTAATCTGATTGGTGGAGAAAACTTTTAACCTAGAAAATTTAGGTTGAAATGATTTTCCCATATATTCCTGGGAGTTCATGGGAAGGAGGAGGTAGAAATTTTGATAGAGAAATTTGGAAAAACCATTCTAGAAGAGGAGTTGGAATTGGATTTGGTTTGCAAGGATTGAGATTCTTACATCATTTTGCTTGCTAGTTTGCTTGTAGGTTGGGTAATCTCTTCTTGTTTGAAATTTAGTTTTGAATATTTTAGTTGCTTCATGTGTGTTGGAAAAATGCAAATCTCTTGTAAATCCTTGTTGAGTGGTTGGAATGAAAGAAAGAGTCCCTGTTATTGTTGATTTTGTTGAGCTCATATCAAATGTTTGCATATAGGAAAGAAATGGTTCATTTCTCTATTTGTTGTTTGTTATTTGCTCTTGAAAATCAAATTCTTGAATTACTTCTTCTATTTGGAATAGAAAGAATTAGATTTAGCTTGTTGTGTACTTTTTGATATCTAATTGCCCAAGATTTGGGGTTTATGTTGGTAAAAATTGGTTGTTTACCTCTTGATAGATGTAAGGAATTCTTCCTATGTAATGGAAGTGAGGAAATTGATCTTAATCATTCTCCTATCTATTAAATTCTTCTATCGTTGCCTAAATCTTTATTTATTGGGTTCTTGTGTGATTTTAATTCACTATTTACCTTATTGGTAAATATCCCTTTGTATTCTCGAGTTTGGCATTGTGTGCGCTCCCATGAAATGAATAGGGGATGAATTGATTTTGTATCATATTGTTTTAGAAGTATTATGAAGTACAAATTTTATTGAATTAAATCTAACCTTACCCTGTGGCGGGCTATCCCCACCACGTGGGACGATAGTGTCTAACTACCACAAGTAGTAGTACTACCGATCGACAATACTATTATGCGGTAGTAGCACTACCGATTGGAAGGACTGCTACCGTTCGGTAGCAGCACTACCGATCGGTAGGACTGCTACCGATCGGTAGGACTGCTACCATTTGGTAGCAGTACTACCGGTCGGTAGTGGCTACTACCGGCACTACCAATCGGTAGGCCTGCTACCGGCAGCAGCAGTACTACCGATAGGTAGTGCCTGCTGCTCGAGCAGCAGCACTACCATAGGTAGGCTTGGCCCCCGCATGCTTGGTACCCTTCGCGGTACAACTTATAATATGTCGTTAATTGATTTTATTTTATAAACGGAATGAATTTGTAAAGTTGGTTTTAAAGTTAAATTTTAAATGGTAATTTATAAAGTGATTTTTATTATATTGATTTAATAAATTTATTTATTGAAATCAAGGCATGAATTATTAATTCAAATTGGTAAATTTGGAAGTATTCTGGAAATGGATTAAATGTCTATTATCGAATCATATTTTATTCGGTTGAATATTTAATGTGGATTTTATTCTTGTTAGAATATTGAATTGGAAATTATATAGAGATGAATGAAGTTTATGAATGAAAGGGTGTTTTGATTTTAGTTTTCAATCAATGAATTTGCAAGTGCTTATGATGCTAAATTTTTTGTTCGTACCTTCATGGGAGGATTGGCTTCGCAGGTGTTTTTGTGGTTCATGACTTATGCTCTATCTCATGTTTGGAGATTATTGTTCTTTGGAGACCTATGTGGTCAATTGTATTATGAAACTTATGTAACCTTGTATTTGGCTAAGTTGAAACCTTATATGTATATTGAAAGCCATGTATTGGAGCCTCAATGCAATCCTAAGTGTGGGATGTTGTTTATCAACTTTCTTTATGATTTGTGTAAATGCTTATTGAAGAGAATTATATTGTATCCTTTCAATTTGTCAATGGTGTAACTATTATTTCTTATGGCTTCTTATCTTCATTGAGTATGATGGATTAGTGGATTAATTGTAATTATGGAATTTAAACTATTAGTTTAATTCATCGTTGGTAACCCTTAAGGAATTCTTGTGTAAGTCTCCCGCTTGTGTTATTATTGTGCAATCATTGTTATTAATGCACTTAATATGTTTATACTTTAAAAAAAAAATTTGTTTCACCCTTGTTGTAGATTTTTTTCCTTGGGGTTCTTGGCGGGGCATTACATAATTTACTAAGCTTCAAATAAAACAACCACAAAGGTCATAGGCACAATCTGATATGTCTATCATTCACCTAATTTAATTAACATAAAGGTCTTTCAATGAACCAAAGTCTAATTAGTTCTCCTAAAAGTATGAACCTCATAAAAAACAGAAAAGAAGGCCTATATAGAGCGCTCGACCCTCAACAAACAACACAAAACCATCAAAAAAATCCTAACCACTTTTGATCAGGAATCTCCTAATGTGGCACTCTATGAGACACTGCACATCAAAAACAACCTGGAATGTTGTTACTCCAACTGCATCATGGCAACCCCTGCACCCGCCAAACAAGAAAATCGCAGTGCAAACAACATCCTGGTTCACAAACCATCAAAGAAGACATAGTGCGACTCAGGGGAGACCCGAAGTTGAGCACAAAAAGAGAACTAGAACATGCAATGCATGGGAACCAAGTGTCACTGCTAGCACATAGAAGACGGTGGGGCTAGGACGCATATGCTGAAGAAAAGACCTACGCTATGCGACAACTATGCATCCTCCCAACACCGGGCAAGAAGAGTGAGTCGCTTAGAGCAACGTTAAGACACCACTTGGAACACGTATGAGCAATCAGAAGAGCAAGCTAAAAATTAAAGGAAGTGTCGAAACTTTAGCAAAATGCCACACACGAACTACTCTGAAAGAATATTAATATTTCTTGGCGACTTAATGGGAAATTCTACCTGCGGAATGCTAGGACCCAAAATTGCTGGTTCGGAGACCAGACTTCATGCTTGAACAAGAAAAATAAGATCAAAGACCTGCTACAATGAAAACCAATTATCTTCCGAGGGTAACACCTGAGCTTCCATATTTTGACAATTCTGGTCCAAAAATATCACTTCATTAAATGGCAAGCTTGCCGGTTCATCATGGACCATCTTCAAGAGCGCATAGAGTTGGGCCAAGGGGTGCAAGAGACTCTCAACTTCCTGTGCCTAAATAGGACTGCTAAGGCACTGTAGGAAAGTCCAGTCTTGCTACAATTGCTCGATTTGATTCATAACTTTCTCAATCCCTAGCATAGAGCCATTTATGAGAAAAGGTGAAGGCAGGCCTAGGAACACAAACTTCTTCACACACCAATTGATATCTGCAACCAAAATCTTCAAGGACTCAAGCATTGTTGATTCTTACATGGTTGTCCTATGTTGATTAATGAAAATGATGGCCTTCTTAATCAATTATTTGTGATCTGCCACCGCTTTTTCTTTTAATTCCTCATTTGAAGTAGTATACAATAACTGAACCAAAATCTAGGCCATGGGGAGTTTAGGACCAATGAAAAGCATAATGCTATCAATAAGAGTGTCTGCTCTGGCACAAAGAAATTGTGCCTCACCTAGGAACCTCAGCACGGGCTGCTGTGAAGGGAAATACTGCTTGATCTTCTCCCAATGAGAAATATATAATTTTTCCATGACCGGGGATAGACCTTGAGGAACTTCCAGAGGGGGAGGAAGATGAGATAAGGGCATGATTTCATTGTCCTTTGCTCTTATCTCATTCTAGATAGCTTTTCATCTATCCTTCTTGTGGGGCACTTGATGTTCCAAAGTGAGGATCTTAGTACCTCCATCTTGAAACGCCTCCTGAAGCTGCGTTGTGCAATCTTAATCTAGCTGTAATAATCCCTTTATATCCTAGAATTTCTTCTCAGTATATTCTAGGTTACTCTGCATCTTGTGCGTTTCTGTTTCAAACTTTTCTCTTTCTTCAGAAAGTGTGACCTGTGCTTTTCTCAACTATCAAGTATATTCTTCCCTCAGGCAGACTTCCTCCCACAACTGAGTATGAATCTAGGGAGCATCTCCGGTAGCTCCTTTCATCTATTATATCTCTTTCCCCTTCTCCTGGAATTATTTCACTACCACATTCCTTGTCCCTTCTTTCCCTTTCAATTGAGAGATCATGTTGTTCAGGGTGGATTGCTACTTCCCTTTTTCAAAATTGGCTTGAGTTAACAAGCCTTGCAAGTGGTTCATCTCAGCACTTCTAGCTTTTTCCTCTTTCGTATGAGTATCCAAATATTCTCTGAGGTGGATGAGATTTTCTTGCATCTTGTCCAGGAAACGACTCTTCATGATGAAATCCAAAGACATGGCCTTCAAAGTTTCATCCATCATTTCTACTTTATCCATAGTCATGGCATTTGATAGATTAACTCTGACAATATGTAGAGTGTAATCATTGGGCTTCATTTGGGCCTTTGGCTTGTTGACCTTTGGGAACATGGTTTCAAATAGGAGATTATCATTTGCTTCACTGATATGCATCTACACATAATTTGGAATAGGAAATTTGCTAATAAAAAGTATCCGGGATCATAATGGCTTGCCCTGCAAACGCTGCACCAAGACAAATGACATAGGTGAAATAGGAAATAGGGTCAGCGGAAGTGGTTTGAATGGACTGTTCCTATGTGGTCGGAGAGAACAATGGTACAAAGGGAGAGGCTTCTAAAAGAGCAGGACTAGTGGATGTTGCACTGACATTTGGGGGAGGAGTGGACTCTCCAAAAACAAGCCTATATGAAACGACAACTGTAGAAGAAATCTATGGAAAAAATATTGCAAGAAATACGACATTGGGGTAAGGAGTGAATAAATGACCTGCAATGACACAACTTGAGGCTCAATCAATGTTCTTGTGGGGGCTAAGGTAAGAGGAGTACGACCCTAGGCATATATCAACACAACTTGGGGAGCTAAGGAAACCACATATTGAGCAGAGAGGAAGGGAAGAGTAGAGTGTACTTGACCCATAGAAGCCATCGGTTGCTGAGGGGCTAGAGGAACCATAGGGACTTGAGAAGATGAACCCTTCTTCCCTAAACCCAAATATTGTTTCTTCCTAGAAGGGGAATCGGGTGTTTGCTTCTCAACTAGTCTCTTGGTGAATTGGGAATGGGGCCTCCGAACTAAGCTAACGAGAGAAACTGAAATGTCAGCTCCGGTACCTTGCTCTTCTATATTTATAATCTTATCCTCCTGAGGTCGGGCCTCCTTGGGTGAGGAGTCATTATGAGAGGACTCATCACTTGTCTCTTCTTCAAACTTGTTATGATTATGCCATTCTTCCTCAAAACACTCATCAAAATGGGCATTCCCCAGATTAACCCTAGGCTAATTAGTCTCTTGGTGGTAGATCCAAAAATCATTTCTCTTCTTTTTCGGCCAACGATCATTTTCCATGGCTTACCACATGTTTCAAGGAATAGGATTAACTAGATTGTACCTTTGAAAGATATGGTAAAAATCCAACCATGGGGGGCGCTCAAGGATAGGAAAGTCACTAGGACCCACATAGAGTCTTGGATCATTCACCAGTGGGCAGATGCGTCCCTCCCATGAGTTTCACGACACATGCTTAATAGCATTTTTCTTATGTTTACTAGACAGATAGTCCTCTGGTCATAGCTTCAGACATCATCCAATGCTACCAATCCTAGTTGCACTAGCTTGGAGGTCAAGACCCTCTTGGTGATGCTTCTTCACTCAAGAATAATAGGGCCAATAACTTTGTGGTACTCAATAATAGATGTATCATGCTTTCCTGACCCTATAGCCTTATTAACTTCCACCAGCTATCAGTATATCTCGAGACCCAAGGTTCTCTCAGTAACATAAGTAGGAAGGCAAAAGGGCTCTTTAGAGAATCCATGCACTCAGACAAAAGATAAATCCTTACCCAAGAACCAGTCACAGCAGGGGCATTCATTACTCATCCAATTTATTTGGATTTGAGAAAAATGAGTGGGAGGCTCCTTAGGGATGACACCAAAATAGAGAAGGATGGGAGCTAGGAAATGTGTGTGTGAAAAGTGGATTGTATCTGTATTTGGAATACACAACACTTTAATAAGTCATTAGATGCATGGTTAGTAAAACAATCAACAATAAACAATTAACCATCACAAAGTGACCTATTTCCTTCTAGTAGATGTGAGTTTAGTCTTGCTCTTAGATTTCTATATGCAATACCTGTGACTAGACAACACCTAAAATAAGGATTTAATCTATATGAGTACAAAATTGAGCTAAATGAATGAAAGATTAAGCTAGATAAATCTGTTGGCATATGCACACTCCAATGAGACATTGTAGGTGATTGAAGGTTTTGTCATTGATGGCAACCTTACAATCCTATGGCACCAGCAAGGCATTATACCAGCAAGATAGTTCACTGGCATCAATGATCACACTCTACACCAGCACAAAGAAAGAAAGTATACCGGCACAGAGGCCGACAGGATTTTGTTATATTATATTTTGTTTATTACTGTAAAAACTTTGTAAGCCGACTTGGCATGTTGTAAAATGACTCTTATATATAAAAGAGATCATTTTAGACATTTGGCATGGAAGTTATGTAAGTGATAAAAGCGAAATACTAAGGCAGACCTATTATGCAAAATATAGGTTAAAGGGTTTATGTAAGAAGCATAC
This sequence comes from Cryptomeria japonica, assembly GCF_030272615.1. NCBI lineage: Eukaryota > Viridiplantae > Streptophyta > Pinopsida > Cupressales > Cupressaceae > Cryptomeria > Cryptomeria japonica. Next base: position 252,755,148 of record NC_081415.1, read on the forward strand.
CAGCAATCGGTACTAGATCAGGCATTATAGATGCTATTGTAAAGCAGTACAAGATATTGGATTTGTACAATCCACATAAGTTAGTGAGACTTCCCATTGAGCAGTGAGCTCTAGGCAGTTGGCCTTCCTGCTTGTGCAGGCCCCTCTTGTAAGTAATATTCTCTTATTGGCCAATAAGTGGATATTGTGGGTCACAAATCCCACCGAGGTTTTTCCCACATTGGGCTTCCTCGTTAAATCCTTGTGTCATCGTGTGCTTTTCATGTGGATGTTTTTAATTCTATTTATTGCATTATTTCTTGCATATCGATACACTGTTATAATATGTTCTGCATGTTTTAAGTTAAGAAATTCTATATACCGGTTAGATATTGATTCACCCCCCCTCTTAGTATCTGTGGGAATCCTAACAATTGGTATCAAAGCATGGTCATCTAATTTTAGAAGCCTAACAGCTTGAGGAAGATCTTGACACCGGTAAAGATGGAAAATCCAATGAAGCAACTTGAAGGAGCTCTCTCAGACTATAATACAGAAAAATTGAAAAATATCAAACTAGAAGATGATTTAAAGGAAGCTCAGGATATCATTCAGGCACTTCAAGAGAATCTTACTGTTGCAAGAAATAAGAGAAGAGAACTTTGTGAAAATATGCAAAATGAGAATGATGAAAAGGAATTACTTAATGATCAGATAAGCAAGTTGAAACTGGAGAACATGACAACAAAGAATGAGATGCAGGATATGACTATGAGATTTTGTAAAGAAATTGAGGATAGGAAGAAGAATGAAGAAGAATTGACCAGAAGACTAAGTGATGCAGCAAATGAAAACACAAGACTTAGCTATGAAAATGATTTATTGAAGACAGATCTGATGCACACTCAGAATGACTCCAATGAACTGATGAGATAGAAAGAGGTCTTAGAAAGAGAACTAGAAACTGCAAATCAACATAAAGAAAAATTCAAGAAAAGCTCAGAGGAACTTGGCACCTTGTTGAAGAATCAAAAACCTAAAGGTGACACTTCTGGAATTGGCTTTGAAGTTGGTGAAAGCTCTAGTACTGCAAATACTCAAGATCACAACAAACCGGTAAGACAACCTAATGCTTATAAATTCAATGGAAAATACTTTAACTGTAATAAGTATGGTCATAGAGAAAATGAATGTAGATCTAGAAATTATCAGTATATCAACACACCCACTGGTCAATGTTCAAAATGCAACAAAGTTGGTCACAACTCTGAAAATTGTAGAATGAATGTGAAATGTTATGTTTGTGGAAGATTTGGACATTTATCTAATCAATGTAGAACACAAACCAGCATAGGTTATGGGAAAGCTATTCAGAAGAATAATGTAACCTGTTATGCATGTAACAAGATTGGGCATATAGCAAAATTCTGTAGAAGTAAAGGATCACCGGTAGACAACAAAAGTTCTAGCTTGAAAGGTAAAGAAAAAAGTTGAAGAGGTTAAGCAAGAATTCTCAAAACAATGGATTAGAAAAGCTGATCTAAATATTGGGAATACTCCTCCACTGGTAGAACCAGTCAATGCTTCACCGACAGGATAGAGTGATGCTTCGCCGGTAGGACAGAGCAGTGCTCCACCGGTAGGAAGTTCTTCATCTAATTGAAGAAAGTTTCCTTGAGGGTTTGGCAATCTAATGTCACATGTGCTATTATTCCCTCGGTTAGAGATAAGAAGTTGGAAATTACTTTGTTACCGGCAGACAATGTTAAGTGAATACTTAACTGGCATGCATTTAATGTGGTAGATGGCAAAAAGACACTATAAATTTAAGGTTTTGGCTCCATTTCATTTCACTGAGATTTCAAACCTATGAAGAGTGTGAAGATTCTGAGCTAAGGCATTTTGAGCAAGAGGCAAAAACACTTCAAGCAATCATCCATCCTAAAGGAAGTAAAAGGCATTTTATCATGGCATCCACCTCTGCAATTGAATATATAGAAAACCCTACTATTGTCAAAGTAATAAAAAGACCTAGGCCCATATTTCAATTAGTTCCCGAGGTAGCAAAGAAAGATGATACCTTAGGTGCTTTTTCTCAAATTCCTAAGGGAGTTGTTTATGCTGAAGATCCCACAATTTACATTCATTGTAACATTGAGGAACTAGGAGATGTAGAGATTAAAACCATGTTTAAAACTGTCATATGTGATGAATCCAGCAATGTAAAAGATGAACACAAGATCATTGAAACCCTAGGATTTACAGAGATCCTTAGCATTCCTGAATTCCCCAAGGATGTGATTAGGATAGTCTTAAGAAGGGTACATGGTGAATTTTCTGGTTAGATGCAATTCACAAAATCACCAAAGAAGCTGTGAAAGCTATCACAGGGTTACCGACCACCGGTAAAAGGCCAGACAAGACTAAAAAGGTCTCCAATGACCTAGTTATAAACCTAACTGGTGCCACATCCGACAGAAGGTCCTTAAGAGTAAATGATGTAACAGATATTAATGTAAGATTTATTAACATGATATTAGGATATAAAGCTACTCATGCTAATAGACTCAATTCAGTTTCAAGTCTATGCATTAAGAGTGCTTATGATATGGTCATGGATAATATGAAGATTGATGTATGTGAGTGGTTGAAGGACAAATCAATTGACAACTTAGGCAAGATTAAGAAGGACAAGAAAGGAACTTTTAAATTTGGAAATTTGCTAGTATGTCTGATGCTACATATAACCAAATAGGTTCTCGGTATAGGCTACAAAGAACTTGGATATGATATACCGGTAGGAAAACAACTAACAAAACTATTCAATAACATGGGAGAAGATAAGGAAAACAATATCCATGATTTCTTTCAAGCACTTAAAGCCAAAATGAAGAAAAGAATCAGATTATCACAAAAGATTGTTGACAAATATAAGGATGAAATATGCTTTGTAATCAAGACGGATGAGATCTGGATGGAAGCAGTCATACCTAGGACAGATTGGGTAACAGAGATGGGCTACGAAATAGATGATCATATAATTGAAACATATGCTAAAGCACTTCTGGAAGCCCCTAAAGAACCTAAGGAAGAAATATTTGGTAGTGCAAAAACTATTGAAAGCCAAATACAATCTAAGAAAAGAGTGAAAAAGGTTGAGGCAGTTGTAAGCAAAGGTTCTAGGCAAGCAAAGGAGATCAAGGATAAAGTAATGGAACAAACCAGTATAACAGAGGATGAGTTAGCAGCTCCACAACCTGAAACTCACCTATCACCGATAGGTACATCTTCAGAGAATGACATGCCTGTAACTTTCAAGAGAGTTGTAAGGAAATGAGATCCCTCACTAACAACCACACCCTCACCTAGGAGGACAAGACAAAAACAACAAGCAGTGAGATCTTCGGTAAGAAAGGCTACACCAAAGAAGAAGAAACTGACACCCAAGAAAAAGAAAAGGACAAACAAGGACTTGGCCCCTCTTGAAATACTGTTGAATGAAATTAGAGAGGAAGGGAAACTGAAGAATATAGAGAAACTATATGACACTCTGACAGCTGATGAAAAAGAACAAGTAGAAAACAGTGCTATATTGCATATGGATATGTATAAGAAATTTTTGATGGAAGTAGTAGATGAAGTACCAGATGAACTATTTAAGAGACTAGAAGCAAGGAGACAAGTAGTAGTAGAACTTGACAAGAAAATAAAGATAGAAAAGCTAATTGCTGTATATCTTGTAAATTCACCCAAAGAAATTGATGACTTAATTGCTCAAGCCAATCGGTTAGTATTTTCTACTGCACACCGACACATTGCTCTAATGGTTGGAAGAGTTAATGAGGTGAATGAGGAGACAAAAAATGCATGGGACATTTTCCTAGTGGAAAAAGAAAAAAAAGAAGAATACATGAGCCACAAACCTATAAAGGTATATCAGAAAGAAAGAGACAAGGGTAAAGGTAAAGTTGGTGGACCACCCAGTATCAAGGTTAAAGACAACTTACCCCCACCTCCTTTTATTACTCCACCGGTAAAAACAATAGCTAAAAAAGATCAACCGACAGTTGAAAGTATGGATGTAGAGGATGTTAATCCTAATCCTAAAGTCTTATATATAGTGGATGTTGATACTCAAAAGATCAACATTGTGGTAGACAAAGATATAACTGATAAGATTGAAATGGCTAGTGAGCCTTCCGTAGCTGAGCAACTGATAACACACAGGAGAAACCGACAGATGACAAAGAGAAAAAGGTAGAAACTCATACTCAAACTGAGACAATGCAACAAACAGAGAAATAAACAAAGCAAAAGGCTCCTGAATAGGAACAACAATAGAAACAGGAACGGGTTCATAAGGAAACAGTGCCACTGGCAATTGGAGAAGTAGAAAAACCATTGCTTAAAGAAATGCAAACACAAACAGACCTACCAGAGGTCAATACAAGCTTGGTTACTTCCACTGGCGGTACTCAGAATGTAGGTTCATCATCAGGCTACAAATCAACTAATGTGACCAAGGTAGTCTTAGATTCAATTAAAAAGATATCATATTGCAACTCACAAGCTTATAAGGCAATAGATGACACAATACCAATTTTGAAGGTAATTGCTCCTAACTGTAATATAGACAATAAAGATTCTTTAGGACAACTTGATACCTTGTGTAAATATATCACAGAAAACATTGATAAAATAAAGGAAGAGACATTGAAGGACAAAGTAGAAATTGAAAAACAGAGATTCTTTGATGAGTAGATAAAGAAGTGTACTAGAGATTTTGACACACTTCTACCGGAACTGTGTAATTTATTAAAAGAGTATAAAAATTTGTACAAAGACACCTGTAAGACAAACTTTTTGACTATAGATACAGATAAGAAGATGAGAAAGGTACAAGATGAAATCAATAAACTTGCAGATAATTTTGTTAACTCACCTGATACATTATCAGTTTTTGAACAGAAGATAATAAATTTTGAAGAAGAATTACTTAAATTGGAAAGAGAAAAAGAGAGAATAGTGAATAAGGCAAAGCTTCTAAGATTAAAACTGAGTCCAAGATTGGACTATCTAGCATCATTACGGAAGGAAATATCAGAGGCACTAATACAGGGACAGAAAACACCAGCAGAGCATTTGCAACATCTCACCGGTACAGTTAAGAGAACAGAGACATCAATAAGAGATAGTAAAAAGTTTAAGGAGAGTATAAACTTGATTTCGGTAGATCTATTTCAAATTGTAACTACCCAGTTACAAGGTTGAAACTACAAACTCTACTAACATCTTGACAACCTTTCTCATTGATGCCAAAGGGGGAGTAGTGGGATGAGAAAATTCAAATATCACAGAAATCATATGCTCAGGGGGAGCACACATTTTTTTTGGTAACTTTTTTGGACTTCACATTTTTGATACACTTTTTGAAATTTCTCATGAGTGTTTCCATCAATGCCAAAGGGGGAGATTGTTGGCATATGCACACTCCAATGAGAAATTGTAGGTGATTGAAGGTTTTGTCATTGATGGCAACCTTACAATCCTATGGCACCAACAAGGCATTATACCGGCAAGATAGTTCACCGGCATCAACGATCACACTCTACACTGGCACTCAGGACACCGGCACCGGCACAAAGAAAGAAAGTATATCGGCACAGAGGCCGACAGGATTTTGTTATATTATATTTTGTTTATTATTGTAAAAACTTTGTAAGTTGACTTGGCATGTTGTAAAATGACTTATATATAAAAGAGATCATTGTAGACATTTGTTATGGAAGTTATGTAAGTGATAAAAGCGAAATACTAAGGTAGACCTATTATGCGAAATATAGGTTAAAGGGTTTATGTAAGAAGCAGAGCAGTAACCGGTACTGGATCAGGCATTATAGATGCTACTATAAAGCAGTACAAGATATTGGATTTATACAATCCACATTGTAAGTCAATGAGACTTCCGATTGAGCAGTGAGCTCTAGGCAATTGGCCTTCTTGCTTGTGCAGGCCCCTCTTGTAAGTAATATTCTCTTATTGGCCAGTAAGTGGATATTGTGGGTCACAAATCCCACCAAGGTTTTTACCACACCGGGTTTCCTCATTAAATCCTTGTGTCATGGTGTGCTTTTCATGTGGATGTTTTTAATTATGTTTATTGCATTATTTCTTGCATACCGGTACACTGTTATAATATGTTCTGCATGTTTTAAGTTAAGAAGTTCTATATACCGGTTAGATACTGATTCCCCCCCCCCCTCTCAGTATCTGTGGGAATCCTAACAAAATCCAAGATATTCAAGATTAATGAATATTAGGCTAACATGATTAAGCTATGAATAAATATTAAGCTAAATGATTTAATAAAGATGCAATAACTAATATGCAAATATTCTCAATACAAAATCTTAATGAACCTAGAGCCAAAATAACATAATAACAATATATTCCCCAGGATCCTTGATTAGGAGATGAGAGCCTGAATTTGTAGAAAATTCAGAAAGAAACCGACGATCGAGATCTAATGATGATGAGCGGTCAAGATTTTCCAAGAAGAAGCACAATCCAGGTGAATTAATGTGATTGATTGCTTTTCTCAATTTTAAAGGAAATTGAACTAAAATTAAGATAAAATCAGAAAAAAAAACAAAAAAAAACTGATTTATTCTCTATTTTGTTCAATTTTGAGATTTAATTGTTTTAATTGTTTTTCTGAGATTTTTTCAATTTTTAATTTGATTTTCAAGATTATTTCCATTTGATTTCTTTTCTCAAATTTTAATTCTTTTTTTTTTCAATTTAACTCTTTCTTGATTTGTTTCTTTTTTTGAAGATTTGTGCTCATAATTTCCAATTCCTCTTTCTTGATTTGTTTCCTTTTTTGAAGATTTATCTCTTTTTGTAAATTAAATCCTTTTTTTTGTGATTAAACGGTAAATTTATTAATTAATTAAATATGCTAGGATATTTAATTAAATAAATAGGATAATTGATCAAAATGATTTACTTGGAATGATTTAATTAATTAAATAAATATTTAATTAATATTGAGTCATTAATTTTCCATGTGACATTAATGATTGAATAATTAATTAATTAGGTGCTCAAGGTTGATTTAATTGCCTTTGGTTAGGACCTTGGTGATGTTTTTGAGATTAGGGGCCCATGGTTTAGGTTACCATTTCTAGGGTATTAAATTTGCCCCTCTTTGAATTAATGTACGAACAACGTGTTGGTTCAAAGAATAGTTGATGTCAAATAGATATTTGTTTTGAACTTGATGGATCAAAAACCGATGAAGAGCGAGATGTTTAGCTTGATTTGAAGTGATGGAACTGAACAGATTTGATTAAAGCGATATCAATCCTAAACTTGATTGAACAAGAATTGACAAAGAGCGAGATACCATTCTTGAACTTGATTGATCAAGAAACGAGCATTGATCTAGAACTTGATTGAACTAGATTGAGTGAGAGACGCAACCAATTCCAAACTTGATTGAACAAGAACCGACTAAGCGAAGTGAGATAAAACTAATTCCAAACTTGATTAAACAAGAACTGATTAGCCAGAAAAAATATCCAACTTGATTTGATGTGATTAAAATTGAACATCGATTTGAAGATTGATTCAAATAAGGACAAAGATTGATATGCCCCTAGAGATTTCTCTATTTGACATCAAAGAATCTCAACTTGATACGATGTGATTTAGTTAATATGCCCCTAGTAACAAGGTTTGGTTAATTTTCTTTGGTTTAAAAGATTTTTGCTCGACTTTAGATGAAGATTTGAAAAATTTCTCAACTTTTGATGATGATAATCACTAAAAAGATGATGAGGTCATGAGTATGCCCCCTTTGGAGTGAAATCAAAATATAGCGAGAGTACAATGATTTTAGGCAATTTTTGGTGATGATAGTTATTTGAGCACGAAGATTGATGTTGAAGAATTCGAATCAAAGTTGATTTGAGAATTAAATTGAGATTTAGAATTGAATTGAGCATAAAATGATTTGAAAATTGACTTGAGGATGAAAGTATTAAGTGGTCAACATTGTGAAATTTTGACTAGAGAAGTGATGTCAAATTTCGATTTTGATCCCGAAAATGGACTCAGGATAGTCGATTTAGTTAGGATATAAGTTTTACGTCCATCGGAGCAAGTTTGAAAATTAGGGTTTGGGCTATATAAGGGGTTCAATGTATCATTGTCAATTTTATACGATTCTTGCTCCGATGAGACATTGTATTTGATAGTTGATATCATTTGTACTCTTGGACACTGAGATTATGATGAGATATACAAGCTCTTGATTTGATTTCATCGTACTTGTGTTGATTGATTATGAGATGTCTTTCTATATTCTTTATTCTATATGTATGCATATATTTTCAATATGGATGTATACAATGGAGATTTGTATGGATTTTGTTTTTTTTAATTTCTTTTTATATGCAAATAAATGATGAAAATGAGTAACTAGTAATGAAAATGTTTATTTTTCTTCATGCAATAATATGAATGTAAATAAGTAATAATGAAATGTATGGATCTATATAAGATGCTTATGTATGTTGCTAACATCTCAATAGATAAGTACTCTATGGGAGAAATGATGATGAATAAGATACCACTTAGCTGAGAAATGATGATGCTTCAAACTCTCATTCAGAAGATAAAGAGATCATTGTTATCATGCTAAAATCACTTGAAATGCATAAAATTTAGAATGAATGCAACCTAAACCTAGTTAATGGATTTGGAATGCTTAATTTTTATCACTGAGCATTTACAAACAGAGTTCCTTCCTTTTCATATGCAATATTAATTATCTTGTCCACAATGACCCTTTTTTTTCGTTCATATCCTCGGACATATTGCACATTAAAGAAATTCCCTCAAAACAGTCAAAGAAATAATGCCAACCTCCCTGTAGCATAAAAATGAGTGGAGTTGAGGTATGTGTGGTGTTCTCACCTTGATGTGAAGGCACTTATCATAGACACCCAGTTGATTAGATGTTTCCAGATTATCAGAATCACCCCTACAAGCAGAAAACAAAGAAAAATATTATGCCCCCAATCCTTGCTCCTCTTATTCAAGATAGACTTCCTCAAGTTACTTAGAGGGAATAATAATCGAAAACCAATGTAAAAGACAACACACAAAGAAAATTTCAATCATATCTCAAACTGTTTAGTGATTTTTTTCAGTTATCTTGTTTTGTTTGTTGACTCAGTGATAAAACTCTTCAGTAATTTGTAGACGGATGACTGACTCAGATTGGATGATCTGGTACTAGCGATAGAAAGATGACTTGGTTGATACTTCTTAGGACACATAAATTGATCATTCGATTACCCTAAGACTAGGAGATTGATCAGTTTCAAGCCATGAGAGTTCCAAAAGAACTAGATGTAGTAAAGCGAAAATGAATAGGAAATGTCAAATTTGTGTTGATACATAAAGCTCTTAAGTACAAGAGGCGCCTGTTTACTAGGTTTTCACCTTCTTGGCAAAGATCCCTTCTCCTTTTTTTTTTTGAAACTTTTTCTGATTTTTAAGATTTTTTTCATGACATTTTATGATTTTTAGGAGTTTGTTTAGGACATTTTATGATTTTTAGAATTTTCTCAGCTATGCCCCCAGTATGTAGACCTATATGATAGGATGATCTGCAGAATGCATGTGGAGACAATGAATTTTTGATATGACCTATGTTAATGCAATATGCATGATGAAGATGCATTTCCTATTCGAACAAGGATGATCATGTTTGTTCGACATTTTGTAATACACCAATTGAATTGGAGGTACAAAACATTTCATAGATAAGTGGTCAATTGATCCTTAAGGTCCCTTGGAACATCCAAATTAACACACTTAGTGACTAGGATTTACAAATGGAGACAAAAAAACCTTCCCCATAAATTCTTCAAACTTTGATCTTCTTTTTCCCATGTGAGTGCAAATGAGTTAATTCCTACTCTTGTGTTCACTAAAGATCCTTAGGATCCTATATGACTAGCTACGTGAATTATTCTAACTTCAAAAGCATCTCGAATAGAGTCTCGCTGCCAGTAAACTTTTAGAGATCCGATGAGGTTATAGACTCTAATCTCTCAAATATTGCTCCATTGCCAGCAGGCGTCCATAGCCCTGATGGAGTTACTCACATTTTCCCATAGTCAAGCTTTTTGTCGCACTTTGTATACATGATATTTTAGTTATATATCATTTCTCTTTTGCCTTGATATGAATATTTGGCATAGAAGCTTTTTTTTTTCTTTCCTTGACTTGTAAGTAATGAAACCTACTTAGGTGTGACAATTACAATGGTGATGAAGTAGAATTTTAGATTTTTAACTAGTCATATGCTCAAATAGATGTCTAGAATGAATTAAAGGTTTTATTAATGTGTTTGAGATATAGCAATTGATAGATTTTGAGTTACCAAGTCTCAAATAGTGAAATCACTACCCAACCATAAGTAAATCATCGTCACAGAGTAATGTTGAAAATGAATGACCTTAGGATGTCAAAGACTTCATGTTTGAATATCTAAGAAAGGAGACGACCCTTTTTTCTATTGAATGCAAACAAATGATAAACTTGGACAATTGACTTGTTTTATTGATACTGCTATATGCAAATGCAAAAAAATTGTGAATGAGATACATTTGGAAAAAGAAACTATATGCAATGCAGTGCAAAAAACAAATGTTAAACTAACCCAACCCTTAGATATAATATCATTTAAAATGTATGTTATTCATAGGGTCAAGGAGTTTTGTGTAGGTAGTTCATTGGTCTTTGTTTGAAGAGTTAGATAAAGATGTCTTTTCCAATAGGATATAAGGATGCAACTAAGTGTACATGTTCAACATCTATAATGTTGATTTCCTTAATTTTTGGATTTTGTGATGAAACTAGGGTAAAGTCTTATGCAAAGGATTGGATAAGGGGTATGGAAGGATGAAAAGGAGGTGTTGGATAATGGATTAGATATTGAAAGTTTGGTGCATGAGTGAATGGAAATGTTTACGGGATCACCATTGGCACGCATCTTGAGAGCTAGTGTATTGATAAAGGAAAAGTGGATCTCAAATTTTGAGACTTGGATGGAGGAACAACCAGGGATTTTGGGACATAAGGATCCAAAATGGATGAAGGAGGTGATGGAGAAATATATTTGGAAGGTTTGGATGGAGGAACAACAATCTTGGCTATTGATTTGGATTTTTCTTTAGACTATTGTGCTACAAGAAGATGCTTAGGGATCCACATGCTTTTTTATTTTTCATGCTTTTGCAGTTTCTTGGAACATATTGCTTCTAGAAGTGCCTGAGGAAACCATATAGCTTTTGATTTTGATTTATTTTTCTCAGTGGGCCTTTGTGTCATTTTAGATGGATGGAAGGTATGCGAAGATGTGCACCTTTGGTGATCCTACACAAGGGATGGAGGAATATAGGGTCCTAAAATGGATGGAAGAGATGAAGGGGAAGGCGTGTACTTAAATTTTGGTTTAGTAGGGATACCAACATCTTGAGCAATGTCACTGAGGCCATGGCCCTTAATATTTTCTTTAATATGGAGAGGTTCTTGCTTGTGAAGGTCTACCCCTTTGCGTTTATAAATATTTTGACTTGTAGGATCATGAGAGGGCTTTGTAGGCATGATAGATCTATGAGGCGAACATGGATGATTATGACAAGAAGATGGAGGGATACTTTGATATTAATGTGAAAGAGGACCATTGGATAGAGTAGGAAGGGTGTTTGACTCTTCATTTTGAATAGGATCATTTGAAAAGGTGGAAGAGGCATCATGATATTGTTTAGGAAAGATGATTTTCTCTTGATATGGAATGGGATCATCTTGGAAGAAATAGAAAGGTATAATGGGATCATCATGGGATTATAGGGAGGTAAGATCCTTTTCAACCATTGGATGGGATGGTGCTTGAGATAGCCCTTGAGGGTTAACATGAAAATTTTCATCATTAGATTCATTATTTGAGGGATATGATATGTATTGTTGTTGAGAAGCTTAATTAGGAGATGGAGGCATCATGGAAGAGATGGAGGCTACATGTGGTCCATTGCTCGACACAAGTTCATAATTTTGATCATGCTTGGTAATGACATATGGTTTCTCCTTAGGTGAATTTTTAGGATCTTCGATTTCAATAACACCATCATAAAGGAGGTCTTGAATTTTATGTTTTAATTCCATACACATTGAAGTATTATGTTTGTTATGCCTATGGTATGCACAGTAATTACTCAAAATTTCACATCCCCATGTGGTCTTTTTAGGCAATATGATAAGATTGTGCTTAAGAATCTCTTCCAAAGCCCACTCAATAGATTGCCCCAAAGGTGTAAACTGTCTATCTAGGGGATATATGTCTTTTTGTCTTGGTGAAGATGTCTCATGATCTTATACATGAGATTTGGCTTTTGATTTTCAATTACTTGTTGTTCCACCTTATGTAATTGTTTTAACATTTCTTGAAGTCTGGTGTTCTTAATATCATGAAATTTTACCTCAAGAGGGGTCATTGAATCTTTTTGTTGGACTTGAATGGCATATATTTCTCTCTTGAGATCTTGAATTTGTTAGGCCAAGGTAGCCATGGGATTCTTACTTTTTTCAAAAAATTTAGAAGAGTTTCTAGTTTGAACAGACATTTACAACCGACGGGACCGAGAGCTAGATGTGTTGTAAAAGTCGAGATCGAATTGAAGCTAGTTGTTTGTTTGATGTAGTGATTGAGGAAAGTGACTAAGACTCAGTTGGTTTCAAGAATGATCTATCCTATATAAGATGTGATCTAAGTAACTTAGTTTGATTTGAGAGAAGTGACTAAGACTTAGTCTGGTTTCAGGAACGATCTATCCTATATAAGACGTGATCAAAGTAACTTAAGTTTTATAAGTAATTGATTGAACTAGCTGAAAGATGATTGACAAAATCGTGCAACACAATGGTAGGGGTACACTATCAAGATTGTTTATGCACAAAATTATGATAACCAGATTGCTCAGAATTATGATGACCAAATATATGCTCACTATAGACTGATTAGGAAAGTATGACAGTTTTTGGAAAAGTGTGCAAACAAACAAGTTTCTGGACTAACAAAAATTAGGAATTCGTACGACAAAGTTTTCAGACCTAGACGACAATTTAAAGTTTCTCAGATGATACAAACAGTTTACCGTACGAGTTGTTGCCTAAACTCACACGACAGTTTAGTGCTCTCCAGATGACAATTTGATGAGTATGATGATTATTCATACAACAATAAATAGAGGATTAGATTACAATTCTCTAGGACCATAATGGCAATTCTGTATACCTAGACGACAATTATGGTAGAATTAGACGATAAATTGACAGGGCAAATTAGGACTCGTATGACAATAGGTATATAGCCAGATGATAATTCAGTAAGCTTGTATGACAATGGACTGGACAGAGACAAGATTCTAACACAGACAAAGTTTTGACGACTGATGGAGACCAAATTTTTAAGATGGAGTGAGTTTTGATGACTAACAGAGACTAGATTTTTTACTAGGACTGAGTTTTGACGACTGATGGAGACTAGTTTTTGACACAGATAGATTTTGATCATTGAGTTGTTTATTGTTTTCTCCGGTCTCACTATTTCCATTTTAGTTTTAGGGATGAAAGCATAGTAAACACGCAAGATGTATAATGACTTCAAGCACAACACGCTAACCCTATGGAAGTTGGCTTGGAGAAGAAAATATTTGCTTGCAGATTTAGGTACACACCCAATAGCTAATCAGAATACAACCACCGAGTCTCATGCAATCGATTCTCACCGCCGTATTAGCTGAATCCAAACATTAATGGGGGCACGATATGGCAAGTATCTTGGGAGAGTTACTATCTCTCTTGCACAAAGATTATCCCCCTTTCGGGGTGAATTGGGTAGCCTCTATATTATAGTTCTTAGTCAAGAATTTCATTGAAAATTATCCCTTGAAGTCATACAAGCATGATTGAGGCCTATAGCCCGACAAGGTACCGAAACAAGATGTAGTCACATAAATGTGATTGAGACCGCGAGGCCCTACAAAATGCTCGATATGAGAGATCTCAAAGAGAAAACTCAAATAATCCTGTCCTTTGAGACTTTGATCACCAGAGGCCTATTTATTATAGTGAGTTGGAATGCTCAGGTCCAACTGTACTCACTTGGGTCGTTCTCATAGAGTGATTAATTTTTCCCACTGTGACAGGCCCACTAAAGGTACACAAATCTCAAATTTAGAAAAATCCTAAAGGGTCTAGATTTCTGATTGTCTATAAAGACAAGAGCATACTCTCCTACCTCTTAGATTTTTCTTCAAACACAAAAGACATATTTGTTTATTAACCAAATATCAATTTAAGTGCCTAAGAAAATACTAAATGAATACACAATGTTTAGTAGATTATCCTTAGGCAACCTGCAAGAACAACACATTAGTAGTCATTTTGCTTTTGATTCTTTGACAAATGTATGTTTGATTGATAAATTCTTTGACAAGTGTTCTGTAAACATTAAAAGCCCAAAATTAGTTTCCAAAATAACATAAAAATTTATCAAAAGAAAATTCTAGCATGCAAACTGTTGGCATATGGACACTCCAATGAGACATTTTGTGTGATTGAAGGTTTTGTCATTGATGGCAACCTTGCAATCCTATGGCACCGGCAAGACATTATACCAGCAAAGCATTACATAGGCAACCTTGCAATCCTATGGCATCGGCAAGACATTATACTGGCAAAGCATTACACAGGCAACCTTGCAATCCTATGGCACTGACAAAAAATTACATAGACAACCTTGCAATCCTATGGCACCGGCAAGACATTCTACCGGTAAAGCATTATTCAAGCAAGACATTATACCGACATTAGTAAGATCACTCTACACCAACATCGGCACCGACACAGAAGAAAAGATGTATACCGGCAAAGAGGCCGACAGGATTTTTGATATGTAATATTTTGTTTATTATTGTAAGCCGACTTGGCAAATTGTAAAATGACTCTTGTATATAAAAGAGATCATTGTAGACATTTGTAGGATATGGATAGGAAGCATAAAGAAAATTATAAGGCAGACCTAACGTGCAAATTATAGGTCAAGGGTATATGTAAAGAATAGAGCAAGAACCGGTATGAATCTGGCATTGAAGATGCTATTGTAAAGCAGTACAGATCATTGGATTTGCATAATCCTCATTGTAAGTCAGTGTGACTTCTTATTGAGCAGTGTGCTCTAGGCAGTTGGCCTTCCTGCATGTGCAGGCCCCTATTGTAAGTAATATTCTCTTATTGGCCAGTAAGTGAATATTGTGGGTCACAAATCCCACCAAGGTTTTTCCCACATTGGGTTTCCTCATTAAACATCTTGTGTTATGGTGTTCTTTTTATGTGGATGTTTTTTATTCTAATAATTACATTAATTCTTGCATATCGGTACACTATTACTTTATGTTCTGCATGTTTTGTTTTAAGAAAATTACATTACCGGTCAGATATTGATTCACCCCCCCCTCTCAGTATCTGTGGGAACCCTAACAATTGGTATCAGAGCCTGGTCCTCTATTTTCAGAAGCCTAACAGCTTGAGGAAGATCTTGACACTGGTAAAGATGGAAAATCTGATGAAGCAACTTGAAGGAGCTCTTACTGACTATGATGCAGAAAAGTTGAAAAATATCAAATTAGAAGATGATTTAAAAGCAGCTCAAGATATTATTTAGGCACTTCAAGAAAATATTACTGTTACAAGAAATAAGAGAAGAGAACTTTGTGAAAAATTGCAAAATGAGAATGATGAAAAGGAATCACTAAATGATATGATAAGCAAATTGAAACAAGAGATCATGACAACAAAAAATGAAATGCAGGACATGACTATGAGATTTTGTAAAGAGATTGAGGACAGAAAGAAGAATGAAGAAGAATTGACCAGAAGACTAAGTGATGCAACAAATGAGAACACAAGACTTAGCTATGAAAATGACATGTTGAAAATAGATTTGATGCATACTCATAATGACTCGAATGAACTAATGAGACAAAAAGAAATCTTGGAAAGGGAATTGGAAACTGCAAATCAACACAAAGAAAAATTCAAGAAAAGCTCAGAAGAACTTGGTACCTTATTGAAGAATCAAAAACCCAAAGGTGACACTTCTGGAATTGGATTTGAAGTTGAAGAAAGCTCCGGTACTGCAAATACCCAGGATCACAGCAAACCGGTAAGACCTTCTAATACTTACAAATTCAATGGAAAATGCTTTAACTACAATAAATATGGTCATAGGGCAAATGAATGTAGATCTAGGAATTATCAGAATATCAATCCTCCCACCGGTCAATGCTCCAAATGCAACAAAATTGGTCATAAATCTGAAAATTGCAGAATGAATGTAAGATGTTATGTTTGTGGAAGATTTGGTCATTTATCAAATCAATGCAGAACACAAACCAGCATAGGTTATGGGAAAGCTATTCAGAAAAATAATGTAACTTGTTATGCATGTAACAAGATTGGTCATATTGCTAAATTTTGTAGAAGTAAAGGTACATCGGTAGACAACAAAAGTACTAGTTTGAAAGGTAAAGAAAAGGTTGAAGAGGTTAAGCAAGAATTCTCAAAGCAATGGATTAGAAAAGGTGATCTAAATATTAGGGATACTCCTCCACCGGTAGAACCAACAAATGCTCCATCGGCAGGATGTTCTTCATCTAATTGAAGAAAATTATCTTGAGGGTTTGGCAATCTAATGACACATGTGCTATTATTCCCTCGGTTAGAGAAAAGAAGTTGAAAAATCACTCATTTCCGGCAAATAAAGTTAAGCTAATACATTACCAGCAAGCAATTAATGTGGTAGGTAGCAAAAAAGACTTTATAAAATAAGGTTTTGGCTCCATTTCACTTCACCAAGCATTCAAACTTTTAGAGAGCGCGAAGATTTCCGAGCTAAGGCATTTTGAGCAAAGAGTCAAAGCACTTCAACAATCAATCCATCCAAAGGTAGAAAAATGTATTTATCATCATGGTATCCTCCTTTGCACTTGAATTCATAGCAAACCCCATAGTAGTCAAGGTTATAAAATGCCCTAGGCCCGTGTTTGAGCTAGTTCCTGAGGTAGCTAAGAAAGATGACAATACAGGTGCTTTTTCCCAAATTCCAAAAGGTGTTGTTTATGCAGAAGACCCTAGAATGTATATTCATTGCAACATAGAGGAATTAGGTGATGAAGAAATTAAAAACATGTATAAGACTGTTATATGTGACAATTCTAGAAATGTAAAACCTAAATATAAAATTTTTGAAACCCTAGGATTCACTGAAATCCTCTGCATTCCTGAATTTCCCAAGGAAGTGATTAGGATAGTTTTAAGCAGGGTACATGGTTCATTCTTTTGGCTTGATTTAGTGCACAAAATTACAAAGGAAGCTATGAAAGTAGTAACAGGGTTACCTTCCACCGGTAACAGACCTGACAAGACTAAGAAGGTCTCCAATGACCTAGTAATGAAGTTAACTGGTGCAACATCAAACAGAAGGTCTCTGAGGGTTAATGATGTGACCGATACAAATGTTAGATTTGTTAGCATGATTTTAGGGTACAAAGCAACTCATGCAAATAGACTTAACTCAGTCTCCAGTTTATGCATTAAGAGTGCTCATGATATGGTAAAAGAAAATGTGAAAATTGATGTATGCGAATGGTTAAAAGAGGAGTTGATTGATAACTTAGCCAAAATCAAGAAGGATAAGAAAGGAACTTTTAGATTTGGACATCTGTTAGTATGTCTGATGCTACACATAACCAAATAGGTTTCCAGTATAGGCAACAAATATTTTGGATTTGACATACCAATAGGAAAACAATTATCAGACTTATTCAACAACATGGGTGAAAACAAGGAAAAGAATATCAATGAGTATTTTCAAGCATTAAAGGTCAGAATGAACAAAAGAATTAGACTATCACAGGAAATTGTCAACAAATACAAGGATGATATATGTTTTGTAATAAAAAAGGATGAGATCTGGATGGAAGCTGTCATCCCAAGGACAATTTGGGTAACAGAGATGGGTTATGAGACCGATGATCATATCATTGAAACTTATGCTAAAGCACTTCTGGAAGCACCCAGGGAACCAAAGGAAGAAGTATTTGGTAGTGCTGAGACCATAGAATGTCAAATTCAATCTAAGAAGAGAGTGAAAAAGGTTGAGGCATTTGTGAGAAAAGGATCCAGACAAGCAAAAGCCATAAAGGAAGATGTATTAAAGAAAATCGACATAACTGAAGATGAGTTGGAAGCCCAACAACCTGAAGCTCATCTATCATCGGTAGGTACTTCCTCAGAAGGAGATATACGAGCAACTTTCAAAAGAGTTGTTAGGAAAAGAGACCCCTCACCGGCAACCACTCCTTCACCTAGAAGGACAAGGCAGAAGCAACAAGCTATGAGATCTCCAGTCAAGAAAGTCACACCTAAAAGGAAGTTGACACCCAAAAAGAAGAAAAAGACAAACACAGACTTGGCCCCTCTTGACATATTACTGAATGAGATCATAGAGGAAGGTAAACTAAAGAACATAGGGAAAATTTATGACACCCTATCAGATGATGAGAAAGGGCAAGTTGAGGAGAGTGTAATATTACACATGGACATGTATAAAAAGTTTTTGATGCAAGTCTTAAATGAAATTCCTGATGAACTATACAAAAGACTTGAGGCTAGAAGGCAAGGAATAATTGAATTAGATAAGAAAATTAAAATAGAAAAATTACTTGCAGTATACCTGGTTAACTCACCTAAAAAAATTGATGATCTGATAGCTCAGGCCAACCGGACAATTTTTTCCACTGCACACCGGCAAATTTCACTGATGGCAGGTAGAGTTACAGAGGTTTCAGAGGAAACAGAAAATGGTTGGGATATATTCTTGGTTGAAAAATAAAAACAAGAAGAATATAGGAATCCCAAGCCCATTCTGGTATATCAGAAGGATAAAGGGAAAGGTAAAGTTGGTGGACCACCAAGTATCAAGATTAGAGACAACTTACCCCCACCTCCTCTAAATACTCCACCAGTAAAAACAACAACCACTGAAGATCAACCGACAGCTAAGAGTATGGATACAGAGGATAATAATCCTAATCCTAAAGTCTTATATACTATGAATGTTGATACTCAGAATATCAACATAGTGGTAGATAAGGATACAATAAATAAATCAGGTATGGCCAAAGAGCATCCGGTAACAGGAAACATAGAGCAACCGGCAACAAATACAGAGAAAAAGATGGAATCTGAAACACAAACAGAGGAACCAACAGAGCTAAAAGCTCCAGAACAGATGCCACTGGTAAGAAATGAAGCAGGAAAACCAGTGCTTAAAGAAATGCAGACACAAACAGACCTACCAGAGGTCAATACAAGCTTGGTCACTTCCACCAGTACTCAGTTTGTTGGGTCACCATCAAATGTGACTGAGGTATTACTTGAATCTATCAAGAAAATAACTGATTATAGCTCACAAGCTTATAAAGCAATAGATGATTCAATTCCATTTTTGAAATCAATAGCTCCTAATTGTAATATAGACAATAAAGATTCTTTAGGCCAGTTGGATACACTTTGTAAATATATTTCTGGAAATTTTGAGCAAACAAAGGTAGAATCTGTAAAGGAAATTGTAGAAAAAGAGAAACAAAAATTCTTTGAGGAAGGAATAAAGAAGTGTAACAGGGAATTTGACACACTTCTACCGGAACTGTGTAATTTATTGAAAGAATACAAAACTCTGTACAAAGACACCTATAAGACAAACTTTTTGACCATAGATGTAGACAAAAAGATGAGCAAGGTACAGGAAGAGATCAATAAACTTGCAGATAATTTTGTTAACTCACCTAATACATTATCAATTTTTGAGGAAAAGATAACAAATTTTGAGGAAGAAGTACTCAAATTGGAAAGGGAAAAAGAGAAAATAATAAACAAGGCAAAACTCTTGAGATCTAAACTAAGTCCAAGATTGGACTATTTAGCATCTCTGTGGAAGGAAATCTTAGAGGCACTAACATAGGGAAGCAAAACACTAGCAGAGCACTTGCAGTATCTCACTGGTACAGTAAACAGAAATGAGACAACAATAAAAGACAGTAAGAAGTTTATGGATGGCATAAACTTAATTTTGGGAGATCTTCTTCAGATAATAACTACCCAACTACAAGGTTGAGGTTATGGATTGGTACAACTACAAACTCTACTAACCCTTGTCGTTGATGTCAAAGGGGGAGTAGTAGGATGAGAAAATTCAAAAACACAGGGATCATATGCTCAGGGGGAGTTCTCACATTTTTGGTAACATTTTTTGGTCTATACATTTTTGGATATCTTTTTGAAATTTCTCATGAGTGTTGCCAGCAATGCCAAAGGGGGAGATTGTTGGCATATGGACACTCCAATGATACATTGTGTGTGATTGAAGGTTTTGTCATTGATGGCAACCTTGCAATCCTATGACACCGGAAAGACATTATATCGACAAAGCATTACATAGGCAACCTTGCAATCCTATGGCACCGGCAAGACATTATACCGGCAAAGCATTACACAGGCAACCTTGCAATCCTATGGCACCACCAAAATATTACACAGGCAACCTTGCAATCCTATGGCACTGGCAAGACATTCTACCGGTAAAGCATTATTCAAGCAAGACATTATACCGACATCAACAAGATCACTCTACACCAGCACCGGCACCGGCACAGAAGAAAAGATGTATACCAATACAGAGGCCGACAGGATTTTTGATATGTAATATTTTGTTTATTATTGTAAGTCGACTTGGCAAATTGTAACATGACTCTTGTATATAAAAGAGATCATTGTAGACATTTGTAGGATATGGATAGGAAGCATAAAGAAAATTATAAGGTAGACCTAATGTGCAAATTATAGGTCAAGGGTATATGTAAAGAACAGAGCAAGAACTGGTACTGAATCTAGCATTGAAGATGCTATTGTAAAGTAGTACAGATCATTGGATTTGCATAATCCTCATTGTAAGTCAATGTGACTTCTTATTGAGCAGTGTGTTCTAGGCAGTTGGCCTTCCTGCATGTGCAGGCCCCTATTGTAAGTAATATTCTCTTATTGGCCAGTAAGTGAATATTGTGGGTCACAAATCCCACCGAGGTTTTTCCCACACCGGGTTTCCTCATTAAACATCTTGTGTTATGGTGTTCTTTTTATGTGGATGTTTTTGATTCTGTTAATTACATTAATTCTTGCATACTGGTACACTATTACTTTATGTTTTGCATGTTCTGTTTTAAGAAAATTACATTACCGGTCAGATACTGATTCACCCCCCCCCTCTCAGTATCTATGGGAACCCTAACACAAATTTTAAATTAAACTAATCTAACAAGAATTTCCATTCATTATGACTATCCTAGTTATGACAGTTTTGATAGTACTGCACTCTGTTGTAAATTAAACTAATCTAACAAGAATTTCCATTCATTATGACTATCCTAGTTATGACAGTTTTGATAGTACTGCACTCTGTCATTCATAACTTTAAAATAAGACAATTAAGAAAATAGCTTCGGTGAAAATGTAGAAAACTTCGTTTGAAACATTATATCAAAAAATTGTTTAGATCCAACAATTAAATAAAAAGTTATACTCTCCGAATAGAGACCATTTTTGACTGTCACATAAGAACAAGTAAAATGATAGTACTTTACTCTGTTATTCATAACTTTCAACCCAGACCACATTGGAAAAATCTCTTCAATGAAAATACTGAAAACTTGGTTTTAAACAACATATCAACAATTTGTTTAAATCTAACGGTTCAATAAAAAGTTATGTCCTCCGAACAGAGACCATTTTTTACTGTCAAAGAAGAACAAGCAAAAATAAAGATTTTTATTTGCAAATTTAACACATGTTTATTAGTTATAAAAACCAAACATAAAATATATTCAAGTAGCATTAGAAATCTTGTAGCCATGGGTTCGATCCCCATGGTGAGCACCAAAAATGTGTGTGTGAAAAGTGGATCGTATATGTATCTGGAATACACAAGACTTCAATAAGTCATTAGATGCATGGTTAGTAAATCAATCAACAATGAACATTAAACCATCACAAAGCGACCTATTTCCTTCTAGTAGATGCGAGTTTAGTCTTTCTCTTAGATTTCTATATGCAATAGCAGTGACTAGATAACACCTAAACGAAGGATTTAATCTATATGAGTACACAATTGAGCTAAATGAATGCAAGATTAAGCTAGAAGCAAACGTGAACCACTGTGTTTTGTCAAATTCGACCAATTGCCTCACAATTTCTCTGGCTATCAACATAGAGAAGTAAAAATGAAATGTCTCCTTCTGTTTCCGACATTTGAACAAGAAACCCATCATAGGAGCGGTGATCTCTCTATCATTGTCATGACCGCACAGAAACACAATGGTAGAGGAGATATCTTTGAGATGATCGTTCCTTAAATCTCTATAGTGGATAGGAAGGTTTGGAGGCTTGACCACTGAACTTCAGTTTAAATTAGCTTGACAAAATGAGATAATATCCTGCCTTCGATGCCAATAGTCTTTCATAATGTCTTTATCAAACACATTCGTGCTATCAATTCTGGGGCAACACAACATGTCCCGAATAGCTTCTAGGGTTATGATAACCCACAAAGAAGAGCCCCGTATTGAAAGAGAGTCTAACATGGATCTGCTTGTGCATGTAACCTTAAATTCTAGACAATGTGGAACCATAGGGACCACGAAATGAGGAGTGCCAAAATTCTAGAATTTGAACGTTGTAGATTGTGGCTCACTTCTATGATTTAACATTCTTTCGAATGTAGCCTCCCTGAGAGCTCTTGGTTGTTTGTGTAGTTCAGGCTCAATGACCTCTTCTAAGGAATCGATCACCGCCCTAGAATCACGGGTGATTGTCTTGGATTTGGGTCTAGTTCTAGGATATTCTAGCTTGGGGGGCATGGCATGGGACAAGTATGAAACTTCCTCATATATGTCCACTCACATTTCACCCTGGGAAGGACTTGAGGCTATGGTATCCATCTCCATTTTTCCAGGTGAGCTTTTGTGACACTATAACTTTTGGCACTAGGGATGCAAATCGCAAATATAACATACACTTTTGAAGCTCCCTTCCTTAAATGTATCGCATGCCTAGATTTCTGTGTGAAAAGGAAGCATTCATGATAGGCATCTACTGGCACGCATGCCACTTCATTTTCCAGTCAACATTAATGCTAAAATGGGAAGATGCGCCACCACTTGTATTTTTGAAAAGATGTTAGCCCACTATGCCGTCATTCCAATCAACTAGAGATCATTTGCATGTCTGGACGGATCTCCTTATTTAAGAGAAAATACATAGCCAATGATGCTCGCACAAGCCAAAACATACCTGCAGACTACTAGGTTAAGGTACGATGTACTCAAAAATATGCATGGCATCTGAGTATATTATTTTTCTTTTCAAGGCTCTGGACAGGACATACGTAACCTTCAGGCTTGACTCCATTCACTTGTGTAATTAATGAGAAAGGACAGCCACATCAGAGATCAAGGGCATTGGCTCTTAATTTGATTTTATTACTCATAGTTGTAAATCGGCTATAAATATATTTTCCAGACATTCTTTCGCATATAATTTAGCTCAATGGTGGAGTTTCTTGAGTTATGGATACTCCCGTTAGGCTTACCAACACCGAGACACAAGTCGCTTTTCTTGGCAACATTTTAGAATGGAGGTTGCAAGGAATGATGTGGCGGATAAATTCATTGATCACTGCTGCCATTAAATGGGTGCTGAGGGAAGATTTTATTGACGACATTGATAGATATCATGTCAACACTAATATCTGCTCCTACTTCATGGCTTCATTGCTGGATGTTGGGACAAGAGACTCTCTGACGATAGAGCTGACCAAGGTGCTCTTCCCATTAGAGTATCTAGGCAGCCTTGAGGATGTCATGGAATACTTCCTCCCTTTTAGAGGTTTTCCCTTGGCCTCAGACTTGCAACATTTCATCACCCTCAGAGTGGAGGTGACTTGGTATCCACTTATAGGTGGCTTAAAGAGTATGTCATTGTCCACTCATCATCTATGTGTAGAGCACACTATGGATTTCCTCCCCAGAGTCCATCTAATAGTACCCACTTCGGTCAACACAACATGGTATACCGAGCTCCGCGACTACATCTTCCCATGGATCCTGACGTCGCATATTCATCCGAACCTAGTGCTTGTGTTGATATCTCAGGAATCCAACATTGACTCTAACCATGAGTAGATGGGAGATGATGATGAAGATGATAACTTGGAATTTCTCATGGACAAGGATGAGGATGAGGAAGACAAAGTTGAAAGACTGCCACCTTGCTACTAAGATCTGCAGGCTGCAAGCCTATTTGTGCATTGTATAAAGATACCAATATATATAATATAATGAATCTTTTGCTTGTTTATGACGTATCTTATGATTTACTTCTTTTCCTTACAATGCATGAAGAAACATAATTAAATAAATAAGCCATACTAGAATACATTATTTACATTGGGGGCACTAAGCTTTAATAGAAAGGTTTAAGATGAAGCCCGTTAACCAAGATTTTGAGAGATTCCCCTTGCATATTCTCGAGATTTAATGCATTAAACCCCTTACAATTCATGATGTGGAAGGATCCCTCCCATAAACCATCAAACTTAGCATGCTGACCTAGCCTAGTCACCCTCTCATTATATTTTAAAACAAGATTTCTCGGTTTGAGCTCTGGGTTAGAACTCTTCTTGTTATCAAACCACTTCTTGATGGTTTGTTGGCATTTTTGAAGAGAATAAAAAACTACTTCTCTTGCTTCTTCTAGCTCCATAAGCTCTGCCAACCTTACCTCCATGGGCTCATTTTTGACCACCTCAATGGATTTGAGGAGCTGCAAAGCAAGGATCTCTAAAGATGGGGAATACAGTATCTTTGCCATAGACCAACTTGTATGGAGAGTTCTTTAAAATTTGCTTAGGCATGATCCAATCCACCCATAACACGCTTCTCAAGTGGTGATGCCACTCCCTTTTGTACTCAGACCCCATTCTCTTAACGATTCTTATAAGGTTCTTATTGTTATATTCAGCTAGGCCATTTCCTTGAGGGTAATAATTCGAAGAAGTCTTAGAATATATGCCCTAACGAAGAGAAAATTGAGTTACATGGGAGCTCATGAATGCGTGTGCATTATCTGATATTATGTCTTTGGCGGACCATACCGACATACTAGCTCCTCCATAAATGCTAATATTTTTGTTTCTGATGAACTCCTTACGGGTACAACCTCAGACCATCTAGTGAAGTACTCAGTGGCAGTAAGGATCCACTTGTGTTCGACTGAGCTAGGTAGATTAATCATCCTTATGAAATCCAAACCCCATTGAGCAAAGGGTTCTTCCAAGATTATTGGCCCGAGTGGCATTGTTGCCTTCTTGTGCCTACCACTGTAGTATTGACACTCCTTGAATTCTCTTACCAGAGCATGTGTGTCTTTAAACATCGAGGGCCAGAAATACCCAACATGGGTAATCTTGATGATGGTGGTTTGTGCTGAATAATGACCCCCTAAAAGGCCATGATGGAATTCATGTAAGATTTTATAGGCTTGGTCTTGGTCTACGTAGCAGAGTAGAATCCTGTCAAAATTCCTTTTAAAAAGCACTCCTTCAACAAGGCGAAAACCACTATTCTACATCCTATAGAATCTCCTCTTTTCAGAAGAGATGTTAGCTGGGAAGATTCCAGTCTACATGAAGTGTCTTAGACTCTCAATCCAACTTGCTTTCATTCACTCAGAGGCTAACATCACAACCTCCTCAGTAGTAGTCTCAGCTTCTCGAGGGTCAGACTCTTGGGCTATATATTCGCTAAGGCCTTTTCCATAGATTACTTTAGTGGGTCTGACATCAATGTGATATTCTAAGATCTTGGTAATCTAATTTTCCCTTTTCTTTGTAATGTCACCCTCCATTATATATTCTCTGACTGAAGGATGAGTGACATACACATTAGTCTTATTGTAGGCAATGAAATGCCTGAACTTTTTGTGGCCTTTGACAATGGCCAGCACTTGTTTTTCAACAAAGTTGTATTTAGCCTCATTACTCCTTTAGAGTTTTGGAATGAAAGGCTATGGGATGCTCACCCTTTTTGTTTGCATATTTCTGGGTTAGTACCACGACAATGCTATAATCACTAGAGAAAACATACATTATGAAATCCCTAGATATATTAGGGTTTGAGAGTACTAGAGCGAAAGAGATGTCATCTTTGATTTTCTCAAACACCTCTTTTTCTTTAGGAGTCCATTTAAAATTTATTTCCCTTTTAAGCATTAGCACGATAGGCCTCACCATTCCAACAATGTCTGAGATGAAACAACTAACAAAGCTGACTTTGCCTAGGAAGGACTGAACAACATTCTTGTTGACAGGAAGAGGAAGCTCTTTTATTTCCTTCACTTGATCTAGATTGATAGAGACTCCTTCTTTTGATACTATGTGTCCCAATAATTTCCCTTGTGGGACCCCAAAGATGTTGGCATTATAATAGACAATGAGAGATTGTTGGCATTTCAATAAGGATATTGAGATATAACTAATTAAGGATATTTACTGTCTTAATATCATTATTTTGTCATTGATGTCAAGAAATTGATTTTCTAATTCAGTATGATGTTGCCATATCTTAAGAAGTATGTTTTGAAGAATATAAAGAAGTCGGAAAAAGACACAGAAAGAATATGATGAATAAGGGGATGAATAAGGTATTCAATGGGCAACTATTACCGAGTTAGACAATGATGAGATCATGATGTTTTAGATTGTTTTGATATCTTACATATGTTGTAAATGGTAAAGGTTAATACTATACTATGTTACTGAGCAAAGAACCTAGTCGATAAACCCTAAGGAACCTAGTCGGTAAACCCTAAGGTTATCGCTATTGGTTAATGAAGGTGGAATGTCTACCGAGTGAAGTTTAGTATTTACCGAGTTGTTACCGAGTTGTAACCGAGTAATAACAGAATGCATTAAATGATTGGATGTGTTATTTAATGAAGGAAGTTGATGAGATGGCTATGAATCAAGTTTGTTAAAGAATCTATGGTATAGGAAAATTGGCAAGAAGATCTACAGCTCAGATTGAGCCGCAATACCCTAGCACAAGTTCCAAGGAATGTATGCAAGTTTTGAGGTAGGGTAAAATGTTTTCAGATCGAAGGATACATTGAACCTAGACAAGATTGAAGATCTGATAGCTATGATTGATCATGGGAAATGTGATCAAGGAGGTTAAGCGGTTAGCTAATTGTTTATAAATAGGAAACTATTGATAAACAATGTATGCGGGCAAATGTAAGCACAGGGTTGCTACATAGTGATTACCGAGCACAGAAGCTTGAAGACCTTTTTGAGAAACAGAGTATAGAAGCCCAGCAAATGGACAAGATTAGTTCTATGTCTAGATTGTATTGAGCAAATAAGAATTTGCTTCAGCATTTTAGATGTGAAGTTGTAGATAGATTTTTATTACTGTTATTTTGTGAAGTAATAGAAAATCTCTTAACCGAGTGGACTTAATAGTCTTATTTGTAAATCCTCTAGCAAGGTGACATTCTGATTGAGTGTTTGAAACCCTTTGATAAGGTCACTTCTAACAAAGTGAAGATCCTAACAGATCTGAGGGAAATCCCTTAACCGGGTCACATCTAGCAATGTGTTTTGTAATCTTTAACAGGATTTGCTTTTAACCGAGCATACTCTAGAAGAGTATATTTCTTAGTGGGTCCAAAATCCCACAGTGGTTTTTCCCTATTTGGGTTTCCATGTTAAATCTGGTGTTATGAGGTTTATGATGTTTATATGCTTTTGAGTTTGCATGTTTAGCAGTTTTGGTTATTTTACTGAAGTATATGTTACCAAGGTTGAATCTGATGTTTTTATGGAAGATTAAGTTTGTATGAGTCACCCCCCCCCTCTCATCTTGTTAGCTTGGCATCTGTACTAAACATTTAGTATCAGAACTATCAATTGGTATTAGAGCTTTGGACTCTAGAAGAAGAAAAAGTGTAAAGGTACTTGAGTTAAAGATCCAAAGGTGTATAAGAGGGATGCACCGAAGCTGAACAAATCAAGTTTCTCTACATGGTAGAAAAGGATGAAGCTGCACCTATCAGGAGTTGGAGAATATGCTATATATTAGTTGGAGAATGATTTCATTCCACCAAGCACCTATCCATTGACAATGAAAGAGATAAAGGCAAAGCAGGAACATATCCAAGCAATGATTGAAATAACATCTGCATTGACTGATTCAGAATTTAATGATCTAGAAGGCTGCAATGATGCAAAGGCAATGTGGGATAAGCTCATATCTATGTATGGTAGTGATGAACATGTTCAAAGAGAAAAAGTAGATAGTCTAAGAGGACAACTTGAATCTATGAGGATGAATGAAGGTGAGAACATAACTAAGTACAGTACAAGACTAAAGGAGATTGTCAATCAAATCAAAGGAGTAGGTGGAACTATTGAAGAAAAGGATATAACAAGTAAGTTGTTAAGAACTCTTCTACCAACTTATGCAATCCGAGTCTCTGCAATCAATGAATTGAGGTTTGTACCGAATATTCTAGTTTCTTTAGATGCTACTATTGGTAAGCTACATGCATTTGAATTAAGTAACTTTGATAACTGTGGATCTTCGGTAAATAATGTTGAATCTGCATTTAGTTCTTTTCATCTTGATGAATCTGATGATTACAATGATAGAATGAGTAAGTACATTGAAGGAGATCATAGTGGAGCAAGTGAGAGATTTCACAAGAATAAGGAAACAAGAAGAGTTTGAAGCACTATTAGCCAGAAGGTTACTGAGAGGCAAAGGTAAGTATAAAGGAAAACTACCTTTGAAATATTTCAATTGTGACAAAATTGGACATATGGCTTCTAACTGTCCTGACAGAGAATCTAGTGAAAAGAGACATTACCAAATAGAATTTCAAAATGGAATTGTCAAAGTTCATGACAAGAATGGAAAGTTAGCTGCTACTAGGACACAAACAAAGGGTAACATGTTTCACCTTGACTCAACTCAAAATAAGTGTTTATATGTAAAGATAGATGATACCTGGTTATGGCATAAAAGGTTTTGTCATGTAAATTTTGATAATCTGATCAAAATAAGCAAGAAGCACCGAGTAAGAGGTCTACCGGGTCTTGAGAAACCTCAGAATGCTATGTGCCGAGGATGCCAGATGGGTAAGATGACAAGATCAAGCTTTACAAGTAAGTCCTACACATCCAAGGGAATTTTAGATCTTGTGCATACTGATCTTTGTGGTCCTATGAAAATTCAAATATATTATGGTGATAAATACTTCATATTATTTGTGGATGATTACTCAAGGATGATGTCAGTAATTTTTTTAGAAGAAAAATCAGAAGCTTTTCAAATGTTTAAATGGTACAAGGCAGAGTTTAAAATGAAATAGGAAGACAACTAAAATGTATTAGATCAGATAGAGGAGGTGAGTTCACATCTGATGAGTTTAATTTATACTACAATGATCATGGTATTAAAAGACAAGTATCTGCGTCGAGAACTCGACAACAAAATGGAATTGCTGAGAGAAGAAACAGATCTATTATGGATTGTGCCAGAACCCTGATGATTGAAAAGAAAGTGTCACAAACATTTTGGAGAGAAGCAATAAGCACAACAGTTTACACCCTGAACCGAGTACAATTGAAGAAAGGAACTTTGAAGACACCATATGAAATCTGGTATGACAAGAAACCTAATGTAAGTTATTTTAAAATCTTTGGAAGTAGATGCTATGTTCACAAAGATGATAGAAATGGCAAGTTTGATCAGAAAAGTGAAGAAGGAACATTTCTAGGATATTCTTCTAGAAGCAAAGCATTTAAATGTCTGATCAAATCATCTAACAAAATAGTAGAAAGTGCAAATGTGAAAATTGATGAATTTACAGAAAGGAATGATGAAGGAGATTCCAAGGAACTAGAAGATTATGATGAATTTGTCTATGTTCAACCGAGAAGTCTTATCGAGCAGACTGTTGAAGGAAATGGAGAGAATATCCAGTTACCGAGTGATGAAGAAGATCATACAGAGCCTACCGAGCCTGTATTAGCCAAATATGTCAGAAGACATCATGCATCAAGTCAGATTATAGGAGATAAGAATGATCCAGTGATGACAAGGAACAAACTGAGACAAAACACATGTCTGATATCTGAATTTGAACCGGGAATAGTGAAAGAAGCATTTAACAGTGAAGATTGGATAAATGCTATGACAGAAGAGATTGATCAAATCAAGAAGAATGACACATGGACACTAATCCCAAGACCAAAGGACAAAAATGTAATCGATACAAAGTGGATTTTCAGAAACAAGCTGAATGAAAAAGGTGAAGTCATTAGAAATAAAGCAAGACTAGTTTGCAAAGGTTATGCTCAAGAAGAAGGAATTGATTATGGTGAAACTTTTGCACCTGTGGCAAGACTTGAAGGAGTAAGAACATTGTTGGCATATGCTGCTTACAGGAATTTCAAGATATATAAAATGGATGTCAAATCTGCATTTCTGAATGGTATACTAGAAGAAGAAGTTTTTATTGAACAACCTGAAGGATTTGTTGAAGATAAGAATAAAGATCAGGTATGTAAATTGAACAAAGCTTTATATGATTTAAAACAAGCACCTAGAGCATGGTATGAAATATTGCACTCTTATTTGATTAAGATTGGTTTTATAAGGACAAGTGAGAACAACAATATTTACATGAAGAATGATGAAAATGGAATACTGATCTCAACCATATTTGTTGATGACATTATATTTTGTGGAAATGACTCTTTATGCAAGAACTTTGGAAATGAAATGATCAAAGAATTTGAGATGTCATTAATCGGTGAGATAAAGTATTTTATCAGTTTACAGATACTACAAATGAAAGATGGGATCTTCATTACCCAATCCAAGTACATAAAGGAAATCTTGAAGAAATTTGGAATGGAGGATTCAAAACCAGTAAGTACTCCTATGACTACCAATTGTAAATTATCAAAGAATGATGAATCTGCATCTGTTGATGAGACACTCTACCGATCTATGATTGGAAAACTGCAATATGTTGTTCACAATAGACCAGATATAGCACATGTAGTAGGTATAGTTGCAAGATTTTCTGCAGATCCCAAGGAGACACACATGACAACAATCAAGAGAATTTTCAGATATTTGAAAGGCACTGAAGACTATGGCTTAGTATATCAGAAAGGAAATGATTTTGATTTAAACATTTATACTGATGCTGATTGGGCAGGCAACATTGATGATAGGAAAAGCACAAGTGGAGGAGCTTTCTTTTTGGGAGAAAGACTAGTGAGTTGGCTTAGCAAGAAACAAGGATGTGTTTCACAGTCAATGGTAAAAGCTGAATATGTTGCTGTAGCGTTGAATTGCACTAATATAGCATGGATCAAACAACTATTGGAAGGTATAAATGAGAAAGTTACCAAGCCAGTAACTATATTTTGTGACAATACTAGTGCCATTAACATTTCAAAGAATCTTGCTATGCACTCTAAGACAAAGCACATCTCTATCAAATATCATTATCTTAGAGAAGAAGTTCAAGAGAAGAAAGTGGTGTTGGAGTATGTTAGCACAAAGAAGCAAATTGTAGATATCTTCACCAAACCACTACCAAAGGACACTTTTGAATATCTTAGAAGTAAGTTAGGGGTCCTACCCCTATCTTCTACTCACTGACTGAGTTTAGTGAAAGCATCAATTTGATGACTCTACAAAATATCTTTTAGAAGTTGATGCTGATTTACACACTTTAGGATGTTTTCTAAAGGTGTACAGGAAACAATAACAGGGAATAGGAATTGAAGACTAAATGCTCTTACCGAGACTGAGTAGATACATATCAGCAAAGAATTCACTTCTCAGTAGGAAGAAATCATGTTTTAGTTCTTTACTTTTTGGCATTGTTGTCAAAGGGGGAGAAGAATAATTTAAGGGGGAGAAAACTGAGAAGACTACAGATTGGAAAGAAGACTAAAGAAAAGAGGAGAAGTCTAATGAATGGGGGAGAGCATTTCAGCATTTCATTTCACAACAATCTAAATCTTTTAAGGTCAAATCAATTGGTTTTGCCATCAATGCCAAAGGGGGAGATTGTTGGCATTATAACAGACAATGAGAGATTGTTGGCATTTCAATAAGGATATTGAGATATAACTAATTAAGGATATTTACTGTCTTAATATCATTATTTTGTCATTGATGTCAAGAAATTGATTTTCTAATTCAGTATGATGTTGCCATATCTTAAGAAGTATGTTTTGAAGAATATAAAGAAGTTGGTAAAAGACACAGAAAGAATATGATGAATAAGGGGATGAATAAGGTATTCAATGGGCAACTATTACCGAGTCAGACAATGATGAGATCATGATGTTTTAGATTGTTTTGATATCTTACATATGTTATAAATTGTAAAGGTTAATACTATACTATGTTACCGAGCAAAGAACCTAGTCGGTAAACCCTAAGGAACCTAGTCGATAAACCCTAAGGTTATCACAATCGGTTAATGAAGGCAAAATGTCTACCGAGTGAAGTTTAGTATTTACTGAGTTGTTACCGAGTTGTAACCGAGTAATAACAGAATGCATTAAATGATTGGATGCATTATTTAATAAAGGAAGTTGATGAGCTGGCTATGATTAAATGATTGGTAAGCCATGAATCAAGTTTGTTAAAGAATCTATGGTATATGAAAATCAGCAAGATGATCTACAGCTCAGATTGAACTGCAATACCCTAGCACAAGTTCCAAGGAATGTATGCAAGTTCCGAGGTAGGGTAAAATGTTTTTAGATCGAAGGATACATTGAACCTGGACAAGATTGAAGATCTGACGGCTATGATTGATCATGAGAAATGTGCAAGGAGATTAAGTGGTTAGCTAATTGTTTATAAATAGGAAACTGTTGATAAACAATGTATGCGGGCAAATGTAAGCACAGGGTTGCTACATAGTGATTACCAAGCACAGAAGCTTGAAGACCTATTTGAGAAATAGAGTATAGAAGCCCAGTAGATGGACACGATTAGTTCTATGTCTAGATTGTATTGAGCAAATAAGAATCTACTTCAACATTTTAGATGTGAAGTTGCAGATAGATTTTTATTACTGTTATTTTGTGAAGTAACAGAAAATCTCTTAACCGAGTGGACTTAACAGTCTTATTTGTAAATCCTCTAGCAAGGTGACATTCTGATTGAGTGTTTGAAACCCTTTGATAAGGTCACTTCTAACAAAGTGAAGATCCTAATAGATCTAAGGGAAATCCCTTAACCGGGTCACATCTAGCAATGTGTTTTGTAATCTTTAACAGGATTTGCTTTTATCCGAACATACTCTAGAAGAGTATATTTCTTAGTGGGTCTGAAATCCCACAGTGGTTTTTCCCTATTTGGGTTTCCATGTTAAATCTGGTGTTATGAAGTTTATGATGTTTATATGCTTTTGAGTTTGCATGTTTAGCAGTTTTGGTTATTTTACTGAAGTATATGTTACCAAGGTTGAATCTGATGTTTTTATGGAAGATTAAGTTTGTATGATTCACCCCCCCCCCTTCTCATCTTGTTAGCTTGGCATCTGTACTAAACATTTAGTATCATAACTATCAAAAGATGCATTTCTTTGGGTTCAATGAAATGTTGAATTCCAAACACTTCTGGAAAACTAGCTAGTGATGCTCGAAATGATCTTCTTTATGCTTTGAAAACACCATCAAGTAAGCCAAGTAGATGAGGATGATTTTATTAATTATATCCTTAAAATCCTGTTCAATAGCCCTTTGAAAAGTGGCACCTATGTTTTACAATCCAAACGATATTATCTGGTAAGAAAATGTTCCCTATTTGGTTGTGAAGGTTGTCTTATGTTGGTCTTCTAGCTTTACCAACACTTGGTTATAACCTGAGAATCCATCCAGCATCGAAAACATCTCCAACCCTACCATAATGCTTAAAAATTGCTCCATTGGTGGCAAAGGGTAATGGTCTTTTAGAGAGGCTTGGTTCAATTCATGGAAGTCCACACAAAGCCAGATATCCCCATTCTTCTTTTTGACTAGTACCAAATTTGATACCCATGTACTATGCTTGATGGGGTATACAATCTTGGACTCTATCAATTTCTTCAGCTCTTGTACCATGACAACCTCAATCTTTGGATTGAAAGGTCTCTTCTTCTATTGAATAGGCTTGGCCGCATCGGTAAGCTCAATGGTGTGGTTAATGATGCTAGAAATGTAACCTTTCAAATCCTCATATGACCATGCTAGCACACCCAAGTATTCATCACAATATTGAGCTAACCTTTCTCAGTCTTCTGGGGGAACTTCCTTTCTGATCTTAAGTGTTCTCCCATTCCCTACTGACATTTTGACGTAGTCACCTTTATCGATCATGAGTTTTCGCTTGTCATTTTTAGCATCATCATGGTCAAATAAATTCTCCAAGATGATCAATCCATTTGGGAGCTTGTTGGATTTTAATTGAATGATTTGATCCCCGTAAGCCTCCTTTACTTTAGACTACATTTGACCAGCAAACTCTCTAGAGTTTTGAATGAACAGAGCAATTTTCTCATCACTCTCAAAAAATTGCCAGTGGGTGTCATGGTTTGGAATAGATGGTCGAATGATCACGTGGACCTCCTTGGGGTTGGCGAGCAAGTCCACAGTAGGGTTGAATTGCAACCCAATAGTGGCCATCTGATCAATGGATGCATTTGTCTTTCAAGGAATCCTTTGGATCTTGAAAGCATCAAATCCTTCAATCAAATTCCATGTCCAATGATGGTAGGACCTCATGCGGACATGCTTGGTACTTGAGATTCCTCGAACCTGGTGCACTATCAGCTCAAAACCACCCAAAACTTTCAACTATTTTATGCCTATCCTTTCTGCTAAACTTAGGCCTTGGATCGACCCTTCATATTCAGCTTCATTGTTGGAGCAAGCAAACTACAGGCCAAAAGATCTCAGGATTTGTTCACTCGAAGGAAAAGTAAGGAAAATTCCAGTGCCTAAACCTACCTTACATCTTGCACCATCAATGTGCAAAGTCCAAAGCATAGAAGACAACTCTTCCTTGGTTAGTGGACCCTTAGTTAGTTTTGGGATAATCTGATCCTCATAAAAAATACAGTAGGTATTGAGACCTATGGCATGGTAATTAGAATATGGATCAGAATTTATGAATTCATT
Source organism: Cryptomeria japonica (assembly GCF_030272615.1). NCBI lineage: Eukaryota > Viridiplantae > Streptophyta > Pinopsida > Cupressales > Cupressaceae > Cryptomeria > Cryptomeria japonica. The sequence continues at coordinate 252,790,639 of NC_081415.1, forward strand.
AAGAAAAACTTCTTGCTCTGGTGTAATATCCCTAGTCACCTCTTCATCTTCTAGAAGTTCTACCATTTTACTCTCCTCATTAGAGATGGAGGTATGAGTAGGCTCAAAGTTGAGCATAGCTTGACCAACTACATTCTCCGTGTGTAGGGGTTCTGAAAGAAATTCCAGCTTAGCACCATGCTGGGTCGAGAGGATGAGGTGGAACCAATCTAAATATAGGTAATCTCTTATGTTGGCGGTAAAGTCTCGAGAGAGAGGCAAATGCCGAAAACATGTGGGATGTCAATAAATACTACTTCTTGGGACACGATGACACTAGGACACGCGAACAATGTTAGGGGAAGTCTTTTAATAAGACCCATAGTCTGGACTCTATTTTCATGTAGTTGCATAACACTCCTACTTAGAGGCTCGTATTTGATGTTCAAAACCTCAGCAATTTGCTTAGGCATTATGGTAGTGCTAGAACCAGAATCTATCATAGAATTATGTAATATCTTGTCTCCTACTATGAGGTTCAAATAGAAAGGGTTTGGTTTAGGCTTACCTTCCACTTGGGATTTAGGTGGTGTGACCTCATTTGTCAACATCATTGGTGAGTGTGATTGTGTTGTGGGGATCGCAAATCTTTATTCATTAGCCTATGAAGAACTAGCAACATTCCTATCAGCAGGTCTCTCCAGCTCTAATAAAGCTTTTTTTAACTAGTTCTTCTACTCTGGGATGCTAAGGAGATCCCATAAGGAGACGTTAGTCAGGGCTTCCTTTAGCTGCTCCACCACGTCCAATACCGATGGCGCTGATTTTTTTTGCTTCTCTCGACTTATAGGGAATAAACTCCTTTCTCAGATATGTGGTAGCAACCATGGGTTGTTCAAGAACTTTATTTGAGATGAACCTCCCCTGCATGCCTACATTCTCTCTCGTAAAACATCTTTTCAATCAGAGGTTATAATTTGATTGCACTTGAGGAGCCCCCGAGATTGATAAAATTGCATCATTTGTGAGTACAACATCCTCATCTTCCATCCAAGAGAATAAAGCATGGTCTAGAGCTATCTCTGTGTCCTACTCTATTGGCATACCTTGCATCTATGTGATGAGAGCTTCATTGTCCATGCCAAGGGAAGCATAAACCAAATCATCAGAGGCAACACCTTGACTTTGCTGATGTGCGATTTTTTGTTGCAAATTGCCTGTCAGGCAGTTTCATGGGGCATGGGCATTATTACATGGGAAACACCAAGAATTGGTGTCATTCACTAGATTATTATGTCCTACAATCAACTCTTTATTAGTGTTGGGATAGACAGGTTACAAAGGATTAGGCACTGGAACTATCTGACCATCTGACTGACTTGAGGATGCTCAATTATTCACATATTGGTTTTGCTGATATGTGAGTCTATTCCCTTGGAAATTTTGTTGGAAGGGAGGTCTAGCAGGGGGGATTTGGGATCTTTTCAAATTAATGATTTTGTTTGAGAAAGATCTCAACAAATTTTTCATATCATTGACTTTTGCAGCCAGAGATGAGGGGGAAGATGTACTTGCTTGTTGGGATCTGAGATACACATACATAGATTGGGGTGCAAATGTGCTAGGCATAGCTGGCTTATGAACTTGATTTGATAACTCAAGGAAAACCAACATGAGCGGTCATGGTGCAAGATTTCCAACGTCAATTAAATTGTTTTCTACCTGGACCACCAAGTCATACGCATCCGAGAGAGTATTTCCTCCAAGAGATTGGATCATCATAGATATATATGAATTGAAGGCTTTCAGATAAAAAACAAACACCATATCTGTGAGAGGATGAGAAGACAACGATGTCCTCTACTAGGTCCTCTAGAACCTCATATTGAATTATATCACTTCTTCTTGATGAGCCCTTTTGATGGTAATCAATTGCTGCATTAGGGTTTATCTATCGGCCTTGTCGGAAAATCTCTCAAAGAGGTAGTCACCCAATTGGTCCCAACCGGTTATAGAGTTTGAACCAAGAGATCTATACCAATATAAAGCTCTTCATTTGAATGAAGCTGCAAGAAATCTCAGAGATACATTTTTCTCTATAATGTTATGGATGGTGCAGACATCAGCCACATCTTGTAAGTGTTCCCCCAACACCTTGGAACATTCTCTAGTGAATTTAGGGACAACTTTTAGTGTAGAGGTAGGAATTGGCCCCCATACTGCACGTGGAATAGGAGGAATGAGAGGGCTACCGTTATTCCAAGTCACAAAGTTTCTAGGAGTAACTTGAGCCATTACTATGAGAATAGGTACCGCAAGGATAATAGGTGGATTCTGAGAAGAAGTAGTTGCGGACGAATGGACGCTTACCAGTGGTGGGAGAAGAAAATTGGGATTTAAATTTTTTTGACTCCTGGTGATAGGTCTATGGCTCATAAAATTGCTTAGGCTTGTTCAAAATTTGTGTCCCACTGGGCGTGCGATAAAAAGATCTGTTGACTCCTAATTTTACATTAGACGCTAACAACCTTATGGGAAATTCAGTAATGGGGTACCTTTTGTGCGAGATTCACTGAATAACCTCTTGGTTTGAGAAGCCGGTTCTTCATAGAATTGGGGAAGAAAAGGGGAAGAGGAAAACTTAAAAAGATACACTACTTAGGTGATACACCAGAATATTTTTTGGGACACTAGCATCATATAAAACTGAGATACGTGTAGTTTTAAAGCTCATTCAACAATCTACATGCTCAGCATCATCAAAGAAGATCAAACTACATTTCATTCAACATAATATGGCATTCACCATTCATCTAACAGATAACAAGTCCTAAAACATAGTTTAATATGTAGAGTCTAACAATATATATCATAGAAGTTACTGAATTTGAATACAACACATAAGTCAATTTACTAAGCTTCAAATAAAACAACCACATAGGCCATAGGCACAATATAATATGTCTATCATTCACTTAATTTAATGAACATAAAGGCTTTTCAATGAGCCAAAGTCTAATTAGTTCTCCCGAAAGTCTGAACCTCATAAAAAGTAGAAAAGAATGCCTATATAGAGCCGTTAGCCCTCAACAAATAGCACAAAAGCATCAGAAAAATCCTAGCAAGCGCTTCTGATTAGGAATCTCCTAGCATGGCACTCCATGAGACATTACCCAATGAAAATGACCTTTAATGTTGTTACTCCAACCGCATGATGGCGACCCCTGCACCTGCCAAACAAGAAAATCTCAGTGCAAACAACATTCTAGTTCATGAACCATCAAAGAAGACACGCGGTGAATCGGGGGGAGACCCAAAGTCGAGCACAAAAAGAGAACTGGAACATGCAACGCGGGGGCACCAAGTGTCACTACCAACACACAAAAGATGGTGGGGCCAAGAAGCATACGCTAAAGAAAAGACCTACGCCACACAGTAGCTCTGCTTCCTCTCAACATCAGGAGAGAAGAGCAAGCTACTTAGAGCAATGTCGAGATACCACTTGGCACACGTGCGAGCAATCAAAAGAGCGGGCCAAAAATTAAAGGAAGGGCCAAAACGTTGCCAAAATGTCGCACATGAACCACTTCGAAAGAATATTAATAGCACACATCCTTGAATTTCTTAAAATATTCTCCCTCCATCATCCATACATAAAATCTCCAAGTCACCCATCGTCATGCACTCACACCATTTCTATTGGAAGCAATTTGGATGCCAAATCTAAAATGAATAAAGCCATAAATCCACAAAAATCCCAAGATCAACATGTCCCATCAAAAATATATGCTCAAGAAAATAAAAATATGATCCAAAAGAAAGAAAAATCCAAAAGGCCACAAATGTCCAAAAAGAAAAAAGAAAAAACCATGTGGATTCCCAAGCAACTCATACAAGAAATGCATCTCAAAGTAAAATCCAAAGTGGCATCCAAAAGCTTCCTATGCTCATAAGTCTTCCAATCCTCCATCTTAAAAATTCATTTTGGGTCCTTATGTCCCAAAATAGACTATCTTAAGTCCATCATCCCCTTCCTCTATTTTGGGTTCTCATGTCCCAAAATCCAAAATTTATCCTCCATGTAATTCAAAACCCTCTCTTCCACCACTCCACCACCCTTCAATATGTGTGCCAATATTGATCTTCCCAACATCCTCCTCCATTTATCCAAATGTTTTTCAAAACACCATCTATTATCCAACATCCATTTTCCATAATCACCTTCCTTTAGTCCAAACTTTTGCATAAATCATTATCCCTCGCTACCTTCCCTCCATTCCATCTTCCCATCCACTTCTACCAATATCTATGAGCATGCCTCCAATTGTATTGGTTTATTATAGCGCATCTCCAAGTGATACCATCAGTGGAACTCGATGCTTTATTCTTCCCTCCATCTCTCTTTCATGCATCCACTACCTTCTACATCCACTTATCCTCATCCTTATCCATCCAAACTATTCCAAAAAAATCCAAATGAAAAATGAAAGAAAAAGAAAATAAATAAAAAAGTAAAGATAAAAAACCCATCCAATGGTGAAAACCACTTCTTGCGGCACCTTGGGTTAGTACCATGATGAAAACATGGTAAACAAGCATCATGTGTAATCACCTATCCTCTTGCACTCTACACTTAGAGGCAAGATTCATCCAGGACATCCTACCATTCACATCTTCCATATCCCTTATCCTTTATCCACATCTTACCTAATTCCATTCTCCTTTCCTATCTTTGATCTTGGCTATCCTATCCACATCCTCCATCTCATATTCCCCATCCTATCCAAATCCACCCCCCATTTGTATCTTTGATCTTGGTCAAACTAGAAGCAAAATAATATCCATGCATTCTTTAAAAAAAAAGTAGCCTTAATTCCTCCACCATCCACATCCATTACACATTATCCTTCCATCTCATACATCTTTATCCACCATCCTTCCATCCTTAATTGCACTACTTCTAGTGTGGTGCATTTCACTCCTTTGCAACATATTTCTTGGATCCTCACATACCTATACTTCATCCTTTATTCCTCCATATCCATCCACTCAATTCATCCATCTCTTATCCAAGCAATCTCTCCATCCATTCCATCTTTTACCAAGCCTTGGGTCTCCCTTGTCATTGGGCCCAATCCATTTATCCTATCCACCATCCACTCTAATCTCATCCAATCCATTTATCCCCCTCCCATCCTACAAATCCATTTATCCTCTTCCCATCCAATCCATTCATTCCTCTAATCCAAAAATACCAAATTATTCCAATGAAATGCAATAAACCCTAATCCATTTAATCCAGTATTTCAATCTAGCCCATCATTCTTAATCTATCCATCATCTTGATCCAAATCAGCTAATAATGATTAATCAATCTTTAATGCAATCATCATCATGGGATGTATCCTTTCCAATCCATAGGGTATGCATTGTTCTTATCGTTAATATTTCTATCCTCTTTAATCAATCAATCAACCATCAATCAATCCATGAATCAATTGGTTTTCAACTTGTCTAGGGGCAAAATGTTGGTTTGCTTTTGCTTTGTTGTGCATGCTTGCTTGTTCCTTGTGTGTGTTATCATTGTTTTCATTTATCATGGTCTTTTCATCCCATTTCCACAAAGGTATCATGTTCTTCCATATCATGGTGTCACAAGGCATATGTTTGCACTTGACCTTTTTGATCACATACTTGGTGCTTTTTCATCCTAGTTTCTCATACCTTGGTGCATAACATCAAGTATAATATCAAATCTAGGTTTCTTATACTACTATAACATGATTTTCCATTCTTCCACTTATCTACACCTTCATCACCCCTACCCTTTCCCCTTTCATCCTTAATCCAATAGTCCTCCTATCCATTTTGAGAGCACAATAGTGTTCTTGGAACCCACATGTTCTCTCGAGGGGGCATACCACTACCTCCTTATCATCCTTCCTCATCCTACCAGTAACTACCACTACCTCCTTGTCATCCTTCCTCTTCTTATTAGTGAATGAGGCATCATTCTACTAGTTCTTATCCTTTTCTAACCACAATGTTTTATTCTTCTTTGATATAACATCACTTCATGATGCTATATCAAAGAGGGGCAAAATGTAGATGGCTAAATTTGTCCATACTCGACCACACTTGACCTTATCCCATTCTAACCAATTAAATAAATATTTATTACTTATTTAATTAATGCTTTATCTTAACCCACCACCTTTAATTAAATAAATTTACACTTATTTAATTAAATTTAGTATTCATCCTTAATTAAATAAATTTGTATTTAATTAATTAAATTTATCCTTCTCCCTTAATTAAATAAATCTATATTTATTTAAAAAAATTTAACCTTCACTATTAATTAAATAAATTTATTTATTTAATTATGTCTAACCTTGTCCTACAAATCCTCCTACTAAATCGATTAGTTAATACCTATTTAATTCATTGATTTAAGCTAATTAACCCTCTTACCATTTTCCCTATTATTAAATTCATCCACTCATTCTCTCTCCTCATGTCACATCCTCCTAACTTGTTCACTTGCACCATAATCCCTCATTATCCCACTTAATCCCCTAACTAATCATGCACATTCTGATGAACTTATAAGGCAGTGAGAGGGGGGGGTGAATTGGTGATAGTAAAAACAATACAAATCTTAATATCAATTTTACCAACTTAAAACTCAATAGACATGTAAGAAATAACACCAAGGATGCAATCACCACATAAAGCATAAACCACATGGCACAATAATTTATACGTGGAAAACCCAAATGGGAAAAAACCATGGTGAGAGTTAGTACCCACAAGAGCCACTATTTGTAGTATAGAGATCTAACTGGTTAAGGTCTACAACACTCGGTTAGGGGCACACCCTGTTAGAAGTGTATATGCCCAGTTAAGAGCTTTACAAAAAGGCCTGTGAGGACCCGACATATTAGAAGCTACCCAAGTAATTGGGATTTGTAAACACAAGTTAATGTGTCAACTGGTTAGAGGATTTAATGATTAGAACTATTAGGATCTGATTGCACCTTGTTAGGAGTGACCTTGTAAGACAATTTTCTTGTTGCAACAGTTAGGAAGACAAGTAAAAATGATCTTAGTACAATACCTTCTATGTCTGATAAGATCCGCTTTAGAACATTACAACATCACAAAGACTTCATCTCTCAACTCCTCTAATCTTCGCACTATCAGAAATACAAAATTCTCTCATCACATATCACACTCTCAGGCTCATATATATATATATATATATATATATATATATATATATATATATATATATATATATATATATATATATATATCCTTTTATACCTCATCACACAATTAAAATTATCAAAAGGTCAACTAGAACCTTATTACAATTTCCTAGGTTAAATGCATCTAGACAATCTTGCATTGTACACTTTAGTTATGTCGGCCACCAACATAAAAAATCCATTTTTGTGTCATTTTACCGATTTGAGTGATTTTCATCACTACCGGTTGATTGTGTTTCTTGATCTTTGCCTTGTTGATCAAATCTCATATATCTGATCAAATCTGCTTGTGTGGTCATGAAGTTACCTTCATCTAATAGTCATCAACGTTTCTGCAAAACCACATTACTTCATCCTTATGGATTTCATGTACCAGTTGTTGGTGTGAGACTCTGTCTATCATTTTACCGGTTGAAGTCCTAATTATCGGTTCTAATAACTATCTTTGCTTTACCAGTTAAGTCTACCCAGTTGAACTGTGGGATTTAGATGACTTAAAGAAACATAGTTTCCATCAATGACAACATACAAAATAGTCATAAGACATAAATCTAATCTCTATGCACAACAAACATATATCGGTTGCATCAAGCAAACACACATTACACTACCGGTTGACCAAATGAACAAATGCCAACAATCTCCCCCTTTGGCATTGATGGAAACACTTAGGAAAATTTTTGTCAACTAAGTATACAAAACAAAAATTGACTTCATGACATACACTCCCCCTTAGCAATTCATTACTCCCCCTTAACAGTACATACAAAATTTTGACTCTTAAACTAATTCTACTCCCCTTTGACAACAATGCCAAATAGAAAAGTAAAATACATATATTACATCAAAATTTGTCATAAAAAATTGCATGTATATAGAGAGATAAAAAATTTAAGGTCTTTAAAATGCAATTCTTAAGAAAACATCATTGAAATGAAACTTTAACTGCTTAAGGTCATTGTCCGATGTTTCTAACAATGTCTTAGTGATCTCAACATGTGTCAAGATCTTAGCATCAAATTCTTCCATAGCATCAATAGTGCTCATCTCTGGGGTAGCCCAAATTGCTTCAGACTCCCTGTATGCTCTCTATAAAATTTCAACTTTCAGAATTAATTGATTCTTCATCTCCTTTGAGGATCTTATTCGTTTTACCTATTCAAAATCATAAATTTATAATATGTGATGTAAGGCATCAATCGATTTACCAAAAACTAAAGCAGAGTCATGTACAGGGATGTATGCTTCACTTATCCTTTCTAGTTCTTTCTCTGCATCTTCTCTCTTTTTCTTTAAGTTGGAATAGAATAATGATACTTTAGATATAGTGGCCAAAATTTTATTTCTAGTTTCTATTCTGGTTTGGCATTTCTTCACTGTTAAAGCAACCTTACCTTTGTCAATTTCTGAAATCAATTGTTCTCCCCTTCTCTTCCTGTAATCTTTTTCTGCTGAAGCATGAGCTTCCTTTTCAAGTGATTTTAGTTTTTCACTGGCATCAACAAATATTTGTCCAATCTTTGCAATAGGGGTGGATAGATTATCTGTATCAGTTTCTAGTAGGAGACTTGACAAAATTTAAACAACAGTTTGAATGGTCTCTACTTCTTGTTTCTGCTCTTTCAACCTCTTCTTTTGTGCATGGGAATGCATAGCAGTAGCAATCTCCATTAACTCAGAAGAACTCAGATTGTCCATATCTATAGGACCTTTAACACTCACAGAGTCCTCATCATCATCATCATCGATCAAGGTTTTCTTCTTCTCCTTTGTTTTCTTCTTTTTATCCTTTTTCTCTTTTGACTTCTTCTTTGGTTTCTCTTTCCTTGCCTCTTTTTGTTCCTTTTGTGTTGTTGTAGTGACCGATGGCAGTTGAATTTCAACATGATGTTCCTTTACCAGTGGTGGTTTCACTTCCATACTTTGTTCAGTAGCTGGTGCCTCCTCTTCCTCTTTTTCCTCAACCCTATCCTTTTGGTTGTCATTGATAGCATCATTTACATTTATATCTATGGTTGCATTTACCAATGGAGTTTATGTTCCTGCAGATTGAGCATTCACCGGTTGCTCACTTGAGTTCTTATTAGTTTCCTTCTCACCTTCATTATTTACATCTTATTGCTCTTTGGGATCATCCATTTGTACATCAATATCTACTACATTTACATTATCTGTGTCATTATTAACTACATTACCAGTGTCATCATCATCCGATATATCTATATGCTTAGTTTCAACAAGGTCTGGCTCAAAATCTGTAGGCTTAACACCCTCAGGAAAATATTCTCCCTTTAACTTGACAGGTGTATCATCCTCATCTTCTTCATCATCATCTTCTTCTTCTTCTTCTTCAGGGATGAGACCTAAAGATTTCTTTATCAAAATTTTTGTCTTCTTTTAGACTGATTCAGTATCACCTATCAACATTCTAGTTAGTCTTTTCTTGGATCTATGAAAATATTTTGCATTTACTTGTGCATCTTCTATTTCTTCCTCACTGGCTTCCGGTTGCAGATGTTTAAGAGTGTAATCAATAAATTATTTATCCTATCTAATGGTGGTTTGTCATCTTGCATCAATAATATGAAACAAAGTGTCTGGAATTTTCCCTTGTAGCTCAATGAGGGCTCTACTAAAATTGTCCATACTAAAGATGCCTACATCTTCAATCTCCCTCTGTTGACTTTCAAACAAATGAGCAAATAGTATGTTTAAACCTTTGTAAATACCATACTCCTTAATAATCTTAATCATTCTAGTGAAATAATCTTCAAGTGTCAATATTTTGTAGCTTCTTTACCTTTTTGAGTAGTCTTCTTCTTCTTATCACTTGCCCTTAGTGCTCTCTTATCTTCTTCTGATTTTGTTTCCTCTATATCTGTCACTAGTTTGTGGGATTTCTCCTTCTTTCTTTTTTTCCGGTTTGGGTAGGAACAATAGGAGGTTCAATAGTTTTACCTTTCCTTCGAAATTGTATTTTAGAAGGTTTCCCTCTTTGGGATTCAACAGGCTTCACCTTAGTTTCTTTTGCTTTCTTCTTCTCAGCTGCTTTGGCTGCTCTGGTCTTACCAGTGGGGGTACCGACTGGTACACTAGAATTTCCACCTTGTTGAGCATCATATTTTTCTCTTGATGCAACTATCTGTTCTTTTTTGAATCTGGCCTACTCAACAAAGGCATGTACCTATTTTCTTATTTTCTTTGAAATCACTGGTTTTTGTACTTCAGAGTGCACTTTGAGAAGTTTATCCTTATAGGTTCCAAACCTCTTAGCGGTGGTATCGATCGGTTGAGAAAAAAAATGATTAGCATAAGCATCAAGTATATATTTATCTACTTCATAACCCATGGGCATTACCCATGTGGTCCTAGGAATAACAGCTTCTATCAACCATGTATCTATGTCAACCATAAAACATATAGAATCCTCATACCGATTGACTACCTCTGTCGGTATGCGTAATCTAGCATGCATTTCCTTCTGAAATTTCTTAAAATATCCCCATGAAATATCATCAAACTTGTTTTCAACATCCTAATGTTTTTCTTCATCTACAATTGGGCAGGTGTCCCGATTATCCATTGTACATCACCAATATCAGTAAAAAAGTTTTGGAAATAAAAAAATAAGCCCGTGATAAGTTGTCCAAACTTGAATCTTAGTTTCTTGTCCTTCTTGATTGCTTCCAAATTTTTCATTAATTGGCTTCTCATTGCTTCATAGAGATCACAATTAACATCCTCCTTAATCATCTAGTAGGCAGTGTGAATAGTTGTTGTCGGTATACTGTTCATTATGATTGAATAGAAAATTCTATATCCAATCACCATTGATGAAAATTTAATAGCAGAATCATTAATTTCATTCATGGTCATGACTCTTTTATCCCATCTAGATCCAGTTAACTTCACAACATCATCCTTAGGTATAGACCTAAGCAATGGCACTTCACCAATTGAGAAGAAGTCGGTTACATCATGGATTGCTTGCTTAGTGATTTTTTTAGGTCTGTCTAACCACATGAACTGATCATGAATACGGATCAAAACAAATCTCACCAATTCGTCATTAAAATCACCAACAAATTGATTGCATGATGAAAACCTTTATTGGCTACGCTTCTGAACTGATCTTTCAATCTTCCCTATTTATTACACATAGATCTGTATTGTTCATAAATAACTGTGACTCCCAAGTCTTCAAGTTTGCAATGATAAAAGGATCTTACATCCTCTACATGCAAACTACCATTTGGTACACCGGATAGGGCACCAACAGGGTCACTTTCCTCCGACTTGTATGGATGTTGTTTGTATTCAGGTCTTACCCTCTGGGTCACATCAACTAGATGTGAAGTATCCATAATACAATATGCAAAACTTTGAATAAAAGAGTAAGATTCATTGATAAATACATCTTCCACTTCAGTGCTAGGGTTTCCAACCATCAAAAACTTTCAATACTTGATCACCGAATCAAACTTTACTTCGATCACCTCGGATGCTAGTAAATGATCTGAATATTGCTTGCACAAAATTATCTCTACTCTTCTCACTTCGCCAAAAGTTCTCAAGATGCAAAGTGATAAATGAAATTCAAAACGTTCTATTTATTTACAATTTAACTACTGCAATAAATGCATTTACCAACAAAACCCTAAAACTCCTTAGCAAACTCTAAAGCATATTACCGGTAGCAAAAACTCAATGATATTTACCTGTTATGATCCAAAAACACATCAAAACATCAAAATGCATCAGAATATGTAGATTTAACTTACAGTACATCATCTAGGGGTTCAACTCAAGATTTGACAATAAGCTCACCCCAAATTGTAGAAACAACTTAGTTTGTCGGAGATGGATTCTCCACATTACGTGAAGAATTTGATTCCTTAGATGGTTTGTCATCACTCTTCTTCTTCCAGGTCTTATTCATTTCAGCTCTAGTTTCTTCAATATCAATCTTCTGCTTTCCTTTCCGGTCTGCAGGATGATTCACCGGTTGGTTCTTCTTTGTTCTGCAAAACTTGGCAGTGTGTCCCTGTTTGTTGCAATGATAACATGCCATTCCAGATGCTCTCCAAGGTCCTGAGTTTCCTCTGCCTATTCTTCTTCTGGAGTTTATTTCCACATGTCCAATTTTTTTGCAAATTGAACAAATCACATTGAATCTCTTTTCCATCTCATAAGGACTAGACCGGTTAACATAGGGTCTTTGCCAATTTGTGTTCCTCCGATAAGTGAAATTTCTTCTTCAGTCACCAATAGGTCTTGGATTCATGTGAGGTGCTGGATTGTTTGCTCCATATTTGCATTCAATTGATCTATGCCCATACATATTGCATGTATAACAATAACCTTCAAATCTCCTAAGCACATATCTAGTATTAGGTCTATAACCAATATTAGCATCAGATCTGCTTCTACAAACATTAGTAGTATGTTTTGGTTTATGATAGCTAAAGCAAATAGGTTTGTAAGCTTTCTTACCGGTAGGATTTTAATCCTTAGGAGTATTTTTACCTTCATGCATGTCACTCTTGGTACCAAAACGTTCTCCCTTCTCAGATGTATTGTATCCTAACCCAGATGTATCACCTTTCATCCTCTGAGATTGGATCTGTTCATCCAGCATAATAGAACTCTTATTGAATTTTGCAAGCTTCTCATTAGATTTTGTAAGCTCTTTAGTAAGATCTTCATTGTCCTTCATAAGAGTCCATCTAAGAGACATTGCCATATCAAGATCTGCTTTGATTTCTTCTTCCTCTTCTTTCTCCTCATGCCAATGTTCATACAAAGTTGCATTCTCTTTCTTGATATTAAAGATTTCATGCTCTTTATCTCAGATCTAATCCTCAACCTTTCTTCTAATTTTAAGTTCCTCACTCATCTGGATTGTAAGTGCTTCCAACTCTCTTCTCACGTTAGTCTTCTCATTATTTAAATTCTCTACTTCTTCAACCAGTGCATCAATGTTTTCCTCATCTAAAGAGCTACTGTCAGAGATCTCCAACAATTGTTTGGTCATTTCCATCCTTTTAGCTAGTGATGTCTTATACTTGCCTCTTAGGGTTTCTAGCTCATCCTTGGTTTCAGCAAGTTCTCTAGCCATCTCTCTATAGCCCATTCCTTCACCCATATTTGTCTTAGGATTAGATATCCCTTCCAAGCAGTTAAGCCTTAAGGAAGTTAGGCTTTGATACCAATTGATGAACTTATAAGTCACTGAGAGGAGGGGGTGAATCGGTGAATCAGTGATAGTAAAAACAATACAAATCTGAATATCAATTTCACCAACGTAAAACTCAATAGACATGTAAGAAATAACACCAAGTATGCAATCACCACATAAAGCATAAACCCCATGACATGATAGTTTATACATGGAAAACCCAAATGGGAAAAAATACGATGGGAGTTAGTACCCACAAGATCCACTATCTGTAGTATAGAGATATGACCAGTTAAGGTCTACAACACTCGGTTAGAGGCACACCCTATTAGAAGTGTCTATGCCTGGTTAAGAGATTTCCAAAAAGGCCTGTGAGGACTAGTCTCGTTAGGAGATACCCAAGTAACTAGGATTTGTAAACATAAGTTAATGTGTCACCTAGTTAGAGGATTTAATGATCAAAATAGTTAGGATATGACTGCACCCTATTAGGAGTGACCTTGTAAGATGATTTTCTTGTTGCAACTGTTAGGAAGACAACAAGTACAATTGATATCTATATAACACCTTATGTGTCTAATAATATTTGCTTCATAACATTACAACATTACAAAGACTTCATCTCTCAACTCCTCTGATCTTCGCACTATCAAAAATACAAAATTCGCTTATCACATATCACACTCTCAGGCTCATATATATATATATATATATATATATATATATATATATATATATATATATATATATATATATATATATATATATATATATATATATATCCTTTTATACCTCATCACACAATTAAAATTATCATAAGGTTGGCTAGAACCTTATTACAATTCCCTAGGTTCAATGCATCTAGACAATATTGCATTGTACGCTTTAGTTATGTTGGCCACTGACATAACAAATCCAATTCTATGTCGTTTTACCGATCTGAGTGATTTTCATCACTACCAGTTGACTGTGTTTCTTGATCTCTGCCTTGTTGATCAAATCTCATTCATATGATCAAATTTGATTGTGCGGTCATGAAGTTACCTTCATATTATAGTCATCAATGTTTCTACAAAACCACATTCCTTCATCCTTCCTGGATTTCATGTACCGGTTGTTGGTGTGAGACTCTGTCAGTCATTTTATCGGTTGAAGTCCTAATTACCAGTTCTGATAAAATTGTCTCTGCTTTACCGGTTAAGTCTAGCCGGTTGAACTGTAGGGCTTAGATGACTTAAAGAAACATAGTTTCCATCAATGAAAACATACAAAATATTCATCATACATAAATCTAATATCTATTCACAACATATATATATTGGTTGCATCAAGCAAACACACATTACATTACCGATTGACCAAATGAACAAATGCCAACACATTCCTAATCTCCAAGATTAGAAATAAGTCAACAACATGCTATAAATGGCTCTTCCATATCACCTTCCAATCTTAAATGCCACGCACTTTTGTCTATCCAAGTAATTTGGAATTCCTTGAATCTTCCCATGCCCCCTCTTCCCAAGGAATTTTTAATTCTTTTTATCTCTTATTCTTCCAAGACTCTCAATTTTCCAGGAATTTTTAATTCCCTTTCATCTTCCCAAGGAATTTTTAATTCTTTATTTATCTTCCCAATGTCCTTAGTCCCTCTTCCTCATGTCCTTGGGGAGTGTGGAGTCAAATAATTTTTTTATGGTTAAATCTCTTGGATTTCCCACTTGTCCTCTCCTCTCACATTCAATCCTTGCCCTTCATCATTTTTTGATCTCCACCATCCATTCCAAATTTGAAAATCTATAAATTGAGGCCTCTTCTCTCATTTTAACCATATTTTCATATGATATCCTTATATAGTCCATTTCATCACTCAATCATCTTTATCATACCGTCATGTTGGATCAATCAACAACCACATCTCTAACCAATCATCAACATATCAAGCTACTTATAATTTTTTAGGTTTGCATATGTTTGTTTGAATATGGTAAGTTGTATGCATATTCCATTTGTTACATTTGCATGCATTCATGTTGCACGCCCAATATTAAGTTTCATGGGACAATGTTGATGGCCTTGATGGAGAGGTGGGATTTAAATGAATCCACATTCTTCCTTCCTATTAGGGAGATGAGAGTTACATTAGAGGATGTATATTGTATTCTATGATCACAAGTGAGAGGGAAGACTCTAAGATATCCGTTACATCACTCATGAGTAGAGAAGAGGAGAGAACAACTATATTATATTAGCAAAATGACACCTGGAGAGATAAGAGGTCAAATACTCATTTGATGGCTACTTCATCCTATAGGTGCCATCCCATTAGTAAGGAGATTGATGATTATCATAGTGGCACTGGTCATATGTCTTGATGGGTGAGGTAGTCATATGCACAAAGGACTAGCATACATCATTTGCAAGATGCAGAAGTATCGTACTATGTTTGCATGGGGACACAATATGCTAGCACATCTCTACCATGACTTGGGAGATTATGTATATTACGAGGGGAAGAGTTTGATGACTTGTACCCTACTCTAGATTTAGATGTTCAATAAAACTACCTATACAAGGCTAATGAGGTTCGTAGTGGATTTTGATATTAATGAACCCTGAGCTCATGCGCATCCATGAATGAGACCTTGGTAGAGAGGTGATTTATAATAGATAGTTTTATTGATCATCTTTGATCAAATGATATCATGACCTTATAGACAAATGGGTGTTTGGCTGGGTCAGCATGTACAACTTTGACTTATGCAATGAGATCGATTTCTAGAGGGTCGTCATAGCTACATCACGATCCCCTTCTATTTTGATAGAGTGATGAGGTAGTTTGGTCTAGAGCAGGGTTGTTCTACAGCATTTTTGATCTACATATGACACTCTCATAGTGTAGTGACACTAGGAGTTAGAGGGAGGAGATAGGTATGTGCCCCCACTCTAGGATGAAGTCAGGGTACAATGCATCTATATGAGATGGTGGGAGAGGAGTTATCTAGGATCCATCTTTCCTTTAGACTACCCGAGAGGGAATCCTAATCCCTAGGTGGGACCGACGAATTCACATAGTGAGGATAGAGGAGACAATCCATCTGAGGAGCCTAGTGATGTAGATGGTGATATACAGGATCAATAGGATGATCCGGAGTAGGAGGACATTCTCGATCACCCAAAAGATGAGATTGGAGTTGTAAAAAATCCATAGCGAGAGGATAGGGGATATGGGGCAATAGGAAATGAGGAGGACATAACCCTACAAAGGCCTAACTCAAGGCTACATAGATCACCACCATCGGTACCACACCCTGTGATATAGAGGTAGTACAAGAGAGGAGAGAGCAATGGGGAAATACCACAGATTGTCATAGCTCATACTTTTACCTTGTCTGATTCTATGTGGAAAGAAGGAGATCCAAGTAAGAATTTGTTAATAGGATTAAAGTTGAATTTTATTATTAGATAAGATATATATGAATGCAATTATCTCCCTCTCTTTCTATAGCTAGTGTACAGGGATGGCATGGAATCCTTTGTCACATGTTTGCTGACATTATCACTTCATCGTGCATTTCACAGTCTTCTCAAATCATCTATAGATCATAACAGAGTGTTGGGCATCATGAGGATATTCTTGATGCAATTAGAGTAGAGTTGGAGCTTGGACAAGAGGTGAGGGAGTGGCTACAACATGAGCTCACAGAGGTCTGAGTGGAGTTAGC
Source organism: Cryptomeria japonica (assembly GCF_030272615.1). NCBI lineage: Eukaryota > Viridiplantae > Streptophyta > Pinopsida > Cupressales > Cupressaceae > Cryptomeria > Cryptomeria japonica. Next base: position 252,807,795 of record NC_081415.1, read on the forward strand.
AATGTATAGAGGCATTTTGATGGATAGGGATAGGAGGAGCTCATCTAGGAATCACTCATGGTCCACTTCAATCCATCAACATACACACATGGGACCACCATGCTAGGGACCAAAGGGCTCAAACAACCCATCCATAGAGTTGGTGATAATCTCAAATGTGTTCCTTTAATTGCAAAAACAATATTGCTTTTGATTAAAAGTAACAAATTTGGAAAATTTACATGTATGTCTAAGTTAATACTCATGTGATTGATTTCTCAATACTTTCATGATTAAATTGATACATGTGTGATTTAACTAAACAAATTAAGTGTTTAATTAAATGCTACAAGTGATGATGAAATTTAATTATGTTAACGGACATAGCCAATGTGATCTAATTAAAGTCTATATTAATTAAACACAACATGATGTAATCTAACATAGTACATAAAGATAATTGAATGATAAGCTAGCATAGCAAAATGTAAATTCTAAGAAAGTATACAATGAATTCAAAACAACCAAAACTAAAGATGCTTGTCACAAAAGAAACAATAGATATTAAATAACAATTATATAATACCATATGCTTTAATGAAGACATGCTAACATGTCACTCAATTAAGATGAAAGGCAAAGCATAGAAAGATAAGAAGGAAAATTTCTAAGCATAATATCTATGAAGATGCATAGCATTTGTGGGTTCCTTAAGAGGCGTACCTTCCATATCTGCAATTTTCTAAGCACATGATCCGTAGACATTAGTTATGATTCGCATAAAACACTAAGTCACCTATAGAGAAGGGACGTTGAACAACCTTATGATTATAGCTTTAGTGTAAAGTATTTTGATAAGCTTGTATATACTTTGTTGGCCATTTGGTGGAATTGATTATGTGTTGCATTGTTGTTTTGTCATTGATGTCAACACTATCTATTTGGATGCTTTACCTGCACCCTTCTGGTCCTAGTAGGTTGAGTGGTTTTCTGGTTTACTTAGATCCGACATGATCTGGTAGGCTCTGATATATTCTAGTGATGGAATTAGCTTGTTCATGATGCTTATACTCATATCTGGTCATTTGGTTTTGGTCTGGTGATTGGATGCTATCCTGCTTACTTAGAGGCTTGGTTTTTGGTTCCGGCGAGGGTTTCACCGACAAAGATTTTGGTGGATATCTTTGATGAATTGCATAAGTGGTGTTGGTGAAGCTTCTAATAGAGTTTTAGGACGATGTTGGTGATCATGTTCGAGACTTGGCATTTGGAGATCATTTCTAAAGCGTGTGGACCTATACTTGGTCCCGGTTGATCTAGGTTATGGACCGACAATAATGAAATGTGTGGATAGGACCTATTGATGTATTTTCAGGATGTCTTATGTGTTGGATATTGTTTGTTTGGTCTAAGGCTGACATGGTTTGTAATTATGGAATTGGTTTATTGTCTGGTGGCCGACCTAATTGTTTATGGTCGAGGGTTTGTATATATGGATGTAAGATCTCATTTTAGATCATCATGATTAATGTAAGAGGTCATGGTCAAGGATTGTAATGTGTGAATAATGTAATATCATTCAGGAAGAGGAGTTGGTCGATCATTGAAGATCAAATTGGGTTTATGTGTGAGGATTTAGTCCTTTGATATTGAGCTTAACTAGAACTGTACTCTGGCATAGGAGATGCTATCTTTTGCAGTTCAACACTTCTCCGGATTGTAGTTTGGATTTGTATGTAGTCAGTGAGACTCCTTTTGTGATGAGAAATGTGCTCTAGGTTGTTGGCCTTCCTGCAAGTGCAGGCCCCTTCATTGTAATTCACATACTTATTACAAAAGTATTATCTGACTATGGGTAGGCTTCCCACCATGGTTTTTTTCCTTTACTGGGTTTTCCACGTATAAATCTTGGTATTGTGTGAATAGCTTTTATTTTATGATTATTGTTTATGCTTAATTGGATTAACTGTTATTCTGGTATTATTGTTTTGGGTTCCGGTATAAATGTTTAAATTGCTTAATGCTTTCAGTAATCTACAACATTTGATTCACCCCCCCCCCCACCCCCCCAGTTGTCTTCCAGTTATCTGAACTATCTAACATGCTCAAAAGTGTGTATGTTTTGTTCATCAAGAATTTCAAGTTGTGAAGACGTTGTTCTCTATAAGAGTTATCATCAGTTATCCAATTAAGAGAAATATTTAGTGAAGGAATCTCTAACTCCAAAGGCATAATTGCGTTAGAACCATACAAAATATTGTAAGGAGTGGTACCAATAGCTATGCAAACAAATGTTCGATAGGTCCAAAGATCATATGTCAACTAAGTATGCCAATCCTTACCATGCTTATTTATAGTCTTATAAATAATTTATTCAATGATTCTATTAGAAGATTCAACTTGATCATTTGATTGAGGATAATATGGTGTAGAAAAGTGATGTTGAATATGGTATTTCTTAAGGAACTTTTTCACATATTTGTTCTTAAATGAGGTACCATTATCAAAAATCAAAGTGGAAGGTATACCAAATCAATAAATAATGTTATCTAAAACTGATAGATTACATCATCAATAGTGGATCAAAGAGGAACAATTTTCAACCACATTGTAAAATAATCCATGGTAATGAGGATGAAAGTATGTCCTTGTGATTAAGGAGGGAAAGTTTTACCAATAAGATCCAAACCCCACAAGGAAAAGGGCCAAGAAGCCACTCGCAACCTAAGTTTGTGTGCAAGAGCATGAATCGAATTGTTACATTGCTAATACTGATGATACTTTTTGAAAAAGGAAAAGGAATTTTTTTCCATAGTTTTCCAACAGTATCCTATTCAAAGAAATTGTTGAACCAAATATTTACCACCAAAATGCCCCCCACAAACACCTGAAAGTGCCTCCTCAAGAGTAATGGCGATCTCTTTTTTTTTTGAGATAATGAAGAAGAAAACAATTATAACCCCTTCTATAAAAGATATTAGAAAGAATAATGTACCATTCAACAAGCTTATGAATTATAGCTCTAGTGTTTTTACTTGTGGAATCCAAAAAAGTACCATCAGTCAAATATCACAAGATATGAGAGTACCATTCAAAAGAATCTAAAGCAGAACAACCAACCACGTCACTAGGACTATTAGTAATAGCAAGGGAAGAAATATTGTGAATAATGAAATAATAATCCATAGAAGGATCTTCAAGGGATATGAGGGAAGTTGCACTTTCCATCACATTTGCATTTCGATTGTCCTTTTGAGGGATAGTTTTTATGGTATAAAAAGCAAACTTCTCTAACAATGTTAAGGCCAAGTTATGATATTGCAATAGTTTATTTTGTTTAGCTTGATAAGTTCCTATAACTTGTCTTGATATCAACTATGACTCACCATAGATACATAAATGTTCAACATTAAGAGATAAAGCCATTTTTTAACCAGTAATAAGGGCTACATATTTAGTGATATTGTTAGTACAAAGGTGTAATGGTGAAAAATTAGGGTTTCACCCAATGATGAAGTAAAATCCTTGAATTTTTTCTTAGAGACCACTACATTAAAGAGGCATGAATCTAATAGATATAGCCTCAAATCAACAAGTATAGGGCTGAGAATTCAGATTAGATTCATTGGTTAAAATTTGACTCCATCTTTTTAAGTTGAAATGTGAAAATGCTGAAATTAGGGTAAACATATTGAAATTGAAGAGATTATATATAAATAATGATTTATAGTCATCGAGCAAAGCCACAATCCTTGATATGAGCAATATGTGAGTGTTTGGATTTGTTTCTAGAAGGTCATCCTAATTTGTGAGACCAGAATGCCTGTCACTCTGGTCCTCCAAAATTTTTACCATCCAAAAGAGAATATGTTCATCTTTGTGAATATTGTCAATCCTGAGAATTGTAACTCTCCACCTATTCCTATCTTTAGTAGAGAAGGGAAAATGGTTGGGAATAGGGTTTTGTTGTTGGCATTCTGGATACTGTTTTGTATGACCAGTAAATGATATGGTTGTCATTGTTGGCAACATCATCTCCTTAGTCTTCACAATCCATCGATAGTAAGTATACTAGGATACTGAAGTCAACCGGCTAAGCAATAAGTAAACAAGATAAATAGTGAGTAGACCGGCGAGTAGTGAGTAGATCGGCAAGAAGTGAGTAGACCGGCAAGTAGTAAGTAGACCAGGTAGCGGTGAGTAGATCAACATAGAAGAGGTCCATCGGCTAAGCAAAGAATAGACTGGTATTTAGGAGAAAACCGGCTAAATAGATTTTGATCAGTTCACTAAAAGAGTCTATAACCGATAGACTGGTAACGTTCAGTTACATTCAGCTAAATCGGGAGTCTTCTCCAGTCAACCAACAGACTTATCGACATATTCAACTGTACTGACAAAGATTCCTGCAATGTTTTCAAAGACGTGATTTAAGGCATGATAATGGAATTTTGAAAGGAACATTTTGGAGGTAAAGTTGGTGACAGACTAAAGGGTCTATAAATACACATATCTCATTATTAAGATGGTTTTTGTCGAGGTGAATGGAGATAATGTGAAAGTGGACACAGGAGGAGTATAAGAGACTGCAGAACTGAGTGACAGAGGATCGGTAGAGTGGAATTTCACTGAGTGGTGACTCAAGTGATAGAGGATTGGCGATGTGATATCCAAGGATTAGAAAATCGATAGAAGGTAGAGTTGAAAGTGCATTAAGGAAATCATAGTGTTGTAGAACATACACAACCAATGCAGACCTAGTGTGATTCATCAATGTGATCTGATCAGGATAATGAGTAGCAATTTTAGCAAATCATCCATCTATTTCTTTCTAACAACTGCAACATAAATTCCTTAACCGGGCGGACTTTAATAGGTCCCATTATAAAAATCCCTTAATCAGTTGACATCTTAATTGATGTTCTAAGTCCTTTAACTAGGCTACCTTTAACAGGGTAAAGGCAATAACTGACCTTGATCAAAATCCCTTAACCGGGTGGCATTGAACAGTGTCTTTGTAATATCCTAACATGGATGGCTCTTAATCGGGCGTACTCCAAAAGAGTACAAATTTTGTGAGTTCCTACTCACACTGTGGTTTTCTCCCTATTGGGTTTCCACGAGATAAACCTATGTGTCATTGTGTATCTTTTCATGTTTGCATAATCTTCTATAGTAAATGTTTACATTGATGAATGATAAATTAGTTCAAACTTAAAGTAAAAGTTTCAATTGGTTAAAAATTGGTCAAGTGTTGATTCACCCCTCCCCTCTTAGCACTAGTTAGGACTAACATTTTCCTTAGGTCAAACCCCAATTTTGGAATTAACCATGAAATAAAAATAAAATGTAAATGAATTGTTGTAATGAAAATGATTTCCTTTTGAGGGAAATGTTGAAAAAAGTTTATAACACTAATGATATACCTTTTTATGAAGTCTTGTTTGTCTTCAGAAGGAATTGGGATTTCATGTAGTCTTCATAAACATAGAACATGAATGTTAACTCCAATGCTTGAATCTTGACTTTACTTATGCTCAAATGCTTGAAAGAAGATTGACTGCTTGCTCACTTGAATTCGAATGCTTGATTGCTTTAGTTTATTGATCACATTTGATTGTTAGGATTAAAATGAGAGGGGTAGACCCCCTTTTATACTTTCTTGTCAAAAAATAATTTTTTGACATGAGATGACACAGGATCAGGATTCCTACTCATTTTAAATGACCATTAAGATTCCTAAAAATGGGCCCTAATTGGGAGGACTAGAGTGAGGAACACTTTAGTGTCTGAGGACTAGGGTGCTAGCACTCTGGTCCTAATCAATCAAGGATAGAGAAACTTGGGGGGGAAAGTATGCATGTTGAGAAAAATGAGTTTATTGGATGGTGTGAGTAGAATCAAGGCTTTGATCAGCCCTCGAGGGACGAACACCAAGGTTTAATTATAAGGGAGTACAATTTAGGATGCTACAAAAGGAAATTGAGATGATAGGATAAATGGATTGGTTTTCCTGAAGGCGGTGTTAAAATGACACCGATGCCTAAATGAGTTTGACACTTAGATCCATCAAAATACAATCATCAAGCCTTATCAATATCAATGGGAACAATAAATTCATTGGGAAAGGACTCATAATTAGGTAAAGTAAGAGAAGAAGGAGCATCAACCAAATTGTTGGTTTAATCTTGTCCTTTAATTGCCTTTTGAGAAACAAATTTGAGGTCAAATTCAGTTAACATAACCCATTTTGAAAAGCATCCCGAAAGATCATTTTTAGAAAAGAGATGTTTTAAGGGATCAAACTTGATAATAATATGTGTCGCAACATTCAAAAGATAATGTCTCAACATTTGAGTTGCAAAAATAAGAGAAAGATATTGCCTTTCTATTGTAGTATATCAGACTTCATATTCGAGAAAAGTGTGTCTTATGTAGTAGCCTAGACATTCTTTACCATCACTATTATGTTGTGCCAATAAAGAGGTGAGAGCATGAGAAGAAGCAACTGTATAAAGAAGTAAGGTTTGAGTAAGAATATTGAGTTGCAAGATATGAGGCTTAGCCAAATAAGTTTTTAAATCCTCGAAAGCTTTTTGACAATCCACATTAGTAGTATCTTTCTTAAGAAATGGAGTAAAAGGGAAAGTTTGATCCAAAAATTGTGAGACAAACCTATGAATATCTTGAATTATTCCTTGTAATCTTCACAATTGAGAGATATTTCAAGGAGATAGAATGCTCGTGATGGAATCTATTTCTTCGTATCCACCTCAATACCATGATGTGACACTATGAATCCTAATAGTTTTCCACTACCCACACCAAAAAAACATTTTTGGGGATTCAAGCGCATGTTGTACTTGCAAATTCTTTCAAATATTTGGTGGAGTATCCTAACATGGTCTTAACGAGAGATTGACTTAGCTAGGATAGATCATCAACATAATCTTCCAATATTTTATGCATGTAATCATGAAAGATAGGGGTCATAGCGCGTTGATAGGTGGGGCCAACTTTTTTCAACCCAAAAAGAATCACAACCCAACAAAACTTATCCCAAGGAGTCATAAAAACAATTTTATATTGATGTTGAGGATTAATAAAGATTTGATTGTATCTGAAAAAACCATCCATAAAAGATAAAAAATCATGATCCACAGTATAATCTACTATCATATCAATGTTAAGAATCGGAAAATCATCATTCAAGAAGTCTTATTGAGATCTCAAAAATCGGTGCACATTCTAATCTTGTTATAAAGTTTAGCAACAACAATAATATTTGAAATCCAATGGGAATAATCAATAGAGTGAATAAAGCCAGTTTGTACAAGTTTTTATATTTTAGCCTTAACAAGCAAGGCTATTTTGGGATTCATTTTTCTAATATTTTTCTTCATGAGTTTATCATCGGGAATCAACATGATGTTATGAGTCACAATATTAGGATCAATGTCAAGCATATCATAATAAATCCAAAAAATATTTCAAGGAACTCATGTAATAAGATAGAGTATTCATTGTGTTCATCATCACTTAAGAACTTCTCAATCTTTATGATTTTCTCTTCATTGTGAGGATCCATTTTAATATAAATAGTGTTACTAACAAGAAGATTACTTTGTTAGGGAACATCCATTGGTTGAGGAAATTCACGAATCATCTCTTCATTATCATTGCCTATTTCAGTGTCTTTCTCAAAGTATGCATCAACATTTAAACAATATGGGAATCCATGATTATGGTGATAATGAGGAAGAATTTCATAAACCCCCAAAAACTAAGCCAAGGAATCATCAGTAGAAAAATATCAAGGGAAGGTGGATGAGAATTATAATCAATGAATTTAGGATGTACTAAAGAAAGTGAATCAAAAAATAAGATGACATTAACATTAAGGAATGATCTCTAAGAGGATTTGGTGGGCTTAAAAGGATCACATACAAGTCCAAAGGATGTTTTATGAAAATGATTCTCTAAAGGAACCTTTATCTCTTGTTCATGTGCACCACAACCATTGCCATTATATCGATTCTTAGCTAAGATGTGAAAATCAAGACCATAAAGAGTAACCATTTCCATAAGGGAAGGAGAGGCCTCATATGTCCCAATGTCATAATTGGTTGAAGTAGAAGAAGTTTTGGATTTTGAAGTAGCCATAAAGTTTTTACTAAGTTGTTTAGAAAAAGTGGGTTTCTTTTTAGATTCAACCATATCATTCTTCTTTTTAGTCTTAGGTTTTATTGGGGGGATTTTATATTCTCCTATGAAAGAAGGTGTAAAATCTAAGGACCCCCAATCATCACCTAATAGTACCTCCTTAGTTGAAGAAGTATCTTCAGAAGAAGATGGTGTCCCATTTTGAATGGAAGAAGAATTAGGAGAACTTAGAAAATAAGTGGGAGTACTTGGAGAATAAGTAGGAGTACTTGAAGAATTTTTGGAAGATGAGGTTTGTAAACAAGCCTGGAAATTGGTATTTGTCTACAAAGTATACATCTTGTTGTTATAAATAAATTTAACTTGTCTATGAAGATTAGAAGGAAAAACTTGCATACTATGAATCCAAGGTCATCCTAGCAAAATATTGTAGGTAATACTATGGAGCATGAGTTTAATAGGTGTAGATAAAATAATAGGTCCCACCTTAATAGGCAGGGTTATAGTACCTAAAGAAGTTCTAGCAAAATTGTCAAAACCATGAATAGAAAGAGATTCAAGTTTAATGAGAGAAGTATCCATATTTATCTTATTCAATAGATCAATGCTACCAAAATTAAGGCAAGATCCATTGTCCACAAGGGTTTGTCTTATATCATTACCATTAATAAGGATAAAAATCATAAGGGGATCATATTGATGTTGAATCTCCTTGGAAGGTAACTCATCTTGTGAGAACATAATTCGAGCTTCAGATATTTTCATGGAGTCAATCAAAGAAGCCACATTATTAGGTGTCACTACAGGTAGGACATTTAAAGTCTTTAAAGCATCTTGTAATATTCTATGATGTGCAGATGAAATTTGAATCAAAACCTAAGGAGATATCTTGGCACGAGTAGCTTTAATGTATTCAATAAGATCATACTCTTTACCAAAATGTTGTGATGTACAAGGTGTTGGTGGAAGAATAGGTTGAGAATTAGGAAGTGAAGAAGGGATAACCGAAGGAGGATTAGGTTTCCTATTGTTTCTTTTATTATATGTGTGAGCAATTGAATTATAACTCTATTGGGAAATCTCCATAGCATACTCATAAGGACTCTTAGTGGGATATCCTCTCTACATAGTAATCACTGGTTTGTTAGGAGTGAAAAAGGAATCATTAGTATAACCACCTTGAACCACAAAGAGAGGCTTGTTAAGAGATTGAGAATTTGTGACTGGCACCTTGAACCACAAAGAAGAATTTATTAAGAGGTTTTTGAAAGTTATGTTCATTCACATTTATCATGTTAATCAATCTTTGAGATGTTTAAAGATTGTTTGAACAAGTTTTAGTAGAGATGAAATCATCAATAACATCATCTAGCATAGCATAACCATCACTACTAAATGGTTTATATTTGGATTGGAAAGGAGGAAAATCATCATAAAGAGGATTGTCATAAATCACCATGTTACTATTGAATAATTTGAATACTGAGAGACGAGGGGTGAATCAGTATTCCCTTGAACTTATTTAAACTTCTAATTAACCTTGATCACATAAAATAATTAAAATGCAATAAATAAAAAAGGCACGACACATAATACCAAATTTTGCACGTGGAAAACCCAATATGGGAAAAACCACAGAAAGATAATTCTCTCAGGAATAGTGTAATATGTAACCGGTTACACGGTACAAAAGAGGGGGTGACTCACTGTCGATTGGACTCACTGTCCAAAATAAAAGGAGGGGATTAAAACCAATTATGATGTATACAAAATTTGATCTATTGTAGTTGCATCTAACATATGCATAGATTTCAATTCCTTTGAAGTACATAAGATGTCTCATTTATTCATTATAATTTATTTGTACACAATACACATCCACAACCTTTTCGCCTATAGTACACAAAAATAGTTATTTTTCAACAGCCATACCACTAACACATAATATTGGCAATATATATCCACACCAAACTAACTGACAAGTCAGCTCAACCAGAAGGGGTGAGAACTTATCTACACGCTACAACATCTGAAGTATCTTCATGCAATGTCAGCTTCCATCGAGAGCATTAAACAACAAGTAGATTGGTAGACCATGCTTTCCAACACATCCAGATACGACCAGATCTAAAGCATCTTGAGACATTTTCCATCATCATATTCGGATAAGACCAGACCCAAAAACATCTTTTGGTAAAGTTAAATACCGGACCTCAAAACTGTGCACACATGATAAAGAAATATTGCATATATGAAGAAAACTTTTTGGACCGAACCACATACATACATGTTGGATTACAGATTATATTCACGGCATCAATAACAATAATGACAAATAAGCCAACAATCTCCCCCTTTTTCATTGATGGCAATATAAGTTATACAGTGCAAGTTTGCTAAAATAATAACAAAAATGTCAACTATGTTTTTGCATAAAATAAAAGGATAATTAACACTTGCTCCAACTACTCCCTCTTTGACAACAATGGCAAAGGGTTAAAAAAAAAGTTAGAAATAGGGCGAAATGAAAACTAAAACTCCCCCTAACGGTGACAATCACTGTCTTCTGGAGGACTTCTTAAGGTTTTGAGAGTGAGCTGTCCAAGCATCCTTGTGCTTGTCCCAATGAGAAATAGCATATGTCAAAAAGATGATATGTGCCGATAGGGATGCATACAACAGTTTTGCCTCATGAATAGAACCAAGATCAAAGTATGAGAACTGGATGGCATGAGAGAGGGCTTGGTTCATAAAGTAAATGCTTTCATTGCACAAATCTCTTAGCTCACCTAAAGGAATAATGATATTATCCCTTTTTTGTTGTAGCTCATAGTTCCTATCATGAAGTTCCTCAATGTTTGACCTTCTGAAGCTAGACAAATTCTTATATAGTTTGAAATTGAACTAAGCCTACCGGATCTTATCTTCAATGATGTTCATCTCATCTTTGATACTTTTGGTGGCATTCGGCCATTGAATACTGAAAGAAAATAATACATCATTTCTTTGTAAATAAGACCGACCTTTAGAGATAAGTTGAGAAAGTTGAAGACGTGTTGATTCACATTTAGCCTTGAATTCTTGTAAGAGTTTTTCTCTGTCATCCGCTCTATCCTTTTCATATTTTTCTCTTATTTTCTCTGTATGATTGCCCAATGAACTGATCAACATCTTGCATTTTTTTGTATTAGGAGTGTCTGAATCCAATTGACACTCAGGAACTGTGCCATGAAGTGCTGCCAAGAGATCTTCAATAATCTTGTCATTCTTCTGGAAATCTTTCCTAGAAGAGGAGATGAATGCTTCTCCAATCTCCAGTTTTTGAACCAGATCAACGTTAGAAAAAGTCAATTGATTACATAGAAGATGTAATAGGTGGGAGAATTAAAGGGGTAGAGAATATTTTCTTCCAAACATCTTTATGTGAACCGGAATTGGTACAAATTATAGATACTTGCATGATGGACTCTTTTGCCAGATCATCTACTTTAACTTTTGATGGGTATTGCATTCAATTTTGAGTATATTTCTTTCATCATTATCGAATACATCTAAACCTTCAATTTTTTTTCCCATGTCTAAAACCGAAGATCAGAAAACTTGCAAACCTTTAAACACTTGAATTCTCTTTTAGTGTCATATCACTCTATTACCTTAAAATTGACTATTGATCACTTACCCAAAACAATCTTTTGGACAATCAAATCCTAACCAAAATAATACACGTGTATGCCCGTTCTAACTAGAGGTCAGAGATGAAGGATCGCAGAGACTGAAATCAAAACATTGAAACCATTCGAAAAGCATATAACCATGGAACATGAAGATGAAATACAATTTGAAGGAGAAATAATAGAACAAAACATCAAAGACATCAAGAAAGATCCCCAATTCGACAAATTTATGCAGAGATTATTGGAGGAAGAAAAAGAAAAATACTTTCTAATGCTAGACAAATCTGGTGCTACACTTCCCCAAGATTTTGATGTGAATAAATTGACGCAAAAGAAAAGTGATCCTTCTCATAATAACGAACAATATGAGGACATCTTTGGTCTCCGCATGAATGACACATCAATTCCCAATACCACCAGGATCAATGAAGAAACCGAAATACCTAGAAGAGATGAAGTAGAAATCCTGAATAATATTCAATTCAATGAGGATACAAGAAGAGCTAGAGATGAAACAAGAAGAGATCCCAATCCTCCTAGAATGAAAAATCATGGTCATGCAAGAACAAATCATGTCGATAATCCTATCATGACTCTCACACAACAACTACAAGCAATGCAAACACAAATCCAAGAGATGCAAAGAGGAAATGTTAGATGATATTCACTTCAAGAAATCTATCCTTATCCATTCGATAGAAATCTAAACATGATACCATTTCCAATAGGTTTTGAAACTCTGAGATACGAAAAATATGATGGAAGCTCTGAACCTCAAGATCATATAAGAGAATTTTGTACCATGAGTATGGAGTTTGCACATGAAGATACCTACTTAATGAGACTATTTTCAAAAAGCTTAACTGGACCAGCTATGGAGTGGTTTTCCAAACTTGCACCTGGAATAAGATCATTTTCAGAGTTGGTGGATAAGTTTGTTTCACAATATTCCTAAAATATACAACATGAAGTGACCATGCTAGACCTCTGTAACACTAAATAAAAAAGTGGAGAACCCTTCATGACATTCTTACAACGATGGAGATGCCTAGCATCACGGTATCTCACACATTGCCAGAGTATGAAAAAATGGACATATTCATTAACAACTTAAATGATCAAATGAGTTATTACTTAAAAATGCAAGGAAATCAAAACTTTGGAAAAATGGTTGATAATGGAATCAGAATGGAGGAAGCTATGATAAAGAAAGGTGAGTTGAAAATATACAAAGAAGGAGTCCATCCACCTAACAACAATAATAACAACAATCACAATGACAAGCCAAAATTTTGGAATAGAAATCGAAATGTCGTCAATGATGGAATAGAAGATAACAACAATGTGAAACCAAAACAACCAATTTTCAATTTATCTACTCACTCAGTAGCAACACAACAAAACAACAATCAACAAAGACCAACTATCAAAACTTTCTTTTGAAGACAATTCACAAACATTGGTGAACCCCTTGGATTGGCACTAAAGACACTTCTCGCAAACAAATTGATCACTTTACCAGAAGAAAGGAACTACGAGCCTCAAATCAAACCACCTTGGTGGAACGATAATCAGTATTAAAATTTCTATCGAAACAAAGGACATCTCACAGATAATTGTCAAAAGGTGAAACATGTCATACAAGACTTAATTGATAATGGAGTAATCACTGTGGATGGACATACAACAAATGAATCTCATACAGCCTTTAAAATTCTGCTTCCAAACCATGAGAAAGGTGAGTCATCAACAACAAACAATGGTAAGGGTAAAGCAAAGGTAAACTATGCTCATACATATGACAATGTGGTGAGTGTTATTGTAGTTACAGAAAAACAAAATCAAGAACATGCTCATGCTATAACAAGAAGCAAAGCCAAAGTTGTTTTGTCGGGTCCTACAATGAACGCATCATCCACTACAACAAAACAATACAATCTAGTGGAACAATTGCAGGAAACACCTACCCAAATATCAATCTTGGAACTTTTAAAACTTTCACCTGCACACAAGGAGATTCTTGAACGAGAATTAGTAGATACAGCCGTATCCAAAGATCTTGATATTGATCAATTCCAAACCATGGTGGGACACCTCACAACCCCTCATTGCTTATCATTCACTGATGAAGATGACATGTCCTTACAACACCCTCACAATTCTCCCTTACATATTGAAGTCCTTATTCACAAAATGTGAGTCAAGCGTGTTCTAATAGATGGTGGAGCTGGCCTAAATATTTGCTCATTGAGTCTTGTTCATGCCTTAGGATATTCAAAAGATGCAGTTGATGTCTAGAAAAGGATCACTATAAAAGCCTATGATGAAGAAGAACGTTCCTCCAAGGCAATTGTGATACTACCAATCAAAGTGGGATCTCTACAAAAAGACACAGCATGCCAAGTTCTAGACTTGGACCTATCATATAATGTGCTCCTAGGGAGACCATGGATACATGACTTGCAAGCTGTCCCATCAGCCTATCATCAATGTGTCAAATTTCCCTACAAGGGATAAGGAATCACAATATCTACAAATGAAAATCCATTCCAATATTGTAGCAATCTAAAAATGGCTTAGGAAGTAATTGTTCCTCATAACAGGGAAGCAACATCTTCGAACATGCAATCTAAGGAAAAATCATTTGCCTCTATTCTGTCAAGTATGGAAAAACAAATGCAGTTAAGAGATCGAGGGAACGGGGAATACTCAATATCACAATTACCACTTTCTCCTAAATCCTTGGGAAAACCATCAAGCTCTAAACAACAATCAACTATGAAACATCTTCCAATATTTGATGGAGCATTTATTAGTGCCGGAACCTTATCAGAGGAGATAGAAGACAAAGATGTACTACAATGGCTATACAAAGATGAAGAAGTTCAACAAAAGGTTAACAATGTCATAATTCCTACAGAAAAATATGGAAAAGGATTCAACATTCTTCGAAAGATGGGATACACTAGAACAGAACCTATAGGAAAAATAAAAGAAGGTATCTCAGAACCTATTGAGCCTCATACTTAGCAGAAAACTGACAAAATAGGATTAGGGTATGGACAAGTCAATCTACTAGAAAACACATCTTTTAGTCCACAACAAGAAGAATATGAAAACAGACAAGAACAACTTGCAATTGAAAAGGAAGAAAAATCGGCTAAGCAGCAAGCACAAACAAACTTGAAATGGCAAAAGAAGCAAGCTTCAAATCAGCGAGAGAAACAAACTAAATACATCTCTCAAGCAGCCTTAAATCTCAATCAAAACAAGAAAGAAGCTAATATAAGTTCAGGAGAACTCATAGAAAAGTTGACAAAACTCAATCTCAATCCTGAGGAGATTGAATATGAAAAAAGGAAAATTATAGCCAGAAAAGTGGAAGAAATGCTATATGACCAAATCTATAGACTACAAGCTGCAAGTGATATAGATTCTAATGAATGGGAATGGGATTCCTATCACTCTGAAGAATCAGCTAAATAAAAATGCTTTGAAGGAGATATAGAAGTTGATATAGTTCACACGTATGCAGGACAAACGTTAGGAACTAGTTCACATGAATTAGAATCACATTTGGCTAACTTGGACTTAGCTAAGGACAATCAGGAACTTCTTACGCGAGATCATTCTAATGAGAGTACCATTCTAGACATCGACACACATATTGAAAACTTTGATACCTCCATCATGACCCTTGAAACCCTTGTAATATACCAACCTGAAGATCCCTTACCTCTAATCCACCCTAAGCTTATTGATTGGGAAAATGAAGGACATACCACCATTGATACCTTTCCAAATGACCATGCCATATCTATATATCTTAATGCAATCAAACCCGTAACAACTCTTACCAAGAATTTCAGCAACCCATCTTCCAGTCAAGTGGGTGCCAAATCTCCTAGTCGCAAAAGTGAAAATAAAGAAAACAATATCAAGTCTAATGCTGAAAACCATTTATTGGCAACATTAGACCAGGAAAAAGTAAAAATAAAGGATGCATCTAATGGTGAAAACCTCCTTGAGGTGTCAAAAGATGGGAGGTTTGACACTTTACCTAAGTACTATCAAGAAAGATCATCCATTTTGATCGAACCAACAGAGGCAATTAACATTGGCACAATAGAGCAACCAAAGATTCTTCATCTGGCAACATCTCTATCAAAGGTAGAAATGCAACAATATGTGGAATTCTTCAAATGACGGCAAATCAATTTTGCCTGGTCCTATGCAGACATGCCAGGGTTAGATCCAGAGCTTATTATGCATCACTTGAATGTTAATCCAAGAGATAAACCAGTCAAACAGAAATTAAGAAAAATGCATCCTCATATTGCTCTTCTAGTCAAAGCAGAACTAAAGAAATTACTGGATGTCGGATTCATCAGACCTATAGCATATCCTCAATGGGTATCTAACATTGTTCCTATTTCAAAACTAGATAAAAGCATCAGAATATGCATAGACTTCAGAGATCTTAATAACGCATGTCCAAAGGATGACTTTCCTTTGCCTAACATCGACATCATTGCAGATTTAACTGTTGGACACTCCATGTTTTCTCTAATAGATGGTTTCTCTAGATACAATCAGATCAAAATAGCACTCGAAGATCAAGAAAAGACAACTTTTACATGCCCATGGGGTACTTTCTGCTGGAACGTCATGCCTTTTGGATTAAAGAACGCGGGTGCTACATATCAAAGAGCTATGCCAACTATATTTCATGACATGATGCATACATTCATGGAAGACTATGTGGATGACATATTAGCTAAATCATACAACAGAGAAGAACATATAGAGATACTAGAAAAAATCTTTGATAGGTTAGAACAATACAAGGTAAGGCTAAACCCTAAGAAATGTGCCTTTGGTGTTACTTCAGGAAAGCTATTGGTATATATTGTTTCAGCAAGAGGAATAGAAGTAGATCCAGCTAAGGTAAAAGCAATCATGGAAATGACATCTCCCAAGAATATCAATCAACTAAGATCACTACAAGGAAGACTCTAGTCAATCAGAAGATTTGTGGCTCAATTAGCAGATAAATGTCAACCATTTACTCACCTATTGCACAAACATGTTAATTTCAAATGGGACCATCACTGTGAAGAAGCATTCAACAAGATCAAGGCATATCTCATGCAACCACCTATGCTAATGTCAACAATTCTAGGAAAACCATTATTACTCTATGTATCAACTACCGAAGCATCATTGGGAGCTTTGCTCGCACAAGAGGATAAGGAAGGAA
This sequence comes from Cryptomeria japonica, assembly GCF_030272615.1. NCBI lineage: Eukaryota > Viridiplantae > Streptophyta > Pinopsida > Cupressales > Cupressaceae > Cryptomeria > Cryptomeria japonica. Next base: position 252,824,871 of record NC_081415.1, read on the forward strand.
AAGAACAAGCCATCTACTATATCAGCAGAACACTAGTGGGATATGAGATCAACTATTCATCAACAGAAAAAGCATGTTTGGCAGTAGTTTTTGCTTCTCAAAAACTACGACACTATCTACTATCTCACTCCATCAAGTTGATAGCTAAAATCAATCCTCTGAAGTATTTGCTCGGCAAAGCCACATTGACAGGACGACTAGCAAAATGGATCATGATTCTAAGTGAGTTTGATATCAAATATGTTGATAGAAAATCTATCAAGGGACAAGTCATCACAGATAAACTAGCAGAGACACCACTTCAAGATAATCATCCTCTACAGATTGAATTTCCAGATGCTGATATCTTAACAATCACAACAAAAACATGGCAACTATACTTTGATGGTTCATATACACAACACGGATTAGGAGCAGGAATTCTTTTCATCACACCACAAGGGCATACAATCCTAAAAGCATACAAACTAAGCTTTCCATGTACAAACAATATAGCAGAGTACGAAGCATTGGTAACAGGTATCAAAATGGCTGTAGAATGGAATATTAAACAACTTCAAGTCTTTGGAGACTCTCAGCTTGTCATTAATCAAATCAATGATGACTATCAAACCAAAGATGACAAACTCATGCCTTACAAAAAGATGGTGGATGATATCAAGAAGTATATTGTAGAAATAATTTTTGAGTGGATTCCAAGAAATGATAACAAAGCAGCAGATGCCACGGCTACACTTGCTTCTCAATTGCAGACATAGGAAAATCAAGAGTGTTATGAATTCCCGGTTGAAGAATTGTTTCATCCCTCCTATAATTGTCTTGATTCCCAAACCATCTATCAACTTATTGGACACTATTCCTCCCGCTATGGCAAAACTTACACATACTTGAAAGATAATATCTTACCTCCTAACTTATCAAAAAACAAAAAGAGAAACTTTATTCGCCAATCCTCCCATTATACTCTCGTTGCGGATACCCTATATAAACGAGGTCTAGATAGTACTCTCTTAAGATGTCTTGAACAAGAAGAATCTAAGAAGGCCTTACATGATAACGACATTTGTGGAACTCATTCAAGTGATTTTACCCTTTCAAAAAAACTCATACGCTTGGGCTACTATTGACCGACTATGGAACGAGATTCTTTTAAGATAGCAAGAACATGCAAACAATGTCAAATCCATGGGAACTTGATCCACGCACCAGCACAAGAACTACATGCTTTAGCAACATCTTGGCCTTTTTGTCAATGGGGACTTGATCTAGTAGGAAAGATAAATCCTTCCTCATCTAATGGACACAAATTCATTCTTGTCGCTACTCAATATTTTACAAAATGGATCGAAGTTGTACCTCTCATAAACATCACAGGAAAATAAATTGTTGCATTTATCTTGAAGTATATCATCTATCGCTATGGAATACCAATGACCATTATCACTAATAATGGGTGACCATTCAAGAATCAAGATGTACAAGAGCTATGTGAGAAGTTCGAAATCTAGCACAAATTCTCCACACCATATTATCCACAGGGAAATGGTTAGGCAGAAGCATCTAACAAAACTATCCTGAAAATTCTTAAAAAGACAGTGAATGATGTCGGGAAAGATTGGCATATCCAACTAAACCTTGCTCTATGGGCTTACCGCACCAGTATCCGCACACCGACAGGTGCCACACCTTTCTCTCTTGTATATGGATCAGAAGCCATATTGCCAATCGAAGTAGAGATACCCTCTCTACATGTATCACTAAAAGGACTCATCCCAGATGAAGAACAAAGAGTATCTAGACTACAAGAGTTAGAAATGATCCATGAACGAAGACACAATGCCTTTGATCATCTAAAGGTATATCAAAAAAGAATGTGTCGAAGCTATAATCATAAGGTTAAACCAAGAATCTTTGAAGTTGGAGAACTAGTGCTAAAGGAAAATCCACGCAACCACGCAGATCGAGAAAAGAAAGGAAAATTTGAACCAAACTGGTTAGGTCCGTTTGTGGTCACAACAGTATTTGGGTCAGGAGCATATCAGTTATCAACACAAGATGGTGATCAACTCGAGGAACCTATCAATAGCATGCACCTGAAGAAGTTCTATGTTTGAAAAATAAAAAAAATAAAAAACAGCGAAAAATCAGAAAAATAAAAAACAGTGAAAAATCCAGAAAAATAAAAAACAATGAAAAATAAATAAAAATAAAAAACAGTGAAAAAGCAGAAAAATCCTAAAAAGTGAAAAAGAAAAATCCAATTTTTTTTTAAAAAAGTCAAATATCAGAAAAAGTGCAATAAAAACAGATGGTGAAAACCTGGCAAATAGGCGCTATTTGTCGGTTGGCTCTTCCATCTATTAGTTCATGCATTTTTTGGCTTGCATTCATTTTCCATCAGCGTTGATTATCATGAAGCCTTTATACATACGCAAGCATCCCAGGTGGTTTCTTACCATGGTTTGGATCATTGGATATATCATAACGAATTTGTTTCTAGGCTTGGGGCAAAATCCTACACCTAGTTGGGGGCAAAACTCTTGATCATTTTGAGCTTAATCAAACAAGTAGAACAAACAGTCAGACAAATCTTATCAAGCAAAAACTGAGACACATCCAACATTGAACACAAGATCAAACTATCAACTATCAAGCTATCACAAAGTAAATCTAAGCACATCACACACTTTTCAGTGGAATAATATCTTTTTGGCTGATGATTGTAACATGATTGTTCAACTTTTCTATATTGCTTTTCACTATTATGATTTCTGAGTGACTCCACGATGTCTTTGACTAGAAGAACAAGGAAGAAACATGATATTTTTCTTGTCTATTGTCTAAAAATTAATCATTAATATGTGCAAATTTGTCTCGGGACATGATCATCAGAATATCATTGAAGACATTTCCAATTTGCATATTGAAATGATTAATACTGCCTGTTTTACGTAAGCAACACTCAGGTCATCTCGGTTCAATTATACCTCGATGCTTGTGTTAACTTGCTAGATCAAAATCCAGGAAAGAAGTGCTCAGGTCATCATGGTTTAATTATACCATCAATCTTTGCACTCACTTCCCACATTTCAAAAGCTCAATGATGACAAAAACGCAAAATAATCCAGTGACTAGTCTGGTCATAGTTTGCATTCCGTTGCATTTTCATTTGCATTTTAGCTTGCATTTCATTCTTGCATGGGATCCAACAAAGCTCCTTTTATCCAAGGTTAAATCTATCATAGGAATCATCAAAGTATCATCACAAGTGTATACACAATCAGAATAATGACTCATCTCTCTCATGATATTATCGACCTAGCGCAAATCTTATGCTATCTCTCAATAGAATCAACAATCAGCATATCCAAATATTTTAGCATCTTGATATCAACAAAATGTCAGTTCTTTATCTAATCAACCTTATCAAATCAAATCAATCAATCAAACCTAATCAATCCATCATGTCTTATACAAGATGTATCCTTCCTGAAATAAGACGATCTGATTTTGATTCATGTCTTATACAGGATGTATCCTTCCTGAAACCAGACATTCTGATCATGTCTTATACAGGATGAATCCTTCCTGAAACTAGATGCTTTGATCATCATTGTCTTATACAGGATGAATCCTTCCTGAAACCAGACTGAATCTAATCAATCAAGATTCTTCGATCTTATCAATCTAAGCAATCAAGCTAATCGAAGACCTCACTCTTTCATCAAACCATGGTTGTAGAAATAAAATAAAATCTATCGGGATATCAATCTTGCAAAAACTCAAAAGATCAATTATCTCAATTGATCTCCCGAGGGGGCATTATCATACCAGGATTTAGCAATCAAGAGCTAGGGCATCCTATCAAATCAATATCAGCATCAAAATGAGATTATTCTTTGAATCAACACGTCATCAGACCTCGATTCAAAGAGGGGCAAAATGTATACACCTAAAAATGGTCTGAAGATAATTAATTAAATAAGCAATTATTTAATTAATCTCTACTTCCCAATTTAATTGAATTCACCAAGCAATTTGATTAAATCTCTCATTCATCTACTTATTAATAAATCTAATGATTTATGAATGTTGATATTGGTGCTGATTCATCAAGGAAAAATGGAATGGGTCTGCTCCTGCGTGGGCCGAGCTAGGGCACCCGAGCCCTAGCTCGTGGTCACTTTCTTCTGTTTCTGCGTAGTTTGGGTGGGTGTTTTCTGTTCTCCTGGGGGCGGACTTTCAGCTTATGTGGTGCGGCTGGCTTTGGGGTGAAAGCCTGGTTCGAGATTCAAGATTGGGGGTTGTTTTGGTGCGATCTGGGCTGAGCTTATACGTGCCTGTGTGTTTGGCTCGTGGCTGGGACCTGTGACTGTCTGGAGCGGATTTCATCATGTGAGGAGTTGGGAAGGAGTCTGTGGCTGGTCCCTTCTAGTCTTGCTTGCCTCTCTCCCTGATTGGTGCGGCTTTGGTAGGGTTCGAGTGGTGGGTTTTGCGAAGTTTGGGTGGAGGGTGTGGCGGGGGATTTGCTCCCTCATTCCTTTCTGGGGCTTGTCTATTAGCCTAAGGTTCGATGGCCTTTTCCAAGGGGGAGGCGTCTGGGGTTACCCCTGTGTTGAATTTGCATGCATCAATTAACTCGATGTCCCCAAAGGATGGGATGTCAACATTTAATAACAGTCTATTTGCAGCGGATCCTGGGATGGATGGTGCGGGATTGCCCTCTGGTTCGCAGATCACGTAGGTTAATGGCTATCTAGAGTGGTGCAAGGTGAGACCGAAATTTGTTGTCCCACCTGAAATGATTGTTGACGATATTGATTACTACTCAAATCATTCCTTATATTGCAAACTTTTGGGGATGAGGGTCTCGCTTCAATTTTTGGAGCTTTGGGCTCAGAGAACTTGGGAGCCGGTGGGAGAAATGGAGATAATGTTGTTGGCTAACAATTACTTCATGGTTACCTTTAATTGTATAGCTAATCGTAACAAAGTATTTGAGGGAGGACCTTATTTCATAATAAGGTGGGGTTGTTTATCAAGCCATGGCATGCAGGATTTAACCCCGCTGAGGAGCTTCCAAATCGCATCCTGGTGTGGGTTCGTTTACCTTGCCTCCCAGTGGAATGCTGTCGGGAGGATGTGTTGCTTTTGCTGGCTTCGCTGCTTGGAAAACCAGTTGGAACTTCGTCGCAGACCTTGGGGAAAAAGGTAATGACTTTTGCAAGAATTTGTGTTGAAATTGACCTAAGTAAGCCTCTGCCCGATGCAATAGATATGTGTGCGGGCTCTTATTCTTGGGTGCAGCAATTGGACTACGAGACCCTTCCCTTTCGCTGCAGGCTCTGTCGTGAATATGGCCACTTGCTGAGAAAGTGTCCAAGATACAAGTCGGTGGATCCCCAGCCTTCTCAGCCTTCTAGGGAGCCTCCCAAGGCAGATAAGGGGAAGTGCAATGGTCCTACTGCAGGGGTAGATAATGATGGTTTTGTTCCTGTCAAGGCTCAGAATAAGAACAGGGGGCAAAAGAGGCCTTTCAACGAAAGGCAAGAAGAGGGCACTTTTAACAGGTTTGAGGTTTTAGACGACCTTAGTCACTAGGAAGTTAACCCAGGTTTGGTAAACTTGGAGCAGGGGATTGAGGGGTTTGTTCAAGAGGGACCTGCTCTCGAGTCTTCTATGGAACCACAAGGTGATTCTAGTGTACTCATGGATGCTGCTATGCCGACAGAAGGTCTGGAGGCTCCTGTTTCTTTGGCCGTTATTCCAGCAGTGGGGGAGGATTCTTCTCGTCTTGGGCGAAGTGCAGATCTAGATTCTGCTAAGAAATCTAAGCCTCCAAAATTGGGTATTTTGCAGAAAGATATTAAGAAAGGTGGGGCAAAGAAATTTGCTAAACTAGGTGTAGCGTCGTAAATTGTACACACTTGCTAGGGTGGTACAATTTCACACCTAGTTTAGCACCCACCTTGGCGCATTTTGCATTTTGCATTTCATTTCCCCTTTAGCACTTAATTAATTAAATTAATTAGGTCTAAGGTTCTATTTTATCATCTCCCATACCATAAAGTTGGGCCCTTTTCATTAAAGTGTGCCCCTTTCATTTTACTCCTCTAATACATCATTTAATCAAAAACCCTAATTAGGTCCTATTTTGAACTTGGGGGCTTGATTTCGGGGGTCAAAACATCTCGAAATCACCTGTAACTTCGGGATTCGCTCTAAAATCATCATATCCGACGGCCCTGAAAATTTGGTGAAAAGTTGTCAGGACCATGGCGCCCGGAGTGCACACAGTCCCAGACATTTTTCCCAAAATTTTAGGAGCACGATCCAATCATAAAATAAAGCTTAACCCCAACAAATTGGTGGAAGATTCAATCTCTAGGTCGGCCAAAAGTTGAAATTAAGACCTAGGGTTTCATATATAAGAGCTCTCTTTCTTCATTTGAAAGGATCCGGATTTTGGTTTCAAGGACCTTCTATGCAGTGAAAGAGCAGATCTTTGAAGACTTCAACAACATTCAACATCCATCCATCAAGCATCTATCAATTTCATTCATCCATTTAGGGCTTTGAAGGCATTGAAGAACAATAAGGGATCACTGACTGAAGATTGGCTTGTACCCCTCCCTTGGGGTTGGGTATGATTTCATGTTGTTTTCATGTCTTTGCATAAGCTTCATCATATCATTTGTATTCATGCTTTAGATCACTTTGCATCTTGATTTGGAGCACTTACATTATCATGTACAAGCAATTAGGGTTTACTTTCTAGGTTGCTCTAGTTTGCTTACTTGCATTTTAGGATCTTGCACACACACTACTTTTACAATACAACTTGGCTATTCGTGGAGGTGGAAATCACCAAAGTGGGGGTTTGACTAAGGCAAAACCCTATATAGCCGCCCACCATACCTTTTCAGATATAAGTGCAGGTTTCGAGATTCGGACGACGCCGCAAGTTGCAGATCTGATGGAAGCGGACCGAGACAAAACAACACACCAAATTTCAGAGAAAAAGACCAGGACAGGGGCGTGGGGCGCCCTGGTCTTGCCAGGATAGGGGCGCTGGGTGCCCTAGTCCCTGGGACAGGGGCGCTGGGCGCCCTGGTCCCTCTGTCAGATAGCAAGTTTTAGACAGATTTTCAGGTTGCAGAATAGCAGTTTCAGGAGCAGTTTCAGGGGCAATATCAGGACATTGGCGCTTGCGCCCCCATCCCAAACATTTTCACTTAGATTTTAACTCCGGGTATGCATTTGCATTCTTGTCTTGTCCTTGTGTTTGCAGCTTTCCATTGTTTAACCTTAATTCTACAATCTTGTTATTAGTTCATACTTGCACTTTGGGATTAGGAATTGAACTTGTATAATTTTATCTTTCAATTACAACAAAGGAATAGAAATCGTAATAGGTAGCCCATGGCTCTCTCTTCCACAAAAAGAAGTAGCCAATTGTGTGATACCTCTAGGCTCTTTCATATTCCACAATGTGTGTCAAAAGGTAGGATTAGGACATGTTAGCCTAGTCTCACTTTTTCCCCTACACACTAGGTAGAAAGAAGGATGTGGAAAAGATCAAATTGACAGGCGAGAACTTGGTTGAGTCAGGGTCAGTAAAGACTCTGGATTCTCACTTTTCGAGCCCCTTAAAATGATAGTTCTTTCATGGAACGTAAGGGGCTTGAACAACGGCCCTTGACAAAAAGCGGTTCATGATTTAGCTCAAAAGCATGGTCCTGATGTGTTTTTTCTTCAGGAGACTAAGTTATCTATTGAGAGTATGCTTGACTTGGCTCCTAGGCTATGGAGGTGTGGTGAGTGTCAATGTATCGGTGCTCATGGATCTTCTGGGGGTGTGGCCTGTTTTTGGAATCCTCTGAAAATTTGACCTCTTTGGTGGGTGTCTTCTAAATCCACTATGTCTATGATTGCTTCTAGCTTTGAGACAGGGGAGGTTATTCTCTTTTCTAATATCTATGCTCCTACTGATATCTGGGGTAAGCAAGCTCTGTGGTCTCATATCAGGTTAGTCCGATCTATGGCACCTTTCCATCCATGGATTATGGCTGGAGACTTCAATGCTATTTGCGAGTTGGCTGAGAAGCGAGGTGGTTCTGGGAGGCTGGAGCCCTCTGCTTTGTTGCTTCGAGATAGCATCAACTCTTTAAATCTTGTTGATATCAAGCCTAGTAATGGACAGTTTACTTGGAACAACCGTCGAGTTGGGGATTATTGCATTGCAAAAAGGCTAGATCGCTTTCTGGTGTCCTGCTACTGGGTTGGGGGGATGTGGTCTTCCCACTCTGAGATCTTGGATTGCAAAGGTTCAGATCACTGGCCTATCAAGCTTGTCATTGATTCGACTTGTGCTTTGCATACGCCTTCTTTTAGGTTCCAGCTCATGTGGTTGCGTGACCCTTCTCTGAAGGATTATGTGGCAGAATGGTGGAGGAGTGGAAGACCTACTTATGGGACGGCAATGTATATTTTTTCCAAGCGTCTTCAACATGTTAAATATCAGCTTAAGCGCTAGAACTCTCAGTGTTTTGGGAATGTCTTCCAGGAAAAGGCAGTGGCTCAGGAAGAATTGGATAGTATCACAAGGAGGTTAAGGGAGGTTGGAGTGACACCTGAGCTTCTTCAGGCTGAAGCACAAGCTGTGAGAACCTTGGAGGAATGGGAGCTGAGGGAAGAGATATATTGGAAACAGAAGGCTTGAATAGTTTGGCTGCAGGAAGGGGATAAAAATACATCTTTTTTCTTCACTTCGGTGAAAGCACGGAGGCATGGGAATTCTATCTCTGGTCTTGTGAATGATGGGGGAGAACATCTGTCTTCCTTCCCTGAAATTTCTAATGAGGTAAGACAATACTTTGCTTCTCTCTTTAGGGAGGACTCGCAAGGGGGGTCTCCTGAGGAGGCTTAGGTTCTTTCTTGTATTCCTCATCTTGTGTCTAGGGAGCTGAACCAACAACTTATGAATGATATCACACTGGAAGAACTTGAAGGAACTGTGTTCCAGATGCAGAAGGGAAAGGCGCCAGGTCCTGATGGCTTCCCGATCGAGTTTTTCCAAGAATTTTGGGATATTATCAGTTTGGATCTCCTGAAGGTTGTGCAAGAATCTCAAAGGAACAAGCAGATGCTAAGGGCTTTAAATTCTACTTTCCTTGCTCTTATTCCCAAGTGTGAGGGGGCGGATAGGTTAAGCCAATTTTGACCCATTTCTCTTTGCAATGTCATCTATAAAATCATCTCTAAGGTAATTGCTGACAGGTTGAAAAAGGGTCTTAAGGAGCTGATTTCTGAAGAACAGAGTGGTTTTGTTGCAGGCAGACAAATTCTAGATGGAATTGTTATGGCAACTGAAGTCATCCATTCTATGGCCAGCTCCAAGGAAAAGGCAATGTTTATCAAATTGGATATGGCGAAGGCTTATGACAGAGTTCGATGGTCCTTCTTGTGGAAGGTTCTCGCTGCTTTTGGGTTTGCGGTGGAGTGGATTCAATGGGTTATGAGTTGTGTCACCTCAGTCTCTTTCTCTGTGCTTATTAATGGGAATCATTCTGAGCTTTTTGGTGCTTCTAGGGGCCTTCGTCAGGGGGACCCTCTCTCTCCGTACTTGTTTATCCTCCTTGTTGAAGGTTTGGGGAGATTGCTTTGAAGGAACGTGGAGATGGGTAGCATACAGGGCTGGTAGTGGGGAGGTAATTTACCTCCGCAGTCTCATTTGCAATTTGTGGATGATACTGCTCTAATGGGTATGGCTACAATGCGAGAGGTTTCTAATTTACGTAGGGTGTTGGATGTTTACTTGGTTGCCTCAGGTCAACAAATCAATGAGGATAAGTCTTCTATTTTCTTCTTCAACACTCCGCGCCCCATTCAGAGGAGGATTGTTCAAACATTGAGATTTCAGATCGGGACACTTCCTTTGACCTATCTTGGTTTCCCTATCTCGGTGGGCAGATTGCCTCAGGAGTCATGGCAAAGCATTCTAGATAAATTTAGGGTGAAGGTTAATCACTGGACTCATCGGTGGTTATCCTTTGCTGGTCATGTTCAGCTTATCAAGTCGGTGGTACAGGATTTGCCCATTTACAGATGCATGTTACAGGTTGCCCCTATGGGTTTTGTTAAGGATTTGGATTCTGTGACACGACAATTTTTATGGGCTGGTTTCTTGGAGTCTTCCAAATGGAGTTTGGTTAGATGGGAGGTGGTGTGTAGCCCAAAGCAATATGGTGGCTTGGGGCTACGGCAGATGGCTTTGACTGGTGTGGCTTTGGCTGCGAAATTATATTGGAGGTGGTGTAAGGAGCAGGATAAGAGTTGGGCCAAGATTCTTTCTCAGAAGTATTTTCAGGGAATCCCTTAGTTGGAAATGCCCCGTTACTCCCTTCTTGGAAAGGGCTCAGTGATCTGGAGTATGCTTAAGAAAGGGGCTACTCTTATTAAGGATGGTTTATTTTGGATTTGTAACAAGGGGACTGAGGTTCAATTCTAGTCTGATTCGTGGGATGGATACCCCCCCATCATTTCTCAGTTTCCTCACTTGTTAAATCTCTGTCAGAGGTTTTGTGAGAATGGCTGGACTTGGGTAAGTGACTTTAAGTCATTTTCCTCTCGTGGTCAGTTGGAGGTGGCTAGATGGAAGTCTCCAGATGAATGGCCTGATGTTGGGATGCTAGAAGAATGTGTTGAGCTACATAATGTCCTTTCCAGTAGACGTTGCAACCCTCTCTAGTATGATGATGTGCTTGCCTGGTCTCCCAATCCTAAAGGGGAATATACTGTTGCTTCTGGCTATCGGGAGCTATTGTCCCATAGGGTGGATGGGGATGAAATTCAGTGGTGGAAGAAGATATGGAACAAGTCTTCCTGGCCAAAATGTAATTGTTTTGTGTGAATTTTGGCTTGGAATAAGTGCTTGACCTGGGATAATATTCAAAAGCGTGGCTTTCAGGGTCCCTCGGTCTGTGTTTTGTGTGGAGCTAACGAGGAGGACTCGGCTCATTTGTTTTTTCACTGTCCTTTCTCCCTCCAGATTTGGCATTTCTGGTGGGGGGTTTGGAATAGTCCCTATGTTCATGCTTCTTCCTTGATTGAGTTTTGGCAAAGGTTGGGTAGGCCTCCCTCTATGGCTTCCTTTTTATAGGTGGTGTGGTCTGTGGGTCCTATCTTCATATTGTGGCAGATTTGGCTGGAGCGAAACCGGTGAATATTTCATGGAGAAAAGAAGTTGGTTCAACAAATTTGGCAAAGAACTTTGGGCATGGTTTAGGAGACGGTGGTGGCTAAGTGTGAGTTGGAATTCCCCTTGGGGAAAAGGGATGCTGAAGTGGCGGAGAGATTGGGGATTCAGGGGTTGTCCTTGGCCTCGACATGTGTAAAGCGGGGTAAGCATTTGAAGCAGAGAGTTCAAAGGTCTGGATTCTGGCAGCCTCCCCCAATTGGGGTTCTAAAAATCAATACTGACGGTTCCTCCAGAGGCAATCTGGGGCTGACTGGTATTGGGGGGATTGGTAGGGACTATTTGGGTTTGGTGGTTTTCCTCTTTTCGGTCTATGAGGGTGTTCATACTATCAACCTTATGGAAGGGTTGGCAATTCTTTGTGCTCTTGAGAAAGCTTATGATTTGGGATGGAGAAGGGTTGTTTGTGAATCTGATTCCTAGGTTTTGATCAATTTATTTATTAAGCAGAAAGTGGAGGATGTCAGTTGGCAGTTGGCTGGGGTGGTGCAATAGATTTTGTAGGTTAGTTCATTAATGGAGTTGCTGACTTTCATTCATATTCCAAGGGAGTGGAATAGGGCTGTTGATTGCTTGGCGAAATGGGCGTCAGAGTATGCTGAGGGATGGAGAATTGAGGAGTGGGAAATGGTCTCTCCGGCACTTCGTCCTGATTTTGAGAGAATTTTTACTGAGGATAGGGAGGGAGAAGGTGATGGTTGAAGGTGTTGATTGTCTTTTCCTGCTTGGTGGTCAGGATTTTCCTAGGGACTTTGGTCTCTTGTTTCATTTGTAATGTTGTTCTTTGAGTTTCAATAAAGTTTTTACCCCTTTGGTTTAAAAAAAAAAAAGTAAATCTAATGATTTATTAATAAGGTTCATTTCATTTCACCCCTTTAATTAATTAATTCCCTCAATCCAAATTTATTTCTTCTAATCCATTAATTAATTAAAACAAATCAAATTCATGAGTTGTTGAGATTAATTATCCATTTTCATATTGTTTGAATTTCTAAATTCAAATTCTCCTAACTTCTACCACTCCTAAACCTAACCATTCCTAAACCTAACCCATTCTACCTACCACCATGTCCCCCTTTCATCCAACATCTTCTATAACCTTGTGACACTTGTCACTAAGTGTTCCCTTTCATCTAACCTCTTCTAGAACCTTTGTGACACTTGTCACTAAGTGTTCCCTTTAATCCAACCCCCTTTGCCAACCTCCTCCAATTTAACCATTGATATCTTCAAATCAATCTCAACTGTTGATTCATGCCAACTCACCCCTAGCCTTGGAAAATTCTATAAATAGACCTCGTTTTGAGCAATATGGATCCCATCTCATTCATAGCTTAAGCATTGTTACTATAGGCATCTAGCTTCTAGTTTATCATTTCTTAGCAATGTTATCGTGCTCATTTTAATTTAATTGCATCTTCATTTTAGTTCATTTTCTAGATCAATCAATGCATTCATATAGCTTAATCATGCTATTATTGCTAGATCATGCATTTTTAGCATTCAAATCCTCCATCTAAGTGTAGTCAAGTCACTGAATTTTGCATAATCCGATCTGGGAGCATTTTTCATACTCGCATTTACTAGGAGGCAATAAGTCGATTAGCTATGGTTTTACATGTCTTTGATTTAAATCTTCTAACCATGCTTATAATGATTTATTGAGTGCATTGTGTTTGTGGGTACAGGTACACTTCACAAAGCATGACAGAAACACTCATGACTACCAAGATTTATCATGTGGAAAACCAAATGGAAGAAAACCATGGTGTGAGTAGAAACTCACAAAATCTGTACTCTTCTGGAGTATGCCCGGTGAAGAGCCATCCCTATTAGGATATTACAAAGACATTGTTAGGTGCCACCTGATTAAGGGATTTTCCTTAAGGCCTGTTAGAACCTTTACCCTGTTAGAGATATCCTTGTTAAAGGACTTAGGATCGTCATTTGAGACGTCACCCTGTTAAGGGATTTTACAAAAGGACCTGTTAAGTCCACCTAGTTAAGGGATTTTAATATTGTAGTTATTAGAAAATAACAAAGAGAATGATCTATTGTAATAGCTACTCTTAGCTTAATCAGATCCAAATGAAGCTCTTTGGTTTGATCACCGGTTACACTTACTTTGCACTCTACCAGTGCTCTACACTCTACTGGTGCTCTACATTCTTTCTCTTCTCTTCACACTATCCAAGCTTTGCATACTCTCTTCACCATTCTTCTATTCACTTAGTAATTCTATCCTCTTCTCACCTTGTTGGATTACTTCTCCTCAAAATTGCACTTTGCAATTTTTACGATCACTTTTTTTGGTTTTTGCCAAAAACCTTTATACAAAACTTAGGAGATTTGAAATTCAAAACTTTCTAAATCTTCCTACACTCCCTCTACATGCTCTCCATCCATCTCACCACAACTCATCCTTAACTGCTTGTGCAACTCATAATTTCACCAACCTCTAGGTCGTGTTTTGTCTTTTTAATGCGAATAAAAAAATCCACACAAATCTCACCTTAACTAGTTGTTAACTGTTGTAGACTTCACTATCTATTTATTTGATGATATCTAGCCATGAGTGACTCACCTTTGGTCATCGCATCCAACTTACTAGTCACAGCTTCAAGATTTTCGGTGAATATAATCCTTCAACCTATATCATCGGTTCACCAGTGTAACTCTTCACCTTTTTCCACCGGCCACTGATCATCACTAAGACTGATCACCTATCTATCCAGAGTGTTTCGATCGTGCATAAGACTACTAATCTACAATATGAGTCACCTCTTGTGACCACATCATCATTTCAACTATCAGTTTAAGAAACTGATCTCAACATCTATCAAATGCTTGACTGATCGGTCAGCTACTCTAATTATCCTTTAACTGATTAGTCTTCTATCAACCATACTGCTTAGGTGTGTCAATAATGCATATTTGGGAAGCACCGAATCCTCCATACTGTTTGCAGCCATGAGTAAAAAATTGAGGTTTACCACACCTCCTTTCCTAAGAGCTTGGCCTTATTCACCAGTAAGTGTTAGTCATTAATGACAATACTAATCTGATGAATTGGTTGTGCCAACACCATCAGTTATGTCGACAATTCCCCTTCTCTATAAATTTGTCTAACCCTCATCAAATCATCATACAATTCATTTGGACTAATGTTCCTAAATTGATCGATTGCAACATCATACTTTACAGAATACATTATAAAAGCTTTAACTATACTATTTTGATCTTTAACATTGGCCTCAGTGAATAGAATGCCTTCCTCACTTGGACTTGTGCCTTGAGCAAGGGATTGACACAAACTTTCTACATTGAGTGGCTTTTAACCTTCTTCCCTTTGGATTTTTGAACATGTATCCAGTACTGATGTGCTTCTTCCTCTTCCTCGGATTCCAAAACAATAGTCTTGCTCTTGATCTCAATCTTCTTCTTCTTTAGAGAGATCGACGAGGGAAGCTCTTTATGAGCAACTTTAGTTGTTCCAGATGCACCAAGCCTTCCAGAATGCCTAACTTTAGAGATTTATTTTTTAGTCAGCTTCACTTTATCTAAGGATTCTTGAATTACCTTTTTCATTCTCTTTTCTCGATCCTTCTTGGTGAGCTCCATCTGGACTAACAAAGATTTATCATCTGCAGTCCCAAATCATTCTTGAGACTCATCGACCAAACTTTCCAAGAGAATTTTGGCTGCGACTTCAATCATATCATAAGATACCTCATACCCAAATGGGGGAACCTAGAATTTTCTAGGCACCATTGCTTCCATATAGCATTTATAAGTCGTAATCACAAATGTAATGTCATTTTTATACTTGACAACAATTTCCTTTGATATGATGGGCTACCAAAGTGTCTGGTGATCATAAAACCTTACCACAATCGGGTAATGCTTGCATGAAATAGAATAGGATGCACAAAGCTAGGGTTCTAAACTTGAACAAGTGTTTCTTCTCTCTACATTGAACCAAATTCTTTAGAAACTACTGACATAGGATTTCACAAAGGTTGAAATCCTTGTTCAGTTCTGACATTTCATATGCCATGTGAATTGTAGTGGCTGAAATAGAATTTTCCCTATTTGTGAAATAGATTTTATTTTCGACCATCATTGATAGGTACTTAATTGTCAGATTCCAGACGTTATCAATTTCTAAGAAACATTTATCAAATGCAGCCCCAGTGAAGTCAATAACAACCTTATTCTTGGCAGATTTTGATCTGGGAATTCCACCAAAGTCACTTACACCTGTAATGGCCTTCATTACATCCTTGGTTATCATGTGAGTTTGGTCTAACCAAAGAAACTTATCATGAAACCTGCTCATGGCTAACTTGACCCATGGCTAACTTGACCCTCTTCTCATCATGATAGAAATTGGGAAAATTATTCCATGTATTCAAATTCTTCTACACTAGGTTAGCAAACTCTGGGTTTACCTAGTCGTGCTCATTAGCCAACTTCTCGGTCCATAGATATAGCATCTTTCCATGATGACCAAATTCTTCTAGTTTGATGTGGATGTAAGACCTAACATCTTTCGCCAGAACAACCCCAATTGGTATGTTTGAAAATACTCCAATAGGATCAGTCTCTATCACTTTGTATGGTGTCTTTGTGAATACAGATCAAGGCTTGGAAGAAACATCAATGATGGTGGGAGTGTTAGTCCCAACTGGTGCTAAGAGGGGAGGGGTGAATCAACACTTGATCAAATTTTCACAAATAAAATTTTAACTTAAATCTGCATTCATCTAATATACTTAATCACTGAAGTAAAATATGCAAGCATAAAAAGTTGACAGTGACACCAAGAAGTTATCTCGTGGAAACCCAAATGGGAGAAAACCACAGTCTGAGTAGGAACTCACAAAATTTGTACTATTCTGAAGTACACCCAGTGAGGATCCATACCTGTTAGGAGATTACAAAGACACTATTAGGTTCCACCTGGATAAGGGATTTTGTTCAAGGCCGGTTAGTGCCTTTACCCTGTTAAAGGTATCCTGGTTAAAGGACTTAAGAACATCAATTAAGATGTCACCCGGTTAAGGGATTTTAAAAAAGGGACCTATTAAAGTCCACCCGATTAAGGGATTTATGTTGCAGTGATTAGAAAGCAACATATGGATGATCTATTGAGTTAGCTACTGATAGCTTGATTAGATCTCAATATGCATCACACTCAATCTATACTAGTTATGTCTTCTCTGCACAACACTGGTTTTCTTCTTACAGCTTCGGCTCTTCACTCAGTCGGTCATCTGTCCCTCGGCACTGCACTCTGTCGGTTCTCTGCCCTTTGGTTTTGCACTCTCCTGGTCCTCTTACCTTCAGCTATGTACTCTGTCTGTTAACTGTCTCTCAACTCTGCACTTAGTCAATCTACCTCAAACACACTCTACTGTGCTAAAACCTCTTAGCACTTCCTCTCTCTCTGCTCTTCACTTTGGATTTCTTCAACAAGATCTGCTTGTTGCAAACTTCACGATCAAAACTTTCTGAATGAACTCAAGAACACTTTATACATTTTCTGTCGACTCTTTCAGGCGTTTTCTCAATCAAGGCCATCATGGATTTCAGAAGATTTCAAAATCTCCCTCCCTTTCTCTGCGTGCCTTACAACAATTCTGCCAAGTGTTCAACAAAATCTGCCACCACATGTCCCAAAGATAGTAACTTTTGGTTCGTGTTCAGTCAATTAAGTGCGAACCACAAAATCCATAGAAAATCACGCTTGACTACATGATAACTGAAGTTGATCTTACCAACAAGTGATTTGGCGTAGATACAAGCTCATCAACTCATCTTTTAACACCACAATTGAATAACCGATCACCGCTCCAAAATTTATGGTGATCACTTGTCTTCCTTCTATCATACCAGTGTACTGATATGTCACTATACTTCTATATTACTAGTTCATTCTTTGATTACTGGTTTATTGTGCAAGTATCAAGTCTCTTCCCCTATTTGCCAATGAGATTCTGGTTTGCATACAACTTCAAGCTTTCTTGTCTGAGTCACCTTTTGTGACTTCATCATCATCAGAGTAACCGATCTTCCTAAATGACAGATCGGTTGCCTTAGTCTATCTTTCCTTGAGCTGATTGAACCTTTGATCATTCGTTACCAATGTTGTTTCCATGTGTTTGTAAGTCATCTCTTTTGCTTACTGAAAAACACTACTCTACTAGTGTCTTCACCGGTAAGTGTTGGACATCAATGATAAATCTTAGCACATATACCGGTTCTCTGGATTGACCAGTTTTTTCAATGCCAACAATCCAACAATCTCCCCCTTTGGCATTGATGGCAAATACTTCAGAATCTTGCTAATTAGTTGTGTGTTCTTTTACTTCCTTCATCCCTGTACTAGTCTGGTCATTACTTCTGCCCTAAGTAATGAATATCTCCCCCTATCATTGGTAACACTCCGATGTAGCAATTTTAGCTCAATCACTACTTACCAATGTTCAAGCACTTTAGCTCAATCACTACTTACCAATGTTCAAGAACTCTAATCATATCTCCCCCTTTGACAACAATACCAAAGAGTCATTTTTGTACACTTACAAGACTGCTCCCCCTAACTAGAGTAGTCCACACTCATCAATCTAGTCTCTTTAAAATAAAATAAAAAACTTGAAATCATTCCAAATTGATGTAGAGCCCTGTTTGCTTACTTTACTGAATGGAGGGGCATAACCCCCAACTTACCTCTAAGATAGTCAAAGGTGTCCTTCTGTAGTGGCTTGGTGAAGATATCAACCACCTTCTCTTTTGTTGGTATGTACTCCAACATCACTTCCTTTTCTTCAACTTGTTCCCTTAGATAGTGATATTTGATTGCTGGTGTTGTCACAATGAATCAATACTGGTCCAACCACTTTTTCTTGTATTCCTTCTAGTAATTGCTCGATCCAAACTATCTGTGTGTATTTGATTGCAGCAACTACATACTCAGCCTCAGCTGTGGATTGAGATATGCAGTTTTGTTTCTTACTTGTCCAAGATACAATCCTATCTCTGAGAAAGAATGCACCTCCACTAGTGCTCTTTCTGTCATCAATGTTCCCAGCCCAATCTGAATCAGTGAAGACACTTAAACTGAAATCTCCTTTATGTGGATACTAGAGACCATACTCATCATTCCCCTTTAGGTATTTGAATATTCTTCTGACTGCCACCATGTGAGTCTCTTTGAGATTTGTAGAAAATTTGGCAACCAAGCCAACAACTTGTGTTATGTTTGGTCTGCTACGTACTGCATACTGCAACTTACCGATCATGGACTAGTAAACTGTCTCATTCACTTCTTTAGCCTCATCATATTTAGATAGCTTGCAACCTGTAACCATTGGAGTTCCAATAGGTTTGTAATCTTCCATTCCAAAAGTTTTCAGAATTTCCCTTATGTACTTAGTCTGACTGATGAAGATTTCATTCTTTAGTTGAGAGACTTACAGGCCAATAAAGAACTTTATCTCACCAATCATGGACATCTCAAATTCTTGCTTCATTTGTTCTGCAAAGATTATGCTCATCTCATCATCTCCCCCAAAGATGATGTCATCCACAAAGATCTCAATAATTAGGCTTTTTCCTTTAGCTCCACTCTTCAAAAATAGGTTATTATTATCACTGGTTCTTTTGAACCCTATGCTTAGCAAATATGAGTGTAACCTCTCATACCAAGCTCTTAATGCTTGTTTCAACCTATACAGAGCCTTATGCAACTTGCATACCATATTCCTTCCATCTTCAGATGCAAACCCTTCTGGTTGTTCTATGTATACTTCTTCCTCTAACACCCCATTTAAGAATGTCGATTTGACATCCATTTGGTAAACTTTAAAAATTTATAAGTATCATAGGCTAGCAAAATTGTGACCCCTTCCAGTTTGGCCACCAGTGCGAATGTTTATCCATAGTCCAAACCTTCTTCTTGAGCATAGCCCTTACAAACCAATATTTCTTTGTTTCTTATCACTTTACCGGTTTCATCCATTTTATTCCTGAACACCTACTTGGTGCCTATAACATTTTTGTTTTCCGGTCTGGGCACTAGAGTCCATGTATCATTTTTCTCAAATTTGTCCAGTTCTTCTTCCATGGCTTTGACCCAGTCATCATCTTTTAGAGCCTCCTTTGTTGTTTTGGGCTAAAAAATGGAGAGCATACAACCATTCTCTCTTTCTCTTTTTCTGGTTATAACTCCTGCATCCTTGTCACCGATGATATTTTCTTTAGAGTGATTATTTATGACATACTTAGCCAATATCGGTTCACTCCTCAGAGCTTCTTCAACCAGTTGTGTAGGTTCTACTTCAATGACTTCTTCATTTTCCACTTCAACAAAATCTTCTTTAGTAGGTTGCACCGGTACATTGTACTCAAACCCTTTATAGTCCTTCGATTCACTCTTATTGTCCTATTCATTTTTCTTAGAGTACTTATCTACTCTGACATTTGCACTTTCCACAATTTTACCAGTCTTTTTGTTTAAACACTGGTATGCTTTGTTCTTTGTTGAGTAACCTAAGAAGGTTCCTTCATCACTCTTGGGATCAAATTTTTTAGTGTACTCATCCCTCTTAATATAGAACCTGCTTCCAAATACTTTGAAATAACAAACATTAGGTGAGTATCCACTCCATAATTCATAGGGAGTTTTATTCGTCCCTTTCTTTACTTGTATCTAGTTCAAAGTATATACATCAATGCATATTGCTTCTCTCCAGAAGATATGTGGAATGTCCTTCTATATCATCAAAGTCCTTGCACAATCAATAAGAGTTATATTTCTTCTTTCAACAACTCCATTCTGTTGAGGTGTTCTGGGTGCAGACATTTGCCTCATAATCCCCTATTTCTTGCAGTAATTCATGAACACTTGAGAGGTGAACTCTTCTCTACTATCTAATCTCAGACACTTCGTATTATTACTGGCTCCTCTTTCCACTCAAGCCTTAAAAACCTTAAACATGTGAAAGGCTTCAGATTTTTCCTTCAAAAATACAACCCACATCATTCTTGAGAATTCATCCACAAACAACATAAAATACTGGTCTCCATAGAAACTCTTGGTTCTCATGGGACCACACAGGTCCATATGAACTAAGTCTAGCATATTTTTAGATGAAAAGGTTTTATTGTTGAAACTAGACCCGATCAACTTTCCTAGTTGACACTCCTTGCACATAGCATTTTCAGGTTTCACTATGTTAGGCATACCTCTGACAAATTTTGCCTTACTGACTTTTCCTATGCTATCAACCTTAGTCATTAGACAACTACCTATGGTGGTGTCTAGATGAGACAAATTTCCTCTTGACTGTTTAGCGGTGGTAATCAAACTTCTTGATTTGTCATTTATTTTACATATTCCTTCATTGAATTCTAACCGGTAACCTTTGTTGTTAAGTTGTGCAACACTTAACAAACTATATTTTAACCCTTCTACCCAATAGACATCATCATAATTTTTCTTATCATTCGGGGCTATAGACCCCTTACCTTTTATTGCATAAGGAGCATCATTTCCAAATCTCACAGTTCCTCCATTGCAATCCTCCATGCTGAGGAATTTGTTTCTGTCATCGGTCATGTGGTGAGTGCAACCACTGTCAATCACCCATTATCCACACCAGTTTGTGCTAGAAATCAATACCATATCTCCTTAATCTTTGCTATTCTCCTTGACTACCACAAATGCAATGCCATCTCCATTAGATCCCTCTAATTCTTCATCAGTGACTCCTTCTTCTGCAAGATAACATTCCTTCTTGCCCTTATCCCTGAAGATTCTGAAATTATCCTTCCTATCTCTATCATTATCAAGACATCTTGATGCAATATGACATATCTTATTACAGGAGAAGCATTTTAAGGGTAGTTTACCTTTGTACTTTCCTTTTCCTCTTGGTAATCTTCTTGCCAATAGAGCTTCAATTTCATCTTGCTCCCATTCCTGAGATAGCAGATTGTCACTATCATGGAAATGACCGATTCTAGTAGTAGAACTACTACTTGTTTCCTTCCTTCTCCTTGTTGGTGCATGCATCATGGAGGCTTTAAAAGAAACATCAATCTTTGGTACTTTGTTATCATAATTGCTCAATTCAAAAGCAGTTAAATTACCGATCAATGAGTCAAGAGTTACATTGACTGTTCCCAAGAATCTGAGTTCCTAGATAGGAGAGACCCTTATGGCATATTGTGGTAGAAAGGCTCTTAGGATTTTGCTAACCACATCATCCTCCTCAAGCTTTCCTCCAACACTTTTAAGGGAGTTTACTAAATCCTTTATCCTCTTGCTATAATACTCTATGTTTTCTCCTTTTTGTATCCTCATCTCATCATATTTTCCTCTCAAGCTGTCTACTTTGGCCTTTTGAACATTAGGATCTCCCCCATAGACTGTCTTCAGCTTATTCCATATCTGAAAATTTGTTTTCAAATCTTGTGCCTCAGTAAACTCATTATCAGAAAGAGTGCTGACAATCAAACCTATAACAACAGTATTATCTTAGATAGAGGTTCATTATACTCTGTGATCACATAATTCCAGTAGTGTTCACCTAGGGATCTTAGATAGAGTTTTATTCTTCCACACCATAAGGTGGAATTCTCCTTAGAGAACTTAGAGCCCTCCTTATGCATAATCTTGAATCTTTTCTTAAGATGATTAAACTTCTTCTGATTCTAAGGACCCAGTTCTCTGATACTAATTGTTAGTCCCAATCGGTGCTGAGAGGGGAGGGGTGAATCGACACTTGATCAAATTTTCACAAATAAAATTTTAACTTAAATCTGCATTCATCTAATATCCAACAATATACTTAATCACTAAAGTAAAATATGCAAGCATGAAAAGTTGACAGTGACACCAAGAAGTTATCTCGTGGAAATCCAAATGGGAGAAAACCATGGTGTGAGTAGGAACTCACAAAATTTGTACTCTTATGAAGTATGCCCGGTGAGGAGCCATCCCTGTTAGGAGATTACAAAGACACTATTAAGTGCCACCCAGTTAAGGGATTTTGTTCAAGGTCGGTTAGTGCCTTTACCTTGTTAAAGGTGGCCTGGTTAAAGGACTTAAGAACATCAATTAATATGTCACCCAATTAAGGGATTTTACAAAAGGGACCTATTAAAGTCCACCCAATTAAGGGATTTATGTTTCACTGGTTGGAAAGCAACAGATGAATGATTTGTTGAATTAGCTACTGATAGCTTGATCAGACCTCAATATGCATCACACTCAATCTACATCAATTGTGTCTTCTCTGCACATCACCAGTTTTCTTCTTACACCTTTGGCTCTTCACTCAGTCGATCACCTGTCCCTCAGCACTGCACTCTGTCGGTTCTCTATCCTTCGGCTCTGCACTCTCTCTGTCCTCTTACCTTCGGCTCTACACTCTGCTGGTTCATTGTCTCTCGACTCTGTACTTAGTCAATTTACCTCAAACACAATCTACTATGCTAAAACCTCTTAGCACTTCCTCTCTCTTTGTTTTGACTTTGGATCGCCTTCTTCAAGATCTTCTCATTGCAAACTTCATGATCAAAACTTTCTGAATGAACTCAAGAACACTATACATTTTCTTCTGACTCTTTCAAGCATTTTCTCAATCAAGGCAATCATGGATCTTGGAAGATTTCAAATTCAAAATCTCCCTCTCTTTCTCTATACGCCTTACAATAATTCTACCAAATGTTCAACAAAATCTGCCACCGCATCTCCCAAAGATAATAACTTATGGGTCGTGTTTAGCCAATTAAGTCTGAACAACAAAATCCACAAAAAATCATGCTTGACTACATGATAACTGAAGTTCATCTTACCAACAAGTGATTTGGCGTAGATACAAGCTCATCAACTCATCTATTGCCACTGCAACTGAATAATCGATCTGATGAATACTAAGAGGGGGGGGTGAATTAGTATGCCAAAAAACACTGCACTAAAACACTTACACAGTCTAAAGATAAACCGATAAAGCAGTCTAATAGTCAAACCGGTTACCACACATGCAAACCAAAATGCGAATAAAGCATTCACGCACAAAAGCAATACAACCATAACACAAGATATTTGACGTGGAAACCCAACTGGGAAAAACCACAGTGAGATGGAACTCACAAGTTACTATCTGTAGAATAGAAACCAAACCGATTAAGGTCAGACCAGTTAAGGTCTTACAATGTTCTTCACTAGAACAGATCCTATTAGGAATCTCAATCTCTGTTAGGAGATAAGTCTGATTAAAGACTACCTTGTTAGAGGATTTTAGATTCACATGTGTGAACCACCTTATTAGAGGATTTTACAAAGGCTTTGAGGCCTACCTGGTTAAGGGCTACAGACTTGTCAAAGATGTGAGTAATCAACAAGTGTTTGATCTATCTAATAGCACAAACTACTTGGTTAGATCCAATATTTCTCACAGCTAATGCATTCCAGCATTACTTCAGTCTTCTCTCTCTCTCTCTCAGTTACAACTTGATCTTCTTAGATAAGATCATTCTCAACTTCCACCTTAAACCCTAGCTTGACATTAACCCTTTCAGCAACAACTTAAAACCCTAGACATGATGTCCTTTTAAAGGAATCTGATTTCATGTCGGTCCAATAGGATTACATTACAATTTCCTAGGTTCAATGAATCTAGACATACTCAGTAACATGACACAAGAAGCATCGTCAATGTGTCGGCACCGTCAAACAATCGGTGGATTGGTAACTCATCACAAAATGTCGATTGGTAACTCATCACAGAGTATTACCGGTTCATACAAAATACGGATTGCCGGTTTGACAAAAATGAAGACTAGTAAAAATGTGTTGTGCCACTTTTCTCCCTCGTACCGCTTGTGATCTACGAACCGCTTGGGGTTGACATGCCACTTCATATCGGGAAACACGTTCTGTAAAATCACCACTAGTCTAAAGACTAGTATACAACATACCGGTTGGAACAAATACCGGTTGAGCATGAGCTCATACATATAAAGGGGATCTCAATAGAAGTGTGTGTCCATCAATGATAATCACAACATAAACAACAAAAATGCCAACAATCTCCCCCTTTGGAATTGAGGGCAACACTTAGGAAAATAAAATTTTGACATCTAAGTGTTTTACAACAAAAACTTGCCATTAACAAAATTGCTCCCCCTAATCATATACACTATCCCTTAATCAACACAGTGTATAGCAATTTTACATACAGAGCATAATCATCAGAGCATATAGTATATATCACATCATATATCAAAATTTCAAAATAGATACTTCTCCCCCTGTGTCAGAAGATCAAAATTTTAAAACCAAAAACCAGATATATGACAAAGTATCATTGAAAAACCTTGTTTCCATATATATATATATATATATAATTTTATGACAATAATGAATAATACTTGTCAAAAACCAATTTATAGTCCTGGAAAAATTGTTTCATGGATAGGGACCAAGACTCAAGTAGGGAGGTTGCTACTTCCTTCTTCGTCTGCATCTGGGATACCTGTTCCTCCATAGCATCTATTGTGCTCAATTCCTATGTGACTATCAGGGCATCCAAGTTCAGATAACACTTCTGAAGAATTTGTAGTTGTGGAAGTAATACCAGTTGAAGCTCTTGCAAATCCCTAGACTGTGTGCTGATCTCTTGCTCCATCTTGGCTAATTGGATCTGGAACCAGTGAACGATTTGCCCATATGTTGCAAAGGAATCATAAGGAGTCTTAAATGTGCCCAAGTAGGACTGTAAGTCCATTTGAAGCTATTGCTTCTTGGCTAGCACATCATCACAGAACATATGAGGTTGACAAATTTTGTTGAGTATCAAGTTTCCCTCATCCAAGGCATTCCTTATGTCCTTTTGATCTTTTAGCAGTTCAGTCCTAAGCTCATTCATCTTCTTCACTAGAGAAACATTAAGAGCCTTTTGGTGCTCTTTATTTACATTAGCCTCTGCTGCTTCTTCTAGGCTCTGCACCTGATCATCCACTACAGTGCATAGTAGTTTGATTTGTGCTAGTGATGATTCAGTGTCAGGAAGATTAGTACTGGGGATTAAACTGGTGAGTGTGTCTACAACCGCCTGAATAATATCTTGTTCCCTTTTCCTGCAAATGCCTTCAAGGCGCTCTTAGGAAACCTTGATGCTCTGCATAAGCTCAGACTCACTTGCAAAGTGGAGATCAATGGGGCTCGAGATAGCAGCCGGTTTGGCTTGGCTCTCGGTTGCCTTAGGAGTCTCCATCTGTGTGCTCTTCATTGCTTCAATTGTCTTGTCTGCTTCTTCCTTCTTTTTCCTCTCCTTATCTTCTTTCTCTTTCTCTTCTCTCTTTTTCTTCTCTTCCTCTTCCATCTTCTTCTTGTCTGCTTCTTCTTTCTTCTTCTTTTCTGCTTCTTCCTTCTTCTTTGCTTCCTCTTCTTTCTTCTTATGTGCTTCCTCTTCCTTCTTCTTATGTTCTTCCTCTTCCTTCTTCTTCTTCTCTTCCTCTTCCTTCCTCTTCTATTCTTCCTCTTCCTTCTTCTTCTTCTCTTCCTCTTCCTTCTTCTTCTATTCTTCCTCTTCCTTCTTCTTCTCTTCCTCTTCCTTCTTCTTCTTCTCTTCCTCTTCCTTCTTTCTCTTTTCTTCCTTATCCTCTTCTTCTTTCTTCTTCCTATCATCTTCTTGCTTCTTCTTTTCTTCATCTTTTTTATTCTCCTCTTCCTCTTTTCTCTTCTCTTCCTCTTTATTCTTTTTCTCATCTTCATCCCTCTTCTTTTTCTCTTCCTATTCCTTTGTCGCTTGCTGTGTGTCCTCAGCTTGTTCACCACCCTGATCGGCCTGTTGCCCCTATTCAGTTCCCTCAGAAGGTATGTCCTAAGTGACATCTTCTACATCTAGGGCATCGACATCGATGGTGTTGATTGGTTCTTCCACCAGGTTTCCTTCCTCATCAAAGACCTCATCCGGTTTGCAAATAACCGGTTCCTTTTCTGCTTGGAGGTTGGCCATTCGTGCTTTGTGAGAGCTGATAGCATGAGCCATATGCTGATGAGTATCTTTTTCAACATCATCAATTCTCCCCTCCAACAACTAGAGTCTTCTTCTCCTTGTGAAGAAGAGACCTTTATTTTGATCCAGGGCATCAAATAATTCTGAATTTGAGATTTTGGGGAAGTATTGTGCAATGACTTTCTCCCTAATCTCCTGTTCCTTTTCAATGGCAATGCGCCATTTATTATCTAATGCTTTAAATAATGAATCCGGTGTCTAAGATTTAATCTCTGATGGTGACCGGTCATTTTTACATAAATAAAGAATGATTTCCTGTAGTACTTCATCTTTTCCCTCACTATTAAATCCATCATAATAGTCTACTAAATCATGAAGTAACTTTCTCCTAATATTTTTTACTGTTATTTGACAATGTGTCAAAGGTTTGTATGAGGAGATGTCTATATTTACCAGTGCAGATGCTGCCGGTTCATTCTTCATCTTCTTTGTTTGTCTTGCCTTCTTTGGCTGTTCATCAGACTCGGTTTCTTTAGAGTTTGGTTCATTTGCCTTAGTCTTCCTCTTTCTTTCGAAGACTTTTACCAGTGTTACCTCTGGCTTCTTCTTTGCCGGTGACCATTTGGTCACTCTTGGAGTTGTAGTGGTAGCCGATGTCGATGCTACAAGCACTGCCTTAGCTTTCTTAGCTATCGATTCTTTTCCCTTCTTCACCGATGGTTCTTCAGCCGATGCAATCCTCTCCAAGTAGGTTCCTGTCCTCTTAGCCTTTGGATCAAGAGGCGAGGCAATAAGGGTTGAGGCATACCATTCCAGCATGTCAAACATAACTTCATAGCCCATTGGCTCTACCTCCTCCATTCTAGGCTCAACAGCCTCCATTAAACATTTGTCCACTTGAATAGTGAAATAGATGTCATCTTCGTATTTCTTCACTATGTCACCTGAGATTCTTACCCTCTTACTCATCTTTCTTTTGAACTCATCAAAATATTTGTTTAGTACCTCAGGGTAGCCGGTTCCAATGGCTTGTACGCTTTCCTTTATCTGCTTGGTTACCGGTTGGTCAGGGACCACTGGACATCTCCTACACCAAGAAAGTAGCCTTGGAAATAGAAAAACAACCCTACCAGTAGTTGTCCAAACTTAAACCTCAGTGAATTGTCCTTTTTGATTGCCTTAAGATTTAACAGGAGTTGCCTCTGCATATCGGTGCATAGGTCAAATGATTTATCCTCTTTAATCATCCGGTAAGCGGCATTTACCACTACAGCAGATACAGAATTAATCTTGTTGGCTGAGAATGTTCTGTAGCCTATCACCATGTAGGCGTATTTCACCAGATCATCCTTGATAGGATTAATTGTCATACCTCGTGAATCACTTGTTGAACTGGTGAGCTTGGTCATTTTCGTTTTACTTACCGTTCTTAGGGCTGGCACTTCCCCTGTGTTGTAGAAACTGGTGACTGCATGAATTGCCTAAGGCGTGATATCATGCATCCTCTCCAGGTACATCTTGTCACCATGGACTCTGCTCAAGATGATCCTAATGTGATCCTCTGTGAAGTCTTCTAGAAAATGTATTGCATTATGAAGTTTCTTCTTCTCTAAGATACTGAACTCCAGTTTGATCTTTTTGTCCTTGCCACAAAATAGACCTAACTGAGTGTGAATAGCTAACGACCCTAGGTCTTCTATTTTGCAATCAATATAATTAGAAATTCCCTCTTCAACTATGACTCCAGCTGGAACTTGTGATAAAGCATTATATTTGGACTTCCTCTAAATAAAACTTTATGACTCTATGGATGTACTTGAACTGGTATGAGATGCGGAAGCCATTATAGAGTATTTCAAGAACATGAAAAATACCTTTCAAATGCGAATTTAGGGCTTCCTGATTCTGCTTCACTCCACTCTCTATCGGTTGCCAAATCACCGCTTTGTGTTCTCCACTACTGCTTGCAAACTAGATTTGAATCTCTTTCAAGGTTATTCAATTTCTTGAAATCTAAGCTCAAATCACCTTTTCTTCGCTCTGCACTTGAAAACTTTTCTTCGCTCAAAAATAGATAGTGAGAAATGATTTGAAAAATGCATTTATACATGTCTCTCACCTACCATCATTAATGCTCCTCTATTAGGACGTAAACCCTAATTTGCCTTTTTACCATTTTCGATCTTTTGCCAAGCGATAGGTATCACATATCGATTAAGGTCTTTTACCGGTGTCAATCAGGGGTTCAAAATCATTTCGCCGTTTGCTCCCCCTAAGCCTTTAAGGCTTAGTTTGTCGGTTCTGATATTTCCACACTAGGTGCAGAAACTAGTTCCTCTTTCGACATTATTGGTTTCTTCTTGTATGTTTTCTTCATGTCCCCTTGAACTTTTTCAACATCTATTTCTCCTTCCTGAGTGACCGGTATATCATCAGATATACTTTTTCTGCTTCTGCAGAATCTTGCAATGTGACCCAGTTTGTTGCAGTGATAGCAAACAAGTCCAGGTGCTCTCCAAGGTCCATTGTACATGTTTCCATTCTTCCTTCTGCATGTTGCAGCAGTGTGACCATGACCATGATAGATCATACAACTTTCTCTCCATCTAGTTTCCGCTTGATGACCACCGTTTCTCAACTGATGATTGAAGACATTAAACTGGTTGTGGTTCCGGTTCATAAAAGGTTCAGGACCTGTTCCTTGGGTCCTCTGAGGATATCTTCTAGTGTTATCCATTACAAACCTACATTCAAATGCTCTATGCCCAAACTTGTTGCATGCATAAGAATGACTATTGAACTTATTGGATCTAGGTACATTGTTGATAAAATAAGGAAAATTATTGTAGGCTTTGCTCCTACATACATTGGTAGTGTGTCCTTCTTTAAGACAGTTAAAGAAAACAGGTTTGAATTTTTCCTTACCTTTTCCTTTGAGTGTCAGTTGCTTCATTGATGCTTCAGCATTTGTTCCTGAGGATTCTCCTTCCTCATGTCCAGAAAAACCAAGACCATTGGTATTCTTTGCCAGTCTAGATGACTCAAGCTTTTGCTCTAGCTTGACAATACTTTTGCCAAACTTAGCAAGTATTTCCTTTGACTCAAAGAGTTCTTTGGAAATAGCAGTGTTTTTCTCCATTAGACTTTCATTTTCTGAGATGGCTATGTTCAGTTCTCCTTGCATGTCTTCTTTTTCCACTCTACTCTCATGAAGGTGAGCAGTTAGTGCACTAATCTCTTGTTTCAACTTGGAGATCTCATGATCTCTATCTTTTATCCAATCTTTACCTTTTCTCCGGTTCTTAAGCTCTTGACTAAACCTAATAGTCAGTCCTTCCAACTCCTTTCTCAGATTGGATTTTGAATCATTTAGTTTATTTACTTCAGCAATCATGGCTTCCATGTTAGCTTCATCTTCAGAACTACTTTCAGATAGTTCCATCAGCTTTTCTGCATGTTCTCTCTTTTTTGCTTGAGATGCCTTGTATTTGACCATAAGATCATCATAGGCTTGCTCAGACTTAGTGAGCCATTGAGTAAGTTCCCTCATGGTGTATTCCCCCATATTTCTTTCCAAGTGGTTAAACTTATAGAAAGGTAGGCTCTGATACCAATTGATGAATACTAAGAGGGGGGTGAATTAGTATGCCAAAAATCACTGCACTAAAACACTTACACAATCTAAAGATAAACTGATAAAGCAGTCTAACAGTCAAACCAATTACCACACATGCAAACCAAAATGTGAATAAAACATTCACCTACAAAAGCAATACAACCATAACACAAGATATTTGACGTGGAAACCCAACTAGAAAAAACCACGGTGAGATGGAACTCACAAGTCACTATCTGCCGAGTAGAAACCATACCAGTTAAGGTCAGACCGGTTAAGGTCTTACAATGTTCTTCACCAGAATAGATACTGTTAGGACTCTCAATCTCTGTTAGGAGATAACTCTGATTAAAGACTACCTTGTTAGAGAATTTTAGATTCACATGTGTGAACCACCTTGTTAGAGGATTTTACAAAGGCTTTGCGGCCTACCCGGTTAAGGGCTACAGACTTGTCAAAGATGTGAGTAATCAACAAGTGTTTGATCTATCTAATAGCACAAACTACTTGGTTAGATCCAGTATTGCTCACAGCTAATGCATTCCAGCATTACTTCAGTCTTCTCTCTCTCTCTCAGTTACAACTTGATCTTCTCAGATAAGATCATTCTCAACTTCCACCTTAAACCCTAGCTTGACATTAACCTTTTCAGCAACAACTTAAAACCCTAGACATGATGTCCTTTTAAAGGAATCTGATTTCATGTCAGTCCAATAGGATTACATTATAAATTCCTAGGTTTAATGAATCTAGACATACTCAGTAACATGACACAAGAAGCACGGTCAATGTGTCGGCACTGTCAAACAATCGGTGGATTGGTAACTCATCACAAAATGTCGGTTGGTAACTCATCATAGAGTATTACCAGTTCATACAAAATACCAGTTGCCGGTTTGACAAAAATGAAGACTGGTAAGAATGTATTGTGTCACTTTTCTCCCTCATACCACTTGTGATCTACGAACCGCTTAGGGTTGACATGCCGCTTCAGACCGGGAAACACATTCTGCAAAATCACCACTAGTCTAAAGACTAGTATACAACATACCAGTTGGAAAAAATACCGGTTGAGCATGAGCTCATACATATAAAGGGGGTCTTAATACAAGTGTGTGTCCATCAATGACAATCACAACATAAACAACAAAAATACCAACAATAATTATACCAAATGTTCAACAAAATCTGCCACCGCATCTCCCAAAGATATAAACTTATGGGTCGTGTTTAGTCAATTAAGTGCGAACCACAAAATCCACAAAAAATCATGCTTGACTGCATGATAACTGAAGTTGATCTTACCAACAAGTGATTTCGCATAGATACAAGCTCATCAACTCATCTATTGCCACCACAACCGAATAATCGATCTAATGAATACTAAGAGGGGGGGGTGAATTAGTATGCCAAAAATCACTGCACTAAAACACTTACATAGTCTAAAGATAAACTGGTAAAGCAGTCTAACAGTCAAACCGGTTACCACACATGTAATCCAAAATGCGAATAAAGCATTCACGTACAAAAGAAATACAACCATAACACAAGATATTTGATGTGGAAACCCAACTGGGAAAAACCACGGTGAGATGGAGAGTCACTATCTATAGAATAGAAACCAGATCGGTTAAGGTCAGACCAGTTAAGGTCTTAAAATGTTCTTCACTAGAACATATCCTATTAGGAATCTCAATCTTTGTTAGGAGATAAGTCTGATTAAAGACTACCTTGTTAGAGGATTTTAGATTCACATGTGTGAACCACCTTGTTGGAGGATTTTACAAAGGCTTTGAGGCCTACCCGGTTAAGGGCTACAGACTTGTCAAAGATGTGAGTAATCAACAAGTGTTTGATCTATCTAATAGCACAAACTGCTTGGTTAGATCCAGTATTTCTCACAGCTAATGCATTCCAGCATTACTTCAGTCTTCTCTCTCTCTCTCTCACAGTTACAACTTGATCTTCTCAGATAAGATCATTCTCAACTTCCACCTTAAACCCTAGCTCGACATTAACCCTTTCAGCAACAACTTAAAACCCTAGACATGATGTCCTTTTAAAGGAATCTGATTTCATGTCAGTCCAATAGGATTACAATATAATTTCCTAGGTTCAATGAATCTAGACATACTCAGTAACATGACACAAGAAGCACCGTCAATATGTCGGCACCGTCAAACAATCGGTGGATTGGTAACTCATCACAAAATGTCAGTTGGTAACTCATCACAGAGTATTACCGGTTCATACAAAATACCAGTTGTCGGTTTGACAAAAATGAAGACTGGTAAGAATGTGTTGTGTCGCTTTGCTCCCTCATACCGCTTGTGATCTACGAACCACTTGGGGTCGACATGCCGCTTCAAACCGAGAAACATGTTCTGCAAAATCACCACTAGTCTAAAGACTAGTATACAACATACCGGTTGGAACAAATATCGGTTGAGCATGAGCTCATACATATAAAGGGGATCTCAATACAAGTGTGTGTCCATCAATGACAATCACAACATAAACAACAAAAATACCAACAATAATTCTGCCAAATGTTCAACAAAATCTGCCACTGCATCTCCCAAAGATAATAACGTATGGGTCATGTTTAGTCAATTAAGTGCGAACCACAAAATCCACAAAAATTCATGCTTGACTGCATGATAACTGAAGTTGATCTTACCAATAAGTGATTTGGTGTAGATACATGCTCATCAACTCATCTATTGCCACCACAACCGAATAATCGATCTGATGAATACTAAGAGGGGGGGGTGAATTAGTATGCCAAAAATTATTGCACTAAAACACTTACACAGTCTAAAGATAAACCGGTAAAGCAGTCTAACAGTCAAACCGGTTACCACACATGCAAACCAAAATGTGAATAAAGCATTCACGCACAAAAGAAATACAACCATAACACAAGATATTTGATGTGGAAACCCAACTGGGAAAAACCATGGTGAGATGGAACTCACAAGTCACTATCTGTAGAATAGAAACCAAACCGGTTAAGGTCAGACCAGTTAAGGTCTTACAATGTTCTTCACTAGAACAGATCCTGTTAGGAATCTCAATCTCTGTTAGGAGATAAGTCCTATTAAAGACTACCTTGTTAGAGGATTTTAGATTCACATGTGTGAACCACCTTGTTAGAGTATTTTACAAAGGCTTTGATGCCTACCCGGTTAAGGGCTACAGACTTGTCAAAGATGTGAGTAATCAACAAGTGTTTGATCTATCTAATAGCACAAACTACTTGGTTAGATCCAGTATTTCTCATAGCTAATGCATTCCAACATTAGTTCAGTCTTCTCTCTCTCTCTATCATAGTTACAACTTGATCTTCTCAAATAAGATCATTCTCAACTTCCACCTTAAACCCTAGCTCGACATTAACCCTTTCAACAACAACTTAAAACCCTAGACATGATGTCCTTTTAAAGGAATCTGATTTCATGCCGGTCCAATAGGATTACATTACAATTTCCTAGGTTCAATGAATCTAGACATACTCAGTAACACGACACAAGAAGCATCCTCAATGTGTCGGCACCGTCAAACAATCTGTGGATTGGTAGCTCATCACAAAATGTCGGTTGGTAACTCATCATAGAGTATTATCAGTTCATACAAAATACCAGTTGCCAGTTTGACAAAAATGAAGACTGGTAAGAATGTGTTGTGCCACTTTGCTCCCTCATACCACTTGTGATCTATGAACCGCTTGGGGTCGACATGCCGCTTCAGACCGAGAAACACATTCTGCAAAATCACCACTAGTCTAAAGACTAGTAGACAACATCCCGGTTGGAACAAATACTGGTTGAGCATGAGCTCATACATATAAAGGGGATCTCAATACAAGTGTGTGTCCATCAATGACAATCACAACATAAACAACAAAAATGCCAACAATAATTCTGCCAAATGTTCAACAAAATCTGCCACCACATCTCCCAAAGATAATAACTTATGGGTCGTGTTTAGTCAATTAAGTGCAAACCACAAAATCCACAAAAAATCATGCTTGACTACATGATAACTAAAGTTGATCTTACCAACAAGTGATTTGGCGTAGATACAAGCTCATCAACTCATCTATTGCCACCGCAACTGAATAATCAATCACCACTCTAAAATTTATGGTGATCACCTATCTTCCTTCTGTCATACCGGTGTACCAGTATGCCACTCCACTTTTATATTACCAGTTCATTCTTTGATTACCGGTTTGTTGTGCAAGTATCGAGTCTCTTCCCTTGTTTTCCAATGAGATTATGGTTTGCATACAACTTCAAGATTTCTTTTCTGAGTCACCTTTTGTGACTTCATCATCATCAGAGTAAGCAATCTTCTTGAATGACAGACCGGTTGCCTTAGTCTTTCTTTCCTTGAGCTGATTGAACCTTTGATCATTCATTACCAATATTGTTTCCATGTGTTTGTAAGTTATCACTTTTGCTTACTGAAAAACACCACTCTACTACTTATACCACTTCACTAGTTAGTTTCTTTACCAATAAGTGTTGGACATCAATGACAAATCTTAGCAAATATACCAATTCTCTAGATTGATTGGTTTTTTTAATGCCAACAATCCAACAGGGAGCATCCATGATCACTGATTTTGCAAACTGCTAGCCTTGATTGAACCTTTTCGGAGAAACCCTAAGCTCACTAGTTGTCTTAATCACCTTCACAACTTTTAAATGCTTCTTTAGTTCAAGGTGTTGTCCTTATATTCTTTTTCCAAGAGAATCGCATTATATGCACATGAGTTGTCTTCCACATTCTTGACTTTTGCAACAATCTACTGGATCCCGTGATGAGTTATGATATTGAGTATTGGGTCTCTTCAAGTTATCTCTTTTTGGTATTATAGCCTCATACTAATTTGTTTGGGGATTAAAATATGCTTTCAGATTACTCCCCCTTGTCCAAAGCAACAAACTTTCCAATTTTTGGATGAAATGCCTACATCGGAGTTAGATATTGGCGTATCTATGATCTCCTTCTTTCTTCAAATCTTCTTCATTTCAGCTTTGGCATCTTCCACATTGACTCTTTTTACTGATTTGGTTTGATCTTGAACTTTATTTCTCCTACATTGTCTTGCCAAATGCTCAAGTTTATTACAGTTGTAACACTTGATGTTTGTTGGTTTTTATCTTGACCTACACTGACTAGCTTTCTATCCAAAAACATTGCATGCATAACATCTTCCTCTAAAGTCATTATGTCTATTTTGATTTGCAACCGGATTCCTACATCGACTAGATTTGTGATCATATTTATTGCATGTGTAACACCTACCAAAAAATGAATTAAAAGTTTGATTTAGACTACTTCTATATTCAATTTCCTTATGTCCTATTCTGTTACATTTGTAGCAAGAGCCATTAAAGGAGGTTTTTTCATACTTACATGTTGCTCAACCCAAGACTTACCCTTTTCTTCCTTGGTGGTTTCTGCTTTTACAAGAGGTGAATCTTCTTTGGGTTGTGAACTATTGGCATTATGTGAACCGACATGGCATTATGTGAACCGACCTGGCACTATGTGAACCGGCATGAAGACATAATGATATTGTATGTTGTCATTGATGTCAATATGAGACATGGTGTGAACCGGCACATGTGATAGGTAAAGAGAGAGGAACTGGCATATGTATGAACCGGTTTGTATGCCAAAGTGAAGTGGCATATTTGTTCGAGGTGAACCGGCATGTAGTTATGGGAATCGGCACATGGAAGCATTGTATGACTACCGGTTGGTAGGTAGCTTCCACTTCGGGGTTTCCGGTTGGAATACCTCAAGTCTGTGTAACTCAATCGGTGATCTTTGTGTGATGAGTTAGCAGTATGATGGAGGATAGATTGTGTTGCCACGTAAACTCTATGTGCATGAAGGATCTTGCATGAAGATGACTATTCCTGTCTACCTTGGGAATGTGCGAAGTCTGTCAAACGGTGATAACGCGTGATGGGTTATTAGCCGCCATGAAAATGGTGGATAATGGATGATGGAGAATGTCTTGAGATCGATTCAAGATTGTTGCATTTAATGCAGTATGATTCAACGGTCACGATCGAACCGTTTGAATTGCTTAACCTAACAGGTTTAGGGTTTAGGGTTTTTGCTACCGACCTGTATGTTTCCTATAAGGTTGATGTTGGGTTTCTTTCTGAGGTTGTTGGCAAAATTTGTGAGTGTGTATCCAAGGAAAGTGATACGTGATTCTTGCCAGACCAAAGGAGAGAAGAGATACCTACAAAGTAAATGTGCAGAAGGAAAAGAGGAGCCTAAATGGATCTGCATTAGCATTGAGTGTTGTTAACAGATCATTGTAATACCTGTTGATCTCTAACCACTTCAACAGTTGTAAAATCCCCTAACAGGGTAGCCTTAACTGGCTTGATTCAAAATCCCTTAAATCGGGTGGTCTTAACTGGCTTGTTTCAAATCCCTTAACCACGTAACTCGAGGCTAATGAGTTCTGAGAAGCTAGTGAAGCTTAGGAGATCCTTTCAGCTATTGAGTTCTTAAAATCCTCTAACAAGGTGACCCTACCGAGTTTAACCCTTAACTAGGTGATCCTTAACAGGATCGGTTCCTACCAGAACCTATTGTTATGTTCTTAACTGGACAAGGCTCCTAATAGAGTAGACTTCTAAAGATTTCAAAAAGCAGCTTGTGGGTATTCATCCCCACCGTGGTTTTTCCCAGTTAGGTTTCCATGTGAAAAATATGTGTGTCATGTGAAATGCTTTTGTCTTGTGATGCTTTGTTTTATCTGTTAAGCACATGAAGGTTCTATGTTTTATGCCTATCTATAAAACATATTGAACTCACTGTTGTGAAGATCTAACAAATAAGTTTACCTGTTTATGCATAAGAATCTAATGATACTGTAGTATTGAGCTAAGAGGAAAGCTTATTGAGTGACCGGTTCATGACTGATTGAGCTATACTGGATGTTACCGGTTGCACTCTATTTTACCGGTATCCCTGTTTATCAGTCATTTGGAGTATTTGTTGTCAAACCGGTTTTGGACTATATTTGTGTTTGTATTGATTCACCCCCCCCTCTCAGTACCGGTTTGGTACTAGTGGTTCATCATTGAGTTATCAATTGGTATCAAAGAACCTCTAGGTCCTTTGTGTTGTAAGCCTAACTGCTTGAGGAAAAGATCCTAG
This sequence comes from Cryptomeria japonica, assembly GCF_030272615.1. Classification (NCBI taxonomy): domain Eukaryota; kingdom Viridiplantae; phylum Streptophyta; class Pinopsida; order Cupressales; family Cupressaceae; genus Cryptomeria; species Cryptomeria japonica. The sequence continues at coordinate 252,861,976 of NC_081415.1, forward strand.
TCAAATGATGAAGAGGGAAGGTCCAAAGTTTAACAGCGAAAATTTTGGTATATGGAAAGATGGGATGAAGATATTCATCAAAAGCATGGGTCTTCAACACTAGAGTTATGTTGAAAATGTATATGTTGTTCCTACCTGTACTCTCACCGATGGCCAAAAGAGAGAGATACAAGAAAATGGGCAAGTCATGGAAGCCCTCATCAGTATTCTATCTAACATTGAGTTTATTGATGTTCAGGACAAGGCAAATCCCAAAGAGGTATGGGATGCTCTTGAAAATATCTATGGTGGTGATGAGCATGTAAAACAGGCTAAGGAAGAGAGCTTGAGAGGAAAGTTTGAAGACATGTGAATGGTTGAAGGAGAGACCATTCAACAGTATGGAATAAGAATCAAAATAGTTGTTGGAGAAATAAAGAGTGCAGGTGGCAAAATAGAAGATTCCACTATGGTAAGCAAAGTCCTGAGATCCCTGTTGTCGGTCTATGTAATAAGGGTTGCTGCTATTCAGGAGCTGAGATCAATAGACAAGTCTAAGGCATCCTTAGACTCCATCATAGCCAAGTTGACAGCCTATGAGCTGAATAGTTTTGATGGTAATGTTTAAAAGTTAGAATCAGCTTTTAGAGCCTTTGTTATACCATCTAGAAAAGGAAAAGAGGCTAGCACTAGTGGGGAACCTAATCAGAGCAGAGAAATGAAGGATGAAGAGTTTCTAATGGAATTTGAAGCACTTCTTGCCAAGAAATTCTCAAAAGGAACTAGTAAATATAAAGGTAAGCTACCCTTGAAATGTTTCTCCTATAACCAAATAGGACATATTGCTATGAATTGTCCTAATAGTGACAACAAGGATAAACCGGAAAGGTTCAAGAAATTCAAAGGAGGAAACCGGAGAAATTGTTTTGTGGCAGTTGATGAAGGTGTCACAGATGAGGAATCAAAAGATGAAGAGAATGAAGACATTGTGTTTGTTGTTGTAAAGGAAGAGGTGGTAGACAAGAAGGCTCTTGTCTCCCGATTTGATGATTCCAATGAGTGGATCATTGACAGTGGCTATTCTCACCATATGACTGGTGACCGGAGCAAGTTTCTATCCTTAGAGGAGTATGATGGTGGTGTGGTTCACTTTGGCAATGATGCACCATGCATGGTCAAAGGCAGAGGGTCCATCTCTTTGAATGGAAAGAGTAGTGCTGACAATGTGTACTAGGTTGATGGTCTCAGACACAACCTTCTAAGTGTTGCCTAGCTAAATGGCAGTGGTCTCACTCTGCAATTCAAGAATGGAGTTTGCAGAATCAAAGGTAAAGATGGTAAATTGGTAGCCACCGGCATGCAGACTAAAGGTAACCTATTTCATCTAAATGCAAATATAAGTACATGTCTTATGGCTAAGCTTGATGATAGCTGGATATGGCATAGGGGATTTTGCAATGTGAACTTTGATAACATTGTGAAGGCTAGTAAGATCAAGGCAGTTAGAGGGTTACTGGTGCTGAGCAAACCGGATAATACCTTGTGTAGAGAATGTCAATTGGGGAAAATGTCTTCCTCAACCTTTAAAGGTAAATCTTTCACTGCTAACAACTTGCTTGATCTTGTGCATACTGATTTATGTGGTCCTATGAAAACTAGAAGTGTGCAGGGTGATAGGTACTTCATGATTCTCACTGATGACTGCTCAAGAATGATGTGGGTCACATTCTTGAAAGACAAGTTTGAAGCTTTTGGGAAATTCAAAGCTTTCAGAGCATTAGTGGAGAAGGAAAGTGGTAAAAGGATTAAATGTCTCGGAATTGATCAAGGAGGGGAATTCACTTCCGGTGAATTCAACAAGTATTGTGAAGAATTTGGCATCAAGAGACAGTTGTCTGCCCCCCGAACTCCACAGCAAAATGGCCTAGCAGAGAGGAATAACCAGACTGTGGTTGAAGCAGCTAGAACTATGTTGATCCAAGGAAAGGTTGCTCACACCTTTTGGAGACAAGCGGTGAGCACTGCAGTCTACACTATGAACCGGGTACTCATCAAAAAGGGCAAGGACAAAACTCCTTATGAGTATTGGACTGGTAAGACACCTGTGGTTAACTACTTTAAGGTATTTGGTAGCAAATGTTACATCAAGAGGAGTGAACATCAGGGCAAATTTGAAGCTAAATGTAATGAAGGAATATTTCTAGGATATTCCACCAAGAGTAAAGCTTTCAAGTGCTAAAACAATAGGACTCAGAGAATTATGGAAAACATCAATGTAAGAGTTCATGAATCCTCTAAGAAGACTAAGAAAACTGACAGTGAGCAAGTTGTAAATGAACTGGTTGCAACCTTCTGGGAACTGATTATCGATCAACCGAGTACCAGTAACAGTGTTCCTGAACCGGTGAATGCTGATACTGATGAAGATGAGGATGAAGAAGAAAAGCAAGAAGAACCAATTAAGACCATTCCTCAGTATGTCAAGTTGAATCATGATCCCAAGCAGATCATAGGTGATAAGGATGCAGGAATCCTTACCAGAAGAAAAATCGGAGAAAACTCATGTATGATCTCTGAATTTGAGCGTAAGTCATTCAAAGAGGCTCATAAAGATGAAGACTGGATCAAGGCAATGGAAGAAGAACTTGACCAGATAGAGAAAAATGGTACATGGTCCTTGGTACCCAGACCAACGCATAAAAATGTCATTGGCACCAAGTGGGTGTTTAGAAATAAGTTGAATGAGGATGGCACAGTGATTAGGAATAAAGCCAGACTGGTATGCAAAGGATATGCTCAAGAAGAAGGTGAAGACTATGGGGAAACCTTTGCTCCTGTAGCCAGATTGGAAGGAGTTTGTATGCTTCTTGCATATGCAGCTTTTAAGAGGTTCAAGGAATATCAAATGGATGTAAAATCTGCATTCCAAAATGGTGTACTTGAAGAGGAGGTGTATATTGAGCAACCAGATGGGTTTGCCCTATCTGAAGATAGTGATATGGTATGTAGGCTACATAAAGCATTATATGGTCTAAAGCAAGCACCTAGGGCATGGTATGAGCGCCTACATTCCCATCTTGTGAAGATTGGATTTGAGAGAACAAGTGAAGATAGCAATATCTACTTGAAGTCTGAAGGAGATCAGATCCTGATCTATGAAGTTTTTGTTGATGACATCATCTTTGTTGGAGATGACAAGATGAGTCATGAGTTTGCTGATGAGATGAAGAAAGAATTTGAGATGCCACTCATAGGGGAGATTAAGTTCTTCATCGGACTATAGATCCAGCAGATGGAAGATGGAATCTTCATCACTCAGTCCAAATATGTCAAAGAGGTGTTGAAGACTTTTGGCATTGAATATTGCAAACCGGTTGGTACACCGATGGTGACCGGTTGCAAATTGACAAAGGAGGATGATTTCGCACTAGTTGATGAGAAGGAGTACCGATCAATGATTGGTAAGCTGCATTATGTAGCGCATAGTAGACCAGATATTGCACATGCAGTTGGCATCATTGCAAGGTTCTAGAAGAGTCCAAGAGAATCTCACTTGAGTACAGTCAAGCGGATTCTTAGGTATCTGAAGGGAACAGTTGACTATGGATTGTGGTATCCATACAACAATAATTTCAATCTGAAAGTATTCACAGATGCTAATTGGGTCGGTAATGTGGATGACCGGAAGAGCACAACCGGTGGTGCATTCTTTCTCGGTGGTAGACGAGTTTCATGGATGAGTAAAAAGAAGAGTTGTATCTCTCAGTCTACAGCGGAAGTGGAGTATGTTGCAACTTTCATGAACTACACTCAGACAATCTGGATGAAGCATGTACTGGAAGGCTTCAAGATCCCTATATTTGAACCGGTAAGTATATTCTGTGATAACACAAGTGCTATCAATATATCAAAGAATCTAGTTTTACATTCTAGAACCAAGCATTTTGAGCTTAAGTATCATTTCTTGAGGGAAAAGGTTCAGAATAAAGAGATTGCACTGGAGCATGTGTCCAGTAAGGAACAGTTAGTAGACATATTCACCAAGCCTCACCCAAAGACAACATTTGTGCATTTGAGAGGTGAATTAGGGGTATTGCCCCTTCAGGTGGTGAACTAAAATTGATTGTTCCACTTCAATCAGGTACTGGAAAGACAAAGTTTTGGTTGATTGGTGTGTTGAAGGATGCTACTCCTCAGGGGGAGCAGCATGATGAAACAGTGATGATTGTACCTCCACTTTGGCATTGTTGTCAAAGGGGGAGAAGGAGTGAAGCGAAAAGATATTTGCAGCAAATGGGGAGAAGATGTGAAGCAGAGAAGATATCTTTTGTATATTGCCATCAATGCCAAAGGGGGAGATTGTTGGCATTATGTGAACCGGCATGGCACTATGTGAACTAGCATGAAGACAGAATGATATTGTATGTTGTCATTGATGTCAATATGAGACATGGTGTGAACCAGCACATGTGATAGGTAAAGAGAGAGAGAAACCGGCATATGTATGAACTGGTTTATATGCCAAAGTGAAGCGGCATATTTGTTTGAGGTGAACCGGCATGTAGTTATGGGAACCGGCACATGGAAGCATTGTATGACTATTGGTTGGTAGGTAGCTTCCACTTCGGGGTTTCCGGTCGGAATACCTCAACTCTATGTAACTCAATCAGTGATCTTTGTGTGATGAGGTAGCAGTATGATGGAGGACAGATTGTGTTGCTACGTAAGCTCTGTGTGCGTGAAGGATCTTGCATGAAGATGACTATTCCTATCTACCTTGGAAATGTGCGAAGTCTGTGAAATGGTGATAATGCGTGATGGGTTATCAGCCACCATGAAAACGGTGGATAATGGACGATGGAGAATGTCTTGAGATCGATTCAAGATTGTTGCATTTAATGCAGTATGATTCAATGGTCAGGATCGAACCGTTTGAATTGCTTAACCTAACAAGTTTAGGGTTTAGGGTTTTTGCTATCGACCTGTATGTTTCCTATAAGGTCAATGTTGGGTTTCTTTCTAAGGTTGTTGGCAAAAGTTGTGAGTGTGTATCCAAGGAAAGTGATACGTGATTCTTGCCAAACCAAAGGAGAGAAGAGATACCTGCAAAGTAAATGTGCAGAAGGAAAAGAGGAGCCTAAACGGATCTACATTAGCATTGAGTGTTGTTAACAGATCATTGTAATACCTTTTGATCTCTAACCACTTCAACAGTTGTAAAATCCCCTAACAGGGTAGCCTTAACTGGCTTGATTCAAAATCTCTTAAACCGAGTGGTCTTGACCGGCTTGTTTCAAATCCCTTAACCGGGTAACTCGAGGCTAATGAGTTCTGAGAAGCTAGAGAAGCTTAGGAGATCCTTTCAGCTATTGAGTTCTTAAAATCCTCTAACAAGGTGACCCTATCGGGTTTAACCCTTAACTGGGTATCCCTTAACTGGGTGATCCTTAACAGGATCGGCTCCTACCAGAACCTAATGTTATGTTCTTAACCGGACAAGGCTCCTAATAGAGTGGACTTCTAAAGAGTTCAAAAAGAAGCTTGTGGGTATTCATCCCCATTGTGGTTTTTCCCAGTTGGGTTTCCACGTGAAAAATATGTGTGTCATGTGAAATGCTTTTGTCTTGTGATGCTTTGTTTTATCTGTTAAGCACATGAAGGTTCTATGTTTTATGCCTGTCTATAAAACATATTGAACTCACTGTTGTGAAGATCTAACAAATAATTTTACCTATTTATGCATGAGAATCTAATGATACTGTAGTATTGAGCCAAGAGGAAAGCTTATTGAGTGACCGGTTCATGACTGATTGAGCTATACTGGATGTTACCGGTTGCACTCTGGTTTACCGGTATCCCTGTTTATCAGTCATTTGAAGTATTTGTTGTCAAACCAGTTTTGGACTATATTTGTGTTTGTACTGATTCACACCCCCCCCTCTCAGTACCGGTTTGATACTAGTGGTTCATCATTGAGTTATCATGAACCTCCTCCGGATTCAATATTTGCTTCCTTCTTGGTTTTGCAATCGTTATTATGTCAGGTTTACCGGATTCAATATTTCTCTATTGGTTCTTTATTTTCTCAAGATCTACTTTAAGAAATTTTACTTCTTTCTTTAGCCTCTTTCATTCTTCTTATTTGCATTTCACCATTTTATTCAGGTATTCTTTAGTTTTCGTATTATCTTCATCTTTGATTCTCAGATTTGCAATAGTGTTGTTTTCTTGCTTGATATCCTCATTGACTTCTTTGTGTGTTATCTTAATTTTTTGGATTTGGTCTCTTAGCTTCTTGATACATTAATTAGCTAGTTGGACATTCTCCTTCAAATCTTTGTTTTTTAGATTCTATTGCCTCAAATTATTCAAGATCGTTTATCAAATCATCATTCAAATCTATAAGTTCAACTTTCTGGATCTCCTTTAATTAGTTGGACTCTTCTAAAGGACTTGGCTCTGATACTAATTGTTGAATAGCCGAAATACTAAGAGGGAAGGATTGAATCGGTATTCCCTTAAACTTATTTAAAGTTCTAATCAACCTATCACATAACATAATTTAAATGCAATAAATAAAATAGAGGCACAACACATAACACCATATTTTGTAGACATCAAGTTTCTACAATCCATGAGAATTGATCTATAGTGTTTCCGGATCAAAATGTGTAAGAATTCTTAGCATCAATGATGATGGATCATGGAGTGTGATCAGAAACGTTGATGCTAAAAATTCAAAATGTTGATGCTAAAAATTCAAAATGTTGATGCTAAAAATTCGAACACAATATGATCCGGAAACACTATAGATCAACCATATGATGGATCACGGAGTGTGGTCGGAAATGTTGATGCTAAAAATTATTACACAATCTGATCCAGAAACACTATAGATCAACCATATTTTGTACGTGGAAAACCCAAGATGGGAAAACCCATAGAGAGATAATTCTCTTCAGAATAGTGGAATATGTAACTGGTTACACATTACAAAAGAGGGGGTGGCTCACTGGTGATTTGGTTCACTGTCGGTTGGACTCACTATCCAAAATAAAAGGAGGGGCTTACACCCAGATTATGATATATAAAAAATTTGAATTGTTGTAGTTGCATATGACATATGCGTAGATTACAGTTCCTTTGAAGTACATAAGTTATCTCGTTTATTTGCTATACTTGATTTGCACCCAATACACATCCATAGCCTTTTGCATATAGCACACAAAAATAGTTTTTTTCAACAACCATACCACTAACACATAATATTGTTGGCAATATATATCCACACCAAAATAACTGACAAGTCAACTCAACTGGAAGGGGTGAGACTAGACTTATCCACATTTTACAACAACTAAAGTATCTTCATGTGGTGTCGGCTTCCATCAAGATAATTAAACAAAAAGTACACTGGTCCACCATGCTTTCCAACACATCTAGATAGGACCGGATCTAAAGAATATTGAGACATGTGCTATCATTGTATCTGGATACGACTAGACCCAAAAACATCTTCTAGTAAAGCTAAATAATAGACCTCAAAATTGTGCATACATGATAAAGAAATATTGCATATATGAAGCAAACTTTTTGGACTAAACCACATACAATACATGTTGGATAACAAATGATATTCATGACATCAATGACAACGACAAATATACCAACAGTTACTAGATTTGGAGGATGATTTAATAGGGATGACCTCATGAGAAGAGTAATCCAACTTATCTTCATCATCACTACGGAATGGCATAGTAACTACATTGATTAGTCACAAAATGTTGGTATAGAAGGTTTGGGATAAAGAAATTCAGTAAGATACTCATCAAGTTCTTCCTTACTAAAAGTATAATCATCATAAGAAAATGCATTAATGAATAAAAATATTGCAAATAGAGATCCGACATGATTGAAACACTAACTTTGGAAATGAAAAGTGCATATAAAACTTAATAACACACAATATATATAACAATATTTTTGAGATTTTTATATTTTTGATAAAAACAAAACATGCAATAACAATATCTAATTAGAAAATGCAAGTGTAAGAAGGTTGGGTTCACTAAAATGTTTAGGGTAAAAATAGAATTGGATAATTTTAGGACCTAATTCCATTTTCATCCAAACATTGGAATACGAAAGCACCTAAAGGAGTGATCCTTTGTGACTAACTCTTTTGAAAGAGATTCAAGGGACACTTTTAGGGTTTCTATTCCTTCATTGATATGAAAGGGAATGTACTTAATATGGGAGAATTCAAGGCAATGCTAATTAGATGAATGAAAGTGACTAGAATAATAATAATAATAATAATAATAATAGACTGATAAAGTAATAGAACTGAGGCAAAAAGTACAAATTTGAGAATAAGCATTTGATGTGCACCTGTGATAGAAAACTAAGCCTAATCTAACATGACCAGGGCATTGTATGCCTTGGTCTCAGAGACAATAAGGTGGTGCAAACTGGAAGACTAAATTATGAGTTTGACTAATTTGAATTGGTGAAATGTATAGCTAACTAAGGAGGACCAGGGCATGGAGCGCCCTAGTCCTAGAGGACTAGGGTGTGGGTTGCCCTAGTCCATAAGATCTAGATCCAAATTCTGATGATGGATTTGTGTCTGGCTGCTGAGATCTCCTAAAAATTGCCTATTATGACGAAAACCTTTAACTACACCTACAAGATGGAAAATGGTGTGTTTGTGGCTATATAGGCAAAACCCCTCTTTTTGGTGATTTCCACCTCCACAAATACCTGATATTATACTAAAATGTGAGTGTGCCCTAGAATATCACGTGTTTATAAGATTCTTATGAGCTAAATAAAAAATAGAGTTTTACCCTCAAATGAGTGTAATATAAATGCTTCAAATCACAATTGCAATGGAATAATCTAAATATGAGAGCTAATATGATGTAGACATGAAGCTCAATATAGATACATGAAAACAACATGAAATCATACCAAATCCTAAGGAAGAGGTACAAGCCAATCAATAGTCAATGATTTCCTTATCATTCTTCAATATCTCCTAAAGCTTCCATAATTGATGAAAATGTTGATGAAGACTTGATTGATGGATGAATTTCCTAATTTGAGACTTCACACAAAGTTGTCATTTCACTTCACAAGGATCTCATTTCAAATTGCTAGATTGGGATCCTCAAATAAGGGAAAGAAAGGTTGTATATATAAAACCCTAATTTTAAATTTTATAAAATGTGTACTTAGAATTGATAAAATTTGACACCAAGAAGGATTTGAACAATATAATACCACCAAATCAAGCTCTTGAAATTCGGGGAAAAAAGTTCGGGACCAGGCAATTTACTACCTAATCCAACTAACTTTTTTTAAATTTTCTACGGATTCTAATGCTAAAATGCTAAATCCAACATTGTAGGTCAATCCAAGATAAGTGGATATGCAAAAATGTTCCTTGAAGATTTAAATTAGGACATTGTTAGGATTAAATTAAAATAAAATAAAAAAGGGGTGCACCTAGGGCTAAGGGCATAATTTTGTGATATGTGAATTTATGAGAGAGTACTTTAGATTTAATTAAATTAATAATCAAATTCCTAAAGAAGCCCTATTAATGCAAGGTGCAATGTGACACACTAAGACAGGTGCTAACCTAATTGTGGAATTGGACAACCTTAATTAAGGGTGTACATTTACGACGCTACAATCAGAAATCTTTTAGAAAAATCAAAGAATACCTTGCATCACCACCTATGCTTATACCTCCTATTGAAGGACGGCCACTCTTTTTGTACATCTCAACAATAATAGTCACCTTTAGGACACTATTAGCATAGTTAGAGGAATATAAAAAAGAAAAAAAGTGTTATCTACTACATCAGTTGTACTTAAGTAAGATATGGTCTCCATTATAAACTTATAGAACGAGCATGTATGGTGGTTGTATTCATCACTCATAAACTTAGGAACTGCATACTCAATCACAAGACAAAGCTCATTGTCAAAATAGACCTGCTTAAGTACCTTCTCTCAAAAGTAGCTCCAACAGGAAGAACAATGAAATGAGTTATGATCTTGAGTGAGTTTGACATAGAGTATGTGGACATAAAAGTAACTAAAGGACAAGTGATAATTGACCAATTGGTTGAAGCCTTCTTACAAGAATTTCATCCCCTTATCACAAAATTTCTAGATGACGTAATTTTATTTGTCACGCACTCAATCCGATGGAAATTATACTTCAATGGATCTTATGCACAATGCATATTAGGGTAGGTATTTTGTTTGTCACACCACAAAGAGATTTTATACCAAAGTCCTATAATCTCGTGCATTCTAATGCACCAATAATATAGAAAAGCATAAGGCTCTAATTACAGGACTTCACATAGATATCAAATGAAAAATATCTGATCTCCATGTCTACGATGATTCCTAATTAGTCATTATCCAAGTGAATAATAAATATCACACTAAGGATGACAAACATCTTACTTAAAAAGGAATGCTTGAATATCTCAAGCAAACTTTTAATTCAATCCATTTTGAGAAAATTTCCTAAGCAAGTAATAAGGCAACGGATTCCATGGTCACCATTGGGTCTTTGCTAGAGATGCCTAAAAACAGTCAAAAATGTAAAATCTTGGTTGACCATGTCTTAATTATAATATATGGTGTTTCAAAAATAGAAATGGTATGTGAAAATGTTGGTCTTGACCCACCCTGGTATCAAGACATCCATACTTATTGGAACCTTTATTTGCAACTCCTCCCATTAAGCCATCCTTGGTGATAACCTCTACTGGAATAAATTTTATGGAACCCTCTTACAATTCTAGACAAGGAAGAATCTCAAACAACACTACATGAGGTACATAAAGGAATCTATGGGGCACACTCTAGTGGTCTTACTCTTATAAGGAAGCTCCTCATAATGGGTTATTATTGGCCTACTATGGAACAAGATTCCTATCACTTTGCAAAGAAATGTCTACAATGCCAGCAACATTGTGATTTGATACATGCACAATCTCAAGCACTACAACCAATTGTCATGCATTGACACTTCTCATAGTGGGGGATTGAGCTTATTGGAAAAATGCATCCCACCTCCTCCAATGGTCATAAATTCATAATAATCACGACTGATTATTTTACCAAATGGGTCAAATCCATCACCCTCACCTATACCACTGGCAAACAAATCATAAAATTTATCCTCATGAACTATCTCATATGTCACTGTGCATCCCATTGGCTATCATTATAGATGATAGTAAACCTTTTAAAAACCAACATGTCTATGAGATTCTCCAACAATTTAACATCCAACATTACTTTTTCACCCTGTACTACCCACAATAAAACAATCAAGTTGAGGCTTCAAGTAAAACCCTTTAAAAAATCATCAAAAGATAGTCAATGAGGTTGGCTATGACTGGCACCTTTAGCTCAATCTTTCCCTATGGGCCTACCCTCTGAAATTCACACACCTAATGAAGCTACACCATATCCATTAATATTTGGTTCTAAATTCATCTTTCTAATCGATATTGAGCTTCCATCACGAAGGTTGTCACTTCAACATACCCTACCTAAGGATGAGTATCAGATTACCCAACTCCAAGTGTTACAACTACTATTTGAAAGGTACCTCAATTCCTTGAATCACCTCCATGGAAATCAAAATCACCTTTATCTTACTTATAAGAGGGTCAAAACCCATGAATTTGAAACCAGTGACCTTATGCTTAAAGAAATCTAGAGAAAGCTCCAATACCGACAAAATAAAGACAAATTTGAACCCAATTGGTTAAAGCCTTTCATCGTCAAAACTAAATATGGATCAAGGGTTTATAAGCTTGCAACACCACAATTTTACCCCTTGGATGAGCATATAAATATCATACACCTAAATACATCCTATGCATAATAGGGTATCCCAATTCAAAAAATTTAAAAATTAAAAAATCAACAAAAATATGATAAAAAGAGAAAAATAAATTATCTATTAGTGAAAACCACTTTTGTGGCACTATGGGAAAGTACCTTGGTGAAAAAATATTTACAAGTACCATGTGTAAATATTTGAATCCTCCATCTATTTGGTCACTCTTACCCTTTGCTTCAGTCTCCATCTCATGGTTTGGATACCTTTCATATTCTTTCATAGTCTCCCATTACACAAATGTGACATTCATCCATTTCATCTTGCCTTAGTGTAGGATCTCTTTTCCTCCACCTCCATTCTCTCAGTACTACCATTATAATTTTTCCTCATATCCCCTTCCTAATGAGATCATGAGTAATTCAGACACCACGAATAGAGATTATCTTTCTACACAGAGTTTAAACCCAACACATTGAGCTTACACCTATCACACTGAGCTTGCCATCTAAATTGAGCTTATTTGATTTGTGTGTGAGACAAACCATACACTAGCTATATTCTATACAAAATTTGACTTAAGACCTTGCCACAAACATTTCCAAACTACCACATTTATTACCTACTAATCAAATAATTAATCAATCATTCCCTTAGGGATACATCCTTCTTACAATAGACATACTGTCCAATCTACTGTCCTACCTCTTGGCAAGAGATGTGTTGGCCACATGAATTATTTTTGTTTTGGTCCTTTTTTTTTATCTTTTGTCCTAGTACTATACCTGTATATGATGGTATGATGAAAGAATAATTATCCGGTAGAATACTGAGAGGGGGGGTGAATCAGTATATTGAAAAATTGATACAAAGTTCCCAAACTCAAACTCAGTCAAACAAAGTAATCATATCTCAGTCAAGATCAATATTCATAAGAATACTTGACATCAACAGGTTTAACTATTATGAAAACTTTAACAGTAAACAACTTCAACATATTCATCTCTCAATGCTTCTACATAACATGCCTTATCAGAATTTAATCATATCAACAAATAAAGTCACAACCACAAAAGCATTCACCACTTGACACAAATGTTTATACATGGAAAACCCAAATAGGTAAAAACCACAGTGAGATGAGACTCACAAGGATAGCTATCTGAACTCTTTTGAAGTTCGCCCTGTTAGAGCTTTACAATAAGTCATGTTAAGAACTAATTCTGGTTAGGAATCACCTGGTTAAGGGATTTTACAAATAAGTCTTGATTAAAAGCACAATACCCTGTTAGGAGTAACCTCACTGGAGGATTTAAGAATCCAAGCTAATGGACCACCTTGTTAGAGGATTTAATGAGTAACCAAGCTTGTTAGAGCTTACCCGGTTAAGGCATTTAACTTCTATTGTAATTGTTAGAAAACAATAGTTTTGTTGATCTCTCTAAATAGCACTACTTTTGCTTGATCAGATCCTTCTATAACCTTCAATCTGCCTTCACTCAAAGTGTAGATCCATTCACCGGTTTGGCAACTACACACTCAACATTTTTTCTACCAACCTTGCCATCAACCTTAACAAACAACTTCATCAACCTTAAATAGAAATCAATTAGGTCGGTAACACAGCAAAAACCTAATTCTCATCATCGAGAATACAAACAAGTCAGTACAATCTTGACCGTTAGAAATCATGACAATCTCTTCACATTCTTCAAGACAATTTCAACCTCTCTATGATCACCACTCTATTGGACTTTGTAACTCATCACGTGTTGTGCATTAGATGCAATCCACTTTGCTCCTTCCCTAGACAAGAACAAACGCGCCAAAATAGTTTGAATATATCCTTAATCAAATGATCACATGTGTCTCCATTATTACCGCTCATCAGATAATAAACCAAAAAACTTGATCGGTTAGGCTTTAACAGCTGACAAGGTTTTACCGGTTACATTACAAAGAAAGGTTTAACCCTTTACACCAGTTCACAAGTTTATCTAACAAAATTAACATACAGGTTTACAACATCTTCCACAAAGCTCTCTTTACGAGTTACTAGCCAATATAAAAAAACAACAATATCAACAATAACATAAATACCATTACCGGTTCAATTGACATCAATGACAACATATCATTAATGCAATCTCTATGCAAAATACCAACAAACTCAAAATACCAATAATATACACTGAAAAATGGTCTGAAAATAATTGATTAAATATGCAGTTATTTAATTAATCCCCCTTCCAAATTAATTGAATTCACAAGTGAAAGTAAAACATAATTCTTCTCCCCCTTTGACAGCAATGCCAAAGTGAAGGTAAAACATGTAATTTTGCTCTCACTATGATATTGATGCTCCCCCCATGGAATACATCCACTCCTTCATCAGTCCATATAAGATTCTACAAGGAATGCAGAGACTGGTATAATCAACATCATGCTCAACTGACTTCATGAAGAGGGACAACCCCCAATTGACTTCTAAGATACTCGAAAGTGGTCTTAAGCAAAGGTTTGGTAAATATATCTGCAAGTTGCTCCTTGGTAGAAACATGCTCCAAGATAACATCTTTACTTTGGACTTTTTCCCTCAAGAAGTGATATTTCAATTCAATGTGCTTAGTCCTTGCATGCAAAATAGGATTTTTGAAATGTTTATTGCACTTGTATTATCACACAAAATCTTTATTGGCTCTGAGATTTCTATCTTCAAACCTTCCAAAATGTGCCTCATCCACATAGCTTATGTGCAATTCATATAAGCTACTACATACTCAGCTTCAGCAATATATTGTGAGGTGCAACTCTATTTTTTACTACTCCAAGAGACTAGCCTTCCTCCTAAAAAGATTGCTCCACCGGTAGTACTCTTCCGGTCATCAATATTTCCATCCAATCAGCATCTGTGTATGCTTTCAAATCAAAATTTCCACCATATGGATACCATAACATAATCAACAGTACCTTTCAAATATCTAAAAATTCTCTTGGTTGCCATCAGATGTACCTCCTTTGGATTCTTCTGAAATCTAGCAACAATACCAACTGCATGGGCAATATCTAGTCTATTGTGAACAACATAGTGTAATTTTCCAATCATTGACCTGTATTCCTTTTCATCTACAGACTTAGATGCATCTTCCTTGGATAATTTACAACATGTAACCATTGGGGTTCCAACTAGTTTACAATCACTCATACCAAAGTCTTCAAAACCTCTTTCACATACTTGGATTGAGTAATGAAAATACCATTCTTCATCTGTTGTATCTGTAAGCCTATGAAATTTTTTATTTCCCCTACTAATGACATCTCAAATTCATTCTTCATTTCATCTGCAAAGCAATTACGCATGTCATCATTACCTCCAAATATAATGTCATCTACAAATACTTCACTGACCAGTATATCATCTCCTTCAGACTTGAGATAAATGTTGTTGCCATCATTGGTTTTAGTAAAGCCTATATTCATCACATGAATATGAAGTCGTTCATACCATGCTTTGGGTGCCTACTTTAATCCATACAAGGCTTTATGCAATTTGCATACCATGTCTTCCTTATCTATCAATGCATAGCCATCAGGCTTCTCTATATAAACCTCTTCTTCTAGTATCCCATTCAAAAAAGAAGACTTAACATCCATCTGGTATACCTTGAACTTCTTATGAGTTGCAAATGCAAGCAATGTTCTGACACCTTCCAGTCTTGCTACTGGTGCAAAAGTTTCTCCATAGTCTTCTCCTTCTTCTTGTGCATAACCTTTGCATGCTAATCTTGCTTTATTCCGAACTACAACACTATCTTCATTTAACTTGTTTCTAAACACCCATTTGGTACCTATAACATTCTTGTTTACCAGTCGGGGTACCAGGGTCCAAGTGTTGTTCTTCTCAATTTGATCCAACTCCTCCTCCATAGCTTTCACCCAATGGTCATCACCAAATGCCTCTTTACCACTTCTAGGTTCAAAGGTGGAGATCATGCAAGAGTTCTCTCTTATTCTCCTTCTAGTTTTTACACCTACATCCTTATCCCCAATTATCTGTTGTTAGTGAACAAATTTTGTCTTTCTTTTAATTGAATTGATTCTAAGCTCTATTACCCCTTTTGAAAGACAAAAGTTCAACTAAATAATTGGGTAAGTGTGACATACATCACTTCCCTCTGAATTTTAGATAGGTACAACTCCTTCCATTAGCTATTCAAGGAATAATCTAACTAAATAAACTGATATGCTTTTAAGCTAAAAGCGTGTAAGGCTACCTACTTCATTCTTAGATGAGAGGCCAGGTAATATGTAAATATTTTAGAATAACTTTCTACAAGATGCTTCGCCACAAAAATCAGAAGTAATCAAAGCAAAGTTCAATAACACTGATTTCAGCACTTCATAAAAATAAACAAGAGAAGCAAAGTCTCTTTTCAACTAAATATCTTTCTAAATAACACAGAAAGAAGCCCCAGATTAATAACAACATTCACCATCAGAAAGATAATCACAGACATTTTGATTAGATTAATATTTGCAAAGAAACACTACTCCATGGATTCAAAACTCAAAGATTTTCCACCACAAAATGCATATGATCTTTATATGTGTATTTCATGCAATAAAGACATAAAAATACACACATAAGTTCTTTCCAATTTCAGATTCTGAAAAAACTAATCACTTCCTTCAGACAAAACCAAAATTTCTAGAAATCTAAGTCTACCATTCTAACCCTTTCTCCATCTATCTTCATCTAATTTATAGTAGTTTCTTAAAGAATAGAGGAGGTCTCCCTAAAAACCCGACCTCCTCTAAAACAATTATAAAAACCAACAGAGTATTTAGGGGACAGATGTCCCGAAGTCATTGCAAGGTTATGAAAAGCATATAAAAATAAAAGCAAAGCATAAGCATCATGTTATGCCTCATCTCCGTTGCCATCCTCTCCTCCACTTTTCTGGGCATCGTGGGTGGCTGCAAGCTCCTGAATTATAGACTGACTCAGATTATTCATAGCATTGATCTTCACTTTTGTGGCTTCCTTTTCCCACCTATGTTTCACCATTTTCTCGGCATGCTTAGGTAACTGATCATTACCAATGAATGTCTTGGACTCAATCCAGGTGATCTATGTTATATCTTCAGAAGTAAAGTTGCCTTTGGCCTTAACTTTGTCCATGTGCAGCTTAAATGCCTTTACCGCATCCTATGTATTCAGCCCGCAAAGTCCTAGTTGCCAATCATGGTCTGGGTTAGTCACTTTATTGTCACTGACCATGCTAGACTGAAGTTCCTGAAGTTCATAAACAAAAGCCCTGGCATCAAAAATCACAGACTTGAATGTAATTACCCGCCACACTATAGTTTTCTTCAACACGAAGAACTGGCATTCATCAGTTACCAATTTAATTGAATTTTCTGCTAAAAACTTTGTGGCTCCATATTTTTCTATCTTGGTGAACATGGGTAATACATTTTCCCATTTATGCTCTTCCTTTTCCCATGGCACAATCTAATTCTAAATCTCCGCAGTGAGGTTTTGCATTTCATCGCATAGCTTCCTAGAGTCTGTAATATATTTTTCGCCATCTCTGATCGCTCCTTCAATCCATTTCTCTATGGCCCCTACGATGCTCTTGGCTCACTGAACTTGATTCATCAGTTTCTTGTTCTCTGGTGAAGTAGGGTCAAAACTTTCCGAAGCATGCGATATGGAAAGTGCTCCAAAACAACCTATGCTATCAATGAATTGAACTAGAATCTTGATATGTCACTTCAGTTCTCTTTTCTCTTGTCCGTCTTTTTCTAACCTGGTGAGCATCTTCTTAGCCGTCACATTGAAAAGGTGGTTATCAGAGTCCCTGCTCATGTTTCTAAGATCCACTTTGGTGACCTCAAAGTCCTCTGCATTTATTTCCTTATTCTCATCCTTGGGCTTATAGGAAGCAATTTCAGCAACCCACCTCCCGGTCTTTTCATCAGCGTCCAATCTGGTAGTTGTTTTGAACTTCTTCTGTTTGGGACGTTTCTCCATGTATTTGACCACCATGTCTTGAATTGGGATGGACACTGGGATTGAGCTTCATTTCTTGCTTACTGAAGTAGTTAACCATTTGGGAGTTGTACTTGAACTAGTTGTTCCTCCGGTTACTTTAGGTGGCGATGTCATGGCTACAGTGATTGCATGGGAATCCATGGTGTTGACAATGTCACTATCAAGGTCCTCGACCTCAAAAAATTGAGTATCAAGGATCTTATCTTTTACCTCTATGTCTTTGACCTGGTCCATTTTCTTCTGTGCAACACTCTATGACCTTGTATATCGAGGAGCAGAAAAGTTCAAAGCAGGATTAGGCTCGTGCTTGGTATGAGATGACTTCTTATTTTTACCTGCATGAACAGGCATAGAAGTGGGGTTAGAAAAACATTTTGGGGAACGTAGAGAAACCACATTATCTCTTGCAGGATCAATCTTGATGCCTAATTTCATTGCTCTTTTCTTATTAACACAATCTGCGGTTCTCTCTGAGACTCTTTTTGTTCTGATTTGTATATCATCCTCTTCTTCCACATCCCAATTAATGCAGGACATTTCAGGTTTAGTTTGGTCTAGATATCTAGGTTCAAAAAGCTCCAGATAATCCTCTTTGATCCCAATTATATCAAGTTTCACCTGCAGTGAAACTACCTATTCCAGAACCATTCTCATATTTCCTCTTTTGAACACTTCAAGCTCATCACAACAATCTTCCCAAAAGTCCTCCAAGTGTGGGATAGGAAGGTGCGGCATCAAACCAAGACTTCGTGAGAAACCTTTATTATCAAAATCCTTCCTTTCATGATACAGTGGAAAATTAAAATTCTTCAAGTCAGCTCCTATGCTCAATGCATTTGACATTAAACTACAAGATAAAATGCCCAATTGAATAGGAAAATGATCCTCCCATTTATCTCTAGGTTGAGCCTTCTTAATTACGGTATATAACTGCCTATAGATCTTAGCAAGGACAAAACAATCTGAACAAAAACGAGGAGGTCTGAAAGGCTCTTCTTCAAAACCACCTACCCTTATATAACAGAAATGAGGAAATTGAACAAAGAAACTACCATATCTTTTCACTAAGGCCTGGGCATCTTCAAACATCCTTTTAGATTTCATGTTCTTCAATTCATAACACAAGTCTCCCAGGAAAGCATTATGTACTCTCCTAAAATCTTGCAATGCATTATCTTTTTGCAACATGGGGTAAAAGTCGTATACAGAAACATCCCCTTCAGCAAGTTGCCTAGGAATTCCCATTACTTCTTTGACACATGCCAGACAATATATCAAATATGAAGACATAAAGAAATTTTGGTTGAACTTCTTCGCCATGCTCAGTTGTTCCCTCATGGAGTCAGCAATAAGCTCTACCCAATCAAGGTACTGCTTTCCTTCCAACACCAATTACACATAAGAGTAAATCCAATCATCAAAGTTGTAGGCCTCAACTGAACCTCTAACTCGGTGTAACAATAACATAACATCATGGATGTGGGGAAGCATGTGATTTTTGTTGGGATATTTAGGTAACCTGGAGCCACCCCTCTGAGGAAATTTCAACCAATGCTTCGCTATATTGTTCCGGTGTCTAGTTTTATCTGCATTGAACTCAATGACTGATTGGGCAAGGGAAAAATTTGAGAACTTATAATCAGTCAATTTGAAAATAGAAGAAATGACTTCCCTGTTAATCGTGAGGAGGGTTTCACCATTATCTCTCTTGATAGTTTTAGAAATAGGATCATATCTCGCAATGCACTCCCTAACTATTTTTGGGCAAGGAATAGCAGGAGGAAAGGCTGCCGCCTCTACGAGGCCACTACTTATAATTTCTAAACCAAAAGAACCTTCAATTCCTTTAAACACCCTTTCCTTCAAGACCTCCAAATTCTCTCCTTTCAGGTCTATGTCACTGACAATGGGTTCTATGCAAGCAAGATTGAAAATATTTCCGAAAAGGTGTAGAGTGGACTTCATAATTTATAAACAACAACCCTTATTTCTCCCAGCAAAGTTTATTATGAGAGAGAAAAACAACTAAAAATCACTGGAGAAGATAGGAATCAAAACTCACCTTCATAGTTGAAACCAATCGAATGATTACCAGTAGACAAACCTTCTATCAAACACTCCGCAACAATAAAGAACAAGTTGCAAAAATTAATCACTTCATACCTTATAGCAAATGAAGTGACAAAATCTCATTTAGTGCATTAATTTTGGCCGTCAACTCAAATATGTTGAGCATGGGGATTTGACATCACGCATGTGTATTGAATGCATGGCAGTGCTTTCAGGGTAACCGCCAATTCCCAAAAATGATTACTTGCCTTCAAAAATAAGCTAGTTGACATCACCCGAGATATGGTCAGATCTTCATCACACTTAGAAATAAATACACCATCATGTCATTTAGTCCATGGGACCCACCTAATTTGAACATGCATGAACAATTTGAACTGACTTCATGAGGGTTCAGGTAGTTCAAAGCGTATGCTGCGCCAAGGAAATTTCCTTTGAAAAGATTAACTTTGTTAATTTCCGCTAGCCTTTTGAACTTCATTGAACATGTTGAACATCACTGAACTGTTTGAACTAGGTTCAAATGGTTCATAGCCTGGAGAAAGAGGATATGAAACATCATCCGTGACCGTGAAATAGAACTGCTGTAAAACACTTGAGTGAACGTTAGCCTGAAAACATCTTAGACACAACATAGAACCTACAGTACCTAAATGAACATTATGAACTCTTTTCAAGATGGTTTAAGGGGTTCATGAGATTCAAACAAACCATTGAAACTTAACGCTATGGATTAAGAGATGATTTACAAGCGGATTAAGGATCAAACCAAGGAATTTTTTTAACAAGATAAAGACTCAAATAAAATTTTGCAAGGCGACTTACTCTTGTTATGAGGGACGAATGACAAGGTAACATCTGTTCAGGTTTGTGATTCAGTCTCACATACCTAGGAATAACATGATCATTCTCTTCAGGTTCAGCTTCTTCATTATCATCTTCCTCTAAATTTATTTGTTTCGGTTGAACAAGTACATCAGGATTTGCTTTACCAGTTTCTGATTTAACAGTTTCAGGTTTCAAAAGCAAAATACAAGGATTTTCATCCTTCTTCTCAGAACTGGTTCCTTCTCTTTTTACCAGAACTCGGTTCATTGTGTACACAGTTGTACTTATAGCTTCTTTCCAAAATGTTTTTGATACACCTCCTTGTATCAACATAGTCCTAGCAGCTTCAACCACTGAACGGTTGTTTCTCTTTGCTATACCATTATGTTGTGGTGTCCTTGCTGCAGAAAGATGTCGCTTGATACCATTATCATCACAATATTTAGTGAACTCTATAGAAGTGAATTCACCACCTTGATCTACTCTTAGAAATTTTATCTTTTTGCCACTCTCTTTCTCAGCTAAGGCTCTAAATTCCCTGAATTTACCAAAAGCTTCATTCTTATCCTTCAAGAATATGACCCACATCATCCTTGAACAATCATCAGTGAATATCATGAAGTATCTGTCACCTTGAATTCTTCTTGTTCTTATTGGTCCAAATAGATATGTATGAACCAAATCTAACAAGTGCTCTTCTGAGAAGGACTTGCTCTTAAAAGTTGAAGAAGTCATCTTTCCTAGTTGACATTCTTTACAAAGAGCATTAACCGGTTTGTCTAGCTGAGGAAGACCTCTTACTATCTTAGACTTTCTTACTTTAACAATATTGTCAAAATTTAAATGACAAAATATCCTATGCCAAAGCCAGCTATCATCTATTTTTGCAATCAAACAGTTGTTAACTTTAGGATTGAGATGAAATAGATTACCTCTAGTTTGTTTACCGGTTGCAATCAATTCACCTTTGTTGTCAAAGATTTTGCACATTCCATTTCTAAGCTCCAGTGGGTATCCTATGTCATTAAGTTGTGCCACACTAAGAAGATTGTACTTTAGGCCTTCAACCCAATAGACATCGTCAGCACTACTTTTCCCATTAAGAGAAATAACTCCCTTACCTTTAACCATACAGGGTGAGTCATTGCCAAATTTGACAACACCACCATCAAATTCTTTCAGGGAAAGAAATTTGCTCCAATCACTGGTCATGTGATGTGAACAACCACTATCAATGATCCAATCATCAGAGTTATCCATTCTGGATACTAGTGCCTTCTGATCTGATATTTCTTCCTTAATTGCTACAAACACAATACCTTCACTAGCATCATCATCAGATTCTTTGTCAATAATACCACTGTCAATAGCTAGAAGACAATCTCTCTTGCCTTTCCCCTTGTATTTCTTAAATTTGTCTCTCTTGTATTCATTTTCACCATTAGGGCAATTTGCTTCTATATGACCAATCTTGTTGCATGCAAAACTTTTTAAAGGTAGCTTACCTCTATATTTACCAGTGCCTCTAGGCAATCATTTTGCTAACAATGCTTCAAGTTCCACTAAGATATCTTCATCTTCAACATCTCTGTTGCGTCTAGATTCATAGTTATGGTCGGTATCTCTTCTTCTTCTCATAGATGGGTTAGAGACAGAAGCTCTAAATGCATACTCTGATATATGTACACTACCATCATAGCCATTTAGTTCAAAAGCAGTAAGTTTGCCAATAATAGAGTCAAGAGTTACCTGTGTCTTATCAGTGGATTTCAGCTCCTAAATAGCTACAACTCAAATAGCATAGACTAGTAGCAGGGTTCTCAATACCTTACTAATTACTATGGCATCTTCCACTTTCCCTCCTGCACTCTTTATCTCACAAACTATCTCTTTAATCCTACCAACTATCTCTTTAATCCTTTGACCGTAATGCTGGATATTCTCACCTTCAGACATTCTCATGTCGTCAAACTTTCCTCTTAAACTCTCCTCTTTGGCAATCTTAACATGTTCATCACCGCTATAAATCTTTTCCAGTTTCTTCCATACTTCATATGCAGTTTTAAGACCATGATAATCTAAATATTCAGCATCAGACAGGGAACTGATAATAGCTTCTAATGCCTGGTGATTTTCTTGTTGTTCTTTCTTCTAATCATCAGTCAGGGGTCCAGTAGGTGTAGTATACTTATTTTCTATATGTTCCCAATATTGACTACCAAGACTCTTAATGTAAATCTTCATTCTATCACTCCATATTCTATAGTTATCTTTGTTGAACTTCGGACCTTCTTTCTTCATCATGATCTACAAGATCTTTTCCTCAAGCTGTTAGGCTTTTAGATTAAGAAGACCTGAGATTCTCTAATACCAATTGATGGTATGATGAAAGAATAAGTATCCGATAGAATATTGAGAGAGGGGGGCCAATCAGTATACTGAAAAAATGATACAATTCTCCCAAACTCAAACTCAGTCAAACAAATTAATCATATCTCAGTCAAGATCAATATTCATAAGAATACTTGACATCAATAGGTTTAACTGTTATGACAACTTTAACAGTAAACAACTTCAACATATTCATCTCTCAATGCTTCTACATAACATGCCTTATCAGAAATTAACCATATCAACAAATAAAGTCACAACCACAAAAGAATTCACCACTTGACACAAATTTTTATACGTGGAAAACCCAAATAGGTAAAAACCATGGTGAGATGAGACTCACAAGGATAGCTATCTAAACTCTTTTGAAGTTCACCCTGTTAGGAGCCAAAGCCTGTTAGAGCTTTACAATAAGTCCTGTTAAGACTAATTCCAGTTAGGAATCACTTGGTTAAGGGATTTTACAAATATGCCTTGATTAAAAGCACAATACCCTGTTAGGAGTAACCTCGCTGGAGGATTTAAGAATCTAAGCTAATGGACCACCTTGTTAGAGCTTACCCAGTTAAGGGATTTAACTTCTGTTGTAATTGTTAAAAAACAACAGTTTTGTTGATCTGTCTGAATAGCACTACTTTTGCTTGATCGAATCCTTCTATAACCTTCAATCTACCTTCACTCAAAGTGCAGATCTATTCACCGGTTTGGCAACTACACACTCAACAGGTTTTCTACCAACCTTGCCAACAACCTTAACAAAAAATTTCATTGACCTTAAATAGAAATCAATTAGGTCGGTAACACAACAAAAACCTAATTCTCATCATCAAGATTACAAACAAGTCGGTACAATCTTGATCGTTAGAAATCATGACAATCTCTTCACATTCTTCAAGACAATTTCAACCGCTCCATGATCACCGCTCTATTGGACTTTGTAACTCATCACGCGTTGTGCATTAGATGCAATCCACTTTGCTCCTTCCCTAGACAAGAACAAACACGCCAAAACAATTTGAATATATCCTTAATCAAATGATCACATGTGTCTCCATCATTACCACTCATTAGATAATAAACCAAAAAACTTGATCGATTAGGGTTTAACAGCTGATAGGGTTTTACCGGTTACATTACATAGAAAGGTTTAACCCTTTACACCGGTTCACCGGTTTATCTTACAAACTTAACATACAGGTTTACAACATCTTCCACAAAGCTCTCTTTACTGGTTACTAGCCAATATCAAAAAACAACAATATCAACAATAACATAAATACCATTACCTGTTCAATTGACATCAATGACAACATATCATTAATGCAATCTCTATGCAAAATACCAATAGTATACACCTAAAAATGGTCTGAAGATAATTGATTAAATATGCAGTTATTTAATTAATCCCCCTTCCCAATTAATTGAATTCATAAGTAATTTGATTAATTTCCCTAATCATCTACTTGTAAATAAATCTAAATGATTTATTTATATAGTTCATTTCATATTCCCCTTTGATTAATTAATTCTTAATTAATTAATTTACCCTCTTTGATTAATTAATTCTAAATTATCTAATTCCCCCCATTTAAGTCAATTCTTCTAATCCTGTAATTAAATTTAACAAATCCAAGTTTGTTGAGATTAATTACCTTTTTCCTATTATTTGAATTTTCTAAATTCAAATATGAGCACATGGCTCCTAACTTCTAACCACTTAGCCTAACCACCCCCTAACCTAACCCATTCTATCTAATATTGGGTTTAACTAACCCTATCCTATCTTTTACATCCTAACCTCTTTTATTCTAACCTTCTGTGGGTTGGATATCCCCTCCTTCAGACACATGGCACTTTAGCCACATGTCTTCTCCCTTGGACACTTGCCCTCTCATGAGCAAGGTTCCTTGACACTTGTCACCACAGAGATGACATGTATCCCTTCCTCCAACCTCTTCTCCAACTTCCTCAATTCTATCCCTTGATATCTTCAAATTGAATCCAAACCATTGATTGCTTTGTTAGCATTTGATCATTTGATCTAAACCGGTAATTGTTTGTTTGCTTGATGCAAGTGGTACATGTCTATTTTGTAAAGAGATTAGATTATTGAGTGATGACTATGTTG
Source organism: Cryptomeria japonica (assembly GCF_030272615.1). Classification (NCBI taxonomy): domain Eukaryota; kingdom Viridiplantae; phylum Streptophyta; class Pinopsida; order Cupressales; family Cupressaceae; genus Cryptomeria; species Cryptomeria japonica. The sequence goes on from NC_081415.1 coordinate 252,887,314, forward strand.
TATGTTATCATTGATGGCAACTATGTTTCTACAATCATCTGAGTCCTATAGTTCAACCAATAAGGCTTAACCGGTAAGCAGAGACAGTTTTTATTAGAATAGGTAATTAGGACTTTAACCGGTAAAAGATAGACAAAATAATATTCTGACAATCGATATAGGAAATTTATGAAGAATGAGATGATGTGGTTTTGCAGCAGCAAATAAGATTGGTAGATGAAGTTATATTAGTGACCGCATGTGGTGATTTGATCAGATGAATGAGATTTGATTTGCAGAGCAGGTATTCTAATGGACATTCAGCCTGTAGTAATGAGAATCACTAAGATCGGTAAAATGACATAGAATTTGATTTGATATGTTGGTGGCCGACATAAGTAAGACGTGCAATGCAAGTATGTCTAGATTCATTGAACCTAGGAAATTATTCAAAGTTTCTAGCCGACCTAATGATGTTTTTAAGATGTGTGATGAGGTATGAAGGTATATATGAGTATGAGCTTGAATGTGTAAGAAATCATTAGCGAATTTCGTCTTTCTGATAGTGTGGTGATCAGAGGAGTTCTGATATGAAGTGTATATGATGTTTTAATGTTATAAAGAGGATCTTATCAGACACTGATGGTGACTAAGATCATTTGAACTTGTTATCTCCCTAACAGTTGCAAAAAGAAAATCCTCTCACAAGGTGCAGTTGGATCCTAATAGGTCTGATCATTAAATCTTCTAACGAGGTGACACATTAACTTGTGTTTGCAAATCCCAGTAATGTGGGTAGCTCTTAACAGGGCTAGTCCTCACAGGCCTTATTGTATAGCTCTTAACTAGGCTTAGACACTCCTAATAGGGTGTGCCCCTAACTGAGTGTTGTAGACCTTAACTGGTCAGATCTCTATACTACAGATAGTGGATCTTTGTGGGTACTAACTCCCACCGTGGTTTTTCCCATTTGGGCTTTCCACATATAACCTCTTGTGTCATGTGGTTTATACTTTATGTGGTGATTTCTTACTTGGTGTTATTTCTTATATGCCTATTGAATTTTAAGTTGGTGAAATTGATAATAAGATTTGTATTGTTTCTACTTGCATTGATTCACCCACCCCCCCTCAGTGCCTTATAAGTTCATCAATTGGTATTAGAGCCAAACTTCCTTAAGGCTTAACTGCTTGGAAGGCATCTCTAATCCTATGGCTAATATGGGGGAAGGAAGGAGTTACAGAGAGATGGCTAGGAAACTTGCAGAAACCAAGGGAGACCTAGAAAACCTAAGAGGCAAATACAAGGCATCACTAGCTAAAAGGAAAGAATTGACCAAACAATTGTTGGAGATCAATGAAAGTAGCTCTTCAGATGGAGTAAACATAGATGCATTGATTGAGAAAGTGGAGAAACTAAATGGTGAGAAAATTAACCTAAGGAGAGAGCTTGAAGCCCTTACGATCCGAATGAGTCAAGAACTTGAAGCTAGGAGGGCAGTTGAAGACAAGATCAAAGAGAAAGATCATGAGATCTTTAAGATAAACAAGGAAAATGACACTCTATATGCACACTGGCATGAACAGAAAGAAGAGAAAGAAGAAATCAAAGCAGATCTTGCTATGGAAATGTCTCTTAGAGAGACTCTTATGAAGCAGAATGAAGATCTTACTAAAGAGCTTGCAAAATTCAATAAGAGTTCTACCATGCTGGATGAATAGATCCAATCTTAGAGGATGAATGGTGATACATCTGGGTTAGGATACAATACATTTGAGAAAGGAGAAGCTACCGGTACCAAGAGCAACATGCATGAAGATAAAACAACTCCTAAAGCTCGAAAACCTACTGGTAAGAAAGCTTACAAACATGTTAGTTTTAATTGTCATTGTAGACACCTAAAATTGTCCAGTCTAATTAAATAAATATTTTATTTATTTAATTATCTAAGCCTAATTCTTCTATTAATTAAATAAATTTTTATTTATTTAATTAATTCATTTATCCTCTTCTAGCCTTATTTCTCAAATAAATAAATACATTTATTTATTTAAATTATCCCTTTCCTAAATTAAATAAATATTTTATTTATTTAATTGTCCTATTTCTTCTATTAATTAAATAAATATTTATTTATTTAATTAATTCATTAGCTTTTTCTACACATGACACATGTCATTCATCTCTTAATTCATACACTACCTACCCCTTTCATTATTTTGGTATTTCTTTTACCTACCCTATAATCCTAGCCGACCTCTCTTTTTACACCTCTCAATCTTAACCCTCCATTTCATATTGTGTCTTCTATTTAAGGAGATGCTTCCTTCATTGTCAAACCCTAATGACTCAGCCTAATCACTCATGCTAATGATCTTTGATGCAATTGACTACACTACGATCCTACTTGCAACCACATTTCGTTCTTTGTTGAGCTCTTGTGCATATAAAAATCTGAGAGCAAATATATATCAAGCAAGATCAATGGAGATAGGAAGAATGGAGATCCAAACCCTATTGGACATGTGATGGTATAATCTTTGTGATTTTGTTTTATTTACATTGTTTTAGGTAATCTTCATATGTTATGGTGGATCTTTGTTGTTGTTAGGCTAGGGTTTTGTGGTTGAATTCATTTAACCTTTCAATATTGTTATTATTGTATCCATTTTCACCATGAACATTTTGGCATGCCCGGTGGGACTTCTTGTCCCTTTGCATTTAACATTTTTGTTGCAGATTTTGCATTTTTTGAAGTTGCAGATCGGACGATTTTCGACGACATTTTAGGTATTTCCGCGTCTGCGAGCGTTCGGATCACGTTTTTGAGTTTCAGAAGCGTCTGTGGGATCGGAAATCGCGCTTGTGTTTTTGCCAGATTTTATTTTGCAGGTTTCTGTAACCGCGTCTATGTGTCAAAACGCGTCTGTGTTAGATCTGATCGCGTCTGTGTTCAGGAAAAGCGTCTGCGTTCCCTTAGCGCGTTTGTGCATCACAGAACCGCGTCTGTGTCATAAAGACGCGTCTGTGTCTGGTATAGCAGCGTCTGTGTCTTCTGTTTTGAAATTTTTCAAATTTTCTTTGATTCAATTTTTCGAATTTCGCGCTTAGGGTTTCAGATCTGGTTTATTTTTGCACTAATCCTTGCAGATCTGACTAACCAAGTTTGTGCAGCTTGCTTTGGAGGAAAAAACATTTTTGTTGAAGGCCCCTTTTTCACAAAGTCTTTTGGGTTTTCTAAAATTTACCTAACTTGTGTGCTTGCAGGAAGGGGTTATCATTTGAAACAACCCAAACTACTAACAAATTTTGTTGCAGGGCCTTGGCTAGGGTTTTGTAATTTTGTTGTGTGCCTTGTTTTCATAGATTAGCAAACACTTCCATTGGTGCACTAAAATTGAATCATTGTCTTTTGTGTCTTGAGCAATAGGCTCTTTTTGTTTAATCTTTAGAGGGCCTGTCTTCCCGTGTGGTCATTAGGACTACTAGTGAGAAGAGAACGACCCAAGTGGTAGCGAGGAAAACCCACCTCATCCGAACCACTATAATCAAATGTATTCATGGTGAAAACTATGGATAACGTGTGCTGATTAGTTCATACCGACACTATGTCTCCCCATAAACCCATTTGATCAAATTTATTTGATCATTTATAGGGCGTAACCCCTACCGGCTGGGAGCCTTCTGTATTTACAGAGCTGAAAGTGCCACATGTATGGCCACACGAATGGATGCCCTTACTAGTACCATTTTGTTTTAGAAGCCCAAATCCTTCTAGTTGTTGGGGCAGGAGGTCGAACCTCTGGTAGCGGCCCACACACATACGGTTCTTAGTAGAGATACAAAGTTCGCCATGGGGAGTTTTCATGGGGACTGATGCTTGGCTGACCCGAGAAGTGAGTGCCGAGGGTGGAGCCAGTGAGGTCAAGCATCTAAGTATCCGCTCTGAATAGCGTAGCCTCGGGGGTAAAACCCTATGTGGGATCAACAACTATTGTCTTGGCCAGCCATAAGAATTGTGCTTGACTTATTTTAAACATTCAAACATTCAAGACCAAACAACAAAACATGGTGTCTTTTGTGTCTTCAAGTGTATGCAAAACAATTTTACATCAAACAATACACTTTTCTTGGAGTCATTTTGGAGTCTAAACACTTGCAAACATTGAGTCCTCATCAACATTGTGTCCTCTTGTCACGAAAAACAGTCAAACAGTCGGATTTGGTCACAACAAAAACAACTTCACAGATTGGAAAAATTGCACGAAATTTACAGAAACGCGTCTGTGTCTATTTTAACCGCGTCTGAGTCATCTAAGCACGTCTGTGAAGGGCAGAATAGCGTCTGTGTCTGTAACAGTGTCTGTGTCGAACAGAGACACGTCTGTGTCTGGGAATCACGTCTATGAAGGGCAGAATAGCATCTATGTCTGTAACAGCGTCTGTGTCAAATAGAGACACGTCTGTGTCTGGGATTTGCGTCTATGAAGTATACAGAAGTGTCTGTGTCCAGGATTGAAAATTGCGCAGTCCAACAAACAAAGGAAATCGGTTTCGGCATACTTGAGCTTCCTAGGTTGTCTCTTCAGGTTTCATCTAGCATTCAACCTGTTCTAAGGTCTCATACAGTCCATCATTGCTTCACATCTCATTTTACATTCATACTTGTCTAAACTTGGGTCAAAAAGGTCACTTGCTTGTCCTCACTATACTTTTTCAACACACTACATACAACTACACTTTGCTAAGTGGTCCCTCATCAAGGTTTCTTACCTTTGGGTCTCATTTGGTCTTACTTAGAGTCAAGGTCAGCTTACCTCATCAAGAGAAACGATCCTCTCTTTGGAATTCACACCTACTCTACTACATACATACTTGGTCTTACACTTTGGACATTGCAAGTATACCTCAAGATTCATTTACACTCCATACAACTCTTGGTCTTCCATACTCTTTTCATATTTTTCATCTAGTCTCTCACATATTGGTCAAACACCTAGTTCATGGTTGAAACCCATCTTCAAAAATCTAGGAGAATAGCTAAAGAAACTCAAGAATCCGCAAACATGAGTTCTTATGAGTATGACAATGATTTATTTTATAATCCTGAGCACACTACATTACCAGACATGGATGTTTATAGAAACAATCCAAATGTGAAAAACACAAATACTACAAACAACAATGCTACACGCAATGACAATGTGGACAGCCTTTCAATACAATCAGCAGACATAGAAGAATCCATAATGAATCCTCATTTCAATAGATTGGTTGAAGAGATAATGAGGAGAGATCGACAGTACTTTTTACACATGATGGCACAAAGTGGAGCTAAAATACCTCATGACTTTGACATGTCCCAACTTATGGAAAGTAGACCATCACAACAAACTCAACCCGACATGGATCAAAGGAGACCAAATAGTGGAGGAAATAGAGGACCAAATATAATGCCTGAGTCACCATCAGTTTTGCTTCAAAAACCAGCAATTCCACATACACAAGCTCAAACATATGATACTTACCTTCGAAGACCATCATGGAAGCCTTATGTGGATAGATATGCTCAATCACATGCTCAAGGTATGGATCAATCAAAACAAGTAGATACTCAAGGCATCCTCAAAATTTTGACACAAGGAGACCTCATGTCAAAATTGGGGGCAACACAATGGAAAATGAAATGCCTATTGAATATGGTATATATGCACAAAATAGATATGGGGTTCCTCAACATGAAGTTATGCCAAGTGCTCCATATATGCCACAGCAATATAGACCTCCATATGGACATGTCTACGATCAGTATCATCCATACATGCAACAAGCTCCTCCTCAAATGGGTGTTTCAAACACGGGGTATGATACAAGAAATCAATCTCCTCCCAAAAATAATTTGGAGCAACAAATAAGAGATTTAAAAAAGAAAATGGAGGACATGAGTACATCAAAACCAACATACACTATGAGAGATATATGTCCTTATCCCTTTGATAAGAGCATTCCAATGCCTCCATTTCCTGCACACTTTGTGACGCCTAAATTTGATAAGTATAGAGGAAAAGGGGATCCTAAGGCACACATAAGACAATTTTTCACAGCTTGCATTGAGGTAGCGGCAGAAGAAACATATTTGATGAGGTTGTTCCCGTAGAGCTTAGGAGATCAAGCTATGGAATGGTTTTCTCAATTACCTCCCGGTATTAAGTCATGGGGCGACTTGGCAGAAGCATTTATTCAGCATTTCTCTTACAACATAGAAACAGATGTCTCAGTTACTACCTTGTGTAATACTAAACAAAAGGAAGGAGAATCTTTCGCAACATTTTTACAAAGATGGAGAAATCTAGCTAGCAGATGCTCTTGCAAAATCCCTCAGAAACAAATGGTAGAAATGTTCACTTAAAACGTTAACAAGGATATTGGCTATGATCTAAGGAAAGCTTGTTTGTCCACCTTCAAGGATGTTATTGAAAAGGGCTTAGCAACAGAAAAGGTCCTAATTGAACAAGGAGTCATCAAGCTATTCAAGGAAAACAAAGATGACTTTAAAGGAAAAGACAAGCCAAGATTTTGGAATAAAAACAAGAACACAGTCAATGATGGTGTTGTTGATGCCAACACAGTGCGACCCAAATTCATCTTTTCGGGATCAAGTTCTACAAACAATCAAGTGAATACTCAAACAACTTCTAGACCACGAAGGAAGTACACTCCATTGGGAGAACCACTTGAATCAGTATTCAAAAAGCTTGTGGCAAACAAAGTGATCACAGTTCCAGATTTTCCTCCATATGAACCAAAGGTCAAACCAAATTGGTGGAATGATGATGAGTATTGCGAATTTCATAAGAGCAAGGGTCATAAGACAAGTAATTGCCATCGACTGAAGAACATTGTACAAGATCTCATTGACAGAGGCGATATTGAGATTGAGGGACATTCATCTAACCAAGAGCATGAGATGTTTAAGGAACCATTCCCAAAACATGACAAAGGAAAAGCCAAAGTCACAGATGATCAAGCCAATTACACTAGAGCACCTTACAACTATGATTCAACTATCAATCATATCTCGATGGACAATCATATCTCTACTATTACCATCAAGAACAAAAACCCTGAGAATCCTCCTCAGCGACCCAAGATTGTCCTAAAAGGTGTTGGATCTTCTTCCGAACCTACCTTTGAATGTCACGTTACAACCCGTCGAGGTAAAATTACTTTGCAAGGCGCTCCAGCTAAAAACACCGCCTCTTCATCAACTAAGCCTAAGTATGACCTTGTAGAACAGTTAGGGAAGACACCCGCGCTCATCTCCATTCTTGAGTTTCTATGCATATCCCCCGCTCATAAAGCTATCCTTGACAAAATCTTGAGAGACACTACCGTTCCTACTGATCTGAACGTGGACCAGTTTCAAGCCATGGTGGGATACCTTTCCATTCCACATTCCCTTACGTTCACAGAAGCCGATGACGCCTCCGTAAGTCAGCCTCATAATGCACCTTTACATGTTGAAGCCTTCATACATAAACATCGAATAAAGCGAGTCCTGATAGATGGAGGAGCAGGTCTAAACATTTGTACATTGAGCACCATTAAACAATTGGGATATTCTGATAAAGCTGTCAATTCTACAAACCAAATCACCATCAAGGCGTATGATGATGAAGAGCGTTCATCCAAGGGCACAGTCACCTTACCGCTAAGAATTGGGCCAGTCACAAAGGATGTGGTTTGTCAAGTCCTAGATCTAGATCTCACATATAACATATTGCTAGGACGTCCTTGGATTCATGAAATGAGGGCAGTCCCATCAACGTATCATCAATGCATTAAGTTTTCTCATAATGGAGTCGAGGTAACGGTCAACGGTGATCCAAATCCGTTCATATATTGCAATAACTTGAGATCACATACTGAGACTATCATTCCCAGTAATCGTGAGGCTACTCCTTCTTCGGCATACATTGATCCTGAGTCATTAAAACCCTCGACATCCAAACAAGGTGAACTTAGAGGCAAGTTTCAAGACAAAGGCATGGGAGAATACACTTTGAATCAGACAATGTTTTTACGACAAGTAATGAGTTCTCCAAAAGAGTATGGGAGGCCACATCCTAACAAGCAAATCTCCATCATGATACTCAAATGGGATCCTACTACCTTTCAAAGATGGGGTGAACTAGAGGAGGAAAACTTATACAAAATGCTCTATGAAGACATTGAAGAGGACACGCATGATCAAATTATTCTACCCTGTGAGAATTATGGCAAAGGCTTCAAAATTCCACAAAGATTCGGGTATGATGGAAAAAGCCCTCTTGGGTTATGCAAAGAAGGCATCATGGAGCCCTTACAACCTGAATTAACTGTAAGACGGGAACGCTCAAAGGGACTTGGTTTTCTGACTTCTAAGAGACACAATAAAAGAACAGAAAGGACCTAACAAATCAAAGTTGCCGAAATTCAACAAGAGAATTACTATTCCACAGATTCCAACGAATGGGAATGGGGTTCAGACAAATCCTCCAGTGACTATGAGCTCACCGAGACATTCAGAGAACCAGATGAACCCACAAAAGAGGAGGAATTTTACAAAAAGTTCAAAGTTGGTCAAGAACCAACCCATAAGGATTTCCCACCGTCTTTGTTTCAAGGTTCTAGGTCGAAATCACATAGGATGAGGACACCTGTCCCGGAAGGCGCTACTAGTGATGACAATTTGGATTCGCTCGTGATCAAAACTGATGAGGAGAGTGCCATCAATGACCTCGACAATTGCCTTGACATACCCGAATATAACCACATCTTCACTATTAGCCCTGCAAATTCCAAAAATGTTAAAGACCTTCCCCTTGTTCATCCCCAACTCATTGACTGGGATTATGAAGGACCAGCACAATTTGATACATTTCAAAATGACGAAGCTATTATTGACTATCTTGGCATACGAGATGATCTTCCCCCTGGGGACCATAAAGCAGGATACACCATAGAACTCAACAATATGGCATACTTTGGTGAGGGTGTCGGACCTTCCAGTCGCAAAAATGTGAAAATAAAAACAAAACAAGGATCTTATGGCGAAAACCACACTGTGGCACTATCTGACTCCAAAAAAGTAAAAAGAAAGGACGTATCTGAGGGCGAAAACCTCTCTGAGGCACCCGAAGATGGAAGGCTCGACATTCTCCCAGCATCATATGAGGAAAAGTCATCCATGTTGGTAGAGGAGACTATCAAGACGAACATTGGTACAGAAGAGGTTCCACACAACATATTCCTGGCTCAATCCTTGACAGAGTCTGAGAGAGCAAAATTCATAAGCTTCTTCAAGGAACGACAAATCAACTTTGCATGGTCATATGCTGATATGCCTGGACTAGATCCGGATTTGGTAATGCATCATTTGATAGTCAAACTGGGGGCAAAGCCAGTGAAACAAAAATTAAGGAAAATGCACCCGCAAGTGGCATTACTGGTCAAGGCAGAGCTGGAAAAATTATTGGATGTCGGATTCATACGCCCAATCGATTATCCCGAATGGATCTCTAATTTAGTACCTGTCAGCAAACCAGATCGCAGCATCAGAATATGTACAGATTTCAGAGACATCAACAAAGCTTGTCCAAAGGATGACTTCCCATTACCAAATATCGACTTGATTGTTGATCTCACAGCAGGTGACGAAATGTTATCTTTAATGGATGGGTTTTCTGGTTATAATCAAATCAGGATTGCACCCGAAGATCAACACAAAACATCATTCACTTGTCCGTGGGGAACTTTTTGTTGGAATGTCATGCCTTTTGGGCTAAAAAATGCAGGTGCTACATATCAAAGAGCGATGACCACTATCTTTCATGATCTCATGCATGTAACTGTGGAAGATTATGTTGATGATCTCTTGGGAAAATCAATAGACAGAGATACACATTTGGACATACTTTCAGTCGCCTTTGATCGGTTGGAAAAATACAAGGTAAGATTAAACCCAAAGAAATGTGTCTTTGGAGTAACCTCTGGGAAACTCCTAGGATTCATTGTGTCTAAAAGAGGAATCAAAGCCGATCCAGCAAAAGTCAAGGCTATCTTGGACATGCCACCACCAAGGAATATTAGTCAACTTAGGTCCTTACAAGGGAGACTCCAGTCCATACGAAGATTCATAGCACAACTTGCAGATAAATGTAATCCATTTCAACACCTGCTACATAAGAACATCAAGTTCAAATGGGATGAGAACTGTCAACAAGCTTTTCAGACACTCAAAGACTATCTTTTAAATCCGCCTGTTTTGATGCCACCAATTCCAGATCAACCTTTGCTACTATACATATCAGCTACTCCAACAGCACTGGGAGCACTCCTAGCACAACAAATAGCTGACGGCAAGGAAAAAGCAGTATATTATATCAGTCGCACATTGGTGGGATATGAGCTAAACTACACACCAATCGAGCATGCATGTCTCGTTGTGGTCTTTGCTTCACAAAAATTATGACATTATATGCTCACTCACAAAACTAAGTTGATTGCACGAATTGATCCACTAAAATATCTTCTCAACAAAGCTACACTTACTGGGCGGCTGGCCAAATGGGTAATGATCCTGAGTGAATTCGACATCGAGTATGTGGATAGAAAAGAAATAAAAGGACAAGCAATTGCAGATCAATTAGCAGATGCTCCCATAATAGATGATGCTCCTCTAAATTCAGAATTTCCAGATGAGTCCATTCTAACGATATCACATGCAAAACCATGGCAATTATACTTTGATGGCTCGTACACACAGCATGGAGCAGGAGCGGGTATTCTCTTTATAACTCCTCAGGGCGATTCTATACCAAAATCATACCGCTTATCATTTCCTTGCACTAACAATATAGCGGAGTATGGGGCATTAACAACTGGATTAAGAATTGCAGTTCAATGGAAGATCCAAGAACTTCGTGTTTTTGGGGATTCTCAACTGGTCATCCGTCAAGCAACTGATGATTACCAAACAAAAGACGAAAAACTAATGCCTTACAAACAATTGGTAGATAATTTGAAACAGCACTTCATAAAGATAGATTTTGAGCAGATACCAAGAGAACAGAATCGTGCTGCAGATGCCATGGCTACAATTGCTTCACTAATTGATCTACCGCAGAATGAGACCTGCTATGAGTTCTTGGTAGACAACCTGCTGGTTCCCTCATATGAGACCACTCCTACTGAAATGATATGCGTTGTTGGTCTTGAATCCTAGTTATATGGTTCCATATTCACATACCTTCGCGACAATATCTTACCTCCCGATCTATCGAACAACCAACGCCGCACCTTCATTCGTCAATCCTCTCGATATGTCATTCTAGCTGATATCCTATACCGACGAGGTCTAGATGGCACTCTTCTTAGATGTTTAGAAAGCGACGAAGCTCAGATTGCATTACATGAAGTGCATGAAGGGATATGTGGTCCACATACTAGTGGTCCTACCTTGGCCAAGAAACTCATCAGGACTGGATATTACTGGCCTACTATGGAAAGAGATTCATATCAGTTTGTCAAGAAATGTAAGCAGTGTCAAATTCATGGATACCTCATACATGTACCAGCACAAGAACTACAGCCACTTGCATCTCCTTGGCCCTTTTGTCAGTGGGGACTCGATCTCATAGGCAAGATTCACCCTCCTTCTTCCAATGGTCATAAATTCATTATCACAGCTATAGAGTATTTCACAAAATAGATTGAAGCCGTGCCTCTCACACAAGTTATAGGGAAACAAATCGCTACCTTCATCCTGAACTACATCATTTGCCGATATGGTATTCCCACTTCCATTATCACTGATAACGGGCGTCCCTTCAAAAATCAGGATGTTCGAGAACTCTGTGAGCGCTTCCATATCTCTCATCATTTCTCCACACCATATTACCCCCAAGGTAATGGCCAAGCTGAGGCGTCTAACAAAACAATTCTTAAAATCCTCAAAAAGACAGTCGACGACGCTGGCCGAAACTGGCATATCCAACTTAATCCTGCACTTTGGGCCTATCGCACAAGTGTCCGCACACCTACAGGAGCTACACCCTACTCACTTGTCTATGGCGCTGAAGCCATCTTGCCTATTGAGGTCGAGTTACCTTCTTTACGGGTCTCTTTGAGAAACATCATCAACGATGAAGATTACAGGGTCTCTCGCTTACAAGAACTAGAACTGTTGGATGAACGGAGACAAACTACTTTTAATCATCTCAAGGCTTACCAACAAAGAATGAGTTGCAGTTACAATCACAAGGTGAAGCCTCGCACATTTGAGGTAGGTGACTTGGTTCTCCGAGAGAACCCCAAGAATCAGCAAGATAGAGATAAGAAGGGCAAGTTTGAACCAAATTGGCTTGGTCCTTACATCATCACAGCAGCATATGGCTCTGGGGCATATCAGCTCTCAACTATAGAAGGTGAACCTTTGGAGGATCCTATCAACAGCATGCACCTTCGCCGGTTCTACACATAGCTCTTTAGAGTATCCTAATTCGAAAATACAAAAAAAAAAAAGTAAAGAGAAATAATTTCGTCCAACGGTGAAAACCACTTCGGTGGCACCCTGGGCAAGTACCATGGTGAAAACTGGGTCACCAGCGCCATGCGTAGAGACTTTGCTCCTCTCTCCTTCAAGATTCTCTTTCATCGTTTCACTTTGCACACACTCACAACCTATTCGTTCATAATAAACTTACCCATTCCCATCATGGCTTGTTATTGATCTACCTAAGATTGGTTAGCCATTCATAATAAACCTCCCTTTTCACACCCCTTTCCATCCATAACAAATCCGATCCTATCTGTGGCTAAGGCAAATCCTACGTCTAGTGATGGGTGTCGAACTGAGAACATCACATGTTTCAAGGAGTAAAGTTTCTTCCAGCTTTCTTCAGTCTATCCGCGCACAATCCGTAATAAAACAACATTTGCATCACAGATCCGCAATAAAGTTTCATCTTCTCCACAATAAAGTATCAGTTTCATGGATTCAATCAGTTTCAGACAAGACACAGCAGCAACAATGGGCTTCAACAAATCAAATCTTTCAATAGACTCAGACAACATATGGTTCAGTGCTATCTATCCTTTTTGTGAAAGTAAACATTGTGACCATAATCAAATAAGACTTATACAAGTGACAAGAGACACTAAACTTGAGGACTACAGTGGATGTTGGTGCTGAGTCTTGGTTTTCTTTTGATTTCATCTTTTTGGTGACATGTCTTTTAGCTTTTCCAGGATGTCTTTTGACTAGAGATTCTATCTCTAGGATGTCTTTGACTAGAAAGGCGAGGATGGGGTATCGTCACCTATTTGCATTTGCTGTCTGTGGATTGTCTCTTAGTAATGCTATGACTTGTCCAAAGATATGAGGACATTGTGAGTCTAGTGTGAACTGGGGCATTCCTTGTTTGTGACTGTCTTATCTCCATGCAAACAGGTACAATGACTTTCTGGGTCGAACATATGCCTTGATTGTCATAACCTATTTTGCCATAATAAAGCTCAATGATGATAATGCACAAGAAGCTCTTTCACGTTCATATCTTCTGTCTTCCATCTCCCTTTCTTGATTGACTTCCATCGTCCTTCTCAAGTCCGCGTAGCCCGCTATCACATGACTGAGTATAATGACACACCAAAAACACTTGCATTTCATATAGTTACACCTGCATCACCACATATAAGCATTTCATACATACATATACATATCACAACTGCATCACATCCTGCATACAACACATGTTAGCACATCTTACATTTCCATCATGTAAATAATCATTTGCATTATCATATTCATTTGCATTACATACATTCACATTTACATCATGCATTACATATACAACATAAAAGAACAAAAAAAAAAAAAAATATTGCATTCCATCATATAAGCATCACATAAGAACATTTCATCACATAGGTACACATGCATATAGCTGCCGCAAAAATGAATCATCTCTCATATATAATCAAAGGTGTCATGATACAATGATGTCAAAAGAATCATATGACTACAAAATCACCCACAGGTGTCTACAATACAAAAATGGTACATATACTGATACAAGGGAGCCCTCTATGGCTATGACGAACTCCCTCTCTCGGAGCCGCCTGGCCTCGACGGACGCTGAGCTATAGAAGGACCCGCTCCAGGATCACCCTGCCTGTCTAGTGGTGGTGGAGGACCCATGACCCCACCACTAGATGCTTGCCTCCTCTGACTCCCTCCCGTAGCCATCGTTGTCCGCGATGGTCTATGGAAGCTCCTCGCCCGCTGATCTGCTGGCACTGCACCATAGTAGAGGTCCCTCCAGTAACCAATCTCCTCTCCGGCTCGCAAGACATATGCGTAGCCTGCCCCTGCGTCCTCTGTCACTTGCCTCCCTGCCCTTAGAGCTGTCTCAGCCTCAGTATATCGCTGGATGGCCTGATCCCTCTCTCGCTCTGTATCCTGGAGCCTGATCCTGAGATGATCCCTCTCCCGCTCCAACTCCTGGATCTTGTCTGCCTGGCCCTGGCAGATCTCCCTGAGCTCAATTAGCTCATCCTCCTCAGGATCTCCACCCTCAGCCTCTGCCTGTGGCTCTCCCTCTACGGGTGCCTGTACCTGTGCCTGCCCCTGTACCTGTCTCGGTGCCTAAACCGGTACCTGTCTCTGTACATGCCTGGGAACCGGCACCTGTCTCTGCACCTATCCCTGCCTTTGTCCCTGTGTTGCTGGTACCTGCAGGGGCAATCCACCCCGACCTCTCACCACCACCTGGGCTGGTCCCTCCTATCCTCCCTCCCTCTGAGGTGCTACCCTCCTCTCCCCCACTACTCCTCTCTGCCTCTGTCGGCCCCTACCTCCATCTCCTCCACCATCATCATCATCATCCCCTCCAACCTCTCCCTCCAGCAACTCTCCCAGATCTGTCAACCGTGGAAACGGATGCTCTGCCCAATACGCGGAGTACTCTGCATCCATGCCTGCATCCTCAACCTCCAACCACATATCCCAGGGTAGTGGCGTCATCTCTGTCAGCTGTGTGATGGCCTGATCATACGATAACAATGGCCCGAACTGTGCCTGATCCCTGACCGTACGAGCATACATACCCGAGCCTCGTGGCATCCTCTGGATCCTGCCAAACTGTCTACCAACCCTGTCTACCAGCTACCTCTCCAAAATGTAGGGCGTCCGCCCAATCAGATATCTGCTCCTGAATGTATATGGCAGCTCCACTACGTCATCCTCCCACTCCTCGCACCCCAGGTACGGCCTCCAGATGACCACATCGATATCATCTATCACACGCCTCCAGTGCTCCAACCTGCCAATCCGAGGCTGTGACGTGATCATATCGTATAGGTGTACAAAGCTTCGTCCATGCCCTCTGCCTCTGAAGTGGATCGGTCGTGTGATAGGCAGATGCTCATATGCCCACACCTATAACAGTGTCACTCCGCAACCCAAGCCAACTGATCCATGATAAACGAACTGGTGCAGCTCATAATACAGATGTGCCAGGACGCATGGACCCCATGCATATCTGGTGTGCTCGGTCACCAATGTCTCTAGTGCTCCTCCCCAACCCACTGCCAATCCCCGTGTAGCCCTGTCAGGACACAGGAAACCACTGATGGCTCCTCCGATCACAGCTGGCAAAGCTAACCCTGTCGCAGTCATGGTATCCCATGCCACATGCCCTGCTCTCATCTCTAGCCCGGGATCCTAGAATACCCATCTCAGCACCTCTCTGTCTCCATCTCGATCGTATGGGATCATCTCTCCATCGATCGGTATGCGCAAAATCTTGTATACATCCTCGAGGGTCACTGTCATCTCCCCCATCGGTAAGTGGAATGTACAGGTCTCGGAGTGCCATCTCTCCGCCAGCGCAGTCAGCAAACCCGTGTTTGCCTGAAACTCAAGCACATACAGTACATGTCTGAGGCCCATCTCCTCAATCGCAGCTCTATCCTCAAAAGACAACTCTGGTCGCAGTCTCTGTGTAGATGGGAATCTCTCCCGTGACTCTAATATCGGCAAATACTCCTGCAGTCAAACAAATCAATCATGTCAGTTATCGTGGCATTCACTGTTTATCACAAAATACTACTTGCTATCTAAATGCATATGGTTATCTGTCCTAGTGACACTCACTGTTCATCACAAAGTGTTGCTATCTATCCTAGTAGTGCTCCCTGTTCATCACAAAGTACTACGTGTGTGACATTCCCTGTTCATCACAAAGTACTTTATCTTGGTACTCACTGTTCATCACAAAGTGCCTTGATCTATCCTAGTCTTCCTAGAGGACCTGCTTGAGTGTATCCTCTCAGCAGCCTATCCAATCGACAGCGTATGTTCATCACAGAACTGCCGATTTGACCTAGAAGATGCAAATTCATACTTTTCAAATGCAAACGCGCTTACATGACATAAACATGCATTTATTACATTACCTAGCATGCATTAATGACAACAATTAAATGCATCAAAGTACAAGGAGGTTTGGTGGTACTTACCAGCTCTCCTGCCTCTGCTGGCCTCTGAAATCGACGAACACGGTCGAATCTATGCACGAAGGCCATTGCTGCTAAGTGCTACTGCTCTATTTTCGCTCTGCACTCTGCTCTCATGGATGTTTAGATGACAATGAGGATGTATTTTCCCCTGTGGTCTATCTTATAGACTACCCCTAGCCTTCGTTTCCCGAGTTAGTCTTCTTTATCCCGTGACTTTGTCACTTTATCCGGTCAATCCATTCTAGCCTTTCTTTCTTATCGAGAGATTGTCTGCAATCTTTTCAGACATTTTCATCCAATCTCTCGAGGGGGCATATCATTCCCATCTTGGGGCAACTCTATATCAGTTCATATTATCTTCTTTGAAACAACGCGACAAGCCGCATTGTCTCAAAGAGGGGCAAAATGTAGACACCTAAAATTGTCCAGTCTAATTAAATAAATATTTTATTTATTTAATTATCTAAGCCTAATTCTTCTATTAATTAAATAAATTTTTATTTATTTAATTAATTCATTTATCCTCTTCTAGCCTTATTTCTCATTTAAATAAATACATTTATTTATTTAAATTATCCCTTTCCTAAATTAAATAAATATTTTATTTATTTAATTGTCCTATTTCTTCTATTAATTAAATAAATATTTATTTATTTAATTAATTCATTAGCTTTTTCTACACATGACACATGTCATTCATCTCTTAATTCATACACTACCTACCCCTTTCATTATTTTGGTATTTCTTTTACCTACCCTCTAATCCTAGCCGACCTCTCTTTTTACACCTCTCAATCTTAACCCTCCATTTCATATTGTGTCTTCTATTTAAGGAGATGCTTCCTTCATTGTCAAACCCTAATGACTCAGCCTAATCACTCATGCTAATGATCTTTGATGCAATTGACTACACTACGATCCTACTTGCAACCACATTTCGTTCTTTGTTGAGCTCTTGTGCATATAAAAATCTGAGAGCAAATATATATCAAGCAAGATCAATGGAGATAGGAAGAATGGAGATCCAAACCCTATTGGACATGTGATGGTATAATCTTTGTGATTTTGTTTTATTTACATTGTCTTAGGTAATCTTCATATGTTATGGTGGATCTTTGTTGTTGTTAGGCTAGGGTTTTGTGGTTGAATTCATTTAGCCTTTCAATATTGTTATTATTGTATCCATTTTCACCATGAACAGTCGTAAACCAGGACATACTGCTAATGTTTGTAGAAGTAGATCTGATACTAATACTGGTTATAGACCTAATACTAGATATGTACCTAGAAAATTTGAAGGTTATTGTTATACATGCAACATGTATGGGCATGGATCTATTGAATACAGGCATGGAGCTAATAATCCAACACCTTATATCAATCTAAGATCTATTGGTGATTGGAGAAGGAATTCCAATGACCGGAGAAGCACTAATTGGCAAAAACACTATGTTGATCGGTCTAGTCCCTATGAGATGGAGAGAAGAGTTAATGTGATTTGTTCAATCTACAACAATTATGGACATGTGGCAATGAACTATAGAAGAAGGATGGGTACAGGCAATGCAGTATCATGGAGAGCATCATGAATGATATGTTATTATTGTAACTGTATACACATAAAAATGGCTATGAGAAACTAAATAAATATTTTATATTTATTTAATAATTATTCTTCTATTAAATAGTTAATTTGAAAAGATTAATTTATTTAATTCATTTCATGTCCTTCTGTTAATTAATTTAATTGAAACATTTTATTAATTAATTCGCTATATCTTTTTCTTCTGATCAATTAATTAAATATCTAATATTTAATGGTTATTCTTCTATCCTATAGTCTCAAATATTAAATAATTTCTTAATTATTTAATCCCTTTTCCAACTCATCTTCCATCTCCACTTCATCTTTCCTTTGCCAACTCATCAATCATGTGGCTAAATTAATTCAACAAAATTAAAATAAATAAAACATTAATTAGCCACTTATCTCCAACTTCCAAAATAAATGAAATATTGTGTACGTACACATATTTCCTAACCTTATTCTATATTATATCCAACATCCCTATATCTTAGGAGGACTTGATTCCACTTCTCCTCTCATTCCTACATCTTCTCCAGCTATCCTATATCCTCTCAAGGCTTCAACTCTGTCAAGGTGAGATGAGTGGCACTTGTCTTCTCCTTCCCCCTTTCTCTCAACCTTCAACTTCTTTCTCATAGCCATCCAATTTGCAAGATTCGATCATGACCATTGATCTCTACCACCTAAGCTCATGCACTCAAAAAACTATAAAAAGAGGTCTCATAAGTCATTTTGAAACTAATAGACTAATAGCTAATCATATAGGGTATGTGCACCAAGTTGTGGTACCAAAAGGGGGTCTTAAGATGCCACTTTTTTCTGAAATCAACAAAGTTTGAACTTCAACATCAAATTGAAGATAGTTAGACTCCAAATTTGAAGATGCAACAAGAACATGAGTCAGAGTGCTTCGAGTCTACTTTCTAAACTACTATTTTTTTTTGAAAATGGTGGAGAATAAGGGCTTCAAAAGGGGGGGCCACAAAAAGTGGTCCTGTTTTTATGCAAAAAACATAACATAGCATCTGTTGTGGCCCCCCTAAAATGTTAACTTTTTTTTTGAATTTTTAAAATCGCTTTAGTGAGAAATTAGCTAACACCTTGTAGTTTATGCCAGATTTTTCAACTAATTTTTTAATGAGTATATGATTTTTTACTAATTTTTGAAGTAGACACATCCTGAAAAATAGAAATTTGAGCGTGCTCCCCCCTAAAATCATTGATAACTAATCAAAAATCAAAACTTTTTTTTTTAAATTGTGTAGAATGGAGTCTAGTTTCTAAAAATGTAAGTTTCTTCAAAATTTGATGAACGTGTAAAAAACTATACCCAAAATAGTGCATGTTGGTTTTTGACCAAAAACGAACACACTAACAAAAGAAATTATAGATGAAAGCCTTAACAAAATGAAAATGTGAAAAGAATTACATGCTTGGATAGCTAAGAGATAGATTGAGGTCTCTATGGTATTGTTTTTAGTTTTATTGAAACACGTGCAAACCTGATGGAGAGCACGACCAAAAATATGTGAAAATTTTCTAATCCTCTGTTAAAAACACGTCTCAAGCCTGAAATGGTCGTCCAACCCTTTGGGTTGGATGCCCAAGTACAATCCAACCCAAAGGGTTGGTAATTCCCAATGCAAACCATTTGGCGAGCGCCAAATATGGCGCTCGCCCTATTTGGCACTCGCTAAATGAAAAAAATTGACTTTTCACATTTGGCGCATGCCAAATGAGAAAATTCAATTTTTTTAATTTGGCGGGCACCAAATTTGGTGCGCGCCAAATGTCTTGCATTGTCCAATTTTAAGGTTTTGTGATGCAAATTTTTCAACTTGGGCACAAGTTATACCCATCATGAGAGGAGAATATATACATGAAATATAATATTTAAGTATAAGTCACTTTAAGTTATATTTCATGTATATATTGGTAGGATTTTTTAGAGTGGTTTCAACTCTAGAGGAGTTATAATGTAGATTCTTGTTTTTAGAGGATCATATTGACTTTCATACTTAGTCTAATTTCAGTAATCAACATTCTCCTATTAGCATTCTTTAGATCCATATCTCACTATCTTTATCTTCCCTAAACTCTACACCTATCTCTCTCCGTCTCTTGTCTCTCTCACTTCTCTCTCCCCTCTCTAGGTATATCCCACCCTCTCTACCTTTCATCCCTTCCTTGTACCCTAATTTATACCCTTGACTCCCTTCCTCTCTCTTCTCTCTCACTCTCTTATTATTTCTCTCCCCTCCCACTCGTTTCTCTTGTTCACTATCGATCCCTTCTATCCTCTCTCTCCCCATATCTAGGGCTCTCCTTCCCTCCCTATTCACCTCACTACCTCTCCCTCCCTATATTATTACCCACCTCTCTCTCCCCCTCTAGGTTTCTCACTTATCTAATTGTCCACCCTCTAGTTATCTCCCTCGCTCTCCACCTTTCTCTCCCTTTCCCTTTCCCCTATCTATTTATGAACACTCTCCATCTCTTCTCCCTCTCCAAACCTAGATACATCTCCTCATTCTCTAGGTCTCTTGCTCCCTCAATTTCTACCTCTCCATCCATCCCCTCTTACTCATCTCTTTGTTCTTCTATCTCTTCTCTTCTCTCTCCCTTCCTTTCTTCCCCTCTCCATTTATATATCCTTCCCCCACTCTCTCATTATCTCTCTTCCTCTCTTATTCTCTCTCTTCATTGTCTAGTTCATTAACTCTCCAACCCACCCTCTCTCCCCTCTCTAGGTTTCTCCCTCCCTTCCTCTCCACCTATCTACCTTTGCATATAGGTCTCATTACCCACCTCTGTTTATCCCCCTCTATCTTTCTCACTCCTCTCTCAAAATCTAGGTCTCTTGCCTATCTATATGTCCCCTCTATAGTTCTCCCTCTCCCTATCTATCTCTCTCCCCCTCCTCCTTAACATACGACCCACGACAACACCAAGTGGTGTCCTAAGGGGTCACAAGACACCATATGACCCTTTAGGACATCATACAACCCATAACAACACCATATGAGGGCTCATATGGTGTCCTACACCATATGACCCCTTAGGACACCATATGACCCATAACGACACCATATTGTATCCTAAGGGGTCATATGGTGCCCTAAGGGGTCATCAGACACCATGTGACCCCTCAAGACACCATATGACTCATAACAACACCATATTGTATCCTAAGGGGTCATATGGTGTCCTAAAGGGTCATAGGACACAATATGACCTCTAACGACCCCTTATGGGGTCATAGGACACCATATGACCCCTTAAAACACCATATAGCCCATAACAACATAATATGGTGTCCTAAGGGGTCATACAACACCATATGACCCCTTAGCACACCATACGACCCATAAAGAACACCATATGGTATCCTTCATCTAACACCATATGACTCCTTAGGACACCATATGACCCATAAAGACACCATATGGTGTCCTATGGGATCATATGGTGTCCTAAGGGGTCATAGGACACCTTGTGACCCCGTAGGACACAATATGATCCCTAACAACACGTAAGGGGTCATATGGTGTCCTAGGGGTTCATAGGACACCATATAACCCCTTAGGACAAAATATGACCCCTAACGACACCTAAGGGGTCAAATGGTGTCCTAAGGGGTCATAAGACACCTAATGACTGCTTAGGACACCATATGACCCATACTGACACCATATGGTATCCTAAGGGGTCATATCGTGTCCTAATGGGTCATATGACACCATATGACCCCTTTAGAATAGAGAGAGAGATGGTGACCTTGAGAATGGAGAGAGACAATAAGAGAGTAAGGAATATATATGAGAGAGTCATATGGTGTTTTATGACCCCTTAGAACACCATATGACCCCTAACAACACCATATGGTGTCCAAAGGGGTCATATGGTTTCCTAAGGGGTCATATGATGTCCTAAGGGGTCATATGGTGTTCTATGACCCCTTAGGACACCACATGATCCCACATGACACCATATGAACCCTAATGACACCATATGTTGTCCTAAGGGGTCATATGGTGTCGTTAGAGGTTATATGGTGTCCCATGGGGTCATATGGTGTTCTATAACCCGTTAGGGTACCATATGGCCCCTAACAACACCAAATGGTGTCCTAAGGGGTCATATGGTATCTTATAGGGTCATATGGTGTTCTATTACTCCTTAAGAAACCATATGACCCCTAACATCACCATATGGTGTCCTACAGGGTCATATGGTTTCTTAAGGGGTCATATAGTGTTCTATGACCCCTTAGGACACCATATGACCCCATACAACACCATATAATCCCTAGCAACAACATATGGTGTCCTAATGGGTCATATGATGTTCTATGACCCATTAGGACACCATATGACCCCTAATGACAACATATGGTATCCTAAGGGGTCATATGGTGTTCTATGACCCCTTGGGACACTATATGAGCCCTCAAGACACCATATGACCCCTAAAAACACCATATGGTGTCCTAAGGGGTCATATGGTGTTCTATGTCCCCTTAGGACACCATATGACCCCATACAAAACCATATGACCCCTCACGACACCATATGGTGTCCTAAGGGGTCATATGGTGTCCTAAGGGGTCATAGAACACCATATGAACCCTAACAACATCAGATGACCCCTTAGAACATCATATGGTGTTGTTATGGGTCATATGGTGTCCTAAGGGGTCATATAACACCATATGACCCCTAATGACACCATATGGTGTCGTTAGGGGTCATATAGTGTCACAAGTGGTCATGTCATATACTAGGATGTTAAAATGGGTTATATACTGTCCTAGGGTGTGATAGAAGACCATATGATCCCTCAAGACACCATATGACCCTTTAGGACACCATATGGTGTCGTTAGGGGTCATATGGTGTCCTAAGAGGTCATATGGTGTCATTAGGGGTCCTAAGGGGTCATATGGTGTCATAAGGGGTCATATGGTATTCTATGACCCCTTAGGACACCATATGTCCCCTAAGACCACCATATGGTGTCCTAAGGGGTCATATGGTGTCATTAGGGGTCATATTGTATCCTAAGGGGTCATATGGTGTTCGATGACCCCTTAGGACACCATATGACCCCCTAATGACACCATATGGTGTCCTAAGGGGTCCTTAGGGGTCATATGGTGTCCTTAGGGGTCATATGGTGTTCTATGACCCCTAAAACCACCATATGGTGTCTTAAGGGGTCATATGGTGTTCTATGTCCCCTTAGGACACCATATGACCCCTCATGACACCATATGGTATCCTAAGGGGTCATAGAACACCATATGACCCCTAACGACATCAGATGACCCCTTAGGACACCATATGGTGTTGTTAGGGGTCATATGGTGTCCTAAGAGGTCATATAACACCATATGACCCCTAACGACACCATATGACCCCTTAGGACACCATATGACCCCTAATGACACCATATGATGTCGTTAGGGGTCATATGGTGTCATAAGGGATCATATGGTATACTAATGGGTAATATAATATCATATTACCCCTTAGGACACCATATGTTGTCATTAGGGGTCACATGGTGTCCCAAGGGGTCATAGAATACCATATGACCTCTTAGGACACGATATGGTGGCGTTAGGAATTATATGGTTTATGGGGTCATATGGTGTCCTAAGGGTTCATAGAATACCATATGACCCCTTAGGACACCATATGACCCCTTAGGACACCATATGGTGACGTTGGGGGTTATATGGTGTCCTAAGGGGTCATAGAATACCATATGACCCATTAGGACACTATATGACCCCTTAGGACACCATATGACATATCCTAAGGGTTCATATGGTGTCTCAAGGGGTCATAGAACACCATATGACCTCTAAGGATACCATATAACCCCTTAGGACACCATATGGTATTTTTAGGGGTCATATGGTGTTTTTAAGGGTCATCGAACATCATATGACCCCTTAGGACACAATATGACCCCTAATGACACCATATGACCCCTAACAACACCATATGACCCCTCAAGACACAATATGGTGGTCTTAGGTGTCATATGGTGTCCTAAGGGGTCATAGAACACCATATGATCCCTTATGACACCATATGACCCCTTAGGACACCATATGACTCCTAACGACACTATATGGTGTCATAAGGTGTCCTAAGGGGTCATATGTCATCCTAATGGGTCATAGAATACCATATGACCCCTTAGGAGACCATATGACCCCTAACGACATGATATGGTTTCTTAAGAGGTCATATGGTGTCCTGAGGGGTCATATGGTGTTCTATGACCCCCTAGGACACCATATGACCCCTTTTAACATCCTAGTACATGACATGACCACTTGTAACACCATATGACCCCTCAAGACACAATATGGTGTCCTTAGGAGTCATATGGTGTCCTAAGGGGTCATATGGTGTCGTTAGGGATCATGTGGTGTCTTTAGGGGTCATATGGTATTCTATGACCCATTTGGGTACCATATGACCCCTTAGGAAATCATATGACCCCTAACGACACCATGTGACCCCTTGGGCACCATATGACCCCTAATGACACCATATGGTGTCGTTATGGGGCATATGGTGTCATAAGGGGTCATATAATATTGTATGACCCCTTAGGACACTATATGGTGTTGTTAGGGGTCATATGGTGTCATTAGGGGTCATATGGTGTCCTAACGGGTCATATGATGTCTGTCCTTAGGGGTCATAAAACACCAAATGACCCCTTAGGACACCATATGATGTCGTTAGGGATCATATGGTGTTCTAAGAGATCATATGGTATCCTAAGGGGTCATAGAACACCATATGACCCTTGAGGACACCATATGACCCGTAGTGACACCATATGACCCCTTAGGACACCATATGACTTGTAACGACACCATATGTTGTCCTAAGAGGTCATATGGTTCCTAAGATAGATAGTAATGGTTTCCTAAGGGGTTATATGGCCCACCATGCTCCTACACATACCTAGATGGGTTATATAGAGATATAAGATACCTAGAGGGGGAGAGAGGCATGAGAGACCTAGATAGGTTGAGAGAGAGAGAGAGGGTTGAGATAGATGGAGGGGTATAGAGAGAGGTTGGTAATGAGATATGGATGGAGATGTAGAGAGGTGGAGAGGGAATGAGGGAGAAACGTAGAGAGGGAGAGGGTGTGATGGAAAGATGATGATGTAGACGGTAAAGAGAGAATAAGAATTAGTAGGGAAGGGAGAGAGAGGTGGAGATAAGGAGGGAGAGGTAGATAGAGAGGAAGAGGGGAATAAAATAATGGAAATGCCTATAAATGGGAGGGAGGGATAAGAGGAGAGATGAAAGAATAAAGAGAGAGAAGAGTATGATGGGATTGAGGGAGAGGTAGACATGGAGGGACTAAAAGACCTAGGGAAGGAGATGATGCAGAGGTGGGGGGGAAAGCGAGAAGAGGAGGAGAGAGTTCAAAAATAAATAGGGGTAAAGGGGGAGAGAGATATAGGGGAAGAGAGAGGGTGATAACTAGAGAGGGGACAAATAGATAGGTGAGAGAACTATATTGGGAAAGAGAGATGAGAGACCTACATGAAAAGAGAGAGGAATGAGATAGATAGAGGGGGGAGAGAGAGGTGAGTAATGAGACATGATGCAGAGGTAGATAGGTGGAGAAGAAGGAAGTGGTAAACCTAGAGAGGTGAGAGAGAGAATAAAAGAGGAAGAGAGAATAAAAAAGTGGGGGAGTGAGATATATATGGGGGTATGTATGGATGGGGAGGTATAGAGGGAGAGGGGAAGAAATGAAGGGAGAGACCTAGAGAAGGGAGGGAGGGAGAAGAGAAGAGATAGAAGAACAAAGAGAGGAGTAAGAGGGGATGGATGGAGAGGTAGACATGGAGGGAGTGAGAGACCTATGGAAGGAGGAGATAAAGAGGTTAGGGGAGGAAGAGAAAAGGAGGGAGTTCATAAAGGGATAGGGTTAAGGAGGAGGGAAAGAGAGGTAGAGAGGGACATAGAGAACTATAGAGGGGGTATATAGATAGGTGAGAGACCTAGATGGCCAGAGAGGATTGAGAT
The DNA here is from genome assembly GCF_030272615.1 of Cryptomeria japonica. Classification (NCBI taxonomy): domain Eukaryota; kingdom Viridiplantae; phylum Streptophyta; class Pinopsida; order Cupressales; family Cupressaceae; genus Cryptomeria; species Cryptomeria japonica. Next base: position 252,913,518 of record NC_081415.1, read on the forward strand.
AGATAGAGGGGGATAAAGAGAGGTGGGTAATGAGACCTATATGCAGAGGTAGATAGGTGGAGAGGAAGGGGGGAGAAACATAGAGAGGGGAGATAGGGTGGGATGGAGAGGTAATGACCTAGACAATGAAGATAGAGAATAAGAGAGGAAGAGAGAAGATGAGAGAGTGGGAGAGGGAGATAGAGCGGGAGAGAGGAAGAAAGGAAGGTAGAGACCTGGAGAGGGGAGGGAGGGAGAATAGAAGAGATATAAGAACAAAGAGATGAGTAAGAGGAGATGGATAGAGAGGTAGGCATGGAGGGACTATGAGACCTAGAGAATAAGGAGATAGAAAGGTTTGGAGAGAGAGTGAGAGAGAGAAGAGAGGGAGAGAGTTCATAAATAGATAGAGGTAAGGAGAAGGGAGAGAAAGGTGGAGAGGGAGGGAGAGAACTAGAGGGTGGACAATTAGATAAGTGAGAAACCTAGATGGGGAGAGAAAGGTGGGTAATAATATAGGGAGGGAGAGACAGTGAGGTGAATAGTGAGGGAGGGACAAACCTAGATATGGGGAGAGAGAGAGAGGATAAAAGGGATAGGTAGTGACCAAGAGAAAGGAGTGGGAGGGGAGAGAAACAATAAGGGAGTGAGAGAGAAGAGAGAGGGAGAGATTCAAGGATAAAGAAGTGAGAGAGACAAGAGAGGGAGAGAGATAGGTCTAGAGTTTGGGGAAGATAAAGAGAGTGAGATACATAGCTAAATAATGCTATTGGGATCATGTTGATTACTGAAATTTGACATGTCGATTATTGAAATTTGACTAAGTCTGAAATTTTATATGATGCTCTAAAAACTATAATCTACATTATAAGTCCTATAGAGCTATACTTAAATTTTATATTTCATGTATATATTCTCCTTCGAGGGTGGATTTAACATGTGCCAAGATTGAAAAATCTACACACTCATAAAACCTTCACATTGGACAATGCAGAACATTTGGCGCTCACCAAATGCAAAAAAATGAATTTTCACATTTGGCGAGCACCAAATTTGGCATGCGCCAAATGTAAAAATTTAAATTTTTCATTTGGCGAGCGCCAAATTTGGCACACGCCAAATGTGAAAATTCAAAAAAATTCATTTGGCAAGTGCCATATATGGTGCTCGCCAAATGGTTTTCCTGGGAGAATACCAACCCTTTGGGTTGGATTTACCTTGGGCATCCAACCCATAGGTTTGGATGACCTTTTCATGCCAATGACGCATTTTTATGAAAAAGTAAGAAGTGGCACCTTTTTGGTACCACAACTTGGTGCACTTACCCATCTCATGATACATATGTGTCATAAAAAATGTCTACATCGTAGGGTCTGATTGCTTATGTACATATTTGGCCCATAAGCATATTTCCTAATTAGTATTGCCACCCTTTGACTATATAGGCCCTAATCTTCCTACTCTTGGAGGTGGTGGTGGTAGCCTCATCCCTACCAAACCTCCCAATGCACCTAACTGCTTCTCTTTGACCTCTACTCTTTGTGAAAGTCAAATCTCTTTGACCTATCAGCCCCACCTCTGCATACAATGTCCTATAATATTTGGCCTCTTGTATCAATTCTCTATATATCTTGTTGTCACTAAAATATATGTCAAAGCTTGTATCAACCACTAGCTTCATACTAGTACAACTAGATCTTGCCCGTAGTGGATGCATAGATGCTCCCCATTGTCCAACCTCCATAGTTACCCATGCATATACTCGATCTCTACCAACCACATCTTGTTGTAAACCAAATTGCCACTATACCCTGTGTGGGAGATATTGCTTAAGAATGTGTATTGTCTAACCAATTAACCAACACGATCTTTGTGCAAAGGCTAAATAATAATCCTCCTCATCTGACACCTCACATGTGCTCCATGATATTCAAGTGAATTATGTCATCTCATCAATGACCCTTCTCTAGTGCCTTATTTCTCCAACCCTAGTATAGTGTAAGAACCCTCCATATTGGTGCACATACGACTCCCCTATTTCTCTCTCTACTACTACTAATGGTAGTATATGGTTATGCAGTCAAATGCCCTTATATTTAGCAAGGTAATATTGCATCTGAGGTTCTAATAACCTCGGTATACACACATATGGATATCCCTGTAAAGCTACCCCAAAATGAACTATCCCCATGTGTACATAGTATCCTGCTTTAGCATCCTATATAGAACCCTAGACCATCCAATAAAAAATCCATGCCCTCCCACATAATCTCCCACTAATAAACCTTTCTAGATACAAGGGAAACATTGATAGTCTCTTTTGAATGGTCATCTCCAAGACTATCCACATCCCTTGCATTGGTAGTCGCTCCCCTATAAATATCCTCTACATGTATTTGTCTATTGCATCTAAGCTATAATTTAATAGAACTCCATAAAATCCTCCATGCATCCTCTAATGTGATACTATCTTGCCTATTCAACAGGAGAAAGATACTCGTATCACTCTACCATTGCTCTACTAATGTAATCATCATGTTGCATTATGTGCATGAATATGTGGCCAAAGAAAAATAAAAAAACATAATCAAAATAGTCTTAGCTATTATTAAGCATGCACAAAGCAAAATCAGAAGCTCAAAGTGATGTGATGAATCAAAAATGCTCTTGAGGATGTGGTTAGATGAAAATAGTAGATATGGTTCAAATTTATAGAGGATGGGGGTCAAATGAAGGGCTAGGGTTGAATTATATTTTGGGAGATCAATGGTTAATATCGCATGAGAGGAAGAATTAAGTGGATATGGAGGTGAGAGAAATCAACAAGTGGGAGTAATAATGAAGAAAGAGATCGGTTGGATGAGGAAAGTGGAAGAGTTAAGAGGGGAGAGGAATTTGGTAAGTTGAGTGGAGAAATAGGAAAGTTAGAGTTGAGTGGTGTGAAAAAAACCAACTATTTATTGTCATCCACATGTGAGGATAATTAAATAAATAATTTAATTATAAGGACTTAGAAATTAGGAAAGATCAAAGAATTGAAGAATTATTTAACCTTAAAGGAATGGTTGGTTAGGGATTAAAATAATTAATTATTTAATTATCGAAGAATAATCATCTTAGGTTAAAGAGACTAAATAATTGGGACATTATTTAATTGATGTAGAATGATTAATCAAAGAAATTAAACAATGAAGATTGGTCTATTAGTATAAAAGATGAATTAGAAGAAATAGTAATTAAATATAGTTAAAAATTATTTAATTACAAGGATAGAGAAGAATGACACTAATCCTAATTGAATAATTAAAATCACTCCATTAGTGTAGATGAACATTTAGAAAAAAATCGGTGTTGTAGGCAAAGGACGATTATTCGTGCCTACACTAATAAGTTGCCCAATTATGCTCTAATTTCTTTAAAATTTAGAGCGATCTTCATATGATTCAATACGTTCATTGTAGTACCCCTCCTCGATCAGCCTCTTTTGTATGTTTTGAGTTTCTTCAGTGACTGTTCTGTGGAACATTATTGTATTTTGATTCGGATATTATGCGATGTTATTTCATGCTTTATCTAGATTTATGGTGTATGATTTTATACAGTGTCTCAGTGCTTATGACTAATGTTATTTTATGGATCGTTATCATGGACTGACACTTTTCCCTTATATTGTGATGCGTTATTTATTTGTCGCATGTTTGCAAGTGTATTGGGATGCAAGGAGATGATTTTCCTTCACTCACTCCAATGAGACATGGAACGTCACGGTTCTCCTTCATCGGTGTGTTTACCGTGTTTGTATGTATATTGTCTATATGCACGTGTGGTTCTATGGTGCAGGACATTGCAGGTAGTAGTACCGGGTAGGTACGGGGTATTGACTCCACCTGGTTTTGAAGGTCTGAGTATGCCTTATATATCCGATGGAAATGGAGGAGATAGTTGTTGTACCCTAGCTTGACCACAGTTACACTTGTGTGAGTTTTATCAGTCGGTTGTGTTTCCCCATCTGGCTATTATGCATGTCATGGTGCCTTGGTTTGGTCACTTGAGAGTTGTCATTTGATTTGTCTTGGTTTTGCGAGTTTCCATTTATTTAATATGGTTATTTAATTTAAATGGATGATGCTTTATTGTGTAGGCGTAATCATTTAATTAATATGCTCTATGATTATTGATTTATTTAAATTAATGATTGCTAGATTAAATGGTTAAATGGTTTAATTTATTGTGTAAAGTTGCACTGATATTTTTGTGAAATAAATAAATTGCCTAGCCATTTAAAAAGGTAAAATGCTTATGTTGAAGAAAATATTTATGAAAAAAGGAAATAAATTAAAGTTTTGCTTTTTATTTTCCATTTGGCCTTTTTAATTTAATCATTAGAAAGAATTATTATTTTTGGGAAAGAAACAAATCTGATTGCCTTTTAGTTTTAAAATATTTAAATTTGATTGGATGAAAAATTTAACCAAGAAGCTTGGGTTAAAAGATATTTTGGGCATCCATTCTGGGCATTCACGACAGGAGAAGAAGAGGAATTTTGGAGAGAAAATTCTGGAAAAACTTTAAATCCCTTATTACAATCTTTAAATCCTCACAATCAAAGTCGTAATCAAGGTTTATCTTGTTTCATATGTTGGAAAACTTGTCTAGTATACAAGGACTTCCTTAGACAAAGTTGGCGTGGTATAATGATTATATCGTTGAATATGAATTAATTCATAATTGGTAGGAAATTCCATTTTCATAATGCAAAAATATATTGATTATATCTTGTGTAGAGAACAATCAAACAATCCATCTATTAGCATATCAACTAAGGTCAAAATAGAACACAACCAATTATCTTTTTAATTAATTGTTCTTCTTTGTTAATGAGTTTGACAATACAATCTTGAAAGGTTCAATAAAATTTTAATAATCAATCTGTTACTTGTGTATACATACTAGAGGAATACATGCATTTATTAACTCATGCTCATATGTGCATCAAATAATGTTGTTTTCTTCAAAAAAAATTAAAAAAAATTATACTCATGTGGTCAATGTATACGTGTATATGGTCATTGCAACTTCTATTTAATTAATTCACTACGTCTTTAGAGTTTATTTATTAAGGATTGCATTAAATGAGTTTTAATCCTTATAAATATCTATATTTCATGATTTTTCAAATTGTGAGCTTGGGCATCGAGTCCAAGTTTGAGTAAAAAATCAACTTTCAATTGTACCATAAGTTTGAGTCTTGTAGCTATGTGAAAAAGTTGAGGAGTCAAAATCACGTTGAGAAACAAGGTGAAAAAAACTTGCAATAACAACTTCTTATCATATTAGAAATCTAGAATAAGATAACCAACTTGAAAGTAACATCTCTAGAAAATATCATTTTACAAGTTAGAGGACTCCAAAGCTTATAACTTTTTGCATTGTCATCATAACTAATGAAGATGCATTTTTGAGCTTTTGGATCCAGTTTAGATCACTTCCCCAAGGTACATGAACATAAGCCTCACAACCAAAGATCCTTAAGTGCGAAATTGAAGGATTTCTACCTATCCACATTTCATAAGGATTTTTGTCAATAAGAGTTGAATACAAAGATATATTAATTAAATAACAAGAAATACCAAGAACTTTTTCCTAAAAGCGTCTATCAAGCTGAATACCACTTAACATGCTCCTAACTCTTTCTATTAAGGTTCAGTTCATTCTTTCTGCTACCACATTTTGTTAGGGAGTGTAAGGATTATTCTTTTTCCGAACAATACCTACATGCTTATAGAAATAATCAAATTTCCTAGAATAATAACATCCCCTTTGTCATATCTCTGTCAAAACCCTCCTTTATCACCTTTTTGATTTAAATACAAAACTCTATTATATTTCCTTGGATAAACTATTGAATGAATATTGTAAGGGAATAAAAATGATAAACCACACACACACATGGAAAATGCATATATATTTTAATTAGTTATTTAATTTCCCTCACCCAAATTAAGGCACATGTTGTAGGAGGAATAAGAAGCTTCTAGAGGCTTCTCCACCACCTTGCATGTAACTCCTCCCACTAAGCCTAATCAATTTGCATGGAGGCCAAATTGGGAGAGAATCTCTTTTTTTCAATTAAAAAAATTAGGTAGTGGGAATTTGAAATTTCTTTTATAAAAGAGGTACAAGTTTCAAAATGAGTGTTGGCTATTCCATAAGAAATTCTGCAAGTTAAATTCTCCTTGGTAGTCAATTTTTTCATTTTCAGCTAAGATTTTTGTTGGGAGGATTTCTCTTCAATTTGGAAGATCAAGGAAGACTCTACACCATTTTTAGGCACCCAGGTTCCTTCAGCTTAGTTTCGTGCATCTTATTTTTGTTGTAGATTAGATTTGATTTAAATCATTTTATGAGAATGAAATTCATTTGTGTTTTGATAAGAAATTAGGTTTCAGATTTTGATATGAAGTAGATTAAAATGTTTGATAAAAAGTAGAATAAGTTGTTGATTCATTGTTTCAGATTTTTGATAAAAATTAGTTTCAGATTTTGGAGTAGATTAAAATGTTTGTTAAAAAGTAAAATAAATCGTTGATTCATTGTTTCAGATTTTTGATAAAATTTAGTTTCAGATTTTGGAGTAGATTAAAATGTTTGATAAAAAGTAGAATAAATTGTTGATTCATTTTTTCAGATTTTTGAAAAAAAAAATTAGTTTCAGATTCTTGATAAAAAAAAAAAGGGTAGATTAAATCGTTGATAAGAATTAGATTCACTGTTTTAAAAAAAAATTAGGTCCAGATTAAATTGTTTTTCTCCTCTTATTAAATTTTAAATTTATTCTTGTTAAGTAGAACCACCTTTATTTTTTTCTAGGATCATCTCTCTGGTTATTGTTATCTGAATCTCATCCTCTAAAGAGATTTCATTGTGAATATCTCCTCTGTATCTGGTTATATAAATTCTCTGTAGAAAAGAAAAAAAATTATTTGAAAGTAAGGATAAAATTTACTACGATTATCCTAAATTTCTCTCTGTAATTATTGAATGATTATTCCTTTTATCCCTGTGAATATTTTCTCTATGTCCATTCTAAAACTCCCTCCTGTGATTATTCTTCTGAAACTCTCTGTGGATTGAACAAAGAGCTCACTGTAAATATCAGATGAACAAATCCTCCTGAACTCTAAGAATAAATCCTAGAAATAAACAATTTTCCTGAGAAGTCTGGGAAATAACTCCCTCCCTGTGATGGCTGGATAAATCTCTCTCCCTCTCTCTCTGTGAATGATAAAAAAAAATAAAAGCCTGTTTTCTGTAAAGAGACAAAACCAAGAAAAAACTCAGTTATTTGCTCATTTTCCTTGTTCTTACCTTCTTAAATAAAATTATCTTTTGTAAAGAAATTTGAAACCATATATACATACATATATATATATATACATATATATATATATACATATATATATATATATACATATATATATATATATATACATATATATATATATATATATAATCCCAATGTTAATTTACAAATATTAATGTCACATTATCAATTACTGCATTTACTACCGCATTCGGCACAGACCCCGAAAATAACCGCACGTACGCAGAACGGCGTTACCGAAAACTGGCAGGGTTAGTGGTACCCCCCACTACCCTGCGGTCACTGCAAGTGGCCGCAGGGGAGTGGAGGGGACCACGTGGCCCCGTCAACCCCTACGGGCCTGCACATGCAGGACCGCAGGGAGTGACGGGACCCGTGGTCCCCACCCCCTGGTTCTATATATATATAAATAAAACAAGGTTCGCCCATAGGAATTTCGATGGAAGTTTTAAACGTTTGATTTAAAATTTACGTTATTTTGTGTATCGTTTAAATTAAATTTAAATTAATTTTTTTTCATATATTTGTTTAGTTAAATTTATTTTCCTTAAAATTAACAAGAGTTTGAATTCAATGTATTATTTCAATTCCTTAGAGAATTAATGGATTATTTGACCCATGATTTTGGAGATAAGTAAAGTCTCATTATTATTCAATTTGGCCACTCATGAGAAATTTGTAACCTTATAACTAATTAGTCTTGCGATAAGAGAAAACATTTTTGCATTTGGTATGTAAATGGCGTTACTTTTGCATTGCATTATTATTATTTCGTATTCCTCATTTTCATGCAGTTACTCATAAGTTCACGATTATCATTACCATGCCAATACATGTATTAATTCATTTAATTGTAGAATAATGATATTTCTTTTTTTTCAAATAGTATTTAAGGTTTAAATTATGTACATCCATTTCATAATTATATTTCAAGCATGATGTTAGTTTAGAAAACTAAACAAATGGAGTTGGAAAACTAAAACTAGCAGCGTTCGGTATATACGGTGCCTCTGGGTCACGCTTACGGGTAATGTCGTCGTGTTGAACTACTGCACTTAACGCCTAATAAAGCTGCATTAACGACGCCTGTGGCATCGTCCCTATAAATCGTCGGGGAGTAATAAGGGACATTTGGAAGTTAAAACCCGAGGGGCGGGTAATCCCCCTTGGATCGATAATTTAATAAGATAACTTTTAAATGAATTTCACATCCGTTGAGATAAACCATAGTAAACCCCTCTTAGGGATGGTCAAGTTAAAAGCTCTCATGAAAATTACTTTCTTTATTTATTTATTCATCTCGAAGGGATATTGGTGATTTGCAATTGGGTGACGCTCATGATAAGTATTAGGATCTAGTTATTTTGTTTAGGCCACAAGCAATAGGCCATCTTGAGCCTTCGCTTAAGTGCTACCAGCGTGGGTAGCAACCGCAGAGAAACTGTCTGGGACACTGACCCTAGAAAGGGTTGCGTACCCACAAATCAGTTTACATCAAACCATAGATTAGAAAATAGAACTACATACTTTATGCCTTGATCCCGTGCCGAAGCGGGTATGTAGGCAGTCTTGGGACGGAGTTGTCCCTCGTACTCAGGCGTTCGTGGGTGGGGTCTAGGCTTGGTTGAGTAAGCATCCTAAATGAAAAATAAGATAATCAATTTAATTCAATGCATACTCGGAAGGAATCCCGTATGGATTCGCTTGACTTCCCGAGGCTTTAAGCCAAATTCCGAGGCGGAATTCAAGCTTGTGTTATTTTTAATTACTCCTAAGGACGGTGACCTTGGTGCATTCTTGTTAGAAGAATGTAGTACTTAGTGAGTGGCTCAGGACCCGAATGGTCCCGATGAGTCTAAGTCTCTGGCCAGAGCATCTCCTATCCCGTTTGGATGGATGCCTACCCCGTATGGGTAGATGCCTATCCCGTATTGGATAGATGCAATTTTACGTCCCGTATGGACAATTGCCTAACCCGTATGGTTAGAAGCTCATCCTGAATGGATGAATGCCTAATCCTAATTGGATGGATGCCCAGAGTATGCAATTGAATAAAACATAATGAAAAAAAAATAAAATAATAATAATACTCAATTTTTGTTGGATCAATTTTGGTGGGTTATTGCATGAAATAGGAAATGAAGGTGGGTTATTACATGTGGTATCAGAGCAAAGATTCAAATCTAGGCCTTGTGCTCACTTCAATTTATTCAACTAAGGGAATGTTTTACAAAAATAGAAAATTAAATTTTATTCTACAAAAAAAAAAACTAACTACATAATTTAACTTTCAGGTAAAACCTAGAATGGCAAGAGGAAGAGGAAGAGGAAGAGGAAGGGGTAATGGAAGACGTACCAGGAGTCAAAGGGAGGAAAACCATGAGGAAAACCATGAAGGGAACCATGAGGAAGATCATGAAGAGGTTCGACACAACCTAGGGAATAATGGAGATGGGGTCCAAGCTATAATCGACCTTCTAACCGAACAAAGAGATAAAATCAACTTCCTGGAACAATCACTGCAGGACCTTAGGGAAAGGCAGAATGACTATGAGAATAGAAGTGGTACCGAGAATGGAAACCCTGGTAGCAATCAAGGAAATGTGATGGGTAATGGAAAGGAAAATAACATATTGGAACTCTCCAAGGATTTGAAGAAAATCACCCCTCCTAAGTTCGATGGGAGGCAGATTGGTGAAGGGGCTGAGAATTGGCTAAATGAAATGGAAAAATATTTTGAGCTAAGAGATTTTAGCGAAACAACCAAGGCCTTATGGGGCTCCTATCAACTCATAGGGGAGGCGGCTAGTTGGTGGACCAACACCAAGGAACAAAATGGGTATAACAGGGATATGATCACATGGGATCAATTTGTTCACCATTTTCGAGATAGGTGGCTCCCTCAATTGTTCTTTGATGAGAAAGTGACAGAATTCCATAATCTACGTCAAGGGTCCCTATCCGTTCAACAATATTGGGATAAGTTTGCCAAGTTGCTTAAATATGTGCCTATGTACCAAAAGGATGAAGAAGGCCAAGCAAGGAAATTCATTTTGGGGCTGAATACCAACATAGGGGCAGAGGTTGATATGCATGGACCCAGAAATATGAATGAAGTACTTGAAAAGTCCCTAAGGCAAGAGAGGAAGATTCAAACACTAGCAAGACGGAACTATAATGGGAACCACTCATTTAAAAGGAAGCAAGAATTCAATGGAAACTCTAATTTCAACAAGGGTCAAAGGAATAACTCTTCCGAAAGGAGACCACCGCCTAACCAATATCAGAGGAATGGAAATGATAATAACAGGGGCAATAATAACAGGGGCAATGATAACAGGGGCAATAATAACAGGGGCAATGATAACAGGGGCAACTATAACAGAAATGACCAGCAGAATAGGATAACTTATCCACCCAGGGGAAATGAAACAAGGAACGATCCCCCTAGAAATCAAGGTAGGAGAGGTCCTCCAGGCGGATGCTTTATGTGCGGGGAAAATCATTTTGCTAGAGATTGCCCCAGGATGCAAGGACAAATTAGAGCCAATCAACCCCAACAAGGGCCCCAATAGAGGATTCATGCAGCAGTTAGGAACCAAAGAAGAAGATACCAGAATGTTCCCATGGAAACTACAGGTACACTATTTGAACAACCAATATCAATTCTAATTGACACTGGATCATCTGAATGTTTCATCTCACCTGAATTAGTGAACAAATATGCATTAAAAGTTAATCAAATGGAGTCATCATGGACGGTTCAATATGGGGATAAGGCAACTCGGGAAGTAACTAAGTATTTACCGAGGGCAAGGGTACAATTCCCTGAGTTCGAAACAAGGGTAGATCTCTATGTGGCACCCTTAGGATTATATGATGTAATTATGGGAATGAGTTGGTTAGCAGACCATCAAGCCAATGTAGATTGTTATAGCAAAGTTGTTGAATGTTTGGATGATGGGGGGAAAAGGGTCAAAATCCAAGGAAAGTTTAAACCCATTAATATAGAAACTATCTCAGCAATGCAATTAAAGAAGGAAAGGAGAAGAGGAGGACAAATCTTTATGGTTGAAATTAATGAAGGAAAGGAGGAAAATACCCCAACATTTGAAAATACCCCTTTCTTAAGGGAATTTAAGGATGTTTTTCCAGAAGAACTACCCGATTTACCCCCTAAGAGAAAGTTTGACTTTTCTATCGAAGTACTCCCAGGAGCTGAACCAGTATCAAAGGCACCTTACCGGATGAACACAACCGAATTACAAGAGCTCAAAATGCAATTAGAGGAACTCTTAGCTAAGGGATTAATAAGGCCAAGTGTATCACCATGGGGAGCACCAGTTTTATTTGTTAAGAAGAAGGATGGAACCTTAAGGCTATGCATCGACTATAGGATGTTGAACAAAGTCACCATAAAGAATAGGTATCCCTTACCTCGCATAGAGGACCTTTTTGACCAAATGAAAGGAGCGGAAGTTTTCTCAAAGATAGATCTTCGGTCAGGGTATCATCAACTCAGAATTAAGGAAGAAGACATTCCGAAGACAGCTTTCAGGACGAGATATGGACATTATGAATTCACAGTAGTTCCTTTTGGAGTAACTAATGCCCCAGCTGCATTCATGAACCTGATGAATAGTGTATTCCATGACTACTTGGATAAGTTTGTTTTGGTATTTTTGGATGACATATTGATTTACTCTAGAAACGAAGAGGAACATTTAACGCACCTACAAATTGTTTTGCAAAGATTGAGAGAACATAAGTTATATGGAAAATTGTCCAAATGTGCCTTCTTTGAGGAAAAGATTCACTATCTTGGGCATATAATATCAAAGGAAGGAATAGCAGTCGACCCAGATAAAATAAAGGCGATAGTAGAATGGCCAATCCCTAAGAATGTTTCAGAGGTAAGAAGCTTTATGGGGCTAGCAGGTTACTATAGGAGGTTTGTGGAAGGATTCTCTAAGATAGAAAACCCCATCACCTCGTTGCAAAGGAAGGGCAAAAGGTTTGTATGGACCGAGCAAAGTGATAAGGCATTTCAAATCTTGAAGGGAAAACTAACTTCAGCACCCATTCTAAAGGTACCAGACCCAAATGGACACTTCACAGTTGTAACAGATGCTTCTATTGAAGGGTTAGGAGGAGTACTTGTCCAAGATGAAGGGGTAGTGGCTTACGAATCTAGGAAGCTAAAGACTCATGAAGTCAATTATGCACCCCATGACTTAGAGTTGGCAGCAATTGTGCATGCCCTGCAAAAGTGGAGACACTTCTTGCTAGGGAAGCCCTTTGAGCTTAAGTCGGACAACCAAGGACTAAAATACATCTTCACCCAACCTCACTTAAATGCCAGACAAAGAAGGTGGTTAGAGTTTCTAAGTGAATATGATTTTGAAATTGAATATATTAAGGGAAAAGAAAATAGGGTGGCAGATGCCTTAAGTAGGAGGAGACACTTGATGACTATAGCAACCTTCAAAACCTCTTTCAAAAGGCAAGTAATGGATGAACAAGGACATGACCCATGGTATGAGCAAGTCAAATTAACTATAAGACACAACCCGACCGATCCTAAGGTCGAAGGGTATACATTAGATGAAGATGGGTTGCTCAGATACAATAACAGAATCTATGTTCCTAATTCAGGGAATTTAAGGGAAGTAGTCTTATCGGAGGCTCACAATGCCCCTTATTCAGGCCACCCAGGAGTTAACAAACTTTATGCAGATCTAAAGAAGCTATACTTTTGGCAAGGGTTGAAGAGCGATATTGTCAAGTATGTAGCTAAATGTTTGGAGTGTCAAAGAGTAAAGGCAGAACATAGACACCCAGCTAGATTGTTGCAATTGCACGATGTACCTCAACATAAGTGGCAAGTTATTAGCATGGATTTTGTACAAGGGTTACCCATGTCACCTTCTAGGCATGATGCAATAATGGTGGTAATTGACAAACTCACTAAGGTGACACACTTTATACTAGGAAATCTGACGGATGATGCACCCACCTTGGCTAGACGCTTCGTTAAGGAGATAGTTAGGTTGCATGGAATACCAGAGAAAATCATATCAGACAGAGATGCAAGATTCACTTCCAGGTTTTGGACCACTCTTCAATCAGCTCTAGGAACTCAACTAAATTTTAGCACCGCATACCATCCGGAAACCGACGGTCAGACAGAAAGGACAAATCAGATTATGGAAGATCTACTTCGCATGTACTGCATGGACCAACAGAGAAAATGGGAAGAGTACCTACCTTTGGTAGAGTTTGCCTACAATAATACATATCAAACATCTTTGGGAATGGCACCTTTTGAAGCTTTGTATGGTAGACCATGTCGAACACCTTTGAGTTGGGATATTCTTGAAGATAGAGTGATTATTGGGCCAGATATGTTGAAAGAAATGGAAAGGAAAACTAAGGAAATTAGGCAAAGGTTGAAGGAAGCCTCGGATAGGCAGAAAAGTTATGCAGATAAAAATAGAACACCAAGGGAGTTTGAGGTAGGAGAGAAAGTCTTCCTAAGGGTTAGGCCACACAAGAGTTCCATAAGATTTGGGAAAAAGACTAAGCTTGCACCTCATTATGTCGGACCTTTTGAAATATTGGAAAGAATTAATCCAGTTGCTTATCGGTTGGCCTTACCTCCCCAATTGAGCCGAATCCATGATGTCTTCCATGTATCTCTTCTTAAAAAGTATGTACCTGATGAGAAACACATTTTGAATTGGGATGCTTTACAGGTCCAAGAAATGGGGGGAATAATGATAGAGCCATTCAGAATCTTGGAGAGGCGCCAGTGCCAGTTGCGCAACACAGAGGTTGATCAGTGCAAAGTGCAATGGGACCAGTATGACGAAAAGAATGCCACGTGGGAGGATACTAAGGAGATGCAGCAGCTGTTTCCTTTTTTGTTTTGAACATGAACTATAAACTCTTTTGAATGCATTTAATAAGTGCATCAGGACGATGCACAGATTAAGGGGGGGAGGATGTCACAACCCTCCTTTATCACCTTTTTGATTTAAATACAAAACTCTATTATATTTCCTTGGATAAACTATTGAATGAATATTGTAAGGGAATAAAAATGATAAACCACACACACACATGGAAAATGCATATATATTTTAATTAGTTATTTAATTTCCCTCACCCAAATTAAGGCACATGTTGTAGGAGGAATAAGAAGCTTCTAGAGGCTTCTCCACCACCTTGCATGTAACTCCTCCCACTAAGCCTAATCAATTTGCATGGAGGCCAAATTGGGAGAGAATCTCTTTTTTTCAATTAAAAAAATTAGGTAGTGGGAATTTGAAATTTCTTTTATAAAAGAGGTACAAGTTTCAAAATGAGTGTTGGCTATTCCATAAGAAATTCTGCAAGTTAAATTCTCCTTGGTAGTCAATTTTTTCATTTTCAGCTAAGATTTTTGTTGGGAGGATTTCTCTTCAATTTGGAAGATCAAGGAAGACTCTACACCATTTTCAGGCACCCAGGTTCCTTCAACTTAGTTTCGTGCATCTTATTTTTGTTGTAGATTAGATTTGATTTAAATCATTTTATGAGAATGAAATTCATTTGTGTTTTGATAAGAAATTAGGTTTCAGATTTTGATATGAAGTAGATTAAAATGTTTGATAAAAAGTAGAATAAGTTGTTGATTCATTGTTTCAGATTTTAGATAAAAATTAGTTTCAGATTTTGGAGTAGATTAAAATGTTTGTTAAAAAGTAAAATAAATCGTTGATTCATTGTTTCAGATTTTTGATAAAATTTAGTTTCAGATTTTGGAGTAGATTAAAATGTTTGATAAAAAGTAGAATAAATTGTTGATTCATTGTTTCAGATTTTTGAAAAAAAAAATTAGTTTCAGATTCTTGATAAAAAAAAAGAGGGTAGATTAAATCGTTGATAAGAATTAGATTCACTGTTTTAAAAAAAAATTAGATCCAGATTAAATTGTTTTTCTCCTCTTATTAAATTTTAAATTTATTCTTGTTAAGTAGAACCACCTTTATTTTTTTCTAGGATCATCTCTCTGGTTATTGTTATCTGAATCTCATCCTCTAAAGAGATTTCATTGTGAATATCTCCTCTGTATCTGGTTATATAAATTCTCTGTAGAAAAGAAAAGAAATTATTTGAAAGTAAGGATAAAATTTACTACGATTATCCTAAATTTCTCTCTGTAATTATTGAATGATTATTCCTTTTATCCCTGTGAATATTTTCTCTATGTCCATTCTAAAACTCCCTCTTGTGATTATTCTTCTGAAACTCTCTGTGGATTGAACAAAGAGCTCACTGTAAATATTAGATGAACAAATCCTCCTGAACTCTGAGAATAAATCCTAGAAATAAACAATTTTCCTGAGAAGTCTGGGAAATAACTCCCTCCCTGTGATGGCTGGATAAATCTCTCTCCCTCTCTCTCTGTGAATGATAAAAAAAAATAAAAGCCTGTTTTCTGTAAAGAGACAAAACCAAGAAAAAACTCAGTTATTTGCTCATTTTCCTTGTTCTTACCTTCTTAAATAAAATTATCTTTTGTAAAGAAATTTGAAACCATATATACATACATATATATATACATATATATATATATACATATATATATATATACATATATATATATATACATATATATATATATATATATAATCCCAATGTTAATTTACAAATATTAATGTCACATTATCAATTACTGCATTTACTACCGCATTCGGCACAGACCCCGAAAATAACCGCACGTACGCAGAACGGCGTTACCGAAAACTGGCAGGGTTAGTGGTACCCCCCACTACCCTGCGGTCACTGCAAGTGGCCGCAGGGGAGTGGAGGGGACCACGTGGCCCCGTCAACCCCTACGGGCCTGCACATGCAGGACCGCAGGGAGTGACGGGACCCGTGGTCCCCACCCCCTGGTTCTATATATATATAAATAAAACAAGGTTCGCCCATAGGAATTTCGATGGAAGTTTTAAACGTTTGATTTAAAATTTACGTTATTTTGTGTATCGTTTAAATTAAATTTAAATTAATTTGTTTTCATATATTTGTTTAGTTAAATTTATTTTCCTTAAAATTAACAAGAGTTTGAATTCAATGTATTATTTCAATTCCTTAGAGAATTAATGGATTATTTGACCCATGATTTTGGAGATAAGTAAAGTCTCATTATTATTCAATTTGGCCACTCATGAGAAATTTGTAACCTTATAACTAATTAGTCTTGCGATAAGAGAAAACATTTTTGCATTTGGTATGTAAATGGCGTTACTTTTGCATTGCATTATTATTATTTCGTATTCCTTATTTTCATGCAGTTACTCATAAGTTCACGATTATCATTACCATGCCAATACATGTATTAATTCATTTAATTGTAGAATAATGATATTTCTTTTTTTTCAAATAGTATTTAAGGTTTAAATTATGTACATCCATTTCATAATTATATTTCAAGCATGATGTTAGTTTAGAAAACTAAACAAATGGAGTTGGAAAACTAAAACTAGCAGCGTTCGGTATATACGGTGCCTCTGGGTCACGCTTACGGGTAATGTCGTCGTGTTGAACTACTGCACTTAACGCCTAATAAAGCTGCATTAACGACGTCTGTGGCATCGTCCCTATAAATCGTCGGGGAGTAATAAGGGACATTTGGAAGTTAAAACCCGAGGGGCGGGTAATCCCCCTTGGATCGATAATTTAATAAGATAACTTTTAAATGAATTTCACATCCGTTGAGATAAACCATAGTAAACCCCTCTTAGGGATGGTCAAGTTAAAAGCTCTCATGAAAATTACTTTCTTTATTTATTTATTCATCTCGAAGGGATATTGGTGATTTGCAATTGGGTGACGCTTATGATAAGTATTAGGATCTAGTTATTTTGTTTAGGCCACAAGCAATAGGCCATCTTGAGCCTTCGCTTAAGTGCTACCATCGTGGGTAGCAACCGTAGAGAAACTGTCTGGGACACTGACCCTAGAAAGGGTTGCGTACCCACAAATCAGTTTACATCAAACCATAGATTAGAAAATAGAACTACATACTTTACGCCTTGATCCCGTGCCGAAGCGGGTATGTAGGTAGTCTTGGGACGGAGTTGTCCCTCGTACTCAGGCGTTCGTGGGTGGGGTCTAGGCTTGGTTGAGTAAGAATCCTAAATGAAAAATAAGATAATCAATTTAATTCAATGCATACTTGGAAGGAATCCCGTATGGATTCGCTTGACTTCCCGAGGCTTTAAGCCAAATTCCGAGGCGGAATTCAAGCTTGTGTTATTTTTAATTACTCCTAAGGATGGCGACCTCGGTGCATTCTTGTTAGAAGAATGTAGTACTTAGTGAGTGGCTCAGGACCCGAATGGTCCCGATGAGTCTAAGTCTCTGGCCAGAGCATCTCCTATCCCGTTTGGATGGATGCCTACCCGGTATGGGTAGATGCCTATCCCGTATTGGATAGATGGAATTTTACGTCCCGTATGGACAATTGCCTAACCCGTATGGTTAGAAGCTCATCCCGAATCGATGAATGCCTAATCCTAATTGGATGGATGCCCAGAGTATGCAATTGAATAAAACATAATGAAAAAAAAAAATAATAATAATACTCAATTTTTGTTGGATCAATTTTGGTGGGTTATTGCATGAAATAGGAAATGAAGGTGGGTTATTACAATCTCAATGCTTTTATCTTATAATTTGGTAACTTCTCAACTATGGCCTTAAATTCATTTAAAATCAGTAAATATTTTAGATTTAGAATACATAAAATAAGTCCAAGTATGTCTTGAGATATCACAATGAAGGAAATAATACTATGATTTACCCAAAGAATCAACATCCATTTGACCACACACATTGAAATGAACAATTTCTAACGGTCTCTTTTCTTTATAAAATCCTCTAGGAAATGATAATAAATTCTATTTACAAAACACACAATGCTCACAAAAATAATTTTTACCAATAGAATAATTTGAAAGACCATCAACCAACTTTTATTCAGAATGGTCTTAGGACATTTTTCACCTATGTGACCCAATCTATGGTGCCCCAATATACATGTATTTTCAGTGCTAGGTACATTGACAAAGTCACTAAATGTGGAGGCATTAAGCCTAAACAAAGTCCCTATTTGAGATCCTTTAGCAATCGCAAAACTCCTCCTTACCGACTTGTAACTAGACTTATCAAATTTCACATACATTATTGAATCATTCAACATAGATATAGAAAGTAGTTTTCTTGCAAGTCTTGTAATATGTAAAACATTATCAAGGGTTTTAACCATTCCATCATTGCAACACAATTTTACCTTTCTTTTACCAATTGTCTTCTTCGTGCTATTGTCACCAAGGAAAACCTCTCCCCCATCACATGATTTATAAGAACAAAATGACTCCCTATGAAGAGTCATGTGGTAGGAACATCCTAAATCAACAAGCCAAGAATCATCACTACCAGTGGTAGCTGAAATAAATAAAGCATCAAAATCATCATTAGAGGAATTTTCCTGGAGAAATAAAAATTATTATTATTAAATTTATGTTCCTTATTCACATGCCCTCTTTCACCACAATTCCAACACTTTACTCTCCTCTTTCTTGGGGTCTTAGAAAATCCTTTAGACTTATCCCTCTTTTTATCACCTTAAGGCCCTTTATATTTGGACTTTCCCCACACATTCAAGGCATATTGGGAACCAACATTCATAAGATTTATCCTCATCTCTTCTAAAATAAGTATAGCAATCAAGTTGTCAATATTTGGCTTTGCATTACCACTACTAATGACAACAATTAGATTTTCTAAAGATTTGGGAAAAGAGCAAAGAAACAAGATACATTTATCTTCGTCCTCTAATTTAACATTTATCAATGTAAGCTAACTTAAATGAGATTAAATGCATTCAAATGATTAGTAATAGAGTTAGCATCTTTCATTTTCAATAACATAGTGCCCTTTTGAGATATAACTTATAGGACAAAATTTTGGTTTGATAAATATCAAGTATCCTCATCCACAACTTGTATGTAGAGTCTTTTGAAGAGATATTCAAGAGGAAAAAATTGATAAGGAACAACCAAATGGTTCCTTGTGCTTTCTTATCCAATTTATTCCAAGCATAATCCATCATAGTAGAGTCCTATGGTTTCTTTTCATGTGAAACTAACAACCATTGATCTCTTTCTTTCAAGAGATCTTACATCTTTAGTTTACGCCTGTTGTAACTCATGCCATTGAATTTGTCAATATTCATGAGATATGTATAAGCCATGGATTGCAATATTTTTCTCAAATTTACAAAACTGCACAACAAAAGTTATCACTATAGAAAAAAAATTTCAACACTTAAAGAGAAAGGTACCCACCTCTCAATAAAATTGTTTGTTCTAATACTAGTTGTTGGTAAATAAGGCAAGGAAAGGTCACAATAATTTTTTTGTATATGATTAAAATATGAAATAAGATTAAACCAAATCTGAAATATGAAAGTGATTCCAACATTCAACAACAATATAAAATCATCATACTAAAAGAGACACCCAATTTATGTGGAGAAACTCTTTCAATAAAAAAATCCACTAGAAAAAGAGGGAAAGTATATTAGTACTCTTCAAAATAAATAATGCTACAATAATACACTTTAATACACTTCTCCAAATAAACTTAAAATCACCTAGAATCTATTAAAAACCTGATAATCAAACAACTATTGCATGGCTCCAATTTATGGCAAAATGGGAAAGGGAAACCCATTGTTGTTTCCCAAAACAAGAGGCAACCAACCACTTGTAAAAACTCTTGCCTAGGAAAGTGAACAACCAATAGAGATAATAAATTATGAAATCCCTTCAAGTGACTCCAATAGGAGTGCCTATCCCATATCCACTCAAACCTTTGACATTATAGATGCCTTGTAACTTGAGATGACTCTTTAGATCTCCCAATGAACACCTTTTCTCTTCCCGATTTTGGGCACTCATTGCACGATCCTTCATATGCCAATGTGTACATCCAAAGGGAAGTAATTTTTCCATTTTTCTTTTATCCTATCACATTTAAATGTACACTCTTGAAAACGCAATTACAATTAGCCATAAAGTACAAATATTTAATATTTTTTTCTCATGTCATAGGGAACATTTTCCAAGGAACATGGAGACATTTAATGGCATATGATGACAAGGTTAATGTGACCTTATCCTAAAACATCCAATATTTGTCTTCACACCCCAAGTTGGGATGAAATAGAGCCCTAGGAAGGTATCACCATTTCTCGATCAATACACACACATCCTTAACTAAACATGCTTTTTCCCTCAACACTTATTCATCCAAGATTTTCATAGGAATCCCTAATATCTAAACTAATATAGGAGCTACATTTAGTGTCTCTTGGGGATGAAGATAATATTCTATCTTTTAAGAGGGAATGTTTCCCTAGGAACTAATGACCCCCTAAAAGAACATTTCTTAGATTCTTTTTACAAGCAGATGAGAAAGAAAAAATACTTTCAACATAGCTACAACATTCAATTTACCTTTGGTATGCCATTTATTAGAGTTTCATGATTGAAGCATCTTAATGTTTGGACAAAGTCCCATAAATTTTCCAATTAGTGAAATTTCCATTTTAGAGACCCCTTTATCCATAATAATATTAGGAACATTAATAGATAAATCACCTCAATTTAATCATAGAATCATTGTTACAAGATAACATTTCACATTTTTCCCTCTAAGGTGATTCCTCCCATGCACTAATTCTAAACATCCACATGGTATTTCGTCCAATTTGGCCCTTGAGGCTCACTCCTAATGGACAACCTTTATCTAAATTAAGTGTTAGGATAGGGTTGATTATTCACTCCCTTGACTTGATAATGGTGCTATAACTTGAATGATTCTCATTATAAAACACACATTCTTCCATAGAACCACACTAGTTATCAATTTCCTCAGTTCCCTACCTATGCACTTCTAGGGAAAGGAGGCCCACCTTCTTATTTACATCCACTTGATGAAATCTATCCATAGGGTCCCTATACTCTCAATTAAACTCCAATGATTCAAACTTGTATGTCCCATTCATAGAATTTCCTTCAAACAATCACATTCCCATTTTTTTTTTCACAAGTATTTTTTATTTATTTTTGCATTTTCTATTTATCTCATTCATGATGTTAAGACTTACCATTTAAATAGTTTCTCTTAAAAAAGAATTATCAATATATTTAATTTATTTCATATTGTTTCAATATTACTTCTTGAGATGAATATAACTAGTTAGTTACAACAACCATTTAATAGACAAACATGTAGTTGATCGCTTAATTTTGATTTAAAATTGAGATTGAGAGGAAAATAGGTAGTTCATTGCTCACTTTTCTTTCAAAGTAGTATATCGAGAATTTTGTTATTTAATATCCAAATTATATTTATATTTTCCAACTAGTATTTTTTTTTGGTTTAATTTATTAAAATTTATGCAAATTACTATTGAATATGACCTAAGTGAAAATATTGTAGGATTGTAACAATTTTTTTGGTGTAATGAAATAAAAAATAATATAAAATTTATATATAAATTACATACATAACTATGTTTTTTCCAATTACAAAGACAATTTATAAGTTATATTAATTATTGAAATCGTAGGGATTCTGTAGTAGGTGAATACTTCATTGTTTTATAATTATTATAGATAAAATAGGGGTAGTATACGAGACTCTTTCCCACAAACAAAAAAATAATTAAACATATATGTTATATTATTCTTAGCATAGATAAAATTATTGGGAAAATGTGTCTCAACCTGCATTCCTAATGCTTATTTTAATACATTTTGTGTGCACCTACTAATCCATCTTCTTGATTTTGTCTTCATGTGGAAAAGTTGGTGTCCTATTTGGACAATGACTATAATTTTTCGTTAGTGGTATTTTGGCCTCACATGAGGAGGTAGGTGTCCAACTTTGAGGTGGAATGGTTTGACCATATTTTAGCATCTTGTGGTGTGCGTCAAATCATCATACATGGAGTTATGTGTGATAGATTCTACGGTATGTAAGAGCATGTAAAAGGGAGGTTGCATTGTGATATTAACCAACATTATGACATGTATGGATACTTCTAATGGATCAAGTTTAGTAGATGGGTGTAAGAAGGATTTCCACATACCTTTCTTCTATTCATAAAAAATGAGGCAATGCAACATATTACTTATTGAGTATATTTATTATGATCACCAAGGAACCTAATATGGGTTACTTATGTTTTTTGAGATACAAGAGCATATTTAATAGATCAATTTTGAGATGGCCTTAAGAAGGAAGCAAGAAACTTTATAGGATTAGGTTATGTGGTTCAATGCAATAAAGGTTAAACCATTGAATCATTAAGGACTCTACAACACCTTCCTATTATTGACATGTCTTAGGTAGATATGTATCTAGATTTAATTGTCAAGATTATAAATTTAGGTTCTCAACATGTCATTTTTATCACTATTGATTGATTAAGAATGTTCATTTTTGTGTCTTGCCTCACCCTAACACAATTATTGTTGGAGCTCAAGAATTCATGGATTCAATCCTCAAGTTTAACAACTAGCCTTGTTTCATTGTTAATAATCATGACCTTGATTTCACTAGAAAATTCTAGTAAGAATTTTTTAAATTACAAGGCACTAAATTAAATCTTAATTTGTCCCTTCATTCATAGAGTAATGGTCAAATTGAGGTTATCAACAAACTCCTTGAAACTTAGCTACATTAGATTATGTCTAAGTAATAAAGACTATGGACTCTAGGAGATTGCCTCTTGTTGAGTGGTAGTATAATGATATATATCATAATGCCTCAAAGGTGATCCCAAATAAAACCCTCTATGATCATCACCCACCTTTGGCCATTTATATTCCAATTCTCCCGAGATCAAACTAGGTGAACATTCCCTTGCCAAATGGGAGGAAGTTCTCAAGGTCTTTAAGAACAATACGATGGGGCATATAACTACATAAAATAGCCAATGGATCAACATAGTATAGAGAATGCAAATCAAGTAGGTGATTGGATAATTTTACAACTTTATCCTTACAATAGACATCCTTGAATAACAAGGTGGGTCATAATTTGAGTCCAAATTTTTAGATTCTTTATTAGGTGGTGCAACATGCTAGTTGGGTGGCTTACAAATTTGTACTCTAGACCTCCTCAAAAATTCACCCAAATTTTCATGTCTCTTACCTTGATAAATTTGCCCCTTTTAAAATATAACAAGCCACCATTTTATTATTGGTAATAAGTTCTATTGGTTACTATTATATTAGGTGCATATGATATGTAGTTTGCCTAAATGATATATTAGAATAAATATTTATCTCACATGCATCAAGATACTAGTAATTGTCTTTAGCAAGACCCTTCTACTTTAATTACTTCTCGAATGAAATATATAAGTTTGGGTACTTGTAACTAGAATGTATATTCTATTAGAAGATTGACCCTTTGAAGTGACACTAAACAAATAATATAAAGTATTATATTTCTCCTTTATTTTCCTTTGAGGCATTCTAGATGTGAAAGGCATTATATTTTGGTTTAAATAGATTTACAATTTGTTATATAACACATTTATAACACGAATTATGAGAACCCACTTGACATGGAGTTTTCTTCTATTTCTTTTTGTTGTTAATTTTGTATACAACCAAACTTGGCTAAGAATTTATGCCATGGTACTTGGATAAATAAGGATCATTAAATAAGTTTAATTTCACTTCAAACCCATTTTCTTTGGGTTTGAATTTCACAATTTGCTAGCTTAAATTTATTTTGGATGAGTTTTAGATATGAAAACTTTTCCAAACTAATTTATCTTGATTATAGATCTAGGTATTTAGAAATTGTAGACAACTATAGAGCTTACACCTAGCTCACTTATATTTTCTATTGTTGGGCATGTTACTCACTAGTAAATATGCATGATTCTACATTCATGGGAAGGACACATGATGGTAATAATTTCATTAGGACTCATGCTTACTGCACCTGCTTACTTGTCTAGTACCAAATATCAACAACATAAGCAATAAATGAGATATGATGCATGAGATGAATTAAGCATGATTCATCATGCCGACTAAATGAATTCAACATGTAAGAAAGATGTATGTCACCATCTCACACCTTTTTGTAGTCCACACGATGTAATTATGTCTACTAGCACTCTAGTGGAAGCTTGTTAGACCTCATTTCACAAAATACCAGCTAAGCTTAAAACATATTAACCAAATTAAATTAATTAATGACAAGGATCCATGGAATAAAGATTGTTTAAACTAAGGAATAACAATAGATTTTGGAAATTATTTTCAACCAGACCATTTTTATAGCTCCAAACCTAGATATTGGAATATGATTTTTAATTTGACTAAAGTGACTCTTAATTAGATTTTAAATCCAATTTTAAATCCATTAGCTCTTTAGATAACTTTTCTCTATAAACAAATATTTTAAAAACATTATGTAACAAAACAAAATTAAACTATATTTTTTTTTAATTTTTATATAATTAAAGAAGATAAAGAATTTCAAAATGAATTGGAACCTAAGTAAAATCCAGCTTGATTAAAATCTCTGAAAATGTAAAAATCTCTCAATTTGAATTTCAAATCTATAACAAAAAAAATAACCTTAATCAGAGACGGATTTTGCTCTAAATGTCTGCCTGAACGGTACTGAGGAGTGCCTCAACGGTATTCTGGATTTTCTTCTAGAATGCCTCGTATTCTGAATATTCTGGAGCGGAAGTGCCTAACGGTTCTCTGGATTTTTTTCTAGAATGTTCAAGAGAGTGGAGCGGAAGTGTCTAACGGTACAAAAATTATAGCCCTGAGATCAGACGAAATCGACGACATGGATGAAGTGGCTGTTGTTTTTTAGGTTACCGTTTAAAAAAGTACCATTCACCTCTTGTATTTATAGGCAATTCATTTGAAAAGCAGGGGTAGATTGTTCCCATTCTGTTTTTTAAGTTTGCTTGTGATTGTCATGTTTCTGCATTTTATTCAGATCGTTCCCTGTTCTATTTGTTTTTTGTTTGCGTATGATCCTCTTATGTTTTTATTCGGTTTTTTGTGATTAGATTTTTTTCTATTTCAATTTTCATGGTATTCTGAATTTAGAATGGGGCACTGAGGAGGACAGAGCTATACATCCATTATATTTGCAGTTGCATTTCGTCTAATATGCAAGGAGGGTATTCGATCACGGGACCTATTCCGACAGAGCTTGGGAGATTGCAGAGTCTGCGTCATATGGAGATCGGTTATAATTCTCATTCGGGCGTCCCGCCACAAGGTACTTTTGTTGTTTCTATTTTCTTAATTTTGAACTTTTCTGTGTGTCAACATCCCTGGCCTGCTGGTCTCTATGTTGATCAAGCCTCCTTAATTACCAAATACATGCCATTACTTTTCTGTATTTTGTTTTTCCCATCAACATCTCTGGAAATTAAATATTTTTGGATTTTTGCAATCAAGCATAATTTACCTCTGTGTAAATGTTTTTAACTATGATGATCAGTTTTTCTTCTAGATTTATCTTCAGAAAAGTTAATTTGATTGACTTTCTGCTGCTGGTTATTCTGTCTTACACTACTTAATATTATTTTATGCTTGATTGAATAAAAACAAAGTAATTACTGAGGTCATCTACCACCTCCTCCATCTATATGAGTTTCTTAATCTGTCGTAATAGACATGGATGCTTTGTTTTAATTAATAGCAATTCCATTGCTTTTCCCAGAGTCTGAAATATTTTGTCATCCCTAAAACCCTGTTCCCCAACCCCAAAAATTCAGAGAAACACCAGTTATTGTTCAGTTTGGTGTTTGATCATTTATTTGAGTACTATGATGGGTGCAGTGGGATTTAATGTTGAAAAGATTATGTAGAAAACTCATGGGTTTTGGTAAGCTGGAAGGAATTGAAGAATGGATTCTGTGATGCTTTTGATGGAAATATTGAAATGTATATATTTTTCAAACCGTATCTGCTAGCAGTTATTTAATATTTATACGAGGCTGTACATCTTGATCTATCTCTAGCTCTTGAAGAATTCAATGCAAGCCCTGAAACGGCTTAATGTGTAGATGCTAATTATTTTACAGAATTTGTTCCATTTTATTCATATGCAGGGACAATGGTACATACTACATAGAGTGACGGCTAAACTTTAGAAACTTAGGTCCTTCAGTATACAAACTTAGGTTCCAAAATTTAAAAAAGTTGGCTGGGATATTCTGAACATAAAAGGATACAAACTGACAGTAGACAGGGATTGAATATTTCAATATGTTGTATGAATAACTCCTGCAATTCCTGTTATTGTCATGCAATAAACTCTTGATTGGGATATGCCTGTTATTGTCATATGCCAACTGCTTATTGGGATGATGCTTGGGTTCATATTTTTACCTTGGAATGGCTTGTGGCTCTAATGGGTTAGGTTGGTTGTGTAACCAATTCAGGTGGTAAGTATGGTTTTAGAGATTGCTATGATTAGATAAAGTCTTCATTTGGTTCTTTTGAATCTTTTTCTAAACATGGATTTGTTTTGTCCTTAAACATATTTTTACCTTGGAATGACTTGTGGCTCTAATGGGTTAGGCTGGTTGTGTAACCAATTCAGGTGGTAAGTATGGTTTTAGGGATTGCTGTGATTAGATAAAGTCTTCATTTGGTTCTTTTGAATCTTTTTCTGAACATGGATTTGTTTTGTCCTTAAACATATTTTGATCCATGCCTGCACTATGCTAGTTGTCTCATCTGAAACAGATAAACAGTTCTTGAAATGGAAACGTCACTTTCAAAATACAGTTCTTGAATATTTCAATATGTTATATGAATAACTCCTGTAATTCCTTTTAGATTACCATTATTTGAAATGCGATAACCCCTTGATTGGGATATGCCTATTATTGTCATATGCCAACTGCTTATTGGGATGCTTGGGTTCATATTTTTACCTTGGAATGGCTTGTGTCTCTAATGGGTTAGGTTGGTTGTGTAAGTAAATCAGGTGGTAAGTATGGTTTTAGTCTTTTAGAGATTGCTATGATTAGATAAAGTGTTCATTTGGTTCTAATCTTATTCTTGATCCATGTCTGCACTATGCTAGTTGTCTCATCTGAAACAGATAAACAGCTCTTGAAATGGAGAAACATCACTTTCAAACTACAGGGAAACAACATATGAATTCAAAAATAAAAAATACTCTGAGAAACTAGAATCTTATTGAATTGAAAATGTGAAACAGAAACCCAAACATATAATTTTGCAACAAAATATTTGGAATCCTATATTGTGCTTGCTCATTATGTCCTTGCTGTCTCTAATGGGTTAGGTTGGTTGTGTAAGTAAATCAGGTGGTAAGTATGGTTTTAGTCTTTTAGAGATTGCTATGATTAGATAAAGTGTTCATTTGGTTCTAATCTTATTCTTGATCCATGTCTGCACTATGCTAGTCGTCTCATTTGAAACAGATAAGGAGAAACATCACTTTCAAACTACAGGGAAACAACATATGATTTCAAAAATAAAAAATACTCTGAGAAACTAGAATCTAATTGAATTGAAAATGTGAAACAGAAACCTTAACATATAATTTTGCAACAAAATATTTGGAATCCTATATTGTGCTTGCTCATTATGTCCTTGCTGTCTGCTTTGCTTTTTGGGTTCCATTTTTTTTTTTCCCTTGTTTTTGAATTCCGTTTTGGGCGTCGCCCTGTAGTAGTAGGAATTTGTAAGGAGTTGGGAATTGTTTCTGTATCATCTTTGTCATGTGAGATGCTGCTTCTCAACTCTTCTTCCATTTCTTTTTTTTTCCCTTGTTTTTGAATTCCGTTTTGGGCGTCGCCCTGTAGTAGTAGGAATTTGTAAGGAGTTGGGAATTGTTTCTGTATCATCTTTGTCATGTGAGATGCTGCTTCTCAACTCTTCTACAGTACTATATGCAGTTTTGTAAAAAAGATGTTTAGGGATTAGACCACTATCTGTGGTAAGTAGCCAAAATATCACTAACTAATAATTTGAGATGAAGTGCATTTATTGTAAGTTATGTAACTTACTCTCTTAACCGTCATTGAAGAAGTAAAAGTAGTAAACATCGTTTCTAAAAGCAGATGCATTTTATGCAATTTTGATTGATGTGAACTTGGCTAGGAGATAAATTTTCAAAGCTAATGATAAAACAGAATGATGATTTGTCATACTATGCTTTAGCCTCTAGCTCTTGCTTCTAAAGGATTTTGAATCCCACTTCTTCCCGGGACTTTGTTGCATGTTTATCAATAAGCTGTTCGTAGTCTAAACTTCTGGTTCATATTAGTATTGAATTACTATTTTATTGTTCACCAAGCCAATCTTTGGTGCAATATCTTTAAATTTGAACTGATTTTTTTTGGAGTGACTTTATTATCTGAGTAGTAGATGTCTACTTGTTAACAGTCTCACAATTTTCTCTTATTGCCTTGGCTAGGAGATTTGTTTAAGAGTTAATACCTGTTTGTCCTTATTAAACCAAGATTGTAGGAATATTAGATGCTTTTTCATTCATATAATTACAGTCACCCTTTTATCACATATTAAATAGGCTTTTTTTTTCAGAAACCTTCTTTCACACAAAATAAATGCTCTGGTTTTGTTAATAAAACAGATTTACAAGGAAAGATATTTTTCTCTTGCCTTGTTAATGAATATCCCCAAAAGTACATTACTTGTGATATGAGATGCTTTAAATGGGTAGGATTGTGAGTGACTTCTCAATTGCTACCATTGACGATGGAATTTCTTTCTCTGATTGTAATATCTTTAATGTCTGGTTTCTATTGATTTCTACTGTATACTTTTAGGTTGTTAGTGACATGAAAAACCTTTCTTTAATGGTTTCAGAATTTCTTACAATATTGAATATTGTTGCTGTTTAGGGAAATTTTGTTATAAAGTTCTGTTGGGCGTCTTTCTTTGTACTAGATATTTCACTCTCTTGTAACCTGTTTGGTAAGTATAACTCTTTCACTAATATACTAAGTTCCATTTCTGTACTTATATAGTCTTCTAGTTCTGATTATTATGTTTGTTTAAATAAAATTTATTATTTAAATGTTATGCTCAAGTTTTTCCTCTCCTTTTCTGAATTATCTTTCTTTTTTATTTATTCAATGCTTTATGAATATTTCACTCTTTGTCACTCTGATAACTTTTTTGATAAGTATAATTCTTTCACTAATATATCAAGACAAGTTCCATTTCTGTACTTGAATGTAAGTTAATTTTCAATTCTTTTATCAAAAAAAAAAAAAATTTCCACTCTTTTTTGAATTATTATTTTTTTTTATTCATGAATATTTACAAATTATTTAGATACACAAACTACTAATCTGCCAAACTTCTAAAATTGTCATTTCAGAGACAGTTCCCCATTTCAGGAAACAAACCTTTTCCCAATTTAAAAAAAAGAGAAAAATTGACTCACAAAATTCTAACTCCAAAGTGTTTTCTACCTCGTGGATTAGAATTTTAATATGTTCTATTTATAAGAGAATCTTCAACCATTGTTAATGGCATTCAGATAGAAATAAAAAATGCCATAGTTTATCCCTCATACACATGCAATGGTTTCTTGTTTTGGCTTGTTATATTTGATTTAAAAAGCAACTATTGCTTTCCTTTAAAATTTAGTCCATCCAGGGATGAGGAAACTCTGTAGTTTATAATTATTCCACCATCTTATGGTCTCACATTCGTCATGTATTCAGATGGCTCCGCCTTCACGTTCTAATTGCTGCTTGTTATGCTGCACTTAAAAAGCAGTAACTCTGTTTGGTTTCCTTGTTACTCTTTTTGATTCTCCAGGTTATTTGTTGAACTTGATGGCTCTGCCTATATGATTTTGTATTGGTGGATCCTGCTCCTTTGCCTTTATCAGCTCTGTTGGATATTCGTTAGCTGCTTCACTGTGGATTTTTCTCTATTTTGTGGTTGCCTTCTAAGTGGTTATTTGAATTTCTGTTACATTTTTCGTTGGACATTGTTCTAAAAACAATTAGTTTGGTATTTCTTCATATCTCAGAATGGTGATTTTATTTAGAAACTTAAGAGCACTTCTTGGAGCTTGGTATGTTTCCTAGTCTTTTTTATCCAGAGATCTATCACTTCTTTCTGCTTTCCAAGGTGTAGAAAACTTCAAATTGTATGAGGGTAAAGAGGAGTAAATTTCTAGGATTGCACTTCATCCGTCTTCTTACTCGTTTATATTTTCTAGTTTTGAAGAAATGAATAGATTACAATTTGCAGGGTTTTGTGGTTGCCTTCTATGTGTTATTTGAGGGTTTGGATATTCGTTAGCTGCTTCACTGTGGATTTTTCTCTATTTTGTGGTTGCCTTCTAAGTGGTTATTTGAATTTCTGTTACATTTTTTGTTGGACATTGTTCTAAAAACAATTAGTTTGGTATTTCTTCATATCTCAGAATGGTGATTTTATTTAGAAACTTAAGAGCACTTCTTGGAGCTTGGTATGTTTCCTAGTCTTTTTATCCAGAGATCTATCACTTCTTTCTGCTTTCCAAGGTGTAGAAAACTTCAAATTGTATGAGGGTAAAGAGGAGTAAATTTCTAGGATTGCACTTCATCCGTCTTCTTACTCGTTTATATTTTCTAGTTTTGAAGAAATGAATAGATTACAATTTGCAGGGTTTTGTGGTTGCCTTCTATGTGTTATTTTTCTATCCATGGTGCTTGAAGTTATTTGAATTTCTGTTACATTTGTCGTTGGACATAGTTCTAAGAACAATTAGTTTGGTATTTCTTCTTCGTTGCTCATCATCCATTCCCTTTTTGATTCTGCAAATGTCTTTCTGCTTTCCAAGCATATTTCATCCAGTGATGGGATCTACTAGAAATCTGATGAATGACAGATTGTTAGGAACACCAATTCTACTTGTAGAAAACTTGAAATTGTATGAGGGTAAAGAGGAGTACATTTCCAGGATTGCACTTCATCTGTCTTCTTAGTCAGAGCACTTCTGGGTAGGTTTACTTTGAAACTTATGTCACTCTGCTTTCCAAGCATTTTTTGTCCAGTGATGGGATCTACTAGAAATCTGAAGAATTGAAGCAAACTTGAAATTGTATGAGGGTAAAGAGGAGTACATTTCCAGGATTGCATATTTTCTAGTTTTGAAGAAATGAATAGATTGCAGGGATTTTTGGATCCTGCTCCTTTGCCTTCATCAGCTCTATTGGATCTGTGGACTTTTCTCTATTTCCTTAATTATTTTGTGGCTGACTTCTATGTGTTATTTTGCTATCCATGGTGGTTGAAGTTATTTGAATCTCTGTTACATATGTCATTGGACATTGTTCTAAAAACAATTAGTTTGGTATTTCTTCTTCATTATCTCAGAATGTTGATTTTACTTTGAAACTTAAGAGCACTTCTTGCAGCTTTTTATGCAGAGATCTATCACTTACGTCTTTCTGCTTTCCAAGCATTTTTTGTACAGTGATGGGATCTACTAGAAATCTGAAGAATGACAGATTGTTAGGAACACCTATTCTATTGTAGAAAACTTGAAATTGTATGAGGGTAAAGAGGACTGTACTAATTTTGAAAAACGATCCAACAAATGAAAAGATTTTGCAAGGACTCATAAAACCAGCTCATCAATAAATAAGATGGGCAAAACTTACCATTCTAAAAACAATTAGTTGGTATTTCTTCTTCATTATCTCAGAATGTTGATTTTACTTTGAAACTTAAGAGCACTTCTTGGAGCTTTTTATGCAGAGATCTATCACTTACGTCTTTCTGCTTTCCAAACATTTTTTGTCCAGTAATGGGATCTACTAGAAATCTGAAGAATGACAGATTGCTAGGAACACCTATTCTATTGTAGAAAACTTGAAATTGTATGAGGGTAAAGAGGACTGTACTAATTTTGAAAAACAATCCAACAAATGAAAAGATTTTGCAAGGACTCATAAAACCAGCTCGTCAATAAATAAGATGGGCAAGACTTACCATTCCTATTAGCGAATTCAAGACCTGGGCCATGGATTCTGTTGGTATGATCTTTAGATCCCTTTGGGGCCAACCATATGAATGCAAAATGTTGACTGAATATTTGACTGTGGATGTTCTTTCTGTAGAAAGGGTTAGGCTTTGTTTGTCACACTGTTTTAGCATGAATGTGAGTGTCACACATGAAAAAAATTAAAGTTGCTCAACTTAAGCTCATCATACCACTCCCCTTGATTGTGCAAATTAAAGTTGCTCAACTTACCATTCCTATTAGTGAATTATATGAATGCAAAATGTTGACTGAATATTTGACTGTGGATGTTCTTTCTGTAGAAAGGGTTAGGCTTTGTGTGTCACACTGTTTTAGCAGGAATGTGAGTGTCACAGATGAAAAAAATTAAAGTTGCTCAACTTAATCTCATCATCCCATTCCCCTTGATTGCACAAATTAAAGTTGCTCAACTTACCATTCCTATTAAGTGAATTCAAGACCTGGGCCATAGATTCTGTTGGTATGATCTTTAGATCCTTTCGGGAGAAGAGTGACACAGTGGTGGATGCCAACCATATGAATGCAAAATGTTGACTGAATATTTGTTTGTGCGTCACACTGTTTTAGCTGGACTGTGAGAGTCACAAATTAAAAAAAATTAAAGCTGCTCAACTTAAGCCCATCATCCCATTCCCCTTCATTTTGCAAAGAGACTGTGCCTTATACTGAAAGTCAAGTTGGTCCGGTGGTTTTGTTGGAGAAGACAAACCTTATAAGGAGGGCCTTTAGGGTGGAGAGCTTTTTAGGGTATTTATGCTCCCAGTCAATAGATCGAAGGCCTTTAGGCACCTGCGAGAGCCAATCTTCCAAAGAAGGGTTGTTGTGGAATTTATACTCTCCATTAATTAGAGCATCAGGTCACCCTCTTCCCTTGTTTGAGGAAGGGCCTTTAGGGCTTTTAGTCCTTCAGGGCTTTTATACTCTTGATGTAGATATACTGAGAGGGAGGGCTTGCAAGCACTCAATTTTGAGGTCAAGTAGTTGGGAGGTACTTCCCCGATGTGAGGGCATTTATGCACTCAATTTTTAGGTTAAGGATGAGGTCTTTATGCACTCATTTCTGGGGAGGAGGAAAGCTTTCAAGTGTTTAGAGGCTAGGCTTGTGGATTTTGTGCAGAGGATTCATCTAATGAAACTTTTTCTATCTATAGCTTGTTTGTCACTCGAAAATCAATGAAGGTGCCAATCTTTCCATTAGGATAAGCTTGCCTTACTCTGTGCTGCCACAACTTGCAAATTTTATTTTTAAGCTGCTCAACATAGGGTCGTTATGCCATTTCTTATTTTTCTGCAAAGAGATCAAACCTTACACAGGAAAATTAAGGTGGCTGAGTAGTTTTGTCCGGAGAGCTCATAAAGGGCCGTTAGAATGGAATGGAGAGCCTGTAGGGCATTTTTATGCTCTTAATCAGTAGATTGAAGGGCTTTGGGCACTTCTGGGAGGCAAGGCCTTTAGGTGCTCGGCTCTTTCCATGAATGAGAGACCTTTATGCTCCGAGTGAATGAGACCTTTGAGCTCTTGAGCTGCAGGTCAAGGTCTTCTCTCTGATGAAGGATCTTCAGGACATTTATGGTCCAGGTTGTCAGCATCTCCTTGGGACTCGTAACATGGCTTAACCTGTGGGTCGGGTTAAATTTGGTGTTTGTATCAGGTGTTGATAGTTCAAGCTTTTGGCGCAATGGCAAACAATTCCAACAATTGGTATCAGAGCCCCTCCCTTCAGTGGGTGCTGAGGGAGATTGTTGACTCATGACATGGCTTAACCGCCTCCCGACTGCCTCCCGTGAGTCGGGTTAAATCTAGTGATTGTATCGGGCGTTGAGAGTTCAAGCTTTTGGCGCAATGGCAAATGATTCCAACACAGGTTGCTGGATTTTTACAGCAAATGAACGTTTCCAATTTCTGATAATCTTTCTTTTTTAGAATTTGGTTGATATCTGCAATGTTATTGATTTTTGTCTTATTTAATCAATATGTGGGAATTTAGAAGTATTATGGTTGTTTTGGCTACTGGTAGCTTCCATTGGCACTGTTGTCTTAAGGCATGCGTTCAGATTATGGTTTGGATCTTATGGCCGCATGCTTTCATTATAATTTGTGGTTGGTTGTTATTATAAGGTTTTTACTTGTCCTATACCTGTCAGTGCCAACAACCAATACAACCGAAATTGAAACATAGAAACTAGCACAGAAATACTATTTCAATTGAAAAAGAAACAAAAAGAGTTAGAATGTGATCATTGCAGACTCTGACAAAGGTCAGGAAGGAAATGATTAGATATGCATTGTAATATGCTGTAGGAACTTTTCACCCAAAGCTTTAGCATGTCTACAAGAAATAAAATTGATAGAAACAAATTCCAACATAAATAGACAAATATCAAATATTTTTTTATTTCTATCATAAAATTTAGATGACAGGTCTCAACAGACTCCTTAGCAATTCCTTGACATTATTGTTCTGGTCTGAGTGTTCCTCAGTCAAACATCGGCCTTTAATCAATGTACTTGTTCATACAGTATGAAAATCTATTTGATGCTGAACTATATTGATCAATGCCTACTATGCTTGGGAAAGGGGGATCCTTAATACTGCTCGTTTAACTCGTATCAGGGAGAAACCAGTCGGGCGATGTCTTGAAGAGGAGAACCTGTGGTGGGTGTAGGGCAGCCCCCCGGGGGTCCACACCCTAGCCGTCCACAGGAACCCTAAGCCGTTTTTTCGACTGTAGAACTGAACTGAGATGCGTGAGCCGTACGCCCATCCTCACCAACTGCCTTTGCCATGAATGATACCCGCACTGTCCATTATGAATCCCGCACCTATAATATAGGACACCATGCAAACCGTTTGGCAAGTAATTGACTTCGCAGTATGAAATTTTTGAAGATTGAGAGATGGGAAGTCTATGCAGCATAACACCATCAGTAATCTGAAAGGACCAAAACCAAAGAGTGTATATTAACAATCAAAACACTATCTTGTTGTAGACTTCTAAAATTTACACAAGTTTTAGAGATTGCGGTAGATTAAAGTGGTTTAGTTCTCCAACTGGTTTTGATGTAGTGCTGCACATGTATATTGGAGAAAACTGACAACATTAAATCGTGGAGCTTGCAGAGTATTAAATCTAAACAGTAAGTGTTGGAACTACCCATTTTTGCAAGGAAGCATTCGTTAATTTATAAAGAACATGCACCCTTACACTTATAAAGAACTTAGAAATTAAAATAACATGCACCCTTACACTTATAAAGAACTTAGAAATTAAAATAACATGACGTGAGGTGCTGTAAAATGGTAAAATAATATCACAACTGGATTGAAAATACTCCCCTAACCTCCAAATCAAGAGCCTATAAGGCTATGCTTGAATGGAAAAATGTGATTTTTTTAAAGGAGGCATACAGTTCATAAAAGTGACTTCTGAAAAAATATTGCTTTCGATGAAGTTTTCAACCATTGATATCTTTTGGAAAGCAAAAGGGGACAATGTGAAGATTAAACAAACCAAGGCGGTGCATTTCAATTTAGAAAATGTGAACATTAATATGCACGAATAAACAAAATTGTAGTTCCTTCACCACCAATAAACAAATGACCAGACATGTGACAAAACCAAATGTTGTAAGACACGTCGTGCCTATATTTAATGAACGAGATGATTATTACCGCTAAACAAACAAACAAACACGATATGTTCTTTCCATATATTTTTAAGGATTGCTAATATTATTGCTAAGATTTCAACGTATATATGTAAGCTTATACATAATTGTATGATCCTGGTACTTGTTATTTATGTGTCTTTACCAAAACAAAGGGAAACCTTGAGGAACCATTAATTTTTTAAGATTTGTGATACATAAATAAATATGATTATACAGATGTATGCAATTACATATTGAATGTGTTTGCAGTTTATGAGTAATGTTTTTAAGATTTTAATGTATTTGCATACATGCAACTGCATGTTAGCAGATATTCAATACCACCTCTTTAATAAGTATTTTTTTAAAATAATAGTTTAGTATCTCATTTGAATTGAAATTTATGTGCATGCATACAATAATATTTGTAAATTTACATATGCATTATCAATCCTAAGAAATTTTATTACTTATGTTTCAGGATTTGATTGTGAGTTTTTTTGCATCAACGTTTCAGATCACACTTTGTGATCTATCATCAGGAGCATATTATATTAATTGTTGTGCTGATCACTCTCTTCCTACTAGTGATGTCATTAAGTCACCTACCTTGCCCCCTCCATCCAATCCCATGCATCTTTCCAATTCCCTCGTTGTGGATAGGGTGGCATCCTCTCAAGTGCGCTGCTTGCCCTCGTTGCAAATTATGCTATGGTTGGCTCTCTTACCTTAGTCTATCTGCCTCCCCCTAGTTGTTCCTCCCACTCTAGTACCTCCCCAAGCCCACTCCCAATTAATGAGTGGGAGAGCAAGTTGGTAGTAAAACCCTTACTCTATTGAGATAGTTAGGTGCAAGGTAAATGCTGAGATTGCTACCTTGGTGGACTTGTGCTTGAGATCCACTTTTTTTTCATTCCAAGGCGTGATCTATGAGCAAGTTGAGGGGGTGGCTATGTGTTCCCCCCTTTCTCTTGTCATTGTCGACCTCTTCATTGAGAATGTTGAAGAAACTACCCTCTTCTCCTATCCTCTTAAGCCAAGGTGGTGGAAACGTTATGTTGATGACACCAATGTGTGTTGGCCCCACAACTTGGAAAAGCTGGAGGATTTTCTGTCCCACCTCAACAACATATCCCCTTTCATCTCCTTCACCATAGAAGTGGAATCTGATAACCAACTTCCTTTCTTGGATGTGTTGCTCATTAAGAAATCTGTCGGCTCTGCAGATCGTCGCGTGTTTTGCAAATCCACCCACACCGACCTTTACCTTCACTCCTTATCGCATCACCACCCCATCCTTGCCAAAAATTTGGGGTTCTTAAAACCCTGGCCTTGAGGGCTTATCGTATTTGTGATGGTGACCACTAAGAAAGAGTTGGATCATCTACGATGCATCTTTAGATTGCATGGGTTTTCCAACAAGCACATCTCCAGAGCCCTTAACCAAGCTAAATCTTGATCCTTCTCGCATTTTACTCGCTCTCCTCCATTTGATCTTCTGTGCGTCTCCCTGCTTTATATTGAAGGCATCTCCCATCAAATTTCTAAGATCTTCTTCAAGAAAGGCGTTTATTGTGCCTTCAAGCCTTTCTTGCTGGTCAGGAATTAGATCCCCCCTCTCAAAGACTCTAGGGACATTCTCTTGGAGTCATGAGTCTACAAGGTGAAACAAGACGTTCCTTTGGCACTAGGATCAAGGAACACAACATTGACATTAAATATGAACATGTCCTCAAATTCGCTCTTGCTAAGCACTTTAGATCCACCAAGCACCACATTTGTCTTGAAAGCACATAAATCTTGTTCAAAAAGATAATTTCTTTAAGAGGAAACTTAAGAAGGCCATTGAAATCAATAACCACCCTTTTAACCTAAATCGTGATGAGGGGTGGAGTTTAAGCACGTTGTGGCTACCATTGCTTACTAGCATAAAAAACTTCGTCATCCTCATCCTTGACCTTTTCGTTGGTGGGCTTACCTTGTCTTTCTTTTGCCCCCCTTCTCCTTTCTTTAACGTGTGTCTCCTTGTCTCTAGGTTACCTTCCATTTCAGGTGCCTATCTTCCCCTCCTCCCATGGTTGTCCTTATCTCCTAGCAATCATGTTGGTATCCTTGCCCTACCCCTCCGCTTCGTTCTTGCTTTCTTCCTTTCCTTTCCTTTTTCCTTTCCCCTCCCTTTTTGTATTCACTTTATTGTGGGTTTCTTCTTTCTAGTCTTTGCCCTTTCTCGTTACATATATGTGTGTGTGCGCATGCACCTTTTCTCTTTGCGTGTTCCTTTTTTCACCTTGTTTATTATTTTTATGTTTTTTCTTTGTATTTTTATTGTATTTTTAGCTATTTTATTTTTATTTATTTTTGTTTCGTTTATTAGACTTTGCTTTTATGTGTTTTGATTGTTTTGCGTTGAGTTTTCTTTCGTGTTGATTTGTGTACTTGCATATATGTATGTACAAACACATATGTATATGTATATCCATTTTAGCCTTTCCTTTGTCTTTATTGTGTGTTTTTGCCTTTTGTATTTTATTATTTGTATGTTGTGTATTTACATACACACATACATTCTTGCACGCACACACACACACACACACACACACACACACACACACACACACACACACACACACACACACATTAGTTTTATTCCTTTTCATTCCATTTTTATTTTACTTTATTATATTTTTCGGTCTAGTTATTTTGATTCTCTTTTTAACTTTATTTTATTTTTTGGTCTAGTTCTTTTGGTTCTCCTTTTTACTTTATTTTATTTTTTGGTTCTCTCTCTCTCTCTCTCTCTCTCTCTCTCTCTCTCTCTCTCTCTCTCTCTCTCTCTCTCTCTCTCTCTCTCTCTCTCTCTCTCTCTCTCTCTCTCTCTCTCAATTGTGTCCAGGTGTGCCATATCATCTATTTTTCTTGGTGTTCTCTACTATCATCCTAATGATGGATCACGATGTGAACTGAAATGTTGATGCAAAAAAACTCACACAATCAAATCCAAAAGCATTATTCAGGTAGACTAATGGATTGTGGAAATCTAATGACATTAATTTTATTATTTTTGACATACAAAAAATGTACATAAACAAGTGAAGTAATAAGAAGTGTAAGGAAATACACTTCATAACAAATGAAGTAATAAGAAGTGTAAGGAGCCTCAACCCCCACTCGACATTTGAATGGTGCTAGTTTTGCCTTCCGGTGTGTGATGTTGCTTGCTTGGTGGTTGTCTTTGTTGAGTCTTTGCCTCTTGATGCACCTGTAACAGTTTGCCTTCTTTTCTCTTGGCCCTAGTTTGCTTGGGGCTTCAAATACTTTGGGCTCACCCCCATCAGGTTCTCTAGGTGTGGGTGGGTTGGATGTTGTTGTGGTTGGTGTTAGGGCTTCCTTTGTTGATGGGGTTCCCCACCTCTTGGACCTTTTTCTACTGTTGGTGGGCAAAGCTTTGCTCGTTTGGTCAGTTGTTCCTCATCCTCTCAAAGGAAAACCTCACTCCTCTTGTGCCAAGACTTCCTTTGTGGTAGAAAACATTGGCTTCTACAATGTTGTGGGTTGGTGTGTAGATTTGTTGGGTTGTGGCCTTCTCTCCCTGACCTCCATTGTTGGGTGAGTGATTCTTGGAAGCCTTTGGTTGTTGGGAGTATTGAGTTTTATCCTTGTGTTAAGGGTTTTTTCATTGCTTCCTTTGCTTCTCATGTTGATCGTGACATGGTGCTGGGTAAGTTTTGGGCTTGGGGAGAAAACTCTCTCTCTCTCTCTCTCTCTCTCTCTCTCTCTCTCTCTCTCTCTCTCTCTCTCTCTCTCTCTCTCTCTCTCTCTCTCTCTCTCTCGCGCGCGCGCGCCCTGACACCTTCATTTAACTCTCTTATTGAACCACTCAACATGCGTTTACTTTCGTTGCATCTTCCCAATCTTCCCCTTAATTTCTGGGAGCATTTTTGTTATGAGGCCATTGGTAACACTATTGGTCGTTTCTTCAAGGTTGATGATTCCATATCCTTCATGGGTCATTCTACCTTTGCTCACATTTTGATTGACATCGACATCTTTGTGCTTCTCCTTGGAGATGTGGTTCTCATGGATGATGATGCAACATGGACTTAGTTGTTGGATTATTTGGGCCTCCCCTTTCGTTGTTAGAGATGCTTCTCAGGTGTTGCTACTTGGTGGAAAGATGCTACTATTGATCATTTGACTATCATTGCTTCTAATTTTGATGATGATGTTTCCTCATATGTAGATAAGGACCCCTCCTTGGATGAGGTTGTGCCTTTGACTATCGATGTGGCCTCTTTTGGACTTGAGGCTTCTTCTCTAGCTATTCCTGTTATGCAACAACGGTCTGCTCCTGGTGAGTCTACTCCTAATGTTGTTTCATAGCAACAGTCTACCCCTGTTGCGGATAGAAACGTCGAGGGAATTTCCTAGCTTAATCCTTCTTTTGATGTTCCCAATAGTAGTATTGCTTGGACTATTGTTTGTTACAGGGGGAAAGGGAAGTCTTCCCCCACTTTCCAAACTCCCTTGATTGGAGCTTTGGGTGTTCCTCCTCACTCTTGAGTTGAGTCCTTTTGAGTTGTAACTTGTTTGACATGTCTCTAAAAATGGTTTTGGTTTGTTTTTAGAGACATGTCTGACCTGAGTTTATTTAGGGTCTACACCATTGCTTTATTGTCTTTCTTTATTGAGCCTATGAGTTATTTGTACAAAGGGCCAACACCCTTATTTTGTTGCTTTTTTGATAAAAAACAAGTGAAGTAATAAACCAATTGTAAAGAAGTTGACAGTGAAAGAATAAACTCTCTTAATACGAAAAAGTAGATGTCATCCTCACAACTTCACCATCAAATTCACATTTGTGTTTCATCCTATCCTATTCTTAAAACCAATGTGAGCAATTTTGAATTCAACATGTAAAAAAAGTAGTTTGAGATTATGGAAGACAAGCTTAAACTAGACAATGTGCAATTGAATTCCATTGCAATTAAAGAAAAAATATATTATAGAATCATTAGAGTTGATAGAGAACACACATAATTAAATTCCTATTAAGTTCATGATACATATTTGAAATTCTATTTTCCAAAAGTTTTTCATTGCAAGCCTCATTTTTTTCTTCTTTTTCTATAATCTTCTCTACATGGTGAACAAAATGTCTCCTTTGTTTGCTTCCAAGAAATCAAAAGAGATGAAAAGGAATTACAAATAACAAGTAGGGAAAAAAAACCAGATGCACCATCTCTATTTCTACTCTCTTATAATCTTATTCATATTTTTTCCATCACATGTTAATTTATAGGAAGTTGGCAAGACAAAATTAATTATACTATATAGTTCATTTCTTAGATTGTCATGCAAACTCACGTATAACTTACACTGAAATTAAATTATTTATTATTACTGTCATATTTGTTGAGAATGGGTGCCTCAAACTTATTGGTTGAAATCTCGAGTAGATGGCACTTGGTCTTTGAAATGAGCAGTTCGGTGTGGATAATGTTCATGTTATTGATCATCTTCGAAGGGAACTGAATAACCTTTGTGTTATATACTCGTGTGAGAAGCAATGTGGAGAGCACTATGAGATAGTGGGGAAAGGAAACTTAGTCATCCCCTTGCAGCTTGACAAAGCTGCGATGAATAGGGTTGCGGGATTGCGGGAAGAAGGAGACTAGGTCTCCCTCTCGCCATCTTGTGGGACTCTAAGGGTCCAATAAGAAGACTTGCGAGGTAGTAGAAGACATACAACTTTGTCTTCCCCGCCACCTCATGAGGGTTTTCTGATGGTCACAAGTGTATTGCAGGATAAAGACAAAGGGGGAAGAGAAGTTTCTTCTTGCCAATCCGCATGATGAACAACGGTCAAACAGTGGTGCTATGAGCTAACATGGAAGCAAGGAAACTTGTTTTCCCCACAACCTTGCAGGTAATCTGAGGGATCACAAGGATCACTGTGGGCTAACTAGGGGTGCCGTAGACATGCTCAACCTGCCATCTCGCAACGATGTCAAAAGTGACTTCAGTGATAAGTTAAGCTAAAAGCGACTGAGGTGGGGACCATGGTCGAATGTGAGATGACTTGCTGAGCTGTATGTAGGTGATTGGCAAAAAATGGAATGACGTGGGAAGTGATGGAGACAACATGGTGTGTTATTGAAAATCTGAGGAAGTTCAATAGTTGGAGATGTGGTAATTGAATCAAACTATTTTTCGACAAAGACATATAAATGTTTGGAAAACGATTGAAGAAAGTGAGTTGGCCGTGTTGGATGATAGGTTGATGAGATATTGATTCTTGTCATTGTGGAGAGAGGTTGAGTGTCGATTGGTAATTCTATAATGTTGAATTGAAAAGCTGATTGTGAACATAATCTTTTGAACTGCGGTTGCTTGAACAGAGACTTGATCGAAGCTTGAAATTCTGTAACTTGTATGTAAATGGTTTTTTACTGTAATATAAGAGATTGCTTTGGTGTGTGGGTTTTTCATCTGTAAGGGTTTTCTCACATAAATTGTGGTGTATTACTCTATGATTGTGTTTTTCATGTTGCTCTGTTTATCTTGCATTGTGTATCTAAAGTTGATGTAATTCAAATTGAAACACAAATCTGCTTTTCTCCTCTAAGAAATTACCATTAGGAAGACGTTTTCCACACTCTGCTTTCCTTACAATATTGTTAATATCTCTTTTTTAAAAATATTTTATTATCTTAATAAATTACCATCAAATAATTATTTTTCAGCATAATGAATAAACTTTTCTCTTGTGAAAGATAGAATCATGATAATAGTTCTAATTCTTGCAGTTGTAAAATGTGTAGAGAATCAAAGGGTTCCTTGTAGAATGTTTTACTAAGATTGATTCAAGCATTGTTGATGGAGCCCAATTGGTATCCAGTCAAAACAACCCAACCAAAATAACCCACGACATAGTAATGTGGGCACAATAA
Source organism: Cryptomeria japonica (assembly GCF_030272615.1). Taxonomy (NCBI): domain Eukaryota; kingdom Viridiplantae; phylum Streptophyta; class Pinopsida; order Cupressales; family Cupressaceae; genus Cryptomeria; species Cryptomeria japonica. The sequence goes on from NC_081415.1 coordinate 252,956,656, forward strand.
CCCAACCCTACATTAAATTATTCTACATCCAAAACAACCCAATCATAGTCATTGATGGGGGTTGTCTAGAGATATAGACACTTGTAGGACGACGTCTATGGTAGGGATGTAATATAAGCCCCCAATATTATCCATTACACCAAGTCTCCATAATATCATATATTGGAAAATCTTGTTAATAATTTTTAATTCATAATAATAAAATAATGTACAACATTCATTTATATATTGTAGATGAGCTCATTACTAAAGTCAAAATTTTCTTTATTTGAAATGGAGATATGTTGATTATGAAAATTACATATATAATTACATTTTAGTCATGCTAATCCATCTTAGACTTGCTATCTAGATTCTTAACAACTTCAGCTGACACTTCTAATGTTGTATGAAGAAATTCATCTATGCTTTCATTGATACTATTGGAAAGAATTTTCATGCAAATGGGAAGTGATTCTTTGGAGAGATCTAAACTGGTAGATGGAACAATCCAAATACCTTCGTTGCAGATTAACCCAAATGCCACTACTGGAACAAAACCCTCTGCTTGCTTCAACTTCAATTTGTGCCATGCAAAGACAATGGTAGTCCCCAAGCATAAAACAAAAATCAATTATGTATGCAAAATAGTAGTTAGTCAATGACTTATATAGTGTCAATTAAGGAAAGAATCAGATCTATCAACTAATCAATATGAAGAGGCACAATATTGAGAACTAATTAGACAACAATTGATGAACAAGTCAAATTCTCTAAAACAAAGAACACATTGTTGGTATTCAAAGAGTAACAACTTAGATGTTGTATGCAATATTAAGTAGTGACAAGTAGATAAAGTCGAGAGAAATGTCATTGATTATACACAACAACCATTATTTGTATGCAATGATTTGTTTAACAAAAGCAATGGTGACTATTCAATGTGTTAAGTCCTTAAATCACATTAAATCAATCTTCTTATGTTATGAGGAGATGCAATGGAGAGACATAACTAACAAGAGACATGTCTCTTAGAATGTAACCCTTCCTCTCATGGAAGGTATAAGAGGGAAATTGAATGAATGGCAAGGAGAATCATGAAATCTTGTAAATTGATTCCCTAAATCATAAATGATAACATAGGGGACATTACAAAATGCCTCATTAGTTTTTAATAAGCCAAAAAGACAAGAAATTACTTGTTTTAAATGGTTACACATTTTTGCTTCATTAACGAAGAACAAATAAAATGATTTGGCATTGTATGGATTATTTTATGAGCAAATGTTCAAGTTGGTGCCATATGACAGAAATAGAATTCAGTGATGTGATAAGCAGTAGAGAACACAATCATGCTTTGAAAACTAAGATGATCACTATCAAACACAAATTGAATGAAATGAAAGGCATAGCTTGCTCAACTCAAGATTCTACAAGAAATACCATTGTTGCTTGATGTTTTAATATTTCATTACTTGTAGTAGGAGCATTATCGTCAACTGGTGCATTGTCTAGAATGATTCAAAGAAAAAGATTAAGGTCTGAAACATCAACACCAAATCCTCAAACATTGACACATCTTACCTTAACAGTTGAATATACAATTACTATAAGGGGGGGGGGGGGGGGGGGAGTTTCTTTTTCATGACAATAATGATGAGAATCGTTTTATAATATTCATCGCAACACAATTTTTTCAATTACTGAAAGAATCTGAAAACTAATTCAATGATAGAACATTCAAAATAGTGTCAAGTATTTTTTAATAGTCGTACACAATCCATGACTTGAAAATTGATGCAATATTTTCACTTGTTTATATTCCTATGGCTAACAAAACAAGATTTGCTTATACACAAGTACTTGGAGAATTAAAATAGCTTCAACTTGATTCTAACATGAAAAGTATACTTATTGATTTTGAATTAGGTTTCGTGCGAGCTATGTATGAAATTTTCCCAAATGTCGATATGTGGGGATGTTTTTTTTCATTTCTCTCAATGCTTATGGAGTAAAGTTCAAGAAGAAGGTCTACAAACATGTTACAATGTCAATGAAGTCTTTGCATTAGAGATCAATAAATTTGCTACATTAGCTTTCACTCTTTAGATAGACATAACTAAAACACTTCTACAATCTCCTTATTATAAAGAACATGAGGAGAATTTGCAAGGAATGTTTGATTGTGTTGAAGACACCTTGATTGACAAACTAACTAGAAGAGGCAACGGATGATCATCCAAGTTTCCAATCACAATGTGGAATTGTTATTCGACTATTCAGGATGATCTTTGCAAAAAAAATAATGCCATCAAGAGGGATGCCACAAAGGATTTAGTGAATTGCTTCAAGCATCACACAACTCAATCTGGAAACTCATCAAAGCAATGAAAAAAGAATAGGGTCTCCAAAAGAATAAAATAGAGAAATATATGGGTGCATGGACTAGGCAACCGAGCAAGAAAAACTATCGTGATTTCAAAGAAAGACTAAAAAATATTGTGATCTCAAACAAAGACTAAAAATCTTGTTGATGGTTATGACAACCATAACAATTTAGATTATTTAAGAGGCATCGCTTTTAATTTGACACTGTTTTTAAAAATTTGAATAAAAATTTTTTTTTGGCAACGTACATGTAATTTGTGAATTTTGTTTTCCTTCCTCTATAATCTTATGGGGATATATTGTTAATGCGTTATTTTTATCAGTGGTTATTTTTGCCTTGGGTCATAATGACATGGGGTTGTTTTTACATGGGTTATTTTGAACTTGGGTTATTGTGTCACGAGATATTTTGACTAGGTTATTATGTCGTGTAATCAACTCAACTAGGATGTAATCCTAATTGGGGATTGTATAAGAATTTGATGTACAAATTGTAGTACCCCTCCTCAATCAGACTTTTTTTGTATTTATGTTTGACTTCAGTCGACTGTTCAGTGGAAGATTATTGTTATATGTGATTCAAGCTTTATGCGATGTTATTTCAAGCTTTATCTGGGTTTGTAGTGTATATTTTCATGCAGTATCTCAATGCTTATGTTTAATGTTATTTTCATGGATCATTATCATGGACTGACACTTTTATCTTATATGTGTGATGCGTTATTTGTATGTTTCGTGTTTGCAAGTGTATGGTATGTGAGGGGATGATTTTTCTTCACTCACTCCGGTGAGACTGGGGACGTCACGATTCTCTTTCATCAGTGTGTGTGTCGTGTTTGTTTATGTGTTTGTCTATATGCACGTGTGGTTCTTTGGTGCAGGACATTGCAGGTACAAGTACCGGGTAGGTACGGGCTATCGACTCCACCTGGTTTCACAGGTCTAAGTGTGCCTTATATGTCCGATGGGAGTGGAAGAGATAGTTGTTGGACCCTAACTTGACCCGCAGTTACACTCGTGTGAGTGTTGTCAGTTGGTCGTCTTTTCCGTTTGAACGGTATGCGAGTCAGAGTGCTTTAATGTTTCTGTATTGTGAGTTGTCGTTTGTTCATTCTTTGTTTTGCGTGTTTCCATTTATTGGAATGGTTATTTAATTGAGTGAATGATGCTATTTTTGTGTTGGCGTAATTAGTTAATTATTATGTTTTTGGGATTATTGATTTAATTAAATTAATGATTTACAATAATTAAATGGCTAAAATGGCTTATTTTATTGTGTTATAGTTGTATTATTATTATTATTATTATGTGAAAGGAAATAAGTATTTGCCTTGCCATTTAAATGTGGAATGATTATGTTGAAAGAAAGTATTATGGAAATAGAAATGAAATAAAATAAAAATAAAAGTTTTTCCTTCTACCTTTCTATTTGACTTTTGTATTTTATTTTGTTGGAAAAAAATTGTTTATGGAAAAAGGTAAATCTGATTGTTTTTATTTTTTAAATAGCTTAATCTGATTGGTTGAAAAAAATTTTAACCTAGAAAGTTTAGGTTGAAATATATTTTTTCCCATATATTCCTGGGAGTTCACGGGAAGAAGAGAGGCCAAATTTTGAATGAGAAATTTGGAAAACCATTTTGGAAGAGGAGCTAGAGTTGGTTTTGGTTTGCAAGATTGGGATTCTTCCATCCATTTGCTTCCTGGTTTGTTTGAAGGTTGGACAATCTCTTCTTGTTTTGCAATTTAATTTTTAAATGTTTTAGTTGCTTCCCGTGTGTTGGAAAAATGTAAATCTCTTGTAAATTCTTGTTGAATGATTGGAATGAGAGAAAGAGTGTCTGTCATTGATGATTTTGTTGAATTCATATCAAATGCGTGCTTATGGGAAGGAAATGGTTCATTTTTCTATTTGCTGTTTGTTATTTGCTCTTACAAAGTCAGGTTCTTGAATTATCTCTTTGATTTGAATTATGGATTCAAATGACAACACCTGAGTGAGAACTTGTGATATTGTAAATTTTGTTTACAAGAACCATAAATCATAGAATTGAAGCAAGCCAAAAAGTAATATATTTCATTTGAAAACCCAACGTATAGAAGTTCATGAGATTCCAAGGGTCACAAAAACCTCTTGAGAATCGAAGTCCAACAGTCACATTTGTTCATTACATAATAAAATCTAAAAACTACGAAATTTTCAAAAAACTATATGAAATTTTATCCTAACTTCAACTAGACATAACTTTCTGCTCGGGACTCGAAATTACGAGCTGTTGATCTCGTTGGAAAGGTCTCTGAGAGCTGTAGACAAGAATTTGAAAGAGCATGCGCTAGCCATGCTCTTTCGGCACTTTCAAGGGCTAAAAATGCCCTTAAGACCTCCAAAAATGTAAATTACTAACATATAGTAATTTAGTTTAGTTTGTCTATATGATAGTAATTTGCATTTTTTGAAGGTCTTAAGGGCATTTTTAGCCCTTGAAAGTGCCGAAAGAGCATGGCTAGTGCATGCTCTTCCAAATTCTCGTCTACAACTCTTGGAGACCTTTCCAACGAGATCAACGACTTGTAATTTCGAGTCTCGAGCAGAAAGTTATGTCTAGTTGAAGTTAGGATAAAATTCCATATAGTTTTTTTGAAAATTTTGTAGTTTGTAGATTTTATTATGTAATGAGGGGGCATAGCATGTTAGGACTTCCCCGCACTGATGAGAGGAGCGACCACATTTCGGTAGGGATAGTCCGTTGCCAACAAGGATAGTACGGATGCGTAAATGTGACTGTTGGACTTCGATTCTCAAGAGGTTTTTGTGACCCTTGGAATTTTATGAACTTCTATATGTTGGGTTTTCGAATGAAATAGATTACTTTTTGGGTTGTTTCAATTCTATGATTTTTGGTTCTTGTAAACAAAATTTACAATACCGCAGGTTCTCACTCAGGTGTTGTCATCCGAATCCATAATTCAGATTAGTGGTATTAGAGAAAGTTCACTCCTGTATGTCATATCACACGTGATCAACATATCAAAGATTGGGATTGGAAACAAGGAATCCTTCAAACTACCTTCCTTTGAGACACACACGATCGCAGATGGCTAAGTTGTAGACATACGATGACATTAAAACATTAGTTGAAGATGCACTAGCAAAACAACATGAAGAAATGATGGAGCAGTTCAAGCAAATGCTGGAAAGTCGTGGGTCACAAGCAAACCCACTATTCACAGGGCATACGCCATTCAAGGTGCAAGTGAATTTCGATATACCCACATTCCAAGGAAAGGTTGATGCAGATGCTGTTGATGATTGGGTTTCAAAACTGGAAAGATATTTCTCTGTCAATCAGTTTTCAGATGAAGAGAAGATAACTTTCGCTCTCCTCAAAGCTGAAAACCATGTGAAAGATTTTTGGGAAGCAAAGTTAGCATCCAAGGCAGCAGAATATGGCAGAACTTTTATTTCTGATCACTCTTCTATTTGGTATAGAAAGGAAAAGATTTAGTTTGTTGTGTGTTTCCTAGTTTCTATTTGCCCAAGATATGGGGTTATGTTGGCAAAAATTGGTTATTTGCCTCTTGCAAGATTCAAGGAATTATTCTTGTGTAATAGAAGTGAAGAAATGTATCATAGTCCTTCTCATCTCTATTAAATTCTTCTATGTTGCCCAAAATCTTTATAATTGAGACTCTTGTGTGTTTTTAATTCACCATTTACCTTATTGAAGAATATCCTTTCTTAATTTGGATTCTGGCACTGTATATGTGCCTCGTGAAATGAACAGGGGATGAATTGATTTTATATTAAATTGTTTTAGAAGAAATAAGAAATTGATATTTTATTATAAAATTAATCTAACCTAACCCACGTGGCAGGCTAATCCCACCACGTGGGACGGTAGTGGCTTGCTACCGCGGTTGAAGCACTACTGGTCGGTAGTGATTGCTACGCGGTAGCAGCACTACCGGTCGGTAGTGTCAGCACTACCGGACGGTAGGACTGCTATCGGTCGGTAGTGGCTACTACCGACAATAGTGCTTGCTACCGATGGGTAGTGTTTGCTGCTATCGACAGCAGCACTACCGTGGGTAGGGCTTTGGCCCACCGCGTGTCGTTTACCCTTCGCGGTACGATTTAACATGCCATTGATTATTTTTTTATTAAATGCAACGAGTTTTTAAAGTTAAATTTAATGTTAAATTTTAATGGTAGTTATAAATTGATTTATTGAAAATCAAGGCTTGGGATTTTAATTCAAATTGATAATTTGGATGTATTTTGGAAATGTATTATATGTTTATTATAATTCATATTTTTATTCGGTTGAATATTTAATATGGATTTTATTCTTGTTGGAGTGTTGAATATTGGAAATTAAATAGAAATGAATGTCGTATATGAATGATGCATTAAATAAAAGGTGTTTTATTTATTTTCAATCAATGAATTTGCAAGTGTTTATGATGCTGATTTTCTCAAAGATTGTCTGAGTGTGGACTTAGTGAAATAAGCTTTCCTTGCAAAGAGTATTATTTGTGTTATTTCTCATCTTTGGTTCAGTCGTCCTGTTGTGGCGTATTTGGTACCTTTTGACCAAGAGATGTATGATGATCTCATTGCCTTAACCATATAGTGCCTTTTCCTTATGGTTAACCAAGAGTTAGTATGTCCTTGTTTTGACCACTTGTTTTTGGATAGTGGTGCTATGATTGTCTATTTCGCCATAGGGTCCTCATGGAGTGACCTTATTTGTTTAGTGTCCTTGGAGAGAGTGGCTCTTGAGTAGGGGTCATGCCTGAAGTGGATGGCAGGATAACCCCTCGAAAGTCAGTTAATAAGTGATAATCTAATAATTTGATTAGGAGATGGGTAGTTTATAACATTATAAAAGATATTGTACCCCGTGTATGGTTGAGTGCTCGTATAGGCTCAAGATGTAGTGAGAAGGGTTGAAATGGCAAACCGACCACCTTGTCATCACGAAGGGTTGGTAGGGTCTGCATGAGACTTAGTTGGAGACAAAGGTTCGAGAAAGGTTACCAGGATAACCCAGGATGGGGGTCGGGACCTATGGAGGCCTACCATGGTAACCATCATAAGCTATGCAATGACCCTCTCTCTTTAGGGTCACTTGTGTATTGTGATGTCGAGTCACCCAGAATATTGTGGAGTTGCATTGTATTGTCATGGAGTTGTATTGTTCTGTCAACCATGTCATGCTTTTTCTTTCTTGAGGGTCCTCTGCGATCTCCTAGCACGGTGGGGTGATTCCAGTTTGGGATCACATGGTTGGGTGGTAGTGCCACTTCCCATTAGATGTTCTTGTTCGTACCTTCATGGGAGGATTGGCTTCACAGGTGTTCCTGTGGTTCATGACTCATGCTCTATCTCATGTTTGGAGATTATGTTATTTGGAGACCTATGTGGTCAATTGTATCAATGAATTTATGTAACCTTATAATTTGGTTAAGTTGTAACTTTATGTTTCATTGAGAGCCATGCATTAGAGGATCAATGTAATCCTAAGTTTTGGATGTTATATATCAACTTTCTATATGTTTAGTGTAAATGCTTTATTGAAGAGAAAATTATATTGTATCCTTTCATCTTTCAATGGTGTATCTGTTATTGCATATGGCTTATTATGTTCTTGAGTTATGATGGATTATTGGATTAATCGTAATTGTGGAATATAACTTTTAGTTTAATTCTTCGTTGGTAACCCTTTAGGAATTTTGGTGTAAGTCTTTTGTTTGTGTTATTATAGTGCTATTGTAGTAATTAATTAACTTAATATGATTTATACTTAAAAAAAAAAATTATGTCACCCTTAGTTGTGGTTTTTCCTTTGGGGTTCCTAGCGGGACATTACACAAATAATCTACAATCGTATTAAGAAGAATATTGAAACCGAGATCTAATTAGAAAATTTGAACTTATGGCCATTGAAAAGCTCCATAGTATTGAGCTAGGGGAAAACAATGTTGAGGTCTTAGAGGAATTATTGGATTATATATGAGAATAATTGCACATGGACGTTAAGCAACAAAGTTAGTCAAGCATGTTAGTGTAGGAAGAACTCATAAGTTTATCATGAAGGATGGGAACTTGATGTTCACTCTAAGGAGGAGAGAATCATGTATATAGTTCTAATTCTTGCATTTGTAAAATGTGTGGAAAATTAAAGGTTTCCTTGCGGAGTGTTTTACTAAGATTGATTCAAGCATTGTTGATGGAGTGCATCTAGGATGCAATCCTAATTCGGGATAGTATAAGAATTTGATGCACACATAATCTACAATCCTTGTAAGAAGAATATTGCAACGAAGATCTAATTAGAAAAGCTGAACTTATGGCCATTGAAAAGATCCATGCTATTGACCTAGGGGGAAACAATGTTGAGGTCTTAGAGGAATTATTAGATGATATATGAGAATATTTTCACATGGACCTTAAGCAACAAAGTTCGTCCAACATGTTAGTGTAGGAAAATCTCATAAGTTTATCATGAAGGATGAAAACTTGATGTTCACTCTAAGGAGGAGAGAATCATGTATATGGTTCTAATTCTTGCATTTGTAAAATGTGTGGAGAATCAAAGGTTTCCTTGTGGAGTGTTTTACTAAGATTGATTCAAGCATTGTTTTTGGAGTCCAACTAGGATGCAATCCTAATTGGGGATAGTATAAGAATTTGATGTACAAATAATCTACAATCATTATAAGAGGAATATTGCAACTAAGGTCTAATTAGAAAAGTTGAACTTATGGCCATTGAAAAGCTCCATGCTATTGACTTAGGGGAAAACAATGTTGAGGTCTTAGAGGAATTATTAGATTATATATGAGAATATCTACACATGGACCCTAAGCAACGAAGTTGGTAAAGCATGTTAGTGTAGGAAGAACTCATAAGTTTATCATGAAGGTTGGTTACTTGATGTTCACTCTTAGGTACATCAAGTAGAGAAATATAGGATGCAAGATTCTATAGGAACATCATGATTCAATTTGGGTTGGGCATATGAGATATAAGAAAACTTTGAAACTAATAGAAAGGGTGCTCAATTGGCCAAGAATGAGGGAGTGTATTCCAAGAATTATGTTACCTTCTAAAGATAAGGTAGTCATCCAAGCACCAAGTGGGCTAATGTAGTACCTTCCCATCCATGCGAATTCATGATCTTGTGCGAGTATAGATTTTGTAACCTTTTTTCCAAGTGTGGATAGTATGAATAACATCATGGTGGTGGTTGAATGATTATACAAGTATAGTACTTTTGTAACTTGCAAAGTAGAGGATGTAGTAGAATACTTTTTTCTAGAATGTTACAAAGTATTAGGGAATTCCATTTCATTATTTCAAATAGGGACCTTTGATATGCAAGTAATTTTTGGACCGAGATTTTTAATTTCATGCGCGCAAAGTTATCAATGTTGATGAGCCATCTAGAGATAGAGGAAAATACTGAATAGATCAATGTGGTTTTAATAGACTACTTAAGGAACTTTCTCTACATGGACCAATCCAATTGGCAACATTTGTTGGATAACTTCTAGTTTTGTTATAACGTGCAAAATACCTTGATGAGTTAATATTTTTTATAAGTTATTTGAAGGATTATTATATTGTTTTTTTTGGTCATGAGTTAGACTCATATATTAATGTGAGGGTAATCAAAGTTTCCTCAAGGATTATGTGAAGTGTATGTGTGTGGATGAAGGTTCAAAGATGCGCCAAACTTCTATAAAGGAAACAACCAACTAAGCCTTGTTCGGTGAGAAGAATGGAGGAGCCCCCCCTAATCTCTGACTTCTACAAATGGGTTCACTATTCACATGTACCTCTATAAACCTTGTGATCAGAAGCCTTTAAGACCATTGGTGGTTATTACAAGTGATTCACCACTACTAGGGAGGGAAAGTGCTCACGTTATGTGTCCATGTGTTGATATGGAGTCTAGTTTGGAAAAAGATAGTTCTCCAAGGTAAGAGGTGTAAGGTGGTGCCTAACACTACATTCTTTAGCTATCGATTTATTGTGGTAATATGGAATTAAGAGAAAAAATGTTTCCTTTCACTTTGAGAGGAGATGAATGCTAATCTTGTGAGTCTATGAGGAATAAAACACCTTCCTAAATAATATAGAATTGTGCTTATGTGCTTGGTATTTCTTCATGTGCAATACCAGTATAATCCATTAAGACTTATTAGCTTAAAGTTAAATTACATACTACCCTCTAGTGGAATCCCTCTCTTGATGCAAGAATACCACCTCTGCATCACTCATCTATTGTAGGATCCTAGTTGCATCTCTCTTAATTATACTTGTGTCCCTTTCTACCAAAGTAGTATCCTTCTCCACTCTATAGGCATCTCGCTCTATGTGTACCAAATATTGGGCTATCATAACTTGGTCTTGCTCTACCCTCACTTGTTCCAACTTCCTTGCATCCATTGTCTATCCTTATTATGTTGTCATCATTGTAAGTTCATCCTAGAGGATATCTCACTCCATTGTCTTGGTACTAATTCCATCTATAGTTGATCCCTCTAATACTGACACTCATCTAGCTCTAATATAATAGTAGCTAGGTGCACTCAAATGTACCCATCCTTATCCACATCACCCCCATATTATCATATCCTCCTTAGCTTGTTGTCCCTCCTTGGATGGTGCATCTACATCAATCCATTCCCCCCTCCTCTACCTCCTCTCCCACCACCACTTATTGGGAACATGCTACAACTTGTACTCCTATTCTCACAACCCTCGATATCAATAGTAGAAGCTAATAGTGATACCATCATATAATTTATTCTTTAGTACATCCTACGTCCTCAACATCAAGTGATAACCAGTCATTTGGTCACATCTGCAACCAAGTATAATTTTCATAAACTAGATCTATCAACACACGCTCCTCTTGAATCTCCCAAGTGACCTTGGCAAAACATACCTCATCTAGCTACCCTTTCCGCTAGGAACCAAATTATTGCAAGAACATAAATGGGATAATTGCTTGAAAATATGAATGGTCCAACAAATGAGGTAACATGTTAGTCACACATATGAAAGGATCTACATTATCATCCCATGCTTCACATAGTCCCCATGGCCACCAAGTGACCTCTAAAATCTTAAATCATCTACATGCATCTAATGGATGGAACCAACATAGAGAGGTCACACGAAATAATAACCTAGTCAAAATATCTTTCCACACAATAACCTATTCGAAATCACCCATGTAAAAACAAACACACGTCATTATGACCCAAGGCAAAATTAACCCTCGATAAAAATAACTCATTGACAGGACATCCTTGTAATATTATAGAGGACGAAAAACAAAACTTACAAATAAGATATGTATGTTGCCGAAAAAATATTGTTCAAATTTTTAATTCCAGTGCCAAGTTATGAGTGACCAATTTTTTTTGTCTTTCTTTGAGATCATAGTATTTTTTCTTGCTTGGTTGCCTAGTGCATCTAGTCATATATTTCTCTATTTTATTCTCTTGGAGACCCTATTATTTTTTATTTCCTTAATGAATTTCCAAACTAATATGTGCAATGCTTGAAGCAATTTACTAAATCCTCAGTGCCATCCCTCAATAGCATTATTGGTTTTGGGAAGATCATCCTAAATAGTCGAATAATTATTCCACATTACAATTGGAAACTTGGGTGATCGTCTGTTGCCTCTTCAAGGTAGTCCATCAATCTAGGTGTCTTCCTCATAATCAAACATTCCTTGGAAATTATACTCATGTTCTATATGATTAGGAGATTGTAGAAGTGTTTCAAATGCATCAATTATGTCTATCTAAGGCACAAAAGCTAATGCAACAAGTTTTTTGATCTCAAATGCAAAAACTTCATCGACATTGTAAAGTATTTGTAGACCTTCTTAAACTTTACTCCACAAACATTGAGAGAAATGCAAAAAACATCCCCACATATCGATATTTGGAAAAAAAATAGACATAGCTCTCACGAAACCTAATTCAAAATCAATGAGTATACTTTTTGAGTTTAGATAATGTTGAAGCTGTTTTAATTATATAAGTACTTGTGTATAAGCAGTTCTTATTTTGTTAGTCATAAGAATATAAATGAGTGGAAATATTGCATTAGTTTTCAAATATGGATCGTGTACAACTATTGAAAAATATGACACTATTTTGAATGTACTGTCATTGAACCAATTTTCAGATTCTTTCAATAATTTCAAATTATGTGTGGTGGTGAATATTAAAAAACGATTCTCATCGTTATTGTCATGAAAAAGAAACTCTTCCCCTCTATCAGTAATAGTAATTGTATATTCAACTGGTAAGGTAATATCTATCGACGGTTAAGGATTTGGTGGCAATGCTTCAAATCTTAATCTTTTTCTTTGAATAATTTTGGACAATGCATCAGTTGATGGTAATGCTCTTATTGTGAGTAATAAAATATTATAATATAAAGCATCGATGGTATTTCTTGTAGAATCTTGATTCGAGCACACCATATCTTTCATTTCATTCAATTTGCATTTGACAATGATCATCTTATGTTTTAGAGTATGCTTAGGGTATGTACTGCTTATCACATCACCGAATTGTGTTTCCATGGTGGTTTGGCACCGACTTGAACATTTTTTTGTAAAATAATCCGTACAACGCTAAATCATTTTATTCATGCTTCATCGATGAAGAAAAAATGTGTAACCATTTAAAATAAGTAATTTCTTGTTTTTTTGGCCTATTAAAAACTAAAGAGACTTTGTGTAATGTCCCCTTTGATATCCTTAATGAATTAGGGAATCAATTTGCAAGATTTTATGATCCCCCCTACTATGAGTTTGATTTCCATCTTATATCTTGCATGAGAGGAAGGCTTACATTCTAAGAGACTCGTCTCTTGTTAATTATGTCTCTCCATCACATCTCCTCATTACATAAGCAAATTGATTTAATGTGCTTTAAGGACTTAACACATTGAATAGTCATTGTTGCTTTTGTTAAACAGATCACTACATGCAAATAACAGGTCGTTGTGTATAATTAATGACATTTCTCTCAACTTTATCTACTTGTCACTAATTAATATTGCATACAACCTAAGTCGCTACTCTTTGAATACCAACATTGTGTTCTTTGTTTTAGAGAGTTTGAATTGTTCATTAGTCTTTGTTTAATTAGTTCTCAATATTGGACCTCTTCATATTAATTAGTTGATAGATATTATTCTTTCTTTATTTGATATTATATGCCATTGACTAACTACTATTTCACATACATAATTGTTATTCCTTTTATGCTTGGGGACTGCCATTGTCTTCACATGGCACAAATTAAAGTTGGAGAGAGAAGAAGGTTTTGTTCTGATAGTGACATTTAGGTTAATCTGCAGCGAAAGTATTTGGATTGTTCCATCTTCCATTTTAGATCTCTCCAAAGTATCACTTCCCATTTGCATAAAATTTATTTCCAATATTGTCAATTATAGATAGTGAACAATTAGGGTTTCCATAATTAGATTTAAAAAGCAACCAATTTGATACTTAGAAACCACTACATTAAAGAGGAGTGCAAACCCAATAGATCTAACCAAAAAACAACAAGGATAGAGCTGAGAATTCTTACTAGATTTTCTTTTAGGTGGGGAATTGATTCAATCCTCTTTTAAATTGAATTGCTAAAATTAGGGTAAATATGTTGGAATTGATGTAAAAATGCATGGACAATGAGATACAGTCGTCAGATCGAACCACAAAATTGAATCTAAAGAATGTAAATGTATTTGGATTTGTTCCCAAATGAAGCTCACAGGATAGGGATAATGGATGCCCTGGTCCTCCACACTTTTTGCATTGCAATGTGGGATTGATTCGTCAGTGCAAATAAAGCCAATTTTGAAGATTGTAGATTCGTACTTGTTCTTGCACACAATAGATAAGGGAAGTAGGTTGGGAATAGGGATTTGCCTTAGGTCAAACCTCAGTTTTTGAATTAACCATGAAATAGAATTGAATTGCAGTAATGAAAATGTTCTCTTTTTGAGGGAGATGTTGAATAATGATTGAAACACTACTGCTATACCTTTTAGTGGAGTTTTGTTTGTCTCCACAAGGAATTAGGGTTTCATGAAGTCTTGAATAACATAGAAAATGAATGTCAACTCCAATGTTTAAATCTTGACCTTATCTCTGCACCAATGCTTGGAAGAAGATTGATTGCTTGCTCACTTGAATGTAGATATCAATTTTGTTCTCTTCAGTAGACGTGAATTCAAATTTATGTCTGTCAAAATGAGAGGGGTAGACCTCCTTTTATACTTACCCATAAAAAAACATCTCAATTTTCCAACTTGAGCTGCCATGTGATGTAGGTCTTCGCCAAAATTAAGTGACCTTTAAGGGGCCTCAAAATAGGTCCTGATTGGGAGGACCAGGGTGATGGGCGCTCTGGTCCCTTGAGGATCAGGGTGCCATACCTTGGTCCTAACCAATCAAGCACCAAAAAATGTGGGAAAAGTGAAGTGCAAAGTGAAAATAATGATAAGTTTGTATAATGTGAGGAGAATCAAGGCTCTAATTAGGTCTCGAGACAAGTTTGTAAAGTAGCTTAAGTGTCGAGATATGCGATAGAGAGTAACATTAAGCGAAGTGTATGCCCACACGTTAAAGCATTTCCACAGGCCACAATGGGAACAATTGTTTTAAGGTAGTATGCATCTAAAAGACACATTATCACAATGATATGCCCCTAAGAAAGAATAAATCAAAGGATAATGGTCACAAAACACAAAACACAAAACACATAAGGGTTCAACTTAACTCTGGGGTCAGTATGCTCTTATGATAAATAATGTACATATCATGAAGTATATTTGCATTTAGTTGTCCTCATCTCCCAAATAAGTAGAACCACAACGACAAAAGAGCACATGTGTCTTTTGAGTCAACATGGGAGAGACCAAAAGAGATCTCAATGCTTTGCATCATCCTCAAGTAGACAACACCAAGGACAACAAATATAGGAATTGATAAATAAATAGGAGGTTATGAACAAGAAAGAGAGGAGAGAGAGAGAATCTACAACACGAATGAAGCTAATAAAGCAAGTCATCCACCTCCCAATCTTGCTCAACATTGTTTTGGGCAATTGGACAAGATGCAAGAGGAGCAACTTGAACACGATAGATGGAGACACCACAAGTTCCAAACAAGGAACATGCTCTAATGACACTTTATTTGTTACTAGGAGGTTGGATTAATGCTTGTTAAAATTGCTTAGATAAATCATTGTCAACATCAAAATATTCATATTCATCACTTGAATCATTAACATTGACATTATTATCACGAACATCATTTTCATCTATTTCTTCATCGAGATTAATAAAAATAGGATCTTTAATACGAATAGAACATGAACCATCATTTTCTTAACCATTTTTAATATTGGAGATTTAGGTTGAACTTCCTCCCTAGGGTTAGGAGAAAGCTAGACAAATGATATTCTATCAACATTTGGTGTCTTCGGGGAGGAAATGGGTTGAGAAGAATGTTCATGAACCTTAGTGCAACGTCTTTATCGATGTTTTCTCGCACAATAGTTTCATTTTATTTTAGTCGAGGGTTGTGAAGGTTTAGGATCAATAGGCATATGATTCTTCTCTTCTTTTAAAGGAGGAGGAATAGTTGAAGGTCTCTTAGGTTGAAAGATAGGATATGTTGGGCGCTTCCCTTTATAAGATATAGGAGGTGGAACCGCATCATATAGAGGAGGAATATAAGGTGTGAGAAGGAGACCAGTTCTAGCATGAGGAGGAATGGGGTCTAGATAGGATTGAAAAAGAGAATCACTTCTATGCTTAAGAGGCTCAAATTGTTTAGACCAAAAGTAATCATGATTCACATCTCCACGCCTCACCATGGGTTGATACATGATATGATTGATTGTTATTATTTTTTCTTTAGGAGGAAATTTTAAATACTTTATGAACAATATAGGGAATCACTTTTATTGAAGAGAGCCAAGGTTGTCCCAACTTCACATGAAATTGATTCAATGTAGGAATGATAGAAAAAAATGACATCTAACCAGTTAGTACCAACCTCAACAGGAAGAGTAATAGAACAATAGCAGGGCAAGAGAAAGCATCAAAGATCTTAACTACCACATCAGTTTTATCGTATGTTACTTGATGCAATTGTAAAGTGTAAAGATATTCTTTAGTATTCACATTCACCATGCATGCTAGATCAATGAGCACCCCTCGTGAGAGCATGTCTTTGATCTTCACAGTAATATATAGTGGGCCATTAGGTGCTTCAATAGTCTCACTAGGATCAAATGTAATGCATAGACCCTTAGGAGGTGTAGGTTTGTCAATAAGATTCACCACATTATTAGAATCAACTTCAAGGCCAAGATCATTAGGAGAAAAGGCAAGATGCTCAAAATCAATCACATTAGTAAAATGGCAAGGCAAAGGATTAGTAAAGATTTAGAGATTTTGATTTTGAGGAGCTACAAATTTATTTCCTTTGTCATTCACACCAGCTATAGATATGGTATTGCTATCAATAAGGTCTTGAATTTTACTCCTTAAGGAATAACACTTTATAGTGTCATGACTGGATTGACAATGATATTGGCAAAAAGATTTGGAATCATGATAAGGTGGCAAAGGTTTAGATGTGTCAACTGGTTTGATGGGAGGAAGTTTCAACACATTCTTTTATTTTGTGCATTGGTAGACTGATTTAGACTCTTTGATGATATTTTGATTGATACTTATGACTTTATTTTGTTGACATTATGTGAACCGGCATGGCATTATGTAAACCGGCATGAAGAAATAATGATATGTATGTTGTCATTGATGTCAATATGAGACATTGTGTGAACCAGCACATGTGATAGGTGAAGAAAGAGAGGAACCGACATATGTATGAACCGGTTTATATGCCAAAGTGAAGCGGCATATTTGTTCGAGGTGAACTGGCATGTAGTTATGGGAACCGACACATGGAAGCATTGAATGACTACCGGTTGGTAGGTAGCTTCCACTTCGGGGTTTCCGGTTGGAATACCTCAAGTCTGTGTGACTCAATCGGTGATCTTTGTGCGATGGAGGATAGATTGTGTTGCCACATAAGCTCTGTGTGCGTGAAGGATCTTGCATGAAGATGACTATTCCTATCTACCTCGGGAATGTGTGAAGTCTGTCAAACGGTGATAATGCGTGATGGGTTATCAACCGCCATGAAAATGGTGGATAATGGACGATGGAGAATGTCTTGAGATCGATTCAAGACTGTTGCATTTAATGCAGTTTGATTCAACGGTCAGGATCGAACCGTTTGAATTGCTTAACCTAACAGGTTTAGGGTTTAGGGTTTTTGCTACCGACCTGTATGTTTCCTATAAGGTCGATGTTGGGTGTCTTTCTGAGGTTGTTGGCAAAAGTTGTGAGTGTGTATCCAAGAAAAGTGATACGTGATTCTTGCCAGACCAAAGGAGAGAAGAGATACCTGCAAAGTGAATGTGCAGAAGGAAAAGAGGAGCCTAAACAGATCTACATTAGCATTAAGTGTTGTTAATAGATCATTGTAATACCTGTTGATCTCTAACCACTTCAACAGTTGTAAAATCCCCTAACAGGGTAGCCTTAACTGGCTTGATTCAAAATCCCTTAAATCGGGTGGTCTTAACTGGCTTGTTTCAAATCCCTTAACTAGGTAACTCGAGGCTAATGAGTTTTGAGAAGCTAGAGAAGCTTAGGAGATCCTTTCAGTTATTGAGTTCTTGAAATCCTCTAACAAAGTGATCCTAATGGGTTTAACCCTTAACCGGGTGATTCCTAACAGGATCGGTTCCTACCAGAACCTATTGTAATGTCCTTAGTCAGACAAGGCTCCTAACATAGTGAACTTCTAAAGAGTTCAAAAAGCAACTTGTGGGTATTCATCCCCACCGTGGTTTTTTTCCAGTTGGGTTTCCACGTGAAAATATGTGTGTCATGTGAAATGCTTTTGTCTTGTGATGCTTTGTTTTATCTGTTAAGCACATGAAGGTTCTATGTTTTATGCCTGTCTATAAAACATATTGAACTCACTGTTGTGAAGATCTAACGAATAAGTTTACCTGTTTATGCATAAGAATATAATGATACTGTAGTATTGAGCTAAGAGGAAAGCTTATTGAGTGACCGGTTCATGACTGACTGAGCTATACTGGATGTTACTGGTTGCACTCTGTTTTATCGGTATCCTTGTTTGTCAGTCATTTGGAGTATTTGTTGTCAAACCGGTTTTGGACTGACATTGTGTTTTTACTAATTCACCCCCCCCCTCTCAGTACCGATTTGGTACTAATGGTTCATCATTGAGTTATCAATTGGTATCAGAGCCCTCCAGGTCCTCTGTGTTGTAAGCTTAACAGCTTGAGGAAAAGATCCTAGTCAAATGATGAAGAGGGAAGGTCCAAAGTTTAACAGGGAAAATTTTGGTATATGGAAAGACAGGATGAAGATATTCATCAAAAGCATGGGTGTTCAACACTGAAGTTATGTTGAAAATGTATATGTTGTTCCTACTGGTACTCTCACCGATGACCAAAAGAGAGAGATACAAGAAAATGGGCAAGTCATGGAAGTCCTCATCAGTAGCCTATCTGACATTGAGTTTATTGATGTTCAGGACAAGGAAAATCCCAAGGAGGTATGGGATGCTCTAAAAAATATCTATGGTGGTGATGAGCATGTAAAACAGGGTAAGGAAGAAAGCCTGAGAGGGAAGTTTGAAGACATGCAGATGGTTGAAGGAGAGACCATTCAGCAGTAT
Source organism: Cryptomeria japonica (assembly GCF_030272615.1). NCBI lineage: Eukaryota > Viridiplantae > Streptophyta > Pinopsida > Cupressales > Cupressaceae > Cryptomeria > Cryptomeria japonica. The sequence continues at coordinate 252,975,870 of NC_081415.1, forward strand.
GGAATAAGAATCAAAACAGTTGTTGGAGAAATAAAGAGTGCAGGTGGTAAAATAGAAGATTCCACTGTGGTAAGCAAAGTCCTGAGATCTCTGTTGCCAGTCTATGCAATAAGGGTTGCTACTATTCAGGAGCTGAGATCAATAGACAAGTCTAAGGCGTCCTTGGACTCCATCATAGCCAAGTTGACAGCCTATGAGCTGAATAGTTTTGATGGTAATGTTCAAAAGTCAGAATCAACTTTTAGAGCCTCTGCTATACCTTCCAGAAAAGGAAAAGAGGCTAGCACTAGTGGGGAACCTAATCAGAGCAGAGAAATGAAGGATGAAGAGTTTCTGATGGAATTTGAAGCACTTCTTGCCAGGAAATTCTCAAAAGGAACTAGTAAATATAAAGGTAAGCTACCTTTGAAATGTTTCTCTTGTAACCGGATAGGACATATTGCTATGAACTGTCCTAATAGTGACAACAAGGATAAATCGGAAAGGTTCAATAAATTCAAAGGAGGAAACCAGAGAAACTGTTTTGTGGCAGTTGATGAAGGTGTCACAGATGAGGAATCAGAAGATGAAGAGAATGAAGACATTGTGTTTGTTGCTATAAAGGAAGATGTGGCAGACAAGAAGGCTCTTGTCTCCCGGTTTGATAATTCCAATGAGTGGATCATTGACAGTGGCTGTTATCACCATATGACTGGTGACCGGAGCAAGTTTCTATCCTTAGAGGAGTATGATGGTGGTGTGGTTCTCTTTGGAAATGATGCACCATGCATGGTCAAAGGCAGAGGGTCCATCTCTTTGAATGGAAAGAGTAGTGCTGACAATGTGTACTGGGTTGATGGTCTTAGACACAACCTTCTAAGTGTTGCCCAGCTAAATGACAGTGGGCTCACTCTGCAATTCAAGAATGGAGTTTGCAGAATCAAAGGCAAAGATGGTAAATTGGTAGCCACCGACATGCAGACTAAAGGTAACCTATTTTATCTGAATGCAAATATAAGTACATGTCTTATGGCTAAGCTTGATGATAGCTGGATATGGCATAGGAGATTCTGCCATGTGAACTTTGATAACATTGTGAAGGCTAGTAAGATCAAGGCAGTTAGAGGGTTGTCGGTGCTGAGCAAACCGGATAATACCTTGTGTAGAGAATGTCAATTGGGGAAAATGTCTTCCTCAACCTTTAAAGGTAAATCTTTCACTGCTGACAACTTGCTTAATCTTGTGCATACTGATTTATGTGGTCCTATGAAAACTAGAAGTGTGCAGGGTGATAGGTACTTCATGATTCTCACTGATGACTGCTCAAGAATGATGTGAGTCACATTCTTGAAAGGCAAGTCTGAAGCTTTTGGAAAATTCAAAGCTTTTAGAGCATTAGTGGAGAAGGAAAGCGGTAAGAGGATCAAATGTCTCAGAACTGATCAAGGAGGGAATTCACTTAATTCAACAAGTATTGTGAAGAATTTGGCATCAAGAGACAGCTGTCTGACCCCTGGACTCCCCAGCAGAATGGCCTAGCAGAGAAGAATAACCGGACTGTGGTTGAAGCAGCTAGAACCATGTTGATCCAAGGAAAGGTTGCTCACACCTTTTGGAAAGAAGCGGTGAGCACTGCAGTCTACACTATGAACCGGGTACTCATCAAAAAGGGTAAGGACAAAACTCCTTATGAGTATTGGACTGGTAAGACACCCGTGGTTAACTACTTTAAGGTATTTGGTAGCAAATGTTACATCAAGAGGAGTGAACATCAGGGTAAATTTGAAGCTAAATGTGATGAGGGAATATTTCTAGGATATTCCACCAAGAGTAAAGCTTTCAAGTGCTACAACAATAGGACTCAGAGAATTATGGAAAGCATCAATGTAAGAGTTGATGAATCCTCTGAGAAGACTGAGGAAACCGGTAGTGAGCAAGCTGTAAATGCACCGGTTGTCAGTCAACCGAGTACCAGTAACAGTGTTCCTGAACCGGTGAATGCTGATTCTGATGAAGATGAGGATGAAGAAGAAAAGCAAGAAGAACCAGTTAAGACCATTCCTCGGTATGTCAAGTTGAATCATGATCCCAAGCAGATCATAGGTGATAAGGATGCAGGAATCCTTACTAGAAGAAAGATCAGAGAAAACTCATGTATGATTTCTGAATTTGAGCCTAAGTCATTCAAAGAGGCTCATAAAGATGAAGACTAGATCAAGGCAATGGAAGAAGAACTTGACCTGATAGAGAAAAATGGTACATGGTCCTTGGTACCCAGACCAGAGCATAAAAATGTCATTGGCACCAAATGGGTGTTCAGAAATAAGTTGAATGAGGATGGCACAGTGATTAGGAATAAAGCCAGACTGGTATGCAAAGGATATGCTCAAGAAGAAGGAGAAGACTGGGGAAACCTTTGCTCCTGTGGCCAAATTGGAAGGAGTTCGTATGCTTCTTGCATATGCAACTTTTAAGAGATTCAAGGTATATCAAATGGATGTAAAATCTGCATTCCTAAATGGTGTACTTGAAGAAGAGGTGTATATTGAGCAACCAAATGGGTTTTCCCTATTTGAAGATAGTGACATGGTATGTAGGCTACATAAAGCATTATATGGTCTAAAGCAAGCACCTAGGGCATGGTATGAGCGCCTACATTCCCATCTTGTGAAGATTGGATTTGAGAGAACAAGTGAAGATAGAAATATCTACTTGAAGTCTGAAGGAGATCAGATCCTGATCTGTGAAGTTTTTGTTGATGACATCATCTTTGGTGGAGATGACAAGATGAGTCATGAGTTTGCTGATGAGATGAAGAAAGAGTTTGAGATGTCACTCATAGGGGAGATTAAGTTCTTCATTGGACTGCAGATCCAACAGATGGAAGATGGAATCTTCATCACTCAATCCAAATATGTCAAAGAGGTGTTGAAGACTTTTGGCATGGAAGATAGCAAACCGGTTGGTACACCGATGGCGATCGGTTGCAAACTGACAAAGGAGGATGATTCCGCATTGGTTGATGAGAAGGAATACTGGTCAATGATTGGTAAGTTGCATTATGTAGTGCATAGCAGACCGAATATTGCACATGCAGTTGGCATCACTGCAAGGTTTTAGAAGAGTCCAAGAGAATCTCACTTGATTGCAGTCAAGTGGATTCTTAGGTATCTGAAGGGAAAAATTGACTATGGATTGTGGTACCCATACAACAATAATTTCAATCTGAAAGTGTTCATAGATGCTGATTGGGCCGGTAATGTGGATGACCAGAAGAACACAACCGGTGGTGCATTCTTTCTCGGTGGTAGACTGATCTCATGGATGAGTAAAAAACAGAGTTGTATCTCTTAGTCTACAACGGAAGTGGAGTATGTTGCAGCTTTCATGAACTGCACTCAGACAATCTAGATGACACATGTACTGGAAGGCTTCAAGATCCCTGTATCTGAACTAGTAAGTATATTTTGAGATCCCTGTATTTGAACCAGTAAGTATATTTTGTGATAACACAAGTGCTATCAATATATCAAAGAATCCGGTTTAAATTCTAGAACCAAGCATTTTGAGCTTAAGTATCATTTCTTGAGGGAAAAGGTTCAGAATAAAGAAATTGCACTGGAGCATGTGTCCAGTAAGGAGCAGTTAGCAGACATATTTACCAAGCCTCTCCCAAAGACAACTTTTGTGCATTTGAGAGGTGAATTAGGGGTATTGCCCTTCAGGTGGTGAACTAAAAGTGATTGTTCCACATCAGTCAGGTACTTGAAAGACAAAGTTTTGGTTGATTGGTGTGTTGAAGGATGCTACTCCTCAAGGGGAGCAACATGATGGAACAGTGATGATTGTACCTCCACTTTGGCATTATTGTCAAAGGGGGAGAAGGAGTGAAGCGAAAAGATATCTGCAGCAAATGGGGAGAAGATGTGAAGTAGAGAAGATATCTTTTGTATATTGCCATCAATGCCAAAGGCAGAGATTGTTGGCATTATGTGAACCGACATGGCATTATGTAAATCGGCATGAAGACATAATGATATGTATGTTGTCATTGATGTCAATATGAGACATGGTGTGAATCGGCACATGTGATAGGTGAAGAAAGAGAGGAACCGACATATGTATGAACCGGTTTATATGCCAAAGTGAAGTGACATATTTGTTCGAGGTGAACCGGCATGTAGTTATGGGAACCGACACATGGAAGCATTGTATGACTACCGGTTGGTAGGTAGCTTCCACTTCGGGGTTTCCGGTTGGAATACCTCAAGTCTGTGTGACTCAATCAGTGATCTTTGTGCGATGAGTTAGCAGTATGATGGAGGACAGATCGTGTTGCCACGTAAGCTCTGTGTGCGTGAAGGATCTTGCATGAAGATGACTATTCCTATCTACCTCGGGAATGTGCGAAGTCTGTCAAACGGTGATAACGCGTGATGGGTTATCAGCCGCCATGAAAACGGTGGATAATGGACGATGGAGAATGCCTTGAGATCGATTCAAGACTGTTGCATTTAATGCAGTATGATTCAACGGTCAGGATCGAACTGTTTGAATTGCTTAACCTAATAGGTTTAGGGTTTAGGGTTTTTGCTACCGACTTGTATGTTTCCTATAAGGTCGATGTTGGGTTGCTTTCTGAGGTTGTTGGCAAAAATTGTGAGTGTGTCTCCAAGGAAAGTGATACGTGATTCTTGCCAGACCAAAGGAGAGAAGAGATACCTGCAAAGTGAATGTGCAGAAGGAAAAGAGGAGCCTAAACGGATCTGCATTAGCATTAAGTGCTGTTAACAGATCATTGTAATACCTGTTGATCTCTAACCACTTCAATAGTTGTAAAATCCCCTAACAGGGTAGCCTTAACTGGCTTGATTCAAAATCCCTTAAATCAGGTGGTCTTAACCAGCTTGTTTCAAATCCCTTAACCGGGTAACTCGAGGCTAATGAGTTTTGAGAAGCTAGAGAAGCTTAGGAGATCCTTTCAGCTATTGAGTTCTTGAAATCCTCTAACAAGGTGACCCTAACGGGTTTAACCCTTAACCGGGTATCCCTTAACCGAGTGATTCCTAACAGGATCGGTTCCTACCAGAACCTATTGTAATGTCCTTAACCGGACAAGGCTGCTAACAGAGCGGACTTCTAAAGAGTTCAAAAAGCAACTTGTGGGTATTCATCCCCACCGTGGTTTTTTTCCAGTTGGGTTTCCACGTGAAAATATTTGTGTCATGTGAAATGCTTTTGTCTTGTGATGCTTTGTTTTATCTGTTAAGCACATGAAGGTTCTATGTTTTATGCCTGTCTATAAAACATATTGAACTCACTGTTGTGAAGATCTAACGAATAAGTTTACCTGTTTATGCATAAGAATATAATGATACTGTAGTATTGAGCTAAGAGGAAAGCTTATTGAGTGACCGGTTCATGACTGACTGAGCTATACTAGACGTTACCGGTTGCACTCTGTTTTACCGATATTCCTGTTTGTCAGTCATTTGGAGTATTTGCTGTCAAACCGGTTTTGGATTGACACTGTGTTTGTACTGATTCACCCCCCCCCCTCTCAGTACCGATTTGGTACTAGTGGTTCATCATTGAGTTATCAATAGATTTTGATTTTGAGGAGCTACAAATTTATTTCCTTTGTCATTCACACCAGCTATAGATATGGTATTGCTATCAATAAGGTCTTGAATTTTACTCCTTAAGGAATAACACTTTTTAGTGTCATGACTAGGTTGACAATGATATTGGCAAAAAGATTTGGAATCATGATAAGGTGGCAAAGGTTTGGATGTGTCAACTGGTTTGATGGGTGGAAGTTTCAACACATTCTTTTGTTTTAGTGTCCCTTCTTGATTCATCTTTTATTTTGTGCATTGGTAGACTGATTTAGACTCTTTGATGATATTTTGATTGATACTTATGACTTTATTTATATGTCAAATTTTTATTGATGATGCTAGACATTTTATATGGACATTTGATAGATGATGATTTATGTGGATGATGATATATCTTGGATTATTATAATGGATGGACTTATATAAATGGTGATCTATATGCACTCGTCATTCATGTATGAATTATATTGGTTATAAGGATATGATGGTATCTTGTTAGTGCTAACCCCACTTCATGATTATATTGGATATGTTGATGCTATGATTGTCCTACTACCCTATTCATGATAGGGACGATGTGTGGAGTGACCCGCCAACAACCCCAGGGAATTACACTAACATACCCACCAAATGTGGACTAATTTTGTTTTTGCTTAACAATAGGTGTTAATTACATTGCGAAAAGAAATCCTAGTAAACATAACCATGAATTATGTAGAGGATATCACTTGCACATGAGGTAAACCTATGATGCCATAAATTGTTCTATACTTTTCCCCGGGGTAATTGGTGTCACTACGTGCCTCCACGAAAATCCGCTAACCAAGATTTGATACATTGAAGGGCATTATACACCAAGGTATAGGGTATGTTTTAGGATGTTCAAGAGAGTTAATCATTAATTAATATAAGAGAATAGGTTGCTTCCCTATACTAAATTATGATTAAATTTAGGCCAAAAGTTACCTTAATGAGTATAAATGGTCAAGAAGCTTACTAAGGCTTCCTTAACAAGTGGTTTAAAGTGTTTTCTTTTATTACATGCATGGGTAGGTCTCAAAGGAAGGTAAAATTTTAACTTTAAGTATTGATCAAATGCTGGTTTTAATTTCACTATATGCTGCCATGAAATACATGTAGTAGTAAATAATCCATAAGGTACACTTAAGCAAATGAAGATACACCAAACACATTTTACATCTCTAAGTTCTCATAGTTTTCTTGTTACACCACAAGGAAGTAATTGTACATTAATTACATCCCAAACTCTCACTGGTAAAGATCTATACTGAAATCTACTTACATATCAAGAGTACAAGTACTTCAACTATTACATGACTTCATCAAATTACAATAACATTTCTTGCTAATTGACTCTCAATGAGTTATAATACTGAACAACATACAAGAGTACATCATGAGTGTATACAATAACGACCAAGAGGTCAATGAACTATAACATATCCAACTGAATAAAGTACAACATATAAATCTGCAAGAATGATCAAGGCTAGTTGCTCCATGAATCCAGAAAATAGACCGAACTCCAACCGCAAACAAGAAGAATAATCAACATCAAGAATGGACAACCCAATGGCGACAAAGCTCCAACCACCCGACCAAATGTGGAACCAAAAAGATTCCACCCCCTGAGCTGGGAGATGTCGCTGGGTTCCCTTCATAAGCACTAGACCAGAATGATCTACTCTACTATAACAATACCACATACAAGTGGAACACTCAACATATAACATGAAAGCAACACACAAGGATTACCGGAGGATCCAAACACAAATAACCACAATGATGCAACATATGAGACTCATGCAAGAGGAGTGTCATCGCATGCCAAAGGAAAACAAGTAACAAGAGGCATCCAGCCTGGGCAGGCAGAGCCATCTTATCCTCTGAGAGTTTCTGAGGGAGATCCATGGTCTTCTCATGCTAGCTGTGTGCATATGCTCACGAGCTACATCATGAGGCATCAAGAGTTCTTATCTTTTTAGTTCCTAACTGCCCTTTTCCCATTCATTTATTTAGTTATCACTTAATTATACATAAGAAAATTCTTGTGCGTCCAAGGGCCTGGATTCCATGCATCCTTACAAGGAACATCATGAAAGCCAACTCTCGCAACCATTGGCACGCATGAGAGCTCACTCCTCTACATGGACTCAATCACACATGAAGTTCAACTATCACCAAAACCACAAACAAATGCAACAAAATCAAACCCACGTGACTGCAGTAAAACATAGTAAAACAACATGAACCTCCTGGACAGTCAAAAGCAATCTACCTCATGGCATGGGTCTTCACAAGGGATCATCTAAATGCCAAAACACATAATCCAACATGTACATTATTTTAATAATCACCAAAACCACAAACAAATGCAACAAAATCAAACCCATGTGACTGTAGTAAAACATAGTAAAACGACATGAATCTCTTGGACAGTCAAAAGCAATCTACCTCATGGTATGGGTTCTCACGAGGGAGCATCTAAATGCCAAAACACATAATCCAACATGTACATTACTTGTCCAGTTCACATGACAACATTTCAATGTTAAACAGAGCCCCGGTTTTCAAAACACAAGTTACAACTTGACTTAGCATAAACGAACAAAAAGGGGGCAGCAAGGAACATGCTGCTGCTCTGTACAAGACATAAGGCAAAATGACTCAACAAGAGACATACACACATATACTGTGTTTTACTACACACTTGTGCAAAAATAAGGAAGTGCACATACAATTTCAACAAACGAACTTAAAGGAAGGAGCCATATATCACATGCTGAAAACACACAATTTACAGCTGTAAGTTGTTTAATATTGGTTTGCAAGTTTTTGTTTTGTCTCATTTGTCTATCTTCCTCATTTATTTTTAATGTATCAAATTCTGAATTTTATTATCTAAAATTCATAATATCTCTTTAATATGACAGCTAGATTAACTTTCTTAATCTAATATGCTTCCTTTTACATGTGCGCGCGCACACACACACATACAATTTTTTTATTCTATCTTTTATTTAATTGAAATCACTCATATTAATGTTTAATCAAATCTAAGCTCAAAAAAGAATTTTGCTCTAAAATTTCAAAACCGCCGGAGCTTTACTTATTACTAGGGGAGCAATAGAACAATTCTGAGAGGCACAAATGGGTGTCTGAACCAAAAAGATATGAACTCAAAAGTGATTGTTCCTCCACTACCAAAACAACATATCCTTATTCCTTGATTATACCAGATGAACAAATTGTGCCAAGTTCTTGTGACAAAGAATGAACTCAAAAGTGATTGTTCCTCCACTACCAAAACAACATATCCTTATTCCTTGATTATACCAGATGAACAAATTGTGCCAAGTTCTTGTGACAAAAGCCTTCTTTGATGGACTAATCCCCTTCCTTAAAATGGCATCCCCTCTTTTTGGTGCAAGCACTTGTATATGACGAATGAATAATGGGCATCAATGAGTTCCCTTGCTAATAACCCCTCTTTCCTTTATCATGTGATGAATGTCCACACCCCGTTCCAAAGCTTCGATTTTGGTACAGGCAGGGAGGATGCTGGCAAAGATTGCAGAGTCTTGATTTACACCAGTCGAAAACCTTTGATAGGAAAGTTTCTAAACCCTATTCAACAAATGCATTTTTTACATATCCCAGAGCATTGCAGGAGACCACATTTCTTTGAGGCATTCTGTCAAACAGTTTGCATGCCTTGTCTATGCTTCCACATTTTGTAAGCATGTTTAGCAGAGCATTTCCAACTGTGATATTCCCACAATAAACCCCTTTTTCAATACGCATACCCTATTCCGAAGCTCCCATTATACCTGCTGCAATAACGATTTGCATAAACAAACGCAAGTGAATCGCCCTTCTGCAGCAAAAAATCGAACACCCATGTCTCAGAATAATGCTGGCAGCGTTAAAACGCTTGCGGACATCCACCTACATAAAATAAATAATAATATTGTAAAATAAATTAAAAAAATAGTTCAAAGGACGCGGTTACACTGCTCCAAAATCGTATATTAAAATTCGTGTTATTGATTTTTCTTTCAAAAAATTTCGAAAAATCAAAACCACAGCTAATTCTGCTGATCACAATCAACTATCTGTAATTTCCATTTCAACAATTCAACTTGAAATCCCTCAAAAGTAACATCAAAATTGTAGCTCTTAAATAAATACAATAAGATATCTTTTGGTTTAGTTTAAGCCAAACTAATAAAATGCATACAAATAAGGATAATTAACTTAGATTAATTAATTAGAGTTTTAGAGAGTTGATAATTTGATATATTAAACTTTTCATATGTATAGATAGAAAATATTTTTTTCTTAGTAAATGATATAATTTTAAAGTTTTATTCAACCAATTGATAAAAAATGACTTGTCCTTTAACTTTAATTTTCTTTTGGGAGATGAATGTAAGAAAATATTTAAAAGAAGTACATCACCCAACATGCATCCATACTTGATAGAATGGCTTTTGACATATATTTTAAAGGATTGTATTTATAATGACATCTATCTTGAGCAACATGAATTATGCAATGTCTAAGCTTCTATAGTGAGAAGACAATGACAAAAGATAATTCTGTCTCATAATCGAATTATGTATGACTAACACAATAAACTATGTTCTCTTTACTACTTTCATCATTTTGGCTAACAAATCTCCAATAGTAGACTCTCGATGAACATATAATGATAAAGGCATGGCACAGATAATAAGCATGAGGAATAGAGCATGCTCAAAAAGTAGTGTTTCATGTCCTCAAATACTTAATTAATTATCTTTTTTATATTCAAGCTTAACATATTTATTTATCAGCCTTGTGAACAATAATGTTGTCCACTATTTAGGTTATTAATGATCTAATGGTTTGTATCTTTTCTTCGAGACTACAATGTTGTGAAAAATTCTTTAGAGGAACGCTAATTATAAAATAAATATTATTTGCATCTACCTCAATACCTCTCTAAGATACAATGAATCATAATAAGTGACTGGTATCAATTCTAAATATAAACATTTAAAGATTTAAACTTTGTATTGTTGCAAATGTTCAAATACTATTCTCAAATATTATAAATGATATACCCATTTTTAAGACTTTCCTAAGATATCATCCACATCATCTTCTAACACATTATTCACAAGATCATGGATTATCAATTCCATAGACCCTTGGTATGTAACTCTAAAATTTTGTAACCCTAAAGACATGTAGCATGCAACAAAATTTTCCTACTTGATGTAGTGAAAGTGGTATTTTATTGAACTTTGACATTAATCATGATTTAGTTGTACCCTAATAATCCATAAATTGTATCAACTAATGTAAATAATGGATTCTACAATAATATCAGTATTAGCAAGTGTTAATCTTAGAGGATCTAGTTAATACTGAGAGAGGGGGTGAATCGGTATTAACAATAATTTGAAATCAGAAACTTAGACTCATAAAAATTTCACCAAATCAAACATAGACCAACATTAGAGTCATTTACCAGTACCGGTATCTGCTAATAAACATCTTCTAAACTGAGATATCAATGTTGGACATTAAGTGTTCTTTAACCATGCATAAACTGAAAGTAAAACATACCGTCACATCAAAAACATTCACCATATGAACACCATGATTTTCATGTGGAAACCCAAATAGGGAAAAACCACGGTGGGAATTGGTACCCACAAATATTTTGCACTCTTTCAGAATGTGTCCTTTTAGGATACAAGCTCAGTTAGAAGCTCACAATGATGCCCTGTTAGGAGTCACCTGGTTAAGGGATTTACCTCATCCCTATTAGGAGCTTTAATATGTTAGGATCAACCTCTAAAGAGGATTTAGAACTCATATATTGAGTCACCCTGTTAGGGGATTTTACAATGTGAGGCCTGTTAGGACCTACCCAGTTAAGGGATTTTAGATTCTGTAATTGTTAGAGAACAACAATGAATGATCTGTGCATAGAACTCAACTGCTTGCTTGATCAGATCCAATTAAGTTCTAAGTCTGCATCACTCTGGCAGATCTTCTCACACCCTAGTTCAGCTTCACACACTTCTCAAAGTCACAGACACTTCAAAACATCAACCTTACCGACATAAATAACCTTTACAACTAGGTCATCATCAAAACTCTAAGACTTACTACATAGATCATCACAGATCTTTACGACTCATTACAGATCATCATATGGATTATTACAATCAATTACAAATCAATATCAACTATTGAATGATCATAAGTTGCCACAACAAGTCGATCTGGTACAAAGTCAAACCCTTAGCTCATTCTGCTCAACACTTTGCACATTCCCAAGAAATTCGTTCTCCAAACGCACCAAAACATCTTTCAAACACATCACGCGGTTTGCGTCATGTTATCATCAACATGTGAACTTAATGTAGATCACTACCAAACAAAAAATCATTACCGATCAAGAGAATTCTTTACCGGTCCTTAAACCCTTCTTAAACCCTGGCAAAAACTCAACATAAATTATAAACATAATTTACGGTTGTCACAACATGATGCAGTTTCGGTCAGATACATGTTATAATGATAGAAATTCACATTCAAAACCACAAAGCCATATCATCTCCAATCGCCAGATACAATCAAAATATTTCCTCATTTATCGGTTAAGGTCCTAAAACCCAGTTTTTTGATTCTTCACTGGCAAACCCTCTCCAGTAGACCAAAAGATTTAGATGACACAATACAAATTAAGTAAACATTGGTAGACATGAATAAACATTAGTTGCCATCAATGACAACACAAATAACTAATCAAAGTCATCCATCATGCAATCTCAATCTCTTCATCACAATGTCATCTCATATAGTCTTATACCAGTTCAGTCATCATTCTCCATTTGTATCAGTTATGTCAAACATGCCAAAAATATCCCCCTTTGGTATTGATGGAAACACTAAACATCAACATACTCAACTCATATTGTTCTGCTATGATCTGGACCTTCTTTGCAACTCTTCTCTTCTTTGTTGCACCTCATCTGCCGGTTACACTTTATCTTCAATTACACATCTTCTTCTCCAGATCATATTTCTTCTCACCCTTTGACAATGGTGCAGGAGCACCCTTTCAAGCTCTCCCTCCTTCTTGTTTTGTTGGTCTTATGCTTCTTATGAAGCCATTGTACATAAAATAATGAGCCATGTGCTCATAGGTACTAGTTAGGGTCCTAGTGGAAATCTTAGGGGTCATAAGTCAAGATTGTGATTTTCTTGAAAATGGAGGGTATGTGTGTCTTTGTAGTGTTTAGGGGTCCTTTATAACATGGTGGTGTCCTTAGGTTGGCCCAATGTGGGTTTAAGAGTCATGAAAAACAACATTGAGAAAGTTGCTCAAAAGTTGCAAAATTTGCATGACAACTTTTAAAACTTGTCAAGCAACTTTTCCATCAGGAGGTCAAAATCCTTAGTTTGGCGTGGACAACCCTAATATGGGCACATAGACCGAGATAAGGTGGTATAAGTATTTGCAAACCCTAAATGAATGGGTTGGATGTCAAAGATTGTACGGCCCAAGCAAGAAGAGCTTGACTGTGACTGTTTGTTGGTTACCAGTCAGATTGAATGAAGTTACCGGGCAAGTAAATGGATTGAACTGCGTGCAAAACTGTGTGAAATGTCTTCTATGGTGTAAATAATTTCATTGTGAGTGATTAGTTTAGGTTTTTGTTTACCGGTTGAGTGTGTTTGTAAATAGTTTGTAATTTGCAGTCTCACTGCCCAGTTTTGGACTGGTTGTGCAAATGAAGTCATAACTCCATTCCCCATTATGGAATCACCATGAAACCATGGGGAATGGAAGTGAAGACCCTGAACTATAGTCCCATGCAAGAAGGGCCCTTAAAAATGTAGGAAGGCCAAGCAAAGATCCACTCCTAGGCGAGACTGGACAGTGCCCGATTAGGAGAGGTCAAATTGTAGAGGTCTTGGAGAGCAAGGTTGGTCAGAGGAGAGTGCACCCTTTGGAGGAGGTGTAGAGGAGTGTGTGAAGCATCACTAGTGTGAAGGAGGAGCCTCCACCAATCTAAACAAGGTGGCTAAAACAAAAAAACCTTCACTGTGACCCAGGCAGACCCCAAAAACCCTCACAAAAACCCTTGAAAACCTTTAAATCCACCTAGGATAGTGTACGGACACTTGGAGGCCTAAAACCTAGAAAATCCTTGAGTCCTTGCCAAATTAATGGTAGTCCATTTTGGGAGTTAGGGTTGTTTGTGCATCCTTTGTGAGAGGGAGCCCTAAAAGATCGGGTAGGAGGCCTAATTGGTCCTAATCCTTGTAGCCCTATTTGAAGGCAAAAACACAAAATGGTGAAATCAGTAAGGGGTTGAAGGCTTGAAACCTCTTGGGGGCACATGAATGGGTGGGAAGACCATGAAATAGACCTATTATAACCTTGCTAAGACCTTAGAAGGTGTGGAACAAGCCTAGCCCTTATTAGCCATAGTAAGGGGTTTTGAGTCTCATGAGTAGGTGAGACCTTAGGAGCAACATAGAAACTCATTGGTGGGTGGATTGGGAAAGGTTAGGGGATTCCTCAAGAAAAGGAAGTCCTAGAGACCCTAGAGTGTGAGGATAACACTAGGTGATCTAGGGAAAGGATCCAAGAGCATAGACTAGGCTAGTCTATCCCAAGCACCAACCCATCAGATTGGTATCAGAGCAAGTAAAAGACTTGTCGGACTGTGTATGTCTCTATATACTAGTTAATCAGTAGGGGAGAGTAGAATGGTCACTAATGCAGAGCTGGCTAGAGAGGTGGAAGAACAGAAGGAGAAGAATAGACTCCTTGAAGAAGCTATGAGCAAGATAAGGGATAAACTGCAGGAAGTGTTGGATCAGAGGACACAAGGACCTTGGGATGAAGACACCAAGGGTAAAGGCAAGAAGACTATAGACATAGATGACATTATACCTGAACTAGATCCCTTGTTCAATGAAGAACCTTTTGTGAAGGCTATTAAGGCCTTGAACACCAAAGCCTTTGAAGGATTGCCACATTTCAGTGGAAGAATGGACATAGACACTATTATGGAATGGATTGAGGGCATGGAAAACCACTTTAAGTGTGAGGGAGTGACAGAGGCTCAAAAGGTTAAAGTTGCCAAATCAAGATTAAGGGGAGCAACTTTGACATGGTGGAAGTACCTGCAAGAAGAAAGAGTTAGTATGGAAAAGCTACCTATTGCAAATTGGAAAGCTATGGTGAGTAAGATTAAGGAGAACTACTTACTAGAGGATTATGAAGTCCAACTTCATAAGAAGAGACAAGGATTGAAGTAGAAGGATCTTGATGTGATCTCCTACACAAAGGAGTTTCAAAAGCTATGTCTTAGATCCAAAGTCCAAGAAGATGAATCTATTAAGGTGGCTAGGTATCTAAGTGACCTAAAGTGGAACATTCAAGAGGAGATAAGCTTATGGACTCCTACTACTGTCCAAAAATGTCATCAACTTGCTACCAAGGTAGAAGAGAGGAACAAAAGTAAAGGAGACTCCAATAACAGGGGTAGAGGCAGAGGTAGAGATCAAGTGAATCACCGAGGTGGTTACCAAAGCAAGGCAAATGAGCAAAGGAACCAAGGAGAAACCAAGTTGACTGAGCACGGCAGTGAAGCCAATCTCAAAGGAGGACATTCTAGAGGAAGAGGTGCACAAGGTGGTCCAAATAGGGGTAGAGGTACCGACAGAGGTAACTTCTATTTTGCAACAATGAAGTGTTACAATTGTGGACAATTGGGACACCCGACATATAGATGCCCTAACAAGCCTACATCATCAAACAGTGGAAAGAGGGTTGTATATGCACATGAAGACTCTTCAAGCAGCAAAACACCTGAGGTGGACCATATTGAATCAAAGATTGGAGAAAATCTGATGTTCAATAGGGTCTTGATAAGATAGCCAGAGAAGAATGAACCTAAGCATAGGAGAGCATTGTTTAGGGTGAGGTGCAAGATTCTTGGTAAATTTTGCAAGGTGATAGTTGATTCAGGCTCAACTGACAATATCATATCAGAAGAGGTAGTCAAGAAGTTGAAACTCACAAGGATACCCCACACTAACCCATACAAGGTGACATGGTTGAATCATGAGCAGAGTGTGCTAGTCAATGAGCAGACTTGGGTAGAGTTTTCTATTGGAGGATACAAGGATAAGATCCTTTGTGATGTGTTACCTATGGATGCATGTCACTTATTGCTAGGAAGACCCTGACAATTTGATAGGAAGGTGATCTATGATGGAGAGGAGAACTCCATTTCCTTTAAGAAGGATAGCAAGACCTTCAAGATTTAGTCTTTGACAGAGAATGAAGAGGGAACTTCAAGAACACCTAGTGTTTTATTGGCTACCGGTAAAGAGTTTTTAAACTTGCTACATGAGGAGGAGATAGTGAAGTGTGCCATCTTTGTGAAGCCAAAGGAGGAAGAAGACAAGTTGCAGGCAGAGATACCCAAGGAGGTGAAGCACATGTTGCAAGAGTATAAGGACATAGTGAGTGATAGAGCACTTGCAACACTCCCACCAAGAAGGTCTATAAGTCATCAAATAGACTTTGTTCCTGGTGCATCCTTACCTAACAAGGCTGCATACAAGCTTACACCTGATCAGAATAAGGAGGTAGCAAGGCAAGTGTAGGAGTTATTGGAACAAGGACTGGTTAAGAAGAGCATCAGCCCGTGTGCAGTCCTGGTAATGCTAGCATCAAAAAAAGGAGGTAAGTGGAGACTTTGCACTGACTCGAGAGCAATCAATAGGATTACCATAAGGTATAGGTTTCCTATTCCTAGAATAGAGGATCTAATGGATTGTTTAGGAGGGGCTATGTATTTCACCAAGCTAGACCTTAAAAGTGGTTATCACCAGATAAGAATTAAGGAGGGTGATGAGTGGAAGACTGCTTTTAAAACCATAGAAGGATTGTATGAATGGCTTGTGATGCCATTTGGACTCACCAATTCTCTGAGCACCTTCATGAGGTTGATGAATGAAGTGTTGAAGGATTTCACAGGCAGATTTGTGGTGGTGTACCTAGATGACATTCTCATCTATAGCAGAACCAAAGAGGAGCACCTTGAGCATTTGAGGTTAGTCTTAGAGAGGTTGCATGAGGAGAAGCTATCCATCAACCTAGAGAAGTGTGACTTCTTGAAGCAAGAGCTGGTCTACTTAGGATTTGTGGTGTCTAAAGGAACCTTGAAGATGGATCCAAGCAAAGTGGAGGCAATCTTGAATTGGCCTGCACCTAAAACAGGGACTGAGGTTAGAAGTTTCCATGGATTAGCTCAATTCTATAGGAAGTTTGTGAGGAACTTCAGTGGCATATGTGCACCAGTCCTTGACACCATCAAAGGAGGCCTTAAAACTAAGTTTAAATGGACTGAGCAGGCTGACAAAGCATTTCAATTGTTGAAACAAGAAGTAGCCACAAAACCTATCCTTCTCCTACCTACGTTTGATAAGCTATTCACTTTGGAGTGTGATGCAAGTGGAATTGCAGTAGGTGGTGTGTTGAGTCAAGAGGGAAGACCTGTGGCATTTTTCAGTGAGAAGCTTAATGAAGCAAAGAAGATGTACTCAGCCTATGACCTAGAGTTGTATGCATTAGTGCAGTCTCTAAAGAAATGGAGGCATTACCTACTCCCAAAGGAATTTGTAGTGTTCACAGACAACCAAGCATTGAGTTACATTAACACTCAAGAGAAGCTCAGCATTAGACATCTGAAATGGATGGAATACCTCCAATCCTTCACCTTCACCATCAAGTATAAGAAGGGGCAACTTAATAAGGTGGCAGATGCCTTAAGTAGGAAGTTGTTGATAGTTCAAGAGTTACAGTTGCAGAGCATAGGTATAGAAGGTTTCAAAGACCTCTATGAAGGAGATGAAGACTTCTCATCAGCTTACAAGGTTTGCAAAGAGTTTGAGAACCATTTCCATGGTGAGTATGCATATTACACTCTCCAAAATGGTCTCTTATTCAAGGGTAACCAGTTGTGTGTACCTAGAGGATCCATGAGGGAGAACCTCATCCAAGAAAAACATAATGGTAGTTTAAGTGGACACTTTGGAGTGAACAAAACCTTGGATTTAGTACAGAGGTACTACTATTGGCCAAAGTTGCCAAGAGATGTAAAGAGGTATGTAGAGCAATGTGGAGTGTGTCAAAGAGCAAAGGAGGATCAAGCAATGCTGGTCTTTATCAACCATTACCGGTCCCTAACAGACCTTGGGAATGTATAAGCATGGAATTTGTAGTAGGACTTCCCAAGACTAAAATAGGTATGGACAACATCTATGTAGTAGTAGATAGATTTTCCAAGATGAGTCATTTCATACCATGTAAGACTACACATGATGCTAGCTATGTTGCACATATCTTCTTCAAAGAGATTGTTAGGATTCATGGACTCCCTTTAAGCATTGTTTCAGACAGGGACAACAAGTTCATGGGTCATTTTTGGAAAACATTATGGAGGAGACTAGGAACTAACTTGTTATTTAGCTCAGCTTACCATCCACAAACAGATGGTCAAATTGAAGTCATCAACAGGGTGTTAGGCAATTTGTTGAGGTGTCTAACTAAGGAATATGGTCAGACATGGGACCTAATCATTCCTCAAGTAGAGTATGCATATAATGACAGTGTGAATAGGACCACTGGTAGAAGCCCTTTTGAGGTTGTGTATGGCAGACATCCAAGGGGAGTATGTGAGTTGAGAGGCCTTAGTACTTTGGAGATGAAGAGCGGGCAAGCAGAGAACTTCACTCAAACCATCAAGGAAGTTCAAGAGCAATTTAAGAAGGCCATCCTTGAATCCACTCTAAAACTAAAGGCCAAAGTGGATGAGAGAAGGAGAGAAGTTCAGTTCAAGGTGGGTGACTATGTGATGGTACATTTGAGCAAAGCCAGGATGTAAAGTGGTAAGCCTACCAAACTGCAGATGAAGAGAGTAGGACCTTGTCAAATTCTGGCAAATTATGGTGAGAACGCCTATAAGGTTGATTTACCTTCAGACTTAGCCATTTCACCAGTCTTTAATGTTGTTGATCTGGTAATGTACAAGGGAGAGATAGCAGGGCAGACTGAGAACCAAGCTAAGGTATTACAAGACTTGGATGTAGATACCTTACCTCAAGTGAAGAAGCCTAAAGCAGAGGAGATCTTGGAATCAAGGGTGAAGAAGTCTACTAGACACCAGGTCTACATGGAACACTTAGTGAAATAGACAGATCAACCAGTATCTGAAGCTACATGGGTGGAGGAGAGCAGGTTCAAGATACTTGGAATAGACCCGACTCTCATTTCTTCTTCTTTTTCTTAGTTATGTGTAGAGGGGGAGTATGGTGCAAGAGCACCCTTTCAAGCTCTCCCTCCTTCTTGTTTTTTTGGTGTTATGCTTCTTATGAAGCCATTGTACATAAAATAATGAGCCATGTGCTCATAGGTCCTAGTTAGGGTCCTAGTGGAGATCTTAGGGGTCATAAGTCAAGATTGTGATTTTCTTGAAAATGGAGGGTATGTGTATCTTTGTGGTGTTTAGGGGTCCTTTATAACATGGTGGTGTCCTTAGGTTGGCCCAATGTGGGTTTAGGAGTCATGAAAAGCAACATTGAGAAAGTTGCTCAAAAGTTGCAAAATTTGCATGACAACTTTTAAAACTTGTCAAGCAACTTTTCCACCAGGAGGTCAAAATCCTTAGTTTGGTATGGAAAACCCTAATATGGGCACACAGACCGAGCCAAGGTGGTATAAGTATTTGCAAACCCTAAATGAATGGGTTGGATGTCAGAGATTGTACGGCCCAAGCAAGAAGAGCTTGACTGTGACTGTTTGTTGGTTACTAGTCAGATTGAATGAAGTTACCGGGAAAGTAAATGGATTGAATTGCATGCAAAACTATGTGAAATGTCTTCTATGGTGTAAATAATTTCATTGTGAGTGATTATTTTAGGTTTTTGTTTACCGGTTGAGTGTGTTTGTAAATAGTTTGTAATTTGCAGTCTCATTGCCCAGTTTTGGACTAGTTGTGCAAATGAAGTCATAACTCCATTCCCCATTATCGAATCACCATGAAATCATGGGGAATGGAAGTGAAGACCCTATAATATAGTCCCATACAAGTAGGGCCCTTAAAAATGCAGGAAGGCCAAGCAAAGACCCACTCCTAGGCGAGACTGGACAGTGCCCGGTTAGGAGAGGTCAAATTGTAGAGGTCTTGGAGAGCAAGGTTGGTCAGAGGAGAGTGCACACTTTGGAGGAGGTGTAGAGGAGTGTGTGAAGCATCACTGGTGTGAAGGAGGATCCTCCACCAATCCAAACAAGGTGGCTAAAACACAAAACCTTCACTATGACCCAGGTAGACCCCAAAAACCCTCACAAAAACCTTTGAAAACCTTAAAATCCACCTAGGACAGTGTACAGACACTTGAAGGCCTAAAACCTAGAAAATCCTTGAGTCCTTTCCAAATGAATGGCAGTCCATTTTGGGAGTTAGGATTGTTTGTGCATCCTTTGTGAGAGGGAGCCCTAAAAGACCGGGTAGGAGGCCTAATTGGTCCTAATCCTTGTAGCCCTATTTGAAGGCAAAAACACAAAATGGTGAAATCGATAAGGGGTTGAAGGCTTGAAACCTCTTGGGGGCACATGAATGGGTGGGAAGACCATGAAATAGACCTATTATAACCTTGCTAAGACTTTGGAAGGTGTGGAACAAGCCTAGCCCTTATTAGCCATAGTAAGGGGTTTTGAGTCTCATGAGTAGGTGAGACCTTAGGAGCAGCATATCAACTCATTGTTGGGTGGATTGGGCAAGGTCAGAGGATTCCTCAAGCAAAGGAAGTCCTAGAGACCCTAGGGTGTGAGGAGAACACCAGGTGATCCAGGGAAAGGATCCAAGAGCATAGACTAGGCTAGTCTATCCCAAGCACCAACCCATCAGACAACAATGCCAAAAGTGCACAAGCATCACAAATCATCAAATCTATTGCTGCTGGCTTCACCATTTCTACAAGCTCATCTAAGCTACTCCCCCTGCGGAGTAGCCTGCATCTCATCAATCCAAAGTGAAAATAGTCAATAAGCCCACTGGATTGATGCATCTTGCATTCTAATTCTTTTTGAGTAGGGGTCTGACCCCTAATGTACCTCTAAGATACTCAAAGGTTGACTTCGGCAATGGTTTTGTGAAAATATCTGCTAGCTGCTCTTTGCTTGTCATATACTCCATTTTGACTTGTTTTTCTTGTACTCTTTCCCTTAGAAAATGATATTTCAATTCTATATGCTTTGTTCTTGCATGTAGCACATGATTTTTTGAAATATTAATTGCACTAGTATTATCGCAGTAAATAGTTACTGATTCAGACATATCAAACTTGAATCCTTCAAGCACATGTCTCATCCAGATTGCCTACGTGCAATTCATTGATGCTGCAATATACTCTACCTCTGTTGTTGACTGAGAAACACAAGTTTGCTTCTTACTTGTCCAAGCAACCAATCTTCCTGCAAGAATAAAAGCTCCACCGGTAGTGCTTTTCTGGTCATCAACATTGTTTGCCCAATCTGCATCAGTAAACACATTCAAAGAAAATTTTCCTTTATAAGGATACCATAAACCATAATCTATTATGCCTTTCAGGTACCGCAATATCCTTTTCACTGCTACCAAGTGAGTCTCCTTGGGATCCTTTTGAAATATAGCAACCAATCCAACAACATGTGCAATATCCGGTCTGCTATGAACGACATAATGCAATTTACCAATCATAGACCTATATTCTTTCTCATCAATAGATGGTGAATCATCTTGTTTGGATAACTTCCAGCCTGTCACAATCGGAGTACCAACAAATTTACAATCCTCCATGCCAAATGTTTTCAACACCTCTTTGACATACTTACTCTTGTTGGCATTATGATGCATTTTGTATGACCAGTGAAATGGTTGTCATTGTTGGCAACATCAGCTTCTAAGTCTCTACAGTCCATCGATAAAGGAGTAAAGAGTAACCGGTGAAGAACATGAGTCCTTATTCCTATCGCCAATGAGTAGACTGGTATATAGGGGTTAACCGAGTAAGTAGTGAGTAGACTGGTATAGAGGGGTTAACCAGCTAAGCAGTGAGTAGACTGATATACAGGGGTTAATCAACTAAGAAGTGAGTAGACCGGTATACAGGAGGTAACCGGTTAGGTAGAATTGGACCGGCACATAGGCGACAACCGACAATATAGGATTCTCAACCGATAGACTTAGAAACATCTAGATAACATCCAGTTGAACCGATAGTCTTCTCTTTTCAACCGACAAGCTTTTCAGCATGAACTATTGTCTTAACCAATATTCCCGAAATGATTTTTGGAGAGCAATTTGAGGCAAGATAACAGATTTTTGAATTTGATTTTTGGAGGGAAAGTTGGCTCCAGAACTAAAGGCTAATATATTCACATCATTCATTTTGATTGTGTTGTTGTCAATGAGAAAAAGATATGTGTGAATGTTAACAGGGGGAACAAAATAGAGTGCAACAGATAGAGGTATGAATCGGTGAAGCCGACACCGATCAGAAGAACAGAGCATTAAAAGTGGATCTACGAGATAGAGGTAGTGTTATCAGCCAAACCAGTCATCTTTGTTGCCTTCTAACAATTGAAGCATTGTAAATCCCTTAACAGGGCGGACCTTAACCAATTCTTTATGTAAAATCTCTTAACTGAGTCACTTCAAATATGAAGTTATAAAATCCTCTAGCAAGGTGAACTTTAATAGGTTCTAAGGTATTTGTAACCGGATACCAAGTCACTTCTAATAGGGTGGTGTTTTTAGAAAGAACTGGTTGTAAGCTCTTAACAGGGCACTCTTTTCCATTGTAGTAAAAGAGATTATGGGTTATCCCCACCGCGGTTTTCTCCCTTTAATTGAGGGTTTCAACATATAATTTCTAGTGTTATGTGATGCTTATTTGTGCATGTAAATCTCTTTTCTTTGATGTTCTTTGCTTTCATGATTAATGCAATGCTTAAGTTAATTTGGAAGGATAGTTGCAGACCGGTTAGTTTGAAAGTTTGAATTGTGTATAAACAGTTTTGACTAATTCACCCCCACTCTCAGTCACTAGTTAATACTAACAATTGGTATCAGAGCATAGGTCCTCTGAAGAAAAATTTGACAGCTTGAGGAAAAAGATCATGGAGGAATATCGGTATCGGAAGTAGATTGCTCAGCTGAAGGAGAGACTGAGAAAACCACTTGCTAAAAGGAAGGAACTATCTCTACAACTAAATGAGAGTTAGGATATCATAGATCAACTCTCTGAACAAAGTGGATCTGAAGAAGCAGAAGAAGCAGTCTTAGAACTAATGGAAAAGAACAAGAAGCTGACTGAAGAAATCACATATCTAAAAATAGAGCATGAAAGTCAGGCCTTGAGAATGACTTAAATACTAGAAGCCAACATAATAGCAGATGCAAGAAAAAGAGATGCAAAAGAAGTTTTGTCAAAAGCTGAAAAGGCCAAAAGGCTTGCTGAAGAAGCCCTAAGAGAAAATGATGCAATCATCATTGAAAAAGATGAAGAAATCTGAATTCTCACTCAGGAGAATGAAGTCATGCATGAGCATCTACATGGCAAAGCAAAGGAAAAGGAGAAGATGATGAAATAGATTGAACAACTCAAAAATGAGTTGAAAGCTGCAAATGAGAGAAATGAAAAGCTGAAATTTTTTAATGAAAGCTCTAAGAAGATAGATGAACAATTAAAGGCTCAGAGGAGAACAAAGGAGACAACCGGTCTTGGTTACTCTAGTATAGGTCCTCTAGAAACATCTAAACCCAAAAGGATGAAGGATGATAAAAGGAACAATTCAAGAATGAAAGGTATGAATTTTTCTAAATATTCTTGCAATCATTGTGGTAAACTAGGTCATAAGTCTGATGTCTATAGAAATCATCCGGTCAGTCAAAAGAAGTCTTTCACCTTTGATGGTTATTGATATAATTGTCACAAGTATGGTCACATTGCTTATAAGTGTAGATCTCGATCTAGTAGCATGTCTAATAGAAGAAGCTTTAATGGATATTTCTTTACATGCAATAAATATGGACACAAAGATGAAGAATGCATGTTCAAGCCAAATGCATCAAGATCACTATTCAAACCGATTAGACCTAATAAAAGGAGTAATTAGTTCAATGCCACCCGTTCCACTTGTGGTAATTCTGGTCATGGTGCAACAAATTGTAGAATGAGAATGGGTTAGAGAAATAATGCAAGACCATAGAGGACAACTGGTATGGCATGTTTCAATTGCCATAAGATTGATCACTTAGCCAGAGAATGCACAAACTGATCCTATAACCAGTCTGAGGATGGGAACCAATTTGGCAAGAAGAAAGGGCAAAATGACTTGGAAGGAAAGAAGACAATTGAAGAGGTGAATGAAATGAAAAAGACATGGATTAAGAAGGAAGAAATCAAAGGAGAGAATCATTTTGAAACTAAGTCATCATCCACCGGTGATGACAGTTCTTCTTCAAACTAAGCATACCAATGCTCAGAGGGAGTACATATGGTAAGATCATTATTGAATCCCCTCAATCGATATGAGGTTGTGTCTATCTGCATAGTTTAGATGCATAAAAGTTTGTTTAAAGTTCTTATTTGGTAAATGTTTTGAGGGTTAAGGTAAATGTTGTTTGTGTACCAGTATCAGTAACAAACAACTGGTAATAAGTAAATCGGTGTACCTTAAATTGTAAATGGTCAAAATTGTACAAACTAGCCGTTGTATTGAAGCACCGATAAACCTTAACAAATAATTAAAGAAATGTCAATACATTTCATTTACCTTGCTTTCTTGTGAACATTCTTGAGCTCTCGTGCGACCTAAGGTGATCGAAATCTTACTAGTGCTATTTGTGGGAAGTGATCAAGCAACGTGATAGTGGTGATTGGCAACCCTAGAGGAGAAGGTATTCAAACCCTGTTTTTGAAAAATTTGTTTGAAGTTCATCATGGCAGGTTTTGTGTCAACTCTTGTGTTGGTTGAAGTAATTAAAGAACCACAACCCAAGTTCAAACTGCATCCTATGAAGGCTAGAGAGATCAACATGACTGGTGCCTTATCATTTGTGCCCTTTGGTGTGTTACTGGTTGAATATATTCGCTCCTTCATCCATTGCAAGCTTGAAGAACTTGGAGATAAATTCATTCGAAATAAAATTCAAAGGGTTTTGTAATCATGATCAGTTGAAGGCAGAACATTTGCATCTAAAGACCTAGGGTTTGTCGAATGTTGTTGATTTTCCCAATCAATTTCATGTCGATTGTGTCAGGTATGTGTTAAGCAGAGTGCATGAACAATTTCTATGGTTGGACGCTGAAGCACCGATCAAAATCACAAAGGATGTGATTCAAAGAGTAATGAGGTTTAGCGCAATCGGTGAAGAACTAACCCTAAGAACAATATCATCCATTGAAGTCACTTAGTTAACTCAATCCTGATATGACAAGAGA
The DNA here is from genome assembly GCF_030272615.1 of Cryptomeria japonica. Lineage (NCBI taxonomy): Eukaryota > Viridiplantae > Streptophyta > Pinopsida > Cupressales > Cupressaceae > Cryptomeria > Cryptomeria japonica. Next base: position 253,001,066 of record NC_081415.1, read on the forward strand.
GAAATGACAATCACTCACATTGAGGACGCAGAAGTGAGGTTTGCTTTTGCAGTGCTGGGTTATAGGGTCTATCAATCAAGCCACATGAATAGTGTGCCGAGCGATGCTTTACATGCAACATATTGAATCATCAAGGAGGATGCAACATATTATATTTGTGAGATGATCAAAAGTCAATTTCTGGTGAACATGGAGCGAATTAAGGACAAGAAGCAATCATTTAAATATGGTTCATTACTGGTATGTATATTCTTCTATGTGCAAAATTTCTTTCCCAGTAAGGGAAATGTAGTGTGGTATGAAGATAAACCTATCATGGTTCAAATAGGTGAAATGATTAGGGATTTAGGTGATAAGTTTGGAGAAACAATGTGAGGTTATTTTAAAGAATTCCAAATTAGTATGCACAAAAGAGAGAGAATCCCAACTAGTATAGTTCAAAAGTACAAGGACAACATTTGTTTTCTTGTTGACACTGATTGTTGCATTATTCAAGCTGTTCAACCTAGAACCTTTTGGGTACCTACTATGGGTGATGAGGTCAGGGCAAACATTACTAAAGTATATGCAACCATGTTACTGTCTAAACCGATAGATAGAAAAACAAAGAGATTTGGAACTTATGAGGAGGCAAGCTCCAAAATAAAAAGGGAACTTAAGGAGCCAATCATACAAAGTAGAGTAAGGAAAATGATTGATACCCTAGACAAAAATTATGGAGGTGAAGCATCCAGTGCCACTACTTCCACTGGTACAAGTGAACAAACAGGGGCCAAATCAAACAAAGATGAAGAACAAACAGGAGAAAAGAAGAAAATGTCGAAGGCAAAACCCAAGGGTACTACATCCAGCAAGCCGACAACATACACAAAAGAAAATGACTCAGATACTCCTACATCTTCCCCAGGTAAAGGTGGAATGGTAGGAGTGACACATGCAAGAAAGAAAAAGAGTGAAGGGCCAGTTGGCACAAAGGCTAAAAAGAAGCCTAAGAAGGATGAAAAGGAGGGTGATAGCACTAATACCCAATTTGATGAGGAAATAAAGAAGTCTGAAGAAGTGGTAGAAATGTACTTCTAACTATTGATGAATTGGTGGATGGGATCAAAGATTATGGAGGTCTATCTGGTGTTGGGAGAAAATATCCCCTCTGCAATGAGGAGGACAAAAGAAAAATTGAAGAAGCACTTATCTGGAACATGCATAAGTTCTGCAGAATTCCCAGTGAACTATATAGAATAGTTCCATCAGACTTACAAAATAAAATTGAAGGGAGATGGAAAACAACCCTAGAAATTGAGAAAGAGCACATGATAAAAGCACTCATGGAAGTGCAACATGATTTTGATTTCAATCAAGCTTCAATAGTGGCAGAAGCATGTGTTCAATGCTTCAAAATAAGGAACAGGACAGGGAGAGTGACCATAGGAGATGTCCAAGGTGTGCATGATGAGGGTGTTGCCTTATGAAAAACAATTTTGAGCCAGCAAAAGGAAGCTGAGGAAGCAATAGAAAAAGAAGTAAAACAAGGACAAGATATAGCTACTCATGAAAAGAGAAAAGAAAAAGAAAAAGAAAAAGAAAAAGTTACCACCGATGAATTTGATGTTTTTACAGTTGATGATATCATTGGTAATGTTGTGTCAGATATTCTTAATTTGATAAAGGATGTAGAGCAACCGGTTGAACACAAATTAACCATTGAAACTATTGATATTGGTGTTTCACCGGTAAAGGGAACCACTCAAACTAAGCATCCCAGTGAAGATGAAGTCATAATTGAAGATATACCTTATGAAGATAAACCTCATAGAACTTCGGTAACAGTAAATCCTACTGAAGCATAAAAGAATGTTGAAGAGATGAAGGAAATAGAGGAGACCAAGGAATCAAAACAACACAAGAAGAAAGAGGATTCTTTGTGTGGTAAACCTGAAGGTGGTAAGAAAACAGTGGTGGACACTCCTCCGGTAAAGAGAAAGTTAGATTTAGAAAATGATAGTGGAAAGAAGAAAGCTAAAATCACCACCGCAACCAGCTTTGAGGTTGAGGCTGAAGAAAAGGAAGAAGAAACAAAGGAGGCAGAAGAGGAATACTTTGTAATCGACATAGAGAAGATGACCCCCAAACAATTAATGAAAGTTTCTAAAAAATTGAGAGTTCAAGCTGAAAAGGCAAAACTTAGAGCAAAGAAAAAGAAGGCAAGAATTCTCAATTCTGCCAAGACAATTCTATCTAATCTCATTCCTGACACTATTGTTGATGAGGACACACCCATCATTGATTAACTGGGTAGTCTTGTCAAAGCAATTAGTTCAGAGGCAACCGATTTGGAGAAGGTTTCGGTTAGACAATATGAAACAAGGAGAGGTGAAAAACTAATGGAACAAATATCAGTTGGCAAAGTTTCTCTCTCCACAAGCACTGTAGAGGTCAAATCTATACTACAGGAAGTTGGCAAATTATTGGTCAAATCATCAAGCTTCATTGATTTAATCAAAGATCTTGAAGATAAAAGAGCTCAAACTCAAAGGGAAATCCAAGATCTGATAGGTTCTTTTGATCCTCTTACAAGCTCTGCAATGACCTTTAGTGGAAAGGTCAAACAATTAACTCATGAAATCAAAAATTTTAAAGAGGAAGAGGATAAACAAGCTCTTAATCTATTAGAGTTGTAGTGCTACCTTGCACCGATCATTGATTTCACGCAAAGGAATGTCAAAGAAGCAAAAAACCTCATAAGTGCACCTGATTGTAAGACAGTAGATGATATGGAGGATTTTGTTACAATTTTGCATGGACAATTCAACACCATGAAACTTGTGAAGCCTTCATGGGAATCTACTTTGCAAGCTGCTAAGAAAAATTTCAAAGACATTTTTGCTTTATTCTCGTGAATTATTTTGTATATTCTTTGCCATTGATGTCAAAAGGGGGATTTTGTATATAGATTGGGGTAGATGAAACAAGGGTTAGAACCGACAAATACATGACTATTTTGCAGCAAAGTCATTGAACCTTTTATGTAGTGTTTGTAGTGTTTGCCACCAATGCCAAAGGGGGAGTTTGATGGCATTATGATGCATTTTGTATGACGGGTGAAATGGTTGTCATTGTTGGCAACATCAACTTCTAAGTCTCTACAGTCCATTGATAAAGGAGTAAAGAGTAACTGGTGAAGAACAATAGTCCTTATTCCTATCGGTAGTGAGTAGACCGGTATACATGGGTTAACTGACTAAGCAGTGAGTAGAGTGATATAGAGGGGTTAACCAGCTAACCAATGAGTAGACTAGTATATAGGGGTTAATTGGCTAAGCAGTGAGTAGACCGGTATACAGGAGGTAACCGGTTAGGCAGAATTGAACCGGTACATAGGCAACAACCGACAATACAAGAGTCTCAACCGACAGACTTAGAAACATCCAGATAACATTCAATTGAACCAACATTCAATTGACTTTAAATCCTTTAAATACAACGCAAGTAAGTAGCATTCTTACTCCTTCCAATCTCGCCATAGGTGCAAAGGTTTCACCAAAATCTTCTCCTTCTTCTTATGCATAGCCTTTGTAAACCAATCTTTCTTTGTTTGTCACAACCTTGCCTTCTTCATTTAACTTGTTTCTAAAGACCCATTTAGTTCCAATCACATTCTCGTCTTCTAGTCTGGGAAGAAGTGTCCATGTCTTGTTCTTCTCTATTTGATCCAACTCCTCATTCATTGCATTAATCCAGTCATCATCCTTTAATGCCTCTCTTACTGTTTTTGGCTCAATAGTAGAAATCAGACAAGAGTTTTTTTAATTTTCCTCGTTTATACTCTAGCGTTTTTATGTCCAATTATTTGTTCTTCTGAGTGATTTAGCCTGAAATACCTTGGAATAATTGGTTTTGGTGTTTTTCTTCCTACTTCATGTTCTTCATCTTCTTCATCGCTCTCTGCATTTTACTGGTTGAGCACCTATTTCTGCAACATTTTGCTCATCAGTCTTCTACACTTCCGTTTCTATAAACACAAGTCTTTCATCTTTCTTAGGCTCAGATTTGTTGGTCTCTCCAGATTTCTTAGAGAGTTCATCTATCTTCACAGTAGCACTCTCAATGATCTTCTTATTTCTCTTGTTATAACATTTAAATACCTTACTCTTTGTAGAGTAACAAAGACAAATGCCTTCATCACACTTAGCATCAAAATTTTCAGTGTAATCATCTCTCTTAATATAACATTTACTCCCAATTTTTTTGAAATAACTTACACTAGGAGTCTTTTCATGCCATAATTCATAAGGTGTTTTGTTATTACCTTTTTTTTACAAGTACCCTGTTCAAAGTATAAATAGAAATGCTGACTGCTTCTCTCCAAAACATCTTCCGTACTTTACCTTGAATCATCATGGTTCTAGCAGCTTCAACAACTGTTCTACTCATTCTCTTAGCTATCCCATTTTGTTGTAGAGTTCTAGGGGTTGACATCTGCCTCTTAATTCCCTATTCATCACAGAGCTTCACAAATTCATTAGAAGTAAATTCACCACCCTGGTTAGATCTTAAACATTTTAGATTCTTCCCGATATCTTTCTCAACAAGAGCTTTAAATGCTTTAAACTTACTGAATGCCTTTAAATTTTCTCTCAAAAAATTTACCCACATCATTTTGAAATAATCATCAATAAATATCATAAAATACTTATCACCGAAATAGCTCTTAGTCCTCATAGGACTAGAAAGATCAGTATGCACCAAATCAAGAATATTCTCTGAAGAGAAAGACTTACTCTTAAAAGATACATAGGTCATCGTACCCATCTGACAATCCTTGCATAACACATTGTCTGGTTTCACAAGCTGGGGCAAACCTCTCACAATACTTGACTTACTAACTTTAATCAATTTGTCAAAATTGACATGACAAAATCTCTTGTGCCACAACCAGCTATCTTCAATCTTTGCCACCAAAAAATCATTTACATTAGTATTCAGATGAAATAAATTACCTCTAGTCTGCTTCCTAGTAGCAATCAATTCTCCATTGTTTCCAAGAATCCTGCACACTCCACTTTTGAATTCAAGTAGATATCCCTTATCATTAAGTTGTCCAACACTCAAGAGGTTATGTTTTAGTCCTTCAACCCAAAAGACATCATTTGCATTACTCTTCCCATTTAATGAAATTGATCCTTTACCTTTAACCATGCAGGGAGAGTTATTACCAAATCTTACAACACCTCCATCAAACTCTCCAAGGGATAAGAACTTACTTTTGTCACCGGTCATGTGGTGTGAGCAACCACTATCTATTATCCATTCATCATTGTTATCAATGTGAGACACCAAAGCCTTCTCATTAGTCAGATCCTCCTTCACAACAACAAATACTATCTCCTCATTGTCAACTTCTTTCAATTCATCATCAGTCACACCTTAATCCACTGCAACATAAAAATGTTTCTTGTCTTTTCTTTTGAATCTCCTAAACTTCTCTTCCTTATCAATGTTAGGGCAGTTAGCAACAATGTGTCCAATTTTACTACAAGAGAAAGACTTCAAGGTTAATTTACCTTTATATTTACATGTTCCTCTAGGGAATCTTTTAGCCAGTAATGCCTCAAGTTCTATCAAATGATCTTCATCATCACCATCACCTCTGCTACCACCATGACTAGATCTGCAGTCATGATTATGACAAACATCTTTTCCTTTCCTTGTTGATGTACTGGTTACAGAAGTTTTAAATGCAGATTTAGAAGGTTTAGAATCACTATTATCAAGACTATTTAGTTCAAATGCAGTTAACTTCCCAATTAGAGAATCAACAGTGACTTTATCTTTTGGAATGGATGAATAGAAGAAACTTTGATAGAATATTGCGGTAAAAGAGTTCTAAGCATTTTACTAACAATAGTATCATCTTCAATCTTACCTCTGACACTTTTTATACCACCAACAACTTCCTTAATCCTTTGACCATATTGAGCTATGTTCTCACCATCAACCATTTTTATATCATCAAATTTTCCTCTCAAATTCTCTTCCTTTGCCCTTTGTACATATTCATCTCCTCCATAAATTAAATTAAATTTCTTCAATACCTCATTTGCAGTTTCTAATCTATTAACATCAATATACTCCAAGTCAGACAAAGTACTTACAATTGCTTCAGGAGCCTAAATGTTTTCTTGTTGTTCTTTCAGTTCATCTGGTGTCAAGGGACTAGTAGTAGGAGCAACATACTTTGTTATCACATGATTCCAATATTGTGAACCTATTCCTTTAATGTAGACCTTCATCCGATCACTCCATATCCATTAGTTTTCCTTGGTAAACTTGGGACCCTCCTTCTTCATCATCTTTCAAGAATCTTTCCCTCAAGCTGCTAGGCTTTCTGCACATAGAGGACCAACGCTCTGATACCAATTTTTAATCTTAGAGGATCTGGTTAATACTGATAGGGGGGTGAATCAATATTAACAATAATTTGAAATCGGAAACTTAGACTTATAAAAATTTCACCAAATCAAACATACACCAACATTAGAGTCATTTACCAGTATCGGTATTTGTTGATAAACATATGCTAAACTGATATATCAATGCTGCACATTAAGTGTTCTTTAACCATGCATAAACTGAAAGTAAAGCATACCATCACATCAAAAACCTTCACCATATAAACACCATGATTTTCACGTGGAAACCCAAATAGGGAAAAACCATGGTGGGAATTGGTACCCACAAATATTTTGCAATCTTTCAGAATGTGCCTTGCTAGGAGCCAAGCCTGGTTAGAAGCTTACAATGATTCCCTATTAGAAGAAGACCCTGTTAGGAGTCACCCAGTTATGGGATTTACCTTAGCCTTGTTAGGAGATTTGATCTGTTAGGATCAACCTCACAAGAGGATTTAGAACTCAGATATCAAGTCACCCCCCTATTAGGGGATTTTACAATGTGAAGCATGTTAGGACCTATCAGTTAAGGGATTTTAGCTACTGTAATTGTTAGAGAATAACAATGAATGATCTGTGTATAGCACTCAACTGCTTGCTTGATCAGATCCAATAAATTTTTAAGTCTCCATCACTTTGGTAGATCTTCTCACACCTTGGTTCGACTTCACACACTTCTCAAAGTCACCAACACTTCAAAACATCAACCTTACCAACATAAATAACCTTTACAACTAGGTCGGCATCAAAACCCTAAGACTTACTACATAGATCATCATAGATCTTTACAACTCATTACAAATTATCATATGGATCATTTGTTGGCATTTGGCATAACTGATGCAGATCAAGATGAATTATTGCATCGATAAAGGATAGAAGTCAATTTTTTATGAAGAGACTAAGATTTTGTGGTTAGATGACATGATCAGTTATTTGTGTTGTCATTGATGGCAACTGATGTCAATTGATGCTCTTGATATCTTGTTTTGTTAGCTAAGTGATTTGGTTTACCGACAGAGAGCTAAAGTCTGTGAAATAAGACTTTAACCGGTAAAGCAGGGTTGTTTTGATTGGATTGGTTGATCAATGATGATTGGTGATTTGTAGTTTGGATAGTTAACTTGTATCATGGAAAGGTGTATGTGATCAAAACAGGAACTTGTGGAGATTACCAGAAGGCATGTTTCAAATTTTTGATGAAGTTTTTCTAAGGTTTTAGTACGGTTTAAGGACCGGTGAAGAAATCATCAAACCAGTAACGATTTCTATTATGAAAGTGATCGATGACGAGTCTACATGAAGCTAGTAACATGACACAACCCATGTGAAATATTTAATTGTTGTTTTGGCATGATTCAAGGAAGATTTTATTAGGAATCAATAAAACACTTAGTAGAGTATTTTTCAGGGTTTGACTTTGGTACAAATCGGATTTTCATGATGGGTTACAATAAACAAATGACTGATATTGCATTGTAATTTATTGTAATGATCTGTATAACGATATGTGATGATCTCTTGTGATTTGAATTGTAAATTCAAGATGTAATTAGGGTTTTGTGGCCGACCTAGTTGAGATGGCTATTTAGGTTGACACAGTTGATTTCATTGTGCTGGTGGTCTTAGAGAATGTGTTAAGTCATCCAAGAGAAGTGTGAGATATGCCTGAGAGTTACAGAGTGTTGTGTATAACTAGATCTAATCAAGAAAGAAGAGAAGTGCAAGTAACAAATCATTCTTTCATTGTTGTTCCCTAACAATTGCAGCAAGTTAAATCCCTTAATCGGGTAGGTCTTAACATGCCTTAAACATTTAAGTCCCCTAACAAGTCAGCTCTCAAAAGAGTGTTAAATCCTCTCATGAGATTGATCCTAACAGATCATCAAGCTTCTAACCGAGGGACTCCTAATAGTGTCTTCTCCTAACCAGGCATATTGTAAGCTCCTAACAGGGCTAAGCTTCTAACATGGTGTACTTCGAAAGAGTATAAATATTTGTGGGTGCCAACTCCCACCGTGGTTTTTCTCTATTTGGGTTTCCACATCAAAAACTTATGGTGTTCATGTGTGGAATGTTTTTCATGTGATGCTCTTGTTTATGTTTCATTTCATGCATTATTTCTGAGACACTAGTTATGATGTTTTATCAGAAGTTTATCAGAGTTTACTGGTACTGATAAGAAGTTGTTTGAGATAGTATTTGATCTGATTGATAAGATTAATGAGTTGGTAAATGATCAAGTTTATATGATTGCTTTGGTGGTGAAAGTATTGGTAAATGATTTGATTAATGTGTTAAGCAAATCTTATAAGGAGGTCATTAGATCTGATTAAAGAAGTTTAGATATTTGTTAAAGGGTTTCAGATCTGAGATAAGTTTGTTTTTGAGTTAAAGTTTCAATTGGTCTTAATACCGATTCACCCCCCCCTCAGTATTAACCAGATCCTCATAGGATTAACATCATTACAATCAATTACAAATCAATATCAACCATTGAATGATCATAAGTCGTCACAACAAGTCGATCTGGTACAAAGTCAAACCCTTAGCTCATTCCGCTAAGCACTTTGCACATTCCCAAGAAATTTTCTCTCCAAACGCACCAAAACATCTTTCAAACATATCATGTGGTTTGTGCCGCATTATCATCAACATGTGAACTTGATGTAGATCACTGCCAAACCAAAAATCATTATCGGTCAAGAAAATTCTTTACCGGACCTTAAACCCTTCTTAAACCTTGACAAAAACTCAACATAAATTATAAACATAACTTTCGGTTGTCACAACATGATGTAGTTCTGGTCAGATACATGTTATAATGATAGAAACTCACATTCAAAACCACAAAGCCTCAATCATCACTAATCGCCAGATACAATCAAAGTATTTCCTTGTTTACTGGTTAAGGTCCTAAAACCCAATTTCTTGATTCTTTACTGGTAAGCCCTCTCCGGTAGACCAAAATATTTAGATGACACAATACAACTTAAGTAAACATTAGTAGACATGAATAAACATAAGTTGCCATTAATGACAACACAAATAACTGATCAAAGTCATCCATCATGCAATCTCAATCTCTTTATCACAATGTCATCTCAAATAGTTTTATATCAATTCAGTCATCATTCTCCATTTGTATCAATAATGCCAAATATTGATTTTAGAAAGATGAAAATCATCCTTAGGAGATGCTTTGTTAAAGTCTCTAAAATTGGTACAAATAAAAAGATGACCATCAAGTTTTAAAGTAGGTACCATATGAGAGATCCAAGATGAACAATTAGCATGTCTAATAAACATAGCCTTAAACATCTTTTCTAATTCTTCTTTGAACAATTTTAAATAAAATAATACTAACATATCTATATTTTATAAATAAAATTTATGTAGAGGATGCCAAGAGATATCAAATTTAAAAAATCTTTACCTTTAGCATAGATTAATTAATTTCATACGATTAATATTTTTTAGAATTTAGTCTTACCTTTTAGCATAGATTAATTAATTTCATATGAATAATATTTTATTTATTACAATTTAGTCTTATTTTAGAATATGAAATGATTTGCATGCAAAATAAAATAAAATAGAAGTTTCTTTTAAATCTAGATTTAAAAAAATAATTTTTTAAAATTAGAAGCTTCCTTTAAATTTAGATTTAATATAATTTTGTCTTATCTTAAAATATGAAATGATTTGCATGCAAAAAATAAATAAATAGAAGTTTCTTTTAAATCTAAACTTAAAAACACAAATTTTTAAATTATAAGTTTTTTTTTAAAATGTAGATTTAAAAATATAATTTTTTAAATATTTAATAAATAATAATAATAAATTAATTTTTAATTTAAATTTGTTTCTTTTAAATCTAGATTTAAATTATTTTTTGTATTTAATAAATAATAATAATAATAGAAAGTTGGTTTTTAGTTTAGATTTTAGTTTTTAACTTATTTTTAAATTATTAGTTGTCTAAGATTTTAGTCTTTAAAATATTTTTAAATTTCCAATCATTAAAATTACACGGATAAAAAAGATGGGTGGGTGTCATTGTAGTGTTACACCTCTTGGCTTAAAAATTTAGAAACATTAACTAAAATAATTTAATATTTTATTTTCTATTGAATTTAATTATAGGATCAATAATAAAGAAGCAACATGCAATTAATGACTTTAGTGCACTATGTTTCCTAATATATTTCTATGCAATAGTATATTCTTTCATGCAAATAAATAATTTCATGAGACTAATTCATGATGAATACTAAGAGGGGGGGGGGGGCTGGGGTGGTGAATTAGTATGCCAAAAAATACTGTAAGCAAACTCTTAAACAATTTAGCAGATAATCGGTGCAACAGATTCACTAATAAACCGGTTAAGATAAATGCAAACCAAATAGCAAACAAAGCATTAACCTACAAGAGTACAATCACCATAACACAAGATATTTGACGTGGAAACCCAAATGGGAAAAACCATGGTGAGCAGAAACTCACAAGTAACTATCTGCAGAATAGTAACCAGACCGGTTAAGGTCATACAATGTTCTTCACCAGAATAGATCCTATTAGGAATCTAGATCTCTGTTAGGAGATAAGCCCCGTTAAAGACTAGCAGTTAGAGGATTTAAGATCCATAGTTGTGAACCACCTTGTTAGAGGACTTACAAAGGCTTTGCTGAGCCTACCCGGTTAAGGGCTTTAGACTTGTCGAAGATGTGAGTAATCAACAAGTGGATGATCTAGATAATAGCGCAATATGCTTAATTAGATCCTTGACAACTCCTTGCTAATGCATTTCAACATTACTTTAGTCTTCTATATCTGCACACTCTATCTCTTCACACAAACCTAACCTTCTCTTCAATGATCACACATAATAACCTTCTCTTTTCTATGTCACATACAAAACCTAGAAATGATGTCCTTATAAAGGAATTTCATTTCATGTCGGTCCAATAAGATTAGACTACAAGTTCCTAGGTACAGTGCATCTAGACACATTTGGTAACATGACACAAAAACACCGCCAAAGTGTCCCTGGATGATAACTCATCACACATTACAATAATACGGGTTGGTAATTCATCACAGATATGTATCGGTTAATACAATATACCGATTACCGGTTGTCAAAAATGAAGACTAGAAGATCATAGTGTTCTGATAAAAAATTGACTTCCGCTCGGGTCCTTCATTCCGCTTGAGATCCTCGTACCGCTTGGGGTCTTCATACCACTTGGGTTCTTCAGTCAATCTGTGACCGATAAACCATCTTTTGCAAAATACTGATAGTCTAAAGACTACACATTCAATGACATACAATACCGGTTGGAACAACTACCGGTTGAGCATAACTCATACATCAAGTAAGTGTGTGTCCATCAATGACAATCAAAACATCATCAAAATACCAACAATCTCCCCCTTTGGCATTGATGGCAACACTTAGGAAGATTTTGACATCTAAGTGCTTTACCAAAAAAAAAAAAAAAATGATGCCATAATCAAAATTACTCCCCCTAAGCATATATACTCCCCCCTTTACAAAAATTACACGTAAGTGCATAAAATGGTAATATTCACCAAAATTTTAATGTACACCACTCCCCCTTTGCCAACAATGATAAAGTAATGCAAAGTATCCCCTTTATAAAATAAAACATAGTAGATGTTCATGACAATAAGGAATGAAATTTCTCAAAAACAGATTTAAAGTTCTTCACAAAAGTCTTCATGTCCAATGTCCATGACTCAAGTAGTGAGGTAGCAATCTCACTATCAGTCTTCATTTGGAATGCCAGTTCTTCCATTGCATTGATGGTACTCATCTCTTGAGTTATCGTGAAAACTTCCAAGTTGAGAAAACATCTCTGAAGAACCTGGAGTTTTGGCAATAGGAGAAGTTGAAGCTCCTACAGATCTTGAGTTCCGTTGCTGATTTCTAAGTCCATCTTGGTAGTCTGATGCTGAAAACGATGAACAATTTGTCCATAGATAGTGAATAAATCATAGGGCATCTTGAAGTTGCAGATGTATTCCTATAACTTCGATTGGAGTTGAGCTTTCTGTTTGAGCACATCTTCACAAAACAAATGGGGTTGGCAGATTTTACTCAAAAGTAATTTACCCTCAACCATAGCAACACTGATATCATCCTTCTGTTTTAGTAGTTGTGTCTCGAGTTCATTCATTTGCTTGACTAAGGAAATATTGAGTGTCTTTTCATGGTTCTTTCTTGCAGTTGCTTGAGCAACATCCTCCAAGCATGGTACCCGGTCCTCCACTATGGTACAAAGAATTTTGAGCTTGGATAGAGAGGAGTCGGTACTGGGGAGGTTCGTACTAGGAATTAGACTAGTAAGGGTGTCAACAACAAATTGTATGACATCCTGTTCTTTCTTCTTCCACAATTGTTCCAGTCTCTCCTGTGCAAGTTTAATGCTTCGTAGCAGCTCAGACTCATCTGTTGATTGAGTCAGACATGCAAGAGTTAGATCAATAGGATTGGTGGAATCAACCTGCTTGGTTTGATCACCGGTTGCCTTAGGAGTCTACCCTCCTTCTTTGGCCTTGATCTCTGCTTGTTTTCTCTTCTCCGCTTCTTTCTCCTCTTCCACTCTTTTCTTTTCTTATTCTTTCTTCTTCTCTAACTCTTTCTTTTTCTCCTCTTCTTGTTTCTTCTCCACTTATTTTTTCTTCTTATCCTCTTCCTCCTTCTTCCTTTCTTCTTCCTTCCTCTTTTCTTCTTCTTTTCTCTTATCTTCTTCTTTCCTCTTCTCTTCTTGTTTCCTCTTTTCTTCTTCTTGCCTTGCTTTTTCTTCTTGTTCTTTCTCCGCTTTCTCTTTTTCCTATTTCTCTTTCTCATATTTTTCTTTGTTTGGAGTGACATCCTCATTATCTAATGCATCAACATCAATCGGGTCATTTTTTTCTGTCACTCTTTCACCTTGACTGTCAAATACCTCATCTGGTTTGACTGAGGATAAGTCAGGTTCTTGATCAACCTTCCTAGTGGCTTCAGATACTTGGTGTATTTCGACAACAACTTTAACATGTATATGTGTATCTTTTTCTACTTCAGAGGTTTTACCTTCTAGTAACCTGAGTCGCCTCCTTCTCATAAAGAAAATGCCTTTGTGCTTATCAATAATTTCAAATAACTCAGAATTTGAAGCATCAAGAAAGTATTGTGCAAAAATTTTCTCCCTGATCTCTTGTTCTCTTTCAATGGCAATGCGCCATTTATTATCCAAAGAATCATACAAAAAATTTAGAGTAACAAATTTAATCTTAGAAGGTGACCGATCATTAATACATAAATATTTTATGACCTCTTGTCTACATCCTCTTTCTCACTATCATTAAAGTCATCAAAATATTCCTTTAAGTCATCAAGCACTTTCCTCCTAATATTCTTTATTGTCCTCTGACAATGTGTCATTGGTTTATAAGAAGTAATATCTATATTTACCGGTGCAGAAGTTGCTGGTACATTACCGGTAGAATTTGGCTTTTTGCATGATTTCCTTGACTTCTTTATTTCAATCTCCGCTTCAGTATCTTTTGACTCCGGTGAGTGACTCCTGGATTTCCACTTCCTCTCGAATACTTTTGTCAGAATAATCTTAGGTCTCTTTTTGGTTGGTGACCGCTTGGTCACTTTTGGACTGGTAGATGTAACCGGTGCTGATACCGACGACACTGCTTTTCTCTTTTTCTTCTTTGGTTCCTCAATTGGTGTGACCCTCTCCAAGTAGGTACTGATTCTTTTCTTCTTTGCATCCAGTGGTGAGGCAAGTAGGGCAAAGGCATACCCGATCAATATGTCATTCACCACTTCATACCCTATAGGCTAAACTACTTCCTTTCTAGGTTCCACTGCTTCCATTATGCAGTGATTTGTCCTTATTGTGAAGCAGATGTCATCTTCATACTTCTTCACTTAATCACCAGATATCCTCATTCTCTGGTTCATCTTTAGTTTGAATTCATCAAAATACTTATTTAGAACCTTAGGATATGCAGTTCCCACTACTTGTAGACTCTCTTTAATCTGTCTAGAAACCTATAGGTTAGTAGACCATTGAACATCACCTACTTCAGGGAAATAACCTTGAAAATAGAAGAATAGACTGACCAGAAGTTGGCCAAACTTGAACCTCAGTGATTTGTCCTGTTTGATGGACTTCAGATTCTCCAACAATTGCTTCCATAAATAGGTACATAGGTCATATTCAATATCTTCCTTAATCATCCTATAAGCAATATTTATTGCAGTAGTAGGGACAAAATTCATTCTGTTGGCATAAAATATCTTGTAACCAATCACCATGCAAGCATATTTTACCAGATCATCATTAAAGGTGTTGACGGTCATTGCCCATTGGTCACTCATAGAACTGGTGAGCTCCGTCATTTTAGTTTTGGTGACCTTCCAAATAACTGGTACTTCTCCAAAATTGCAGAATCTGGTGACGACATGAATCACTTCTGGTGTGATGTCATGGGTCCGCTCGAGGTACATCTTGTCACCATGCACTCTATTGAGGATAATGCAAATATGTTCTTCTAAGAATTCTTCTAGAAAGTATACCGTATTGTGCAGTTTCATCTTCTCAAGGATGCTATACTCTGGTTTAATCTTCTTGTCATCTCCATAGAAAAAACTTAGCCGGGAGTGAATTACTAGGGATCCTAGGTCTTCCAACTTACAGTCTATATACCCTGAAATATCTCCCTCAAAATAACTCCGACGGGAATTTGAGATAGGGCATTGTATCTCATTTTCTTCTGAAGAAACTTAGGTGTATTTACGGGTGTACTAGAAATAGAGTGCGATGCAGAAGCCATAACCAAATGATAAGAATGAATTTTGAAAAATACCTTCACAATCTGAAATTTAGGTTTTGCCAATATCACGCACAATACACCACTTCGGTCGCTAGTTCACCGCTTAGTGTTCTTCACTGATTGCTTGAAAATGATTGCAAGATTTTGCACAAGATCTCTTCAAATGCTAGACAAATCACTCTGGTTGCTCTACTCTTGAAAATTCTTCTTTCGAAAACAGATAAGTAAAAATGACGATGAAAATCCTTTTTAAACAAACTCTCACCTACCATAATAAATGCATCACTGCTAGGGTACAAACCCTAATTTTTCCTTTTACCATTTCAAATCTTCTGCTGATGGAAAGGTAACATATACCGATAAAGGTCTTTACTAATATAAATTGGGGGTTTGAAATATTTCACCGATATGTTCCCCTAAGCTTTTCTGAAGCTCAGTTTGCTAGTTCAGAGACTTCCACACTAGGTGCAGAAACAGGTTCATCCCATGACTCTTCTTCTGATTTCTTATTCCAATTTTTATTCATTTTTTGTTTGAATGGTTTCAACATCAATCTTCCCTTCTGGAGTGATCGGTATATCACCCGATAGGTTCTTTCTCAGTCTGCAAGTTCTGGCAATGTGCCCCAATTTGTTGCAATGATAGCATACCATTCCAGGTGTTCTCCATGGTTCGTTATTCATACTTCCATTCTTCCTTATGCATGTTGCAGCAGTGTGACCACTACCACGCCAGATCAAACAAGTTGCTTTCCAACTAGTTGCTGCTTGATAACCAACTGATCAATGGTCATAGGTATTGTACTGGTTGGGATTCCGGTTCAAAGAAAGTTCCAGGATAACTCCTTGAGTCCTTGGAGGATATCTCCTAGTGTTGTGCAAAACCGACCTGCATTTGAATGCTCTATGCCCAAACTTGTTGCATGCATAACAGTTTCCATTGAATCTATAAGATCTAGGCACATTGTTTTGAAAATAAGGAAAATTGTTGTAGGCCTTGCCTCTACACACATTGGCAGTATGTCCCTCTTTGAGACAATTAAAGAAAATAGGTTTAAATTTTTGCTTACCTTTACCCTTGGATGTCGGTTGCTTCTTTGATGCTTCAAATTTTGTTCCAGAGGTCTCACCTTCCTCATACCCAGAGAAACCAAGTCCAGTGGTATCCTTTGCTGGCTTTGCCAATTCTAGCTTTTGCTCTAGCTTAGCAATACTTTGATTGAATTTGACAAGTATCTCCTTTGACTCAATAAGTTCATTTGAAATAGCAGCATTGGATTCCATCAAGGTTGCATTCTCAGAAATAGCCATGTTTAGTTCACCTTGCATTTCTTCTTTTTCCACTTTACTCTCCTGGAGATGAGCGGTAAGGGTACTGATTTCTTGCTTCAGTTTGGAGATCCCATGATCTTTGTCTTTTACTAGATCTTCAACTTTCCTTCTGTTCTCAACCTCCTAACACATTCTGATAGTCAATCCTTCCAACTCCCTTTTCAGGTTGGCTTTAAATTCATTCATTTTTTCAACTCTCTCAACTAGGGCATCCATGTCTGCTTCATTAGAAGAGCTATTTTCAGTAAGTTCCATCAGTTTCTTAGCATGCTCTCTTCTCTTGGCCAAAGAGGCTATATACTTGACTTTGAGTTCATCATAGGCTCTCTTTGTCTGAGTGAGATGATGAGTAAGTTCCCTCACACTGTATTCCCCCATATCTCCTTCCAAGTGGTTAGACTTATAGAAAGGTTGGCTCTGATACCAATTGATGAATACTAAGAGGGGGGGGGGGTGAATTAGTATTCATCAATACTGTAAGAAAACTCTTAAATAGTTTAGCAAATAAATGGTGCAACATATTCACTAATAAATCGGTTAAGATAAATGCAAAATAGCAAACAGAGCATTCACCCACAAGAGCACAATCACCATAACACAAGATATTTGACGTGGAAACCTAAATGGTAAAAACCACGGTGAGCAGAAACTCACAAGTAAATATCTGCAGAATACTAACTAGACTGATTAAGGTCATACAATGTTCTTCACCAGAATAGATCCTGTTAGGAATCTAGATCTCTGTTAGGAGATAAGTCCCGTTAAAGACTACTTGTTAGAGGATTTAAGATCCACAGTTGTGAACCACCTTGTTAGAGGATTTACAAAGGCTTTGCTGAGCCTACTCGGTTAAGGGCTTTAGACTTGTCGAAGATGTGAGTAATGAACAAGTGGATGATCTAGATAATAGCACATTATGCTTAATTAGATCCTTGACAGCTCCTTGTTAATGCATTTCAACATTACTTCAGTCTTCTATATCTGCACACTCTATCTCTTCACACAGACCTAACCTTCTCTTCAATGATCGCACATAATAACCTTCTCTTTTCTATGTCACATACAAAACCTCGACATGATGTCCTTATAAAGGAATCTGATTTCATGTCGGTCCAATAAAATTAGACTACAAGTTCCTAGGTACAATGCATCTAGACACATTTAGTAACACAACATAAAAACACCGCCAAAGTGTCGGTGAATGATAACTCATCACACATTACAATAATACAGGTTCGTAATTCATCACATATATGTATTGGTTAATACAATATACCGATTACCAGTTGTCAAAAATGAAGATTGGAGGATCGTAGTGTTCTGATAAAAAATTGATTACCGCTCGGGTTCTTCATTCTGCTTGAGATCCTCGTATCACTTGGGGTCTTCATACCGCTTGGGGTCTTTAGTCAATCTATGACCGGTAAACCATCTTTTGCAAAATATCGATAGTCTAAAGACTACACATTCAATGACATACAATACCAGTTGGAACAACTACAGTTGAGCATAACTCATACATCAAGTAAGTGTGTGTCCATCAATGACAATCAAAACATCATCAAAATGCCAACAATTCATTCCTTTCATTTTTTATGATGTGATGCAATATTTCATGCAATAGTAAATCTCTAATAGTTATGCTTAGTGTTCCTCTAACTCCTTGCTATAATGTATCCTCTTTGTGTGTAGACCCATCTCTATTTTAAGAGTTTAAATACAACGTGTATGAATTGAAACTCTGTCTTTGACTTGCATTTTAAAATAGACTTACATATTCCTTCATACAAATAAATAACTTCATGATACTAATGCATTTCTTTCCTTTCTATTATGTTATGTCATATTTCACTTTAATGCATATTGTTAGTGTGTGTGTGAAAAGTGGAATATGTATTTGCAAGCTGTAAGACACAACACTTCAATTAAGTCATTACATGTAGGTTAGACAAATATAAGCATGAATAATAAAACCATAACAAATCGACCAATTGCCTTCTTAAAGATGTGAGTATAGACTTTCTCTCAGATTCGTATAAGCAATACCAATGACTAGACTACACCAAGACAAAGGATTTAATCTATATGAGCATGATATTAAGCTAAATGGATGCAAGATTATGATAGAAGGATGAATAGTAAGCTATATGAATTCAAGAAATCATAATTGAACTAAATATGCAAAAAGATAAACTAAGATGCAACAATCTCAAAAAAGCACAATATCTTCAATGACTCCAGAGCAAAAACTGTATAATAACAATAAATCTCCAAGGTGTTTTGAATGAGAGATGAAGGCTGAATTTATAGAGAATCACAAGAGAGACCAAGGATCAAGATCAGTTAGCAACGAGTGGTTGAGATTGTTCAAGAAAAAACACAATTTAGGATAATTGAAATAATTGAGAGATTAGATTTGGTTAACCTTGAGATAGATTCCAATTATAGTCTGATTGAAATGCATTCAGATTATAAGTTTGAGTTTGCATTGGAGATAAAAATAGGTAATTCCATGCATATTCTTTGATTTATTCAGGAAAAAAGTCTTTACAATGCAACTGAACTTCTTTTCTCAAAAGCTTTGAGTTCCAATTTTAGAGAATGATTAATAATTCATTTAATTGTTTTTCTAATTTGAAGTTCCCAATTTAGAAGAAGAAATAATATCTCAAGTTTGATTTCTCTTTGAATTCAATTCTTTTATTTTATTTTAAATTTAAGTCTTGCTTTGCATATTGATTCCTCTTTTGTAATAAATTAATTCCCTTTTTATGATTAAATGGCAAATTTATTAATTAATTAAATATGCTAGGATATTTAGTAAATTAAATAGGATAATTGATCACAATGATTTACTTGGAATGATTTAATTAATTAACAAATATTTAATTAATATTTTTTAAAATACACCTGCCATGTGACATTTAATGATTGAAAAATTAATTACTTGTGTGCTCAAAATTGATTTAATTGCCTTTGGTTAGGACCTTGGTGATGTTGGCGAGATTAGGGGCCCATAGTTTAGGTGACCAATTTTAGGGTATTACATTTGCCCCTCTTTGAATTAATGTGCGAGCAGCGTGTTGGTTCAAAGAATAGTTGATGTCTAGGAGATACCAGTTCTGAACTTGATTGATCATGAACCAGATGAAGAGTGACGTGTTAGCTTATTTTAAGCGATGAAGCTAAACAGAGTTGATTAAAGTGATACCGATCCCAAACTTGATTGAACTAGCACCGATGAAGAGAAAATATATCAAACTTGAACCTGATTGAGCAAAAAGCGGATCTTATTGATCTAGAACTTGATTGAACTAGACATAGTGAGCGAAGATAAAATTGATCTTGAACTTGATGGATCAACACACGATGAGCGAAGATAAACTATCCAGCTTGATTTGATGCAATGAAACTGAACACCTACTTAGATTGAGCGTGTGATCAAAGATACTCTTTAAACTTTTGGTTGAGTTTAAATGAATAATCAACTTGAGGAAAAGCAATGAAACTAATTAACGTTAAGAGACTGATTCAGATGAAGATAATATCAGCTTGAATTGAAGCGATGAAACTGATATGCCCCTAGTGATTGATTTGATTCATATGATTGAGAGATCCCAACTTGATATGAAGTGATGAAGCTGAGATGCCCCTAGCGATAAGAATTTGTTAGACATTCTTTAGTTGAAAATATTTTTGCTCGAGTTTTGATGAAGATTTGAAAATTTTCTCGACATTGAAGATGTGAGGTCATGAGTATACCCCCTCGGGAGCGAAATTGAAAGATAGTGAGGGTACATGATTTTCGGAAATTGACTTGAGCACAAAGATTGAGTTAGAGGAATATTTGAAGATTTAGCGTTGATTAATGAGAAATTGAGCTCAAATTGAAGAAAAGAATGAGAATTTGATGAAAGTGCTAAGTAATCTAAGTTGTACAAAATTGACTAGAAGAATGATCCCGTATTTCGATCCTGAAAATGGAATTAGGACGTGCAAATTAGCTAAGGGTACAATTTTCATGTCCATCGAAGCAAGTTGAAAAATTAGGTTTTTGGCTATATAAGGGGTCCGAGGGTGGAGATGGAGGTGGAGATGGAAGCAGAGAGCCTGTGAGGGAGTAGGGGGCAACTAATGCAACACGATCTATGTTAGGATTCCCAAAGATACTGAGAGGGGGGGGAGGTGAGTCAGTATCTAACTAGTATGTGGATTTCAAAATAGTGTACCGATAAACTAGAATTAATGCAATAAATAAGAACAATAAGCACAACATGAAAAGCACACCATAACACAATATTTTTAATGAGGAAACCTGGTGTGGGAAAAACCTTGGTGGGATTTGTGACCCACAATATTCGCTTACTGGCCAATAAGGGAATATTACTGATACAATAGGGGCTTGCACATGCAGGAAGGCCAAGTGCCTAGAGCTCACTGCTTAGATACAAAAGAAGTCTCACTGACTTGCAAAAATGGATTATATAAATCCAATGTCATGTACTACTTTGGATCAACATCTGCTATGCCAGGTTCAATACTAGTTTAAGCTCTTGCAATAAACATAAACCCTTTTCCAAAGTCTGCCTTAATATTTGCACATTAGTTCTACAATAATCTAACCATATCCACATCTACTAAATTATCTACAAGATCTCATACTTATATGAGTCTTATTACAATTCGCCATGTGGGCCTACAAAAATATTTTACAAAGTACAAATAAACAAAAATCTTGTCGGCCATGGTGCTGGTAATCATCTTTTTCGGTGCTGGTGAACTGTATGCCGGTGTAGAGTTTGTCGGTGCCAGTGTCTGCTGGTGTCACATTATTGTAAGGTTGCCATCAATGACAATACCTTAAATCACCTAAAATTTCTCATTGGAGTGTGCATGTGCCAACAATCCCCCCCTTTGGCATTGATGGCAACACTCATGAGAAAAATCCAAAAAGTGTCGTCCAAAAAAAGATCTGCCAAAAACTATCAAAATTGTGTTACCAAAATGTGCTCCCCCTGAGCTGATGATGTCTTTTGCTGATTATTTTTCTCATCTCCACTACTCCCCTTTTGGCATCAATGACAAAGGCTATCATTCAATATCAATTGAGTGTGGTTCCTATCTAGATCCTTGTAACCGATGGGTTACAATATGATAAATGTCTGCCAATGCAAAATTTAGACTGTTGTTGAATCTTTCACTTTCCTTTATTGATGTTTCAGTTCTCTGAATTGTGCCAGTGAGAAAGTGCATTTTCTCTTCTGGTGTCTTAAGTCCTAGAACAAGAGCCTCAAAAATCTATTTTCTCAAAGAAATGAGGATATCCAGTTGAGGAATTAGTCTACACTTCAGGTCTTTTGCCTTAAACTTTATCTTTTCCTTGTCTTTTTCAAGCTCTTCTATTTTGTCTTCAAAAGCTGCAATTTCCTTCTCAAATACCGATAATGAATCCGATGAACCTATCAAGTTGTCAGCAATATTATTGATTTCCTTTTGGGCTTTGCTGATTTCTTTATCTATGTCTTCTGTCAAAATGTTTGTTTTACAAGTATCTCTGTACAGTTTCTTAAATTCCAAAATTGTCTTGCCTAAAACCGGTAATAAGGTTTCCATTTGTTCCTTATTCTTCTTGACTGTTTCCTCAAAGAATTTTTCCTTTTCCTTATTCATTTTCTCTCTGCAGGTGTCTTCATTTATCTGGTCAAGTGTTATTAGGTTGTCAGTTATATACTTAGACAATGTGTCTAATTGGCTCAAAGAATCTTTATTTTCTATATTACACTTTGGAGCTATCATCTTCAAAATTGGTAAAGTGTCATCTATAGCCTTATATGCTTATGCATTACACTCTTTTATTTTCTTTATTGAATCTAATACTACCTCTGTTACATTTTTTGGCCTAAAGTAAGTCATGGATGTTCCAGATGACTGTCCATTTGTCTTCACAATCTGTAATTCGCCGATGGTAGTGATAGCTTTGCTTTCCTCTTTCTCCAGAGGATCTGTTTGAGTTTGCATTTCTTCTACCAAAGGTTTGGGCTTGCCAGATGTATCTGGTGGCACTGTTTGTGAAGGAGCCTGTAGCTCTGCCTGTTTTTCAATGTTCTTCTCAGTATGGACCTGTTGCTCTACCAGTTTCTCAGTGTCCTCTCCTGATGGTGTCTCTACTTGTGCCTCTGAAGATTTTACTGTGTTGTCCACTGCCAGTTTTTCTTTGTTTACCTTTGTACTGTCTATTGTCGGTGACTCAATAGATGCATCAATATGCACACCTATGGTCTCTGCCTTTCTTGTGTCCAGGGGTTCATTTGATTTTTCAGTTTGGTGTTCTGCCCCAATTCTAATGTTTTCATCTCCAATATTTTCTGCCAGTGGTTCAGTTGCCATATCTCTTTTTTTAGTTGTTTCCTTATCCACCACAATATTGACTTCTTGTGTGTCAATGTTCATTGTGTATAGCACCTCAGAGTCAAGATTTGTATCCTCATGTGGTGTTTCCATACTCTCTGTTTCCGGTTGTGTGTCAATAGTTTGTACCAAAGGAGTATTAGAAGGAGGTAGGGGCAAGTTATCAGTTATCTTTAGGCTTGGAGGTCCACCTACTTTACCTTTCCCCTTATCCTTATCCTTTTGGTAGACTCTGATAGTCTTTGGTCTTTTAAGCTCTTCTTGTTTTTCTTTTTCAACAAAAAATATATCCCAAAGATCTATAGTTTCTTCTGATATTTCATTTACTCTACCTGCCATTAGTGCAACATGCCGGTGACTAGTTGAAAATACTGTCCAGTTGGCCTCACTGATTAATTCATCTATCTCTTCTATGGAGTTCACTGGGTAAACTACAAGTAGTTTCTCTATTTTTATTTTATTTTATCTAATTCCACAATAGCTACCCTTCTAGCTTCTAATCTTCTATACAAGTCATTGGGTATGTCATCTACAATCTCCATCAAAAATTTCTTATAGATGTCTAAGTGTAAGATTACACTATTTTCTAAGCTCTCCTTTTCATCATTTGAAAGTGTATTATAAAATTTGCTGATATTTTTCAATTTCCCATCCTCAGTTATCTCATTCAGAAGTTTGTCAAGAGGAGGAATAACCTGTTTTTCTTTCCTTTTCTTTGGTGTTAATTTCTTAGCCAGAGGCCTAACTGCCTATTGCTTTTGTCTTTTCCTTCTGTGTGTAGGTGAGGGTACCGGTGAGGGTTTTCTTTTTATTTCTACCCTTTTGAATTCAGCTAGTATCTCATCGTCAGAAGATGTAGCAACCGGTGAAAGATGTGCTTCCAGTTGTAATCCTTCCAATTCACTCTCCTTAATACCAGTTTTCTTCATTACATCCTCTTTTATTTCTTTGGCCTGTCTTGTTCCCTTCCTCACTATCTGTTCAATTTTCTTAACTCTTTTCTGAGATTGAATGCCGCTCTCAATTGTTTTAGCATTGCCAAAAACTTTCTCAGTCGGTTCCTTAGGTGCTTCTAAGAGGGATTTTGCATAAGATTCAATTCTATTATCATCCATCTCATATCCCATTTCAGTAACCCAAATAGTCCTAGGGATAACTGCCTCCATCCAAATTTCATCTTTCTTGATCACAAAGCATTTCTCCTTTTGATACTTATCAACAATTGCTTGGGATAGCCTTATTCTTGTCTTCATTCTAGCCTTTAAAGTTTGAAAATGTTCATTTATGTTTTTCTCCCTATCATCACCCATATTGTTTAGTATGTCTAGAAGTTGTTTTCCTATTGATATATCAAAACCAAAGTCTTTCCTACCAATACCGGGTACTTCCTTGGTAATGTACAACATTAAACACACAAGCAGGTTTCCAAATCTGAAAGTTCCTTTCTTATCACCTTTGATTTTCTTCAAATTGTCTATTAGTTCATCTTTTAGCCACTCACATACATCAATCTTAGCATTGTTATTCACCATGTCATATGCACTTTTTATACACAAGATAGAGACTGAGTTTAGTTTGTTGGCATGTGTAGCCTTGTAACCAAGAATCATGCTAACAAATCTAACATTGATATCTTTAACATCGTTTACTCTCAGGGATATTTTATCAAAAGTTGCATCGGTTAGGGTCATCAGAGTGTCATTCAGAACCTTTTTAGTTTTGTCAAGCCTGCTACCAGTGGAAGGTAAGCCTGTCACTGCCCTAACTGCCTCTTTGGTAATTTTATGGATGAAATCCAACCAAAATAACTCTTCATGTACTTTGCTTAAGACAATCCTTATTACATCCTTGGGAAAATCAGGGATACTAAGAATGTCCACAAAACCTAGGGTTTCCACTATCTAGTGTTCTGGTTTAACATTTCCATTTTCATCACAAATTATAGTTCTATACATGTTCATTATTTCTTCAGCTCCTAGTTCCTCAATATGACAATGTATATAGATTCTAGGATCCTCAGCATAAACTACTCCCTTAGGTATTTTTGAAAATGCTCCTAGGGTATCATCTTTCTTCGCAATTTCGGGAATAAGTTTAAACATGGGCCTAGGGCACTTAATTACTTCATTCACAGTAGGGTTTGCAATAAATTCAGGTGGAGAGGAGGAAGCCATTAATATAAATACCTTACTCTACCTTTAGGATGATTTTCTTGGATGATTTGCTTCACTTTTCGCTATGAATGCCTTCGCTCGGGATTTTCACGCTCTCTGGAAATTTGAATGCTCGGTGAGTGAAAAAAGAGCCAAAACACTTGCTTTATAGTGTTATAACCTCCAACTACCACATTTAATGCCTGCTGGTTAAGTTAAACTTAACAAATCTGCCAGTAAAGAAGTGATTAAACTTCTTACAATCAACCGAGGGTAAATTAGCATGTTTTTCAATTTGTTGCCATACCCCCAAGGGATTATTTCTCAGTTAGATGAAGAACCTCCTTTCGGTGGAGTGATACTCTGTTCTACCGGTGAAGGAATAGCTTCACTAACACTCTGATCTGACTTTCTAATCCATTGCTTTGAGAATTTTTGTTTTACCTTTTCAACCTTTTCTTTACCTTTCAAGTTGGTCCCTTTGTTATTTGTCGGTGATGTCTTACTTCTACAAAATTTTGCAATATGTCCAATCTTGTTACAAGCATAACAAGTTACATTGTTTTTCTGAATAGCTTTTCCATATCCTATGCCAGTATGTGTTTTGCATTGATTAGATAAGTGTCCAAATCTTCCACAAATATAACATCTTACATTCATTCTGCAATTTTCTGAGTTATGACCAATCTTGTTGCATTTAGAACATTGACCAGTGGGTGCATTGGTGTTCTGATAATTTCTAGATCTGCACTGATTTTCTCTATGACCATACTTGTTACAGTTAAAGCATTTCCCATTAAATTTGTAAGCATTAGGTTGTCTTACCGGTTTACTATGATCATGATTGTTTGCAGTACCAGAGCTTTCACCAACTTCAAAGCCAAGGCCATTTGTATCTCCATTAGGTTTCTGATTCTTCAACATGCTATCAAGTTCCTCTGAGCTTTTGTTGAATTTCTCTTTGTGTTGATTTGTAGTAGCCAACTCATTTTCCAAGATTCCTTTCTGTCTCATGAGTTCAGTTCTGTCATTTTGTGTATGCATCAAGTCTGTCTTCAACATATCATTTTCATGATTGAGTCTTGTGTTTTTATTTCCAACATCATTTAGTCTTTTAACCAAGTCATCTTCATTATTCTTCCTGTCTTCAATGTCTTTACAAATCCTCATAGTCATATCTTGCATCTCATTCTTCATTGTATTGTTTTCTTGTCTCAATTTGTTCACAAGGTCATTAAGAGTTTCCTTTTCATCATAATTACTCTGCATCTTCTCAGAAAGTTCTCTTCTCTTGAAGTCCTGGAATGATTTCTTGTGCAGCTTTTAGATCATCTTCAAGTTTGATATTCTTCACCTTTTCTGCATTATAGTCTGAAAGAGCTATTTCCAATTGATTTCTCAAGTTTTCCATCTCTACTGGTGTCAGAATCTTCCTCAAGTTGTTAGGCTTTTGAAAATAGAGGACCAAACTCTGATACCAATTGTTAGGATTCCCAAAGATACTGAGAGGGGGGGGGGGTGAATCATTATCTAACTGGTATATGGATTTCAAAACAGTGTACCGGTAAATCAGAATTAATGCAATAAATAAGAACAATAAGCACAACATGAAAAGAACACCATAACACAATATTTTTAATGAGGAAACCCGGTGTGGGAAAAATCTCAGTGGGATTTGTGACCCACAATATTCGCTTACTGGCTAATAAGGGAATATTACTGATACAATAGGGAACTGCACATGCAGGAAGGCCAATTGCCTAGAGCTCACTACTCAGATACAAAAGAAGTCTCACCAACTTACAAAAATGGATTATATAAATCCAATGTCATGTACTACTTCGGATCAACATCTGCTATGCCAAGTTTAGTACCAGTTTAAGCTATTGTAATAAACATAAACCCTTTTCCAAAGTCTGCCTTAATATTCGCACATTAGTTCTGCAATAATCTAACCATATCCACATCTACTAAATGATCTACAAGATCTCATACTTATATGAGTCTTATTACAATTCACCATGTGGGCTTACAAAAATAGTTTACAAAGTACAAATAAACAAAAATCTTGTCAGCCATGGTGTCGGTAATCATCTTTTCTGGTGCTGGTGAACTGTATGCCGGTGTAGAGTCCGTCGGTGCCGGTGTCACATGATTGGAAGGTTTCCATCAATGAAAATACCTTCAATCACCTATAATTTCTCATTGGAGTGTGCATGTGCCAACAGTCTATGAGGGCAAGAGTAGTAGGTCTGCAGCCATAGTTGACAGTGGCTTAGACACAACTTGCAGAGCAGGACCGACAACTAGTGGAGCTCAGAGCTAAGCGTGATCGTCAGCTCACTGAGATGAGGGTAGAGAGAGATTGACAACTAGCTGAGGTTAGGGTAGAGCGAGATGCTCTTCAACAGGAGGTTTTGCACTAGATGAGTCGAGCAACCTATTATGTTGCAGCTTATAGTGTAGCAGTTCCTGTAGCACAACAAGTTGTCCCATATTCTCAATATATGGCTCGATCAAAGGGAGCTCAGACACCTAGGCAGGATGCTGGTCAGTAGGCTCCACCTCCTCCACCACTTGAGGATGAGGGAGAGGCAGAGAGATAGATTTTTATAGCTCTTAGATTTTGTTATATACCCCATTTTTTTGTATCCCATACGATTCTTACTCCGATGGGAGATTGTAGAGGACAGTTGATATCATTTGTACCCTGAGACTTTTGTTTGTATTCTGACATATTTATGATGATATATACGAGATCTTGATTTAATTTCATCTTACTTTTGTTGATTGATTATGAGATGTTTTTCTATGTACTTTATTCTATATGTATGCATATTTGTTTTTAGTATGGATGTATGTAATGGAGATGAATATGGATGTTTTTTTTGTTTTTTTTTTCATATGCAAATAAATGATGAAAATGAGTAACTAGTAATGCAAATTTTTATTTTTCTATGCAATAATATGAATGCAAATGAATATGTATAATGAATTGTATAGATCTATATAAGATGCTTGTGTATGCAGCTAACATCTCAATACACAAGTACACGATCAGAGAAATGATGAAAAAGAGACCACTTAGCTGAGAAATGATGATGATTCAAACTATCATTCAGAAGATAAAGAGATCATTGTTATCATGCATAAATCACTCAAAATGCACAAAATGCAAAATGAATGCAAATTAAACCTAGTCACTAGATTTGGAATGCCTAATTTTCATCACTGAGCGTTTACAAACATAGAAGGAAGAATAGAGTTCCTTTCTTTTCATGTGCAATATTAATTATCTTGTCCACAATGACCCTTTTTTCATTCATATCCTTGGATAGATTATGCATGCATCTGGATTGCACATTAAAGAAATTCCCTCAAAACAGACAAAGAAATGATGCCAACCTCCCTGTAGCATACAAATAAGCGGAGTCGAGGTATGTGTGGCGATTTCACCTTAATGTAAAGGCACTTATCACAGCTGCCTAGCTGATTAGATGTTTCCAGATCATCAGAATCATTTCTACAAGCAGAAAACAAAGAAAATATTATGCCCCCAATCCTTGCTCCTCTTAGTCAAAATAGACTTCCTCAAGTTACTCAGGGAGAATAATAATAAAAAATGAATATAAAATACAACACAAAGAAAATTTCATGCATATCTCAAACCGTTTAGTGATTGTTTCCAGTAATGTTGTTTTGCTTGTTTACTCAGTGATAAAACCCTTCAGTAGTTAGGAGACAGGTGACTGAATCATATCGGACAACCTGGTATCACTAATAGAAAGATGACTTGGTTGATACTACTTAGGACACATAAAATTCTCAATTGATTACCCTAAGACTAGGACATTGTTCAATTTCAAGCCATGAGGGTTCCAAAAGAACCAGAATGTCACAAAAGCGACTAAAAGATATGTACAAGCGAAATCAAAGATGGAGGAAAGCAGGAAATGCCAACGTTGCATTGATAGATGGAGCGCTTGAGTACAAGAGGTGCCCGTTTGCCAGGTTTTCACTTGCTTGGAAAAGATTCTTTTTTTTCAAGACATTTTATAATTTTTTTCAAGACTTTTTCAGCTGTGCAAAATGCTAGAGCAGAGAATACTAAGTGAAGAACTTTTTCAAGTGGATGGTGTTGATCGGTTCACGAATCTTTTCTCCTTCTGATGTTGAGAGCTGATAGGCACCAAAGCCAAAGACTGTAGTAACGATGTAAGGACCTAGCTAGTTGGATTCAAACTTCCCTTTGTTGTTCCGAAACTATTGATTTCTAGTATTTTCTCTCACAACAAGGTCACCGACCTAAAATTGTCATTGTCGAACCTTCTTGTTATATCCTTTAGACATTCTCTTTTGATACACTCTCAGATGATCAAATGACACTTGCTGACGTTCATCCAGCAACTTGAATTCTTTTTTATCTAGATATTTTGTAGTCTTAATCAGTAACAAGACCTTGCAAAGAAACTCTTAAAGACGCTATTTCCACCTCAATAGGTAAGACTGCTTCGGATCCATACACCAAAGAAAAAGGTTTAGCCCTAGTAGGTGTTCTAGTACTTATTCTATAAGCCCATGACAGAAGATTGAGCTGTAGATGCCAATCCCTCCCAGATTTGTTTAGTGTTTTGTGTAAAATAGTCAATAGATTTTTGTTAGATGCTTCAACTTGTCCATTACCTTAAGGGTAATATATGGATGACCAGTGCTATTTGATTTTGAATTTTTCATAGAGCTCATCTAGATCTTTATTCTTGAATTGTCCTCCATTGTCAGTCACAATGGATGAAGGTATCTCATACCTGCAGATGATATAGTTAAGGATGAACAGAGATACTTGTTTACCGGTTGCTTTGATGAGCGGAACCACTTCTACTCACTTAGTGAAGTACTCAGTGGTAGTTATAATAAACTTGTGTCCGTTAGATGATGCAAGATATTTTTGGCCAATGAGATCAAATGCCCTTTGCTGAAAAGGCCAATGTGTAATGAAGGGTATGAGATCCCTTGTTGGAGTATGTATGAGATTTCCATGTAGCTAACACTTCTCACAAGTTTTAGAAAACTTTATAGCGTCTTTCTCCATGTCTAGCCAGTAGTAGCTAGCCCTTAGTAGTTTCTGAGCTAAAGTTAAACCATTCAAATGAGATCCACAAATACCTTCATGGACTTTCGATAATGCGCGTTGGCACTCTTCAGTTTCTAGACACCTAAGAAAAGTACTATCCAAACCTCTCCTAAATAGATCATTAGCGATGATGACGTACCATGAAACATTTCGGGTTAGGTTCCTTTTCTCATTACGAGTAATATTTTTTGGGATAATTTGGTCTCGTAGATAAGAGTAAATATGGATGTAATGAGACACGTCATGTCCAATAATAGAACATACTATCTGGGACTCAGGAGAATCATAGGCAGGGTGATGTAACTCTTCCACCAGGAATTCAAAGAAAAAATTAGATTCTTGTAACTCTGGTATAGATGCCAAGGTGGCCATAGCATCTGCTGCTCTGTTTGCGAATCTAGGAATCTGCTAGAATGATACAAAAGTAAAATATTTCTTGAGATCATCCACCATTCTCTTATAAGACATCAGTTTCTCATCTCAAGTCTGGTATGTATCATTGATTTGGTTGATGATTAGTTGAGAATCTCCATAGATGTGTAATTCCAGAACCTTCCATTCAATAGCCAACTTGATCCCATTTACCAAAGCTTCATACTTTGCAATGTTGTTTGTGCAAGGGAAGAGAATCTTGTAAGCCTTCAGGATTGAGTATTTTTGAGGAATAATAACAATTATTCCATCACCAGAACCATGCTGGGTGAAAGACCCATCAAAGAACATCTTCCATGATTGTTGAGTAAGGTGCATGATAGATTCATCTGGAAATTCTATATGCAAAGTTTGAGTGTCTTCAAGTGGAGCATCAACAAGTTGATCTGCAATTGCCTGTCCTTTGATGGCTTTGCATTCTACATATTCAATATCAAACTCTATAAGAAACATGAGCCATTTAGCCAATCTTTTGGTAAGTGTTGCTTTGCTGAGAAGATATTTGAGCGGATCAATCTTAGCTACTAGCTTGATGGAATGTGCTAACATGTAGTGTCTTAATTTTTATGATGCAAAGACTAATGCCAAATATGATTTTTCTATTATAGTATAGTTCATTTCATAGGACACCAAGGTTCTGCTAATATAATATATAGCTCTCTCTTTTTTATTTTCATCCTGTTGTGCCAAAAGTGCCCCTAGTGAGGAATCGGTAGATGATATGTACAGAATCAATGGTTTACCTTGAATTGGCAGCATCAGTATTGGTGGATTAGATAGGTATTATTTGATTTGTTAAAGGTGTTGTTCACATTCTTGATCCCAGTTGTATGTTACTCCTTTCCTTAATACTTTTGTGAAGGGTTGAACTTTATCTGCTAGTTGAGAAATAAAGCATTTGATTGACTAGAGACGTCCTTGTAAACTTCTCATTTGACTAATATTCTTCAGAGGTGGCATTTCCATTATAGCTTGGACCTTCTCAAGATCAACCTCAATTCCTTTCTTTGAAATAATGTAACCAATTAATTTCCTTGATGTTACTCCGAATGCATATTTTTTAGGATTTAGCTAGAGCTTGAATTTTTCCATTCTATCTAGTATTAGGCCTAGCTCTTGACTATGTGTGGATCTCTTCATAGTCTTTACTAAGGTGTCATGAACATAATCTTCCATGTTTTTATGCATCATAGCATGAAAGATAGTAGTTACTATTCTTTTGTAAGTTGTTCCTGCATTCTTTATCCCAAATGGCATGACATTCCAATAGAAGGTTCCCCATGCACAGGTAAAAGCTATCTTTTCTTGATCCTCGGGAGCTATTTTGATTTGATTATAACCAGAGAATCCATCCATTAATGAGTACATTTCATATCTAGCAGTCATATCCACTATCATATCAATGTTAGGCAATGGAAAATCATCTTTCGGACATGCTTTGTTGAGATCCCTGAAGTCTGTGCAAACCCTAATAGATTTGTCTGCCTTTGATATAGGTACTATGTTTGATATCCATTCCGCATAGTCTATAGCTCTGATAAATCCAGCTTTTAGCAATTTTTCTAGCTTGGCCTTGACTAGCACTGCCACATGAGAGTGCATTTTATGGAATTTTTTCTTGACTGGTTTAACTCCTAGTGTAATAGAAAGATGGTGCATGATGAGATCAGGATCTAGGCCTGGCATATTAGAGTATGTCCATGCAAAGTTGATCTTCTTTTCCGAAAAGAGATTGCTGAAATATTTTAACTCTTCTGCTAATAATGATTGAGCTAAGTGGATGATATGTGGTTTCTCTTTACTCCCAATATTTATTGGCTGAGTTGGTTCAATCAATATAGAAGACCTTTCCTGGAAGTAACTTGGTAGTATATCAAGTATCTCACCTTCAGGTACCTCAAAGAGGTTTGCACCCTTAGGTACGTCCTTTATTTTTTCTTTTTTTTTTGATTCTGACACCACCACAATGTGATTTTCACCATCAGATCTTTTATTTTTCTTTTTATTTTATTTTTGCGACTAAGATACTTGATATTTGTTTCAGTCATGTTCTCACTTTGTTTGCTGGTGGAAGAATCCATTGGTTCAACTGCATTAAGGTAGTAGGCTAATGTGTAGTCATTGGCAAAGATAGGTACTTTCATATGTTGGTTTTGGATACTATAGTCAATTAGTTCAGGATGTACCAAGGATAAAGTTTGAATAGGTTCAAGGGAGTTCATGGTATTATCATCATAACTTCGAACCGACAAGTCAAGTTCTAGAAGACTACCTTGTGTGAATGTCTTGACACCAGGAATAGTTACAACATGATCATTGAAGTGCACGTTAATATTTAGTTGACCAAATCCAATAGACCTACTTATAGTATCGTTCTCTATGCCAGACTGGACTACATATCGTGGTTTGATAGTAACAAGATTAGTAGATAGATTCCCGACATCCATGACAGAGGAGTCAGAGTTTGATGCTGAATAGGTATTGTCATAAATAGGACTGTTGTCGGAGCCATCAGAGTCATAGGATAAAGTGTGTGACTTGTCTTCAAGTGATTGAGTGAATGTATGTATAGTGTCAACACCTACATCTTTGATGCTGCAGGTTCCTTCATGATTTGGTTCATTTATCACTTGTATCTGACATACCTATTGACATAACCTTGATGGTTCTATGAATTTCTATCTTCTACTCCATTCAGCTTCTTCTTGACTAATGACTGGTTCTATTTCTATAGCTTCCAATTCTTCTTGTGTAGTTCCATACCCGATTTAAACTGTCTTATTAGAAGGAGATATAGTAGGTGAAGAGTTTTCTTGTGTTCTTCCTTCTTTCAACTTTTGTTCATAGTCTTCTTGTCTTTTTAGTCTGATTTCTTCTATCTCAATTTGTAGTTTTAAGCGTATCATCTCTTATGTGTCATCTATAATATCATTGGACTCTTTTGGAGTTTCTATACTAGATGTATCTAAGAGATAATCTAGACCCCATTCATACTCATTCGAGTCAATTTCTGAATCATCTACTTGTTGTCTACCAGTGTATGTGACTGGAATTTTTAGTGGTGCAAACAATTCTCTGATTCTTTCTACCTCTTATCTCATATCCTCTGGGGCTTCTACTCCTTGTAGTGTTGTAGCTGATACCATTGGAACTTGATTATCGGTTGTTTCCTCTCTCTTGATTGCTAGTTCTTCTTGTTCTTTTTCATACTCTTCTTGAGTCTATTGAGTGTTTACTTCCTGCGATGTTGAAGATAGTATCTTTTTCTTCCACTTAGACTGATGATGGGAAGTATGTTTCTGGTCTGATGTCTTTCCTGGAATGTATCCCAGTCCAACTTTATCATTTGTAGACTTAGTTTATAGATGAATAGGTTCAATAATACCTTCTTGATTTTTTACCAGAGGACCAGTACCTGAATATCCCATGCATTGAATCATTTTATATCCTGGACCATATTGTGTCAGAGAAATCTCACAATATCTCACTTCTTTGTTTTCACTATCTTTTTTGAAAAGCCATTTGAGAATAACATCCTCTTTTATTTCATCTGCAAGGGAAGTAGAGGATTGTACAACAACACCATCATATATGACATTTGGAGTGGAATTCTATGGCTTCATAACTTTTGATGGTTTTCTTGACTATCTTGGTGATGGAGGAAGAGAGATTAGTGAAAGTACTAGTTCTATCTTGTATCCATCCATGCCAGTATTTGTGATTTCCAATTTATTTTCTAAGTCCTTCATCAAGGTTTCTGAACTTTCAACTGTAGAGGCTACTCTATTATGAGGCACAAAGGTATCAACACTCTTTGTCAATGCATTATAGGGGAGTTTGTATCAACATGAATATTGACTTCAACTCCATTATAAGGAAATCTTAAGAATTGATGATATGTAGATGGATCTGCCTTCATTTCTTGAATCCATGGCCTACCCAGTTAGATGTTGTATGATAGAGAAAGATCAAGCACCTAGAAAATAACATCTCTTTCTACAGGTCCTACCCTGATTGGTAATAGTACCAAACCTTTAGAGGTTCTTTCTTCTTCATCATAAGCTTTGATTGTTATTTTCTTGGCCGGATCAATGACATTTTTCAGAAAAGCCCAGCTGTGTAAGCAGATTATAGGTACAAATATTCAACCCAACACCTCCATCAATCAAAACACGTTTAACTCGATGTTTATGGATCATAGCTTCAATGTGCAATGGCTGGTTATGTGGGCGATTCAGAGAGTTGTCATCTTCTTCAGAGAAAGTGTGATAATGAGGCAAAGTCAAGTGACCCACAATAGATTGAAACCGATCGATGTTTAAATCTTTTGGATTATTAGTTGTGAGCAAGGATTTGTCTAGTATCTCTTTATGAGCATAAGAGATTTTGAGCAATTCAAAGATGGAGATTTGAGCATTCATTCTTTTCAATTGTTTGATAATGCTATAACCAGGAGAGAATGATGAAGCCAATTGTTTGGATTTAGCCATGGTTGTATTTGTTTATCTGTTTGAAGAACTTGGTAGGTTTGATGTTGTTTGAGTAGGAGTTAAAGAAATAGCTCCTTGGAGAGTGACTTTCTTTTGAGCGCATGTGACAACATTTGCATTTTGTGATTCATTTTGTTTTATCTTTGATTATGATCACATTGCAATATTCAGCTTGGGAAGTCTCAATCATGTTGATCACATTGTCATTACTGGTATAGGTGTAATTAACTTTGGCACCTCCTTTTGACTTTGAGGAATCACCTTGTTCATAAAAATGTAATGGATCTTTAAAATATTTGTGATCAACATTAGTTGTGTGATTTCCAACAAAAGTTTTGCCAGTGTTGATGAGATCTTGAATCTCATGCTTGAGCTTCATGCAGTTGTTTGTGTTATGACCTTTATTTATATGGTATTCACAATATTCATTCTCTCTCCACCATTTTGGTTTGACTTCGGGATCATATGGCCTAGAATTGTCTGGTAAGGTTATTAGATCATTTGCCAATAAAGTTTTGAAAGTTGATTTGTATGATTCTTCTAGAGGAGTGAAGTCACGTTTAGGTTTTGAAAGCCAAGGTTTCTCTTTAAACCACTCTTTTACTTTCTTTGGAGGATTTTTTGCTGCAGTTTCAGTTGTTTTGAGTGCTTGTGTGCCACTAGCCAAGTTAAATATTGTGGATTTTGATTTTGCTTTAACAGTGTCTACCACTCCATCATTAACAATGTTTATGTTGTTGTCTTTGCCATATTTCCAATATTTGTTCTTTTCTTTGGAACTAGAACCTTGTTGTGTTTCTTTCCAAAGTGAGATATCTCCTTTCTTTATAAGTACATCTTCCATTATGAGGGCACTATCTACCATTTTGTTGAATGAAGGGTATACTTGCATTTGGATACTATATTTCAATTCAGGGATCAAGTTTTTGATGAAGATATCCATCTTCCCAGAATCTAGAATAGGCCAGGGATATCTAGAGAGCATCTTTCTCCATCATTGGAGGAAAGTGAGAAAGGGCTCTCTTATTTTCTATTTGGTATTGCAAAGCTCTATCATAGTGACTGGGTGACGAATGTTATAGGAGTATTGTTGTAGAAACAATTGGATTAATTCTTCAAAAGTTTTTATTCCCATAGTTAGGCTTGAGAACCATTCCATAGCTTGCCCTCCTAAACTTCTCGAGAAAAGGTGCATGGGATATGTTTGTTTATGCATGAACTCTATACATAAAGCACAAAATTCTCTGACATGGTCTTGAGGATCTGAGTTGCCATCATATTTGTCAAATTTTGGAATCTCTACTCGTGAAGGAAATGAAGGTATGTTAAGGTTTTTATCAAATGGAAATGGGCATATCGTGTCCAAAGAATATTGTTTTGATGATTTATCCTTGTTTTTCAGTTCTATGATCTTAGTGAGTAACGCTTGTAATTGTTTGTTTACCATTTCTAAGGGTGTCTCTTCCTCTTTAGTGATGAGGGCCTCAACGTTATAACTAGTAGGAAGTTTAGTGCCTTGCTTTGCTAGTTCTAGAAAATAGTCTTCTTTTTCTCTAGCCTTGATAGCCTTCATCATTTTTTGGAAATCTTTATCCTTTTGACATTTATGAATATCCATTTCGATAGGTTCAGAGGATTTAGATTCGTCTGATGAGGAATCACTATCAGTAGCCTAGATAATAAGATCGTCATAAGTATTGTGTTTAGCAACTCGTCTTTCTTGTTTTGTTCCAGATATGGTGGGAGACAAGGGTTGATCATAAACTGGTATATCTGATGATGAAGGTTTATTAGTGATAGGGTCCTCTACGTAAAATGGATTATTCTGATATGAAAAGGATGGTCCTTTGCCTTTGTCAGCTTTATTACGAGAGCTTTTGGTTTGAGTAGGCATTTTTATTGACTGATGTGACCTAACATTGTTTGTGATGCAGAAGTCAAGATCAAATTTGGAGCTAGTTGTTCGTTTAACGTATTGATTGAGAGAAGCAACAAAGATTTAGTCTAGTTTTAGGAAATATCTATCCCATGTAAGATGTTTATCTAAGTTACCTAGTTTGATTTGAGAGAAGTGACTAAGACTCAGTCTGGTTTTAGGAACGATCTATCCTGTGTAAGACGTTTATCTAAGTAACTTAAGTTTGATAAATGGTTGATTGAACTAGCTGAAAGATGATCAACAAAATCATGCAACACAACGACATAAGTACATTGTTTAGATTTGTTTATGCTCAAGATGATGATAACCAGTTTTATGCTCGCTATAGACTATTTTTAGGCAAGTTTGACTATTCTGGACTGACAAAACCAGAGATTCGTATGATAGGGTTTACAAGATTAGACGATAGTTTAACAACTTTAGGATGATGAAAACAATTTTTCGTACGAGTTGTTGCCTAGGTTCGTACGACAGGTGGGTAGGCCTCAGACGACAAACTGATGAATGTGATGTTTTCTCGTACGACAGGTGGGTAG
Organism: Cryptomeria japonica; assembly: GCF_030272615.1. NCBI lineage: Eukaryota > Viridiplantae > Streptophyta > Pinopsida > Cupressales > Cupressaceae > Cryptomeria > Cryptomeria japonica. The sequence continues at coordinate 253,038,797 of NC_081415.1, forward strand.
ACCTCAAACGACAAACTGATGAATGTGATGTTTTCTCGTACGACATAGGACCAGGACTTAGATGATACTTCCCTATGCAGGACGACAGTTTATCAAATTTTGTACGACATAGAATTGGGACTCAGATGACAAACTGTAAGGCTTTCTGATTTTTCATACGAAAAAGGTTATGAAGCAAGACGATAAATGAGAAGACTCGTACGACAATTTACTAGATAGAGGCAAAATTTTGACAGACAGAGTTTTCAATGACTGGCGACGACTAGTTTTGAGTTGGAATGAGTTTTTGATAGCTGATGTAGACTAGTTTGTGACACGGACTGGGTTTTGACTAAGATAGACTAGTTTTTGATATGGACAGAGTTTTGACTAAGATAGACTAGTTTTTGATACAGACAGAGTTTTGACTAAGATAGACTAGTTTTTGATATGAACAGAGTTTTGACCACTGAGTTTATTGTTTTCTCCAGTTTTTGGTATTCCAGTTTCAGTTTCAGGGATGAAAACACAGTAAACACGTAATATGTATATTGAATTCAATCACAACATGCTAACCCTATGGAAATTGGTGAGAGAAGAAAATCTTTGCTTGCAGACTCAGGCACACACCCAATAGCTAATCAGAATATGGCCGCTGAGTCTCATGCAATGGATTCTCAACGCCGTATTAGCTGACTCCAAATGCTAATGGGGGCACGAAATGGAAAGTATCTTGGGAGAGTTACTATCTCTCTTGCACAAAGATTATCCCCCCTTTCAGAGGTGAACCGGGTAGCCTCTATCTTATAGTTCTTAGTTAGGAATTTTGTTTGAAATTACCCCTTGAAGTCATGCAAGCATGATTGAGGCCTATAGCCCAACAAGGTACTGAAACAAGTTGTAATCACATAAACATGATTGAGATCGCGAGGCCCTACAAAATGCTCGATATGAGATATATCAAAGAGAAAACTCAAACAATCCTATCCATTGAGACTTTAATCAACCAAAGGCCTATTTATTATAGTGATTTAGAATGCCTAGGTTCGACTGTACTCACTTGGGTCGTTCTCACATGGTGATTACTTTTTCCCTCTGTGACAGGCCCGCTAAAGATACACAAATATCAAATCTAGAAAAAGCCTCAAGGGTTTGGATTTCTGATTGTCTATGCAGAGAAGAGCATACTCTCCTACCTCTCAGAATTTTATTAAAACATGAAAGAAAAACTTGTTCATTAACCGAATAGCAATTTAGGTCCCTAAAAATGAATTTAAATAATACACAATGTTTACTTGAATCTCCTCAGGCAACCTGCAAAGACAACGAATCGGTAGTCATATTGTCTTTGTTTGAAAAGCATATTCTTCGACAAGCGTTTTGCAAAAAACTAATTAGGTTGTGATAATTCCTCAAAAAAATGAACAACAAGCCAGGGTCAACGTCAGTATGATCAAAATTGAATAAGAAAACCCGAAGAATGAAATATGCTTTTAACCAAAAAATATAGAATATTGTACGATGATTCTCACCGAGTCGTACGAGATTGTATGATACTTGCAGTTTGTCATTTGGGCATATGAGAAATCTTGTATGATATTTCGTAGTAATAGTACGAAAAAAAAATCAAAAAAAAGAAAAATTTAGTCTTCGAAGTCGAAAGATGTAGTCTTCTGCCCCACAGTGGTCACTAGAAATGTGTGTGGGAAAAGTGGAATAATTATCTACAAGCTGTAAGACACAACACTTCAATTAAGTCATTACATGTATAGTTAGATAGATATAAGCATGAATAATAAAACCATAACAAATCGATCAATTGCCTTCTAAAAGATGTGAGTATAGACTTGCTCTCATATTTGTATAAGAAATACCAGTGACTAGACTACACCAAGACGGAGGATTTAATCAATATGAACATGATATTAAGCTAAATGGATGCAAGATTATGCTAGATGGATGAATAGTAAGCGATATGAATTCAAGGAATCATAATTGAACTAAATATGCAAAAATCTAAACTAAGATGCAATAATCTCAAAAAAGCGCAATATCTTCAATGACTCCAGAGAAAAAACTATATAATAACAATAAATCTCCAGGGTGTTTTGAATGAGAGATGAAGGCGGAATTTATAGAGAATCACAAGAGAGAGCAACGGTCAAGATCAATTGGCAACAAGCGGTTGAGATTATTCAAGAAAAATCACAATTTAGGATAATTGAAACAATTGAGAGATTAAATTCAGTTAACCTTGAGATAGATTCCAATTATAGTTTGATTGAATGCATTCAGATTGTAAGTTTGAGTTTGCATTGGAGATAAAAATAGGTAATTCCATGCATATTCTTTGATTTAATTGAACTTCTTTTCTCAAAAGCTTTGAGTTCCCATTTTAGAGAATGATTAATAATTCATTTAATTGTTTTTCTGATTTCAAGTTCCCAATTTAGAAGAAGAAATAATATCTCAAGTTTGATTTCTCTCTCAATTCAATTCTTTTATTTTATTTTCAATTTAACTCTTGCTTTGCATATTGATTCCTCTTTTGTAATAAATTAAGTCCTTTTTTATGATTAAATGGCAAATTTATTAATTAATTAAAAATGCTAAGATATTTAATAAATTAAATAGGATAATTGATCAAAATGCTTTACTTGGAATGATTTAATTAATTAAATAAATATTTAATTAATATAGAATAATTCACTTGCCATGTGACATTTAATGACTGAAGAATTAATTAATTGTGTGCTCAAAATTGATTTAATTGCCTTTGGTTAGGACCTTGGTGATGTTGTTGAGATTAGGGGCCCATGGTTTAGGTGACCAATTTTAGGCTATTATAGTTAGTTCCCAAATCAACAGATTACAAAACCCTAAGAATGTGCCAAGTTCTATAATCAGGTTATGCAACTGACTTGGCCAACGAACAAGAATCTTCTTAAAGGAATATGTCTTCTTCTCTTTTGGCTATGCTATACCAAGGTGGGTGGGTGTAACCTTCTTAATGATCAATTAGATTATATCTTCTTATGAAGTTTTTTAATTATATCAGTTTATCTCAAAGTGGCACAAGTGTTTGAAATAAATGTGCCATTTCTTACTACTCCTACTTCTATCTACTTTCTGAAATGAAATAAATAAAAAATTGAATACTGAATGAAAGTTGTTTTAAAATGCTTAAGATTGGTGCCTTCCTTTAGGGACACAAAGTTTATATACATCCAATTCTTGATCAAAATTCAAGTTACTTGGCATCCAAATGTGTTTATACTTTATATAAAAATGCATCAATATAATGTTAACAGGTTCTACTTCTTAGTCCAGTTATTTTCTTTCAACTTGTAATTTTATTAAATGGAACTTTACTTCTGCCTTACAAAAACCAAATAACCAAATTACACAAAGCAGAGAGAGTTGCTTTGATAAATCAGAAATATCCTTGATAATTTGAATTAAACAAATAGGAAAATAATGCACTAGAGACAACCATATAAAATTTCATCATCCACAACCAACAAATAACCGAGAATAGGAAACTTGGATTCTTCTATTATAATTTGCCATTGTAAAGAAAGTAAAAAAATTTCTTGCCACTGCTATTGCCTATATATATCATAATAATTCATTCGGTCTTGGTTTCTCCCTTTTATATCAAAATTGGGAGAAGCAACAAGATTCAGACTATTACACTGTAACCATTCATAACTAATCAAACTAAAAAATATTTAATAAAGTATTAAAAAGTTTGTTTAGTGCTTAATAATGGGAAATGAAATAATTTTAACCAATGAATATAATTAAGCCTTTTGACATCATATTTTGAGTGGCAACCTGTGATCCTTGGGTCTGGCAAGGTTCCACTTTCAATAAAGGCATTATTCATATCCATGGACAGTCTTTCTGCTACATCAATCCTACGTGGTCTTCAGATAAGTGTTTTCCCATTGGTACACCTCATAATCATTTGGCCACTTGAAATTTTGGATTGTTGGTGTATTTGTAAGGTGATCTTTCCATCTTTTATCTATAATTGCTTGTACCTCTATAACAAATTTTGAATATCCAACATCCAGGGTGATAATCCTATCCAAGAAAAAATTGAAACTCTGAATGCTTGTTTCCTTTTCTTCTTTCATACAAGACACAATTCTAGGAACCATTTGGCATAATTCACTTTTCTAATAACTAAATTCCTTAATAAGCTTGTCTCTATCAAGGATGTGTGGTATAGTCCAGTGTTGAAATATATAAAAGGAGTCTATTTTGGCTCTCACCTTTTTTTCTTCACGTGTAATGTACTAGAGCTCTTCAATGATCGTTGTTATTGTTTTCTTAGTTCGCTTTATCACATGAGGAGTAGTTGGGTCCCTATGTGTAACCCTTGATAAAGTAATCAAAGTGCGATGGGCTCGTTGCCATCTCTTTGACAGGCCTTCCAACTTGGGATTCTTTTCTTTAAATATTTATATCATCTTTAACAAGGATTCATAGCCCTTATAAACATCATCTAATTTCTCAATGAAAAGTTTTATGTTGTGTGCCAGTATTTGCTCAAAAGTGCTATACATCTAATGTGGTAATTTTTGTAGAACTTCTTCATTGGCCACTTCCAAGTATTTAATTTCTTTTTCATACTTTTGCTTCTCTTCACTCTATCCTTTACTATTCTCAGTGTTGTCTATTGGCTTAGGCATAGTAGGCTTGTGTAGGACGATGGCTTTGCTTTGGCTACTAGGTTGTCCTTTTGTTTTGTCTTTCAACATAGAATTTTCAACATACAACTTGTTAATTTCATCGTTCATCTCCACTTACCCCTTTTCAAATTCAAATATTTTTTGTTGCATATGTTTTAGCATCCCTAGTGAACATAGAAAAGTGCATGGTTAGTGTGGCCACCTCCAGTGGGGAGGTATTTTTCATGTTCTTCAAAATAGTTGTTCCCTTTATTTCTTTCATCATGTCTACTAGCTTTGGATTTTTAGTGCTTTTAAAGTTCACCCATGCAGCTAGTATCTCAGTTTTTGGGTTATACCCTGTATAGTTTACTCCCTCTTCAGAATCAAAATATTCTACTAGCATGGAGTTTTCCTATTGCCTCACTTGATTTAATAGGAACATTTGTTTCAATGTCAAACCTGGAACAATTAACATATTACTCTTCTTGACTATTTCTCTTACTTCTGCAGGAGTAATATGTATTTCATCAAACTTGATTTATTTGAAGGTCTAAGAAACAACTTCACCATGCTTGGATTCATCCACACCCATTAGGTTCAAACTCCTTCATCTCTATCTTCATCTAGATATCCTTGAACATGGGAGTATTGATGAATTCATCATCTTCTTTGAACCTCATTGATATAGCTATCCTTTCATCCAAATCATTTACTGGCTCTGTCCCTTCTTCCACTTGAGCTTCATAGCTATTTGCGACTCCCCTACCCCTTCATCACCTTTTAAATCTCTTAATGCATTGATGTCCTCATCAGTGTCACCTTCTCCTTCTGATTCTTCATAAGGCACTAGTGGCTCTAGGTCATTTATCTTTTGTTTTTTAGATGGGGGTGAAGTAGGCGAAGACTCCTGCATAGACTCATCATCAAACACATCTTGAATAATAACCCCATGGGGTTTCCTTGGTGGCATTTTGGCCTTCTTTGGTGGACATCCACAACCTGTTGATTTTTCATATATTTTTTCAAAGTTATCCAAATATAAATCAATTTTCTTTAACTCATCAAAAAACCTAGGGAAATTGGGATATTTCTTCTTCATTTTTTCTTCTAATTTCATTAAAATGTGTCGTTTCTTTCTTCTTTGCACAATTTATGATCAAATCCTCTTGTATTAATACCTCATACGAGACTATTTTAACATAAGAATTAATATGGCCTTCTAGGTCACACATCCTTTCTTGACTGAACTTTAAAGAATAATTTGTTTTTAGATATCCTTGCAATTTTTCCAAAAAATTCAATCCGATATAAAAGTTTGCACATTTGGTTACCTGGGGAAAGAATGTCACCTTCTATCATTTTTCCATAATTTCCTTCTCAAACCACAACATCTGCCACATAAACTCCAAGAATGCAAGCCTATCTGATCCAAACATGGATAATAAATGGGGAGCTCGAGGGCACCCATATACTTTGATGATAGTGTTCTCTCCCATGTAAAACCAATTGGAAAAGTTGTGCATGTGATTTTTCTCAGAATCAAGAGCGAGTGGTTCCAATACTTTCCTCAATTCCAATGACAATCTTTCAACTTGATAATTTAGAGAACAAAAAATTACAATAGCAAATGAATCATGATTTTTTTTATAATCGCAATCCCTGCACCTCTTATCCCATAGATAACACCATAGTTGTACAGGTATCTTGTTTCCATTATCATCTACCATCCCTAGCTTTAATTGTTAGTGAAAGGCCTGTCTATTTTGATACAAAATAAAATAACATAATAGAGAATAGTGACAAAAGTCACAACCCTTTTTCTCTTTCCATGCCACAAGCTGAGTATGAATTCTTCTTTCTAGTTCAAAGGCAAAGTCAAACTCAAGGTTCACTTCAAATTTTTGTATCCTCATGGCCATATACATCAGTGGTACTAGAATTTTTGCCTTGGAATCTTCTCCTGATATCTGACACAAAGCAAAACATATTTTCTAGAAGTAGACAAGGAATTCTTCCACAAGAATGTGTTTATTTCCTGTAATAGCCATAGGCTTGTTGTTCATGCCCCTCTTTTGGTAATATGGAAGCTCATCTTTTCTAAAGGTTTTCCTCAGCTTGGTGTAGTCTATATCAAAATTTTCTAGTTCAACCCTAGTCAAAGCATGTTTGTTTAGTATAAAACAATCAACAATGGTTGACTTTGTGACCACCAACAATGGGTTCCCACTGGGCATTCTTACATTTCAGGTCATTGGATGATAATTGTCTTCTAAGACTTGAATCAACTCAATATCAATGAAAACATTGAGTACTATTAATTTTGCAATATCAAGAGTCCAAAGATTCGATACAAGGACCTTCTCATCTCTATATTTATAAAAATACTAGAACAAATTCCTTCCATCTATTGGGATTGTAGCGTCCGACAACCCTCTAACCTATCCTTGAATACTTTCTTAGATCTAGTGTCCTTTGACCTGGGAAATATATCTAATAATGATCTACGTAATTGCCTTTTCTTGTCCATTGGATTTGATGATTGAGGTTTCCTTTTAGAACCCTCACCCCCTTTTGAACCCTCACCTATTTCAGACCCTTCCTCTTAGGCATCTTAATTTTATGCTTCTTACTATAAATTCAACTAAACTGTAAATTTTGTATCTTAGGGAGTAATAGAGTACTCTTCGCATATTATTCTGGCCTATTCTTCCTTGTCACAGAGCTCACGTTGTGTAATTCCTTGGTTTAAAATGAAAAATTCAAGCAAAAATTTGATTTTTAATGACAGATCTTCAATGATCTTTTCTCATTTAATTCATGTGTTCCATTAATAGCTCTACCACCTTTTCAAAACCATAAGCTATGACATGATGATGTCACTCCCAACTTGCCTTGACTTACTATTTTTGCAGTATTGCAAACCTGCCTTATTCGTCTTGCTTCATTGTTGCGAAGTACCGACAATAGTTATCGCTATATCGAAACACTTCTTTCCCCTCTATTTTAGCTTTTGTGATATAGTGGCATGTGGTCTGTGTTGCAAGGTGTGCGCCCTTGGTCTCCTTGTGATGCGTAGTGCAACACTTGGGTTTGTGATGTGGCTTAACCACCTCCTGTGGATTTTATAAGTCTAGTGGTTGTATCAGGTATTAACAGGTCGATGTTTTGGTGCAAAAGAAACCACACTTGTAACAAGTGGTATCAGAGCTTGGTCATAGGTTCAAACCCCTCACATGCACTGGGGGGGGGATTATTGTAAGGTGTGCGCACTTGGTATCCTTGTGATGTGCAGCATAGCGCTTGGGTTTGTGACATGGCTTAACCGCCTCCTGCGGATTCTATAAGTCTAGTGGCTGTATCGGGCATTAACAGGTCGATCTTTTGGTACAATGGAAACCGCACTTGTAAGAGTTTGGCCACTATCGCTATATTGCAACTTTACTTTTTATTAGTTACTTCCACCTTGCGATCTGGCGATAATCTATTGAGCTATCACTATATCACAATTTTCTGATTTCTTTGTCATGTCCCTTTAGTGATACAGTAATGCCGCCTTAGCTTAATACATTATCTCTATATCACATTGTCTCCGCCTTGACTTTAAACCTCTTTTATGTTATGGCGATACTTTATGAACTTAATTCTTTTTGTCACTATTTCGTAGGTCACCTAGTGTAATAGGACATAGGTCTTACGAAATGGTGATACCTTAATAGGCTTTGTTTTCTCTGTTGCTATTTCATAGGCCGCTTACTATGATAAGATATGGGTCTTGCAAAATAGCGATACCTTTAAAATCTCTATTTTCGTTGTCACCATTTTGCGGGTTGTTTAATATGATGGGATAACGATCATGATAATCCATCGTATTACTATATGATAGTCCAAATGAGATGATAGGTGAGGTATTTAGACATTTTTAGGGAAATGGTGGTGAATATGAACTCCTTGGTTAACAAATAGAATTTATAATAAGGGTGAGATTCTTTTAGAGTTTCTTGATGGTTCAAACGTTTAACTTATTCAAAGGTTTTGGTGCTAACTTATGGGACTTTAGGCTAGAAAACACATTGAATTATGACAATAAGGGAGATTGAACTTTGTGAATATACTCAATTTTAGTTTATTTGATTTAGCTATTCATATGGAAAGTAGTGGGAAAATAATTTAGGGACATTATAATTATGTAGATATAACCTTTTGGAGGTTCCAATACATATTTTGTTAATGTTTCATGCAATAGTGAGTCTCTTATAAACTTGCTCAGTTTCCTCTCTAATTAGTTGCTATAATGTGTCCCCTTTATGTGCAAATCCAACTGTATCTTAAGATCTTGAGTACAATGTGTATGGCTCAAAACTCAGTCTTTGACTTGCATTTTAAAATTGAATTATATATTATTTCATGTAAATAAATAAATTTATGATATTAATACATTTCTTTCCTTTTTATGATGTCATGCAATATTACGTGTGAATGCATATTCCTTTAATATTTCATGCAATAGTAAATCTCTTATAAACATGCTTAGTTTCGTTTATAATTCATCGCTATAATGTGTCCCCTTTGTGTGCAGACCCAACTCTATTTTAAGAGCTTGAGTACAATGCATATGACTTAAAACTCAGTCGTTGACTTGCATTTTAAAATTAACTTACATATTCTTTCATGCAAATAAATAACTTCATGATACTACAGAATTTATTTCCTTTTTATGATGTTATGAAATATTTCACATGAACGCATAATCCTTTAATATTTCATGCAATAGTAAATCTTTGATAAACATCCTCAACTTCCTCTCCAATTCGCTTCTATAATGTGTCCCCTTTGTGTGCGGACCCAACTCTAATTTAAGAGCTTGAGTACAATGCATTAGTCTTACCCTCCAACTTTGCGCATGCATTTTTGGTATCCAATAAACTCATAAAAATGTGTCATTGTCTCCCATTTACTCAAGCTTGTCTCATTCATATGAGTAAATTTGAGTTGCATTAAAATATATGCAAAAATAATATCATGCAAAATAAGAATCATTAAATCTTTCTCAACTAAACTAGAGATCTAAATTAAGGTGAGTTTTTATTTATATTTTATTGGAGTTAAGTTTTTTTTTGTATTATTTATAATTGGAGAACTTTTACATATGGTACTTTAGCTTAGGGTATCACTTATAGACCATCCAGTTACATCTCTCTTCAACAAGAAATGAATAGTGACCACTATACAAACTTATATACCAGATTTATATAGTGAATACATACATTCGACAAGTACAAAAATTGATATACAAAATGACTTATGACCAGTATACAAAACAGGTCATGTACATCCTATTCATATACAACCTAGAACTATATAGCATATATTGTGTTGTGTCACTCAAAACACTAACCAAAATAGATACAGAATAGTAGCATCCAAATCCTAATGATCATCCATGAGGTCCAGCCAAGAGGACCCTCCATATAGATGATAGTTTTACTCCATGGCACTACTCCCATTGTTGCTAGTTGTGTTTGGTATTTCCTCTCTATCTTCCTCCCCTCATTGATCTCATTCATGAAGGTTGCTAATACATTGACAAAAGGGGTTCTTTCCATGTTGAATCTAAACTAGGTATATTCATGGGAGAGCTTAGAGATGTGGACCCTGGTAGTCCTATCCTCGATAAGCCTTTCAAACTTTATTTTAGAAAGTCTCATGACAATTGCGACCTGCATATCAATGTTGTGAAGAATGAGTCTCCTTAGAGACCTAGTAAACAATCTCTCCCTACTTTGAAATTTCTTTATTTCTACTATTCCAAATGATCTAGAGAATTTCATTAGATAAAATATTCCAAAATAAATTACTATCCTTTTTAAAACCATCAATGTGCCCTACAATAACATCATGATATACAAAGCCATAAGATAAATTGACCCCAAACAAATTCCATATTTCCTTAGAAAAAATGCATTAAAAATATATATGTTTAATAGTTTTAGAGACCCTACAAATATTTCAAATATCAATGTCACGTTGAATATTCTTAAGCGAAAAGTTATGAAGAGTAGGAGAGTCATTTAAATGCTTTCTTCTTTGGAGCAATATCATTGCCTCACAGTTTGTTATAGAGCTTCTACCAATCATTATTAGTATAATCAACTTGCTAAATAGTGTTAAAGTGCATAACTATCTCAGAATTACAACATGAAGAATCATATATCATCTTATCCTTAGTCCTTGTGAGAAGAGAATCATCTATCATATACCATCTTAGCATTAGTCCTCATGAGAAGAGAACCATATGCCAAGGTGAACAAGCAAAAGTTGTCTAGGTCTTCAACACATCGCTTAGGGAGATGTAGATAGAGACAAGATTCCCTTAACAAGCATAAGTCCTCCAATTGGATGAGGGCAACTAGAATTTCTGGTACAACTCAAACCAAGAGATCAGTTGTCCATTAGTTATAATATCTTTAAAACAACAAATACTACTAATAGCCCATCTTCTAGCAGAGTAGCCTTGAATGACGACAAGAGGTCTACCTTTGTGGAGCAGGTTCCACCAAATAGATCTTTCACCACATATTGTATTATTATTACTGAGAATATTATTGTTAGAAATAAGGTGTCTGATGTGATCCCAAGCCTTCCAAATCGATTTGAAGGCATTGGATCTAGCCAAGGATACATGGAAACTACCAACGATGAGATCACTCATGGCGAGCATTTTCCAGTTCTTGGCTTGTTTGAGGACAACAAGGATTATATTATTACTAATAAGCACCTTCCATGGTTAATCACCATCCAAAGCATGAAGTATCCATTTGGTAACAAGGGAAATTCCCTAAAATTGGAGATCCTCCAATCCTAACCCTCCCACCTTCTTACTAAGAGAACACCAACTCCATTTAACTAAGTGCCATTTTCTATTACCTTTACCATATCACCAAAGGAAGTTTCTAATAGCTTTTTTAATCTCATTAATCTGGTAGTTATTGAACATCCAAATTGAAGTATAGTACAAGTTGTAAGAAGAGAGGATCTTTTGGAAAACTTGAATTCTACTAGCAAGAAATAGATATTTCTTATTCCACTTCCCTAAATTTCCTTCTAACCTACCTTTAATCCAAATCCACATGTCCTTCAGACATGGGTTGAGAGAAAAGGGAATGCCTAGATATCTAACTTGTTTGGATAGCCCTCCCCATTGAAAAATGTTTACTAAGCCATGTGGGGGGAGGGGGGGGGGGGGTCTCATCCCAACCATGAGGGCTTCACTAGCTAGGAAATATTATATCACGTGTGTTTATATTGTAGGGTTTAATATCCCAAAAATGAGGGTACAATATACTACCTATCGGTGAAAATAGGGGGGTTTTTAATTTGGTCTATGAAAAAATACAATGTCTGGTAAAAATAGGGGGCTTTTAATTCAGGTTGTGTATTGGGAGGGGGTGATAAAAAAGGAGTTTACAGAAATATTTTTTGAAAATAAGGGGATTCTTTAGTATTCCATGAATGCATGTGACATAACCTAGGTTCACTAAGTGAAACCCTCATGATCCCAATCAAGAAGGGTGGATTTTTCCTCTGAAATCTTAGCCCCTGAGGCTTCACAAATTAAGTTGAGTTTTAACATTAATGAGTTCATAATGCCCTATTTAAGTTCCAAGAATATGGCGGTATCATCTACAAATTGTATGTTGATTAAGTCTTCTCCATTAGGTAGGGAGATTCCTTTAATCCTAGGAGAAAGGGTAGAATCACTAAGGATATAAGATAATGCCTCATAAGTAATAACAAAAAGAGCAGGGGAAAGAGGACACCCCTGCTAGATGGATCTCCCCAATTGAAGGGGTTGTGTGTAGGAACAATTGACCTCTATTTGAGAAGATGCATCTTTAAGTACCACCTTAACCATCTGACATAATTCATTAGGAAACCTAAAGGCCTCCAACATCATAATGAGGAAGCTCCACTCTACCTTGGCATAAGCCTTTTCAAAGTTTATAAGAAACATAGAAACATTCTGATTGGTTACATTGGCCTAATTCATATCTTCCCAACTTGTGATAAGGTTCTCAAGAATATATCTTCCTTTGATGAAACCTGTCTGAGTGTTACAAAATTAGGAAGGATGTCCACCAACCGGAGAGTATTGATTTTCACAAGAATTTTGTAAGAAACATTCAGTAATGTAATTGGCATCTAATTTTTTATTAATGTTTTGTCCCCATCTTTGGGAAGAAGTTTAATCACTCCTTTGTTTATTTCAGCCCCTAAGGAGCCTTTATTCATTGCCTCCTCATATAACTATAGTAGGTCCAAACTTATCCAGTCTATGGCACTTTTATTAAACTCAACAGACAACCCATCTGGTCTAGTGGCCTTGTCATTGTTTAGGGATTCGATAGCCTTGCATATTTTTTCAACCAATATGGGCTTCCTAAGAGAGCTACTTCTCCCTTTGATATCTTGTTTAGGATGAGGGCCTCACACTTGTCCCTAGATAGGAGACAGGCTGGGGAGTTATCTTTCAAGGAGAATATCCCTTTATAGAATTGACATAAGACAGGTTAAATATCTTCATTATCCACCAATTCTCTTCCATCTTCCTAGATCTTATGAATCCTTTCTTTATGTTCCTTCTATCTTATAAGGAAATCACGATGTGGAAACACTTTCCATAGTGTTAAATCCAAAGAGGAGAGGAGCAGAAGTGACTTTAAGTTTTAGATTACAATCATTAAGATGCAAATTAACAAGATAACAAAGCAAACAAAAGATTCACACAAGCAAAGAGAGAACACATTCTTTATGTAGGAAAACCCTAATGGGTAAAAAATCCCACCACCAAATCTAATCTCTTGTATTATAGTAAACTGTTTATTACATGCAAGGTACAAATAAAGCTCTCAGGTGTATATTACATAGTCTCTATTCTGATAGCATTCAACCTACAGATAGAATTCTACCCATGCACCACATAGGCAACAAGAACAATAGTTATGCAATTCAATATCCAACATAGACCAACCACATATCAACCTCCAACCATCTCCCTCAGCATCCGACCATATGAAATCATTCATTACCAACTTTTGGTCTGCAAGGCAATCATCTTTCTGACCTTAGTTACAAATGTTTCTACAACAAGTCTTCCAGACTTCTTACACTTACCCCCTTTTTCAACCGTTTCTTTGGATGATTATATCTTTGCTCCAAGAATGGTTCATTTTCATTTCTTCTTTACCAACTTTAATCATCAAATAACATAGAGTATTCTTCAATGAATCCTCTAAGTCATTCCAGCATGAACCTATCAGCAACAGAAAAATTGATAGGTCAACATGAGTCCTTTGTGGTCTCACCTAGTCTCAAAGACTATCGACAACTATTCCCATTCAGACCAATCATCAGATTCCAACTCCACATGAGTTAGCCATGGTCCCACCAAGACTATTGCTTTAGCCTTAACTTATCAGCGAAGTCACTTTGACATCATTATGGGATGGTGGGGTGAGCATGTCTCCTTTCTCCTTAGATAACCCAAAATAATCCTTGAGAACCCTCAAATTACTTATGGGGTGGCAGGGAAAGCAAACCTCCCTACTTCCCTGTTATCCCGCAACACCACTATTTGATTGTTGCTCATCATGTGCGGTGGTGGGAATAACCTTCCCTTTGCCCTCCATCTTTATCCTGCACTACACTAGCATTCTCCAAATAACCCTAGTGTGATGTCGGGGAAGACAATATCATCCATCTCCTACTATCCCACATGTTCTCTTATTATGTCTTTAGTGTCACGCAGGGTGGCGGGATGGAGACCAAGTCTCCTTCTTCCCGCTATCTTGCATACCTATTCATCATGCCTTTGTCTAGCTATGAGGTTAAATGGGAAAGACTAAGTTTCCTTTTCCCACTATCCCACAACACTCTGCACATCACTTCTCTAGGAGGGTATATAACATGAAGGTTATTCAATTTTTTTTGAAGATGAACAATAACATGAAAGTTCCAGCCGATTAATAGCATGAAACTTCCAACCGATCTTCTCACTACAAAAACCAAATGCCATCTAATTGAGATCTCAACCAGTAAGTTTGAGACATCCATTCTCAATATTCTCCCACTTGAGGAAGAACTTATTGGCATCTCTAGAACATTCAAGACTGAACATCAACTAGAACATCAGCCAAAATGACTGCTCCCATCCAACTAACAAAACCCATAGGATTGAAAAATAACACCCACAATAAGTTCTAGTAATCCAATCTCGCATACCACAAAGGTATCCTTCATTAGTAAACTCATAACACCAGCATAATCAACCCATTATCAGCACCCACAATCTCCATGTGAAAACCAGTCGATGAAGACTAAACACATCCAGAAGCTCCCATTGCATGGGTAATGTTGAACTTGAAAAGAATGAAAGAAACATACAGTCTACCAATTACAACACATAGAAGAAGTAATCATGTAGTGCCAAGGAACATCCACAAAGATAAGCACATCCTGTAAACAACACTATTGCAAGAAACACCTCTCTCAACAAGCCTCACATAGCTCTTCCAAGTTCTTCACATCTGACAGAAGATAGAGATACAAGAACCTTCATGTCATCACTCAAGTGAAAACATATGACCACAAACTAGTGATCACTATAGCTCCATACAAAACCTCACATCCAATGCCAAGTGAATCTAAACCTCCATGAAGACCGCTAAAAAATCAAAGAGAGAAGGCTACAAACCAGAACATATAGCATGTCCTTCTACATACTCTAAGTGTCAACTGTGACAAGTAAGATCTCCTTTCCAACCTCAATAGAAGATCCAACTATTCCATTTCCCATTTCAGGAAATCAGTCCACTGCTATCCCCTATGTTAAGGAAATAACTATGCTATCCATCTCTCAAAATGAATCCTCCAGAACTATCTAACTTTAGCTAAAAAAAACCATAAGTATGAAAGAAAAGCATAAAGCACTTGAGAGACAATGGGCAATACCTCCCAAGTGACAAAATTCTAAGTAGACCAAGAGTGGGGAAAAAGAATGCCCCTCCAAGATCTCCAAGTCACTATGACTCATCCAAGAGAAATATCCTCATAGGTCTCTATTGAATTGATAGTCAACCAAGATGTAGGCTTCTCGGACTTCCAGCTGAAATCTCATCAAGAGTAACCATCTCAACATACATCTGTCATTTCAAGAGAACTATAGCTTCATCCAAGTCTCTATGTATCCATGAGTGCCAACAATTGATCAATCCATGCCAAACTCCAAATGCATCTCTACTTTCTTATGGAGTTCTCAGACATATGACCAACACCCCAACACAAAGAGAACTTACAAGACCACTATCAAAGCTCCAATCTGCAGAATCAGGAACCCAACATAACACCATGATCTAACCATATCCTTTTAGGAGATCACATGCCCCAAGTGAATATTACATGGTCTCAAGAGCAATGTATCATGCTAGACTCTAAACTAATATCAAGAGTGTATCATGACATAACACCATCATACTCTAAACCAATACCATTGATCAAGCATAGCCAACACCTCAATCAAGGACCCCTTGAGCCCTCAAGAGGTCAACAAAATAAGATCACCATCTTCTACAAGTGTACCCGCACATGTGAAAGACCCTTCTACAAAAATAGGATCTAAGGCATCCTTCAAACATCTTCACACTAAGAAAAAAATGCCACCATCCAATGATGAATATGTAGTCATTGCTAAAGCTCCCATTGATCCATGGTACCAAGCTCTACAAGCATCATGACACTCCATCTCCCAAACCTGAAAATAATTCAAGTCCACACACATCGGTGTACTGCTAGTCACACCAAGTGAAACCAATATCTCCAAGCCAAGAAAACACACCATGCTAGAGGATCCCATAACCAACTATCCAAGTACTCATTATCATCTATTCTCTTATCCCAAAGAAATCAAACCAATGCACAAGTAATGACTAACAAGGCCAACATACAAGTTTTCATGAGGAATAAATCAAACTTCACGGATATAGATAGTCCACATCCGAGTTATCCCACTTAAAGTGAATAGGTGATCAGCCCACACAACTGCATAACTCACAAATCCAATCTACACACAAACTCACTATCACATTAGTTACATGCAAAATGAGATCTCAAAGAGAATATTTATACAAACAATCATGACTTAAACACCAGATCAAACACAAATCCAATTTGTTATTCATGTCTACATTGAGTACCACAGTCTAGGAATCCATCAAGCACTACCGCAAAAATGTTGAGTGACTAATCAATATCAAAATTATCATGCAGAGAAATAATTTCAACTCCTCTCACCATGCACAAAACATCCATGTATAACTACAACTATCTCATCCAGTAACAACCTAGAAAATAACTCTTCAGCCGAACCACAAGTCTCTTGGTATTCCAAACAACCTTCATGATCAATCCATTCTATGCTCCAAAATGCAACACTGCCCCTTAATGAAGCTCTCCAAGAAAATAACCAAAGAAATCAATACCAAGACTCACATCTATTGAGATGTCACGTTGCCAAGGTAGTACTAGAGGCACTAGAATCACTCTAAGAAGACTCAACGTTAGAAGCGGTCTTCTTTCCCTTCTCCTCACAATCTTTTCAGATATGGCCAATCTGCCCACAATTATAGCACCTCGCCTTGGAATTCTTCACCAAAGACTTTGATCTCGCTTGTGACTTGGATTTAGACCTCTTGTCCTTCTACTTTCATTTTTCCCTTGATCTACCCCTCATAGCTAGAGCTTCTTTGACCATCTCATAAGATTTCCTCTGTGCTTCCTTTGACAATAGCAAAGCAACCACATCTTCAATTTTGAAATTTGTTGTTGTACTTCCAATGGCCATCACAAGATGATCCCATGTGTCAAGAAAGGAAAATAACAAAAGCATACAATGATCCTCATCACTGATTGTTACATCCACATAAGTTAACTGTGCAACAATCATGTTAAAAGTATTCAGATGATCTGCTACAAGTGTACCTTCATCCATCTTCAAGGAGTATAACTTCTTCCTCAAGAACAAATTATTTACCAAAGACTCTCCCTGATAAATGTCACCAAGTTTGTTCCACAAAGAAGTTGTTGTCTTCTCCTCATGAACATTCAACATAATAGAATCTGCAAGACAGAGTCTTATCATCCCTTTGGATTTCCTATCTGTTACATCCCAATCTTTCTGTTTCATGCTTTATGGTTTAGCTCAAGAAAATGCAACCCAAAGGTCTTTCTCCACCAATAGGTATTCTATCTTGAGTTTCCATTACTTATAGTTTCTACCATTGAACTTCTCAATGTCTACTCTTCTTGATGTGTTCGGCATCTCAATCTGCAATTTCACAGAAACACAAGTTCTCTACAAAACTCCCACTACAAAATTAACACAAACAACCCGTCTTACCCACAAGGATAAAACACAAGACAAGCTTTGATACCATTTGTAAGGAAAACATGAAGCGAAAACACATTCCACAGTGTTAAATCCAAAGAGGAAAGGAGCAGAGGTGACTTTAAATTTCAGATTACAGTCATTAAGATGCACATTAACAAGATAACAAAGAAAACAAAAGATTCACACAAGAATAGAGAGAACACAAAATTTACGTGGGAAAACCCTTACGGGTAAAAAACCCACCAGCAAAGCTAATCTCTTGTATTATAGTAAACTATTTATTACATACAAGGTATATATTAAGCTCTCAGGTGTATATTACATAGTCTCTGTTCTGACAACATTCAACCTACAGATAGAATTCGACTCATGTATCACATAGGCAATAGGAACAATAGTTCTGCAATTCGACATCCAACATAGACCAACCACTCATCAACCTCCAATTGTTTCCTTCAACATCCGACCATCTGAAATCAGTCTTTACCAACTTCTAGTCTACAAGGCAATCATCTTTTTAACCTCAGTTAGAGACGTTTCTATAACAAGTCTTCCAAACTTCTCACACTTACCCCCTTTTGCGACTGTTTCTTTAGATGATTATATCTCTTCTCCAAGAATGGTTCATTTCCATTTCTTCTTTACTGACTTCAACCATCAAACTTCAAGCCATCGAATAACACACAAAGTATTCTTCACCGAATCCTCTGAGTCATTCTAGCATGAACCTATCATCAACAGACAAATTGAAAGGTCAACATGAGTCCTTCGTGGTCCAACCTAGTCTCAAAGACTATCGACAATTATTCCCATTCGGACCAATAATCGGCTTCCAAATCCGTATGAGTCAGTCATGGTCCCACCAAGACTATTACTTTAGGCTTAACTTATCAGTGAAGTCACTTTGACATCGTTGTGGGATGGTAGGGAAAGCATGTCTCCTTGCTCTTTAAATAACCCACAATACTCCTCGATAACCCTCAGATTACCTACAAGGTGGTGAGGAAATAAAACCTCCTTGCTTCCCTGTTAGCCTGCAAAACCACTGTTTGACTATTGTTCATCATGTGGGGTGGCGGGAAAAACCTTCCCTTTGCTCTTTGTCTTTATCCTGCACTACACCTGCATTCTCCATACAACCCTCATGGGATGCTGGGAAAGACAGTGTCGTCCATCTCTCGCTATCCCGCATGTTCTCTTATTGGGTCCTTAGTGTCATAGGGGGTGGTGGGAGGGGGACCAATTCTCCTTCTTCCCGCTATCCTGTGACCCTATCCGTTGTGCCTTTGTCAAGCTATGGGGTTAAACGAGAAAGACTAAGTTTCCTTTTCTCGTTATCTTGCAACACTTTGCACATCGTTTCTCCAGGTGGGTATATAACATGAGGGTTATCAACTACTTTGTCAATAATACAAAGGTTATCAACAACTTTGTCAATAACACAAAGGTTATTCAGTTTCCTTTGAAGATGAACAATAATAGGAAAGTTCTAG
This sequence comes from Cryptomeria japonica, assembly GCF_030272615.1. NCBI lineage: Eukaryota > Viridiplantae > Streptophyta > Pinopsida > Cupressales > Cupressaceae > Cryptomeria > Cryptomeria japonica. The sequence continues at coordinate 253,058,392 of NC_081415.1, forward strand.
CCAATCAATAACATGAAACTTCCAACCGACTTGCTCACTGCAAAAACCAAATGCCATTTGATCAAGATCTCAACTAGTAAGTTTGAGATATCCATTCTCAATATATCTCAATAAGCTAAAGAAAAACTTAGAACCTTTATCACCATGTTGCAAAAAATTAATTCTAGATAATTCCTTGTGTTTTTTGGTGTTGTAACCCTCTCAACAAATCTCTGGTGTGAGACAAATCTAGATCATGTGGGCTATCTTGAATTAGTGCTTCCACTCATGGGGGCTTCATTTAGTGAACCTAGGTTATATCACATGTGTTCATGGCAATACTAAAAAATCTCCCTATTTTCAAAAAATATTGCCCTAAACTCCTTTTTTGTCGCCCCCTCCCAATACACAACCTGAATTAAAAGCCCCTCTATTTTCACCAAATATTATTTTTTTCATATCCCTAATTAAAAACCCCCCTATTTTCACCAATAGGAAATATATTGTACCCTCAATTTTGGGATATTAAAACCCTCAATATGAATGCACGTGATATAATATTGCCTACCTAGTGAAGCCCCTGTGCTTCCACTACCTTTAGATTGTCCAATAAGTCCTTCTCAAGCCTCCTCCCATCCTCAACTTTCTTATTGCCTACTATCTGTAGGAGATTCTTCCAAATCTCAACATTCATATTCCATTTATCAATAGTAGAAATGGTGTGTTAGTCCCACTTATTGATTTGTCCAACCATGTAGATAATATTCCTAACATCCTAATCATCTAAAAGATTGGTGTTGAGGGAGAAATTTTCCTCCCTCATAGGGGATGGGGCAATAGTTCCATTTAAATCAATCTATGTAATGATTGGGTGGTGATCAGATAAGGTAAATGGATAAACTTTCATAGTAATACCATCTTCTTGTTGCTAGAGTGAGATAAAATTGTTATTCACATAGAACCTATCCAGCCAACAATAAATTATTCTTCCCCCTTGTTCAAGACTGCACCATGTATGTACCATATACTTTTATAACCCTTCTTTATCCCTTCAAGAGGGTTAAACAGTCTGATCTTACTCTTCATCCTTGCCCTGTGCACTCTTTCCCCACTTTTCCATTTTGGGATCAAGCCACTGAGCTTGTCCTCTGGATGTTCTACCATGTTGAAGTCTCCCCCAATGATATAAGGTATATCGGGGAGAGTGCACAACCATTTCCAAAGATCAACTGTCCTTCCCTATAGTCATTCAAAGCATAGAGAGAGTAGATACCGACTTTAGTATCATGGATATTAAGAATGATCCATACCGCCCTATTACAAGGGGAGTTACCACTATAAAAAATATTCTTTCCCCATCTACCATTTATTAAAATAATAGAGCCCCCTTTACCCTTTTCATGATTGGTAGTAAACTATAAAGCATCTTTCCAAATGTATCTAATATTCAATTCCAATGTGAAACTAACAACTTTAACCTCTTGAAGCATCATGATATTAGTATTTCTATGTTGGTTGAATAGTATTTTGACCATATATTCCCTGTCAGGGGATTCAAGTCCTTGAACATTTCAATATATAAATTTCAAAACCATGGAAAACCTTTAAGCAATTAAATTTTTGGCAGCTTTGAAGTTGTCAAAAGACTTAGGAAGTTCTTTCTTGTTATCTAATTTCTTGGGGAAGGGGGACTATTTTTCTTTGGGTCTTCCCTTTTTTCATCTCACTTTGGTGAACAAACCATTCCCCATAGGTACCAATATTTCATAAGTTTCAACTTCTCAATATTTTTGCCAGGATTATGCTCATCTTTAGTGACTGAGTCGCTAGGTAAGGATCTCATTTCCAAGTCCGAATTAATGGATGATCATCCATAATATCCTCACAAAGACTTATTCTAGAATGATTATATGAGATAATGGAAAGCTTGTGGGTCTCATTAGAAACCAAATTTCTATTGGTAGGATATGTGGTAATAATATCAAAATATGCACTGTCCTTGTCAAATTCATCCTTTTGGCTATCCAAGTTTGGAGTTGATCTCTCATGACCTTGAGGGAAAGTGTTAGGCCAATCATCATTGGGGAGATGTGTATTCCTTATAATTGCCCCATCATGAGTTTCCTCATATTGGGTCTCCACAAGAGCATTAAAGGTGTTAGAAAGCTTTTGGAAATCAACACTCCCCTTGGGGGTAATTGGACTAACATTTTCTCTCAACTTCATGCTAGATTTCCTCCTTTCCTTGATACCCCTAAAAATAGATTTAACAATGGACCCATTATTATTATTATCAGACATACTAACTTCAGGTAGTTGAACCTAACAATCATCATCCATTGGGACAATGCTTGGGTTAAGAGATGAACCCTTAGCACTCTTAAGCTTATCAAGCACAAGTTGTTGTGCATTTTTCCTGCAAATCTTACGAGATCTAGGAAGCACAAATTGGCTAGACTCATCCATCATAGGGTTCTTAGCTTGAGATAAAGAAACATAGATGGTCAAGTGAGGGGGCATCGGCATTAAAATCCCCAAAATTAACCTCGAACTATCCAAAACAAGAAGTTGGTCAGGTGTGGAAGTAACCACACTTTTCACATCTTTCAATGAATTAAGGTTTTCAATAAGCGGTTTCTTAGTATCTCCACCAAAATTTAGCAGAGACTTGGGGTGGTTGAAGTGCCACTAGAAGCAGTATGCATAAAATGGTTATAAACCATACCAAACTAGTTTGTAGGGGGCTTGCATTTGGAAAGTAGAGTGAAATTTCTCCCAATATTCCCATATGTTTTACAAATAAAATAGGCATTAAACCCTCCAAGAATTTCCAGAAGCAAGACCAAAGGTTCACCATCAACATTGACTTCAATAAAATTTGGGAAATATTGGCCTAGGTTAATCAAAATTAGAACTCTGACATCTATATGAGGGACAAGAGATTGGGTATTATCTACCCTAATCACTTTCCCTAAGGATTCAAGCATTTGAGGAATAAAATTCCACAATAAAGCGGGTAAATTTTTAATAACAACCCAATGAGGGCAAGAAAGGGCTAAGATTTCATTAGAAACCATGTCGAGTTATCATTTAAGGACCTTGGAAGTGCAATTGCCTATGGACCAGTATTTTTTCTCAACTACAACCACTTGGAATTTAGTATCTTAAAAAAAAAAAAAAATCTTCTTTGAATCATTCTACAAAATGAAAAATGAAACCCTAGTTTCTAAATCCATATATTCTTTAACCATTCATTCATGAATTTCCTAGCTAGGCTCTTAACAGTGTCCACAACCGCTGAAAAAATTATAATATTTCTTAACCTATTCTTTTTTAGTGTTTAGGGCATTACCCATATCAAAATTGGGGGTAATAGATAGACTAGATAAAGAAGGGACAAATTGCTTATCTCCTCCTCCGCACCTGCCATTACCTTTAATAATTGAAGAAATGCTTGCTTAGAATTTGGTAGATTTAGAGACAATGAAAAGAGAATCAACAAGGGCAGATTTGAATGATTTTTCATTCTTAACAAGGGTTGAGCCCGAGTTAATGGGCGGGTCATCCTCATTAATGGCCTTGACGGCCAAAGCGTCTCCCATGCTCACACATTAAACTCGCCTTTCGCGAAAACTACATGACACCACCATCAGTGCACAACAAACAAAAAGGATAAGATAAACACATACATAAGGAAATAAAGCTTACATGCATGGAGGGGGTTGTACACCCCCTCCACAGCCCGGTAGTCTTTTCACCTATGTTGTAGACCCCTTTTCTCCTCTCAACTAGGCAAATTTCCTATTCTCCATTGGAGTTAAGTTTAGCTTTTATAATTTTGAATATATATAACTAATATTAAAATGATAAAATAATATTTGTTATCAATTTAATTTTAAGCAATAATTAAATCAAATAATATAATTTAAAAATATTAACAAAAATAATTTAATATTTTATTTTTGTATCTAATTTAATTTTAGGATCATTAATAAACCAAATTAATCAAATCTTTAATGGAATTAATATTTATTTAAATTTTAAAATAATAATTAAATAATAATATTTAATTTACAAATAATAACGTTTTAAATAAAATATTTTATTATTCTAATTAAATTTATTTATTCAATTTAATTATTAAAAATGAGGAAATAAGAAATGTGACAAATTCTAGAGCACAGTAAGAAACAATGAATTACTAATAAATTCTAAAAAGAATTCTTCTGTATATATAAAATTGATAAATTTTGAGTAAACATAAAATCTATAAAACCATACATAACAATCTATGTCTATTGATACAATTTGTTTGAATATGCGATGCAAGATCATCCTCGGTCGATGAGCAATCTTGCATCAACCAAAAACATTTCCTTTAAGTTTTGTTCTTGTTTAGTTCTTTGTGTAGTTTCAGTATTCTTACTGGTATGTACCAGTAGCTGCTTGTTCTTTGTGGTAGATCTTGTTTGCAGTTTCTTGGCGGTTTCATGTGGTTGATTCCATATTTCTAGTTCATTTGGGTTCTTCTCCAGTATGTTATCGCTTTCGGTTGGCTGTTTCTGGGTTCCCGAGACAGTTCTTGTGCTTACCAGTTGGTTTTCCTTCATTATCGACACGATTATTGGTGTGTGAATCCATCTTGGGTCTTGTTTGATGTTCTTTGGTGTGTGAATCCATCTTGGGTCTTGTTTGATGTTCTTTGGTGTGTGGATGACCTTCTTGCTGAACCACATCACTTGGTTGTTATTTTTCAGAAAGATTTCCTAAATCTTAGGGTTGACCTATTTACATGTTTCATTTTCCTGCATTGGTGAATGTAATCTTTTGAGGCTGACCTAGATATGTTCTAGTGGGTATAAATATTATGCTATGTAATCATTTGTAGAGGTAGAGGAAGTATAACTTATAATAAGGATTGAGATTCATATGTTGTGATCTGATTGATCTTTGTAGTTCTAGTTGGGTTGTTTCTGGCTTGTAGCCTGCATGTAACTAGTTAACTACCAAATGTTCTTTGATGATAACCTGATGATTACCGGATGATTGCCAAAATTTATATGGCTTGGATATGATCTATTTATATGAATTTGTTATGTTTTCTTACTACTTTCATTGTGTCACTCTTGCTGCATAAGTCGGTTGACTCTTTTCAGGGTTTTCACTGGTTATGGTTGCATCAATTAGTATTAGAGCTAGTTATGGACCGGCTGGTGGAAGAATCGTCTGAGGCATTCCTTGAGGTGGATAGATCACCGATTGGAGACAGACTGCATGGGTGTTCAATAGATCATCGAGGGGAGGCAATTGAAACCAATAGTCAGATCGTCGAGTTGAGGCAGTTCACCGGAGTGGAAGGAGAGATGTTGCCGAGGAGAACAAACCCCCAGAGGGTGGAACAGATGATGGAAGACTTCAAGAATGAAGTGAGGAATGAAATCCATAATGCTTTGGCTAGTCTGTGAAGAAACCTTGACTCTGAGGATGAGTATGAGGAAGCTGGTGAAGAGCTCAAGGAAGCTGAAGGACTGGAAGATGAGAGAGAGGAAAGATTCTTAAGAGCAGTGGCACAACCAAGTAAAGTGCATAAAGTTGAGGTTTCTAACTTTTTTGGAACGCTGAACCTAGAGGATCTGATTGATTGGATCGGGGAGTTGGAGGAGTACTTTGAGTTTGAGGATGTCAAGGACCCATAGAGAGTCCAGTTGGTACAGACCAAGTTGAAAGGACATGGTGCCTTGTGGTGGAAAGAGTTGTAGAAAGACAAAGTGGAGAATGGTGAATTGAAGATCACCTGGTGGAGACAAATGGTTGCAGGGTTGAAGGCCAAGTTCATACCAGGACACTATGAACTGGAGATGTTCAAGAAGTTGTAGAACCTGAAATAGAGAAACATGACTGTGAAGGAATATATTGAGAAATTCTACAAGTTGGTATCAGATCTGGAAATAGAGAGATGGATAGAAAAAAGGTGGTGAAGTACATCAATGGACTTGCTTTTAACATTCAAGATGAGATGAGTATGTTGAAGAAGCTTACCAATATGCTTTGAAGGTTGAGGAGAAGGTGAGAAGAAGGCAACGAAATAAGGGAAAGGAGAAATTCAAGATGAATGATAGTATGAAGAAACCTGTTGAAGAAGAGGATGCAAAACCTAAGTGGATTTTAAAGAACCAGAACAAAAGACACCAAGGGAGGGTAGCAGCAGTACCGATAGAGAATTTCTTGGCAAATGTTTAAAGTGTGGAGAAACCAGGCATAGATCCTATGAATGTAAGAAAGGAATGGCAAGAAGTTATGTGGCAAGTGAAGAACCAAATGGTACCAGATTTGACTGTGCACCGGAGTGAGGAGAATCCTTTACATTCAGAAGAAAGGATACCGGATCTACTCGAAGGAGGAGTCTCTTCCGGGCAGTATGCAAATTAGGTGGTAAGTGTTGCAAGTTCATTGTTGATAGTGGAAGTACTGATAATTTAGTATCTCCAGAGATGGTTGAGAAGCTTGGGTTGAAGAGTCTTGAGCATTCTTGTCCTTATGAGGTAAGTTGGTTACAAGATGATCAGAAGGTAGAAATAAAGGAGCAGTGTTGGGTGAGTTTCAATATTGGGCCTTTCAGAGATGAAGTTTTATGTGATATTGTGTCAATGAATGTTTGTCATGTCTTGTTGGGAATACCTTGGCAGTATGACATAGGAGCTATTTATGATAGTAGAAGAAACCTAGTTACTATTGAAAAGGATGGTCAAAAGTTCACATTGATTTCTTTGAAAGAGAAAGAGAAGGAGGTGAAGAGTCCAAGTCCTAAGAAAAATTGTAGGAAATTAATAGCAGAGGTTATACCGGAAGGTTTGACAGAACCAGTTGCAGAGGTTATACTGAAGGATTTGAAGAAAGATCTGATAGAAACAGTTGCTGAAATTATACCAAAAGGTGACATGATTTGGCAGAAGGATCTGACAGATGAGTCTGATGGACAGATGGAACTGGTCGACAAAGAGCTCATGGTGACAAACTAGATGAAGTCTTGTGGTAGAACCAAATTAGAGTTGCATAAAAAGAGACAATGTGCTAATCAGAAGCAAGGAAAGAGAAACAAAGAGGGTCAGAGGTTAGAGAAGTTGGCTGAGGCACCAAAGGAGCTAGAACAAAGGTTGGCAGATAAAGAAGACGTTTGGATCAGGAAATGAGCATTGGATCTTCATTCCAAATCATTTTAGATGTTCATGAGTTGTCTCTCATGGAACATATTTTTCTACCTAGGTTGTTTGATGCAGGAGCATCCCCGTTCGATGAGCAATCTTGCATCAACTAAAAATATTTCCTTTGAGTTTTGTTCTTGTTTAGTTCTTTGTGCAATTTCAGTATTCTTACCGATATGTACCGATAGCTGCTTGTTCTTTGTGGCAGATCTTGTTTGCAGTTTCTTGTTGGTTTCATGTGGTTGATTCCATATTTCTAGTTCATTTGGGTTCTTCTCTAGTATGTTATTGCTTTTAGTTGGCTGTTTTTGGGTTCTTGGGACAATTCTTGTGCTTACCAGTTGGTTTTCCTTCATTATCGATGCGATTCTTAGCATGTGGATCCATCTTGGGTCTTGTTCATTGTTCTTTGGTGTGTGGTTGACCTTCCTATAGAACCAAATCACTTGGTTGTTATTTTGGAAAGATTTCTTAAATCTTAGGGCCAACCTATTTACACGTTTCATTTTCCTGCATTGGTGAATGTAATCTTTTGAGGCCGACCCAAATATGTTTCGATGGGTATAAATATGATGTTATGTTATAGTCATTTGTAGAGGTAGAGGAAGTAGAATTTAGAATAAGGATTGAGATTCGCATGTTGTGATTTGATTGATCTTTGGAGTCCCGGTTGGGTTGTTTCTGGCTTATAGCCTACATGTAACTGGTTAACTACCGGATGTTCTTTGATGATAATCTGATGATTACCGGATGATTGCCGAAAGTTCTATGGCTTGGATATGATCTATTTATATGAATTTGTTATGTTTTCTTATTGCTTTCGTTGTGTCACTCTTGCTGCATAAGCCGATTGACTCTTTTTCAGGGTTTTCACCGGTTATGGCTGCATCAACATGTTATTTTAGTACTCAATTATATCCATAAATTATTTATAAGGTGAGTTCATGCTCACTACACAAAGAAACCAACCAAACCAAACAACTAGAATTATCAATTGCCTAATCCAATTATCATAAATAACAAATAATATACCTAAATAAAACCCAATTGGACATAGTGAATGAGATAATAGTTAGAATGCATCTATATGTAGAAATATATAAGACTAAAAATTTTCAATTCAACAATATTTTCCTTTATGGGCACCCAAATGCCTCAAAGATACACGTATTCTACAACTATTGCACTGGTGCTACACTAAGCATTATGTATAAAGCATTGTCCTATAGTTGAAGAGTAATTTTTCCATTATTATTTTGATTCTTGGGAGAGGCTGAAAGAAACAACATGTCTGGTAAAGATTTAGACTCTGAGAGATCAAATGAATCCACATTAAATCCCGAGTCTACACAAGCTGCCATGCTGAAGAAAAAAAAAGAAGATATTGAATTTATAGGATGTAAACCCACATTAGAGTAGTTGGCCATTTTGGTACAGCATTACCAACATGGCCATTACTCTTTTTCTTCAATTTTCAATCAACTAAAAGTTTATGGACATGTCAAGTGTAAGAACATTGCCTGTTGATTTAGTAAGTCGATACAAAAAGCTTTTACACAATTTAATTTAAAAACAACTTTCTATTTACACTATGAATTGTGGAAATCTCTTATTATTAATACATTTCATGGCCACATATCATAATTCATTTATGTTTCTTCTATTATTTGAGATAGATAGGTTTCATGGATAAGTAAGAAGCAAGAATCAATAATATTATCTACTGTAGAAGCAGAACAAATTACAGAAAAATATTTTTATACTCAAGTTATGTGGATGAAGCAACCTCTTAAGGATATCAAAGTGATATGTGATGAAACTATTCCTATTATGTGTGATAATACCAGTGCTATAAACATTTCAAAGAATTTGGCTATGCATTCAAGAAAAAAACATATCTCAATCCATTATCATTTCTTAAGAGAGAAGGTTGCAGAGAAAGAAGTTTCCAAAGAACAGGTAGCAAACATTTTTACTATGGCGTTGGTGAAAGATACTTTTGAGTATCTCAAGAAGAAACTAGGGGTTATTGCCCCTCCTTTTTCTAACTAGATGCATTCCAATGGTGCATCTTTCCAAGGGGAGATTCAACGCTTATCCTTTATCTCCTAGATTGATATTGTTGCTTGTCTTAGGGTCAACAATGGTCTGTGTTGGCTAGTATGTTATGCAGAGCCCTTTGTCATTGTTGTCAAAGGGGGAAGAGACTTGTTGTGAGATTATTGGAGAGATTTGTTGTAAGATTTGCCAAATTTGTTCAAGTTGCTCAAGTGTTTTGATTAAGTGTTGCCATCAATGACAAAAGGGGAGATTGTTGGAAGCATAAGCTTGTATGGTTGTCATTGATTTTAAACTTGGTTATCTAGATGGATGTTGGTCCAGATATGCTCTTGGTTGTTGCAATTGTACTTTGTGTTGCAGATTGTGTTCAGTTCTTTTGGTGTCAATCGTCGCATTTTGTTTTAGATAGTTATCTTTATTATATGGTAGGAAGTGTGTCAAAATGGTCTACGAATCCTTTGGTGCCCTTTGGATATGTTGCAGATTGTTTTGCAGTTTAGTGGACATTGTTTCATGACATGTGTAGTATTCTTAGTATGTTTCTCAAATGGTTTCTTTGTTCCATAAGAGAGCTTTGTTGATTTATGTTCAGGATATTCAGTTATGTTATGTTTGATTAAGTTATCTTAATTTATCATATTCTTTTGGTCTGGATATGTGTTGGAAGTTGTATTGGGATGTTGTTATAGGTCTCACCATGGTGTGTGGAGATCTGCATGGAGTATTTTGCATCGAAAGATGTTCTATGGCTGGCTGATTTCTATATCTACACGTTACATTTGGTAATGAATTTGAAGAATGTATTAGCATGTGAAGATCATTGGATTAATCTTGGAAGGATATATTGTAATATGTTTTAGTTCCCTCTTTCTCATGGAGTGGACCATTTTGAGTATTTTTGGTCCAGGCGGCTTTTTTTGTGTAATATTACTTATTTTGTTTTGGCTGACCCTCAATTAAGTTTTCAAGGTTGTATCTAACATTTAAGGAGCATGGATGGACGAGTTGTGGAGTGTAGAAAAGTGGATTGTGTGTGAATTAATGAGAAGTGCATGCAAATGATATGCAAGCAGATTTGAGATTGTGAATGTGTGAAAGTCAGATCGAGAAGAGCTTTGAAGGTGACATGTTCAGTAAGACTATGTGTTGTGTCAGCAGAAGTTATCAAAGATGTTTGACATGATGTTGGTCACTTGATCTAGTTGTTCAAGGACAATTTCATGTTTAGGAGAATCCTTCTTAGTTTCAATTCAGCTATTTCCTTTATTGTTGATTGACGGTGAGTCCTTCGACAACAATGTATATCTTTCCCTAAAGCAATAAGCCTTGGTTGTGCAAGTCCTTATATCTTTCCCTAAGGTAGCATGTCTTAGCCTTGCAAGTCTTTCAGGTGATGTTGCTCCTTGGTAGTATGCCTAAAAATTTGTAACCATTCATGTTCATATTGTGAGTTAGATTCTCACTGTAGTTTTTGCCTATTTGGGTTTTCCACATACATTCGGTGTTCATGTGTTGATGGTTGATGCTCATGTGTTGATGATTGATGTGTTGTTTCTAAGTAAGCTTATATTGTTTATAATTAATCCATTTTGAAGTTCCAAACTGATTCACCCCCCTCCCCTCCCCCCTCCCCCCCTCTTATCCATGTCATGTGTTCAACAATAAAAACATAAAAATTTGACATTTTCTCCCATTTACTCATGCATATGGGCATATTTGAGTTGCGTTATTATATATTATGCAGATAAAAAATCATCAAATCTTTCTCAACTAAACTGGAGATCTAAATTATGGTAAGTTTATTACGTTGAGAGGCATATTATACTCACATAATGGATTGATAGATATCCATCAATAAAAACTCCCTATGACTAAAATTGACACTCGACATAATTATAGTTAGTTTTACTATTACTTTTATTTTTAATTTTTAATTTAATAAAAAATTGCATGGTAAATTTGAAACAATCTAAATACTCTATGAAAAAAATGAACGATAAATGAGGTCCATTGAATTTGTGGATTTTAAATTAAACTAAATAATTAAAAGTAAATTAACCATCAATAAAACCCCCTATGTTTAAAATTGACACTCGTCATAATTACAATTAGTTTTACTATGACTTTTACTTTTACTTTTTAGTTTAATTAAAAATTTTGCATGGTAAATTTGAAACAATCTAAATACTTTATAAAAAAATGAACTATAAATGAGATCCACTAAATTTGTGGATTTTGTTTTAAATTAAATTAAATTAAATAATTAAAAGTAAATTGAAATAACCTAAATTAAATTAATTAATTAGAAATAAATTAATATATATTAAAATTAGTAAAATATTTTGTGAATTTTATTTTAAATTAAATCAAATGAAATTAAATAACTTAAATTAAAAATATATTAAATAAATTAAATTAAATTAAATAATTTAAATCAAACTAAATTAAATAAGTTCCAAGACATGCATTTCAATGGTCTCCATGTGTAGCATTATTAATACATTTTAGATTTTTCTTTCAAAGACTTTGAGCAATCTATTTAAGCAATTCACTTCAAACTAATTACTAACAAACTCTTTATTATTATTTATGAATATTAAATATTTTCTTTATTTAATATCTCTCAATGTATTTTACTTAGATTTTTTAAAATAAAGGTATGCTAGTTTATTTATTTTTATTTTTATTGGAACTAATTTTAGCTTTTATAATTTTAAATATATTTAACTAAAATTAAAATGATAACATACTATTTTCTATGAATTTAATTTAAAACAATAATAAAATAAAATAATATAATTTAAAAAAATTAACTAAACAAATTTAATACTTTATTTTCTCTCTAATTTAATTTTAGGATCAATAATAAAGAAGTGACATGCCTATTATACTTTTTCCTTCATGGAATTAATGACTTCAATGGAGTACGCTTCCTAATATATTTCCATGCAATAGTATATTCTTTCATGCAAACAAATAATTTCATGATACTAATGCATTTCCTTCACTTTGTTGATGTCATACAATATTTTATGTGAATGCATATTCCTTTAATATTTCATGCAATAGTAAATCTCTTATAAATATGCTTAGATTCCTCCCTAACTTGCCACTATAATGTGTTATTTTTGTGTGCAGACCCATCTCTATTTTAAGAGCTTGAATGCAATGAATATGACTTGAAACTGAGTCTTTTACTTGTATTTTAAAATTGACTTACATATACCTTCATACAAATAAATAACTTCATGATACTAATGCATTTCTTTCCTTTTTATGATGTCATGCAATATTTCATGTGAATGCATATTTAGTTAATGTTTCATGCAATAGTAAATTTATTATAAACATGCATAATTTTCTCTCTAATTGGTTGTTATAATGTGTATAGGTCTTTTTAAGACCTTGAGTACCATGCATATGGCTTGAAACTCAATACTCAGTCTTTGACATGCATTTTAAAATTGACTTATATATTCTTTCATGCAAATAAATAACTCCATGATACTAATGCATTTATTTCCTTTTTATCATATCATTCAATATTTCATGTGAATTCAGATTTCTTTAATATTTCACACAATAGTAAATCTTTTATAAAAATGCCCAGTTTCCTCTCTAATTTGCTGCTACAATATCTCCCCTTTGGGTGCAGACCCAGCTCTATTTTAAGAGTTTGACTACAATGCGTATATCTTGAAACTCAACCTTTGACTCACATTTTAGAATTGACTTATATATTCTTTCATTTAAATAAATAACTTCATAATACCAATGCATTTCTTTCCTTTTTTATGATGTCATGCAATATATCACGTGAATGCATAGTTGTTTTAATATTTCATGCAATAGTAAATCTTTAATAAACATCCTAAATTTCCTCTCTAATTTGTTTGTGTCCTCTTTGTGTGTAGACCCAACTCTATTTTAAGAGCTTGAGTACAATGCATATGACTTGAAACTCAGTCTTTGACTTGCATTTTAAAATTGACTTACTCTCCAACTTGCGCATGACTTTTTGGTAGCCAATAAACTCAAATTTTTTTGTCATTTTACTCCCACTTACTCATTCCTATCTCAATTATATGAGTAAATTTGAGTTGTAGTAAAAAATATGCAAAAATAATATCATGCAAATAAAGAATCTTTAAATGGACATCTAAATTAGTAAATAAATTTTTATTTATTTATTTTATATTTTATTTGAGTTAAGTTTAGCTTTTATAATGTTAAATATATTTAATTAATACTAAAATGATAAAATAATATTTTCTATGAATTTAATTTAAAACAATAATTATTCCATTTTATGATGTCATGCAATATTTCATGTGAATGCATAATTTTTTAATATTTCATGCATTAGTAAATATTTAATATACATCCTCAATTTCCTCTCTAAATTGTTTCTATAATGTGTCCTCTTTGTGTCCAAACCCAACTCTATTTTAAGAGCTTGAGTACAATGCATATGGCTTGAAACTCAGTCTTTGACTTGCATTTTAAAATTGTCTTACTCTCCAACTTGACACATACCTTTTTGGCAGCCAATAAACTCATAAAAATTTGCCATTTCTCCCATTTACTCATGCCTATCTCATTCATGAGTAAATTTGAGTTGTGTTAAAATATATGCAAAAATGATATCATGCAAATAAAGAATCTTTAAATGGAGATCTAAATTAATAAATAGGTTTTTATTTATTTAATTTATATTTTATTGTAGTTAAAATTAGCTTTTATAATTTTAAATATATTTAATTAATACTAAAATGATAAAATAATATTTTCTATTAGTTTAATTTAAAACAATAATTATTCCTTTTTATGATGTCATGCAACATTTCACTTGAATGGAGATTGTTTTAATATTTCATGCAATAGTAAATCTTTAATAAACACCCTAAATTTCTTCTCTAATTTGTTTCTATAATGTGTTCTCTTTGTGTGCATACCCAACTCTATTTTAAGAGCTTGAGGACAATGTGTATGACTCAAAACTTAGTCTTTGACTTGCATTTTAAAATTGACTCTCTCCAACTTGGCGCATGCCTTTTTGGCAACCAATAAACTCATAAAAATTTGTCATTTTCCCTAATTTACTCATGTTTATCTCATTCATTTGAGTAAATTTGAGTTGCATTCAAATATATGGAAAAATAATATCATGCAAATAAAGAATCGTTAAATAAAGATCTTAATTAATAAATAAGTTATTTATTTATTTATTTTATATTTTATTGGATTTAATTTTTAGCTTCTATAAGTTTAAATATATTTCATTAATACTAAAATGATAAAATAATATTTTCTATCAATTTAATTTAAAACAATAATTATTCCTTTTTATGATGTCACACAATATTTCACGTGAATGTATAATTTTGTAATATTTCATGCAATAGTAAATCTTTAATAAACATCCTAAATTTTTCTCTCTAATTTGTTGCTAGAATGTGTCCTCTCTATGTGAACCCAACTCTATTTGAAGAGCTTGAGTACAAAGTGTATGACTTGAAACTCAGTATTTGACTTGCATTTTACAATTGACTCACACTCCAACTTGGCACATGCCTCTTGGCAACCAATAAAATCATAAATTTTTATCATTTTTTCCCATTTACTTTAAAACATATGCAAAAATAATATCACACAAATAAAGAATCGTTAAATAAAGATCTATTTAATAAATAAGTTTTTATTTATACATATTATATTTCATTGGATTTAAGTATAGATTTAATAATTTTAAATATATTTAATTAATACTAAAATGATAAAATAATATTTTCTATCAATTTAATTTAAAACAATAAATATTATTTTTTATGATGTCATGCAATATTTTGCTTGAATACATAATTTTTAAATATTTCATGTAATAGTAAATATGTAATAAACATTTTAAATTTTCTCTCTAATTTGTTGCTATAATGTATCCTCTTTGTGTGCATACCCAACTCCATTTTAAGAGCTTTAGTAGAATGCCTATGGCTTGAAACTCAGTCTTTGACTTGCATTTTAAAATTAACTTACTCTCCAACTTGGCGCATGCCTTTTTGGTAGCCAATAAAATCATTAAAAAATATCATTCTCCCATTTACTCATGCCTATTTTATTCGTATGAGTAAAATTGAGTTGCTTTAAAATATATGCAAAAATAATATCATACAGATAAAGAATTGTTAAATGGAGATCTAAATTAATAAATAAGTTTTTATTTATTTATTTTATATTTAATTAGTGTTAATTTTAGCTTTAATAATTTTAAATATATTTAACGAAAACTAAAATGATAAAATAATATTTTCTATCAATTTAATTTAAAATAACAGTTATTCCTTTTTATGATGTCATGCAATATTTCCTATGAATTCATATTTTTTAATATTTCTTGCAATACTAAATCTTTAATAAACATCCTACATTTCCTCTAATTTGTTGTACTAATGTGTCATATTGGTGTGTAGACCCAACTCTATTTTATGAGCTTGAGTACAATGTGTATGGTTTGAAACTCAGTCCTTGACTTGCATTTTAAATTTGACTTACTCTCCAACTTGGCAGATGCCTTTTTGGCAGCTAATAAACTCATAAAAATTTATCATTTTCTACCATTTAATCATGCCTATCTAATTCATATGAGTAAATCTGAGTTGCATTAAAATATACGCAAAAATAATATCATGCAAATAAAGAATCATTAAATGGACATCTAAATTAATAAATGTGTTTTTATTTAGTTATATTATATTTTATTGGAGCTAAGTTTACCTTAAATTTAAATATATTTAATTTTTTTTTTTGTAAATAAAAGTGAAAAATCACTAATTTTATTAATTATAAATAATTTTTTACAAACCTGGTTCAAAGAGCACCGGTAGGAAAGAACCAGGCAAATAAAACCTCCAGTCTTTCTCATAAAAAGACCACCATTGGGTAGAAAATAGTATATAAAATTACATAAAAATAGGAGATTCCAACCCTCCAACCCATACCCAACCCATCCAAAAATGCTTATAAGCCAACCCCGAGTACAATATGAGAACCCAACCCATCCAAAGCTTGGGAGCCAATCACAAAATTCACCTGCCGAAAAACTCAAAAAAGGCCAAGCATGCAACCATCAAGGATGAAGAAACCAGTTGCTTGGACCCACATCTGGAGGAGGCGAGATCACCTCATAATGAGAATCAATCAAAACTTGATCAACCAGAGCAATCACCTACAAAGGTTCCACCGTGCTTGGAAGATACATGACTGCATTCATAGAGTCAAGAAGAAAGTGTAAACTTGAAAAAACATTTACAGCAATAGCCAAGGTAACTGACGACACATGATCAAAGAAGACTTCAAGAGCAAGCATAGTATCATCATAGTTATCAAAAACCAAACCTCCTCTAATTACAGAAAGTAATTCACAATGTCAGCCATTAGATAATAATTGATGCTGAGATAAAAAGCCACCATAAAGAAAATCGCCATATTCAAAATGATAAGAAGATAGAGCACGATCCAAATCAAGAGAAGAATAAAAAGAGGAATGTAAGTATGTATCTGATAATGCTCGAACCAAAGAAGCATCCATGAGCATATCCATACAAATAGTGACAAACCGAGAAGCCACTTCTGCAAGGAAAACATTAGCATTTTCCACCAGCCACCTCCTGCCCACCACCTTACGAATAGCAAAAGAAAACTCTGAAGAATGTAACTTAAACAACCTACCAAGCTTATCATCATTGAAGGCATGAGTATCCTGAAAATCATAATACTTAATAGGCAATGAAATTCTGTAATTGGCACTATAATCATCCATCAAGAAAACACACAAAACCATAAGAAACAAGCAATTCAAAATGCATAGAGCCATTGAGCATATATAGAAGAATAAAAAGATACATCATTATTTGCCAACCTCATACCACTAACAGTCATAATATCACACAAGCCTGACAGTCCAACTCATCAAAAAATTGATACGAAACCATAAGGCCACACAAGCCATAATTCATAACCTGTACCAGCAAAGGCTCTCAAACCACACACCACATAGAAATAATCATTAACGAAAGCCTTAAACAAGAAAGCTCGTGCCAAGAAAAGAGCCATACAAAGGAAATAACATAAAACACCATGAGAAGATCATTCACCTCACTCAAGACGTCACCAATCAATCACATCACCTCACAGGCAATGATCCGGCCAACACCTTCCTTACAATCATAAACAAGAATGCAATCTAATGACATCAAGTAGAGAGCCAAAACAAGCCTCATTCAATCCCACTAAATATACATAAATATTAATGATCCCAAATAAAGTGCCAGGTCAAGATAGAGCCTAAGAGGGTGACCCAAAGACAATCAATTAAAATTAAATACCCCCACAAGAAGACCCCAAATAACTGCTAAGGTTTCTTAGGCAGAGGAGGCAGATAACAAACAGCTACATCCTCCAGCATTTGAATATTCTCATCTAATGCCTTATTATCCAAATAATCTGCAATGAAATTTGCTTCTCAACAACAATGAGAAAAAGAATACGAATTAAAAAACTTAAGTTGTAACAATATTTTATCTAGCCAATATTGTAGATGCCAAGAATAAAAAAATCGATTCGCTACAACATAAAAGACCACCATAGAATCTCCTTCAATCACCACATCTTTAAAATTCAATGAAATCAACAAATCTAGACCAACAGAAAGTGCTTGAAATTCTGCAGTATTATTAGTCCCATCCAGGATACACTGACACCTTGCCCTAACAATTTTGGAATCATCATCAGTAACCACCACCCCAATGGAAGACTTACCGGGGTTGCCTCGTGAGGCACCATCAAAATTTAGCTTATATTTGGACCTAGGAGGTGGCAACCAAGTCACCTCCTTTCTCTTGATTTTAGAAGCCACACTCCTAGAAATAGCACCTTGAGGAGGGATTAAATGCAAGGCCAACCAATTCTTTGTAATCCAGCTATCCCAAGAGGAAAAAGAACACTGAGAATCCAAATCCTTGTGTATAAAAGCCAATGTAGTTTCTGAAATGGATTTTTCTATATAGTAAAGAACATCAACCAGGGAAGAAACCTTTTTCCTAAAAATTCTATTATTCCTCTCCAGCCATATATTCTAGATCAGAATAGAAGGGGCAATGTCCCATAGACAAACATAAAAAGAGGATGAGCACAAAGAAGGCCAACTCCTAAACTGGGACTGGATATCCCCACATAATGTTGTAGACCAATTCAATTTCCCAAAAAGTCAATAATAACACTCTGAAGCAAAGAGACAACAAACAAAAAGGTGATCAGTCAATTCCAAAGAATATCCACACAACACAAAAGGAAAAACAACAGTAATCCCAAGTCTATCTAATCTCATACCAATGAGGACTTTATCCTAGACAACCAACCAAGCAAAAGCACCTGCCTTTGGAAGACAATAAATATGCCAAAAAAGTCTAATGGGCCACAATTCCCCCCTACAGATAGTAGATAAAAACTTATACCCATCTTTAACCGTATAGCCCCCACACTTACAATGGATCCAAATTAACTCATCGTCTCTTTCTGAGAAAATAATTTGCCGCTTATTTAACTCCTCAACATAAGAAAAATTAATCTCTTTCCCAACATGGAATGAATCAATTGATTTCCATCTAGCAATCGACACAAGACAAAACAAATCCAAATAAAAATAATTTGCCACAAAAATTCCCCAAGAAGACTTTAACTGAGACATAAGAGTCGACCAATCTCTAATACTAGTCAAAGTAGAATAACCATTCCATACTTCCTCCCAAAATTTGGCTTTCCTATCATTATGCACAAGCTAAGATAAACCAGGGAGGATAACAGACCTACATTCAGTCGTAAAATTCCAAATTGCAGATCCATTGGGAAGCAAAGAAGCTGTGAAAATAGCCTCTATGGGTCTATTCCCTAAATATTTTACAAACAGGATCAAAGCCCACTTGGAAGAAGGTTCCTTATATAACTTCCACACTAATTTAGCCCCTAATGCCAAATTTTGTTTACCCAAATCTTTGATACCAGCTCCTCCCAGGTTCTTCAGAGTACAAACCTTATCCCAAGCTAGCAATGGTATTCTAGCCCTACCACTAACATTATCATTCCATAAGAAAGACCTCAAAACTAACTACAAATTAATAATTTTTTTTTTAGGAGACTTTAAGACTGACATCAGATAAATAGGAACCACATTTAAAACAAACTTGATAAGCACTATCTGACCAGGGAAAGTAAGCCACTTATGGCTCCAAGAGAAAATCCTTGCAGATGTAGAAGAGGAGATTTTTTCCCAAAATTTATGTTTTTCAGAACTAGTAAAAAAGGAATCTCTAAGTACTTGCAAGGGAGGTGTCCAACATTAAATCCCCAAAACTTAACCAACCTCGATTGTACCAAGGGAGAAATGTTACAAAAAAGATCTTAGATTTAGCACTGTTCACTTTTTGACTAGAAAAGGCTGAATAATCTATGATAATCTTATTAATAACTTTTTCCTCAACCATAGTAGCTCGCCCAAAAAATAAGGTATCATCAGCAAAAAGACAATGTGAGTTCTTATCCACCATATTTGGAATACTAATAACTTTCCAAAGACTAGCCTGCCTAGCAGTCATGATAGATCTACTTAAGGCTTCAGCCAAAATGATAAACAAAAAAGGAGACAAAGGATCACCTTGCCGAAGCCTTCTAGATGAGGCAAAAAAACCAAAAGGGGAACCATTCAAGATAACAGAAAATCTAGCAATTGAAATACATTCATAAATCCATCTCACCCACTTGACCCCAAAACCAAATTTTCTAAGAACAACAGATAAATCTTTCCAACTTATCCTATCATAAGCTTTCATCATATCTAATTTGAGAATCATTTCAGGAATCGACAGGGTGGAGATAGAGTGTAGAACCTCATGTGCCACAATGGCCCCTTCTGTAGTTTCCCTACCAGGAATAAATCCACCCTGCTCACCTGAATAAATCTTAGGGATGAGCCTAGCAAGCCTCATAGAGATTGCCTTAGTAATTATTTTATACAATGTGATACATAAAGTGATTGGACGAAAATCAAAAAAAGACTTAGGATTATCTGTCTTAGGGATGATGGAAATAAGAGTAGTATTCATTTCCTTTAAAATGGATCTATTTCTCCTAGCTTCCTCCAAGACAAGAAGAACCTCATCCCCAAGAAAAGACCAACATTTTTGGAAGAATAGAGCAGTGAACCCACCAGGACCTAGAGCCTTCTCTAGGGCCATAGAAAAAACAACCTCTTTCACCTCTTGATTGGAAAAGGGGGCCATTATAATAATTTTACTATCCTCCTCAGAGATAAGATGAGGGATGGCCGAGGTAAAACTATCATCAAAAGAAGAAGATTTTGTTGTCAATAAAGATTTAAAGAATCTAATGGCTTTAATGGCGATATCCTTTTCCTCAGTTAAGAAGACCCCAAAAGAATCCTAAATACAAGAGATCCTACTCCTCTGTCTCTTCATTTTGGTCGAGGAATGAAAAAAATTTGTGATCCTATCCCCCTCCACAAGCCACAAGTCTCTAGACTTCTGATGCCAATAGATTTCTTCCTGGGAAAGAACTTCCTCAAGTTGGGAATTCAATAGTTTATGCTTAACAAAAGCAGTTGAATCCATACCAATACTCATAACCACACTATTTAAGGCTTCAAGCTCACTTTGGATTCTGGCCTTTTCAACAAAAATATTTTTGAAATGTGAAACATTCCAGGATTTGATCTTCTCCTTGATGAAAGAGAGTTTTTTGACAAACCAAAACATTCTAGTTCCAGAAACAAAAGGAGCCAAAGACCACCAAGATTCCAAAAGCATCAGAAAAGATGGGTCCCTAAACCACATAGGTTCAAACTTAAATGGGGCTTTCCCAGGAGCTCTATCATCTAAGATAGATAACATAATTGGAAAATGATCAGAGCCTGAATTAGACAGAACCATTGCAACAACATCCACTTTTGATGAAAGCCAATTTTTCAAAAATCAGGAAACGATCAAGTCTTTCTGCTATCTGAGAAAAATCCTTCCTCATGTTCATCCAAGTAAAAGGACCATTTAAATTCTTACAATCCAATAAATAATTTTTCTGAATAAAAGAATTAAAATAAACCAAAATACATTTATTAGGTAAAATTCCCCCAATTTTCTCTTCCTCACTAGCAATAGCATTAAAATCTCCTCCAAAGACCACAAACTATCCCTGAAGAGGGGGGAAAATAAGGTTAAAGAATCCCAATGATCTCTTTTCCCCAAAATACTCATCGGACCATAAATATTGAACAACCAAAATTTAAAGTTAGAAACCTGCTCTTCACCAAAACCAACATCTAGTGAGGAGCAGATGCAACCAAAGATAATTCAGTAATAACATCATTCTAGAGGAATGCTAATCCCCCTGAAGCCCCCGCGGAAGGGGAAACATAGAATTTCCAGGCATTCCATTTAGAAAACAAAAAATCAGTACCTTGTACATTCAATTTTGTTTCTTGCACCATAATAACATCACACTTCATTAAGTCCAATTGGTACTTAATTAAGCGTCTCTTGTTAGGGGCATTTAAGCCCCTAACATTCCAAGAAATGACCTTCATTGTCCTCGAGGGGAGGCATTATCTCTCTCTTCTTAAGAGAATTATCCCGACCTTCCTTACCCACCACAAAAGCTGCCTGAAGACTTCTTTTGGTAGCAACAGACCTAGTAAAGGGAAGACTAAATTTCTTTTTCCTCTTCACAGACCTTAAACCCGAACTGAACAAAGTCGACTGAATTCTAGCATCTACCTCCAACTAAGTGTAGAACACCTTTGGCTTCCTACCCCACTTATCAAGATATAGTATCGGGGAACAAGGAGATAAAGAAGATTGTACTAAAGGCTTATTATTATAGGATCAAAAACTACCTTATTACCTTCACACAAAACACCCTCACAACATAGAAATTTATCCGGAGAGAGAATCTCAAAAGGATTGTGAGTTGGAGGAATACACAAGGAAGCATTTAATTTGACAAGATCCCGATCAATTGAGTTAACCACTTTTTCAGTAACATCTTGATTCAAAATGATATCATTATCAGTTACAAGCTTTTGGACTTGGGAAATAAGTCTCTCATCTGGAGCAATAAGGACCAGTTCAATCCCCTGAGCCATAAGATTGGACTCCCTTTGAGGCAACCCATCCACATGCACTTGGTTAGAAAAAACAAATTTAGAAGCACTCATAGCAGATACCCCCTCATTTGGAAGCCCTAGATTAGAACCCGATCCAACTAGGTTATTGGCCTTTCGCAAAACATCACCATCAAAAACACATTTCTCCTTAATAGAATCTGCTTCAATACTATTCAACAGAGTAGAGAAAACAAGATGGGGATTAGAGTGCAATTATTTTTCATGACAGTTAAAAGATTCAAGATTTGCCCTACCTTTATCAACAGATTTTGAAGGCCAAACCTTATTATTACCAAACGATAAACCTTTTAGGCTTACAAACAGTGGAGAGTCCATAACCACACAAGACTTAGAAAACCATTCAGAATCACAAACAATACTTTGCCTCCAAATCCCATCAATAGACTTTAGATTACAAGTGCAAGGAATGACAGAAGATGAATCAAGTAAAACACATATCTTTACCCTAAAAACCTCATCCTCAATTAAAGAATGCAAATGCATAAACTTCCCAAAAGAATCATCTATTCTTTGCAAAATGTCGGGATTAGAAAATTCATACAGGAGATTAGGAAGCGAAAACCAAGTAGGAACACATTTAACAATATCTTGAGAAGTAAAAAAAAGAGGTTTCCTACATTCCACAAAAACCAAATTACGACCAAACCAAAAAAATGGCCACTCCAAGGCCTTCATTTTAGCTTCCTCAGAGTCAAAGATAACAATAAAAGAACTTGAAGAGAGAACCTGGAAAAAAAGTGCACCATACCATAACTCATGAATCTTACGATGCAATTTTGAAAGCAAAATATAATCTCCCCAAACCTGAATGAAGACAACCAAAGTATGCAAATCCCTAGCCTTTTTATCCAATGGAGCCTCAACCACAGAGATAAGGGGTATAGGCAACCATACCTTATCGACAGATTTTCCCTTACCCGAGGACTTGCCCAAATCAAGATTCAAATCATCTGCCATTCTTCCCTACGAATTCCCAAAAATTTTCCCAACTATCGACTTGCCCGAATCCTTGTTCTTTATAGGGTTATTGCCTGACCACCCATTTCCTTTACCAACCCTATTCCTTATATATCCCAAAGATAAACCCTTAAAACTTCTGGGTTTCTTCTTACCAATACTTCTATTTTGTGGATGGGAAAAACCCTTAAAATAATCTGATTTTGACCAGCCTTCATCTCTGTAATGTCACTCCTGCTGCTCCAAAGCTAGCACATCTACCCACTTCCCTCCCCGAAAAACCCATTGATGAACATGATCACCTTGTAATCCATAAGGATCTAAAGGGGGAAGGGGATCATCGAGGGCATCCTCGCCCCATGAAGATCTTTGCAAGCGATCTGTATTTTGTGAAAACTCACCCATCGTGCCCATAAAGCAATATTTAAATATTATTAAAATGCTAAATTAATATTTTGTATCAATTTAATTTAAAACAATAACTATTCCTTTTTATGATGTCATGCAATATTTCATGTGAATGCATAATTTTTTAATATTTCATGCAATAGTAAATCTTTAATAAACATCCTAAATTTCCTCTCTAACTTGTTGCTATAATGTGACCTCATGTGTGCAAACCCAACTCTATTTTAAGACCTTGAGTACAATGTGTATGGCTTGAAACACAACCTTTGACTTGCATTTTAAAATTGACTTACTCTTCAAGTTGGCAAATGCCTTTTTGGCAGCCAATAAGCTCATAAAAATTTGTCATTTTATCCCATTTACTCATGCCTATCTCATTCATATGAGTAAATTTGAGTTGTATTAAAATATATGCAAAAATAATATCATGCAAATAAAGAATCGTTAAATGGGGATCTAAATTAATAAATAAGTTTTTATTTATTTATTTAATATTTTATTCGTGATAACTTAATATCATGCAAATAAATAATCGCTAAATGGGGACTAATTACACCGGTTGCAGGAGCGAGAATGGGTGCGGAGTGAAAAGGAGCGGGAATCCCAAATTTCAAATCTGGGAATGGCAGACTTCCGGGGGAAGGCGGATTTCCTGGGGAAGGCAGTTTTTCTGGGGTCAGAACTGGCAATCAGGTAAGAGGACAAGGAAACAGTCAAACTAGGGGAGGATAAAGATTCTAAAACTGGGGACCCACATGACAGAGGTAAAGGTAAAAAATGGTCTTCGCTCTTTGGAGTGAAGCCGCTGGCTAAATCAGGGCTCCCGGAAGTTACAAATATCTCAGATCCAGTTTCAAGGTTGGTTGCTATTTCTGTTCCAGATAAACTGGTAGATCTGACTGTAGCAGGTTTAACCATGACTTTAGTGGGACGATTTTCTAGCTTCAGGCCTAACATCGATGTTGTTAGGAATTTCATGAGGAAATGGATTTTAAAAGGACAAGTGGATGTGGCAGCACTGCCTAGGGGGTTTTTTCCCTTTGCTTTTAACTTTGAAGAAGATATGAATAAGGCTCTATGTGAAGGTCCATGGATGTTTGGCAAGTCAACTTTGGCTCTTCAGAAATGGGTCTCGAACCTCACCCTTGATGATTCCTTCTTTGTTTCTGTGCCAGTCTTGACACGCCTCCCGGGTCTCCCGCTGGAATTCTGGAATGAGGAAGTCTTTAAGGGTATTGTGAATTCATTTGGAGAACTTCTTTCAATTGATCTGATGACGGTGGCTAAATCAAGGTTGGTCTTTGCTCGCATCTGTATAAATATTAATCAAATGACAGATATGCCCCAATCTATTGATATCATTTCTAAACTAGGAAAATGGACCCAAGCTATTGAATATGAATCACTTCTATTTGCCTGTTTCCATTGCAAGAAATCGGGGCATTGGGCAAAATCATGTCCACTTAAGAAGAGTAAGGAAAGCAAGATTGATAGCAATGTCAAGTATAAAAAGATTTGTAAAATGACTAATACAAAAGGAGACTCATTAGTTGAGTGTGATCAAAATAAGGATATAACAGAACTAGTAAATGAAGTCAAGAAGGCTGAGAACAGTAATAATGAAAAACAAGATTGTGTCTTCTCTAATAACCAAGTAGAGAGTTCTAAAGAAGGGGAACAAGGTACAGAGTTGAACAACAAAAATAACCCAGAGGACCAGGAGGTTGGATCTATCTTTCAGGAGAAGGAAGAGGCAAGTCCCAATGAAGCTATACCTATTTCTTCTTTCTCAAAATCAGTCGAGGAAAACTTTAATGAAGCTCAAGAGTTTAACCCTTCTAATATTGAGCCCTTATTGCTTTTAACTAATGGAAGCCCAAAGCCTCCTCTATGTAAAACCCCATCACATAGTATGGCTATGGATATCCTGGAAGGGAATCTCCAGATTCTCGATTCGAAAGAAGGAAAAATGAATAAGGAGGAACTCAATGGAGGGATCTCAACTACAAGTAGGAATAAGAAAAAGGTAGATGTTGGAAGCCAAAACAAAAAGCAGGGAAGGCCATCTCTAAAACATCAAAGGGAACAAGAAAGCTGGAAGAACCGTGCTGATGGAACACAATGTTCCATCGAGTCAACCCTATCTCTGGTTAAAGTATGAAGATAGTCTCCTGGAATATCAGAGGGCTGAATGCCCCTCATAAGTAGGATATGTTATGAAACATCATAAGAGATCATAAACTAGATGTGGTCCTCATTCAGGAAACCAAGATGTCTAAGGAAAAAGTGGAAAAGATTAGAATTTTTAAGAATAATGGTGTCATAGGATCTAGCTCAAAGGGAGCTTCTGGAGGAACTGTGATTTTTTGGAACCAAAAAACCATCAAAGGTAAGGAAATTATCTTTGCTTTTAATAGGAACTTAGTGTAGCTAGAGCATTTTAAGGATAACTTTGTTTGGGTGTTAACTAATGTCTACACGCCTAACACCAAAACCGGGAGAGTTAAATATTGGAGAAGCCTTGCTGATGACAAACTTAAGTTTGCTGATCAAAGCTGGATTATAATGGGAGATTTCAATACTTCGCTAAAAGAGGAAGAGAAGATGGGAGGTCTCCCCTTGCAACTTGATGGGAAACAAGACCTTATGGAGTTCATCAATGATCAAGCTCTAATGGATGTGGATCTTCAGGGCATTAACTACACCTGGACTAATAGAAGAACCGGAGCTGACCCGATTCAAGTAAAGTTAGATAGAACTTTAATTTCTCCTAAGTGGTTAAGCAAATATAGCTGCTCCCTTGCTTCTGTTATCAAAATTGGGTCAGACCATTATCCTATCTCTTTTACTGCCAACTCTTTTTCGGCTAAGAGAAACTTCCCTTTTAGATTTGAAAAAGTGTGGTTATCCCATCCCTCTTTGGAAGCTTGTGTCGCTGATTGGTGGAATTCTGAGGTTGAGGGTACGACTCTCTTTATAATAGCTAAAAAGCTCAATATTTTAAAGGCTAAAATTGAAATTTGGAACAAAGAGATTTTTGGGGACATTTTCAAGAGCAAAATTCAAATTAAAACTGAAATAAAAGATATTCAAGATAGAATCCAAGAGTTTGGGTTGTCTGAAGAACTTAGGGTGGCAGAAAATGTTCTTTGTCTAAATACCACACCATTATTTCTAATGAAGAGACGTACTGGAGACAAAGATCAAGAGCCTTATTCCTGAAGGAAGGTGATAAAAATACCCGGTTTTTTTACTTAATTGCTCTTAAGCATAGAGCGGCTAATAGGATATCCAGATTATCTTGTAATAAAGGGATATTAATGGAGGATAATGATATTAGAAAGGAAGCTCTGGATTATTTCGGTACCTTGTTGGGAGAAGTGGGTAACCTGGATATCAGTAATCAAAACATCCTCTTGCAAGCTATTCCTTCTACCCTGACTGTTGAAGATAATAACTTTTTATCCTGTATTCCCTCTAATTAGGAAATAAAAAAGGCAGTGTTTTCTTTTCAGTGAGATAAATCCCCTGGACCGGACGGTTTTCCTATATTTTTCTTCCAACATTTTTGGCACATCGTGGAGGCTGACATCTGCAACAGTGTTAAAGAATTCTTTGGCTCTAGAAGTCTCCTAAAGGAGCTGAATGCTACCTTCATTGTCCTTATTTTGAAGATCCTAGGTGCTGATTCTCTCAATAAGTTTAGACCCATTAGTTTGTGCAACTATGTGTATAAGATTTTATCCAAGGTTCTGACTTCTAGGTTGTTGGAAATTCTTCCAAGAATTATCTCTGTCCAGTAGAATGGCTTTGTCCCCGGTAGATAGATTCTAGACTCCATCATATTTGTTCATGAAAATATCCACTCCCTGAAAGTGGCGAATAATCAGGGTTTCTTCCTGAAGTTAGACATGGCTAAAGCTTTTGATAGAGTGAACTGGCAGTTTCTCCTAAGGATCATGAAAGCATTTAGCTTTGGTGAAAAAGTTATTCAACTTTGCTCTCAACTTATGGAAACTTCCTCTTTTGCTATTATTGTCAATGGTTCCACGTCTAGTTTTTTCAAAAGCTCTAGAGGCCTTAGATAGGGGGAACCCATATCCCCTATCTTGTTTACTATTTTAGCTGAATGCCTGGGTATATTTATTCTTAAAAATGTGGAAGATGGCAATCTTAGGGGTCTGAAACCATCTTCATCCAATGTCACTTGTTCTCATGAACAATTTGGTGATGATTCTATTACTATGGGGGAAGCTTCCATTTTGGAAGCTAAAAATACGAAGAAGGTGTTGAATACTTATGAATTTGCCTCTAGTCAAAAAATTAATTGGGATAAAAGTTCTCCATTCTTCATCAACACCCCTGTTCAAAGGCAACTAAGGATTGAAAGAATTCTTGGCTGCAAAATTTCTGAGCTTCCCTCTTCTTATTTGGGGCTTCCTCTATGTATTAAGCCTGAGGATTCTTTCTAGAATAAGCTGGTGGATAGATTTAACTCAAAACTTGCTGGTTGGAAAGGGATGGTCCTTAGTCAAGTGGGAAAAGTTACTCTACTTAAAGCCACTAAACCTACTTATTTATGCTCTCAGTTTGTTCAAAATCCCTAGAAAGTTTGCGGAAGCTATTGAAAGAATCCAAAAAAAGTTTCTTTGGTTAGGGGTGGAAGTCAAAAATAGAATTCCCCTTATTTCCTGGAATAAAATCTGTTCTCTTAAGGCCTCAGGCAGGTTGGGTTTAAGGAATATTAGTTCCATGAATAAGACTTTATTAGCCAAACAAATATGGAGAATGAAAGGGGAGGAAAGAGAATGGAACTCTATCTAGAAAAACAAATATCTTTATATGAAACCTTCTGAGGAAGAATTCTTAGGTGATTATTTTATTGTTGAAGGTTCGGCTATATGGAATGTTGTTCAATCAGCTAAAAGTTGGGCTACTGCAGGACGAATTTGGAACCTTGGGGATGGTAGGAGAATAAGATTTTGGGAAGATAGGTGGATATTGGACAAACCTCTGGAGGAAGTTCCAATCCTTAATGAATGGAAATACTGGTTCAAAAGTAGGTTTGGGGAGCTGGTTAGAGACTATTGGAGAAATCGGAATTGGATTGATTTTAGCCAGCAGTGTCCGGAGCTTAAGTTCCTTCATATTGCTCTCTCTGCTAAAGTTCCTAGAGACAACAAAGATGACAGATTGATATGGAGGGAAACCCCGGATGGGAAATATTCTGTTTCCTCAGCTGTGGCTATCCATTATGAATCTATGGAAGAAATTCCTATTTGGGCTAAAGTTTGGAACAAGAAATTAGTTCCTAAGGTTAATATCTTTTTTTGGATTTTCATCCAAAACAAGGTTTTAACCCTGGACAACCTTCAAAAGAGAGGTTTTGTTTTTCCTAACAGGTGTTCTCTTTGTTGCAGGGAAGAAGAGACTGCTTGTCATATTCTTAATCAGTGTACTTTTAGTCAGGAAATCTGGAAAATCATCTTAAGCAGGTGGAACTTGAGCTGGGTTTTTTCGAACTCCCTAGGGGAATCCTGGTAGCAATGGCACTACCCCAATTCTAATACTAAGATTGTGGAGACTTGGAGACTTACTCTTCCAAATGTTATCTAGAATATTTGGAAAGAGTGCAACAATAGGATTTTTAGAGATAAAAGTGCTATTCCTAAAGTGGTGGTGGATAAAATTTTCAGGAGTATATTTGAATGTATCTATGGTACTGATTATGGACCAGTTGCTAAAGAAT
Source organism: Cryptomeria japonica (assembly GCF_030272615.1). NCBI lineage: Eukaryota > Viridiplantae > Streptophyta > Pinopsida > Cupressales > Cupressaceae > Cryptomeria > Cryptomeria japonica. The sequence continues at coordinate 253,087,997 of NC_081415.1, forward strand.
ACTTCAAAGACAGGTGGAACTTCTCTGCTACTACTACTAGCAAGGAGAAGGGTAGAGAAGGTGTCATTTGATGTTTTTTTCCTCAGGGGTGGATTAAGGCTAACTTTGATGGGGCCTCTAAGGGGAATCCGGGTAAAGCTAGATATGGGGGCATTGTCAGGAATTTTGCTGGAAGCTGCTTAGTGGCAATGGCTGGTCCTTTGGGGAGTCAAACAAGTCATTTTGTTGAAGCCTCAGCTACCCTGAACACCTTAATTATAGCCAAGAATCTTAATCGTGATAAATTATGGCTCGAGGGAGATTCACTTAATATTATTAAGTGTTTGAAGGGGGAGTCAGAGCCATCATGGGCAATTGAAAATATTATCATGAAAGCTAGGGAAATTATTGCTAGTTTTAAAGATATAATAATTCAACATGCCTTTAGAGAGAAAAATATGGTGTCAGACTGTCTAGCGAACCTAGGTGTTAACTCTGATTCTCAAATGATTTGGCATGGGGAAGATTTCAACATAAACATTAAAGAGCTCCTTAGAAAGGATAGATATATGGGGAGGGAAGGACCACATAATCATGATAGGGATTATGAATAATTTATGCCTTGATGGAAAGGTAATTATTACCTGGCAAAGTGATAGATCCCCAACCATTTTTTATAATACGTCGCATGCTTTGTGGGTCACCTAGTTCAAAATCTCAAGTAACTACGAGAAAGAAGTGCTGAGTTTGCAGAGGAACAGAGCTGATAATCCGAATTCGAAGATGGGAGGAGATTTAAGGAGGGAGGAACTAGACAATATGTCAACATGGAAAGTGATGTCGAAAGTGTGGGTACAGTCGGAAAAAGGGTCCCTCACGAGCTTTATGGAGAAGCTAGTGGATTATGACAAAGGTAGGGTAAATCTCGTCGTTTCCAAAATTTGTGAAAATTGGTGTAATGGGTCCTTTAAAATCTATGGGGTTAAGTTGAAGTTGGACATGAAACTCATAGCTACTATGACTGGCATGCTCCATACTGGGCTTAATTTTTTAGAGACCTTAAAGTCTCCAACAACGTGGTTAATCTGTTCCCATGGAAGGAAAAAGAGAGGGATAGAATTGGCAAAGCCACAGGGGGTTATTATGAAGCTGCTAATATCAAAAAAATCTGGGGCTGGGTTTTGAACACTATAATGAAATATATCACGGTTGAGGGTTGATTCTCCAGGGCCCACACCTACCACTTTGTTCTTTGAAACCATTTTAGACATGACAAAAAGGTATCCCTGCCCTACTACCTTTTCAAGTCCCTTTCTAGGTCCCTCAATAAACACAGTATGAATCCCTCAAGTCTGGTTCTCCATTGTGGGCTTTTGCTGCTTATTTATGAGCATTGTAAAACCCTCACTTTCCTGGAAAACAAGAGGTAATCTGCCTCTCTGGGGAAGAGAAAGATGGAGGGAGGCGATTCCAGCAAGGAGAAGGCATCTTCTAGCAAAAAAAGAAAGAGTGCCCCTAGGATGGAAACAAAGGAAATTGAAAAAGAAGGCAGCGAAATGGAGACAGATGATTCCGATGGTGAAGATAGCTGGAAAGTTGAGGAGGTGGGTATTGAGGAAGAAAGTGGTGATAATGAGTCTGACAATGAAAGCCCTATCCACAGTGTTTTCCCTGGCAAGGACAACAACCATCCTATGGAGGATGTGGAATACAAGGATAATGAGGAAATAGATGTGAATTCCGAGAGGGAAAGGAACAAGGATCCTAAGAAGGATATGACTAAGGACAGTTTAAGCAAGGATAAGGAAAGTGTGGGTAAAGGGTTATTCCTGGATAACCTCTAAAAACTCACTGAGGCGAGACTGGATTATGACAGATGGACCTATGAACTCTTGAAGAACCTGGAAAAAATGGGAAAAAAATGGATGAGAAGAGGGAGGATGACGAAAGGGAGCAGATAAAATGGAAGCAGGATATGGAGGAGAAGGTTAAATCGCTGGAAGAAGGGAGAGAGGCGATGAAAAATTTGCTGGGCATTATCCCGAATATCTTGTCAGCTATCACTAAAAACTTGGAGGATATTGCTAAGGTCTTTGATCATACCAGCTCCCCTAAACCAGTGGTGGAACTTGACATGGATGATGAGACTATCCAGATTGGCAGTAGTGAAGCTACTCCGGTTGGTGGTGCTGCTAAGAGGACCAGGGTGAGTGTCAAGAAAGTTGTGGCTACTTCTGCTAAAGATCTCCCAAATCTCAGGGTAACATCAAAGATCTGCATGGGATTAGCAACACCCTAGCTAATGCCCTAAAAAAAATCAGTTAGTTTCTCTTCTTGGGTCTGGCTGGTTTTGCTGGCTTTGTGGGGCTTTAGCCGGTTTTCTATGGTTTTCTATTGGCTTTTCGTTGGCCTGTTCCTTTTTGTCTCTTGTTGCTTTTTCTGTTAAGTTTCATTTGTAAAGGGTTTTGGGGCCCCTTCAAAACCCGTTTTTACCTTAATAAAAAATTTATCTTTTATAATTTAAAATATATTCAATTAATACTAAAATGATAAAATAATATTTTCTATCTATTTAATTTAATTTTTTTTTTTAATGATGTCAATATTTTATGTGAATGCATAATTTTTTAATATTGCATGCAATAGTAAATCTTTAATAAACAACCTAAATTTCATCTCTATTTTGTTGTTATAATGTGTCCTCTTTGTGTGCATACCCAACTCCATTTTAAGAGCTTGAGTACAATGTGTATGGCTTGAAACATAGTCTTTCACTTGCTTTTTAAAATTCACTTACTCTCTAGCTTGGCACATGCCTTTTTTGGCAAACAATAAACTTCATAAAAATTTGTCATTTTCTCTCATTTAATCATTGCCTATTTCATTCATATGAGTAAATTTGAGTTGCATTATATGCAAAAAAGAAAAATATCATACAAATAAAGAATAGTTAAATGGACATCTAAATTAATAAACAAGTTTATATTTTTTTTTTATATATTTTATTGGAGTTAATTTTAGCTTTTATATTTTTAAATATATTTAATGAATGCTAAAATGCTAAAATAATATTTTCTATCAATTTAATTTAAAATAATAATTATTCCTTTTTATGATGTCATGCAATATTTCACATGAATGCATAATTTTTTTATATTTCATACAATAGTAAATCTTTAATAAACATCATAAATTTTCTCTCTAATTTGTTGCTATAATGTGTGCTCTTTGTGTGCAGTCCCAACTCTATTTTAAGAGCTTGAGTACAATGCATATGACTTGAAACTTAGTCTTTGACTTGCATTTTAAAATTGAATTACTCTCCAACTTGGTGCATGCCTTTTTGGTAGCCAATAAACTCATAAAAAATTGTCATTTTCTCCCATTTAATCATGCATATCTAACTGATACGAGTAAATTTGAGTTGCATTAAAATATATGCAAAAATAATATCATGCAAATAAAGAATCATTAAATGGAGATCTAAATTAATAGATGAGGTTTTATTTAGTTATATTATATTTTATCGGAGTTAAGTTTACCTTTTATAATTATAAATATATTTAATTAATATTAAAATGATAAAATAATATTTTGTATCAATTTAATTTAAAACAATAATTATTCTTTTTTGTGATGTCATGCAATATTTCACGTGAATAAATAGCTTGAGTACAATGTGTATGGCTTGAGACTTAGTCTTTGACTTGCATTTTAAAATTGACTCATGCCCTTTTGACAACCAATAAACTCATAAAAATTTGTCATTTTCTCTCATTTACTCATGCCTATCTCATTCATATGAGTAAATTTGAGTTGCATTAAAATATATACAAAAATAGTATCATGCAAATAAAGAATCGTTAAATGGAGATCTAAATTAATAAATAAATTTTTATTTATTTATTTGATATTTTATTGTAGTTAAGTTTAGCCAATCATTTCTTTTTATGAGGTCATGCAATATTTCACGTGAATGTATAATTTTTTAATATTTCAAGCAATAGTAAATCTCTAATAAACATCCTAAATTTCCTCTATAATTTGTTGCTATAATGTGTCCTCTTTGTGTGCATACCCAACTATATTTTAAGAGCTTGAGTACAATGTGTATGGCTTGAAACTTTGTCTTTGACTTGCATTTTAAAATTAACTTACTCTTCGACTTGGCACATGCCTTTTTAGCAAGCAATAAACTCATAAGAACTTGTTATTTTCTCCCATTTACTCACACTTATCTCATTCATATGAGTAAATTTGAGTTACATTAAAATATATGCAAAAATAATATCATGCAAATTAAAAATTGTTAAATGAAGATCTAAATTAAAAATGTTATGTATTTATTTTATATTTTATTGTAGTTAAGTTTAGCTTTAATAACTTTATGCATATTTAATTGATACTAAAACGATAAAATAATATTTTCTATGAATTTAATTTAAAACAATAATTATTCTTTTTTATCATGTCATGCAATATTTCAGGTGAATGCATAATTTTTTAATATTCCATGCAATAATAAATCTTTAATAAACATCCTAAAATTCCTATCTATTTTTTTTTCTATAATGTGTCCTATTTGTGTGCATACCCAACTCTATTTTAAGAGCTTGTGTACAATGCGTATGGCTTGAAACACAATCTTTGACTTGCTTTTTAAAATTGATTCACTCTCAACTTGGCACATGCCTTTAAAAATTTGTCATTTTCTCTCATTTAATCAATGCGTAAATTTGAGTTGCATTAAAATATATGCAAATAAAGAATCATTAAATGTAGATCTAAATTAATAAATAAGTCTCTATTTATTTGTATTATATTTTATTGGAGTTATGTTTAGCTTTTATAATTTTAAATATATTTAAATAATACTAAAATGATAAAATAATATTTTCTATCAATTTTATTTAAAAGAATAATTATTCTTTTTTATGATGTCATGCAATATTTCATGTGAATGCATAATTTTTTAATATTTCATGCAATAGTAAATCTTTAATAAACATCCTTAATTTCCTCTCTAATTTGTTTATATAATGTGTCCTCTTTGTGTGCAAATCCAACTCTATTTCAAGAGCTTGACTTGAAACTCAATCTTTGACTTGTATTTTAAAATTAACTTACTCTCCAACTTCATGCATGCCTTTTTTTGCAGCCAATAAGCTCATAAAAATTTGAGTTGCATTAAAATATATACAAATAAAGAATCGTTAAATGAAGATTCAAATTAATAAATAAGTTTTTATTTATTTATTTTATGTTTTATTAGAGTTAAGTTTAGCTTTTATAATTTTAAACATATTAATTAATACTAAAATGATAAAATAATATTTTCTATCAATTTAATCCAAAACAATAATTATTCTTTTTTATAATGTCATGCAATATTTCACGTGAATGCATAATTTTTTAATATTTCATGCAATAGTAAATCTTTAATAAACATCCTGAATTTTCTCTCTAATTTGTGTGCATATCCAACTCTATTTTAAGAGCTTGAGAACAATGTGTATGACTTTAAACTCGGGCTTTGACTTGCAATTTAAAAATAACTTACTCTCCAACTTGGTACATGCCTTTTTGGTAGCCAATAAACTTATAAAAAATTGTCATTTTCTCCCATTTACTTATGTGTATTTCATTCATATGAGTAAATTTGAGTTGTATTAAAATATATGCAAAATAATATCATGCAAATAAAGAATTGTTAAATGGAGATTTAAATTAATAAACAAGTTTTTATTAATTTAGTTTATATTTTATTGGAGTTAAGTTTAGCTTTTATAATTTTAAATATATTTAATTAATACTAAATTGATGAAATAATATTTTCTATCAATTTAACTTAAAACAATAATTGTTCTTTTTTATGATGTCATGCAATATTTCATGTGAATGGATAATTTTTCAATATTTCATGCAATAGTAAATCTTTAATAAACATCCTCAATTTCTTCTCTAATTTGTTTCCTCTCTATTTTGTTGCTATAATGTATCATCTTTGTGTGCAGACCCAACTCTACACAAACCCAACTCTATTTCAATAGTAAATCTTTAATAAACATCCTCAATTTCCTCTCTAATTTGTTTCCTCTCTAATTTGTTGCTATAATGTATCATCTTTGTGTGCAGACCCAACTCTACACAAACCCAACTCTATTTCAAGAGCTTAAGTACAATGTGTATGGCTTGAAACTCATTCTTTGACTTGCATTTTTAAATTCACTTACTCTCCAACTTGGTGCATACCTTTTTGATAGCCAATAAATTCATAAAAAAATCTCATTTACTCTCATTTACTCATGCGTATCTCATTCATATGAGTAAATTTCAGTTGCCTTAAAATATATTTAAAAATAATATCATGCAAATAAAGAATTCTTAAATGGAGATGGAAATTAATAAATAAGTTTTTATTTATTTATTTAATATATTATTGTAATTAAGTTTAGCTTTTGTAATTTTAAATATATTTAATTTATACTAAAATGATAAAATAATATTTTCTATGAATTTAATTTAAAACAATAATTATTCCTTTTATGATGTCATGCAATATTTCACGTGAATGCATAATTTTTTAATATTCTATGCAATAGTAAATGTTTAATAAACATCCTACATTTCTTCATTAATTTGTTGCTATAATGTGTCCTCTTTGTGTGTAGACCCAACTATATTTTAAGAGCTTGAGTACAATCTATATGGCTTGAAACTTAGTCTTGGACTTGCATTCTAAAATTGACTTACTCTCCAACTTGGTGCATGTCTTTTTGACAACCAATAAACTCATAAAAATTTCTCATTTTATCTCATTTATTCATGCCTATCTCATTCATATGAGTAAATTTGAGTTGTATTAAGATATATGCAAAAATAATATCATGGAAATAAAAAATCCTTCAATAGAGATCTAATAAAACAAGTGCCATGTAGTGAAAAGTACTTGCCTTTATAGTATTCTTAATTATTATAATTTTAAATTATTGTTATTTTAAACTCATATTATTTAGATTATATTTTTTTAACATTGACTAGCTCTTCAATAGTGATATTAATAATTATAATATAAAATAAATATTATAGTGAAAATATACATTTTTTGTAAGAATATAATCCATTTTAATTATAAAATCTATATAATTAAAATTATAATAATAAAATTAATCTTAAACTTAATTATCAATTATTTGTTTAAGATTATATATTATTTTAAATATATTTATGCAATATTAATTATATATACATTTTAAAGAAAAAGGTTGAAGCCTATAGTAGATATTTATCTTAAAAAAGAAACATAATTACAATAACAGACATATGTTCAGAAGAGGGAAGAAAATTCACCCTCAGAAGGAGAAGAAAACTCAAGATGGAATTCAACATAAGGAATTTGAACAATATTAGCTTTCACCCTAGTATTCAAAGACCTAAACAAAAGCCCCAAATCATTAACAGATTACATATTATGTATATACAAATGAAGAAGACATTCCATCAAAAATCCAGTGAGAAATGTATAATCTGGAAACCTTTGAAGCTATGTTATTAATTCATCCCCTTATCCATTGCATTCCCCTTAAGAAATCATACCTGTGAAGCTATGTTATTAATTCATCCCATGTATACAAAGATGGATGAACAAATGCACACACTAGAAGTTCAGTAAAATCAACTGAACCGGTCGTATCCATTATGTCTGTGGAAAACCAAGAATCTACATCAACAGGAAGAAGATTTGGATTAGCTCGCAACCATTTCGGGATAAGAAATGAAGACAATGCAAATTACACACTTGCACAAGGAACTACAAAGGCAACATGCCAGAGAGAAGACAAGAGCCTACCCTTGAAACCGCATATCCAAGAAATTGCACCTAAGATGAATTATGAAGGTCATGTCTGAAGAAGTAAACACACCATGATCTGAATAAACCACTTCCAAAGTGATCCCAAATCAAACAACCCAAACAAAAGCAAGGGAGTCTACGAAATCAAAATACACATGTGGACATGATGAACATAAGAGAAAATCAACTTAAATTCATCCCCCCACAAATCTGTTCGAGCAGAGATGATAAAAATACGTAAATAGTAGTTGGCACGCGTAGCATAAAAATTGGCAACAAAGAAGGTATTACAAAGTTGTCAACTGTCCTAGAACAAAGGACTAATAACTTGTCTAGTACATAACCATTTATCCCATATGCAAGCTGATTGAAGTTACATGAGTAGAATCCCATTAGATGGTAAGATGAGAAAGCAGAGTACATGTTTATAAAAACGAGATCCTCAATTTAACTGATGAAGACAACCTTCAATATCTTTATTTCAAATCCAACAAAGGACATGATTTAAGACACTTATTCTTATTTTATGCTTCGTGGTGATGACCACCTTTATCATCAATCAAAAAATTTGTAGCACAAAGTTGTCAACTGTCCCAGAAAAAAGGACTAATAACTTGTCTAGTACATAACCATTTATCCCATATGGAAGTCGATTTAAGTTACACAAGTAGAATCCCATGAGATGGAAAGATGAGAAAGCAAAGTACATGTTTATAAAAATGAGATCCTCAATTTAACTGATGAAGATAGTCGTCAATATCTTTATTTCAAATCCAACAAAGGACATGATTTAAGACAATTAATCTTATTTTATGCTTCCTGATGAAATCCACCTTCATCATTAGTAAAAACTTGTGTAGCACATAAGATATGGCAATATTCCTGTCATTAAATGAAAGGAGCTACAAAACAAAAAATAGTTTCAAAGTGCCTGATCCATCTCAATTTTCTTATTGAGCTCAACATACAGATAAAGATCTCTATGAGAAACAATAATCTCCCCCTCATTGATACCACATCCCTGATTGGCAAGAAAATCAACAAACACGTTGGCCTCTCTATAGCAATGCATAATCTGGAAATTTTGAATATGTTGAACTAAAACCTTAATTTCTTGAATGATATAGTTTATTTTCCAATCTGGAGCATGAAAACCCTTAAGCGTGAGAATAATATTCATAGAATCTCCCTCAGTTACCAAAGTTTGAATATGATTCAATACTACCAATCTCATGCCAAATAATAGAGCTTGAGCTTCAACAATGTTATTTGACCAATCCTGAATTCTTTCCCAACCTGCAGTGATAAGACTACCAGAATGATCTCTAATAATGCAGCCAATCCCTGACATCCCTCAATTAACCTTTGAAGCGCCATAAAAGTTGAGCTTGTAAAATTTTGACTGAGGCATTCTCCATGTGACCTATTTCTTGTTGCAATGTCATAAAATTGCACCTCCTGCAATTTTAACCACATTTGAGGTCCTCACCTTGGTGACAACATCCTCCTTCCTAACCAAGACCCCTTTCTGTATTTTCACCCCTTGACCCCTTCCTGTTTGAGCCTTGAGGTAGCCTGAGGACCCCGTCTGGGCCCCAAGATAGGGGTGTGGTGCCCCTATCCCCCTTGGAAAAGGGCATGGCACCCCTGTCACACCCTGTTAGGATGGCCCCAAGATAGGTCCCCCCAGACCCATTTGCACTTCAGGATCCTAAATCTCCCCGATATCGGTCTTTTATGAGATTAATTAGTTTTCAGAGGCATGCATAAAAAGGAGTTGGTTTTCTCATTTGCATAAGCAGGAATGGGAGGCGAAATTCAAGTGAAGGGATGATAAGAAAACATAGGCGAAGATATACATCATCAAGCATTCAAGCATTCAAGTCTTCTTCATTCATCCATTAGAGCAATATTTCAACATTCATTTGTAAGTATGTATGTGTGTTAGGGTTTTGTCATGTTACATGTCATTCCATGCAACACTTGTGATTACATTCAAGAAGCAAAGCAATCATCATCAACAAGTTGTAGATCTACAAGGTACACATTTCCATTGTTTGCATTCAAGCATTTGCAATTACTTTCTTTCAAGGTTGATTCCTCAACTAGGGTTTGACTAAGGCAAACCCCTATCCACAACCCCTTCTCCCTCTCTTTTTTATGTGTAGGTTGCAGGTGTATAACTGTAATTGCAAGTTTGGGCTTCATTTGCAGAGATAGAGGAACCCTTTTTGTTTCACGGATTTTGTGGAGGACCATGTTCATTCCTGCCACGGTCCTAATGACTTTTCTCCAAATGTGCACGGCAGGTCCATATCAATCAAATTAGCTCAGATCTGAAGTTACAACACAATCCCAAACTGGTAGCTCCTCATTTCACTCATTTCCTCTCTCTTTTCTGCATAGTCAACAAGTTAACTTTCCTATTTACAAAAGAGGGCAAAACACACTCCAACCCTTGCACTCTACTTGGAATTCACATTCTTGTTTCCCTTAGATTTGGATCTAGTGGATTCAAACCCCTCTTTTGAATGTAAAATATTTCCCAAGTGAAAATCATCATAGTGGCTTCCTTTCTCTCTCCTAGGTGGGGAGTCACTAGGATCCAATTTTCCACTTTACACTTGTTAATCTTCTTAATTGAGCTATGCATAAGGCTACCTTTAAAGGGAAGTTTTATATGGTTCCACTCCCTTAAAACATCATTATCCTATGATGTGAAAAGAGAATTTTTATAATTGGTTGTATATGCATTGACAACCTCTGAGATTGTCAATGAAATTTTTCGTACAACTTCCTCCAAAGAGTTAACCTCCTTCCAAAAACTACTCTTATTCATTTCCCACAAGATACTCCAAAACATGATATCCGATACCACTTCCCATAGAACAACAAAGAAGGATTATCCAAATAGTTTGGGCCATGAATTAAATACATCCTTCAAGTTATACTGAAGGGGAGCTACCCAATTAAGTTTTATTTGGCACTATTTCCAACAACTCTGAGAAAAGTTGCAATTCAAGAGAAGATGATCCATCGATTCTAAAAATTCATCACAAAGAACACAATTAAAAGGAGGGGCAATACCCAATGCAGACAATCTACTACTTGTCAAAATTCTACCCCTAAGGGCTAGCTAATCAAATGCACCAACTTTCTAAAGTCCTGATCCAGTCCAACAAAAAGAGTAACCTTTGAAAACATGAGTTTCATCATTTTTTGAAAGCACTTTATATCCCTGCTTGACTGAATATGAGCTATTTTTTTAGGGTAACTAAATGAGTTTTTCTTTTTAATATGTAAAACATACGACTCTCTTCTTAACCTCATGGGGCACACTAACTGTAGATAAATCCTTCCATTTTGCTACCCCTATTCTTTTTACATGAGAAACTTGAAAGTAATTATTGAATTTACAACCCCATTGAGATTGTAATATGTTCTTTAAAGTGTCTAGCCCTTGAATTTGATCCAACAAATAGAATCATTACATGAGTCCTCCCAGAATCTAATTGAATCTCCATTATGAACTAACCATGTCAAATGAGGAAGGAATAAATTTTTGTATTTCACCAAAAAATTCCACATTTGGGATCCAGATGGGGGATCAAGTATAGTGAATATTCTTTTTGGATCAGATGAATCAAGATATTTTGCTCTAATTATTGAGGCCCAAATATAACCATCGTAGTATACATTTTTGATACTAACTTGGCTCCCAAAGCAATATTTCTATTGTCAAAGTTAAGAATACCAGCCCCCCAAAATTGCTTAGGTGAGCAAACCTTCTCCCAGGCCATTAAATGGATCTTACTTTTGGGATCTCTATTTCATTTCCAAAGAAATTTCTTCAAAAGACCCTCTAACTTTTACTTAACTCATGAAGACATCAAAAGAATAAACATTATGTAATTTGGAATTGTTGCTAGGACTGATTTTATCATCAAGATTCTACTAGCTAAAGATAGCCAAGTGTTTTTCCACGAGACAATTCTACTTTTAACTGAAGAAGCAATTTTTTCCCAAAAACAACCCTTATTCGAACCTAAAAATAAGGAAATACCAAGATATTTACTAGGAAAACTACCCTATTTAAAACCCAATACCGCAATCAATCGATTAGTCAACAAAGGAGGGCAATGAAGGAGAAAAACTTTATACTTGTCTGCATTAATTTTTTGCCCAGAAATATAACAATATACCTCCAACACTTTCTTCATAACCTTTTCTTCCCTCACAAAGGCACAACCAAATTAAATTGTTTCATCAGCAAATAAAATATATGTCATGGCTAAATTGGTTTGAGGAAGAAGAATTCCTTTCCATCTACCATTGCTATGAGCATCAAAAATCTTTATGCTAAGTACCTCTACCATAATAATGAAAAAAAAATGGGGAGAGGAGATCTCCTTGATGAACTCCCTAAGATGACGATAAAAAACCAGTCAAACTCCAATTAATGATGACTAGAAAATTGGCACTCCAGATGCATGATATGATCTATTTACACCATATCATAGAAAAACTAAATTTGAGGACTTGATAGAGGAACTACCAACTCACTTTATCATATGCTTTCATCATATCAAGCTTGATAATAATAGCTTCCAATTTATAAATTGAAATAGAGTGAAGAATTTCAGGAGCAATTAAGGCTCCTTCTATTGTTTCCTTACCCACGATAAATCCTCCCCATTCCTAAGAAATTATTATTGGAATAATCTTAGCTATTCTTATTGAAATTGCCTTGGTAACTATTTTATAAATAGTATTACATAGAGAGATTGGCCTAAAATATGCAAATGAGGAAGGGGAAGCCATCTTGGGAATGAGAGTGATATGAGTAGTATTGAACTGCTTCAACATACAAGCTCTTTTCTTACATTCCTCAACAACCTTCCAAACATCAGACCCTAAGAAACCCCAACACTTTTGAAAAAATAAAGTCATAAACCCATCAAGACCAGGAGCCTTATCAGACTGCATAGTGAAAAATAACCTACCTTATTTCTTCCAAAGGAAATGGCTTTAGAAGATCTAAATTGTCTTGATTTGAGATTGAAAATGGAATACTCTGTAACACTTCCTCAATTTTTTTCTAAACATCATCTGATAGGTTGTTTGAAGATGCAAATAATGAAGAAAAGAAAGGCACTGCCTCCTCTTCAATATCCTCCCTAACTGCCAGGATACCATCAGAAAAATTCTTAATCCAATTGATAAAATTAGAAGCCCTTTTCATCTTCACCGACGAATGAAAATACTTTGTGTTTCTATCTCCCTCCCGCAACCATGTTTTTTCTTGAATTTTGTCTGCAATGAATTTCTTCACTTTGAAGAACTTCTTGAAGTTATAAATTAAGCTCAATTTGATTAGAATATGACTGTTGAGTAATACCAAACTGAATAATTCCGTCATTAAGCTCCACAATTTTATATTCGAAATCTACCTTTAACTTAAAAATGTTTATAAATTTTGTAACATTCCACACTTTGATTTGGACTTTCAACCATTGCAATTTCTTACAAAACTGGTACATTCTAGATCCTTGAAAAAAGGGTGCATTCCTCCACCAATCCTATAGTTGTGGAAAAAAAGAAACATCCATAAACCACATATGTTCAAAATTGAATGCACCTACTCATTTAGATCTTAAGGAGTAAAAGGAACCTCTAGTAAAAGGGGAAAATTATTTGACCCCATCAAAGGTATAATTTTTGTTTGTGGATGCCCAAAAAAGCTACACCATGTAGGATTGACAAAAAACCTATCCAACCTATCAGCAGTGTGAAGAAAACTAGATCCGCTATTAGTCGAGGTGACATTACCATTCATCGACACACAATATTTTAGGCCATTATTCAAAACAAATTCATTAAAATCATGCATTGTCTTTAAAGGGGGGATAATGCTAGCCACTTTATCCCTAATAGAGAGGACTGCATTAAAATCTCAATCAATAATGAAAGGAACATTCATAAGATTTTCCAAAGACAAAGAAATAGTTTCCCATAAAATATTCTTGGCCAAAGTTGCAAAGGGACCATATATTGAAAGCAAGTGAAAATTAGAATTTTGGCTTTGAATATGAGCGTGAATAAATTTACCTTTGGCAACAACACTATAAATCTTAACATTGGACTCCTTTCATAAAATTGTAATCCCTCTCGATGCCCCAATATATTGAGAGGCAATATACTTCCAATTCTCTCATTTTGAAAATGGTTGAGCATTAGACACCACTGAAAATTTGTTTCCTGAATCATAATGACATTCACCCCACAACTCTCAATCTGAGACTTGATCAAGTATCTCTTGTTAGGGGCATTAATGGCCCTAACGTTTCATGTAAGAATTTTCATACTTGGTTCAGAGAGAATTCCACTCTCCTCAGGAAAATATTATCAACTAGTGTTGATTGCAAACCAACTTTAACTTCCTCAAACATTTTCTTAAAAATCCTTTTCCTTTTTGGTGGCCTACCAACTCTCCTTTTAGGCTTAATCATAGTAGCCTCCTTCTTAGACCTAGTTTGATAAATTGAAGGTTTCCTTGGATTGCCATCCATTAAATCAAAAGATGGAGAAACTTTATTGTCGATAGAAAACTAAGTTGGGGGGGAACTTATATCATTCTCAAGGGAAATAGAATCAACCCCTTCACTATTTGATTCGAGCATAGAGGAAGAATCTAAAACATCATTATGGAGAGTTACTTAAGAGCATATAGGAACAATATTTTTTTGCGAAGGAAACAACAATGATCTTCCCAAAATAACAAGAGAAGCCATAACTAATTTTGGCTTAAGGTGAAGAAAAAATGATAAGATAGGTGTTGTTATATGGAGCCTAATCAGACTCAAAGGTTAAATTTTCCCTTCTTTATCGGTGCAATTTCTCCCCAAATTATTCAACAGGGGTGTGGGGGTAGCATCCTAGCACACTCCTTGTCACTCGAGTTTGGGTGAACCACGTTAAAATTGTCTCCTCTCTATTATTATTTATGTGTTTTTTATTCCTCTATTTAATAGTTTTTTGCTTATAATTGATATTTTCTACATGCAATTCCTAACAATAGGATGAGGAAAATGTTGAAGATCCATACCATTTGATAAAGGAAAAACATGCTTTTCTACTTGTTGAATAAAGTTACCACAAACTTTGAGCAGAAGAATCTCAATGAGATTATCATAAACACCAACCAATATAGGTTTTTTATATTCAATCAAAAAAAACTTGTGCTTTAGAAGCACAATAGATTAAAGAGATTTTGGATTCAACAACAACTTAGAGAATGGGAGTGAAAACTTTACTGCACCCAATGACATTTTTATCGACCCATTTTTAATCAACATATCTTCTAGCTAGACCAAAAAATTTAGAAGTTGAAAGCACTGAAAAAATTCTTAATCTAGCTATGAAAAGAAGAAGCATAAGTAAAGGCCAAGGAACAAACCAACTGAGTAGAAAAAGAGAATTGATGAGGAGGAACAAACTCAAACAACCCCTTGATTGGCCCAAAATGACAACAAAGTTGTAGATCTGATAAAAAATCATCACAAACTGTAACCTTAGAACCTTGATGTGGTTGACAAACCAAAGAGAAATGGCCCAAGGAATTAGTGTAGAATTCAACTATAATAGGATCCTGAACCACAATTTTTTGTAACAACGTCCCATATTTAGAAGATATTAAGATTTGCTTGGGGAATAGTTTAGATAGGTTAAGCAAAATGCCAAATCCTACAACAAACCTCTGCCCCTCATCTTTGATGCCATGTGATCCTCTAAAACCTCTATTATGCTACTTTGAACCCTTGATGTTCTACCATTTCTAATAATTATTTTTTGAAAATCTTCTCACCCAGAGTCATCCAACAAATGCAGAGCTCATCATCTTCAACTATATATTTATAATTGATCTTAATAAAATAACTATTAATAATTATAAACTTATATAATATAAATAATAAAGTGAAAATAGGTATTTTTTAATGACTAAATGAAAAGTATTTAATTGGATGTATGGATATTTCTTGTAGATATTTAAGATGTCAATTATAGATTTATTGTGGTGTTTTTAGACCTCTAGTTAATCTAGTCTTTGTGGTCCATAGTTGTGATTTAGTGAAGTATGATTGTTCTGGTTAACAATTTGTCAGTCAAGTCTTTTGTCTAGATTGTGGCGTACATGTGTCGAGTGATCATGAAATTGTAGTATGATATTTATGAATATATATTCTCATCATATTTTGGATTCCATATGCTCATGTGTTTTATAGTTTAAGATATTCAAGTCTGAGTTCTAGTTGGTTCAATGATAGAGTAATAGTGTGAAAGAATGTGTTGTATTCCTCTACCTTTAGTTGATTAGAGTGACGTGGGTTGTTGTTTTGGGTTCATTGATATTTTGTGTATCTATTTTGATCATCTACGAGTATGTTTGGTGGTCCCCATTGAAGATTGAATCAATTGTGTTGATGCCCATTAATATAGTTATCATTTAGGGCAGACATATGGTTTATTGGTTTGTGTGGTACTGTGCAATTGCATAAGAGCTATTTTGAAAGTGTTTGGAAGGTGTACCAACATGGTGTGATCCCTCACATGTTTCATTTGTCTTTTGCATTATCTTGGAGATTGGTTTTTGGTTTGACCATTTTGCATGTACATGTTACACTTGTTTTGGCCAACCTAGTTGATAATATTGTGGCTCCATATGGTATAGATGGGGGTATGTGTAGGATCATGGTGGGCCAAAACAAGCCCTTAAGTGGCAATGAAATTTAAAAAAAACAGAGTTAGGAAACTTGACATAAAAACTTGAATAAGTTATGAACATTATTCTAAAAATATGTAAGAATAGAATTTGTAGAAAATTGAATGTAGTTTCTAAGCTACTAATTGTTTTCTAGAAAAAATAAAATCTATTTGACAAAAATTTAAAATTTCAATGTAATAGTACTAAAATTTCAAGAAAAAGATAAGAAGTAGGTCTATGTCTGACCACCCTAACCACAATCGAATCATAATATTTTTTTATAATACTTTAAATATTAGTAGACTCATGTTCGGATGTGACACATTTTTCATAATTTTTTTAAAGTAAATAATTAATTATGATTTTTTTACTACAACTTTTCAAAAATATAAAAACTGGTATGTTTGACCACCTTAACATAGTCAGAACCTTATGAAATTCAATTTATTTATTTTTATCCTATAGTAGGAGAAGAATAGAATGTGACACATGTTTCAAATTCAAATAATGTGATATTGTTTGAAATTTATAGATGTTTTCCAATCAGGACTTTAGTTAGAATTCAATTAGAAAATGAATAATAATTATTTATTAAAGTCAAAATAAGGCAAACCTTATATTTTTGGAAAGATGAGAATGCCCCTAAAATCCCCTTTTTGTTTCATCAATTTTGACTTAAATATAGTCGTTAGCCACCAGAGCGAAGTCTGGAAAAGCAAGGAACACTCAAAAATACATTTTTCTATTAATCTTCTAGGTTTGGCATTTCCTAGCCAAATCCCAATGCAATCTCGAGCCAAATACCAAGTTTTTGATATCTGATACCTTGTTTAGGATAGGGAGAGAGGGAAAGGGAGGGGGAGAGAGAGAGAGAGAGAGAGAGAGAGAGAGAGAGAGAGAGAGAGAGAGAGAGAGAGAGAGAGAGAGAGAGAGAGAGAGAGAGAGAGAGAGAGTTATCTAAATGGGGAGAGAAGGGGAAAGGGAGAGGGAGAGATAGGGAGATAAGGGTAAATGAATCTAGAGAGAGAGGGAGGGGGAGAGGAATAATACATGATACCTTATTTAGGATAGAGAGAGAGAGTAATTAGGGGGAGGGGGAGAGAGAGAGGGAGATTTGGGGAGAGTGAGATTATAAAGAGAGAGAAGGGTAAAGGGAGAGGGAGAGAGAGACTTGGGGAGAGTGAGATCAAAGAGAGATAGAGGGTTGACAAGGGATGCTTAGTAATGACAAATGAAAAGTAAACAAATTGATCTAAACTGCACATTTTGTTAGAAGGGTGTCTCTTACGTGAAACAATATTTGTTTCCTCAAAATTAAAAGCATTGATGTTTTTTACACATATAGATCTTCCAAACATATCAACCTCCATGTACAAATTCACTATGTATTTGAACACAACAAAATATCCCATTTTCAAAGTGTGATAATTGGCAAATTCTTTCCAACCATGTCCAAATTCGAGTTTATGATTTGCATTCTTTAACTCCAACTCCCACTCCTATCCATCTGGGTTGCAACACCATATGGGAAAGGATATGATTTTATTTCTCATCTATGAACTATGAAATAAATGCAGGAGGAATGTGTTGCATGAAAGAGAGCTAAGCACTGTATATCCATGTGCAATCTCTCTCTCTCTCTCTCTCTCTCTCTCTCTCTCTCTCTCTCTCTCTCTCTCTCTCTCTCTCTCTCTCTCTCTCTCTCTCTCTCTCTCTCTCTCTCTCTCTCTCTCTCTCTCTCTCTCTCTCTCTCTCTCTCTCTCTCTCTCTCTCTCTCCCACAAGTATGCAAGGCATACCCATAGGTCTTAGTGGTTGGATCAACAGTTTAGGATGTGTAAGAACTCTTTCTCGATTGGAACTATTATATCGGTGGTCAATTTTGTAGAAAACTATACATTGCAACCAAAAAATGAGATACAAGCTCAATATTACAATTCAATTTAGATTGCTAAATTTGTTCACATAACATATAGACATGTCCCTAATAGTACAAAAGACGACAGGAAGATAATCAGGGAGTATCATTTTTATATGAGTGATGATAGATCTCACTCCTCCGAATATGTGCAACATTGTTTCAAGAATTTTTTTGAGTTCTTGCAGATAAAGGTATTGCAATAGACTGACATCTCATATGGTCAGATAACTGCATGGGTCAATTTAAGAATGTTAGTATGTTTTATTGGTTGAGTAGAATGCATGCATAAAGGGGTATACCTCAAATTTGGAGTTTTTTTGAAGTTGGGCATGGGAAGGGGGAACATGATGGAGCAGGTGCATGTTTGAAGAGAGCTCTAGTTAAGGAGAAATTGAGGATTTCAGGTGTTAAATTCTCTGATGCATGTTCTATTGTTGATTGGTGTAGTTCAACAATGTCACAGGGAGGGACACTTGATTCAGCGATGCGTGGATTCTTTTGGTTGGTTGAGGAGGGCACAGTGGGAGACAAATTGGATTGTCAAACAATTAAAGATTCTTCAAATATGCATTCATTTCGTAGCTCAGACGCAAGTACATGGATCATTTGGACACAAGATTTGGCTTATTTTCTATCAGAGTTGTGTTTAGTGTGACTAGGATCAATGTGAGACAAGTGATTGGGTGGATACGTAGGTTCCACAATAAATAATATCTTTATCTCAAACAATATCCATGTCAAATGATGACATGGAAAGTTCAGTTGTGTATGACCACCTTTCAGACCTTCTACAACTAGGACATGTTTTTGCAGTTGTTGCGCCATAGGGGAATTAAGAGAGGTCAAACTACTGGTTGGCATGATGTGTACAAGTAAAGTAGAAGCTAACACAACTGATGACATATAATGATGGGTTCATGTATCCTACAAGTTTAGTTGTTGTTGCAGGAACTTGGTTACGAACATACATGATTAGAAAGAATGGCATACTTGCATTTGAAGACTGTGAGAGATACAAAACCATTCTCATGTATTCACACCTTGTTATAGCCACAAATGTCAATTTTTTGATGCATCATGCAAGACCAAAGAGAAAATAACTATGGATAGTTAGTAGTGTTGATCACAAAGCAACACTAGATACTCTTAAGCAAAGAGATGACCCTTCAGGCACACTTAAGTAGTAGGTCTTTATTATCTCTTAATTTTTTATCATTTATTATCATGAATTTAATTTTAAATAATGATCATAAAACTTTTATGTTGATGTTGTTTATGTTTACATTAATAATTCTTAAAGAATGTAGGTCTTTTTTTACGAACAATACTATTGCTTCACCATTTTGCTTCAACATTGTGGGTACATTCAATGTAATTCGTAAGGAGGTATCTTCATGGTATATAATCCTATTTATTCATTTATTATTAGGGATTTAATTTTAAATAATGATCATTAAACTTTTATGTTCACGTTATTTATGTTTACGTTAACAATTCTTAAAGAATGTAGGTCTTTTTTTATGAACAATACTATTGCATCACCATTTTGCTTCAATATTGTAGGTAAATTCAATGTAATTCATAAGGAAGTATCTTGATGGTATAATCCCACCTCTTCATTTATTATCATGCATTTCATTTCAAATAATGATCATATCATCATAGTACTATGTTGTTCATGTTGCTTATGTTGGTCTTCATTTATATGCAGGCATTTTTCTAGACAAGCTTGAAGCACGACGTGAGGATATAAGATGCACTTGGATTAGATGTTGTATTTTTATATGAGTACATTGATGTCACTTTGTATTGATGACATATGATATATTTGTACATTAGTACACTGGTGTAGTTGTATTGATGATATTCAATGCATTTACACATGAGTACATTGGTGTAGTTGTATTGATGATATTCAATTTATTTATACATGAGTACATTGGTGTAGTTATATTGATAATATACAATGTATTTGTACACGAGTACATGGGTTATCAAAAGGACATGTAGTTGTAATGGTGATTATGTGTCACAATGTATGCAAATCATGATGATTGTGATGAAGAAGATGCATAGACTAACAAATCTTATGTGTATGGCCCACTTATGTATCTTCATGGATGTTACATGTAAGTGTAATGGTAAATATGTGTCTAAAATATATGCAAATAATAATGATCATGACCGTTAGTTCTTCCCTAAATTTATTAGGGTTCACCTAGGTTCATTACACCTTAATATAGGCTTGATGGTCTATATTTATCCTTTTCATCCTCATTATCATTTTGTTACTTGGTTACCCTACATGCATTAGGGTTGTGTAGGGTTCATTAGGGAGTTGGTAGGGTATGATCCTCAATGTTTAATTGAGTAGGGAGGCAAAATAGGAGCATGCTTAGTGTAAAAATGTTTTACCAAACATGTTGGAACTAACAATTCACACCCATGACAAACATAAGGAAAATTTGGCCCCGTTGTAACTTGTCATTGAATGCATCTGACAATTTTTGTGTCAACTAAAAATCACTACCCTAGGAAAACTATTACAAATATTGAAAATTTGAGATAGGATATTGTAGACAATCCTCATGTGACCCTGTAGGTTCAAATAGATCATTCACAAGTGCCACCGATTTTGAGAAACAACTTGTCAAAGTTTGATATTTTTTCGCACTTAGGGCGCTCAAGGGACAATGTCGCTATAGTATGGCCTTAAGCATTTGACCAAGTAGGGAGGAAAAATAGGAGCATGGCTAGTGTAAAAATGCTTAATCAAACTTGTTGAAACCAATAGTTTGCACCTACAAAAAATAGAATGAGAATTTGGCCCCGTTGCAACTTTTCATTGAATGCATCTGATGATTTTTTCGCCAATTGAAAAATCACTACCCTAGGAAAACTGCTTTGAATCTTGAAAAACCAAGTTAGGCTATTTTAGATGACCCTCACGTGACCCTGTAGGTTCAAACAGATCATTCACAAGTGCCATGAATTTTGAGAAAAATCCTATCAAAGTTTAACAATTTTTTGCTCTTAGGGCACTCAAGGGACGACGACGCTATAGTATGGCCTTGAATGTTCGAATGAGTGGGGAGGCAAAACATGACCATGGCTAGTGTAAAAATGCCTAAATAAATGCATTGGAACCAATGGTTCATGCCCACAAGGAACAGAACAAGAATTTGGCTCTGTTGCAACTTTTCATTGAATGAATTTGACGATTTTTGCATCAACTAAAAAATTGTTGCCCTAGCAAAACCGCTCCGAATCTTGAAAAATTGAGATAGGATATTGTGGATGACTCACATAACCTTGTAGGTTCAAAAGGATCATCCTTAAGTGCCACATATTCCAAGAAACAACCTATCAAAGTTTGATAATTTTTGCACTTAGGGCGCTCAAGGGATGGTGTCGCTACAGTATGGCCCTGAGCGCTCAAATGAGTAGGGAGGAAAAATAGGAGCATAGCTAGGGTAAAAATGCCTAACTAGATGTGTTGGAACCAATGGTTCATGCCCACAACAAACAGAATGAGAATTTGGCTTTGTTGCAACTTTTGATTGAATGCTTCTGATAATTTTTGCATCAATTAAAAAATTGTTGTCCTAGGAAAACTAAACCGAATCTTGAAAATATGAGATAGGATATTTTAGACCGCCGTCACGTGACCCTGTAGGTTCAAATGGATCATTCACATGTGGCACAAGTTTTGAGAAAAATCTTGTCAAATTTTGGCAATGTTTCACACTTAGGATGCTCAAGGGATGACACCGCTATAGTATGGTCCTAAGAGTTTGATTGAGTAGGGAGACAAAAGAAGAGAATAGCTAGGGTAAAAATGCCTAACCAAACATGTTGGAACCAATGGCTTACACCCATGATGAATAAAATGAGAATTTGACTTCGTTGCAACTTTTCATTGAATGCATCTGATGATTTTTGCATCAACTAAAAAATTGCTACCTTAGGAAAACCACACTGAATCTTGAAAATCCAAGACATTATATTGTAGATGGCCCTCACATGAACCTGTAGGTTTAAAAAAATCATTCACAAGTACCATGAACTCCAAGATATAACCTATCAAAGTTTAACAATTTTTTGCTCTTAGGACACTCAAGAGATGATGCCGCTATAGTATGGCCCTAAACATTCGACTGATTAGGGAGGGAGCATGTCTAGGGTAAAAATGCCTAACTAGATGTGTTTGAGCCAATGGATCACACCCATGAAAAACATAATGAGAATTTGGCTATATTGCAACTTTTCATTGAATTCATTTGACGATTTATGCATCAATTGAAAAATCAATGCCCTAGGAAAACCGTTCCAAATCTTAAAAATCTAAGAGAGGCTATTGTAGAGGGCCCTCACATGACCCTATAGGTTTAGATGGATCATTCACAACTACCATGGATTCTGAGGTACACCCTGTCAAAGTTTGACAATTTTATGAACTTAGGGTGTTCAAGGGACAATGTCACTACAGTATGGCCCTAAGCGTTCTGCCAAGTAGGGATGAAAAAATAGGAGCATGGCTAGGGTGAAAATACCTAACTAGATGTGTTGGAACTATCGGTTCATGCCCACGATTAATAGAGTGAGAATTTGGCTCCATTGCAACTTTTCATTGAATGCATCTCATGATTTTTGCATCAATTGAAAAATCACTGCCCTAAGAAAAGCGCTCTGAATCTTGAAAATTTGAGAGAGGCTATTATAGAGGGCCCTCACATGGCCTTGTAGGTTCAAATAGATCCTTTGCAAGTACCATAAATTCCAAAATACAAGCTTTTCAAGTTTGACAATTTTTTGCACTTAGCGTGCTCAAGGGATGACACTGCTACAATATGGCCCTGAGCGCTCGACCAAGTAGGGAGGCAAAAAGGAGCATGGAAAGGGTAAAAATGCCAAACAGATGTGTTGGAGCTAATGGTTCATGCCCATGATGACTTTTCAAATTACTTCTATAGCTAACATACGAAGTTGACACTTAAATTGAATTTTTAGGAGAGAGTTGGTATAAAAAAAAAGTGAAATATTTTGTAGGAAAATCATCCAAGAATCTTTCACATTGTTTCTCCTATCAGAAGAACATGAAAATGGATTATGCTTCTTTCAAATTGGATAAACCATTTCATAGAAAGGTTATGAAATCATATAATATTAACGAACCATACCATCTAATGACACCAAATTCTTTGTCTTCTCTGGTTTTATACATTTTCAAAGTTTAAATTAGCAGTAGAAGACTTAAAAAGAGGTCTTTAACAAGAAAATAAGTTGTCTTCATTTTTCTCATAATTTTTTTAATATTATACTCATATGGGGATTTGCATGTATGTGAATTATAAAGTCTAAAAAGAATGCAATAAATTAATGCAATCTAATGTCTTGTTGGGTTAAGGAATGGATGGTACAATGCATTATGAGGCACAATATGCTTACCTTAAGTGGGGGTGGAGATATTTCAGACATGATAATAATATAAAGGAAGGCGACATTTGTATCTTTGAGCAACTAAATGACAATCAAAACAAGTGTATGTTTATAGTTCATATATGCTGGTCTTAAATTTAATGGGACAACGTGTGGAAATGGACCTCTTGAATGGACTCCCTGCTAAGATAGCATTAATGGTGGGGGATTGTTGATGGATGTATCCGGGTGAATTCACAAAACTGGTTCCCACTTTTGCCAACGAAAGAATTTGGCGAAAGTGGGAATTTCGGATTTGACAATGTTCGAGCGAAACATAAATGTTCGCTCGGACTACCCCTGGGAGTCCGAGCGAACCAAACGGTTCAGCAGGGTTCGAGCGAACACGGTGGTTCGAGCGAACCCATTAAAATATCGATATTTAATGGGTTCGCTCGAACCCTTGGCAGTTAGGGTTTTTTTTTAAATTTTATAAATATCAAAAATGACAGTTAAAAGGTCATTGTTACATTTGACTTTTTCTGTCTGGTGGGGGTTAGATCGAACCGGTCGTCAGCATCACGTCATCGAGCATTGTCTGCAGCAGTTAGCATCTTTCTTATTTCAGTTTTCAACCCTTGTTATATCAGGTGCACAAAATAACCCTTTGTTTGGTTTAATAATGTCTTTTTTTATTAAATTTGTAAATAATTTATTTGTTAATTTAATTTTTTAATTAAATAATTATATATAGTTATTGGTTTTGAACATTTTAGAAAAATGTTTGATAATTTATTGTTTTTCATTATTTTAGAAAAATGTTTGATAATTTAATATTTTGATTGAAATGTGTAAATTTGTTTTTAAAATTACGTAATTGTATAGATGTATATTTTTTTCAACATTTTAAAAAATTGTTATGAAAAACATAGAAAACTACCCTGTAGTAAATCAGATCTTAGAAAAACATTAGCAAAAAAAGAAAAACGTTAAAAAAATTAATTTAAATAAACATTAGAAAATTTAGATACCAAATTTAAACAAATTAGACAAAATAAATTTCCTCTACAATGTGACCTATTTTCACATCCTATTACACGCACAACATGACCCCTTAAGACCACATATGACACTATACGTTCTCTTAGGAGGTCATAGAGGATCACATATAATATAATAGTGTACATGTATGACATTCCCTTTAGGATCACATCTAGTGTCCTAAGGGGTCATACGTGGTTCTAAGGGGTCACACGTGTTATAACACATGCGGGACCCCTTAGAATCGCATATGACCCCTTATAAAATTGTAGGGTGAATGACATACCCCTTAGTCCATCAAATAGTGTCTTAACACATACGTGGCCCATTAAAATCGCATATGACCCTTTATAAAATCAATCTTAGTGTGAACGACATATCCCAAAACCCATCACATAGCGTCTTAAGAGGTCGTATGTGGTCCTAAGGGGTCACGCATGCTTTAACACATGCGTGACACCTTAGTAGGTCACATAGGACCCCTTATAACATCCTACTATACATATGACATTCCCCTTAGGATCACATAGTGTCATAAGGGGTCATATGTGGCTCTGAGGGGTCATGCATTTGTTATAACATATGCATGACCCCTTAGAACTGCATATGACCCCTTATAAAATCCTAGTGTGAACGACATACCCCTTAGTCCATCACATAGTGTCTTAAGGGGTCCTATGTTGTCCTAAGGGGTCACGCATGCATTAACACATGTGTGACCCCTTAGTAGGTCACATATGACCCCTTATAACATCCTACTGTACATATGGCATTCCCCTTAGGATCATATAGTGTCCTAAGGGGTCATATGTGGTTAGAACCACATATGACCCCTTATAAAATCCTATAACCACATATGACCCCTTGTAAAATCCTAGTGTGAACGACATACCCTTTAGTTCATCACATAGCGTCTTAAGGGTCGTATGTGGTCCTAGGGGCCACGCATGCATTGACACATACGTGACCCCTTAGTAGGTCACATGTATGACCCCTAATAGTTCATCCTACTGTACATATGACATTTCCTATGTGTCCTAAGGGGTTGAATATGTGGTCCTAAGGGCTCACGCATGCATTAACACATGCGTGACCCCTTATAGAATCCTAGTGTGAACGACATACCCCTTAGTCCATCACATACTATCTTAAGGGGTCGTATGTGGTCCTAAGGGGTCAACATGCATTAACACATGCGTGACCCCCTTATAACATCCTACTGTACATATGACATTCCCCTTAGGATCATATAGTGTCCTAAGGGGTCATATGTGGTTAGACCCACATATGACCCCTTATAAAATCCTAGTGTGAACGACATACCCCTTAGCCCATCACATAGCGTCTTAAGGGGTCATATGTGGTCCTAAGGGGCCACGCATGCATTGACACATGCGTGACACCTTAGTAGGTCACATAGGACCCCTTATAACATCCTACTATACATATGACATTCCCCTTAGGATCACATAGTGTCATAAGGGGTCATATGTGGTTCTGAGGGGTCATGCATTTGTTATAACATATGCATGACCCCTTAGAACTGTATATGACCCCTTATAAAATCCTAGTGTGAACAACATACCCCTTAGTCCATCACATAGTGTCTTAAGGGGTCCTATGTTGTCCTAAGGGGTCACGCATGCATTAACACATGTGTGACCCCTTAGTAGGTCACATATGACCCCTTATAACATCCTACTGTACATATGACATTCCCCTTAGGATCATATAGTGTCCTAAGGGGTCATATGTGGTTAGACCCACATATGACCCCTTATAAAATCCTATAACCACATATGACCCCTTGTAAAATCCTAGTGTGAACGACATACCCTTTAGTTCATCACATAGCGTCTTAAGGGTCGTATGTGGTCCTAGGGGCCACGCATGCATTGACACATACGTGACCCCTTAGTAGGTCACATGTATGACCCCTAATAACATCCTACTGTACATATGACATTTCCTATGTGTCCTAAGGGGTTGAATATGTGGTCCTAAGGGCTCACGCATGCATTAACACATGCGTGACCCCTTATAGAATCCTAGTGTGAACGACATACCCCTTAGTCCATCACATACTATCTTAAGGGGTCGTATGTGGTCCTAAGGGGTCAACATGCATTAACACATGCATGACCCCCTTATAACATCCTACTGTACATATGACATTCCCCTTAGGATCATATAGTGTCCTAAGGGGTCATATGTGGTTAGACCCACATATGACCCCTTATAAAATCCTATAACCACATATGACCCCTTATAAAACCCTAGTGTGAACGACATACCCCTTAGTTCATCACATAGCGTCTTAAGGGGTCATATGTGGTCCTAGGCGGCCACGCATGCATTGACACATACGTGACCCCTTAGTAGGTCACACATGACCCCTAATAACATCCTACTATACATATGAAATTTCCTATGTGTCCTAAGGGGTTGAATATGTGGTCCTAAGGGCTCATGCATGCATTAACACATGCGTGACCCTTTATAGAATCCTAGTGTGAACGACATACCCCTTAGTCCATCACATACTATCTTAAGGGGTCGTATGTGGTCCTAAGGGGTCAACATGCATTAACACATGCGTGACCCCTTATAACATCCTACTGTACATATGACATTCCCCTTAGGATCATATAGTGTCCTAAGGGGTCATATGTGGTTAGACCCACATATGACCCCTTATAACATCCTACTGTACATATGACATTCCCCTTAGGATCATATAGTGTCCTAAGGGGTCATATGTGGTTAGACCCACATATGACCCCTTATAACATCCTACTATACATATGACATTCCCCTTAGGATCATATAGTGTCCTAACATACATATGACGTGTTAGATCTCTCTATTCTTGAATTTTTTATGTATGTCAAAGATTTAAATATGTACATGTACATTAGATCTCTCTATCTCTTTGAAATATATGTTATCTCTAGATCTGAAATATATGAACTCTCTCTCTCTCTCACTGAAATATTTGAAATTTTTACATGTATTTTTTGAAAATGAAAATGATCTCTCTCTCTCTGTCATGAAGATTTATATGTATATAATCTCTCTCTCTCTCTCTCTCTCATGAAAATGATCTCTCTCTCTCTCTCTCATGAAAATGATCTCTCTCTCTCTGCTTACGTATTTATTTTAACTTTATGACATGTACCTAGATAGATGGCATCCCAGGATATACCTTCGTAGGCTCCTGATCAGGATCCACCTTTGCAGGCTCCTGATCAGGATCCACCTTCACAGGCTCCTGATCAGGATCCACCTGCGCAGGCTCCACATCAGGAGCCACCACAGCAGGATCCTCCACAGCAGGATCCCCCCTTGCCCGATATTGCCACTATTTTTCATTATAGTGATTGAGAGCTGCATAGGTTGAGGGCCATACTAGATGACCCTCGTACTGATGGCGTGTACAAGAGTACGTGCACGTCCATTTTTGATAGTTTGCAGACATTGAGGGATCGCTTAGTATCTCATACCTCATTCTCACCTGAGGTTATAGAGGATATATATAGACAGTTGAGGAGTGAGGTGAGGGGTCCTCATTCTTTTGCTGATGTGGTGGGGGTGGTCTCGAAGGAGACCATCAAGGAGAGATGCTTCCCACAATATCAGGAGAAGAGTAAGGTGAGGGGATATTAGGTTACCAGATGTATTGACCCACAGGTTGCGTCACTGATTTACCCACGATTCTTAGCAGCCCATGGTTGTTATCCTAATAACGACCAGATTCCATTATACTTTGCACAGCAGGTATTTGCTGAGGTTCATTGTCAGATGAAACCAAACTACCTTGATATTCCGGGATATTATGGACAGGGGAGGGGCAGGATTGCTGATAGAGATGCATACCGTAGGCGTGATAGAGCTTCGCCGAGACACAGGGACCTTGTTGGCCAGAGATTTCCTGCAGTAGTCCCAGCCATGGCACCCATAGCAGATCACGTTGTGATTGCTTCTCAGAGAGAAGCAATTGATAGGATTGGACATATTGCATCAGCAGCAGCCACCATATCTTCTGACAGGGTGGGCAGATATATGATGACTCGACCACGTTCGCGATCATCCATAGATCATGCATCTTCTAGTCATGGGGGGGCTTCAGATTCAGATGATCGGTATATTTCTGCTGGCATCCCCTCCCCAGATGAGGTAGCAGCTATAGTCAGAGGTAGTAGACATGTACAGATGTCGCAGTATTTAGTCGAGGACCTACTACATGCTTATAGTTTTATTTCATCTCGACTTGGGATACCATTGGGTGATGTTAGAGAGGAGATTCTCAGAGATTTTCAGGCTACAACAGCATCGATGCATACCCCGAGGCAGTCACAGCATTCTCATCACTCTACGCATGCTCCAGGCACTGACCCACCTACAGATCACTCTGTTGCTGCAGAGGAGGAGCTACGAGCTGATGAGCTCCATATCACAGATGAGGGCCGGTTGGATTCATGTGAGGAGATACGAGCTGATCAGGTACATATCACAGATGAAGGTTTGGACTCATTTGAGGATCAGCTGAGAGATTTGAGCCATACTGGATTTATGGACATGCTACTACAGTCAGACACTTCATCCACGATGCCCACTCATCTAGTTAGCCCCTTGCACTCCTCAGTGATACGTACAGCTAGAGAGAGATATACTGGCACGAGTGATGTTGTTGATATGATTACGGGACAGGATCAGTCTACTATATAGCCTACTCCAGGTGATACACAGGTATGTACATGTACATGTGCGTTTAAAATTTTAGAAGATATGTATACTTACATTGCAAATTTGTACCTAATAAATCTATATATATATATAGATCTCATGTTTAATTTAAATAATCTAGAACTTTCTAAGTTTTAATTTGTAGATCATTTAAATTGATTGTGGACTAATCCTTAAATTGACAGTTAGCTCATGTCACTCCTTCCTTGAGCTCTGAGCATGTGCGTAGGAGAGATTCTTTAGATGCTGACATTAGTGTACAGGTTAGTTATGGTTTTTGGTATATATATATTTGATGTACATGCACGTCTAGAGAGATCTATATATATTATATTTAATATTTAAATAAATTCTACTTTTGCAGGACTCCCCCTCAGATGGTCGCTCAGTTCGTAGCCGACATGATGATCCCCAGTGTTGATTTGCTCCAGACTTTATAGCTCATTTACATTTATCTTTTTATATACTTTCATATTATATATATATTCATGCACGTACATGGAGTTTAGACTCTAGATTATACTTTATACCTGGTTTATGTTTGACTCTGGATTATACTTTATACTTTATACATGGAGTTTAGACTCTAGATTATACTTTATACCTGGTTTGTGTTTGACTAGAGCTAGATTATACTTTATACATGGAGTTTAGACTATAGATTATACATGTTATAAGTTTTATACATGTTTGATTATATTATATTTATACACATGTTTGATTATATTCTAGATTTATGTACATGATGTTTGATTAAATTAGATTTAAATACATGATTGATTAGATTGTATATTTCATGCATGTGTACAACGACTTGTTTAGACTCTAGATTATACTTTATACCTGGTTTGTGTTTGATCAAGATCTATTATACATGTTTGATTATATTAGATTTATACACATGTTTGATTAAAGATTAGATTTAAATTCATGTTCAAGATTAGATTGTATATTTCATGCATGTACAATGACTTGTTTAGACTCTAGATTATACTTTATACCTGGTTTGTGTTTGATTGATCTATTATACATGTTTGATTATATTAGATTTATACACATGTTTGATTAAAGATTAGATTTAAATTCATGTTTGATTAGATTGTATATTTCATGCATGTACAACGACTTATTTAGACTCTAGATTATTCTGTATACCTGGTTTGTGTTTGATCATCTATTATACATGTTTGATTATATTAGATTTATACATGTTTGATTAGATTAGATTTAAATACATGTTTGATTTTCAAACAAACTTGATTTAAATGTATTCAATTATAAATGTTTGATTTTCAAACAAAAGAGTATGTATGAAATGAACAAACTAAACTAAGATAGGTCATGTATTGAATAGTTCACATCCAGTACATGTATATTACATAGGTATGTATATTTGTAGGTATGTGAGCTTCTAGGTATGTATATTGTAGTTAAATAGTTCACAACATGTACATGTCCTAATTCCATATTAAATATATCAATTTTACAAATGTACATATTATGTATTCTAATTTAAATATGCATTTTTTAATTAAATACAAGTACAATTACATACAATTAAACACGTGCACATTTAAATACATCCTAATTTGATATAATGTATAAATAAACTTAAAAAAATATTTATCCTAAATAGTTTCAAAACAAGTTACTTGAGATCTAGAATTTATCTTGAACTTTTACATTAAAATTCAATTCAAGTGGATTACTAAATTATGTATATATAGTTCATACCACATCAAGTGGTTCACAACGCTCTTCAATAACATGTAATATTTTGTCATGATCTTCACTATCTAGTCTCCACTTTTGAGTCCGCCCTCGACGTGGAACTGTTTGAAGAATTAGGCCAACAGCAATGACCAAGTGACTATACTGATATACCTTGTTATCAATTTGGTATTCAGTGAAATGAATCCCATGTTGAACAATTTTAACTTGTTTGAAATATGTCCCTTGCACTACAACTGATCCTGCATGTACATGTATATAAGAAACATGAGAAATTAAAAAAATTCACACAAGCGATTTGTATGTATGTACATATTCAAATCAGAACTCAAACCTGTGGGAAATGACATTCCATCACTCATCTCAGATTTTGATAACTTCTTTCTCTCTTCTGTGCAACGCAATAAATAATAACTAACACCTTCTATATTTCCATCTTCTGCTATGACTGCAAAAATATCTCCTGCAATTTGACACAATTTAAATAAATTCTAAGTTATATGTCATTTTTAAGGAAATGTTTACATGTGTACGTCATGTACATACATACCTTTTTTAATCAATCCTGAAATATGATCGTAATCACCAAAAATCAAAGGAATGTCTTCAAAGTTTTCATCCTCATTTGAATCCTCGTATGTGTCAGAAACATCTAGTGGCACCATTTTCCATTCACTAACATATCCAAGCTCTTGGTTCTTGCAATCAACATAGTTTTCGAAAATGCATTCAGAACAAAAACATGAATAA
Organism: Cryptomeria japonica; assembly: GCF_030272615.1. Classification (NCBI taxonomy): domain Eukaryota; kingdom Viridiplantae; phylum Streptophyta; class Pinopsida; order Cupressales; family Cupressaceae; genus Cryptomeria; species Cryptomeria japonica. Next base: position 253,120,195 of record NC_081415.1, read on the forward strand.
TCTCTAGTGTATAATGTCCATGGGCGATTATCTGTACTCATGACACAATGCAAAGATCTTGTCCTCTCCACACTCTTGCATCCATGCATTGATTTTCTATCCACATCTGTAAAATGTACATGTGTACAAGAATACATACATGTAGATCAAGTTGTTAAATTAAAAAAAAATAGAATAAAATACTAAAAGAGAACACGTACCGGTTATCTCCCAAAACACTCTATATGGAATGGGCTTATATGTTCTTGATGATGATTCCCCAGGATAATTAGGTTGTTCAAAGTGTTTCTTACACCATTCAACAACATCATGTGCATTTTCTATACGTTCTCCTGTGTACTTTATTTGATGCTTTCTTATAGCACGTTTGATACAAGCTCCTGCACCATCATGTTCACCCTTTCCATGACCACTCTCAAAAAAACTCCAAACATGTGGTATTTTGTCATTTCGATGATATCTACATAGTGCATAAAATGGCCTCGAAGATTTGAATTGTGCCGCACATCCATCAGACCAAACAAAATGTTTAACTATTGTTATGCCTCTATCTTTCAAATATTCAAAAAACTTCTTAAAGCAATGTTGTACAAAAAGTGTGTCATGCTCCTTATCATCACTGATATAGAAGTGGTACTCTTTCTTAATGACACGATTTTCAAATGTACTATCAACACCATCTAAATTCATCTGTGCATGTCGATAACACACATGCACGAAAATAGTGATTTGCTTTGAAAAATAATACTCTGATTGAATCTCTTTTTGATGCACAAAAGAGTAATTCTCTGCGAAGTCAACTACAGATAAAATAGTTCCAAGTGGGAAAGTGTCTCTTAATCTTTTAAATTGTTCTGCTTGCCACTTGGCAAAAAAACCATGGCATATGTATGGTTTTATCAACTTACGAAAATTTTCCATAAATGTTCCAATAGGTATTTCTTCTTCTACATAATCTAGTCTTGTAGATTCCTTTCCAAATTTTGTTTCAATTTTTTTGTACTTATAACTCTTGCAATTTACCATCTTCCTCATGTCAGTATCTTCATCTCTCAAAGGCAATTTAGCCAAGTCCCCGCATGTTCCACAAATTCCTCTTATGCAATTTATTTGACCGGTTGCATTATCATCTGATTTATCACATAAGATGGATGCTATAAATTGACTTGTTCGTTTAGGAGGAGCATTTTCATAACCATCATTATCTTCTCTAATCTTTCGAAACACCTGATAGTACAAGTCAAATTCAATGTGATAACGACAACAACAAGTTTCGAAAACTTTGTTTAACTTCACATAATATGGCCTTAACCGTTCAAACATGGTTTGTCCAATCTTTATATGAGGGTTTGTTTTAGTAAACAATACATACAATTCATGTTTTGTTGTGTCTAGCCAATGTTTTACATGGAGATCATAACGATCAGGACCAATCCTTTGCTTGATAACATCTCTACTATTTGATGAAGGGCGAGTATTATCATTCCAAAAACTTGTCACAAAGTTCCTAACAACATCTTCAATTCTATCAGAACGAGGAGCTCTACACATAATTGCCCAATTCCCTTCTGAGGTAGTATCATCCAAAATCTTTCTCCTTTTAACATATTTAGATATTGTCCTTCTACTAAAACCAAACTCAGATGACAGTGAAGAGATTTGTCTTTTTTGAGGCAATCTTTCATTTACTAAAGATGTCAACATCACTCTTCTTGAAATGGTCTTATCTAGTTTTCGAGATTTTTTACCAATGTTCACCAAGCCTTTCTTAACATTATCAACAATAGATTTTTGTAGCTGAGAATATTTCCTCTTTTGATTTGTTGTATCTATACCCAACAATTTCATTGGATCTATTAAGTCTTTATGAGTAAGTACAATTGATAACAATTGAGCTTTTTCTAGTGTAGTATCAAGATTGTTGAAATGCGACATTATTTCTTTTGCACTTTTATTCATTGACCTCCTTTTAGTATGTCTAGGTTCTTCACTGAGACGTTTCAAATCATCCACATCCATTTCAAGTAAATGATCTAAATTTTTATAAGAAATATTTCTCTTCACCTGTTTAGCTAGATCCACAATATGCTCATCCATATCAGTGGTAGGAGGTAAGGAGCCTGACCCCTCTCCTTCAAAGGTCTCCATTGGTTCAACTTGGACAATCTCCTCCCTATGTTCATCAACTATATTGTGTTCTTCAACAGGTTCATTTGCCCGTTCTGCACATAATTTAAGAGTTTGTGTAAGGTTCTTGAATTAATTAGAGATTATTCAATTAGGATTAAGAATAGGGGTGAATTTGGCTTAAAGCTTTACATGTTAAAATTAAAGCCCATTCAATTTGGTTTATTAAATTTAAATACTTTTTTAAGACCTTATTGTTATAACTCTAATTAAATTACTTGTTTAGGTTTAAAGTTCAATTTGTTCTCAGGTTAGGATTAAAGTTCAATCTCTAATTTTGAGCACTAATTTAACACATAAAATAAAATTTTGATAAATTAGAAATTCCAATTTTGAAAATTAAAAGTACAAATATTTTGATGCATGCATACGATAACTTAGGTGACCTCATATTAATTTGTTATGGACCATAATGTAAGTGGACTATAATTTGTCACATGTGAGTATATTTAAGACCTATTATTGCATAATAGACCTCCTAATCTGAAATGTTTTTGCATGTACGTGAAGTTGAATATAAATAGTTCACCTAAATTATTCAACATGTTTAATAGGAGAAAAATGCAATTACACAACAAGCAAGTTGATGGAAATTGAAATTTGCAAATACACATGTATTATCTCAAATTAATTATGTTTTCCAATTAAAACAAAATTATTTTTAATCCTATTAAAAATATTAGATAAAAAATATTGAATTCTAATTAATTGATACGTAATACATATTAAATTAAATATCTTCTTTGTTATAAATTTATGTCACATTTAAGAACTATAATCAATGTAATAGTCCTAATAGGCCTTATTATTAAAATCAATATGACCACATTTGAAAAAACATTTCACAAAATTAATATGCTTAACTACCCTTAAGACAAATATATTATGTGATATTAAAGGACCTATCACATGAAATTACTTGTACATGTAGATTAAATATTCAATATATATAATTTAGAACCTAAAAATTATGACATAATAGGTCTTATCTATTATAAATGAACTTAATTATATAGGAGAAAAATGCAATTACACAACAAGCAAGTTGATGGAAATTGAAATTTGCAAATACACATGTATTATCTCAAATTAATTATGTTTTCCAATTAAAACAAAATTATTTTTAATCCTATTAAAAATATTAGATAAAAAATATTGAATTCTAATTAATTGATACGTAATACATATTAAATTAAATAGAAATAAAATTAAAAATACATACTTGCATCATGATATCTTTGTCTTCTTTGTTCTCGATATCTTTCTTCCGTTTCGGGAGAATAATTCCTTGCAGTCTTATTTTGCCTTCTCTTCTTGTTCCCCATGCTTTTACAAAAAACCTTCAAATTATTCGCTTTCAAAATAATTTTCAAATATCTTCTCTCATCCAAAAGTGCGAATTATTTTAATCATTTGAGTGATAAAAAGCGAAAAAAAATTATAGATATTTATACGATTCCACAAATGAAAAAAAAAACAAAAAATGCGTCGGCCCGTGTTCGAACGAAAGCCGACAGTTAAAAATTGTTGGGTTCGCTCGAACATGGCAGTTACCAAAAAATGCGTGCCGAAATTTAGCTCGGGGGTTCGAGCGAATGGGGGTTCGCTCGAACCCACTTTGGTTCGAGCGAACCCAATCCGATCGAACATGTGTTCGATCGAAACCCCAAAATTGGAAGTTTCTCCCAAAAAATTTCAGAGTTCTGAAGAATTAATGACTTCGGAGCTCTGGTTCAGTACACGAATGAAATAATCTTCATAACCCAAAAATATTAGATGGTAGTACTCGAAACAAGCTTTCCAACGGATATAATTTTGTTATATTTTGAATTTATTATGTTCTTGATTTTTTAATTTTATTAAAAGTTGGTTTTTAAACGAACATGAACTTCTCTGTTCAACGCATTGGGAAAAATAAGAAACTAATTCAAATTTTTTTTGAAAAATATCTATGCCCTTGGTATTGATGTCTTCTTTCTAACAAAAAAAAAAAAATTGAATTTCGATTTATATAGAACAAGTTATGTGTTCAAACGTAAACCTATGTTTGAATTATGACTAGTCGGACTTCAAAATTTTATAAAATGAAAAATATTGAACATATCACTATAAAACCAAATGCATGCCCTGGATATTGATGTTACAAACCAAAATTCGAAAGGATTGAGTTTTTATCATTTATAGAAAAAAAGTTATGCGTTACGGAAGGCACATCACTCTTAAAAAATGTAGTTTGTTGTAAAAAACTACTTTTCGAGGGAGATGGAAAATTTTTTAAAAATCTTTCAAAAAAATTTGAAAAAAATGTATATAGAATCTACAAACAAAATGCTAGAAATCACTAATTTACATCATCTTCAAATTTTTAATAGTTTAAAAGTTATAGTTCTCGGAAGTTGAAGATTATTTTAAAAATGTACATCTCAGTGTCAAAAGTGGCAAAAAAGTGGGAACCATTATTGTGAGTTCACCCATCCAGTGGATTATGAAAAAATTGCATTTTGTTTTAGAAGATTCTTGGTTACTTTTCAATTGTCATTACTAAGAATCCATGTTATATATGGTCATTAAATTTGGTGAAGTTGCCCAAGGAAACCAAATTTAATAGATAAGATTTAGCCAAACAAATTATATTGAATCTCAAGATTATATAAATAGTATGTTATTGTTCATTATTTAACCATTATTCATTATTACATTCAAGATTAAAGTTTCAAAGAATGAAGCCATGCACATGGGGAACAAAATATATCGAATCTCAACATCTATATATCAAATTGTCAAATAATTACAAGTGTATGTCCATATACAAAAATGGCGTAAACTCAAACTCAAACAAAATGTATGTCCATATACAAAATATACATGCCAAATAGACATGTTTGTATCCCAAAATGTATCTATCACATCCTAAATTAAAGATGGATCATCAAAATTGATCCTCTTTAAAGCACTCCTTGGATTTGAAGGATCCTACACAAGAAAAATCAAACCACAATTGAGATTAGTTATATTATATAATTTACATTTGAAAATTTAACATAAAAATCAGTATACATTGAACTATCATTGAACTCTAAAATTAAATTCTTGATTACCTTAGGTACACGTCTTCTCTTAGGATGGTCGGAAGTCCTAGAATATGCCAGTGGCAAGGAAGGGATGTCATGAAGATTTTTTGTAGACAACATATATATGTACACAAACATAACATTGATACAAGTTAGCATATAGTTGTTTATGATAGGAACATATCTACTAAAAATGAAATAAAATAAACACATGTACCTGAGGCATATCTTCTACTTCTTCAAGTATTGTGGGTACAATCAACAAGGATGTGAAGCCAACAATTCTCTATACATAAAGACGACAAGTATGTGAAACTATCAATCTTTGTGGACATGTATAATCATTATAAGTTTTTTAAACTCTCGATTCAATAATATTTGTATTCAATTACTTTGTCTCTAGTTGTGCTTCCAGAGCCTAGATCGTACAGCATTGCACTCACGCTAGGTGTGTCCTACAAGAGTAAAATAAGATAAACATATAAGTTAATATATAATTTAATTAATGACAATTTAAATGACAAATATATATATATACAATAAAAAAATGTAAATGACTAGGTGCAATAATATATATCGTATAACTATCAAGGCCAAATGAAATGGTTGTCAGGGTGCTATTAGGGACCTGTGATAACTATAGACCATGTACATGTAAACATTAGTACTTAATATTATCTCTTATAAATATTAATCTAAAATAAAATGCACTATGAAATTACAAATTTAGTCTTACCACTATATCATTAGTGTATGATAAAGTTACCTCCTTGTCTCTAGCATGCAATGACTCCCCAAGATGTGATCCAATCCTTGTCATCTCATGTGGTGCGTCAGCCATATCATGCACCTAATAATCAGCTATGTCTATGGGAGGATCAATAGGTTGTCCAAGATGACCTTTGTTGAGTGCATCATCATGCAACTTTTAATCATACTTTATACTTAAACTTTTAATGTTTTATGGACTAATATGTCTGGTAGCATACTTAAATGCATGCATGTTTACTCTTTCCTACTATTATATGCTTCTTATTAGGGGAAGTATTAGAAATAAGTATCTTTTGATTAAATATTTTGCTTTCTACTTGTATACACAAATGGATGGTTAAATGATCAAAATAATATCAATATGTACTATTTCATATTCATAAATGCATTCTTGAATGTGTTTTAAGTTAACAAACAGGTCGGTCTAGTTCGGTTGCCACAAAATTGATGATAACCCTTGATCGTTCTAGAAAGAATATCCTCTTGATCTTCTCTACACGTAGTTTCTCAGCTGCCCTTGAGAACGTTAACTTCTCTCTGGAGTTATTTAATTTGATGTCAAGTCTTCTTTAGTTCAGTTTTGTAAACATTATTATTCTTTAAGCGTGTAACCTTAGTTTGAATTTGAATAAAGGATATGCATAAATATCCCCTTGCTTTCTTCAAAAAATTTAGTTAGAAATAGACATCATCTCAGTAAGTTAGCCAACAATAGAGTCTCATATTTTGTAACATGTTCTACTTCCTCCCAGAAGTATATTTCAATGAAAATCAAAAGTTGATCTAAGAATTCCTGTGTTCGGGTCCCACCAGAGGAAGACCAGGGCCTGCTCGACCAAAGGGAGGTGATCTTTGCATTATTTCTTTTGCATTTTCAGTTATGTGCATTAAAGTTGATTTCATTATGTTCAGTTTAAATGATGAATAACTCTAAGTAACTAGGAATCTGGTTACAAAATCTTTGGTTATTCATTCCTCATGCAAATGATGAATTGGTAGATGAATGTTAATAAGTTTTAGTTTTTATCTTTGCTTAATTATTTTTCAATAAATGCATTTTGTTTCTACAAATAGTTATCAAGATGATGAATTTGGAATTAAGAAAAGAGAAAAAACATTGTTAAATTAAATCATGGAATTTAGTTGCTTTCATGTTTATTAAACTAGATTTCATTTCCCGCACTCATAATATAGGTTTTTCATTTCTTGCAAATGTAAAATAGGTTCATTTTTCAACATTTGATTATAGATTTGAATTCATAGGAAAATAGAAGTTCTTTAAGTTTTTTATTAGATAATTCCACGGTTAAATCTCAACTTTCTTCAGTTTGAACTCTTGATACCAAATCTGAATTATTCCTAGGATAGTTGGTTTCATTAATTTAGTGTCTTTTAGTCTTAAAACTTAGTCACAAGAGAGAGCTCCTGATAGCTCTTGAAGGAGCATGATCCAACCAAAGTCATTTTTTTATAGTGCAAAAACCCCCAAAACTGAATATCTCCTTCTCATAGACAACTTTCAGACACACCCCTATTCGATAATAAAAAGAATTTAAATGGTGCAAGTTGTGACATCAATGACCTTGCCCACCAACCTTAAGCATATCTGATGGCACATAGAGCAAGTATGTGGCACACAAATATGTGGAGTTGAGGAGGATGTGTCAACAACACTTGATCCACTGCTAGCATCACCAAAAGGTTGAGCTATTGCCCCAGCCTAAGAAACCAAAAGGCCACTCAAAGAGTGAATAGTTGATATAGTTCATGATTTTTCCTTAGCAATAAAATTTGTATGTTGTATTGGAGGTGGGAGATCAATAAGAGGAGGGGGAACATATGAGCCCTATAATACTTGAACTGCCTCATGTCTATCCCGAGTCATACCTCCCCCCACACATTATAAAGGCTTGATGTCAAAGTAGTTGACATGCTTGCCCAAAACAAACCCAACATACAATTATTTCATGAAGTAGAATGGCACATCGAGATTCTTGTTGGGTGGTCTATCAAAAACCATCCACCAACGATCCCAAATCTGTTTTATGATATCTTCATTTTGACACCATTTGATGGAAAGTTTTATTTTCTTCACATCTACAAGCTATCTGGTGTGGGGATTAATGAACAAGGTAGCAATATTGGCTTTAGATATCTCAAGATCCTTCACTTGATCATAGGTCAAGCCATCCACATATTTATCCCTCATGGCCTCTCACCACAGAAGAATGACATTGTACTCAGTGGTGACAGTTTTTACATTGACTATTTTAGCATTTAGGGCAGCTAACATGTTTGATAGACAAGGGATTTTACTATAAAATTTGCAATGCCCTTCAGTTGGTTCAAATTTTGACCAATTAAGTCTTGAATTGAGGGGGGGTTTGGTAATAGAAGGTTTGGTCATTGTGGCGGTTGTGGTGGTTGTTTATTGTCATTGTTATCACCCATTTTACCTAATTGAAGTTGGAAATTTAGATTTAATTAACAAATTTTAAACATTAGTGTATTAAAACCTAATTTCTATCAAAAAAATTGAAAAATGCAAATAAATGATAAAAACTTAAAGAAATTAAAAAAAATCATACTTGTTGGGAAGATATGACAAAAAATGCTTCGCAAATTGAATATTGCGTAAAAATCCAACGTCAAATTGCTCTAATTTGCACAACCCCTAGGTAAAAATGACCATGGGCTATCCCCGTCAGGTATAAAATACCCATAGGGATCGAATATCCAATTCAAATCAGAATTGAATAAGATATCCGATCTGTGAACCCTTTTCTAATTTAAAAATATGATGTATGTATGTTATAGATTATATATTTATTATATAATTTTAATATCAGATATCTGATATGCTTTGTATTGTGCCATGGCTAAATGTACTAACATCCAAGCCAAGCAAAAAGTCAACATGGATTTTTCATGTTTTTGGGCAAGTGGATAAGGCTATTTTTTTTATATCACCATTTTTGGCCCCTCATGATCCTGCACATACCCATGGAATGATTAAGTAGATAAAAGAATGAGTTGTGTATATTGTTTGAAGTGAATGTGAAGTAGTACAAAGGTTTGTATCTATAGCAGAATAGTGATGAAGGAAGTTTGAGATTTGTTTTGAACAATGAACTGTGATCAACATTTTAATGAATGTGGTTCTCTATAGTTCAACCTTTTTAAATTTTTTGTATCAAAACTCATGTATCTTACCCTAAATAAGTAATCTCTAGTTTTTGCAAGTTCTTATTGTATTTTAACCTAAGGTTGTGTGCCTTAGTTTTGTAAGTACACTCAGGGGCAGTGAAATCCTTGGCCTCTAGCCTAAACATTTTTAATCAACTTATTATATTGTTAGTGTGATTCTTGCCATAGTTTTTCTCAATTTATGTTTTTCACATAGAAATTGATATCAAATAATCTATTAAATAGTAGTACAATAATAGAAAAATAATATTATTAATTATGGGGATTGAAAATGTCCCAACATTAAATCTTACGAATAAGAACAAATATAAAATAAAAATATAATGATATGATAATATATATGTAGTGTCATAAAATTGTGACCCTAGCAATTTTCGATTGCATTAGGGTCCTCTAGCCTGATCAGAGATCAGAGAATGCTCAGCATGCGGAAATAGCTTCTTCCTTGACCTCTGCATCACCTCGTCTACACTCTACCCTAGAGAAAGGGGTAGGATAGGGTGTGGTGCTCTTGTCCTCCCAAGATAGGGGTGTGGCGCTCCTGTCCCTGCCCTAATTTAGGGTAGGACTCTTCTTAGGGCTGCATTGTTGGTTGTGCCTCAGGCGGGAAACTCCCCCAATGTCGGCCCGTGATGAAATTCAAATCCACTAACACGTATTTAAGGGGCATTCATCCTCTCACTTTCATAAATGAAATTGAAGTTGGATAAGATTGGAGTGTGCACAAGCGATCAAGCATTCTTTTCCAACATTGAGCATTCTCAAGTCTCCCTTCAAAGCTAGGTGTTGCATTCAAGTCAAGGATTCAACCATTGAAGAGGAGATTGATTTCAAGATTCAATTCCACACAAGAATTTCTATCAACATTACTATCACAACCTCCCTTGAGGTGATTTACAATTCAGTCTTTCATTTACATCTACTTGCAAGCACTTTCTTTCATTACTTGGTTAATTCCAAAACTAGGGTTTGACCTAAAGGCAAACCCCCAATCCCAACCCATTTTACTCTCTTTTCTGTGTGTAGGTTGTAGGTGTACAGTTGTACTTTTGGATTCAAGCTCCATTTGCAGAGGCAAAAAAACCCTTTTCGTTTTGCGGATTTTTTGGAGGACTATGTACATTCCTGCCATGGTCTGGGCAACTTTTCTTCAAATTTGCAGGGCGAATTTGTCTCGACATTTTACTACTAGATCTAGGTGCACAACTTCATCCCATAGTTTGATCTCAAGTTATAATCAGTTCTTTGTCACTCTTGCACTACATTCAATCAATTTCCTTTCTATTTCAAACAAGAAAGAGGGGATCAACTTAGCATTCCCCATTCATTCAGAATTCAACCTACCATCTTTGTGTGGAGAGATTGAATCTAGGGAATTATCCTCTCCTCTTTCTAAGGTAATGGTGAAAAGTTCTTGAATGTAATCGATAGCGAAAGTATCATCTCTCTTTGAGGGAAATGGTAGTTTCCTTCTTGATTTATCATTCACCATTACATTTTGGTGAGCCCAACATATTGCATGCTTTCCTTTGAACAACCTTGCATATTTTTCATTTACAAGTTTCAACTTTCTGCAAACTTAGTGGTTAATTCATTCAAAACCCTAGTTTTTAAATTTAAAGTTGAACGTGATTTGTAAAAATTGCTTGTGGTTATCTTAGATCTGAATTTTTGTTTGTTTGTCTTGTTCAATTTCCTCATTGTCTTGTTCAGTTTGCAATTAAAATTTACAAAATTAAGAGGTTACTTGTTAAAACCCTATTTTTTCAAAAAACATCTTAAAATTGGATTTCCATTTAATTTTCAGATTTCTGATTGTTCTCATATTTGTCTTCATTCCTACCATTCAAATTTTTAATTTCCCCCCTTTTACCCGAAATTCAAAATTCAAAATTAAGTGGTTAGGTCATCAAACCCTAATTTTTAAAATTAATTCGATTTTGTGTGAATTTCAAATCAATTTCATTTACATTCAGATTTCTAAACATTTTCCAAGGTGTCCCTATCCATTAGGTTTGACCCTTTTCAAAATTCCAATTCAATTCCTCTTTTTCTTCAAAACCCTAACAGGGTCCTATTTTCACATTTGTGCCTTCATTTCGCCCATCTAGAGATCGTAAAATTTGCCAATTTTTTTAAGTTAGCTTTAAAATCATTGTAATATCCATTCCTGAAAATTTCAAGAAAAGTTGGTCGGACCATGTGCGCTCTCACCATGGTCCTCGACTTTTTTCCTAAAATTTTGGGAGACTGTTATGACTATATTTAATAGCCTAAAACAGGAAGATTGGCTGATTTTATCGATTTTTGATCCCTCTAGGATCAGAAATACCCTCAAAATTCAACATTTCAACTTTCAAGAAATTTTTTATAATTAAGAGGTTAATTATAGTCTGCCTTGATATTAAAAATTCTAATTTTAAAATTAAGTGGTATTCCCTTGGCCCTAATTTTAAAATTCCAATTTCCTTTCATTTTTGGAAATTGTGTAATCATTATTTTCTTCAATTTTGCATTACTCAATTTTGTAAGCTTTGTTCTACAATTCAAAATTCAAATTCTCCCTCTAGTGCATGAGGTTTACCACTATTAGTCCTACCTATCCTATCCCCATTAGACAAAGCATTAGAATTAAGGCTTACCAAGGTTTAATTACCGAGGAGATGGAGTCTAATTTGGGTGACTTATTTAATGAGGATCATGCTAATTCTTCCTATCCTAATCATGTGCCTATTCACCCCATTGATGGATCCCATGATGAAGAAGAAGCTTTAACTAGGGTTTCTTTAGATCAACTTTCTACATTGGACAATCAATTTGACAACTTTCAACAATGGATGTCCCAAGAATACCCTAATAGTGAAGCTCTTCCATTAATTGAAGGTCTTAAGCACATGCTTCAAAGTGATAAGAATGGAATTGATATATTGTGTGGCATTGCACATATTATTGATTCTAATGTCATGCCTATCAAGAGTTGTTCTGAAACCCTAGGTTACTCACAACCTTCAACACAAGTCAATTCCTCTATTCCGTTGACTAATCCTATGACTAGTATTCCTACTTTCACATATAACATCATGGCTACTTCAACTCAAAATGTCATTCCTACAACCTTAGGTCATGGGGGAAATCCCTCTTCCTCATTTAATCCTCCATCTTTACCTATGTCTTCCATAAGTGTTCCTATTATTCCTCAACCAATCAGTGTGACACAAGGGCGCAATTCCTTCGCCAACTTTATTCCTCCTTTAAGTGTCCCTTTTCCTACCCAATCATCATTGATGCCTACTTATCATAATGTCCCACCACCTTATTCTCAGTCCATTCCTTCTTTCAATAACATCACACCACCTTCTCAATCACCTATGTCTAACATCAATTCTTCCACTGAAATGACAATCAACAATCTTGCTCAAACAGTGTCTTCCTTACAACAACAAATTGCTTCCATGAGTCAATCCAAGTTTAGTGTGCCCACCTTTGATGTTGCGAGACCACTTTCTCTTGATATTGTTAAAGTCATGCCACCTAAATATGTGGAGATCCCTCAATTGGAACTCTATAATGGAAAAGGTGATCCTCTTACGCATGTCAAAACATTTCAAACCTTGTGTACTATTTTTTCTTATGGTCAACGATTGCTTGAAAAATTGTTTACAAGAACACTAAGAAATAAGGCCTTACAATGATATTTCTCTCTACCTTCTTATTCTATCACTTCCTTTCAACAATTGGCAAATGCTTTCATCCAACAATTTCAAAACAACATTGGTCCTAAAATCACTTTGACTGATTTAATGCATTGTAAACAAGGTGTTAAAGAAAAAGTGACCGATTTCATTGGTAGATATAAGAATTTGTGTGCTCAAATTTATTTTCATGTACCTGATAATGATATTCAAATCATTTTCATTTCTAATTTACAAAAATATATTAGGGAGAAGCTTCTTTTGTTTGAGTTTACTTCCTTTTCGCAGTTGTGCGCAACACTCCACAATTATCAAATGGAGCAATTGAATCCTATGGCTCCGAGTGATAAGAGGGAGAGTGTTCAATAACCATTTGCAAAGTTCAAAACAATAAAAAGATTCATCAAGTTCAATGATCCAATCAGCAACAATCATGTGAATGCTACAATAGGTGTGCCTTCTATTTCAAAAAATTTCCAAAGAGAAAGACAGTTTACTCTTTTGAATGAATCTTTACATAGTATTATGTCTTAGTTGTTGCACATAAGTGTTATAAAACTTCCTCCTATAAAAAAAATTGATCCTTCCAAACTTGTATCTCCTTATTTTGATAACAATTCCTTTTTCCAATTTCATTGTCAACTTGGTCATGATACTGAGAAATTTTTTGCATTGAAAAATAAGGTTTAAGATTTGATTGATAATAATACTATATATGTGGTAGGTGTGAATGATAAATGGAATAAATCAATTTCTTCTCCTAATCAAAATCTTAATATTTTCATTGATCCCTTGCCATCTCATACCTCTAACGTTATTGAGATTGTGCCTAATTCTCTCTCTTCTGAAAACTTCACCTCTATGGCTCCAAACTTGGTTAATATGGTAGAAACACAAGATATTCCTAAGGATCCTTGTATTAAATTTGACCCTAGTGAGACCATTAGAGCACCCGATGGCCCTTTATACATAGTGGCAAAGGTTAAGGATATCCCTTGCCATGGTGCACTGATTGATCCCTCTTGCATGGTTAATGTCATAACTAAAGAGTGTCTTTTCACTTTATGATTTCATAAACCAATATATGATGCTTCTAATGTGGTTGTGAATTTATTTGATGGCTTCTCTTGTCCTACCATTGGTTCTATCACCCTTCCTATTGAATTCCATACTAAACCCATGGATGTTAACATTATTATCATACCATCTTCTAAGCAATTCCATGTGAATTTGGGCTATCCTTGGCTATCTTCCATGAAGGCTATTGCTTCTCCAATCCACAGGTGTCTTAAATTTCCTCACAATGGAGAAATCATAACTATGAACCATAGCTTATTTCATCCATCCAAAAGAATCCTTGGTGTTCCTATTGATCTCTTTTGGCCTAAACAATTTCAATCTCTTCCATCAAGGAGTGATGCTCTTTTTCAATCTTATAAAAAATGGAAGAATGATATGATCTTATCCTTAATTCAACCTAGATTGCCAACACTAGACCTTCCTATTATTCTTCAAGATGAGGTTATTCCCCTCTCAGATAGAACTAATCTCCCTCCTAAGGAAATTGTCCACCTACTCCTATGGATGTGACATTACCTTCTCTTAAGGAGAAAAACAATATTCTTCCTAAAGTTAGACCTATACCTCCTCCTCATGATATACCTGGTCTCCTTCCTACACCTAATATTCCTCCTTTCTATGGCGCAGTTCCACCTCCTTCCTCTTATCAAGAGAAGAGGCCTGCTTCTCCTATTGTTCAATGAAAAATTCCTCAACCTAAACCTTCCACTATCAAGGAGAGAAATGTTCCTACTTTTTCAAGTGTTCCTCCTCCTCATCCTTCCTCTAAGACTTGACAGAATCATTGTGTGAGAAAATGCCGATGAAGACGCCATGTTTGATCTCATGAGGCTATCCCTTAAAATAATGAATCTCCTCAGACTCCAACAGTTGACATGATTCTCTTTTCTCCTAAGAAATATGTTCAACCTACATCTCCAAATCATAAGTTCCATAAAACATGTGATGGTTTTACTTCTATTCATGTTCTTGCTCCACTTTCTTTAAAATTTGATGAAGAAATGGGTTAAAATGTTATTCATAATGGTAATACAACTCCTAATGCTTCTAATAGTGAGTATGAGTATGTTGATGTGGACAAACATTTATCGGATGAGTTTTCACAAACCCTAATCCTAGCTCCTAGAATCGAACAAAGTAACTTACAACATGAGCATAGTCCTTGTTTGGATATTGTGATAGCTCCATCTGTTGTGCTCGATATCGCTTCTCTAGCATGTTGCTCACCTTCCCAAAATAGTGATCAGCAAGATCAAGAGGTGGATGTCGTGCTAGATTATCAATATTAGCATTGTAGATATTTCTCTCTCTCCTTTCTTTCTCTTGTGTGACCATTATTCTATGTGTATCCATGTTCTTCTATTGTTCCCTTAATGTCTACTTGGGGATGATGCAAAGCATTGAGATCTTTTCTTGGTCTCTTTCATGTTGACTCAAAAGACATCCTCTCTTCCCTTTCTTCTAAGGTAGTGTCCTTCTTTGGGGAATGAAGATTATTATATGGATATACATACATGGTATACATGAGTTATCATACAACATACTGACCTCGAGGAAAGTGATACTACCTCATGTTTTGTGTTCGTTATCCTTGGGTTTATAACTCGATTGGGTGATAAATCCTTGTGATAACATGCTCCCTCTCTTCTCTCTCTCTTGGGTGTATCCTACCTTAAATAAATCACTCTCGATAAGGCGTGTGTGATCTCTTTAACATGGGGGCATACACTCCACTCATATTTTCCTTCTTGTGATACTTAGAATTACTTAGTGAACTTTGTTTTGCTTTATAATCTTTAGTATCCTTGCTTTTCATGACTCATGGTGAAGGGAACTTTTCTACTTGCAATCATGGTTCTCCCCTTCTTGATCTTCCCTTTTACTTTGTCAATCGAAGTCATAAGATCCTAATTCCATTGGGGGCTTGGCACATCTTGCCTCCTTGATGTGGTAAAAGTCTTTCAATCTTGTTTCCTTGTACTTTACCACTAGTATTGGAATACACTTATACTCCAGATAAAGTGGGGGCTAAATGTAGTGTCATAAAATTGTGATCCTAGCAATTTTTGACTACATTAGGGTCCTCATGCATGCAAATTCAGATCCTCTAGCTTGATCGAAGACCAGAGGCTGCTCAGCTTGTGGAAACAACTTCTTCCTTGGCCTTTGCATCACCCTGTCCGCACTCTGCCATGGAGAAATGGGTAGGACTAGGGCATGACACCCTTGTCCTCCTAGGACAATGATGTGGTGCCCCTGTCCCTGCCCTATTTTGGGGTAGGACCCTTCTTAGGGTTGCATTGTTAGTTGTACCTCAAGTGGGAAACTCCCCCGATGTCGGCTCATGACAAAATTCAAATCCACTATCATGTATTTAAGGGGCATTCGTCCTCTCATTTGCATAAGTGAATTTGAAGTTGGATAAGATTGGAGTGTGCACAAGTGATCAAGCATTCAAGAGCATTCAAGTATTCAAGCATTATTTTCCAGCATCGAGCATTCTCAAGTCTCCCTTTAAGGCTAGGCATTGCATTCAAGTCAAGGATTCAACCATTGAAGAGGAGATTGATTTTAACATTCAATTCCACACAAGAACTTCTATCAACATTTCTATCACAACCTCCCTTGAGGTGATTTACAATTTAGTCTTTCATTTACATCTACTTGCAAGCACTTTCTTTCATTACTTGGTTAATTCCAAAACTAGGGTTTGAACTAAAGGCAAACCCCCAATCCCAACCCATTTTCCTCTCTTTTATGTGTGTAGGTTGCAGGTGCGTAGTTGTACTTTTGGATTCAGGCTCCATTTGCAGAGGCAAAAAAACCCTTTTTGTTTTGTGGATTTTTCAGAGGACCGTGTACATTCCCACCACGGTTAGGGAAACTTTTCTTCAAATTTGTAGGGTGACTTCGTCTCGACATTTTACTATCATATCCAGGTGCACAACTTTATCCCATATTCCGATCTCAAGTTATAATCAATTCTTTGTCACTTTTGCACTACATAATTCAATCAATTTCCTTTCTATTTCAAACAAGAAAGAGGGGATCAACTTAGCATTCCCCATTCATTCAGAATTCAATCTACCATCTTTGTGTGGAGAGATTGAATATAGTGAATTATCCTCTCCTCTTTCTAATGTAATGGGGAAAAGTGCTTGAATGGTAATCGATAGTGAAACTGTCATCTCTCTTTAAGGGAAAGGATAGTTTCCTTCTTGATTTATCGTTCACCATTTTCCCACCATTACAATATAATAACAATGAATTTTAATATATTTTTTTCTTTGGTTAAGAGTTTAGTAGATTACCACATGGTTTCTTTGATACATCTAGACGATGAAGGCAAGGAGACCCAATCTCCCCTTTCCTTTTCATCATTCTAGCTAAATCTCTAGGTAGAGCCCTTCACAAAATGCAACAGGAAGGCAGGATCAAAGGCATTAGGATTACAAATACAGTAGATGCAATCACCCTCAACAATTCATAAATGATATTATGTTATTTGATAAAGTAGAAAATAGAGAATCTATTAGTTTTAAGAACATTCTAATGACATATGCTTCAACATCAAGACAAAACATTAACAAAGAAAAATAAGATATATTCTTCATCAATGCTAAAAAGAATACCGAAGCCCAAATTCTTTCCCATCTCAACTTTAAAAAAGGGAATCTTCCATGTATTTACCTTGGTTTACCCAGTGATAAAGGTATTAGATCTTTAAAAGTTTGGGATCCATTGGGACAAAGGATGGACAAGAAAATGGAGTCATGAAAATCTAAATGGCTCTCTTGGGTAGGTAGAATTATTATATTGAAGATTGTCCTTTTTTCTATTCCTATATATCTCATGTCTTGCTTATACCTCTCAATTGGAGAAAATGATAAACTTGTTAAGAAAATGAGATCCTTTTTCTAGCAAGGTTTGGTAGAAAAAAGGAAAATGGTCTTGATAGCTTGGGACAAAATTTGCAAACCCAAATGCTTAGGAGGAGTTGGTTTGAGGAATCAATTATGGAAGAATAAAGCTTTAGGAGAAAAACTAACATGGAAGATTTATAGTGATCCAAGTAGGAAATGGGTAAGAATTTGGAAAGAAAAATATTTGGAAGATAATGAGCTCAGAAGGCATTCTTTGAACTAACAACCCTCCAAAAGGATCAAGAGTATGAAATTTCATTCTGAGTTGCAAAAATCTAATCTCAGAAAATATTTCATGGAATGTCAAAGAGGACAGAAAAGAAAGGATTTGGTCAGATTCATGGGTAGATATCTAGCTCTAGATTCAAAATTGGGCCCAATCAATCTTAAAGTTATTTCTGAAAATAGATGGAGTTTATTTCTAAAATATTATATTGTAAAGGACGAGGAGAATCAATCATTAGGCTAGAAATGGAAAGATTTCGATGAATTACAAGCTAACAGGGAAGAAATAATAGCTCTTAAGGACATTATGAAACATAGATCCTTAACATTCAAAGAAGACTTGGATTCAATCATCTTGATTGGGGCCAATTTAGGAACTATAATTCAAAGGTTGGATACAAAGTCATAGTTCATAAACATAGTTTATTAAAAAATGAAATTCTTGTTTCTTTATGTTGGGATAATAGATGTCTTCCTAAAGCCATTTGTTTTGCATGGGTAGCTTTACAAGGAAGAATTTTAAATATAGAATGGTTCAAAAAAATTGGGTTTTCAGGGCCTTCTAAATGTGTCATCTGTGAGATGGAAGAGGAATCCATCAACCACATCCTCCTCTCATGTCCTTTTGTTTCTTTAAGTGCTAGCAATGGCTTTGTGCCAAATTAGGATGGGTAACTTCTCTACCTAATGACATATTGAGCATTTTTAAAAGTTGTCCTAATCTATATTCTTCAAGTCTTTTTCACTCTCCATGGATTTCTTCTCCTTCAATTACAATATGGGAAATCTAGAAGGAAAGGAATAAAAGAGTTTTTTGTTGGCAATTGACACTCATCCAGTGATCTTTGATGCTTGATTTATGGTTTAGGGTTGTCATTGATGGCAACTCTTCTTGGTGATTCGATCCAGCAGTTGTGAGTCATCTTATCCAGAAGATGGAGTTAAGCGGTATGTAGTTAATCGATAAAACATGGCTATTTCGGTAATGTTTTGGTCTGGAATAATTTTTGATGATTGCGGTAATTTTGGTGGTTGATTTCGTGATCTTGATGAATGGGAAGATCCTTAGGAAGCATGTGAATACACTCTTTTGGTCTAGTGCTATATTTTGTTCGAGATTGAAGCCGACTTGAAGGAAATTACTTTTGTGCTAAGACTGGATATATAAGATCGAATTGGCGATTGGTTTTGGTGGCAATAATACAATTGTGATGATCCATTTTGGTGCGATTGAGTGCAGTTATTCATGTGCACTGTAGTGTCCACCCTTGACCTGACTTGTTTGACTAGAGTTGACCTTTAATTCATGCGTGATAGACACTATTGGGCATAGGCTATTTCAGATGATTTATAGGATGTTGATACTATCATTAATGATCGTGTGATTTATTAGACACTATATGCTTATTATGTGATTGACTATCGAAATATTATATTGATCATGTGATTTGATGAGCATAATTGTTGATGGATTTTACATGCCTTACTATAATTGTGAATTATACTAATCATGCACTTGATGATGTTTTTATGTACTAACCATATTTAATGATTATCTATGATGAGTTGATCTCATGGTGTATTTGATTGTTGTATGACTGTCTTCGAGATAGAGAAAATTCCGCATCACTCTTTGCGAGTGGGATGTGTCATTGCAATTCTCTAACCCTTGTATATATATATATGTCATATCGTTGCTTTGTGGATGCAGGATTTGCAGATACCAAACATCGACTCCACCTGGCTCCACAGATCTGAGCATGTCTTTAAATCCCAATGGTATGTGGTTCGGAGTTGGCACAATTTCCCCTCACATACTCTAGGTCTAAGTTGTTCACTGTGAGTCGTCAGTGTCTTGGTGCAAGTTGTCATGATAGTTAGTAAGCTGGGTTTCTTCTGTGTTGTGAGTATGTTAGTATTGGCTAATTATTCCTTTTATGTTGAAATTGACTATTTGATTATTGATGCGAGATTAAATAATTAATGATGTTTATTTTAATTATTTGGATTAATAGTGATTTGATTATTTGGTTATCTAATGTTTAATTTAATTTATTGGATTCTTGCCTTTTTGGTTATTTGATTATTTGATATTTAAATGTTTATTTATTTTAATGATGATTTAATATTTATTTAATTTTTATTGTTTAGCTTATGATGTGTTTTATATTTATTTGTAATTTGACCTTTATTGGTGTTTATTTATTTATTTAATTGCCTATGGTTTAATATTTATTTGGCTCTTAATGTTTATCTGGTTCATTAATTCATTTATGAGCCTTTGGTTTATGTAATTTAATTTCCCCATTTGATTTATTTAATTGTGGCTCATGTTTTATTTATTAGTTTGACTTTTATATTAAGTGGGTTGTATACATAATAAAATGATAAAACATTCCCACCAAATTGTAAAAGCATGATTTATATTTACCTTACCTACCCTCTTCTCTTATTGGTTGAATTTAAAAAGGGAGGTAAAATTATATTATATGGTGGGGTTGGTAAAATATATTATAGATTGAAATATTTTGATTGGCTAAGATCGAGGCTAGGGTTTTTGGTTAATGTTTGTCTTTTTATTTTATTTTTCGTGAATTTTTTGTGGGTTGGTTCCTCTCTGAAAAATTTTCTCCAGCAAGTTTTCTTCTTGGTTTTGGTTTTCTTCTCTCTTGGATTTTGGTTGGAGCTTGGGTTGGATTTGGTTTGGCTGGTAGAATCTCTTCTTCGGCTTCTTCCATGACACGGGTTGTAGGTTGGAGATGTATTCTACCTTTTTATATTTTATTTTACAGTTCATGTATGCTCTGTGTCTATAGATTGAATGTGTGAGCTTGGGGAAATGAATCTAAAATTTGTATAGTGAGGAAGAAAATATATGAAGGCATAAATTTGTTGTAAGGTTTTATTCTATAGTTTGTGGGAAATATTTGTATTTCTAGGTTTGCTGAAAGCCTTCTGTGTCTTTCTGAGTCTGTGTCGTGCATGGAGTTTTGATTTAATATTGGCCTTCAAGTGTTTATTATTTATTTAATGTTGAAGTGGATTTTATTTATTCGGTAATATTATTTTACCCATTAAGTAATTAAAAGGGGGTAATTTGTATTCTTTTATTTAAAATTTATTTTCACCCTAGGTCAATGGTTTAATTTATTTTACCTACCCTTGGATTTGATTGGCTAAAAGTTTATGGTAGGTAGAAAATATATTTTATTTTCTTGAACTTTGGGAAGGTAGGTATGGAATATAATATTTTTGAAATATTTTGATTGGAGCATGGTTTTGCTTGGTTTTGTTTTGTTTTGTTTTATTTTGATAAATAGGCCTTCCTGTGCATTCACAGGGGTTGGCATCTTTGGTGAATGAATTTCTGATATTAATTTGGAGATTTCTGGTGGTTGGATTTAAATTGGTTTAAAGGCTTGGACTAGTGTTTTTTTGGATTTTCAGAAATCAGATTTGGAAGGGATTATTTTATTCTTCTTGTTTTTGAGAAATCAAGTTAGAATGTGAGAAATGGTTTCCTGTGGTTTTTCCCTGTAATTTTTCCTATAATTTTTCCTGTAGTTTTTCCTGTAGGTTAATTTGCTATTTTTTTGCTTGTGGTAATTTCTGGATTAATTTTTGTACCAGAGGCTTTATTTTGAGGGCTTTTATATTTTCTAGATTTGGATGGTCTCATGTATATTTGCTCCTCTGCACCATTGTGGACATTATACTCTCTTCCATGTGAATAGGCCATGGGTGATTGAGGTGAATATATATACTATTTTGGACTAGCAAGTGAGTAGGCCTTGTTGTGATGTTATCTTCTATTTGATGGCAGCATTTGATGGCTTGATATGCCTTTGTTTATTGCTAGCCAAGAGGCTCATTTTGTTATATTGATGTTGTAGCCTTGCATATGTTGTGAGAGTATGTGTGGAAGTTATTGGTTGTGTTGAGTATTATTTTCATGTATTTATGTTGGTAGAGCCTCTTGTGATGTGTTGTTGGGCCATGTTAGGAGGAGTGGGCTTCCTTGTGATGACCGGGGTCATGAGAGATAGACTGGCATGAGGTTCCTTGTAAGGATGCATGAAGTCTAGACCACCAGGACACATTGGAGTTTTCCATGAATTGTAAACAAGTGATAAAATTGATAATGAATTAATTGGGATGGGAAAATTATAACTCACTTAAACAAGATAATGAATAGTTTTGAGCCTCATGACTTATGTCCTAGGGAGGATGTTTTAGGATAAACATGAGAAGGTTGTGAAGACGGTAAGCTAATCTCCCTTGGTCTCTCATAGGTTTAGATGGCTCCACATGTCCATTGGGCTACTGCCTTGTGTTATTATGTTATTATGTTATGAGGATGGCATGTGATGACACTCCACTCCTACATGTGTTCCCCCTTTATGATTTATGATTATGCTTATTGGATGCATTTATGTCCTGATGAGTTTTACGCCTCTAGGAGTTTATTTTTGTGGCTCTGTGTGAGTTCTTGCTTGAGAGTCCTTGTTGGTTAGTCTCTTTGGTTTTGAGTGTCAGCCTAGATGTAGAGTGTGTGTTGGGACCTTGTGTCATCTCCTAGCACGGGGGGTGGTTCCTTTGGTTCCACATGGTCGAGTAGTTGGTGCTTTTAAACCATTGGGATGTTCCTGTCTTTGGATTCTTCTTGTGTGGATGAGGATGCTTCTTTAGATTATTCATGGATAATAATTACAACAAGAATGTAAATGATGATGTGACTTATGTAATGAAATTCTTATGTAATGGTTGTAAAAGAGATCATGTTTATGAGGAATGACTATGTTGTTCTAGATATAGTGATAGATTTTGATTATGATATATGATTGTAATGATGAACCTTGATTTGTGTTGTAACACATTTATATTAAATGAAATGGATGCATGAGATGTGGATAAGTATGGTGGTTTAGAATTTAATGATGCATTTCGTGTTCTTGATAAGCCATGTTAAAAGAAAATGGTGTAAATGTTATGACAATGGTATTAGATCTGAAATGATGTCTTTAACTAATGATTTAAGTAGAAGAAATGTTATGTCTTGATAGGATGTATGAGTTTGAGTAAGTTTGGAAGATATCTTAGAACATGTTTATGAGTTGTGATTAAAGAATTTGAAATTATATCATCATACTTCGTAGTTAGTGATCTAATGGTAGGATTGAAAATCTTATAATTCTTGGGATGTAGTTGAATGTTCCTTATGAAAATATTGTATGGATGTTCTTAATGAATGAATTACTAATCTTATTAATGGAAATTAAAAGTAAGTGTATGGGAAGACGATTAAATGAGTTCTTGTCTTTTAGGAAAGGATTAGAATGTATCATGTGTTATAGTTTAAGAATTATATCTCCATTTGGTGGATGCTACTAGTGGTTATGGAATTAGGATATTGTATCATAGTTTGTGTTGAGATGAATTCATGTAGTTACCTGATTTGTAATGAGATGATTGTTGGTTAATTGATACAGTGTAAAATATTTTATGAGTACTAAATGAGCTATGGGTTAAATGTTTAAGGAGACTTTGTGAGTATTGCTTTATGTACTTTAGGAATCATGATGAAGTAATACGCATGCTAGGAGCGTAGAATCATAAATGATTATGTGGAAGATAATTGTAAATGGAAATGGTGCTAATGCAATGTAAGGGTTAATCTTGGTATGTGAATGGTGATGTTAATAGTCAAATGGTGGATAATGGTAATAGGAACATTTGGACTTGGTGTATAAAATAAATCTAAGTGAAAAAGGAAATAGATGTGCATTGGAAAATAGAATTTGATGTTAAATGAAAGATTAAGTAGATTGCATATCATGAGTGTTAGGTATTTCTATGTTGCACCTATGTGTGTATAATGACTAAGATTATGAGGTATTGATCTGGATGAAAGTAAATGCTTATTTCTTATGTAGGTAGATTAAGTAGTGTTGTTGAGATACCCTAGGGAGGCAGTAGTAATGATTTATTGTATTCCGATTGCGTAATTGTTTGAATAGCTTGAGTGAATTATTCTATGTTCATAACACTTAATTGTTGTTGTGTGCTCACTACATTGCTTAAGTGATGTTATGTGCTATATTGTTTAAAAAAAATTTAAATCAGCGTGTTTTTAGCTATATTTCTCTGGGGTATTTTTGGCGGGCATTACATGCACACTCTTCTTACAAACAATCCAGTAGCTGATTGAGACAAAAAAAAAGTATTCAGCATAGCGAAGATAGTCTGAGATTCAGTGCTTAATCGGAACTCATTCTTGCATTGTTAGATGCTACTTGAGAGTTCATTTCATTGTATTTCCTCATTGTAATCAAATTGTTAGTGAGACTTCCCTAAAGGTTGTAGCCTTCTGTGCAATTGTAATTGAGTAGTGAGCTCTAGGCAGTGAGCCTGAATGCAAGTGCGTTCCCCATCTATGTAATATTTATGTACTCTTGGCCATAGTATATGAATATTGTGGGTTCCAGCCCCACCATGGTTTTTCCCTTTCGGGTTTCCACGTAAAAATTCTAGTGTTGTGGATTTGTGGATTCTTTGTTGCATGTTTATGTTCTTTTTTGTTATGCATTGCTAACCGGTGGATAAATAATAAGTTTGTGGATTTGACTTCCGGTAGATCACTGATTTTAACAATTGGTATCAGAGCCTAGTTCCTCTAAGGAAGCTTAACCACTTAAGGAAGATCGTGGAGATTGATTCAATGGATTCTCGTTTTCAGAGACAACTCAATGTGGCACTTGAGGATCTTGAAGGAGCTAGAAATGAGATTTATACCTTGAAGAAGAACCTGAATGTTGCGGATAAATTCATTAGTGAGCTAAAGGATCATGCAATTGTCTGTAGAGATAAAAGGAAGGAAATAATGGACAAGTTGAAGGAGAAAGAAGATCAGATCATGGAGTTCCAGGACAAAGCTGATGAAGTTAACAAGGTTGGGACAGAGAATGATTCTTTGAAGAATGAGATGCAATCCATTATGATGAGGTCGACTAAGGAGATTCAAGACTGGAAGAAGAATGAAGAGAATCTGACACAATCATTAAAGGAAAGAGTTTATGAATGCTTGAGGCTTACCTATGAGAATGATCAATTGAAGCTTGAGTTGACACAATCAAGGAATAATGGTAGAGAACTTGAAAGACAGATTGCTACCTTGAGGGATGAACTTGCTACTGCCAATGAATACAAAGACAAATTCAAATCCAATTTAGCAAGGCTTGATGAGATGCTAGAAAGTCAGAGACATGCAAAGGAATGCGAGGCCTAGGATTTGAGAAAGGTGAATCCTCCAGATCTGGACAAGGCAATGCAAAACCTGATCAGAATAAGAGCAAAAATCCTCTGGTAAGACAACCTAAGGCTCATAAATTCAATGGTATATTTTTTACTTGCAACAAGTTTGGTCACATGGCGAGTCAGTGTAGAAGTAAGATGAATAATGGAATGATAAACAATAACAATATGATGAACAACATAAATAATGTTGCTACCTTTACCGGTTAGTGTTTCATATGATATAACTTTGGGCACAAGTCAAATATATGTAGAGCAGTAATAAGTAACCTTTAGAACAAGAGATGCTATGCTTGTGAAATGTTTGAACATATCTTTAATCAGTGCAGGACAAGACCAAATAAGATGAACTTTAGACCTATGCAGAAAAATGTCGTTTGCAGAGCATGCAACAAAACCAATCATATTGCAAAATTATACAGAAGCAAAAATAGTGCTCTGGTTGAAAAGAACAAATTAGATGAAAAGGGAAAGGCAAAAGTATATGAGATCAGAGATCAGCATAAGAAGATGTTGATAAAGAAGGATTAATTTAAGGCAGATAATGGATCTATACCTGAATTTAGTGCAGAACCTTCATACGGTAACTAGGGCTTTTGGCCTTAGGGGGAGGAAAATTAATGCAAATCTTGCAATTCCCCTTGATGAGATCTATAGTTGATGGATTAAAGATGGTAGGAATTGAGTTTTAGTTGATATCTGGGATTTAGATGGCTGATTCTAGCATCTGGTAGTCGAACAAGGCATCCGATTGGATATCTCAGGTGCATTTATTTCAAAAAAAAATTAGGTTTTGCAAAGTTAAAAAGGGCAAATAAGAGAATCATTCTTCACTTTGTGAATATTTTTTTCAAGATGAAGAACAAGGCGATCAAGGTTTTCAGGCGATCAAAGAGAAAAGTGATCTGACGAGCGATCTAGGGCATCCGTCAATCGGTTGAGGTATTTTTTGAAGAGCATTTTCTGAGTCCAATTTTTTGAAAATTTGAAATGGCATCTACATCTTCCATTGGTACCCCTCTGGTTGTTGAATTCAAGGATAGGACCCATCCTGTGTTCAAGAAATACCCCTACGAATACATGGAAGTCGACCCGGTTAGAGATTTGTCTTTCATTCCACATGGAGTTTTGCACATTGATGATGTTTGAGCCTACATTCACTTTGAGATTGAGGAAACCGACTCTGAGGATATTCTGGATCTTTATACTAACAACATCATGGATGAGATTGGAAACCCTAAGAAAAAATTTGTGCAGTTGTAGATAAAGAGTTTCACTTAATTTATAAACTTTCCAACATTCGATGAGAAGGAATGGGTGAGGTATGTGCTAAGTAGGATCCATGCTAAATTTATATGGCTAGACCAACCATACAAGATCACTGTAGAAGCCATTAGGGTGGTAACCTATTTGAATCAAACTAGTGAAAATCCAGGGTTACGCAAGGTCACAAACACTATAGTGAACAAATCAACTGGTGCAAAATTTGATGGGCGATCAATGAAAATTAACACAATCAAGGAGGATGATGTAAAATTTTCTGCAATGGTCATTGATTACAAAGTCTACCAATCTAACTGACTGAATTTTGTATCCGGCACTGCTATTCATGCAGCCTATCAGATGGTCAAGGAAAATGCTCATTATGACTCGTGTGGTGTTTTGTTGGAGGAGTTGATAAATTTAAAGAAAATAAAACAAGATAAAAAGCATATCTTTAAATTTGGTTCTCTGGTTTATCTGTTTGGCGTTCTATGTCATGAATCAGATCCTTGGAACTGGTAGAGTACAATGGGCTTTTGAAAGACCGATGACTCAACAAATAAAGCAGGGGCTTGATAGACTTAGCAACAAGGATGCTTCTTTGTGGGTTTTCTTCAAAACCTTTCAGGACAAAATGAAGCAAAGAGTCAAAATCCCCAAAGAAATTGTAAAGAAATATGAGGGGACAATTTTCTTAATGGTGAACAAAGATGAATGTCTTATGGAAGTGGTTCAACCCTGAAAAGTATGGATAATGCCTATGGGGTATGAGGTTGATGAAGCCACTTTGGATGCCTACGCATAACATTTGTTAAAAGATTTGGTAGAAAGGTTTGAAACCTGCAAGGAGAAATCAATGGAGTTACACACTAAGTTCACCGAACCAACAAGAAAGAGAAAAGTTGAAAAGATTATAGAGGACATTCTTGTTGAAGAAGGTTACCCCTGGGAGAGAGTTAGAGATGCTAGAGCTATGAGGGATGCAATTGAGAAAGTAAAGAAATAAAAGACTCCACTTGTTCCAATTAAGGTAAATGTGACAGGGCCTTCTCCTGCTTTGGTGAAGACACCTCCTACTATAGTAGAACCCTCTGGTTCATCTCCAAAGGGTAAAGGTATTCTGAGGAAGAAGCAGAAACCCCAAAGGGAATATATAGCAGTTTCTTCAGTGAAATATGAGACTGAATCAAATATAGACATTCCCAAGGCACCAAAGAAAGGAGAGTTTGCTAGAGTGATCCAGAAACCCCAATCTAGTAGTGAGAAGAAAGAGAAAAAGAAGAAGGAAAGGTCTGATCTTGTACCGATAGGTAAGCCCAAGAGAGGAAAGAAGATAAAATTTGACTTGGATGAATTTATAGAAATCGGTAAGATGAAGACTTCTAAAATAGAGTATTATATTGTTCCTTTGTCTATTCAAGAATCAATTGATGAAATTATTAAATATAGGAATTTGAAGAACATCTCTATATATTATGAGAATATGGATGATAAGGATCAAAGGCAGATTGAAGAAGTTGTAATTTTGTACATGGATGTATTTAGTAAAGCATTAATTGAATTAGAAAAATATCTTCCCAAAGGTTTGTATAGTTTATTTGATGCTAGGAGAAAATTTGCTAGCCAAATGGATAGAGAAATAAAGAAGAGTGAACTGGTCAATCAATGCACCAGTATCACTATAGAGGAAATTGACAGATTGATTTTATTGGTTAATAAAAAGGAATTCAGGAGCAAGCACAAAGTAAACAGTTTGATGGTTCACCGAGTTGGAGAAATAAGGAGAGAAGCCAGTGCAATCTGGAAGAAGTTTCTTACTAAGAACTGGCTTCTAGAAACTGTCTCATAAGATGAAGCCACTCAATCATAAAATCCTCTGATTAATGATGTAAATAAGGAAGAGGATACTTAGGGTGTTGCTGAGCAACAAATTTTGGATTCTATTGATTTTGAGCATGCTAAATAAAATGATAAATCAACAAAGGCAGAAGATGGTGCACCAAGTGGTGACACCGGTGCATAGGAGGCACCTAAAGAAGGCAAATTAGGATAGGTCAAAGCTAAGAAAAGATAGAAGGAAAATAGGAAGAACTAGATAAGGGAAAGGGTAAGGCAATGAAGACTCTGATCCTTGTGGCAATGGACACAACTAAAATTCAAAGCCAAGGGAGTTTTCCATAGTTCAATATTAGTTTTGATAAACCATTCAATCATATGTCTCTGACAAAGAGGATGATTTTTCTTGCTGCTCTCCAAGAACAAGCCAGTTAGGAGTTAGCACATACCAAATTTGAAGAATAGAGACTCATTAAAAAATTGGTTAAACTTTTGGAACAGGTGGTACCAAAACTACAACTTGATGCAAACACCAATTCATCTGGTAAGCTTCAAAACTTAATAGATCATATATCCACCTAGTTTGATTCATTGACCAAGGCATCAACCCGACAAGCTATGGAGAAATTTAAAGATGTTAAAGTTCAAACATTTTTGCAAATGATTAATAACGATAAGGCCCAACTAGATAAGGAGTTAAAACTAATTGATGAGGCCTTAGCGAAAGGCAATAAAATTTATAAGTCTTGTCTAATTTCGACCAATTTCACTACTAAGATAGACAAGAAGATAGATAATTGTAGATGACAGTTAGCTCAGATTTCTCAGGCTTATGATCCTACAACTAACTTATTCGACAGTATTGAAGGACAAATTTTGAGAAGGATAAGGAGAGGATGATTAGGCGGACAGGTGAACTCTGAAACCTAATTGGTCCTCGGTTGGACACCTTAGTGTATCATAAGATGAACTACATTCAAAACATGTCTCAGGAGACTCCTACTAAGATTGAGACTATAGAATTTCATGCTCATCTTTTGGATGGTTTTATTTCAATTTTGGAGAAGTTGTGGGCATGATGGAACACACATCTTGGGTTCCTTAAGATAACATATGCAGATGTCCTAAAACATGTATAGATTTTATCATCTGGTGAATGTCTATATAAGTACAAGTGATTTTGATGCACACCCTATCTTTGGGATTGTTGTCAAAGGGGGAGAGATGAGGTGAAAAATGTACAGGCTGATTGGATGTATGGAGTGTATAGTCCAGTGTAATGCATATTTTTGGATTGTTAATTTAAGGCGAAGCCTTATAATTCTTTCATCCTTTCATTCAATGTACAGGTTTCACAGGCTTTAACACTTATCCATTTTTCACAAGTGTTGCCATCAATGCCAAAGGGGGAGATTGTTGGCAATTGACATTCATCTGGTGATCTTTGATGCTTGATTTATGGTTTAGGGTTGTCATTGATGGAAACTCTTCTTGGTGATTAGATCCAGTAGTCATGATTTATCTTATCCGGAAGTTGGAGCTAATTGGTATGCAATTAACCGGTAAAACAAGGCTATTTCGGTAATGTTTTGGTTTGGAATAATTTTTGATGATTGCGGTAATTTAGGTGGTTGATTTCATGATCTTAATGAATGGGAAGATCCTTAGGAAGTGTGTGAATACACTGTTTTGGTCCGGTGCTATGTTTTATTTGAGATTGAAGCCGACTTGGATCTACATGTTACACTTCTTGAAGTCAACTTGAAGGAAATTACTTTTGTGCTAAGACCGGATATATAAGATCAAATTGGTGATTGGTTTTGGTGGCAATAATACAATTGTGGTGATCTGTTTTAGTGTGATTGAGAGCAGTTTTACATGCGCACTTTTCTTACAAATAATCTAGTAGTTGATTGAGATAGAAACAGAGTATTTAGCAATGCGAAGACAATCAAAGATTCAGTGCTCAACTGGAACTCATTCTTGCATTATCAGATGCTACTTGAGAGTTCATTTCATTGTATTTCCTCATTGTAATCAAATTGTAAGTTAGTGAGACTTTCCTGAAGGTTTTAGCCTTCTAGGCAATTGTAATTGAGCAGTGAGCTATAGGTAGTGAGCCTGAATGCAAGTGCATTCCACATCTATGTAATATTTATGTACTCCTAGCCATAGTATATGAATATTGTGGGTTCCAACCCCACCATGTTTTTTCCCTTTCTGGGTTTCCACGTTGTTGGTTAATAAATTTGCCTTTTACACATTTTAATTCTTTAACTTCTGCATGCCCATAAACAAAAGACAAAACTCACCAATAGTTGGATAACTTCTTAAACAGTTAACCTCTGTATATGGGTACAACTGTAGTACCCCTACTCGTTTGGACTCATATTTTGTTCTTGTTGTTTTCAGTGGATACATTACCATGAATTGTTATTCAGATTTATATGACATTATTCCATGCTTAATTTGAATATGAGATGCATGATTTATTTACACTATTTTTGTACTTGTGATTTATGGCATAGTATGGTTTATTGCAATATATGTTGTGTATCTGCAAGTGTATTGGATGCAAGGGGATGATTTTCCTTCACTCATTTCAGTGAGATAGGGAATGTCACGATTCTCCTTCATTAGTGTGTATGCCATGTTTTATATATGGTATATATGCATGTGTGGTTCGGTGATGCAAGATATTGCAGGTACAAGTATCGGGTAGGTATGGGGTAACGTCTCCACCTGGCTACACAGGTCTGAGTGTGCCTTAAATTTTTTGATGGAAGTGAAGGAGATAGTAGTTGACCCTATTTTCATTCAGTTACACTCGAGTGAGTGTCGTCAGTTAGTAATTCCGTCAATTTGTTCGGTCTTCATATTTTATTGTTTGATCTTTATGAAAAGTCACTTGATGCTTGCTCAGTTTGTGTGTTTAGTGTTCTTAATTATTGTATGCCATTGGTAATTGTTATGTTTATTACGTCTATAAGAGTAAAGAGTAGTTTTGGTATTTGGAGGAAAAAGAGTCAAGTAATCTAGTGACTTAACGTTGTTTACAAAGGATGAGTTAATATCTTGGTATAAGTAGATATGAATCTCATCAGCATGTTAGTTCGATAATTGCGACTCAATCATTTGAATATATGTATAGACATTATATACACGGGGGGCGATTGTCAATTATAGGTAGTTATTTGAATAAAGATTAAGTGATTGAACTATCATTAGATAATATCTCCAATTCGAACTATTATGTTGAGAAGATACATGCATACAAAATTAGAATTATTAAAATGTAACATATAATATACGTTTCAAACATGTAATATATATATATCTAAATCAATTGTTTGAATATACATATGAAAAGCCGTTAATCATAAATATTTGAAAAATCAAAATATATATATTTATATTTTCTAAGGAGGGATTAAGGGTTGAATGTTTAAATAGAGGTCATTAATTAATTATTAAAATATAATAAAGAAATTATAATTAAACAAATAAAACAAATTTTATTTAAAAGGTGGTGGTGGGGGTTATAATGTAAACTAATATATAATATATAGGGTGGTTGACAGTAATATCGACCACCCCCCTTAATAAAGGGAGGGGTCGGTATTACCACCGACCACCCTCCTCCCTTTCATTATATACGCCTCCTCCCATTTTAATGAGCTTCTCCACATTGCAGCGAACACCGACACCTCTATCGTTGTTCAACACACTCAACCGCCACTCCTCCTTCGCGATGGAACCAAACTCCACGTTAGTAAATGTGGTGGAGGCATAGTAAAAATAGTTTGTATTGAACCAACTCCTCATGGTGATAATAGCGACTATGTAGCAAGGGACACCGAGTGGTAAGTTTAATGCGAGGCATACGTGACATAAGAGTAAGGCGACTTGGCAACGAGGACTATTATCTCACCCATGACAAACACTTACGTGTTTGACAGTTGCTTGTAACTTGCCGATCCTTTCATCCTTTGTATCAATCTACCACGGTTTTTGGTGTATAACTGAAGAGTGGAGATTAAGTGAAGATGAAACTAAAAGTAATCCATTAAAAGACTCTTCATCAAACTCCATAACTGAGCCTTAGACGTAGGAGAAGTCATGGGTAATTCTAGTATAAATAGAGGTGGGGAGTAAGGAAGTGGGGAGGGAATTCATTTTGCATTGAAGGAAGGACGGTGTACTCGAGAGGAAAGAATTAGAATAGAGGAGAAAGATAGAGTAAAATAGAGAGATAGAGAGAATATTTTAGGAAGAATCAAAGAGAGTTGGTTTTGGTGATAGAGTTTTGAAAGCAGATTGAAGATAAGGTTCGTAAGCAAGACGCGCTATCATTCGGCAGAAGGGCGTTGAGGTCTTGCATTCGTGTTAACTTTGCAAAAGGTCAAGAATTTCTTTGGGTTTGGGTTCATTATTATTTACAAAGTATTAGTTATAAGTAATGATTAAGATCTTTCTTATGTTATAGTTACAGTGAAGTATCTTTTATTGTTTGAGTTAGGATATTAAGAGTAATTACATTGTAGCTATAGTAGTGGAATCTTGTTTTAGAACATACTGCACACTAGTTATTATATAAAAGAAATTTTATGTTTCCGTTCAAAACCTAGTTATTAAGATTTATCAGACGTTGTTCTAGGAGAGTCTAGGAAGTAATGGCTTATTGTTTGAAACGTTACAGAAATGGTGCATGTCAAACAAATAGCTCAGAAATCTATAGCTGGATATGCCCATAGTCTAAAAGTCAAGAAAGATTCTCTGACACCTGTCAAGCTTGTCTTGATTGACATCCCTACTGAGGTGAACCCAGCTCCTGAAGAGAGAAAAGAGGTAGGAGAAGATCCTATTCAGTGTCCAACAAAAGAAATTACTGTTGAAAAAGGAAAAGAGCCTGATCTAGAATGCTCACCAGCAAGGCCGATAGTTATAAGTTCTGACTCGTCGAAGGGGTATACCCCCTTAAGTGATAATGAATCCGTGGGGTATTTTCCCCTGAGTGAAAGAGAATCTGAAGGTTATACTCCTTTAGATCCTATAGAGTTTGATGAGTGCACTTCTCCGTCTTCTCTGAAAGAATGATGTAATGGGTTGTATCCCTTCTAGTGTCAAGAAATAAAGACATCTTTCTATCTATTATAAGTTGAGAAATGTACTATGTCTTCTTGTAAGACTTTTATGAAGAAATAAATATATCTACTTTTGTCCTAAATTATGGTATAAGTGGAATTTGGAAATTATCAAGGTTGCCCTAATATAATGTTGCTTCCCTATAATAGTTAACAGAGAGTAATTGATCTCTTAATCATGTTGTAAGGTATTAAACTTTGAGTTTATGCCATCTAAACTATCCTTAGTATCTCGGGTTAAATTATCTCTTTTCTCAACCAAATGGTAATGTTTATGCTTTTGCAAGTTATTTATATGTTTTGATGTTATTACGGAAGATTGTCTTGTTAAATGGTGGTTGCAGTCAAGTCCAAATTTTATCGTACATTGAGTATGTGGTCATTATGCCCTGTGTTACTTTGTTTTGGCTAGATATATAGATGTATAACCTTAAGGAAATGAGCCATTGTGAGTTGGTCCAAATGGTCAACCTTAGGTTAGTAATTATGTATCTTTCACCTGTGGTATGTCAGGATTAGGTATGGCTGTCTGTGTCACCATAGAGTTTCATAGAGAGAACTATCCTATAGTGTCCTAAGAGAGAGAGTGGCTTTCGAGTGGGGGCCGTGCCCGAAGTGGTGACAAGATAACCTGTCGGAAGTTGGTTAAGGAAGTGATAACCTAATAAATGATTAGGGGAGGGTAGAATAAATGTTAAATAAAATAATGTGCCTTGCACATAGGTGAGTGCTAGTACAGAGTTCATAATGTAGCGAGAAGGCTTGGAATGACAAACTTACCACCTTGTCTTCATGAAAGGATTGGTAGGGTCTGCATGAGACTTAGTTGGAATAGGAGGTTCGGGAGAGGTTACCAGGATAACCTATGATGGGGGCTGGGACCTATGGAGGCTATACCATGGTATCCATTGTAAGACATGCGATGACACTTTCTCCTTAGAGTTACTAGTGTTTTGTGAGTTGAGTCACATGGATGTGTGTGCAGTCTTGTAGTCCTTTTGTACTTGTCTTATTTTGCTTGCTTGAGGGTTATCTACTATCTCCAGCACGGTGGGGTGGTTCCTTTTCAAAATCACATGGTCGGGTGGTAGTGTCACTTCCCATTGGATGTACTAGAATGTTTCTTCAAGTGAGGAAGGACTTTGCTGATGTTCTTGGTTCGTGGTTCATAACCATTGTTCAGTTGAAATCTTGATGGTCTTGTATCGAAACTTTATGTAACCTTCATTTTGTAACATTTTATTTCATGATGTAATTTTTTAAAATATGTATTTTCAAATATTGTAAAAGAGAGAAACATTGGAATGCATGCTATTTCAGTTACTTAATTCTTTTGTATATATTAAATGATTGGTTTGGAGTACTCTAAATTCTTTCATTGTGGATATTTTATCTTAAGCATTTAATTTTCTTATAAAGCTGAACAGTAGGTTTTTCCGTGGTGTTAATATAATTATGAAGTAATCTTCGTTGGTGACCCTTAGGAAATTTAGGAGTTAGACTTCCGTTGTGTTATTAGATGTGATATGGTTTAATTCAAGCACTTCTTCTTTAAAAAAAAAAAAAAGTTATTTCACCCTTAGTTGCATAGATTGTGATGTTTTTTTTTTTCCTTAAGGGTTTCTAGTGGGGCATTACAACAACTCCCCAAGAATGACTTTCAATAAGCTTAGGTTATGACAATTTCTATGCATACTTTTTACCAAAAAGCATTAAAGGTATTTAAGTATTCATATGTTGACACAAAATGAACACTGCAAATATTTTCAAGCAACAAATTTCTTTTAAAAGCTCACAGACTTTCATTCTTCTAATCGGCAAGATAGACATTTCAAAAATTTTCCTTTTGCACACTCATATACAATGTATCAGAAAGATGACAAGTTCCACAATTGAATCAAATCTTCATAGAGATTCACACTTCAATTCATAAATACATAGATTTATAAGATGAAAAATGTTGTAATTTCATTCACAGATCAAATTGTCTTTCCTTTAGAATACATAGTACTGCAAAAATATAAAGCTTTATGTTCTATCTTAACCCAAAAATTCTCGGACCTTTTACAAGGCTTTTAATCAAGTATATATAGCCACCAGGGTATGATAGTTTGTTACAATTTAAAACAGAGTAAAAAGATTAACTCTCCCTGAGAGTCAAAGAAGTTTATCCCTATAACTGAAAAACAACAACTAAACAAGAAAAGCGACATAAGCCATGAGCAATGACAATGAGATCAAGCTCCTACAAACAACGTGACCTCCACCTATTTCTCCTGAGGTGAAGGAATGCTACAAATATTGTGTCATTCCAAATGAGCTGAGGAGAAGTTGAGAATGAGTTGATAATGCAGAAGACCAATATGAAGTATTTTCTTCTTCCAAACCTCTTTCTTCTTTCTCACCTGCACAACCTTTCCCTTATATGTCTCAAGATGATCAAAGCAAACTACTAGCATGGATTCAATTCATTCAATTTTTGAGAAATCCTCTATTGTTAAGGATTTTTCTTCCTGGATTTGTTGAACTCGATCCTTGAAGGCTTGAATCATATCAACTGAATCTTTAAGTGTCTGCTTATCCTCTGTTAGGAGTTGAATATCTATGCACTTCATATCATTCTGTATAGTATTAATTAGTTCTTTTAACTACTTCAAAATTTTGATGGATTCTTCATGCCCTTGTTCAATAATTGAGTTCCTCCATTCAATATTTTCTTTACATATGGAAAGTACATTGTTGTTTAGACCATGCACTAGTTTCTCTGCTAGGAAGTTCATGACTCCATACCTTTGGTTATCCCTCATTTGTTTCAGTACAGCTACCCATTTCTTTTTTCTTTCTCCTAGGTGATTATTTTTGTTTCTAACTCCTTGCCTACAAACTTTGCATTTTCAAATTACTTAACCAAATCCAAAATGTAGCTTGTACCTTACTGGGAAATTGATTATAGCCACTCACTGAAGTTGCTGCTATCATCTGACTTCTCTAAACCTAATCAAGCAATTTCTGGTTCATTGGTGACCTTGGATTGAATGACAAAGGTACTTGAGAAAGTAGTTGTGGATTAGGATCCTGTATGGGATTGATGTACTGGGCCATCTGCATTATGATTTGTTTCATTTCATTTTTATCCTTTTCATCTTTCCAAGTCCTGGTCAGAATCCTCTTGGTGGAGGTCTCCAGGTGTTTAGCATCTGCAACTCGAGAGGTCACCCCTAAATCAATCTTCTCAACAAAAAAGTCCTTCTTAGTGATAGACTCAACATCTTTATCCATTGGGGGTCTAGCTACCTCTACAATCCAATGCCCTATTTGATCATCCATATCTATCATTGCTTTAATTTTAAGTCTCTAGGACTTTGACGTTCTCCCCAAATGTTTACTGACCATGTCCTCCGTTGGAATTGAGATTGGAATTACATTTCTTTTCTTTATAAGTGAAGTACTTAACCATTTGGGAATAGTAGATGTTTCCTTGGGTGGAGGTGATTGTTGGTTAGTGATGACAATGACCATGGTGTTTACAGAATCCTCAGCTTCTTGAGTTTCCTTTCTCTTATCAGCAGTACTAGCAATGAGCTTGTCCTGCATCTAAGCATCCATCATCCCTTTAGTTTCTTCTTTGGAGTCCAAATCTACTTCAAGTGGACTTGTAAGGAGTTTATGACTGCTCTTCTTGCTATGAGATCTGGTGACATGAGTAGGGGAGGAACTAAGAGAAGATTCTCCTAAGTTTACAGTTTTGATTTTCTCATACCTCTATTTCTCATTACCTGTAATATCAATAGCAATATTAGAAGAGAGAGGAGATACTTGTGAAGTTGCACAAGTTTGACCAACTTTTCTACTCTTAGGTGCAGACATGGGCCATTGTCCAAAATGATGGTCTTTTAGCCATCTTTCTGTCCGTTTAATCACATTGAAGGTTTTGGCTTGAATTTTGTCATCTTTTTTTCTATCCCAATCAACTTCTCGAATAGGTTGCCCTTGTATCTTCTCATTGAACTCGGGATCAACAAATTTTTTTCCTTCATCCTCTTGTACATCGGAGACATTCATAGATAAACCTATTGTCACAATTTGTTGAACTATGAATTTTGACCACAATCTTCTTCTGACTTAAAATTCCTCATAACAGTTCTCCCAGTAGTCTTCTAGCTGAGGTTCATGACAAAAATAAATATCAACATTCAAGTTTTCTATGGAAAACCTTCGGCTATCAAATTTATGTCTAGCAACATATAACTGCAAATTGAACTTCTTGAATTTAAGTTCAAGATTTAAGGCATCTGAAAGAAACCTACAACTATAATATCCCATCTCTACTGGAAAGACAACTCTAGACTTCCCTTCACTTCTCTTATCAATGTAGGCAATATGTTGAATGACTTCAACCAAAATATTACTATCCAGAGCATACCTGGGTAACCTAAAAGGTTCACCCTGAAAGCCGCCAACTCTAATATAAGTGAACTGAGCAGACTGGATGAAGAAACTACCATAGATACCTACAAATTCCATCGCTTCTGTTGACAATCTCTTGTTTATGTTACCTTGCAACTCATGAACCAATCTACCTGCAAAAATATTATTCCACCTCATGAAATTTTTAGCATATTTTTGCTACAGCAGGTGAGGATATTATTCATAAACCCTTATCCCATCAACCTAGGGTTCATGGTGTAAACCATTCAAATCTTGAGTGCAGGCAAGCATATAAAATAGGTACGAGGACATATAAAAAACACTCATCCCTGCAAATTTTTTTAAGCTCTCATGTAGTCTCTCTGCAACAACTTGTCCCCCATGTAGATAAGTGCTTCTATTCAACATGACTTGAATGTAGAAATACATCCAGTCTTCCCAATAAAAGGCAAGAGCATTTCCCTTCAATCTGTTCAACAAAATGACAATATCCCACACTTTTGATATAAAATTCTCTCTGGTTAGTGGCCTTGGTAACTTGGAACCTCCTTTTTGAATTACACTTCTATAGGTACTCTTCTTCTCAGAAAAGAAAGAGTATGAAGTACCAATGGTCCAATCTTCATACGGCTCCTTATGAGGAATTCCCATGGCTTCCATTACGGTCACCCTATCAATTTTCAATAGCACTTCATCATTGATAGCCCTAATACACCCATTTTCTGCATCATACCGGTTCATGCATTCTAAAACCAGCTTTGGGCACGGTGCCACAAAAAAAAATGCAGCAGCCTCAATCAAACTACTTCTTACAATTTTCTCCATCATGGAATTTTGGGTTGGATTCTTTACCCTTTCTAAGAAATCAGTGAGGTCTTCTTGTGCCAATGAAGTGTCTCCCATCTTTGGAAGCGAGCTAACCAAATAGGAAGTATGACCCAATTTCGATAGAGTTGGCCTCATGATGGCCCCTCTCATATTTATCAAAAAAAATTGGGAATAAAATGAATTCCACTACACAACAAAGGAAATGGACAACAACTAGCTTCTGAACAAGAAAATACAGCAGAAGAAGAAATAATTGAAACTAACTTGATCCTAGTAGCAAATTCTTGAAACCTTCTGAATGCAAATACAATACCTCCGACTTCCTTTTCTTTCATGGCTACTGAGAAGGTACTAGAAAGATTGCTAGTTTTTGCAATAAAAATGAATAAATATCACTCAAATCCTAGCTAGTTGTACAAACTAAGTAAGCTCGTGTGAATTAACACCTGATTTGATGGATATTCGACATGCATTTAATTTCGGGTCATTCCATGACATGTCACATGAATTTGTTGGTATTATGAATATGTTGCATTAGTTTTGTCATTAATGTCAACACTTATCAACACTTATCCTTTTGGAGATCTTTGGTTATGTTCATCGGCAAGTTCAGTGACTTATGCACAATCATCGGTATTTGGTTCACCGACAGGTTATATTGTTCATTGACACTTAGGATGACTTGTTATCATCTAGAGATCACTTGGTTATGTCGAATACATGGTTTAAACACTTGGTTTTGGTGATTTGATTATTGGTCTAATCGGGTTGACATATTTGTTATTACCGACAAATTGGTCTAGGTTATGAACCGACATGCATTATCTATTCCAGATCAGCATGACATGCTATGAAGATGATTTAATCAATTGGTATTATTGATTGAGCTGACATGATGCACCACATCTTGACTTACTTGTTGTAATTGATTTAATTATAATATTTTTAGTAATCCGACCTACACATTTGGTCTTAGGTTTTGGTATATATGTAAGATCTCATTTGTGAGATTAAGATATGGTATGTAATATGGTATGGTAAGGTTGTGATATTTGGTATATGTGAATATAAGCAGAGCTACTCACGTAGACATCATTTGAAGATTCAAGGAAGGTTTGAAGGAGATAATCAGAGCTTAACCGGTACTGAATCCAACATTGGAGATGCTACTTTGAGCAGTACATTATCATTGGATTTAATCATCCAATTGTAGTCAATGTGACTCCCATCTTGTGATTGAGTAGTGAGCTCTAGGCAGCTGGCCTTTCTGCATGTGCACACCCCATTTGTACACACATACTATCTACAGTAGTATCATCTGATTGTGGATAAGGTTTCCCACCATGGTTTTTCCCCTTACAGGGTTTCCACGTACAAATCTTTGTGTTATGTGTTGTGGATGTTGTTTCTCTTTCTGTTTCATGCATTAAGTTTCATTGGTATTAATATTAACTATTAATCTGCTAACTAGCATTAAGTTTGGTTTACCGGTATTATGTATCAAGTTTGATTAAGTTACAATTGGGTTGAAATAAATAGACAACTAATTCACCCCCCCTCTCAGTTGCCTCCAGGTCCTAACCGAATTACCATGATTATTTGACATAATTAGAAACTAATATTTTGAATGACCCAGAATAATCCCTTTCCCACCACCATTTTCCCTCCATGATACACACACCACTTCTAAATGAAGCCTCGAACTATGAATTTTAAACTTCAAACCTTGAACCGAGAACCAAAGGGCTCAAAGGTTCAAGTTCAACTCTGAGAAAGAACATTGAATAGAACATAAAATAGTCTTCACAACATAACAACAAAACACAACGAATGAGAAAAGACATAACTGACGCACAACCAACTTTGAACCTTGAACCTTGAACTGAAAGGTTCAAGTTCAACATAAACTT
Source organism: Cryptomeria japonica (assembly GCF_030272615.1). Classification (NCBI taxonomy): domain Eukaryota; kingdom Viridiplantae; phylum Streptophyta; class Pinopsida; order Cupressales; family Cupressaceae; genus Cryptomeria; species Cryptomeria japonica. The sequence continues at coordinate 253,161,071 of NC_081415.1, forward strand.
TCAACAAAGCGCTCATTTTTACTATGAAACAAAGTCGCGAAGACAACTATCTTTAAAGTGCGCTTTGAACTTGAACTTTGAACTAAGTAAAGGTTCATTGATTTGAGTTCAAAGGAGGGAAATACACAACCAAAAAGGAGAATAAAAATTAAAGGATGACTCCCGAATTGAAACTCAAAGAAAATAAGGGAGGACACTAACACGTAAAAATTTTGGTGTTGTGGATTCTTTGTTGCATGTTTATGTTCTTTTCTATTATGCATTGCTAACTGGTGGATAAAGAATAAGTTTTTGGATTTGACTTCTGGTAGATCATCGATTCACCCCCCCTCTCAGTGATCCCTAATTCTAACATTTTTTAGAGAGGAAAAGTTATCATAGGAAAGTTTTATTAACAGATTGGAAGCAAAAATAGTGGAAGCAATAAATAGTGGTCTTTCTAAGCTTCAATCAAAAAATGTAAGGAAGTTAAGTAGCAGAACAACTTCCTATAGTAACCTTGAGAGGAGGGTAATGCAAAAACTTTTATAGATTGTTACAACAATTATAGAGACTTAACAAAAATAGACACAATAGCATGCATACCACAACATAGGGATTTACATGGAGAAAACCCTTTCGGGAGAAAAAACCCACACTCCAAAAGCATCTCAATGTATTATTCAACAATCAATAAAAAATTACAATATACTTTCAGAGAAAGCTCTTCACAGGAGTACCACTAATCAATGATTTAGAGATAAATCAGTAGTCATAAGACTCTTACACACAAAATCTATCTCATGCATCTCATATATAGGAAATACAATACAAGAAACCATCAAATGGTATTACAAAACCATGGGCTAAAACCACCCAATAAGGTATAGCCGACCTTATCTCCAATCTAGATGCCTTATGATGTGTCAAAACATACATCAAAACATGTCCCTGCCTTTAATAGCTCATTTATCTGTCCTATGCATTTTATATTTCCTATTTTAGGAGTAGAAACTTCCAAGTCCATAACTTGTGAACCGTGTGTCCTTTTGATGAATCGTTTGAAGCGCTGGAAAGCTCAAGAAGTTCTCTATCACCTCGTAAAATACTATGCTCTTTACACTCAATTTTCAAGGCTTTTTGGAGCCTTTAATGTCCCAAAAATTAAATTTAAACCTTTCATTACACCCTCTAAAAATAGAAACTTTAATATCTTCAAATCTAGTTGTGATATTGCAATATAACTTTACATGAATGCTTATCTAACCAACCAAAAGATTCTGGGAGAATTTCACACCATTTTGTGCTCAAACGAAAATTTACTGTAGATAGTAACCTCATGTAAATGCAAGGTTGAGACATTATTTTCCCAACATTCTCCCACTTGTTGAACACCTTGTAAGAGAAAAGGGAGTATCAACACAATAAATCATTTTTTAGGGGACATGAGGCTCATAGACTCTAAACACCATCTGAACTTCTTTGTACTCACATCCTTAGTTAAAGAATCTACAACATTAATCTAAGTTTCTACCTTAACTAGCTTCACCCTACCATCTTTGACCATATCTCTGACAAAATGATATTGAACATCAATGTGCTTGGTCTGAGAATTAAATTTTGGGTTCTTAGCTAGGCATATTGCACTCTAACTATCACAATAAATTGTTATTGTACCTTATTTTATTCCAATATCTAAACACAATCTCTTAAGCCAAATGGCTTATTTACAAGCATGAGTAGCTTCCATATACTCTACTTTTGTAGTGGACAAAGCAACCATGGCCTATCGCTTACTCATCTAACTAATTGCACCATTAAATAAAGTAAATACATAAGCACTGGTGGATCTTCTACTATGAATATCACTTGCCCAGTCTGAATCCACATAACCATGAATATCAAGGGAAGTCATGTCTCTAACCAAATTACCATGATAACACAAAGAATACTTTGAGGTACCCTTCAAATATCTGAAGATTCTTTTGACTACATCCCAATGAATTCTACTAGGAGTAGACATATATCTAGGAAGAACTCCCATTGCTTGGGCAATGTTTGGTCTAGTAAAGACCATAACATACATCAAACTTCCATCTGCACTCTGGTAAGGCACTCTTCTCATGTCTTCAATCTCTAATGAAGATGTAGGACAATCTGAAGCATATAATGTTAGACAATTCAAATAACTAGAAGATAACTGAGAGGGGGGAGGGGGGTGAATCAGTTGTCATAGATTACCGAAACCTTAAGAAATTAAAACTTTAATACCGTAACCCAAAACATTAATACCCGAATAGCAGTTAAACCAATTAAGCATAAACAATAATCTTAGAATAAATACCATCCATATGACACCAATATTTATATGTGGAAAACCTGGTAAAGGGAAAAACCACGGTGGGAAGCCTACCCAGAGTCAGATAATACTTCTGTAGTAAGTATGTGAATTATAATTGAGGGTCATGCACTTGCAGGAAGGCCAACAGTCTAGAGCGCACTGCTCATCACAAAAGGAGTCTCACTGGCTACATATAAATCCAGACTACAATCCAAAGAAGTGTTTGAACTGCAAAGATAGCATCTCCTATACCTGAGTGCAGTTTCGGTTAAGCTCAATACCGAAGGACTAAATCCTCTTACATAAACCCAATTCAATCTCCAATGATCAACCAAATCCTCTACCTGAATGATATTACATTATTCACACATTACATCCCTTTCCCATAACCATGATCTCTACCATATGATCTACAATGAGATCTTACACCTTATATATATATATATATATAAACCCTCAACCATAAATAATTAGGTCAACCGCCAGACAATAAACCAATTACATAATTACAAAACATGTCGGCCTTAGACCAAACAAATAATATCCAACACATAAGACATCTCAGAAACATATCAAGAGGTCCAATCCACATGTTACATTAAGTCGGTCCATAACCTAGATCAACCGGGACCTGGTATAGGCCCACACGCTAAAGAAATGATTTCCACCCACCAAGTGTCGAACATGATCACCAACAGAATCCTGAAACTCCACCAGAAATTGCACCATTAACACTTATGGAATTCATCAAAGATCTTCATCAAAAGCTCTGGTGATGAAACCCTCATCGGAACTAGAAGCCAAGCTTCTAAGCAAATAGGATAGCATCAGAACACTAGACCAAAATCAACTTACTAAATATGAACACGAGTATCATGAATAATCCAATTCCATAACCAAACCATATCGGAGCCTATCGGATCATGCTAGATCCAAACCAACCAAAAACCACTCAACCTACCATGACCAGAAGGGTGCTGGTAAATCATTCAAATGGCTAGTATTGACATCAATGACAAAACATCAATGCAACACATAATCAATTCGACAAAATGGCCAACAATCTCCCCCTTTGGAATTGATGGAAACACTAGATATGAAAAACATCTAAGTAGCAAGAAATGCCAAACAAGTCTTCCCCAATGGAAGACAACCAACAATCTCCCACATACAGTTTTAAAATAAAGACCAAACTCCCCCTGTGAATGATACCTCTACAAATATCTAAAATATACATATATCTCTCCCCTTAATGTATACAACTCCTTAAGTTTTCTTTTTCACATCAATATCTCTCCCCCTTTGACATCAATGCCAGAAATCTGACAAAAATATCAAAGAAAAAACATAAACCACTAAAACTCAAAGCTAACTACTCCCCCTGAGCAGTAGTATCCCCACATCAGTGTTAGAATGAATAGTATCTCTAATAGTGCATACCAGACTGATGCCAAACTACATCAATCAAGTATGTACCAGAGGGACAGAAACTCCTAGTCTGTCTCTCAGCTACTCAAATGATTCTTTAGGCAAAGGTTTAGTGAAGATATTTGCAATCTTCTCTTTAGTGTTCACATAAACCAATCTAACTTCGTTTGCTTCCACTTTTTCTTTAAAAAAATTGTACTTGATAGATATGTGCTTTCTCTTATAATGAAATACTGGATTCTGAGATATATCAATAGCAACATAGTTATCACAGTGAATAACTACTGATGCATTACAATCCATGTTTATATCCTTTAAAATTTTCTTCATCCATAAAACATTTGTACAGTTAGTAGCAACAACAACATACTCAGCTTCAGCAGTAGATAAATAAGTACATGATTGTTTCTTGTTGATCCATGAAACAAGTTTCTTTGCAAGAAAGAAAGCTCCACCGGAAGTACTTTTCTGGTCATCAACATCTCTAGCCCAATCACCATATGTATATGCACATAAAGTAAAGTCATCATCCTTAGGGTACCACAAACCATATTCTGATGTACCTTGAAAGTATCTAAAAATCCTTTTCACCACACTCTCATGATTCTCTCTAGGATCACTCTAAAATCTTGATACAATACAAACAACATTCATTATGTCAGGCCTAGTCTAAGTCAAATAAAGAAAACCTCCAATCATATAATTGTATCTTGTAGGATTTACTGGTACAAAAACATCTTTTCTTGTCAATTTCTCACTTGTAACCATAGGAGTATTTACAGGTTTAGAATCTCCCATACCAAATTTCTTCAACAATTCCTTAGCATACTTAGTTTGATAGATGAAAATACCTTTGACAATCTAAGTAATCTACAAACCTAAGAAAACATTCATCTCACCAATCATAGACATCTCAAATTCATTCTCCATATTGTTAGCAAATTCCTTACACAACTTATCTTCACCTCCAAAAATGATGTCATCAACAAACTCTTCAATAATCAGTATATCATCATCAATGATTTTATAATATTAAACATTGTTAGTATTACCCTTAGTAAAACCAATCTTCAAAAGATATTTATCTAGCCTTGCATACCAAGCTCTAGGCGCTTGTTTCAATCTATATAAATCTTTCCTTAACCTACAAACCATGTTTGTATCATCTGATAGTAAAAAACCATCAGGTTTCTCAATATAAACTTTCTCATCAAGATCCCCATTCAAAAATGCACACTTAACATCCATCTGATAAACCTTGTAATTTTTATAAGCAGCATAGACGAGAAACAATCTTACAACTTCAATCCTAGCTACAGGTGCAAAAGTCTCTCCATAATCAATTCCTTCCTTCTGAGAATATCCTTTACAAACCAATCTAGCCTTATTCCTTATAACTTGACCATCCTCAATCAATTTATTCAAAAAAACCCATTCAGTTCCAATAACATTCTTATTTTTAGGTCGGGGAACCAAAGTCCATGTATTATTTTTCTCAATTTGATCTGATTGTTCTTCCATATCTTTCAACCAATATTCATCCTTACATGCCTCAATTACTGATATCGGTTCAACTTGTGAAATTAAACATACCTCATTAGTTGTCAGTTTTCTTCTTGTTATTACTCCATTGTTCTTATCCCTAATGATTTGATCTTCTGAATGATTCAATCTCACATACCTATGAGTCCTCTGACTCTATGTTCTTCTTCTCTGATCTTCAGTTACTATTAAATTTTCTGATACTGTTGGAGTAACTAGTTCAACACTTTGTTTCGGTAAAGGTGCTATCGATTCAAATATAATCATTTTCATTGTTGGTTCCTTCTCATAAACTCTGATTTGACCTCTATTCAGCTCATCCACTTTGACATTAGCACTCTCCATAATTCTCTGTAATCTCTTTTTATAACATCTATATGCCTTGCTTTCATTAGAATAACCAAGAAATATGCCTTCATCACATCTAGGATCAAATTTTTCAATGATATCATCTCTCCTGATATAACATTTACTACCAAAGATTCTGAAATACTTAACTGTAGGTGTATTGCCAAACCATAATTCATAAGGTGTCTTACCAGTTTCTCCTTTGATATGTACTATGTTGAATGTATAAACCATTGTGCTCACTGCTTCTCTCCAATATATCTGAGGTAGACTAGCTTCCATCATCATTGTTCTACCAGCATCCAGGATAGTTATGTTCTTCCTTTCCACAATTCCATTCTGCTAAGGTGTTCAAGGAGCAAAAAATTGTCTTCTTATACCATGCTTCTCACAAAAGCTATTAAACTCGCCAGATGTGAATTCTCCACCATGATCTGACCTCAAACATTTAATCTTCAATCATGTCTCAGTTTCCACTTTAGCCTTAAAGATTTTAAACTTTTCAAATGCTTCTGATTTTTCTTTTAAAAAAGTAACCCACATCATTCTAGAATAATCATCAATGATTAACATGAAATATCTATCACCTTGAAAACTTTTAAATCTAACAAGGCCACACAAATCAATATGAATAAGATCAAGAACATCATTAGGTTTATATTGTATACTCCTAAAAAAGGTTCTTACATGTTTACCCATTTGACATTCTTTACATACTAGATTATAGGGTTTCACAATCTTAGGTGTATCCCTAACTACCTTAGTTGAATTGATCTTCATAATGCAATCAAAATTCACATGACACAACCTTTTATGCCATAGCCAAATCTCATCAATCTCTGTAATCAAACATGTCTTCTCACCGGAGTTCAAATGAAATATATTACCTTTTGTTTGTGTACTGGTTGCAATCTCCAAACCAAATCTATTAATGATTATGCATTTTCCATCCTTGAACTGTAGTTGAAATCCCTTATCCACCAATTGTCCTAAACTCAAAAGATTATGCCTTAAACCTTCAACATAATAAAAATAGTCAGTATTGTTCTTACCATCCAGTGATATAGTTCATTTTCCTTTGATCATACATGCTTTGTCATCTCCAAATCTAACTAGACCGCCATCAAATTCTTGCAAAGATAGAAACTACCCTTTATCTCCAGTCATATGATGTGAACAACCACTGTCAATTACCCATTCATCCTTGTCTTGAATTTTAGCAGCAAGTGACTTCTCTTCAAGTACATTCTCTTCTAGTGCCAGAATATCTTCCTTGATAGCCAGGAGCACCCATTCCTTCCCATTGTTGGAACCACTAGCAGAGTCTTCTGCCAGTTCATCATCAGAATAAATAATGCCTTCCTCATCCGCTATGTAGCATGATTTGTCTTTGTTTTTCTTGTACTTATACTTGTTCTAATATCCAGGGTTAGGCTTAAAATATCTTCTCACTCTTTCTTCAAACCTTGAATTCCTTTCAAGACACCTAGATGCAAAATCACCAATCTTATTACATGCAAAACATTTAAAAGGTGTTTTTCCTTCATACTTACTTCCTACCAGTCATTTAGGTACTCTTCTAGAAAATAGTGCTTCAAGTTTCTCAAACTCGTCATCTTCTCTCTTCATATCTTCCAATTCCTTTGCATATAAAGCTTTCCAATCTTGCTTACCAGTTGTAGATGTAGATGCATGAAAAGAAGGTTCAGTCTTCATAGCTCTAGAAGGTCCAAATTCTTCAAGCTCAACAGATAATTTCCCAGCCAAAGTATCTGTGTTGACAGATGTATTAGCCATTGTTCTCAACTCATTAATAGTAGTAGCCTTCATTTTGTAAGCTAGTGGTAGGGCTCTCAAAACTTTAAAATAATTTCATCTTCACTTAGAGTTCCACCACAACATTGAATTCCCATAACAATCTAATTTACCCTTTCCATGAATGCAGTAATCCTTTCATCTTCTTCCATCTTCAGGTTTTTATATCTCACCCAGTAACCATCAAGTTTAGCAATCTTCATTGTAGGGTCACCTACATTAAGAGTCTCCAACTTATCCCATATAGCCTTTCCAAATGATTTGTTGGTTAATCCCATTATTTGTTGATCAGAAAGTGTACACAAGAGGGCTTCTCTTGCTCTAGAATCATTCTCAAGCTCCTTATCTAGGTTTGCTGGAGGAGGATTTATAGATGCCAAATTATAAGGTATGACACCATTCTGTGTGATCTTCCAAATCTCCTTGCCAAGACATCTCAGATGAGTCTCCATCTGAATCTTCCATACAGTGTAATTTGTTCCATCAAGCCTAGGAATATTTGTTTGAAAGATAGCTCCATATGAACTGGATGAACTTGAACTATTAGTCACCATAGGATCTTCCTCAAGCAGTTAAGCTTTTTACAGAGAGGACCAAAGCTCTGATACCAATTGTTAGATAGTACAAATAACCAGAAGACAACTGAGAGGGGGGGTGAATCAGTTGTCACAGATTACTGAAACCTTAAGAAATTAAAAATTTAATATCAAAACCCAAAACATTAATACCGGTATAGTAGTTCAACCAATTAAGTATAAACAATAATCAAAGAATAAATACCATCCACATGACACCAAGATTTATACGTGGAAAACCCGATAAAAGGAAAAACCATGGTGGGAAGCCTACCCACAATTAGATAATAAATCTGTAGTAAGTATGTGAATTACAATTGAGGGGCCTGCACTTGTAGGAAGGCCAATAGCCTAGAGCGTACTGCTCATCACAAAAGGAGTCTCATTGACTACATAGAAATCCAGGCTACAATCCAGAGAAGTTTTTGAACTACAAAGATAGCATCTCCTATGCTTGAGTACAGTTTTGGTTAAGCTCAATACTAGAGGACTAAATCCTCCTACATAAACCCAATTCGATCTCCAATGATCGACCAAATCCTCTGCCTAAATGATATTACATTATTCGCACATTACATTCCTTTCCCATTACCATGATCTCTACCACATGATCTACAATGAGATCTTACATCATATATACATACAAACCCTCGACCATAAACAATCAGGTCAGCCACCAAACAATAAACCAATTACATAATTATAAAACATGTTGGCCTTGGACCAACCAAATAATATCCAACACATAAGACATCCCAGAAACACATCAAGAGGTCCAATCCACATGTTACATTAAGTCGGTCCATAACATAGATCAATCAAGACCTAGTATAGGTCCACACGCTAAAGCAATTATCTCCATCCACCAAGTCTCGAACATGATCACCAACAACATCTTGAAACTCCACCGGAAACTGCACCAACACCACTTATGCAATTCATCAAAGATCTTCATCAAAAGCTCTGTTGGTGAAACCCTCACCGGAACCAAAAGCCAATCTTCTAAGCAATCAGGATAACATCCGATCACCATACCAAAATCAACTTACTGGATATGAACATGAGTATCATGAATAAGACAATTCCATAACCAAACCATACTAGAGCCTACCGGATCATGCCGGATCCAAACCAACCAGAAACCACTCAACCTACCTAGACCAGAAGGGTGTCGGTAAAGCATCCAAATAGATAGTGTTGACATTAATGACAAAACATCAATGCAACACATAATCAATTCCACCAAATGGCCAATATATAATTTTGTTCCAACTATAAAGGGAACACATAACGGTCTACAATAATGAATGTTGAACCTCTTTAAAACTGAATTCACATACTTACTCTAGCCTAGCCATAGCTTTCTATTCACTCTGTCTCTTCTAATTTACATCTCAAGAATGTGTTGAGCTGCACGAAGATCTTTCATTTCAAATTTAGCAACAAGTTGAGACTTTAATTCTGAAATCATACCTTTCCCTTTACGAATGAATAACATATCATCAACATATAATGCAATGTACAAGAAATGATCACCATCAGATTTATAGTAAACGCAGTGATCTAATTTAGAATGCTCGAATCCCAAACTCAACACATATGTATCAATTTCTGGTACCACATTTCTAGGACTCTGTTTGAGGCCATATAAAGATTTTTTCAATTTATAGACCAAATTACATTTACCTTTCACCACATAGTGCTCTGACTGTGTCATATAAATATCCTCCTCCAAATCACCATGAAGGAAAGCAGTTTTCACATCCATTTGCTCAACCTCTAAATCATAAGCAACACCAATAGAAATAAAAAATCTAATAGATGTCATTTCTTTAGTAGGAGAAAATATCTCCCCATAATCAACACCCTCAACCCGAGAGCAACCTTCTATAACCAACCTTTCTTTATACTTCTCAATCCTTCCATCTAAGCCAATCCTTTTCTTGAACACCCATTTGCAATCAATAGGCTTTTGTCCTTCAAGCAATGGTACAAGATCTCATCTATCATTCTTTTTCAAAGCTGCCATTTCTTCTTTCATAGCAATCTTCTAGGATTCTACATCATTCATACCCAATGCCTCTTCTATAGATCTAGGATCATCCACATTAGTATTCAAATAAAAATACATCTCAAATCATCAAGTAAATACCTTTCAGGTGGTTGTCTATTTCTTGTAGACCTTCGAACAAGCTAAGTTGGAGCTTCTTCCTCCTCTTCTGAAGATTCAGAACTAGATGATCTCTCCTCAACTTCTTTCCTATCAAGTGGTCTTGATTCAACTCTTTCATGTATAGAAGGGAATTGAATCACATCTTTTTATTTAGTCTATTATGGCTGCTATGTATAGAAGGAGACTTAATTTCTCTAAAAATAACACTTCTACTCTAAATTAGCTTTTGTGCAACAGGGTCCCAAAGCTTGTATCCTTTCACACCATAACTGTAATTGATGAAGATATATTTCACAGCCTTGTTCTCCATCTTTTTTCGCTTCTCCTTTGGCAAATGTGCATATGCCTCGCAACCAAAAAATCTCAGTTGTCTCAATGAAGGCTTGTGACCCGACCATGATTCCATAGGCATTTTATCAACAAGAGCTGATGTAGAATACCTATTAATCAAGTAGCAAGTCATGGGAACAACTTCAACCTAAAACTTTTTTTCTAGACCAGCACCACTTAACATACTCCTAGCCTTCTCCATCAATGTCTTGTTAATTTTTTCTACAACCCCATTTTGTTGTGCAAAATATGGATTTGTCTTATATCTTTTAATACCACAGTCTTTATAGAATCTATCAAAATAATTAGAGAAAAATTCACCAACATTATCAGTCCTCAAACATTTGATTTTGTTTCCAGTCTATAACTCAACCATTGCTTTAAACTCTTTAAAAAGACTAAAAACTTCAGATTTACTCTTTAAAATTATACCCATGTTTTACTAAAATTATCAATAAATGAAACATAATATGTGGATTTTCCAATCGAAGGAACATCTATAGAATCAAACACGTAAGAATGAACAAGATCCAAAACACCACAAGATTTATGAGAACTTGAGTAAAACTGAAAGCAATTTTGTTCTCTATAAATGCAATGCTCATAGAAATAAAAGTCAAGGTTACAATCATTCAAACCTTCAACAAGGTTTTTATTTTTCAAGGTCCTCAGACCCTTTTCTCCAATGTGACCAAGTCTCTGATGCCATAATATAGTCCTCTCTATAGGTAACTTTTCTTTAGAAGAAAGAGCACCCTTAGGTACCAAGAGCCATGTCCATCCACTGAAGGGGAAACCCCCAAGTCTTCTGACGAAGTATCCACAGATTTTCTTTTTACAGAAGTGTTATTACACTCAAAAGTGTATGCCTCTAGCTTATACAAAGTGTCAAACTTGACACCTCTAGCAATCACCATAGTACCTTTAATCATCTTACATCATGTATCAGAAAAGACTACCTGCACACCCACATCTATTAGTTTTCTCACAGATAATAAATTTCATTTTAAACCAAGGATATGGACCACACTGCTAATCTTTTTTATTCTACCATCAGGAAATTTGATTCTAACTTTACCTCGACCAACAATGTCTAAATGTGAATCATCACCCAAGTACACCTTACCTCCATTGAATTGTTCATATTTAGAAAACCAATCTTTATTGGAAGTCATATGAAAAGATGCATCTGAGTCAATTAACCATGTGTCATTACCTACATGAGTAGCTAAAATAGCAATGAATGTATCACCATCTTCCTTCTCGGACTCAAAATCAGAATCAAACTTATTCTTTTTCTTTTCTGTTTCTTCTTTACAGTCTTTATGGATGTCACTTATTTTACCACAATTCTAGCATATGACTTTGGACTTTCCAAGAGATTTGGATCTTCGTTTGGATTTGGACTTATTGCACTTCTCATTACCTTTTTCCTTAGATCTTCCTCAAATAGTTAGGGCTTCCTTAGAATTGATGGATACCTTCCTTCATATCTCTTCACCAAGTAGGGAAACTACCACATCTTCAGACTTCAAAACAATAGAATTACTACTAATAGCCATAACAAGAGAATCCCATAAATCAGGCAAAGAACAAAGAAAGATCTGGAATTTATCCTCTTCGTCCATCTTAACACCAACAGATAATAATTGAATGACCAAAATATTAAATGTTTCTAGGTTGTTTGCAATTCGTCCACCCTCTTCCATCTTTAAGGAATATAATTTCTTCCTCAAGAAAACATGATTCAATAAGGATTTCATTTTATACATTTCACCAAGCTTAGTGCATAACTTCTTTGCAGTGTGCTCTTCATGGACATTGATCAGAATAGAGTCTGCAAGACACAATCTGATTAGAGCCTTATCTTTTTGATCCATAACATCATACTGAGTAGTCACAAGAGGATCTGTGGGTCTTGAGAAATACTGGCACTGTGTTGTCATTGATGACATTTGGTATAGAATGGCAGCCGGTATGGGAGATGTATGTGCAATATTGTCATTGATACATACAAGATGTGATGTTTGTGATGTCACCTAGCATAGTAGGTCACTGGTACATAGGTTAGTGTTGAATTGTGTTGAAGACATAAGGACTGTAGACCGGTAAGTGACATGTTGGCAGTGCATTATTGCTAACCAACAAGAGAGAAAGATATTGGGTTGTTGATTTTGATGAAGGGGTAGAATGTTACAAAAATCACATCAACACCAGAGGTGAAGTATGTGCAGGACACCGGTATGTTGTTTGGATGTGACATGATAGGATTCCCACTGGATAAAGATGTAGTCACCATATGAAGAGATCACTAACAGAGAAAGTGCCCAACCAGATCATATGTGTTTGTTTAAAGATATGCATGCTCAAACATGGATGCCATATTGGTGCAATGTCAGATGTTGATGAAAAGGGTCCACTCCCACTGGTAAGTGAAGCTTATCTCCTATTATGCATGGAATGCATCATAGTCCTCCAAGATAAGACATAAGATTTAAAGGTAGGTGTTTGAAGGCTCACACAAGATCAACTGATGAAGCACTAAGTTGCCTTAGGTGCATGAGATCAAATATATACACCAGATCAACCGGGTAGACATGATGAGTTGCTTGTACAAAGATTGAAGGATATGTTTGTCACTTTGACAAACTAGTTGATAGGAGAACCGATCAAATGATGAAGAAGGAAAGGTTGAGTAGTTGCAGACAAAGAGTGCAGCCTGATTGAAGATGGAGAAAGGTACTGCCATAGATGCAGACAGATGGAGTTTGTTGAAGCTGATGACATGGTGTCATCAAGGTGTTTATCGATAAGTATGTCCACCGGTAATGCTGACAAAGTATAGATGAAGAAGGCTCCCATCTATTGAATATGTGCATGAGGTAGGTTGGCAGGTGTTTTGACTGGTTTAAGTGTTACACCAAAAGTAAACACCGAAAGAGAAGCAAAGTGCAAGGGTGAAGACAAAGCGATTAGGGTATAAACCGGCAAGGTTTGTGAACCGGTAGATGAACTTAGTTGTGTTCTATTGGTCGGTGACCAAGTAGGAACGACATAGTGAGTCAAGGTGGATGTTGACAAAGGTGTCACGTGAAGGTGAAGTGGCATGAATGCATAGGTCAGTGTGGTGTATTAGTGAGGTTGTTGGTGGTTGGTCCAACATTAAATGGCAACTATGAAGCTCAAGGAAGGATGTCAGAGGAATGTGGCTTGAGATCAAGGAAACAACAAAGATCCAACATAGACTGATCTTGCAAATCTAAGAGGGTGAAGGAAACTGCATCACACATGCGATTGATCAGACAAAAGGCCGGAAATCATGCTATAGACGGCTAAATATAGAAGACCTGAATCACAAGGAAAATAAAATAGTGATGCTCATTGATGGAGTGTGGGTCATCAATCAAGGACATGAGATCCAATCAGAAATGATGATCAGAGATGAGATTAGATGAAGATTTAGTGCATGGCAGAAACCCTAGAATACCAATATTCAAACTCACGTTTAGGCGGGAAAATCTAGCTATAAGAGTACGAGCCAAAGAAGTAGTTATTGTTGTTGCATGAGTGAGAAAATCATATAGCCAACTAGTCAAGTGCTCAATAAAAATCAGTGAAGAGATTGAGTGTGTGAGAGAGAATTGGGTTGAAGAGTTCAACCGAAAAGAGTGAGGTAATCAGTAGCTTGCCATTGAGTCTGACAGGGAAGTGTATTGGTGGTGACTGAACTGACAGAGCATTGGAGAGAGGACAACTGGTGGAGAGATTTGTATGAGAGTTACAAAGCTATTTTGTAACAAGGAGATTACTTTTGTATTTGATATATGATCTTGTAATCATTAAGTTGGAGCTCGATGCAGGGGTTGGTGCTCCTTGGGTTGGTGCCCTAAATGTTGTAACTAAGGTTTTCATTGCAAGGCTAGATTGGAGCAGTAATCTTCAGTAGCACTTCTCACTGAGGTTTTTCCCATATTGGGTTTTTCTCGTACATTTGGTGTTATGAGATGTCCCTTTTATGTATGGTTGAAATTGTATTATCCTTCCATCTAATCGGTATGTCTGCTTTATGCTAGATCAGTTAACTGGTATACACACATAGGATAGAAAAGGGTTAAGTTTGGAATTCACTGATTCACCCCCTCCCCTCTCAGTGGCATCTTGTGTTCAACAATTGGTATCAGAGCCTAGGTTCCCAGTTGATAAGCCTTCTCTATCTTGGGTTGATTCTGGTATTTGAACATAATGGTTTGTTTTATGTCAATCCCTACTCCTGTATTTGATGGTTCAAATTTCCTTGTTTGGAGTTGTAGGATGGAAGTCTACCTATCCTCTTTAGGGTTTGATGTGTGGGTGTCATTTGTTAATGGTTGCACTAGTAAAGTGAGTCCTCCCACTGATTCAGAAGAAGAAAGAAGATACCAGTGTAATGATATAGCGATGAAGGCTATACTTTGTGGGTTATCAGATGATGTCTCCTCACAAGTGGAAAGATGCAAATCAACAAAAAGCCTATGGGATAGATTAAAGAAGCTCTATGGAAATGAGCCTACCACTATAGAATCAATTTGTGAAGACAAGGTGAGAAATGCATCTCATGTGTCTGTAGACGATGAAGGTAGATTTGTTAGCAATCGCAACAATGATGAAGAATGAACCCACCTCTTCATGGCTCAAGAATCAGAGGATGAAAGGCACACATTTGAGAACGATCATGTAAATCATTCCTACCGGCATGATTTATTTGGCAGTGATAGTGAAGGTGAAGAAGAAGATGAAGTAGAAGTTGACCTTAAAGGAGAACATGTAAGTGCACTCAAAGAACATAGTAGAGTGAGGAATGAATACAAGTTATTCAAGAATGTTGCAGTTGTGGAATAAAACTGGTTGATCAGATGCCTTGAAGAATCTGAGAAATGTATCTCAGAATTAAAGACTCAACAAGTAGACACCAAGGAGTGTCAGTGTAATGATCTAGCATCTAAGCTAAAGGCCAAGGATAAAGAATATCAACAACTAGAAGGAGATATGGAGAATCTCGAAAATGACCTTGAGAAATATCAGGATGAGCTCAAGGTAAGAATCCAATTTGATGGCAATAGTGATGCCTTGGACAAAATGTTGAAGAAGAAAAAGAATTCCAAAGATAGTGGAGGATTATGAAGTGGTGTCGATGAATGCTCGACCAACAAGAATGTCCCTCACAATGACATTTTGTTTGTCTCCTCAAATGGAGATAGCAAGGGAAAGATCTTCACTATCCAGAATTCTCCCCAGAAGAAGGTTGATCTAACCACAACTGGTGAGGACATGAAGCTAAGGATGAAGAGTGATGTTGTAAGAAGGAGGAACAATATAGATCCCAAAGGAAAAGGAAAGATGGGAGAAGGTAGCTTCACTTAAAGAAAGAATAGAAGGAGACAACATAGAAGACCTCCTACTAGTAGAAGACAAGGAAATACTACCTCCCACAAGACAAAGCGAGTGTGGGAAGAGAAGAGATCTAATGGAAGAGCTATAGAGTGTGAACAATCCAAGATCCAACCCCGAAGAAGCAAAAATAGAAATACTAAATTGGTAACACGCATGACAAAAAAAATTTGTAAGTTATGTGCCCCCTTTCTCCAGTTATTGTTTTGCATGCAAGGAATATGGTCATAGGGTAGATGAATGAAGAATGAAGCCTAGGAATAGACAATTTGATCTTCCTAGAGACAATATTGTTGTCTGTCGGAGGTGTAATGGTTTTGGCCATAAAAGTCATGATTGCAGAAGGATGAACGTGTAGTCATATAGAAACTGGTATAGCAACTATGCTCAGTATCAAAATGGGTTTAGAGAATATCAAAGACAAAATACTGTATGGAACAAAAGGAGAAGAGGTTTTGTTCCTGCAAGATCAAGAGGTCCACCGGTTCCGGTAGATGGTTACAATAGCTTGACCAGAAGAAGATGGTCAAACCAGTTTAACAGTAGGTCCTCCAATCATGCATATGGCATGAAAACTGTTTGCTTCTATAGAAATATCTTTGGTCATGTGGAAGAATCCAGTAGAGCAAGGACTATTCAACAAAAGAATGAGACCAAACAAGTATGGAAGAAGGAGGAAGAGAGTAAGACCATGGACTGACACTGTGCATTCAATACACTGGTGATATCTCCTAAGGCTTAAAGGAGATGTAGGACCTTAGGGGGAGTAGCAAACTGACCATATCATTCACCCCCTCAGTGGAAGAGGACAAAAGGAGAAGACAGGTTGCTACTGGTATAAAGGAAGGAAATGAGATGGCAAGTGTGTGTAGTTGTTGCCTTCGCTACACATCTACAAAGGAGAGATGGATCACTACTGCATGTGTCAATGGATGGCTAATTAACTATTGGGGTCAAATGCAAATTGACACAACAAGAAAGGAGTTAGAGGAAGGTGCTCTGGTAGAGGATGGGCCGGTGCAGGAAACCGGTATGTGCAGTATGTTACC
Organism: Cryptomeria japonica; assembly: GCF_030272615.1. NCBI lineage: Eukaryota > Viridiplantae > Streptophyta > Pinopsida > Cupressales > Cupressaceae > Cryptomeria > Cryptomeria japonica. The sequence continues at coordinate 253,178,078 of NC_081415.1, forward strand.
GATATGTATACTAATCAATATTTGTAGGTTATGTAAGACAATGAGGTCCAGGATCATTGCATTAACCCTGGTAGTATGAATTGAGGAGTTTATGTCTTAGGTGGTGCTGAGAAAATTCATGAATGATATAGGTTGGCCTAGTAGTTAATTTGGTATGCATGCATCCTTTGTGGACTAACCGGTTTGACTTATGGCATGATAGTGATATAGTATGGCATTGTGTACATCTAGGATCATGTCATATGTTGTGATCTATATAATGGAGCTGAAAGATCGTCAATTGATCACATATACACAACTCAAGTGGTATATGGTGCAGATTGGAGCTCCATTTTTAAACCTGATAGGCAAATGAGAACCTGAGATGTATGACTTAGGGGGAGTTCACAGCCATGTTTTCTGACTTGCATCAGATTTGATAGACACGGAGGGTGTGCAAGTGTCTATGGTTGTACTGGTATGTTTGTGTCCTTGGATGTATCTGGGTTTGTAAGATATTTCAATGTCTATCCATTTGAAATCAGAATTGGACCACCAGGAATATTGCTTGCAAATAGGAAAAGTCACTTGCACAAGAGAACATGCATTTGGTATCAGAAGAGATACAATTGGTATCACTCATAGTACAATCACATTTAATTCTTAAGAACAATTGGTATCAGATGGGAGTGCTCTAGTATGACCGACAGGTATGTTGTATTCACTGACACATGTGCCTTCAATTGGTTTCAGACTTGTATATGCATGTGTTTCTGGTTTGCATATACACTCGGTTGTTGAGAAATTGGTGTTAGTTGGTGGTTGAGCCCTCCATCTCAAGTGCTATAAATTGAGAGGATGCCATGTATGATGGTAAAAGGAGGAAAATAATTTGGTAAATAAAAAGGGAGAGAGAAAAATCTATCGGAGCCCGGTAGACACAAGGATGAGAGAACCCCTATCATTGCCCTTTGCCATTGTTGTCAAAGGGGGAGAGAGATTATATAGCATGCTACATACTACATGTGTGAGAATTCATGGAACACACAAAGGGGGAGATTGATTTTGTTGTATGTCGGATACTACATGTGTTGACATTGTGTTGGCATTGTGTTATCATTGATGTCAACCGGTATGGGAGATGTATGTGTAGTACTATCATTGATACATACAGGATGTGATGTCTATAATGTCACCTAGCCTAGAAGGTCACTGGTACATAGGTTAGTATTGACTTGTGTTGAAGACATAAGGACTGTATATCGGTAAGTGACATGTTGGCAGTGCATTATTGCCAACCAACAAGAGAGCGAGATGTCGGGTTGTTGATTGTGATGAAGAGGTGGAATGTTACAAAAATCACATCAACATTTAAGTTTAAGTATGTCCAAGACACTGGTATGCTATGTGGATGTGAAACAACAGGAATCCCACTAGATAAAGATGCAGTCACCATATGAAGAGATGACTAACAGAGAATGTGCCCAACCGGATCATATGTGCCTATTTAAAGATATGCATGCTCAAACGGGGATTCCATATTGGTGCAATGTTGGATGCTGATGACAAGGATCCACTCCCACTGGTAAGTGAAGCTTATCTCCTATTATGCATGGAATGCATCATAGTCCTCCGAGATAAGACATAAGAGTTAAAGGTAGGTGTTTGAAGGCTCATACCGGATCAACTGATAAAACACTAAGTTTCCATAGGTGCATGAGATCAGAGATATGCACCAGATCAACTGGGTAGACATGATGAGTGGCCAGTACAGAGATTGAAGGATATGTTTGTCACTTTGACAAACTAGTTGATAGGAGAACCGGTCAAATGATAAAGAAGGCAAGGTTGAGTAGTTGCAGACAGATAGTGCAACCTGATTGAAGATGGAGAAAGATGTTGTCATAGATGTAGATAGATGGAGTTTGTTGAAGCTAATGACATGGTGTCATCAAGGTGTTTACTGGTAAGTATGTCCACTAGTAATGCTGACAAAGTGTAGATGCAGAAGGCTCCCATCTATTGAAGATGTGCATGAGGTAGGTTGGCATGTGTGCTGACTAGTTTAGGTGTTCCACCGAAAGAGAAGAAAAGTACAAGGGTGAAGACAAACCGGTTAGGGTATAAACCGACAAGGTTTGTGAACTGGTAGATGTACCCGGTTGTGTTCTATTGGTTGGTGACTAAGTAAAACCAACATAGTGAGCCAAGGTGGATGTAGACAAAGGTGTCACGTGAAGGTGAAGTGGCATGCATGCATAGGTTGATGTGGTGTGTCGTTGAGGTCATTGGTGGTTGGTCCAGTATTAAATGGTGGCTACGAAGCTCGAGAAAGGATGGAAGAGGATTGCAGCTTGAGATCAAGGAAACAACATAGATCCAACATAGACTGGTCTTGTAGATCAAAGAGGGTGAAGGAAACCACATCACGCACGTGATTAATCAGACAAAAGGCCAAAAATCATGCTACAAACGGCTAAATATAGAAGATGTGAATCACAAGGAAAACAAAATGGCCATGCTCATTGATGGAGTGCGGGTCATCAATCAGGGACATGAGATTCGATCAGATATAATGATCAAAGATGAGATTGGATGTAGATTCAGTGCATGGTGAAAACCCTAGCATGTCAATATTCAAACTCATGTTTAGGTAGGAAAACCTGGTTATAAGAGTGTGAGCCAAAGAAGTAGATGTTGCAGCTGCATGAGTGAGAAAAACTAGATAGCCAACCAATCAAGTGCTTAACTAAAATCAGTGAAGAGACTGAGTGTGTGAGAGAGAATCGGGTTGAAGATTTCAACTCACAAGAGTGATGCAACTAGTAGCCTGCCATTGAGTTTGACAGAGGAGTATACCAGTGGTGACTAAACTAGTAGAGCATTGGAGAGAGGAGAATTGGTAGAGAGATTTGCATGAGAATTACAAAGTTCTTTTGTAACAAGGAGATTACTTTTGTATTTGATATATGATTTTGTAATCACTGAGTTGGAGCTTGGTGCTCCTTAGGTTGGTGACCTAAAATTAGGGGTTGGTGCTCCTTGGGTTGGTTCCCTAAAGCAGGAGTGGTACTCCTTGGGTTGTTGCCCTAAATGTTGTAACTGAGGTTTTCATTGTGAGGCTGAATTGGAGCAGTAGTCTCCAACAACACTTCTCACTGAGGTTTTTCCTATCTTGGGTTTTCCTCGTACATCTGGTGTTATGAGATGTCCCTTTTATGTGTGGTTGCATTTGTGTTATCCTTCCATATAACTGGTATGTCTACTTTATGCTAGATCAGTTAACCTGTATACACACATAGGATAGAAAAGGGTTAAGTTTGGAAATCACCAATTCACACCCCCCCTCTCAGTGGCATCTTGTGTTCAATAGGACATTCGCATCAACAACATCCCATGGATCTCGATCTATTAGTAGATCTTCCATCTTCAGCTTCCACATCTTAAAATTACTACCATTAAATTTCTCCACCTTTATTCTCCTTGATAAACTTGCCATTTGAAAAATTCCTACAACGAGATCAAAAAGTGTCTTCTGCACAAGGTCCCACTCAAATCTAGATTAGTTCAAAAAAACCAACAACCCACAATTGAAACCAAAGGTGATCAGGCTCTGATACCACTTGTAAGGAAGTTAAGTAGTGGAATAAATTCCTACACTTACCTTGAAAGGAGGGTAATGCAAAAACTTTTACAGATAGAAATAGACATGATAGCACGCATACCACAACACATTGATCTACGTGGGGAAAACCCTTTCGAAAGAAAAACTCCAACCTTCAAAAGGAGCTCAATATATTATTCAACAATCAATAACAAATTATAATGTACTTGCAGAGCAAGCTCTTCGCAAAATTACCACTAATCAAAGATTCAAAGGTAACTCAATAGCCATAAGACTCTTACACACAACCTCTATCTCATGCACCTCATATATAGGAGATACAATACAATAAACTATCAAATGGTATCACAAAACCATGGGCTAAAACCACTCAATAAGGTATAGCCAACCTTATCTCCAATCTAGATGCCTTATGACTTGTTAAAACACACATCAACACGTGTCCCTCCCTTTTAAATCTCATTTATGTGTCTGATGCATTTTATATTTCCTATTTCAACAGTACAAATTAACTTCCAGAGGACATAACTTGTGAACCATGTGTCCTATTGACGAACCGTTTGAAGCATCAGAAAGCTCACGAAGTGCTCTATCACCTTGTAAATTGATATGTTGTTTATGCCCACTTTTCAGGGCATTTTAGAGCCTCTAAAGTCCTAACAAAACAATTTAAACCTTTCATTGCACCCTCAAAAAATGAAAACTTTAATATATTCAAATGTACATGTGATCTTGCGACGTAACTTTACATGAATGCTTATCTATCTAGCCAAAAGCTTCAAGGATAATTTTGCACCATTTCATGCTCAAACAAAAACTTACTATAAATAGTAACCTCATGTAAATCCAAGGTTGAGACACCATTTTTCCAACAAAAAATACTCAAGTCTCTTGTTGGGATAGCAAGATGAGATCAAATTGGTATGGGATTAAGATCCCCCCTTTTGTTGGGAAGGGGGGTGAGGAGTCATTAAAGAAAATGAAGGAAGCAGAATTGTGTCCTCTGATATCCAGATGGTTTAAACTAAATTTTGATGGGGCCTCTAGGGATAATCTAGGTATATCAAGGGCATGTTGTATCATTCACTCTCCAGATGGTCAAACAATAGCTAGTCTAGCTAAACCATTAAAAAATGATACCAATAATGCAAAAATTCAAGCAACCATTGAAGGTCTTTCAGTATGTAGAGAACCGGGTCTTAAAAAGATAGAAATTGAAGGAGACTCAATGATTATTATCAATGCTCTCAGGACCGGCTTTACCCCAAATTGGAGACGCAACTCATTCCTAAACAGAGCCACCAATCTTCTTAAAGCCTTTGAAGCTTTCAAAATCAACCATGTATTTAGTGAAGCTAATATAAAAGCGGATCTTCTAGCAAACAAAAGAGAAAATGGTCATTATGAGAATTTATCAAAACTTAAAGTTGGCAGAGGCCAACTCTTCCCAAATTGAGATGGAAATTCTATTTGAAATTCAAATTCTTTTAGGATTTGAATTTTAAAAATCAACGGTCATATTTATAGGACTCTGTAGCTTTCAATCAAAGAAGTATCAAAGATATATTTTCAAGAGGGAGTAGACAACTATTTTTATTTATGATGCCAGACAAGGATAATTCAAATTTTATCCTAACCACATTGATTGGAGATCACTTGTTAGGGATTATTAAGCTTTTCTTTTATTTTTCTTGTTTTTCTCTTTTGAGATTGGGGAAAGCATTTAATTTATGGTGGTGGGCTTTCCAAAGCAAGCAAAAGTAATCATTTGTAGCAGTCTTCTTTAATTTGTCAGTTATCTAGGCTTTTTGTTAGTTCCACCCCTTTTTATTGCAGTGGTTATTTTTTAGAGGCCTTTTTTTTTAAAGAGTTGCCTCACTAATTAGTGTTGGCTGAGTTGGTGGTCTTAGCCTAAAAAGTTGGTGGCTCCATCTTATAGGTTAGCATTTATTTCAATAAGATGGGAAGCACTCTTATTGTTGTTTTCCTTGTTTAGTGTGTCTAGCATCTTCCTCAAGCTTATGAAGTTTTCTTTCTTCCTCCATCCTTCTTTATCTGCTTCTGGTCGATTGTTTTGTTCTTGGGTTCGCTTGTTTTCTCCTTCTGGTTTTGGTTTTCACAGGTGTAGCTTGTGGCTTGATCTGATGGACACTCCAATTCACCTTTTGTCTTTGAAAAGGAAGATGGCGTTTATTGGAGAGATAAAAAAAGTAGACGTGGGAGGTAATGAGGGAGTACCATTTTGTGATTTCTAGGGTGGTCAAGATGATCTTGGGTGATCTTTTTATGAGAACAGGCCATAAATATAGGGTTAATACTGAAATTCCTGTAGTTTTCCTAGCCGCCCTTCTCCATTTTGGGTTATGTAAGAAAAAAATAGAGATATTGTGTAGGAAAGTGTTTAAGGCGGACTTGTTGGGGGGTCTATACCAAGTTCCATTCTATATATTGAGGATGAGCATAGTTTCAAATATAGAAGATTTACTGTCGAAAGGAATGCCAATTTCCTCTGGGTGCTTTTCAGGCAGACGAAGATAGAGAGTGAAGAATGAAAAATAAAATTTCTTGACTTCCATGGATTCTCAAAATTTGCTTCAAAGGACTGGCTACTAGTTTGGGAGGAAGACCTAAATGAGATTTGGCATCATGGAGGTGATGAACCTGATGTAGTGATAGATTGCTTCCCTAAGCCAAAACAAATTGATTAGGGCAAGCATATTATTGCCTTCCTTGAAGGACCTGATCCTTGCTTCCTTCCTTCCTTCCTTCCAAGTTCTCCATCTTCAGCTAGTTGATCTCTTCCTTTTTTACTTTTCTTTTTTGAGATGGTCAAGAGGATTAGTTCTTAGGTCTGATAGCAGTTTTTCTATTGTTTTCAAGCCTTTTTTAATTTTGTTCTTGGACTGGCGGTATTTTTAGATCAACCCTTCATTATTTTAGGGCATTTATGTATTTAACTTTGGACTTCGGTCAAATCTTAAGTCTTTCAAACTTGGCATGTATTTTCTATTAATATTAATATTATATACCCTCGACTATAGCCTTTTACTGATAAAAAATAAATAAAATTTTAATAATATAATAATTAGAATAATAATAATAATAATAATTTGGTACTAAAAGATTTTTTGCTTTTGTAAAGAATTTAATGAAAATGTTAAAACATAATAATAAGAATATATTAAATCATAATAACATAATCATATCTTATAAATTTAATATTAATTATAATATAATATTTTTTTAAATGAAATAATGAACAAATGTGATATCTTTGGTAGAAATATTTGTTGTGTAATGCATGTAATGAAATAGTTTAAGTATTTATTTAAATTTTTATTTTTTGAATCAAATTATTATACAATACTTAACTATTTTTATTACCTATATTTTCTAAAAGAGAAAAACAAAATTCAGAAAATTCACTTTCTTTACAAGATTATCAATACAAAATGAAAAAAAACTATTTAAAATCTTAAAAAAGCCTCTAAAATCTATCATCCCTATAAATTTGTTCTTATAACACCAAATTTTTCCATCCAATCATATTATAGATAAATAATTTCTAGTTTAAAAATATAAATCTCAACTTTATAAAAATCAAGTTTTTTTTGAAAACAAACATAATAATTAGTTTGATTGGCGCTAGAAATCAATTCATTAAGCTTAAGTGAATGCAATAGTATTCCCTACGCAAGTACTAATATATAAGTTTTTATTTATTTATTTAATATTTTATTGGAGTTAATTTTAGCTTTTATAATTTTAACTATATTTAATTAATACTAAAATGATGAAATAATATTTTCTATCAATTTAATTTTTATTTTTAATTTTTATTTTTATTTTTTATTTTTTATTTTTATGATATGCTATATTTCATGTGAATGCATAATTTTTTAATATTTCATGCAATAGTAATTTTTAATAAACGTCCTAAATTTTATCTCTAGTTTGTTGCTATAATGTGTCCTCTTTGTGTGCAACCCAGCTCTATTTTAAGATCTTGGGTACAATGCATATGGTTTGAAACTCAATCTTTGACTTGTATTTTAAAATTGACTTACTCTCCAACTTGGCACATGTCTTTTGACTTGTATTTTAGAATTGTCTTACTCTCCAACTTGGTACATCTCGTTTTGGCAGCCAATAAGCTCATAAAAATTTGTCATTTTTGTTAGCATTTTTAGTTTGTTGGTATTTTGCATATAGATTGCATTAATGATATGTTGTCATTGATGTCAATTGAATCGGTAATGGTATTCATGTTATTGTTGATATTGTTATTTTTGATATTGGCTAGTAACTGGTAGGAAGAGCTTTGTGGAAGATGTTGTAAATTGGTATGTTAAGTTTGTGAGTTGAACCGGTAAACCGGTGTAAAGGGTTAAAACCTTTCTATGCAATGTAACTGGTAAACCCTAACCGGTCAAGTTTGTTGGTTTATTATCTGATGAGCGGTAATGATGGAGACATATGTGATCATTGTATGAGGATAAGTTCAGATTGTTTTGGCGCATTTGTTTGTTGTCTAGGGAAGGAGAAAAGTGGATTGCATCTAATGCATAATGCGTGATGAGTTACCAAGTCCGATGAAGCGGTGATCATGGAGCGGTTGGAATTTTCTTGAAGAATGTGAAGAGATTGTTATGATTTCTAACGGTCAAGATTGTACTGACTTGTTTGTAATCTCGATGATGAGAATTAGGTTTTTGTTGTGTTACCGACCTAATTGATTTGTATTTAAGGTCGATGAAGTTGTTTGTAAAATTTGTTGGCAAGATTGGTAGAAACTTGTTGAGTGTGTAGTTGCCTAGCCGGTGAATGGATTTGCACTTTGAGTAAAGGTAGATTGAAGCTTAAAAGGATCTGATCAAGCAAATGTAGTGCTATTTAGATAGATTAAGAAAACCTGTTGTTTTCTAACAATTACAACATAAGTGAAATCCCTTAACTGGGTAAGCTCTAATAAGCTTGGTTACTTATTAAATCCTCTAACAAGGTAGTCCATTAGCTTGGATTCCTAAATCCTCCAGTGAGGTTACTCCTAACAGGTATTGTTCTTTTCATCAAGGCATATTTGTAAATCCCTTAACTGGGTGATTCCTAAATGGAATTAGTTCTTAACAAGACTTATTGTAAAGCTTTAACAAGCTTGGCTCTTAATAGGGTGAACTTCAGAAGAGTTCAGATAGCTATCCTTGTGAGTCTCATCTCACCGTGGTTTTTAACTATTTGGGTTTTCCACGTATAAACATTTGTGTTAAGTGGTGAATGTTTTTGTGGTTATGATCTTATTTGTTGATTTGATTAACTTCTGATAAAGCATGATAACTAGAAGCATTGAGAGATGAATATGTTAAAGATATTATTACATAGTGTTGATGTTTACAAGATTGGAGTTGTTTATTGTTAATTTGTCATAACAGTCAAATTGGTTGATGTCAAGTATTCTTATGAATATTGATCTTGACTGTGATTTGTTTATTTTGTGTGATTGAATTTGAGTTTGGGAACTTTGTATCAGTTTTTCAGTGTACTGATTCACCCCCCCTCTCAGTATTCTACCGAATACTTATTCTTTCATCATACCATCAATTTTCTCTCATTTACTCATGCCTATCTCATTCATATGAGTAAATTTGAGTTGCATTAAAATATATGCAAAAATAATGTCATGCAAATAAATAATTTTTTTTTTTATCGATAAGAGGCCATGGCCAAAGAATTTTATTAATCATTTTGAAATTTTACATTACTCCACTCATGCGGGTGCTGGTAGGAAAGAGTGGAGGCGAGAAAACCTCTAGCCTTGCCCGGGACCATAGTCTAGCTAATCTTATCTTAATATACAATAGTTTTATATTTTAATAACACATCATCACCCCGAACCAGGGTGAGCAGGTGGGAGGGTGTTTCTATTTTTCCCTCCCTTACAAGCCCTAAATTACAAGTTTCAGTAATCATTTATTCCTCAACTTCCTACGGCTTGGCTCTGAAGTTGTTCTTTGATTGTATATAGTATCCCTTAATTGCCCAAAGATATACCTATTTGTCCTGCATGGTTAGTTTCTCAAACACTTGGTAGATTTGCTAGTATCGTTCAGTCAATTATCTCAAAAGAAATGTTATCTGTCAAGCTAGAAAATTTCCACAATAAAATATCCTGTGAGACCCATCCTCACATATCATAAATAAAGAGATATAAAATCTTATACGAAATTGGGTTTCCAGTTTCATATATCTTAGGGCACTAATCATGATCGACCTTTGACCCATCCAAACAATGTATCTCCAGTTTACCAACTCTTGTTTTTGCTCCTGGATGCTATCCCTAGTAAAGGATAAGATCTAGGCTACAACAACAAGAGTAGGTAAATGAGATTCGGTCATTCCAACCTCCCCTTCCCTGTAAATTTATAGCAGAGAGGATGACAGAGTATATGATTATTCAAGGCTGGATATAACCTTTTTCCAGACCACGAATTTTGCATGTTTGCCACATATAAGCCATAGTCTTAACATATGACAGAAGGATATCAAATATAGAATTCTTCAGCAAATGGCACTTGAGTACTACAACCAGTGTTTAATGTTTTAAAATAAGCCAATATTACCCACCCTAATATGATTTCCACCAATGTGAATAAATACCAATAAATGCATGCATCCAGATGCTTGTAAATATCTAGAGTATATATTCAAATTGCTAGGTATCCAAAACAGAATGCTAATATATTTTCCCCTTTGTATGTCTATATAAACAAATATTCCATCATGCCTATTTAGTCTTAGTAACTTTTAGAATTAACAGTTAAATCAAACTAATTTAAAGTCATGTAGGTCGCTTAAGTTTGTTTTTAAGATTCGATACTAATTAATATCTTCGCCACGGTCTTTGTTAGCTAAAGATTTAACCCTATTTTTCTAGAAATGGTAATCTACTTGGGTCACCAATATAATCCAGACATTTAGGGACAGTATTATCCCATACAAAACTAACTCTATTTTACTATCAAAAATGGTCCCATGCACTCACCGAGGGCCAAGCCTATTCACTCTGACCCAGAAGGCATGGTAGAAGCATTCTCATCATCCAGAACTAGGCCCTCAACCTTGAGGAAGTCCTCAAACCAAGTGGATTTTGGAGGGTGTCGCACATGAAATAAATAGAGAAAAAAGTTGACATTCCTATTGATTGCCTCAATCCTCTCCCTAGTGAAGGACTCACCATCTGTGGAGATGATAGGGAGTCTAGGAACCGGCCTGTTGTTTCGAATGAGAATATCATAGTCTTGCGGCCTTGGGATAGTCCATTTGTTGTCAATGTTGACTAAAACCCGCTCTAGATCACCTAAGATAGAGGCAATGAAGACCTCTTTACACAGAGCACCTGTATCCTCGCGATTTTTGGAGGATGTAACCATCATAGCAAGAAACATGGCGGCCACATCCATGTTAGCTCTAGTTCTGTCTGAATTTGTGAGAAAGTCCGGGCCCAAGATGGTCTCAACCACATCAATCACTAAGGTATGGGGAAGTTGCATGATGTACTTGAGATGGTCTCTGGTAATAGCCCCTTCAAAATCCATTTGCCTCTTCGAACTGCATAATTTGATCGGGGTATCCATCACCTGTTATTCCCCAATTCTAGGTCTTTGTTGGATTACAGAGCTTCTTAATTTTAACCTAAAGCTTGGTTTAATAGCCGAATGGGTTATTGATGTGAAAGTTCTGAGTTTACTCGTTCATTCTAAATACATGCGAACCATAGCCCACTTTGGATAAATCTTATTGGTTAAGAAATAGTGCATATCCTTAAATGATGCGCTGTTTGTGGGAAAATTGTGTTGAGGAGCCGTGATTAATTTTGGCAAATGATCAAACAAGTATGCCTTTCACCGTAGCCCTGACTTGTCATAATGGTCAGGATTTCTTAGGGATCTTACATGCTTTGATGATTAGGCACTCCTGTATGAGAAGGTTTTGATAAAATTGTAGTCTTCTGTGTATGAGAAGGTTTTGATAAAATTGTCAAGTATGCTAGTTAATTACTATGGAGCCTTAGATGATTTCAATCAGAGGATTTTGAGGATAGGTATTTTCATTGTAGGGCTTGGCTCCTGCTGATTTTATGTATATGAGCCTCTTATGTGATAGCTGTCATGTGGTATGAAAACTATTTATATATTTTGTGTTTAGTTGTAAAATATTGTTTTAAGGACTAATGTTAGGAGCTACATGGATTATTGTCTTTCCATCAGCTCCCATGTTAGCGAGGGAATCAGCTCTTTTGTTTCATTCCCTATAGATATGATTAAAGATGACCCTATCAATTTTTTTTATGTTTGTCATTATCTTAGCCAGGGAGGCATTTAGCTTCCAATCAAGCATTGCCCCTTTTCTAAGGGCATTGATGATAATGGTCGAGTCTCCTTCAATGACGATCCTTTTAATATTGAGTATAATACCTAGATTTATTCCTATAGCAAGTTCTTGCATTTCTGCTACATTATTTGTACATTTGCTGCAGGGGAGGGCCATATAGGCCACCTGATCCTCATTTGAATTATGAAGGCTGTATCCAAGACCCGCTCTCCCCGGGTTACCCCTCAAGACGCCATCAAAGTTTAGTTTAAACCATCCACCAATAGGAGGAAGCCACTTACATTCCTTACATAACATCCAGTTTGATGGGGGGCCTTTACCAATGAAGGTCCATTTTTTCATCCCAGTAGGACATATTCACATCTTTCTGGTAATTTGAGGTTTGGTTATTTATTATTTCAACTATGGTGGCTTCAATTTTATTGGTCAATTGATACCATTGCATTTTACTCTTTGAAAATCCTCCTATTTCTTTCCTTCTAGATTTCCCAGATCATAATGGAGGGGGTAATGATCCATAAATTTTCAAATATGTAGCCAATATTTCGGATTGGCCAAGCGTGGAATAGATCAGAGATATTATTAGGAATAGGGGTATACCAAATTAGCTAATTTCTTAACCATCCCCAGCAATTATGAGCATAATCGCAGGTTACCAAGAGATGGTTAGAATTTTCTTCTTCCTTTTCACATAATGGGCACCTGCTCGAGCCTTCATATCCAAGTTTCCTAAAGGTTTCATTGGTGAGGATTCGGTTCTGAATAGCCATCCATGCAAACAGGCCTTCTTTCAAAAGGCACCTTTTATCCCAACACAAAGTTAGGGGTAGGTTGGAGTGTGGAATATGATCTTTATTTAGCAGATATTTATAACCATCCTTTGTTTCATATCTCCCTTTATTGGATCCAGCCCATATCAGTTTATCTGCTTCAGAGTTTAGGGCAACATTTCTTGAGGCTAGGATTTGAGATAGGAGGGATCTCTCCTAGGCCGGAATGTTTAGATGATCCGTTGATTTCCATCTCCATGTTTTAAGATGCCCAATGCTAAATTCTTCCACATAATCTTTTACATGAACACCCCAGAGTTCTTCAAGGGTGGGTATGATCTTATTGAAATCATGAAGAGTATTGCGGGGAGGATGAGCTCCCCAGGAGTCTCTCTAAAAAAGGGCATCCTGCCCATTGCCAATGCTCCATGTTAGCTTGTCTATTAAGATGCTTCTACATTCTAGCATAAAGTTCCAGATTCTAGAGCCCTTAGGAGGGTGGGCTATCCTGAAGATACTTATAGGATCTTGGTTATGCAGATATTTATTATAAAGGGTGCATGCCCATTTAACATTGGGGTTAGTATACATATGCCAAACTAGCTTAGCCCCCAACGCTTTGCTTTGGATTTTTAGATCTTTGATGCCCAAGCCTCCCATCTCCTTAGGCAAGCATATCTTATCCCAAGCGATCAGTGGAAGTCTAAATTTGTCTTCAGAGCCTTGCCAAAAAAAATTTCTTATGTGTTTTGTAATCTCCTTTCTCTTAGATGCAGGGATGTCCATACATGAGAGTTGGTAAATTGGCATAGCTGAGAGAACCGCCTTGATCATAGTGGCCTTACTAGTAGAGGATAACCATTTTCCTTTCCATGATGATATTCTGTTTGTGATTTTGGAGACAACCTGATTCCATAGATTTGGAAGATTTGATACCCTTGTCTATGGGGAGCCCTAGGTATTTGCATGGTAATTCTCCTACTTTGTATTGAAGGATATTAAGAATTTTCTTTTGTAGTTCTTTATTTGTGTTAAAAAAGGTTATGTTAGACTTTAAAGTGTTGATTTCTTGTCGAGAGATGCTGGTGTAGCTATTCAGGATTTTTTTAATTATTTTTGCTTCTATAGAATTGCTTGATCCAAACAACATGGTATCATCAACAAATTGTTGATGGGTAATAGGTTCCATGTTAGAGGTAATTTTAATACCGGTTAGCTGTTCCGTTTCTCTGGCCCAATTAAACATTCTTCCCAATGATTTTGCCATTATAATGAAAAGAAAGGGGAAGAGGGGGTCCCCTTGTTTGAGACCTCTAAAGATTTCAAAAAAGCCTTCTGAGGCCCCATTGACTAGGATTGAAACCCTAGGTGTAGCAATACATTCAAAGACCAGATTAATCCATTGATTATTAAACCCAAAAGATTCTAGACATTTACAAAGAAAGTGCCAATCTACTTTATCATATGCTTTTTTAATATCCAGTTTAATCAACATACTTGGTGCTTTATTATTTTGTATTGAATGGATAGCTTCCTGAGCAATGATTATACCATCATAAATGGATATGTTAGGCACAAAACCTATTTGTTCCTCACTAATTATTGTGGGGAGAAGGGTGTGTAGTCTGTTTGCCATTGTTTTTGTTAGTAATTTATAAAGGGTGTTACATAAGGCTATTGGAAGATAATCCTCAAAACTATCCACTATCTCCTTCTTTGGGATTAAAGCTATGAATGTATTGTTTAGTTCTTTGAGAATTTTCCCTGAGTTTCTCATCCCTTCTAAGGCCTCAGTGATTTCCTTGCCCATGAAGCTCCAACATTTTTGAAAAAAGTGTGCTGGGAACCCGTCAAGACCAGGGGCCTTATCTGGACCCATTTGGAATAAAGCTAATTCTACTTCTTCCAAAGTTAGTTTTTTATTAAGCATTAGGTTGTGTTCTTTAGATATTAATTTCGGGATGTTTTTTAAAAAGTCACTCTCCTTAGTCCATTTGGAGCCCTCATTGTTGTTAAGGATAGTCTCAAAATACTCAACTGTTGCCTTGGCTATTAACTCAGGATTTTCACTGAAGTCCCCTGATACCAATTTAATCTTGTTGATTCTATTTATAGTTCTGTATTGTTTTGTGCTATTATGAAAGAAGATTGTGTTTCTATCACCAGCCTCAAGCCAATGATCCCTAGATTTCTGTTTCCAATAAATTTCTTTAGGAGCTAAGATTTCTTCATACTGAGCCAAATTGATTTTTTCCTTTTGATATAGAATGTTATTCATCCCATACTTGATCACCTCCTCATTAATAATCTCCATCTCTTTCTCAATTTCTATTTTTTGTGTGAAGATATTGTCAAAGTGTTCTTTATTCCAAATTGTTTATTGCTGCTTAATCTTTTTAAGTTTGGTTACTACTTTGAAAGTCTTGGAACCTATGACTTTAATTTCACTCCACCATTTTTCAATAAGTTGTAATAAATTTTCATCTCTGAGCCACATCTTTTCAAAGCGAAAGGGAGTTTTTGTTGGTTTTAGTTCTTCTGATATAATTAATTGGACCGGGAAATGGTCTGGTCCTAAGAACAGGAGGACAGAGGATTCGAAAGACTGTGTTAGATTTCCACAAAGGAAGAATCTATCAAGTTTTTCTGCAATGTTGCAGAAGCCTTGTCTTCTATTATTCCAAGTGAAGGCTTCATTTCTGGCTTTTAATTCCAACAAGTTACATTTATGAGTCCGGTTCTTGAAATCTAAACATGATTGAGTCATTTTATTATTGCCACCCCATTTTTCCTTGGGATCCAAAATTGCATTGAAATCCCCACCAATTAAGTATGTTTGTTCAGTGTCACTTAGAAGGAAATTCTCAATTTCATCCCAAACTTGTCTTTTTGCTTGTGTTTGGATAGGACCATAAACATTAATTATAATAAAGTTTAAGTTACTCTTGATGCTTGTAACCCTGCCACACATCCAATTTGGGTTTCTACTTATAAGTTTGAAGGAAATTTGCCTAGGGGCCCATATGATGGCCAATCAACCAGATGCTCTATAGGCAGTTTGACCCTCAAGTTCTCTGATACCTAATTTTCTCTTTAGGTTTGTTAGTTTGTTGTTATTTAGTTTGGTTTCTTGTATTAAGAATAATTTCGGGTTGTATTTAGCAATGCATCGCTTAAAGATGCATTGCTTGTTAGGGGTGTTCATGCCCCTAACATTCCACATAAGGAGTTTCATAATCCTGTGGGAAGGTTGTTCCCCTTCCCTGCCTCAAAAAGGTTTGTGATTTTAGTCTAACCCACAGCGCTTCCGACTTTGATAAGTAGTTTAGAAATTGATTTCCTCCCCCACTTTTTTAGGTCAGCGACATAGTCCGGGGGGGAGCAGTTCTCCATGGTGTTAGCAATCCCCAAGCTTTCCAATTTTTCAGATGTGACATCAACAAAGGGGTTATGTTCCAAGTCCTCGGTTACGTCAAGTTTGCATAACTCTCCAGCTAGCAGTGTTTTTTGTAATGCTAGTTCTTCCTCATCAGCTATCTCATCAATAAATAGTTCAATGAGGTCATTTGTGACTGATGTACCCACATACTCAAGTATGCATTTATCTTCTATTTCTCTCCTAGCATCCACATCCACTTCCTTAATATTGTTATTTGTGTTGTGATTTTTTTCCTTTTTGTTCTTTCTTTTTTTAATTTTTCCTTTGCCTTTTTTGTTCTTATTCTTTTTCTTTTTTTCTAGACCTTTAACCCTGTCTTTCATATTCGGAGCAAGGTTGCTTAGTGCTACATCCGTCTCCTTAGAATCTCATTATGAACTAATAAAGCCTCTTGGTTAATAGGATTGGTCTCATATTTTAGGGGGCTATTAACTATACCTTCATCGCTTAATTTTGTGGATACCATGTCTGCTAATGGTGTAGTATTTTGCAAATCACTCAGTTTATTCACAATATCTATCCTTCGTTGTTCCTTTACTGGTTCATTAAGTGTGATTCCACTGTTAATCTTTTCTCTTTCGCCTTCTACTTTTTTATGATTGTTTTCTGATTCCTTAGCCCATAGATTTTGTTTGTTAAACATAAAACCGCCCATAGGGTTGAATTTTATGTTTAACTCCACATCCCTCTTTGCCTTATGGCATATTTTATTAGTCTTCTGAAAAGGGGGGATTACAGTCCTGGGAATGAAGCCTTCCGCGAGGATCTCTAGTTTAATTTCATATATTGAGTGGTTTGTGATAATTTTGATGGGTTCAAATGTTAATTTTCCTATCTCGACATTGGCTATAATTCTAATATCAAAGGATTCCAAATAATTATCCTCCATACCCTCAAATCCTCCTAAAAAATCCTCTAATTTTTTAAGGACATGGCTATGGATTAATTCTACTAGCATATGAGGAAATAGAAACCACTTTGGAACCCTAAGTTTCTCAAAGTCTGTGGGGGAGAAATTGGGTTTCCAATTAAAAAATTTGAAACAATAACCCTTAAAGAATCTGTGATTATTTCTAAGTAAATTGTTTTTGAGATCACAGTATTGCATTTGATAAATAAAAAATCATTATCTAGGCTCGTGATACTTATCTGATTTCCCGTGATGGACTTCAACCATTGCAAGGCCTCAGAGGAAGAAGCTCCAAAACCAAACCATTTGCCAAAGAGCCCTCGAGTATTGTAACAATCCCACAGTTCATCAGTATATTTGCTGCTTATTATCATAATTTTATCTATGTTGAAGCATGATGGCTTTTGGATGTCTATAGGACATTGCTTAGGGGAAAAACCCTCCCTTCTTCTAGTGGATGAATTTGAAACAATTGAATAGGGTTTTCTTACCCCTAGTGTAGTTCTATTTGCTCCAGAGGCCACATCCCCATGGTCTCGAGAGAAAGTCTCTACCTGGGAGAGAGGAGATCTAGAAGACCTTTTTTTGTTAGGGTACCCATATTTCAATATAACCCGTGAGTTATTGTGGAAAGCCTCCTTCTTTTGAGAAGAAGTATTTGCTTGAATATTATAGGGAATCCTTGGCACCCGCAGAGTTTTCTTCTAGACTGTCTTTGTCGAAGAAGAGGAGGGACCATTTGTTTGTTCTAGGTCAAGGAGTAGACCATTCAGAGCCCCCAGAGCCATTTTGCTAATTGCATTAAACTTTAAGGTTGTTGCATTTGCCCCTATAGCATTTGAATTCAGGGCATCGAAACTGTTCGCAGTGCTTATAGCATATTTATGGACCTCCAAAGGAGAAAAACTAGTCTGCCATTCCCCGTGAAACCTCCCCTGCCCTCGGGGATGTTTCAGAGGTTTTGCATAAGAGATTCTACTTTTTGCATTCATTTCGCTAATAAAAAAATTAATTTTTTATATAATTATTACCAATTACTCATGCAAATAAATAATTAATAAATAAGTTTTTATTTATTTATATTATATTTTATTGGAGTTAAGTTTAGCTTTTATAATTTTAAATATATTTAATTAATACTGAAATGATAAAATAATATTTTCTATCAATTTAATTTAAAACAATAATTATTCCTTTTAATGATGTCATGCAATTTAATATTTCATGCAATATTAAATCTTTAATAAACATCCTAATCCTAAATTTCATCTGTAATTTGTTGTTATAATGTGTCCTCTTTGTGTGCATATACAATTCTATTTTAAGAGCTTGAGTATAATGTGTATGGCTTGAAACTCGGTCTTTGACTTGCATTTTAAAAGTGACTTACTCTCCAACTTGTGCATGCCTTTTTGGCAGCCAATAAACTCATAAAAAATTGTCATTTTCTCTCATTTACTCATGTCTATCTCATTCATATGAGTAAATTTGAGTTACACTAAAATATATGCAAAAATAATATCATGCAAATACAAAATTGTTAAATGGAGATCTAAATTAATAAATAAGTTTTTATTTATTTATTTAATATTTTATTGGAGTTAATTTTAGCTTTTATAATTTTAAATATATTTAATTAATATTAAAATGATAAAATAATATTTTCTATCAATTTAATTTAAAATAATAATTATTTATATTTATGATGTCATGCAATATTTCACGTGGATAAATAATTTTTTAATATTTCATGCAATAGTAAATCTTTAATAAACATCCTTAATTTCCTCTCTAATTTGTTACTATAATGTGTCCTCTTTGTGTGGAGACCCAACTCTATTTTAAGAGCTTGAGTACAATGCATATGACTTGAAACTCAGTCTTTGACTTACATTTTAAAATTGAATTGCTCTCTAACTTGGAGCATGCCTTTTGGTAGCCAATAAACTCATAAAAAACTTTTCATTTTCTCCCATTTAATCATGTCCATCTCATTCATATGTGTAAATTTGAGTTGCATTAAAATTTATACAAAAATAATATCATGCAAATAAAGAATCATTAAATAGAGATCTAAATTAATAAATAAGTTTTTATTTATTTATATTATATTTTATTTAAGTTAAGTTTAGGTTTTTTTTTTGTATTATAAATCGAGAGTCCAAAAAGGAAACAGAGAGTTTATACAAAAAGAGAGAGAGCGGGAGGCAGAGCCTCAACTGCCAAACTGTGAAACCAGAGAGACTAGGCAAGTAGCATATACAGTTATCTCCTAATCACAACAAAATATGGGGACGCTGAAGAGTATATAGGTTATTAACAAGGGGCACTATTATAGAACCTCATCGTGATCCTCCAGTCATGTGGTCCATCCTTATGCTCCTTCCATCCAGACCACCTTCTTTCTTGCTAGGATCTGGGAGCACATCTCTATCTTGTTGAAGGGAGGAGGCCTGCTATCCTGTAGATCCTTTATCAGCTTCTTTACTGCTTTATCAAAGGAGGTTTGATTCTCTGCGAGCCTGGCCCATTCATAACCATCTTGCATCTCATAGACAAACATGGTTGCTCTGCTGTCTTTGAGGAATCGCAGGAGTTTGTTCCTCTCAATGTTCATCAGAAAGCAAACCTGCACAACAATTTTGTAATGTGTGAGTTTTAAAAAAAAAATAGTAAGTTCCCTTGTATTACCTTGAAACTTCTCGTCATTCCTAAGTTTCCAAATAAACCAAAGTATGTAAGAGGATAAAATTTGCCAAACTAGGTTAGCATCCTTCCTCAGTCCATGAATAAAACCAGTAATTATATCAAGAGTGCAAACATGTTCTGTGATAGAAATTCCAAACATTAACCAAATTTCTCTAGCAAAAGGGCAATCAAAGAAGATGTGGCGCACGGTCTTAGGTTTTTGGAAAATAGAGCACAGATCGTATGCAACCGATTTATTCCTAATAGGTAGTCTGTCCAATATAAGTTGCCACCTGAAGCATTTGACCTTGGGTGGGATGGGGGATCGCCA
Source organism: Cryptomeria japonica (assembly GCF_030272615.1). Lineage (NCBI taxonomy): Eukaryota > Viridiplantae > Streptophyta > Pinopsida > Cupressales > Cupressaceae > Cryptomeria > Cryptomeria japonica. The sequence goes on from NC_081415.1 coordinate 253,198,208, forward strand.
TAGCTTCTCAAAGGTTTTCTACCATGTGTGAGGGGTATGGTTAACGTACCACGGAGTGTTAATATGTTCGATCACTGAGGTATCATTATTGAGTAGGCTATAGATAGATTTGGCTTTGATCTTGGGCAGGGTGGAGCCATCCTTCCATAGGAATGTAAGGTACCTATGAGCGTCTACATGTGTGCTCCTAGGGAGATTAAAGGGAATGCATGCATTTTTAATCATGTTGTAGGTCCTCTTATGTGAAGCAGGGAGATCATACTTATTGCTAAGACTCTCCCAGTTGATAAGATTATCATGTTCTAGGATATCCATAATATACTAATTCCTTTATTGTGCCAGTACTTAGCAGAGCAACCTTGGGTTAAGGCAAGGGGTTTAGAATTATGATATAGGTTCCACCATATTGACCTTTCACTATGGAGGGTATTGTCACAGTTAATGCTAGAGTTGTTAATAAGTCTACGCACATTCTCCTAGGCTTTCCAGATGGATTTAAACACCCAAGTGCCTTGGACAGACATAGGGAAACTGCCTGCAATCAAGTCACTAAGCGGGAGGGCTTTCCAGGATTTGGCAGTTTTGGGAACACCATTTTGTATGTTGTTTTTAATAAGAATTTTCCAAGGTTCTTGTCCTTCCAATGCATGGAATATCCATTTGGCTGCAAGGGAGATTCCTTGCAGCCTAAGATCCTTGAGGCCCAAACCCCCAAGTCTTTTGTCTAAGTGGCACCAGGTCCACTTCACCGCGTGAGATTTCCTTCTACCCTTGCCATCAGACCATAGGAATCGTCTGATAGCGTTTTGGATTTCAAAAAATTGGTAGTTGCTGAACATCCACATAGAGGAATAATAGTATATGTTGTAGGAAGAGAGGATTTTCTGGCATACTTGAATCTTGCCAGCAAGGGAGAGGACCCTATTGTCCCACTTGTTGAGTTTTCTGTCTATTTTTTCTTTGACCCAACTCCACATGTCTCTAAGAGAGGGAGATACGGAAAAGGGGATACCAAGGTATCTGACTAGCTTATTGGGTCCTCCCCATGCATATCCAAACTGCTAAAGCCAGTCCGGAGGGTTATCTTTCCACCCAAGTATAATGGATTTGGAGCTGGAGATCCGGGCTCCAGATGCTCTACCAAATGTGTCAAGTTTTTTATTAAGGGAATTGATATTATGCCTAGAGAGCTTCAGGAACTATTAATAAGATGAGAGGGGGGGTGAATCATAAAAACTTACTATGCAATATATTTATCAGATTCAACCTTGGTAGCCTTTATTGCTATGCAAATATGACTGTAAATCATTCAAACTCATAAACAGATACACTTAAAACATCATAATACATTTAACACTAGATTTAACGTGGAAACCCAAATAGGGAAAAACCACTGTGGGATTTCAGACCCACCAAGAAATATACCCTTCTAGAGTATGCTCGATTAAAAGCCAATCTTGTTACAGATTACATAAACACATTGCTAGATGTGAATCGGTTAAGGGATTTCCCTCAGACTTGTTAGAGTCTTGCACTTTGTTAGAAGTGACCTTGTCAAAGGATTTCAAACACTCATTCAGAATGTTACCTTGCTAGAGGATTTACAAATAAGACTGTTAGGTCCACTCAGTTAAGAGATTTCCTATCACTTACAAAATAAATAACAGTATAAAATATATCTACAACTTCACATCTGAAATGCTAAAGCAGATTCTATGTGCTCAAAATAATCTTGTCAAGACTTATCTTGCTCCTTCCTAGGCTTCTCAATCTGTTCTTTAATCAGATATTCAATCTTCTGTGCTCGGTGATCACTGTTGTAGTATCATTGTTCTTCTATTTGCCCGCATACATTGTTCATCAACAATTTCTTATTTATAAACAATTCCTAACTGCTTAATCTCCTTGATCACATTTCCCATGATCAATCTTAGCCATCAGATCTTCAAACTTGACTAGGTTCATTGTATCCTTCGATCTGAAAAGGTTTTATCTCGCCTTGGAACTTGTATTCCTTCCTTGGAACTTGTGCTAGGTTATGACCATTCAATCTGTGTTGTAGATCTAACTCCTATATTTTCGTTGTCGTAGATCTTCAAAAAACTTCTTGCACGACATACCAATCACCTATACATCTCCATCTCATTGGCATCCTTTATTTAATAATGCTTTTATCCATCCAATGCATTCTGTTATTACTCAGTAAATACTGAACCTCACTCGGTAGATATTCTACCTTCTTTAACCGATAGCGATAACCTTAGGGTTTACCGACTAGCATCTTGCTTGGTAACATAGAACAATATCAAACCTTAACTAATTCTATAGCTTGAAATCTTTTCTCCTTCTTGTTCAGTCTTTGAATACTCATATATAGGATATCAAAATAATCAAAACAACAAAATCTCATCATTGTCTAACTCGGTAATAGTTGCCCATTAAATAACTTATTACTCCCCTTCATTTTCATTCTTTCTGTGTCACTTACCGACATTTTTATACTTATCAAATCATACTCATTAAGATATGGCAACATCATACTGAATCAGAAAATCAATTGCTTGACATCAATGACAAAATAATATTATTAAGATAGTAACCATCCTTTCTCAGTTATATCTGCAATCTTCAACAAACTTCTCAATATCCTCATACCAATAAACTTACTGAAATGCCAACAATCTCCCTTTGAGAAATGCTAACAATCTCCCCCTTTGGCATTGATGGCAAAACCAACTTTTAATGGCAATACCAACTTGATTTATTTCAATTGATTTGGATTTGGATTGCTATTTAAACTTCTCTTGAAATTTTCCTTGAATTCTCCCCCAGTCATTAGTCTTCTCCCATCTTCACCTATTAATCTTCACTACATTAGTCTTCTCCCCCTTTGACAACAATGCCAAAAAGTAAAACTAATTCATGATTCCTTCCGCTATGAAGTAATTTGCTTGCTGTAAATAGAAATGTATCATCTCTGTCTCGGTCAAAGCAACTTGTCTTCAATCACTATTTCCTGCACAACTTTAGGTAACCTCCTAAAGTGTGTAAATCAACATCAACTCATAAATAGTTAATTTGTAGATTCGTAGAATTGATGCTTTCACCGAATTTTGTCAGTGAGTACTTGATAGGGGTAGGACCCCTAACTTACTTCTGAGATACTCAAAAGTGTCCTTTGGCAGTGGCTTTGTGAAGATGTCTGCTATTTGTTCCTTTGAACTAATATATTCCAGCACAACTTTCTTCTCTTGAACTTCTTCTCTGAGATAATGATACTTTATAGAGATATGCTTTGTCTTAGAATGCATTACCAGATTCTTTGAAATGTTAATGGCACTAGTATTATCACAGAATATAGTTACTAGCTCGTTAACTTTCTCATTCATACCTTCCAACAGTTGTTTGATCCATGCTATATTGGTACAATTCAATGCTGCAGTGACATATTCAGCTTCAGCTGTTGACTGTGAAATGCATCCTTGTTTCTTGCTAAGCCAACTTACTAGTCTGTCTCCCAGAAAGAAAGCTCCACCGCTTGTGCTTTTCCTATCATCAATGTTTCCTGCCCAATCAGCATCAGTATAGACTTTTAAGTCAAAATCATTCCTCTTTTTATATACTAAGCCATAATCTTCAATGCCTCTCAAGTATCTGAAAATTCTCTTGATTGCTATCATATGGGTTTCTTTGGGATCTGCAAAAAATCTTGCAACTATACCTATTGCATGTGCTACATCCGGCCTGCTGTGAACCACATGTTGCAACTTTCCAATCATAGATCGGTAAAGTGTCTCATCAACAGATGCAAATTCATCATTCTTTGATAGTTTACAATTGGTAGTCATAGGAGTACTTACAAGTTTAGAATCCTCCATTCCAAATTTCTTCAAGATATCTTTTATATACTTGGATTGAGTGATGAAAATCTCATTTTTCATTTGCAGTATCTATAAACCTATAAAATACTTTATTTCACCGATTAATGACATCTCAAATTCTTTGCACATTTCATTTTCAAAGTTCTTGCATAAAGAGTCATTTCCACAAAAAATAATATCATCAACAAATATGGCTGAAAGCAGTATTCCATTGTCTTCATCATTCTTCATATACATGTTGTTGTTTTCACTTGTCCTTATAAATCCAGTCTTGATTAAGTAAGAGTGCAGTATTTCATACCATGCTCTAGGTGCTTGCTTTAGACCATACAATGCTTTGTTCAACTTACATATTTGATCTTTATTCTTGTCTTCAATAAATCCTTCAGGTTGTTCAATATAAACTTCTTCTTCTAGTATACCATTTAAAAATGCAGATTTAACATCCATTTGATATACCTTGAAATTTTTGTAAGCAGCATATGCCAATAATGTTCTCACTCCTTCAAGTCTTGCCACAGGTGCAAAAGTCTCACCATAATCTATTCCTTCTTCTTGAGCATAACCTTTGCAAACTAATCTTTCTTTATTCCGAATGACCTCTCCTTTTTCATTTAGCTTGTTTTTGAAAATCCACTTTGTACCGATCACATTTTTCTCTTTTGGTCTTGGGACCAGTGTCCATGTTTCATTCTTCTTGATTTGTTCAATCTCTTCTGTCATAGCATTTACCCAATCTTCATTACTAAATGCTTCTTTTACTATTCTCGAATCAAATTCAGATATCAGACATGTGTTTTGTCTCAGTTTGTTCCTTGTCATCACTGGATCATCCTTATCTCCTATAATTTGACTTAATGCATGATTTCTTCTGACATACTTGGCTAATATAGGCTCAGTAGGCTCTGTATGATCTTCTTCATCACTCAGTAATTGGGTATTTTCTTCATTTTCTTCATCAACTTTCTCAGTAGGACTTCTCGATTGAACATATACAAACTCTTCATAATCTTCTAGTTCTTTGGAATTTCCTTCATCATTTCTTTTTGCAAATTCATCAATTTTCACATTTGCACTTTCCACTATTTTGTTAGATGATTTGATTAGACATTTAAATGCTTTACTTCTAGAAGAATAACCAAGAAATGTTCCTTCCTCGCTTTTCTGATCAAACTTTCCATTTCTGTCATCTTTGTGAACATAACATCTACTTCCAAATATTTTAAAGTAACTTACATTAGGTTTCTTGTCATACTAGATTTCATACGGTGTCTTCAAAGTTCCTTTTTTCAATTGTACTCGGTTTAGGGTGTAAACTGTAGTGCTGATCACTTCTCTCCAAAATGTTTGAGGTACCCTCTTTTCTATCATCAGGGTTCTGGCACAATCTACAATTGATCTGTTTCTTCTTTCAGCTATCCCATTTTGCTGAGGTGTTCTTGGTGCAGATACTTGTCTCTTTATACCATGATCATTGCAAAATAGGTTAAATTCATCATAAATGAATTCTCCTCCTCTGTCAGATCTTAGACATTTCAACTGTCTTCCTATTTCTTTTTCCACTCTAGCCTTATACCATTTGAACATTTGAAAGGCTTCTGATTTCTCTTTTAAAAACATAGCTGACATCATCCTTGAGTAATCATCCACAAATAATATAAAGTATTTATCACCATAATAACTTTGAACTTTCATAGGACCACAAAGATCAGTGTGCACAAGATTTAAAATTCCTTTAGAAGTGTAGGACTTACTTGTAAAGCTTGACTTTGTCATCTTACCCATCTGGCATCCTCGACATATTGCATTCTCAGGTTTTTCTAAGCTCGCTAGTCCTCTTACTTGGTGCTTCTTACTTATTTTGATCAGGCTATCAAAATTTACATGACAAAACCTTTTATGCCATAACCAAGTATCTTCTATTTTAGCATACAGACAATTGTTCCAAGTTGAGTCAAGATGAAATGTATTACCTTTTGTTTGTGTCCCGATAGCAGCTAGCTTTCCATGTTTGTCATGAACTTTGACACTTCCTTTTTGAAATTCTATTCGGTATCCTATATTATTTAGTTGTGCTACACTCAACAAATTGTATTTCAATCCTGCAACCCAGTATACATCATCACATTTAGCATTGTCAAGAAGTGTGATAGAACCTTTACCTTTCACCGGACATGGTGCATCATTACCAAATCTTACATAGCCTCCATCATCGTCTTCTAATTTAACAAACTTGTGTTTATCACCTGTCATGTGATGTGAGCATCCACTATCTATGATCAAAGAATCATTTTTATTTATGTGAGATATCAAGGCTTTTTCCTCATACCTTTCTTCATCTGATCCATCTTTGATAGCCACATAAACAACTTCCTCTATCTCAATCTCATCAGATTTTTCATCTTTGGATTCCTCATCAGCTACTAGACATGTCTTTCTATCTCTCCTTCTGAAGTCTCGGTGTCCTCTGTATTGATTGTCTTTTTGTCTGTCATCTCGATATTCTCTCTTTTCACTAGATTCTTTGTCAGGACAATTAGAAGCCATATGTCCTATTCTATCACAATTAAAACATTTCAAAGGTAACTTTCCTTTATACTTACCTTTGCCTCTTGGTAACCTTCTGGCTAATAATACTTCAAACTCTTCTTGCTTTCTAATCTCCTCATATAGTTTGTGTACCTCTTCCATGTTTTTGTGAAATCTTTCACTTGCTCCACTGTGATTTCCTTCAGTATACTTATACATTCTATCATTGTAATCATCAAATTCACCAAGATGAAAAGAATTGATTGCAGATTCAACTTTATTTACCGAAGACCCACTGTTATCAAAATTACTTAACTCAAATGCATGTAGCTTATCGATAGTAGCATCCAAGGATACTGGCACGTTTGGTACAAATCTTAATTCATTGATTGCAGAGACTCGAATGGCATAAGCAGGTAGAAGTGTTCTAAGCAACTTACTTGTTACATCCTTTTCTTCAATAGTTCCTCCTGCTCCTTTGATTTGATTGACAGTTTCTTTTAACCTTGTACCGTATTGGGTGATGTTCTCACCTTCATTCATTCTCATGGATTCAAGTTGACCTCTTAGACTGTCTACTTTTGCTCTTTGAACATGTTCATCACCACCATACACAGATATAAGCTTGTTCCACATTGCTTTGGCATCAGTGCAGCCTTCTAGATCATTAAACTCTAAGTCGGTTAATGTTGATGTTATCTCAATCATTGCTTTAATATGCTCTTGCTTTGCCTTTATCTCTTCCATTGTCATCGGGTAGGTGCTAGGTGCACTGTAATTATTCTCCAGATAATATATTGCATATTCTCCAATTCCTGATAAGTGCAGCTTCATCCTTTTCTGCCATGTGGAGAAACTAGACTTGTTCAGCTTTGGTGCATCCCTTTTATACATCTTTGGATCTTGCCTCAAGTACCTTTAAACTTTTCTTCCGGAGTCCAAAGCTCTGATACCAATTGTTAATAAGATGAGGGGGGGGTGGGGTGAATCATAAAAACTTACTATGCAATATATTTATCAGATTCAACCTCGATAGCCTTTATTGCTATGCAAATATGACTGTAAATCATTCAAACTCATAAACAGATACCCTTAAAACATCATAATACATTTAACACCAGATTTAACGTGGAAACCCAAATAGGGAAAAACCACTGTGGGATTTCAGACCCACTAAGAAATATACCCTTCTAGAGTATGCTCGATTAAAAGCCAATCCTGTTACAGATTACATAAACACATTTCTAGAGGTGACCCGGTTAAGGGATTTCCCTCAGACTTGTTAGAATCTTGCACTTTGTTAGAAGTGACCTTGTCAAAGGATTTCAAACACTCATTCAGAATGTTACCTTGCTAGAGGATTTACAAATAAGACTGTTAGGTCCACTCGGTTAAGAGATTTCCTGCCACTTACAAAATAAATAACAGTATAAAATATATCTGCAACTTCACATCTGAAATGCTAAAGCAGATTCTATGTGCTCAAAATAATCTTGTCAAGACTTATCTTGCTCCTTGCTGGGCTTCTCAATCTATTCTTTAATCAGATATTCAATCTTCTGTGCTCGGTGATTATTGTTGTAGTATCACTGTTCTTCTATTTGCCCGCATACATTGTTCATCAACAATTTCTTATTTATAAACAATTCCTAACCACTTAATCTCCTTGATCACATTTCCCATGATCAATCTTAGCCATCAGATCTTCAAACTTGACTAGGTTCATTGTATCCTTCGATCTGAAAATGGTTTATCTCACCTTGGAACTTGTATTCCTTCCTTGGAACTTGTGCCAGGTTATGACCATTCAATCTGCACTGTAGATCTAACTCTTGTATTTTCATTGTCGTAGATCTTCAACAAACTTCTTGCACGACATACCAATCACCTATACATCTCCAGCTCATTGGCATCCTTTATTTAATAATGCTTTTATCCATCCAATGCATTTTGTTATTACTCGGTTGTTACTCGGTAAATACTGAACCTCACTCGGTAGATATTCTGCCTTCTTTAACCGATAGCGATAACCTTACGGTTTAATGACTAGCATCTTGCTCGATAACATAGAACAATATCAAACCTTAACTTATTTTATAGCTTGAAATCTTTTCTCCTTCTTGTTTAGTCTTCGAATACTCATATATAGGATATCAAAATAATCAAAACAACAAAATCTCATCATTGTCTAACTCGGTAATAGTTGCCCATTGAATAACTTATTACTCCCCTTCATTTTCATTCTTTCTGTGTCACTTACTGACATCTTTATACTTATCAAATCATACTCATTAAGATATGGCAACATCATACTGAATCAGAAAATCAATTGCTTGACATCAATGACAAAATAATATTATTAAGACAGTAATCATCCTTTCTTAGTTATATCCACAATCTTCAACAACCTTCTCAATATCCTCATACCAACAAACTTACTGAAATGCCAACAATCTCCCTTTGTGAAATGCTAACAAGAATAACGAGGCATCATCGACAAACTAAATGTTGAGCAATTCAGAGTCATCTGACATCTTAATGCCTTGGACTCTAGGGGATAGGGTGTCATCTCTAAGGAGATAGTAAAGGGCATCCGATGCAATGACAAACAGAGCAGGGGCAAGGGGGTAACCCTGCCTAATTGATCTAGAAAGAGGAATAGGCTGGGAAAGAATCCCATTGACTTCGATGAGGGCGGATGCATCTTTGAGGAGGATCCGAACATAATCATAGAACTTGCTAGGGAAGCCAAAGCATTGAGCATCATGAGGATGAAGTCCCACTCCACCCTGTCATAGGCTTTCTCAAAGTCGACAAGGAACATGGCAGCGTCTTGGTTCGAGGTTCTAGCCCATTCCATGGATTCCCAGCTAGTTACAAGATTCTCCAAGATATGTCTGCCTTTAATGAATCTAGTTTGGGTAGAGCAGATGAACTTGGGAAGGATCTCCTCAAGGTGAGAGGCTAAGACTTTGGCTAAGATTTTGTAGGAGATGTTGAGGAGGGTGATTGGCCTCCAGTTTTTTATTAGGGCTTTGTCCCCCTCTTTTGGGATAAGTTTAATAATACCCCTATTGATGAACTCCCCTAGGGTGCTAGTGTCAAGTGCTTCATTGTAAATACCATAGAGGTCATTAGTGATCCAGTCAATGTTGGTTTTGTAGAATTTAGCAGGAAGTCAATCGGGGCCTGGGGCCTTGTTATCCTTGAGAGGCTTAATGGCATCAACAATTTCTTGCACGAAGATCCTAGCTTTGAAGAGGAGAGCTTCATCCTCAGAGATTCTATTTGGAGGTTTAGGTTTTATAATTTTAAATATATTTAATTAATTCTAAAATGATAAAATAATATTTTCTATCAATTTAATTTTAAACAATAATTATTCCTTTTTATGATGTCATGCACAATATTTCACGTGAATGCATAATTTTTTAATTTTTCATGCAATAGTAAATCTTCAATAAACATCCTAAATTTCTTCTCTAATTTGTTGCTATAATGAGTACAATGTGTATGGCTTGAAACTCAGTCTTTGACTTGCATTTTAAAATTGACTTACTCTCCAACTTGACGCATGCCTTTTTGGTAGCCAATAAACTCATAAAAAGTTGTCATTGTTTCCCATTTACTCATGTCTATTTCATTCATATGAATAAATTTGAGTTGCATTAAAATATATGCAAAAATAATATCATGCGAGTAAAGAATGTTAAATGGAGATCTAAATTAACAAATAAGTTTTTATTTATTTGTTTTATATTTTATTAGAGTTAAGTTTATCTTTTATAATTTTAAATATATTTAATTAATACTAAAATGATAAAATAATATTTTCTATCAATTTAATTTTAAAAAATAACTAAATCAAATAAAATAATTTAAAAATTAATTAAGACAAATTTAATATTTTATTTTTTAAGTTTAGCTTTTATAATTTTAATTATATTTAATTAATACTAAAATGGTAAAATAGTCTGAGGGGTTGAGCTTAACTGGTTAAAACACTGGGTTCTCATTGTGGAGACCCAAGTTCAATTCCCAATAGGGACATCTAAAGTGGAATTCTAAGCTGCGACTCTTGGCATTCCATATGATTGTCCCCACTATTCAGGCTTCGGCCAATTACCTATCAAAAAAATGATAAAATAATATTTTCTATCAATTTAATTTTAAAAATAATTAAATCAAATAAAATAATTTAAAAATTAACTAAGACAATTTAATATTTTATTTTTTTATCTAATTTTTAGGATTAATAATAAAACAATTTAATCAAATCTTTAAAGCAATTAATATTTATTTAAATTTAAAAATAATAAATAAACAATTAAAGTTTATTTAAGTTTAAAAATAATAATTAAATAATAATATTTAATTTAAAAAATAATAATATTTTAAATAAAATATTTCGTTATTCTAATGAAATCTATTTACTCAATTTAATTATTAAACGCAAGGAAATAAAAAAATATACTAGTGCTAGAGAAAAATATTAAATTATTATTATATTATGATATTGTTTAGTATGATGGAGATAGACACAATTGATTAATAGTTAAACTACAGTGAATTGAAATTGAGAAAAAAATAAATAAAATATTTTGTTTTGTGCTTTTAATAAAATCATGCATGACAATCAATGTCCATTGATACAATCTAATTATACATGTTATTTAAATACTCAATTATATCCATAAATTATATATATAAGATGAGTTTATGTTCACTGGACAAAACAACCAGCCAAAAAAACAACTAGAATTATCAATTGCCTAATCCAATAATCACAAATAACAAAGAATATGCCTAAATAAAACCCATTTGTACACAATGAATGTGATTTTAGTTAGAGTGCATCTATATATAGAAATATAGAAGACTAAAACTTTTCAATTCGAAAATATTTTCCTCTATGAGCACCCAAATCCCTCAAAGAAGCATGTCTTCTACAACTAGTGCACTGGTGCTACACTAAGCATCCTGTATAAAACATGTTCCTGTAGCAGAAGATTAGAATTTCCATTTTTATTTTTGATTCTTGGGAGAGGCTGAAAGAAACAGCATGTCTAGTAAAGATTCAGACTATCAGAGCATGTCTAGTAAAGATTCAGACTATCAGAGCATGTCTACTATGTCTACTAAAAATTCAGACTCTGAGAGATCAGATGAATCCACACTAAATACTGAGTCTACACAAGCTGCCATGCTGAAGAAAGAAAAAGCAGAAATTGAATTTACAGGATGGAAACCCACATTAGAGCAGTTGGCCATTTTGGAATGGCACTACCAACAAGGCCATTGCTCTCTTGCTCTGATTTTCAATAAACTAAAGGTTTATGGACATGTAAAGTGTAAGAACATTGCCCGTTGGTTCGGTAAGTCGATACAAAAATCTTGTACACAATTTAATTAAAAAACAGTTTTCTTTTTACATTATAGATTGTGGAAATCTCTTATTATTGATACATTTCAGACGCACATATCAGAATGTATTTATGTTTCTTCTGTTGTTTATGCAGCCTGGAGGCGCCATGCTTCAGGACATGTCCCTGTTCCTCTGTATTCAATTCCTAAGGTAAACAAACTTCAAACATACTTTATGCCCTCTTCTATATAGAATTAGCTTGGGGTTTGAGTAGTGATAATAGTTTGTTACATCTATAATTTATCAGGAGGATATAGGCCTGCAAATGTCAATGTCCAGTTATTGCTCAAACAAAACCCCGGAGGAGAGCTCAAACCATAAAAACTGCATGGACTAAGTTGGAGGTTCTTTAATGGAGGTAGTTTAATCATAGTCTTGTTATGGCTTCATAGCAATTGGTATCCTTCTTTTCTCTTCTTGTAGGGTTTTGGTTGTTCTTTTCAGAGATTGAGCAAGTTGTTTTTAAACTATGAAGGAAGCTTTGAACACCACCTTTATGTAGACTTGTCATCTCTTTGCTGGTATTATTTTGATAGATTTGGACACTATTTATTTTCAGGTGGCCTGTAACTATATTTTAAGAAAAAGAGAACTGTACTAAAACATGTTATAGGGTTTTGAAAAGAACCCTGAAACCTTATACATCAAGATTTACTCAGAACTCAATCATGTTCTTGATCTTGCTTTTTTTTAGATAAATAATCTTTAATGGAAATTAACGCAGTAATCAACAAATGTGCCTGCCCATGTGTGTATTTCCAAGAATTTGAGGTATTGAAAGAATGTGCAGTAATTGCTGAAACAAAACTCTGGAGGAGAGCTCAAGTAATGAAAGAAGCATGGGAGTAAGTTGGAGGTTATTCAATAGAGGCAGTTTAATCAGTCTTGTTAGGGCCTGCAGATCTGATATTTCTTCATAGCAATTGGGATGCTTCTTTTATCTTCTTGTTGGGTTTTCTGAGACTGAGCAAGTTGTTTTTAAGCTTTGGGCACCATTTTTATGTCTCTCAGCTGGTATTATTTTGATTTATTTGGACAATATTTATTTTCTAGTTAAGAGAAAGAGAGCTTTACTCGATCATGTTTTTATTACAGAGCTATGAAGTGAAAGAGGGTTTTGAAAGAACCCTGAAATCTTACACATGAAGATTTGCTTGCATTTATCTTGATCTTGAATTTTTTATATAAATAATCTTCAACGGAAATGAAGGCACAAATCAAGAAATGTGCCTGCACATGGGATTTTTTCCTTGAATTTGAGGCCATGAAAGAAATAAAAAAAGTAGGGTATTCTATTTCAAAATAATCAAAATCCATGCTTCTTAGGAGAGAAAGTGATGAAGAGGAAGCTTATGAAGATCCTTACTCATGTTTTCGCTACAGAGCTATGCATTGAAAGAGGGTTTTGGGAGAACCCTGAAATCTTTTACATCAAGATTTACTCGATCATGTTGCAGTTGCAGATGGTTATTGCTTGCATTCATCTTAATCTTTAATGGAAATGAAAGCAGAAATCAAGAAATGTGCCTGCCGATGGGATTTTTCCCAAAACTTTTAGGCCATGAATGTGCAGAATCATTTCTAATGCAAAGGCATAGAATACATTTGAATACCCTGACAACTCGTTGATCTTGACATTGAATGTATTAAGAAATCCTCTGTCAATTGGTACTAATTGTTCCAGTATATTTGAATCCCCTGCAACTCGTTAGTCTTGGCATTCAATATATTAAGAAACCCTTTGTTGATTGGTACTAATTATTCCAGTGGGCACTGGGCAGCCAGCAAGACATCTATAATTTATCCAGAAATGGAGTCTGAGAATAAATTATAAGAAAGAGTTCAAACTGGGCAGTAATAGTCATAGACGCCCTTTGTGTCAATTTGAATTTATCTCTGTTCAAACTGTTATGAATGAAATGTTTGAGGAATCCATGATCAGAATAATGGGTAGAGAGTGTTTTATAGAAAAGGGTTGAATCTCTGTTTTATAGAAGAGATTTCAGATGCTTCAGATGTTTCACTGAAGGGCTGATTCTTGTTAATGTTTCAGATGTTTCACAGTGACCCTGCCTATCATAGAGATTTCTACAAGGCTAGGTTTTCTTGAGTAAAAATTATAAAAGTTTCTCACAGTTTTCTAGTTTACATCTATAGGCCCTTAGGGTTTGCTCTCCTGGATTTTATCTCTTTTATGTCAGCCTTGGGGCATTCTTTGAACGCAATGATGCAGATTACAACTCAGGAATGACTTTGAATTTAGCTCTCGCGTATTGCAATTGTCTTTAAGAAAAATATAGCCGTTGCCAAATTAGTTAGCAAAAAAATAAATAACAAATACAAATCTTTAAACTAATTTGGTTTGTAAGCAAGAATTTTTAATCAGTAATCAATTTTCCTCGAGTGGAGTTCTTAATCAAAATTTTCATTGAGAAGGATATAATACTCATGAGAATAATATAGAGATGGCAAAAGAGAGGGCATGGAAGGCGCACAAAGCAGAGATATATGTTTACATTTGTTCAAAATATAGACAATTTAGGGGAAAGGAATCAGTAGTTGAACATCCTAATTTCGTGTCAAATCAATTTTAGTTTTTACAGCGGCTTAATTAGCAAGTCTCTTGTTTACAATTAAGGTTTCAGGTCACATCATCAAGTATGATGTCACATCAACATGCTTTTTTAGCAAGTCTCTTGTTTACAACTAAGGTTTTAGGTCACATCATCAAGTATGATGCCACATCAGCATGCTTTTTACCAAGGGGTTCAAAAAAAATCCCCAAAAAGTGAGACTGATACTTGTGCATTAAGTCATGTTTTATTGATGCACTGATGCTCTATGATGATTTGTTTTTTTAGATCTAAGGAATGCATTTCATTCAATTATGGGTAGTCATCATCAACACTAACAACTATAAAATCACACCTATTGATACAATATTGTTAAAAATAATAAGCATTAAATCAACAAATATTATAACAACTATTGAAAGGTGTTCAATTATTGAATCCTCTCCCTTAAATAAACTCAAAAACAGAAATATTTTTTTTAACCCTTTATAGTGATGTTGACAAACTATAGATGAATTTATTCGTTCACCATCATTGAGATAGCTTTGAAGCAGAAATTTTTTGCAAGCCTTGTATTTTATGGCCCCCTTATTTCATCAGTCATGTCATCATAGAGAGACATTTCAGTGTGTTCAGTTCCAGTTCCCTACTAAAAAACAACTAGACATGGTGAGAAAAGGTAGGTAGAAATAATAGACATGGTGAATGATTCTCTAGTTTTTGGGGATATTTAGTTATGTTTAAAAGTTTGTTGGTATGGTGCTATGATTTTAGTGTCATTGATCATTGTGGGGTTTGATGTTTAGTTTGAAATGGGTTTAGTTGAATTTAAATATATAGTTTTTTTGCGGTATTATTAGTACTTCTCGTTAGGCTAGTACTATTGCAATGGGTTCAATTTTCATTAACTCGTTATCATTCAATTGGTTTTCCATCAATTATTTCAATGATTTTTTTTTAATTTTTCAATAGCTAAGATACTTGATTTTTAAGTTTGCAAATTACAAAAACTATTTTTCTTCAATCTAATTGGCTCAAATTATTATTGCCGAAGTTCCATGAATTTTTTTAGGCAGGTTTTTAGGTATTAGTTGTTTAAATTTTCTTATCAAATTTATTTTACACATCCACCAAACAAATATTAAACTTGAATTATCTAAAAATCTATTTAACAAATTATTTAGATTTTGTATTTAAATATTTTAAAGATTTATATAAACAAATAAACATATATATATATATATATATATATATATATATATATATAAAATAAAATATAAATTAAGAATATTATTTTAATTATATGCAATAAATTAATAATATAGTTCTATTTTTTATAATAATAAATTAATTAATAACAACAATATAATAATAACTATATACAAACTTTTACAATATAATTATAATATATTAATAATATAATAATTAAAATACATAATTGACTAATATTTTTTCATAATTTAGAAATTAGGATTATAATGTAGGGTTAAGTTAGGTTTAGTGTTTGATTAATGTAGGTATAGTTTTTAATTATAATTAGTATTACAATTATGGTTAAATTTTCAATTAGGATTAGAATTCAACTAAACTTATATCAACACTAACCCTAATTTATCCTAGAATAGTAACTTCAATCATCAATATTAGTCATGATATCCTTAAAAATTCTTTTCTGATTTTGTTTCAATTTAGTAACCCAAATTTAAATTGTGTTAATTTAGTTATAGTAATTTTATTAATCACTAAAGATCTCTAAAATGGTAGAAATATAATTGATGTATAAATAATCATGTTAGAAAAATCAATTATTCAAAAGAAAATTCTATAACTAGAGAAGGGAATTTATCTAAATAATAAGGTTATGTTTCAAATAATTTTAAAGTTGACAAATCTTTATTCAAATTTTTAGGATTAATAGAAATTATGACTTCAAATATTTAATTTTTAGGATAACCATAACTTAACCCTAATATTATTTCTAAATGAATTATAAACTTAATTATAATAATTTATTAAATAAATTTAAAATTTTAATTTAATCTAAATCTTTTTAAAAAATAAAAAATAAAAGGAGTAAAAACTTTATTGAAACTCAATCACAAAAATTACAAAGAGAGTCAGAGCCCTGGGCCCCTAGAAAAGAACCATCAAACCAGCACCACTTCATCCAGCTACATAACCATCCATGTCCTCAGTAAAAATCTTCTGCAAGTCCTGAGAGTGATCCTCGGAGAGATGCTCCCAACCTTCAACTTTCCAATCACTAACATGTTCTGAGGCTCACTTTGCCAAATAATCAGCTACTCTATTCCATTCTCGAGGGATGTGGATGAAAGACACCTGCTCCATTAAAGAACTAATATGGAGAATTTGCTGAACAATCCCTGCCAACTGCCACTGGATCCCATTCACCTTCTGCTCATTCAACAAGTTAACAACAATTTGTGAATCCGATTCACAAATCACCTGCCTACGTCCCAACTCCCAAGCCCGCTCAAGGGCATAGAGAATTGCAAATCCCTCCATAAAATTATTAGACTGCCTCCCTTTATGCACTGAAAAGAGGATAACTACCTCCCCCCTACTATTCCTGCCAACACCACCAACTTTAGCAGGGCCTTGGTTACCCCTAGATGAGCCATCAGTGTTAATCTTGATAATCCCATCCTGAGGGAGTATCCACCTTCCCACCCTTTGCACCTTCTTCATAGCCCGTCTACCTCTCCTGACATAAGCTGAGGCAGGAGACAGCTCTTGCAGGCCAAACCTACTCACAATATTTGCATCTCTACTAAGTGGAAAATTCACCTCACATTTCGCTTCCACTCTCTCCCGGATCATAGCAACGATCCTATTCCAAACTTGCTAAACAAACAA
The DNA here is from genome assembly GCF_030272615.1 of Cryptomeria japonica. NCBI lineage: Eukaryota > Viridiplantae > Streptophyta > Pinopsida > Cupressales > Cupressaceae > Cryptomeria > Cryptomeria japonica. The sequence goes on from NC_081415.1 coordinate 253,215,493, forward strand.
TCTGACCTCATGAAAGATCCTCCTGTTCCTCTCAAGCCAGATCTGCCATAGAATGAAGATGGCCCCAATATACCAGACAGTCTGGAAGGAGGACAAGATAGGAGGTCTGCCCAAACTGCTCTAGAATTCAACCAGAGAGTTTGTGTGGACACAAGGATGCTTCCACACCCCCCACCAATAATGCCAAATAAGCGTAGAGAAGGGACATCTGAAGAATAGGTGAGAGGAATCTTCCTCCCTATAACCACACAAAACACAAATAGAAGGCCCCAAGAATCCCCGCTTGCGGATATTGTCCTAGGTTAGACATCTATTCAAAGCCAAAGTCCAAGCAAAGAAGTTACACTTCAGCCAAGAAACATTATTCCACACCCATTTCCACCAGTTTAGCTCTCCTCCCTCAAGTATTCAGTTCAACAATTCCCGATATCCACTAGCCACAGTAAAAACTCCTTAGGATTTGGAGACCAAGCAAGCCCATCCCTTCCCTTGAGGAAGCTACAATGTATACTCGCCAAAATGCCATGCAACTCAGCACACTCTTCCTCCATCCCAGCAACCGACCACTCATTAGGAGCCTTCCACCGCTCCAAATCCATTTGACCACACCTATAGATAGCCTTAAAGTCACTCACCCTTGACCATCCCGCCTTCAAAAAACTTTGGTATAGATTCCCAAGGTGAGTAAACTGATCAAGGATGGGAGGATATCAATCCCAATAATCATTCCAGAAAAGGACCTCTTCCCCCCTTCTGCAAATCCAAAAAAGCCCCACCTTAATGAGAGAAGCCCCCCTCTTGAGAGTATACCAGATCGATGAGCCCTTTCCCTCAAGAGGATATCTAAGGATTTCCTCCATCGAGATCCTCTACATATATTTGTTGGCCAAAATCCTAGCCCAACCTTGATCCTGCTCCACACACCACCTCCAGAACAATTTAGTAGCCAGTGCTTCCCCAAAAAGAATAGACTGCCTTAAACCAAGCCCCCCCAACTGCTTTGGGCTACACACCAGGTCCCAATTGACCAGACTCCATTTGGAAGAGGAAAGATTGCCTGCCCATAAGAATTGTCTAGCTAGAGAATCCAAACCCTTCAAGAACCACTTAGGGGCCACATGAAGCATACATCGATAGATCAGAAGAGCCTGAACCACCGACTGAATCAGTTGAACCCTCCCAGCAAAGGATAGCCATCTATGAGTCCAATGTTCAACCTTCGTGCAAAATTTATCCAAAATACCCTGCCAAGACTCCCTAGGAGGGTTGCCAGGAGAAATAGGAATACCCAAATAAATCAAGGGTAGGGAGCCAACTTGGAATCTCAATATAAGAGCAATCCTCCTTTGAATAGTTTTAGGAGTGTTGAAAAAGAGGATAGAAGATTTATCCTCATTGATCAACTGGCCTGAGGCCGCAAGATAAACATCCAAGACCTTACGCAGATTAGTAGCTTCTCTGACTCGAGCCAACCCCATAAGGGTCGTGTCATCCACAAACTGCAAATGAGACTGCGACTGCAGGTCATTACCCCATCTCCAACCCTGAATAATACCCAAACCCACATAATTCTTAATGAGCCTCCCTAGACCCTCAGCTAGAAGAATAAATAAATAAGGTGAGAGAGGGTCCCCCTGGCGGAGACCCCTGGAAGCACCAAACAACTCAATATGGTCTCCATTGATAAGCACTAAGAAAGAAGTAGACGCAACACAACTCATAACCCACTGGACCCACTCATCAGCAAAACCAAAGGCCTTGAGGATCTTCTGAAGGAAGGACCACCGAACTCTATCGTGCGCCTTAGCCATATCCATCTTGATAAACATAGCTTTTTCCTTGGATGAAGCCATAGAATGAATGGTCTCCGTAGCAATGTCCACACCATCCAAAATTTGGCGACCTTCCACAAAGCCACTCTGCTCCTCAGAGATAACATTTCCCAAGCACTTCTTCAATCTATCTACTATCAACTTAGAGATGATCTTATAAATCACATTGTAGAGAGAGATAGGGAGGAACTGGCCTAGCCAGTCGGCCCCATCACACTTGGGGATTAGAGAAATGAAAGTTGCATTCAATGCCCGAAGCATCTACTTATTCCTCTGGGACTCCTGGACTACATCCAATAAATCTTGTTTGATAATCTCCCAGAACTCTTGAAAGAATTCTACTAGGAACCCATCCCGTCCAGGAGCTTTTCCTTTCCTCATGTGAAAGAAAATCCTCTCAAGCTCATCCAACAAAATAGGACACAAAAGTTTCTCATTCATCTCCCCCGTGAACAGAGAAGGAATGCAAGCAAGAACCTGATTCTCCGCCACCGAATCCCCCGAGGTGTCCTCCCTGAAGAGGGCCTGAAAAAACTATAACGACTCCCTAGAGATCTCCTGCAAGGATAAGCACTGCTCACCTCTATCGTTAACCAGAACAGGGATGGAATTTCCATGTCTTCTTGCTTTCACTGAGTTGAAGAAGAAAGCAGAGTTCTTGTCGCCCTCCTTCAGCCAATCAATACGAGCTCTCTGCTTCCAGTATATTTCTTCCCTAAGCTCCCATTCCTCAACCACCTTGACAACCCTATCCTCCTCCCTAAGCAATTCCTTAAACAGGCCATGCTCTCTGATTACACTGGTGATCCCATTCAACACAAGTTGAGCAGCTTTCTTAGCATGAAAAATATTCCCAAAACCCTGGCGGTTCCACTATTTAAGCTGAAACTTAACAAATTGTAACTGCTTGGCAAAAGAGTACATGGCAGTGCCAAAGGGAGGCTTCCCATTCCTCCACCACTCTGCTACAAGAACCTACAAAGTAGGATCTCGAAGCCACATAAGTTGGAATTTGAAAGAAGGAGAGTGAGCAACCCGAGCCGAAGAAGAAACCAGCTTGATGGGCCAGTGATCTGACCCTCTCCAATCAAGAATCTCAGTACTTGTGGACCACCCCCCACCAATCCAAAAACTAGAGTCCAGAAAATGATCCAACCTCTCTGCAATCCAATACTCTCCCATCCTCCTATTGTTCTAGGTGAACAAACCATTGCCAAGCTTACTGTCAACAAGCTGCAACAAGGATATATTATCTTGAAAAAGGATAGAAGAAGGTTCCAACAGCATGACACCCCCCCCCCTCTTTTCACTTAACTCAAGGATGGTATTGAAGTCTCCTACCATAATCCAGGGATGAAAAGGGGTCTGCCTTCACATACAAGAAATATGAGACCATAAGTTTTTCTTACCCTGAAAATCTATAGGGGCATAGATGTTAGAAAACAAGATGAACTCCCCAGTCTCAAGACTAGAAATAACCCCAGATAAAGAAGATCTGGAGGCAGCCCACCAGACATGGAAAAATCTTAAAGGGTTCTAAAGACATGCCTCCCCTCCAGAGGAACCAGTTGCCCCAAAACACTGACACTCGCCTTTCCCCCATAGCTTTGGCACTAGACCCATCATACTTTCCACTAAAAGTTTAGTTTCTTGTAAGAATAGGACATCGGGTGAATGATTCCTAATCAAATCTCGAACAACTTTTTGTCTAGGGCCACTATTCAAGCCCCTCACACTCCATGAAAGCACAATCATTTTGGGGGATTGGAAAAGTGAGAATCCAAAGTCTTTACTGACCCTGACTCAACCAAGTTCTCCCCATCAATTTGATCTTATCCAGATCCTTCTTTCTGCCAACCTTTGAGCTCTTCTCTGAAGCACTTTTCTTACTATCTTTCTGATGTAGACCCAGGAGAGCAGAGGACTTATTACTTTTCACCCCAGCCGGTTCCAATTTCAAAGCTATCGAAGAACCCTCCCCCTCAACCAAATTCCCTCCAAACTAGGAGTGAGTCCCAACTGGACCCCTACTGGTTGATCCATTTCCATCTGCTAGCTTCCAACCACTAGCAGGGCCTGGGTAGAGTCCTCAATTACACTTTCTGGAGCCCCCCCTGATGCACCTTGATCTAGAGGAGTTAACCCCAGATTTACTTCCTAGTGGCTAAGATCATCCAAGACCTCGAATCTATTGAAGGAATCCTCCCCCTGTCTCTCCTATAAGGGCCTCTTTTGTCCTCGGTTCCTGTTCTTTGTCTTAACTGAGACAAAACCATCAGCACCCTCAACCTTGACCGACATGGCAACTTTCCCTTTCTCAGCCCTATCTAGGCTCGGGTCCAACTGCTAAGATTGGCGCACCGCAGATTTATATCTAGGGCACTTACGCTGTAAATGACCATACTCATGACATAAATGGCATCAAAATGGTAAAGTCTCATAATCTAACTACTGAACCCAAGAATAAGAGCCTGTGCACATATCTATAGCATCAGGCAATGGTTTGCTAAGATCAATTTCAACACAGATACGTGCAAAGGTCATTACCTTTCTCCCCAGGGTTTGTGTTGAAGATCCCACTAGCCTCCCAAGCAGAGCATCAAGTATCTGTAGCACATCCTCCCGACAACATTCCACAGGAAAATGTGGTAGCTGAACCCACACTGGAACCCTATTTGGGAGCTCCTCAGAAGGATTAAACCCCGCATGCCAAGGTTTGATGAACAAACCCACTTGGTTGTAAAAATGCAGGCCACCTTCAAAGACCCTATTGCGATCCTCCATGCAATTGAAAGTAACCATGAAATAGTTATTTGCCAACAACATAATATCCATTTCCCCTTTTGGTGCCCAAGTCCTTTGCGCCCAGTTTTCCAAAAACTGCAAGGACACCCTCATTCCCAAAAACTAGTATAGAGAGTGTTTTGAAAAATATTCAATGTCTTTAGCTATCATCTCAGGAGGAATAACCAACTTCGGCCTCTCGCTGCATCTCTCCAGACAACCATTAATATTCATAATGTGAGAGCTTCCAGCGCTCCCAAGCCTAGAATCAGATGAGAAAAGATTATTGTTAAAAGTCTTCATACTCTGAAGTGGGGGTTTTGAGCCCACTGTAGCATGAAAATCCATGGCTGACGCAACCTGCGAGGCCTCACCACCAAAATTCAACATCGGAGCACCAAAAAAATAAAACACAAGGGCCAAGAACCCACACCCCAAAAGGGTCACACAAGAAGGCTCGACACCCAAGGCACCACCCCACTCCAACACCACCAAAAGAAAGGGCTAGCCAACACACCCAGGCCCGCGGGAAAACCACAGGCCGCAGCAATCCAAAGCCCCACCCCCGTGCAACCTCAGCTCTACCCCCGCGCAGCCACAACCTCGCCCTTGCACAGCCAAAGCCCCACCCTCTAAACCCCTGCAACTCCCCCCACACCCACAACTGAGCCTAGCACTACTCCCGTAGCCGCTACACTCCCCCACCGCACCTACAACCAAACCGCTCACGAGCTAGGGCCACGAAACCCTAGCTTGGCCGCTCGAGCTCCCCTACATGCATGCCATCCATTTAATCTAAATCTTTCAAAACTCTTAAAAATATATATAATATTATAATATATCTTACTATTTATAATACAATCTCATTTCTTAAAATTAAAATTAAAATCAAATTTCAATATATATAATTTTAACCTACATATATTTCTAAATTTCAGTTATAATTCAAATGATATTTGACTATTTCTATTTCTAAATTACAACAAGTACTTGCCACTACGTGGCACTTGTTTTATATTAAATATATATCTAATTTTCATTCTTGTAGTTTGATTTGGGCTTCTATATATCAAGGGTGATGATTGTATAGAACTTCTATTTGTTTGAAAATATATTCATTAAATTGAATGATATTGAAAAGACAAAATAATTTTTTTATCAATCAAAAAATATTTTTTTTATAATCATTTTTATATTTCAATTTTTGAAAATAAAGGTATTTAAGTCATTTAAATTATTATAAAATCTAAAAATTAGAAAGAAATGGTGTTTTATATGTATCATGGTTTTTATAAATACATTGCCTCCTATATCATAGTTTTTATAAATACATGGCCTCCTAATAGTTCTTAGGTTGGCCAAATAACTAATTTTATTATGGAGGTCACGATATTTATTTATTTAAGTTTAGAGGTTTTTTAAAAAAAATACATCTTTCAAATGGGGATTAATAAAGTATTTGTAATTGTAGGGATGAATAATGCATATTTCATTCTTTTTTTTTTTTTTCATTTTACACTTTTCTTAGCTTAGCCCAATAACTAATTTCATTATACAAGTCAAAAACACTAGTATGTATTTTAACAATATTTATCTATTTATTTCTTTAAGTTTACAGTTTTGTAAAAATAATTTTCATCATTCAAATTAGGAGCAATAAAGTCTTCGTAATTATAAGGGCGAATAATGCAGACTTCATTATTTTCTCACTCATTTTTTCACCCAAATCGGGATTTGTTTACAACAAGTATGATTTGGACTAATTTTAACTCGGACCTTGTTAGTGTTATGATAACCTATTCAATTGTAGTGGTATGACTTGGATTTGGATTGTCTATAACCATGATATTGATTCATTTTTTATGTATATTTTACTAGTTGACCTTGTATACATGGTCACTTGTGCATCATTGTGTGTTGCATTGGGGTGAGAGGATGGGTGATTAGAGTGCTAGTATTGTCAATGTTTGGTACTTGCATGTGGTTTATCATGATGTCATGATAGATTTGTTACATTTTCTTGGTTAGACATTTTAGTGGGAGCTTTCGAAAGTGATGGATTGGCAATGTTGGCTTTGAATCTTGATAGTTTGATTGCAATTGTATGTTCTTGGCTTGGATTTATTGGTTCCAATTGGTGTTATTAGCATTTTGATTGCATGTCTATGGACCTAGATCATCTTCATTTAGGGGATTGTTATCACAATGCCATGTGTGTAGCTCTATAGCACAATTTAGGGGGAGCTTTGATAGTGATGTGTATTCATCATTGATAATGAATGATCTTCTTCAATGTTTGTGGATGTCTTGGAGGAGCTCTTAGATCCTATTGTTGTAGAAAAAATGTTTCACATTTATGAGTTCATTGTTGCAAGATGATTATCTTCGTATGATGAGAGTTGTTGATTATTGGTTTAGAGTGTGTTTGATATTGGTCATGGTTTACTTTTGATGATAGCTTAGTGGTTTGACAAAATGCAGGTTCTCTTGAGATTAGGATGTATGAATTGTGCATGTGATCTCTTAGGAGGAGATGGTTTGATTATGATGTCATGTAATGCCCTGCCAAGGAACCCCCAAGGACATAAGCTGAGAAAACATGAAATATTTTTTTTTGAAACATTCCATAAAAACATTAACAACTCTCAGAAGTTCACTAGCTCAAACTACAAACTTACAACATCCTTATTGAGAAACAAGGTGAGGAAAGCTTGCAATATTAACTTTCTTATATGATTACAAATCTAAAAAGATTACCAAACCTAAAACAAAATCTGAAATCAACATATTATTGCACCATTCAACATAAACATAAAATAAACCATACCAAAAGAGATGTTGGATTTATGTGGACAAACCCTTTCAGGAAAAAACTTCACCAAAGAACGAGGGCAAGTATATTATTATTCTTCAAAAGAGAGAACAACACAATAATACACTTCACTACACCTCCAAATGATCCCAGAACTACTTGGAAACAATAACCAATTGATGATTAAGCAACTATGCCTTGGCTCCAATTTATAGTAAAATGGGAGAGGAAAAACCATTTATGTTTTCCCAAAACAAGGGGCCAAACCACTTGCAAAAACCCATGCCTTGGAGAATGGATAGTCAATAGGCATAATGAAATAATAAATAACTCTTCAAGTGACTCCTCATGGGAACCAAACCCAAAGCCACTTACTCTTTACACATTTCGAGTGCTCCAAAGCTTGTAGAGATTGTTTAGAACCCCAAATGGACCCCTTTTCTTCTCCCAAACTTGATCTTTTTATGCATGACCCTTCATGTCTCATTATGGACATGGGAAGGAGTTTATTTTAGCCTTTTTATTATATTTATCACCTCTTTATGTTAACCTCTTGAATATGCAATTACAAATAGTCATTAAGTACAAATATTTAATATTTTCCTCACATGTCCTAGGGAACACTTTCCAAAGAACACGGAGATGTATGAATGGCTTAGGATTGCAATGTTAATGTCACCTTATCCTAACATTATATGTTGCAATTACATCCAAGAGATGCATAAAATAAAATCAAGTATAGTGATCAAGACCCATGGCCTTCTTACACCAAGATAACTTTTTTGTGGTCACTAGCTTCGTAAGAGAATTTGTAAAATTATCCAAAGTGTGAACTTTTTCTATCAAGACCTTACCACTATCAACCATTTCTTGTAAAAAGTGATAATAAACATAAACATGCTTAGTATGAGCATGATACTTAGGATTCTTGGCCAAACATATAGCACTCTAACTGTCACATATGATCCTCACAGTCCTGCAATCAAAACCAATGCCAATACCAAGTCTCTATAACCATACTGCCTCCTTAGAGGCATGAATAAATGTCATATAGCCACTCACTCATCCAACTCACTACTCCTCCAAACAAAGTAAATATATAGCCACTAGTGGACCTTTGAATGTCCAAGTCACCTACCCAGTCTACATCAACAAATCCCTATATGTAAAATGAATTGGGCACATCATCAGTACCATCATAAACTAAACATTAATCAAAAGTACCTCGCAAATATCTAAACACCTTCTTAACAAAATTCCAATGCTCTTCACCATGATTAGACATAAACCTACTCAAAACTCTGACTGTTTAGCTATATTTGGTCTAGTGCAAACTATAACATACATCAAAATCCCAAGGACACTAGCATTAGGAGCCTTAGACATATCCTCATAATCATCATCAAAATGCAGACACATATCTAAACTCAACTTAGTACCAACTGGAAAAGGAATGCTAATTGGCTTATAATCATGCATATTAAGCCTCTACAAATTAGTATCAACATAATTACTTTATCTCAACCAAATCTTTCCGTGTGCTCGATCTCTCCTAATCTCCATCCGAAGAATATATTTTATAGCCCCCAATTCTTTCATATCAAATGTGCCAAAAAGTTGAGCCTTGAGTTCTCTAATAATCACCTTGTTGTTACCCATAAAAACAATATCGTCAACATATAGGACAATAATTAGTATACGATCATGAATAACCTTAATATAAACACAATGATCTTCCTCACTTCTCTTATCACCCAAATCTGATACAAAATTATCAAACTTCTAGTACCACATCTTGGGTGATTGTTTCAAACCATACACAGATCTCTTTAACCTACAAACCAGTTGTTCTTTCCCTTTCACAACAAAATCATTAGGTCGTCACATATAAATATCCTCCTCAAGATCTCCATGCAAGAAACTAGTTTTAATATCCATTTACTCTATTTCAAAATCACAAGTAGTAACAATAGACAATAGGAATCTAATAGAAGTCAATTTTAAAACAAGAAAGAAAATTTCACTAAAATCAACTCCCTCTTTGGGAGTAGCCCTTGGCCACTAGTTTGGCCTTGTATACCTCTAAATATCTATCTTTTCCAAACTTCTTCTTAAATACCCACTTGTACCCAGTTTACTTCCTTCCTTTGGGAAAAATTACAAGATCTTAGGTATCACAACTATCTAAGGCTATCATCTCCTCCTACATGGCCTGCATCCAAGACTCACTTTCTTCTAAAGATAGAGCCTCCTTAAAGGATCTAGGTTCATTGTTAGTACTTAACAAAGAAAATATACAATAAAAATATAGTAGGCTATATCTCTGAATTGGATTTCATTGCCTTGTGGATATCCTCAAGGTAGGACTAGTATTCTCATCTCACACATCATCTAAACTCTCTAAATCCTCATCTTCTTCTCCATACTTAGATCCATCTATCTTTTCTTCCACATGTGCATCTTCTTGCTTATCAATCTTTGTTTCAAATTTCATTGTCTTTGTTTTCTCCTTTAGTTGTTCTTCACCTAAGTAAGCTCTAAACTCCTCAAAAATAACATCTCTAGAAAGAATCAGTTTTTGGGTTAGAGGATTTCAAAGCTTACAACCTTTTACATTCTCACTATAACCAATGATGATGCAATTCTAAGCTTTTGGGTCTAGTTTAGATCACTTTTCTTGAGGCACATGAACAAAAGACTTAAAATCAAAGACCCTTAAGTGTGCAACCGTCAACTTTCTACCTATCTATACTTCATAAGGAGTTTTATCAGTAAGATTTGAACAAGGAGATGTATTAATCAAATAACAAGAAGTACCACTAGCTTCTACCCAAAAGAATCTATCAAGCTTAGCACCACTCAACATGCTCCTAGCTCTTTCTATTGTGGTTCAGTTCATTCTTTCTACTACCCCATTTTGTTGGGGAGTGTAATGAGTAGTCTTTTGTCAAATAATACATGCATGCTTACCAAACTCATCAAATTCCCTTGAACAATATTCACCCCCATTGTCAGTCCTCAACACTTTTATCTTATTATTTGATTGCTTTTCCATTGAGGCGTTAAATTCCTTAAACTTAGTGAAAAATTCATATTTATAATTCATAAAATAAATCCAAGTGTATCTCAAGAAATCATCAATGAAGGAAACATAATACCGATATTTACCCAAAGAAACAACATCCATTGTACCACACACATCCCAATGAATAATCTCTAATGATATCTTTTCCTTATATATTATTTTAGGAAATGATGATCTATTCTATTTACCAAACACACAATGCTTACAAAAATAAAATTTTCCAATAGAATAATCATAAATACCATCAACCAACTTTTTTTTTTGAATGGTCCTAAGACCTTTTTCATGAATGTGACCCAGTCTTTGGTGCCACATTATACATGTGTCTTCATTGCTAGTTAGATTGGCAAAGTTACAAAAAGTAAAGTCATTAAGCCTAAACAAAGTCCCTATTCAAGATCATTTTGCTATCACCAAGCTCCCTCTTACCAACCTACAACTAGACTTGTCAAATGCCACATGCACTCCAAAATTATTCAACTTGGATATAGCAAGAATATTTCTCACAAGTCATGGAATATGCATAACATTATCAATGATTTTTACTCTTCCATCATTGAAACATAATTTTACCTTTCCTTTACCAACAACCTTCTTCATACTATTATCACCAAGGAAAACCTCTCCCCCATAATATGCTTTGTAAGAGAAAACCACTCCTTGTGAGGAATCATGTGGTAGGAGGCACCTGAATCAATAAGCCAAGCATCATTACTTATAGTGTTAGAAAAAATTAAAAAAGCAACAAAATAATCATTAGAGGACTTTTCCATGGAGGAATCTACATTCTTTTTCTTAACTCTAAATTTCTTCTTCACATGCCCTCTTTTTCCACAATTCCAACACTTTACTATTTTTGGGGGTCTTCGATCATCCTTTAGACTTCTCCCTTTATCCCCTTTAGGCCCTTTTTCTTTAGACCTTCCTTTCACATTCTAGGTATCTTGGGAGCCAACATTCATAGACTTCATTCTCACCTCCTCTGAAAGAAGTATGAAATCAAGTTGTCCATATTTCTCTCTATATTACCACTACTAATGAAAACAATTAGATTTTCCCAAGATTCGGTCAAAGAGTGTATAAATAAGATATATTTATCTTCGTCTTCTAATTTAACATATATCGATGCATGATGACAAGTATAATCAGATTAAAAGAATTCAAATGATCTGTAATAGATTCACCCTCTTTCATTTTCAAAGAATCTAACCTTCTTTTTAGATATAACTTACCGGAAAAAAATTTAGATTAATAAATTTCACCAATCCTCTTCCACAACTTGTATGTGGTGTCTCTACAGAGACATTCAAGAGGACAAAATTGGTAAGACACAACCAAATGGTTCCTTGTGCCTTCTTGTTTAATTTCTTCCAAGCATTATCATCCAAAGTAGAGTCCTCTGGTTTCTTTTCATGTGAAACTAGAAACCACTGATCTCTTTCTTCCAAAAGATCTTCCATCTTTAGTTTCTATGTCTCATAGCTAGTGCCATTGAATTTTTTAATATCTATGCAAGAAGTAGAAGTGATGATATTTAATACTCTTCTCAAATCTACAAGAACACACAATAAAAACTCCCACTATAGCAAAAAATCTTCAACACTTAAAGAGAAAGGCGTCAATAATATAAAATGTTGAAAAAAAAGGTGAAGAAAGCTTGCAATATTAATTTTCTTATGTGATTACAAATCTGAAAAAATTACAAAATTTGAAAGTAAATCTGAAATAAACATAAAATCAACCATACCAAAAGAGACACCACATTTACATGGAGAAACCCTTTCGAGAAAAAACTCCACCAAAGAATTAGGGCAAGTATGTTATTATTCTTCAAAATAGAGAACAACACAATAATACACTTCTCTAGATGATTTTGGAACTACTTGGAAATAATGACCAACTGATGATCAAACAACTATGTCTTGGCTCCAATTTATAGCCAAATAGGAGAGGAAAAGTTTTTCCAAAACAAGGGGCTAAAACCACTTACAAAAAACCATGTCTTGGAGAATGAATAAACAATAGGCATAATAAATAACTCTTCAAGTGATTGCCCATGGGCGCCAAACCCAAACCCACTTAGTCTTTACACATTTCGAGTACTTTGAAGCTTGTAGTGACTGTTTAGAACCACAAATGGACAACTTTTCTCCTCCCAAACTTGATCTCCTAATGCATGACCCTTCATGTCTCACTATGGACATGGGAAGGAAAAATATTATTCATTTTGATTTATATTTATCACCTCTAGTTCATGTTCGCCTCTTGAAAATACAATTATAAATAGCCATAAAGTACAAATATTTAAATTTTTCCTCACATGTCCTAGGGAACACTTTCCAAAGAACATGGACACATATGAATGGCTTAGGATTGCAAGGTTAATGTCACCTTATCCTAACAATCATGTCACAACTCAATGATGCCTAGACCAAAATAGTTAGGTTTTTAAATTCCTACCATTGAAGGAGGAAGGCTTGGAACACCTTAGGGGTGATTAAAAAGGGGCTTCAACCCTTAAAAGACTTCACAAGACTTTACAAGAACTTGCCAGATTATCTCGACCATATCCTCAATCTTGGGTGTGATGATCGACCCTCTATGAACAAAAGCACATAAATCGATTCAATTAACACCATAAATTATCACTAGCAACACAAATGTACCACCTTACAGGTTCTCTAGAATCACTAGGCCCAACAAATAACTTCTATGTACAAGGTTTGTCCATACAAGGCCTAAAAATGCTTGTTTCCATAGGTCAAAGGACACTAGCATCCCAGGTGGACCAATGCACCCAACTAGGACAGTAGCACACCAAAATGACACCAATGTGCCAAACTAGAGTCCTCTAGACATGCTATTGTCCTCCTAGCATGCTAATATCCTAACAAAGCCTGTTGGAAGTTTCTTGTTCTAGTATTCTTCTAATGCGCAAATGTCCAAGCCAATGAGAATCTAGAAGCAAGGATTGATCTCCCAAAACCATAAATAGAATGAAATAATCTAGAGGTGCAAACAAAGCCTTAGCAACATCAAAATACCAAGAAAAGACTCATGGAAGAAAGAAGGGAAACATCTCCCTTAGGTCCTATAGATGTCATTGACACACAAAAGGAGTAAAAAAGTAATCATACTCAACTCCAACACTAAGAAACACAAATCAAACTACCTACACTAATATCATTGAATTATATAAATTATAATTACATCCATATAAAGAGAGAGGCTAAGTATACAAGATTATAATTATATCATTTGAGGACTCAAATGTCCTTTCAATATACACATTGCATCTAACCAAAATAATTGGAAAGCATAAGTAAAATCATGAGAATAATCTAATAAGCGTGTTTTTCTCACTATCCTTTAAACACCAAAGATGGTATGCATGCCACCTAACTATGTGGAATCAAATGATCCACTCCCTTTCTGCTAGGAGATAGTCACAAAGGCCACAAAGACACATATGCGAGACACATGAGGAGAGATGCAAACACTCATCCAAACATGTAGATACATAAAATTAAAGCATGAAAATATATTGCATCCAAGCACAAGGGGTATCACACATCCGAAGACCAAACACACATGGAAATCACATAAATATCAATAAGTCAATACCAACAATACTGAATGAAGATGTTACTCAACTACTCAAGGGTTAGATGCTAGAGATCAAGAGATGAGAGTGTCATCATGTAGCTTGAAGGGATGGATCACGCAATACTAAGTAGTGCTCTCTAATAGATGAGGAGATTTGATCATACAAGGTTCGATGCTTCATGAGAAAGCATGTATTCCCAAGTCAACACCCCTATCTTTTACATATGCTAGAGTATGCAAGGAGCATATATTATCTTAGTTAATTAATTATCCATGTTTCATTAGTTGTCACTTGATAAAATGAATTCCCACACCATGATTTTTAATGTTTCACTTCGATTTGGGGACATGTTTGGAGTCACTCCCATCATTAACTCCAACACCTACCCCTAGGATCACCATGTTTTCCAAATGTGGAATCTAACTAAAAAATAAATAATACAATTCTCTCATTTTTCATAACTTTTCATCACATAGGCATAATCTTCTTAAACTCAATGTAATCACATGCATCGAAAACCAAAATGATACAAAATCATAAATTACACAATATACCTATCATTCCACATTATTGTCCAACAAAATTTGACAAGATATCCATGTTTTATCATTTTCTCAATTTCACTAAAAACCAGCAAAAAGGCCCAACCTCCACTAAAATATCTCAAAAAATCAAGAAATTTTAAAACTTCAAAATTGAAAATCAAAGAATGCCCTTTTGGTTCTTAGGTTCCCAACACCCTATTTCTATCATAATAGCAACAATTCATCCATTCTAGAAAAAAATGGGAATGGTAATGACGTAAATTAAAAAAATTATATTTTTTCTCATAGCAAATCAAATACTAAACTAAATAAAATAATTTGAAGAAAATAAATACTTTTTTTAATGCATTAGATCAGTTACAAACGATTATAAACAAAAAATATGACAAAAGGAGAAGAAATGAGGTTCCTACCTCAATTTTGGATCAAATTTCAAACTTTGAATTCTCTAAGCATGTCAAACAAGAGCACAAATCCATATAGCAGAAAAAAACCCTCCCCATTCCTATTCAATTGCAATTAATTTCATTCAAAAACCTTCACAAATGGCTTCCCAATCCAAAATAAAAAATTCATGCTTAAAGAGGGTTTTCATACATTCAAAATCTCCAAAAAAGACTAAGTGTAAAATGAACTAATTTCCCCTTTTAAAACCCAATTCCATTTTCCCTTTTTGAAAATTAATGATCAAATAATACTTTATAAAATTCCAAAATACCTAAATTTTACCCTAATTATGCAACGCATTTAAAATCTATATAAATAAGACACATTTTTTATTTTCAAATATTAAATCACCAATTAAAGTTGGAAAACTCATTTTCACACAATGTTTGGAGTAAATTATTAAAATACTTCCATTCATCCAAGTTTCACGAGCCTAAACCCAAGACAAACATTTGAAACCTATTATTTTGCATGTGACATTCAATCTTTCATTAAACTTCATATAAGCCTATTTAACATTAAATTACAATAAATTATCATTTAAATCATAAAAGTCATCTCCATAGTTTACTTCATGAGGAATATAAATTAACACCAAAAAATCTTTATTGGGCATCCACATGAGTTTAGGGTTTCTAAAATATTACTAATCATGGTGTCTAAGGTATAACATGAGTAACAATGCAGGGGAAATCATACTAGCACTAAGTGTGATGAGTTAGCGCTAAACACATACAACAATGTGACATTTCCCATATAACCACTATTAGGGTATGCTCAAACCTATGGATTTAGGTGAAGTATATACATTGTACCTATAATCAGTCCACAAACATAAAGTGTACCTTTGCATGTTCATAATAGCCACAACACAGAAAAAACACCCAAAGGGGTCAACTATCACATATATAACTCTTTTACATTCAACTGATCTAACCCATGTTATCATTTAATTTCAACATCAATAATAATATCTCAAACATTTTATATTGTAATCACATTTAACCCATATTTAAATAATATCTTGCACATCATTAAAATTTAATAGAATAAAATCAGGTAAAAACCCATCTTACATACATCACATAAACTATCATCATGAGAGAATACATCAATCCCTCACAAGGGACCAAGAACAATAATATACTTGTATGCATCTCAATGCGATAACATTGGTGATTGACATGTTGATGGGTCCTCATCTCAAACATGTGGGTGGTCCATACACACCATAAGTCACAAAGCCACTATAAACACATTGAAGAAGCACACAAAATAATCACTCAAGAGAAAAACACATTCACAACCCATGCATCCTTAGATACATAGTCAGAACATGCCAAGATCCACACACCTACAAGCTACAAATGAGAAGGGCATTGTATGCCATGTTTAAGTTTCTAATTCTCTTATTGGAACTTTGATAGTGATCTTGTTGGTTTTTACAATATTGAGTATATTGATCATTTGCTTGGCATTTTATGATTATGTGGGTGTTGCATTTGATTTTTAACATGGATTGATTGATTTTAGGTGCTCATAGATACTTAGAGACTTAGGTGAGGCTAGATCTCTCTTGGGATTAAAGACATTTGTTGAGATGAATATGTTAGAATCTAAAAAGATAAATAACCTAGAATAACTAGTGCAAACAAATATAAATAAAATTGTGAATGTAAATGATACAATATCAAAATAACAACACAGAGTTAGTCTCCAAGGGAGAAATACAAATGCTACAAAAGAAAAATAGCATTAGGAGAATGCAAGAGAAAAAAGTTGCAGAATGGAATACAAAGACTAGTTAGGTGTGAGTATATATAGGAAATTAGAGAGGCGAGGGGTGGCAAATATGATCAATGGGAATAGACCACCACAATAGCCAAAGAAAGGAAAGTGTAACTCCCATGGAGGATCTTGACACCTTGCACCCACTCACACTAATACTCACTTAATTAATCCTAAGAAAGCTTAAATAAAAGTGTAGGAAAAACCTAGAAATAGGAAAATAAATAACCAACTAGGAAATAAAAACCTACACTAGCACCCTTGTTTAAGCATAGCTTAGGTGGGTAAAAGATGATGGGTCCCATCAAGTGAGACAATATTAAGTACCCATGTACAAATAATTCCCCCCCAAAAGAAAAGAAGCCCCCCTAAGAGATAGAAGAAGACCCCGCCATAAGTAGAGAGAGAAAAGAGGATTAAGAAGCCCCCTCCCAAAGAAGACACCCCAACAAGGCTCACAAATGAATAAACTTTCTCTCAGTGAAGGGTTTGGTGAAGATGTCCACAATCTAATATGATGCCCAGAAGTATTGAAGATAAATAAGTTGTTAATGAATCAACTCTTGAATGTAGTGCATGTGAATCTCAATGTTCTTGGTCCGCTAATGATGGACCGGATTGCAAGAAATTTGAATGGCACTTTGGTTGTCACAAAAGATGACTATAGGCTTTCAAAAGGAAATACCAAACTCAGTGAGAATGTTCTGAAGACAAATGGCTTTAGTAGCAACATTAACTACTCCTCGATACTCAACCTCAATGGATGAAAGAGCAATAGCAGATTGCTTCTTGCTCAACCCAAAAACTAGACCAAAACCAAGAGAGAAGCAATACCCTAAACTAGACTTGTGATCTTGAGAATCACCTACCCAATTTGAATATGTATATCCTATCAAGTCAATATTCATTCTCGTTGCATAGTGAATCCCATAATTGTGAGTGTCTTGTACATAGTGAAGAATTTGCTTAGATTCCTTCCAATGCAGCTCATGTGGCTCCTACATAAACCTGGTGACCATCTCACAATATATGAAATATTAGGCCTTGTGTGAGTCAAATATATGAGGCTTCCAACCAATTTGTGATACAAGGTAGCATCCACCAATGGTGAAGAACAAGAAACCTCAAGTTTGACCCCTAATAGAAATAGAATCGATGTAGGCTTACAATCAACCATGCAAAATATAGAGAGCATATCAAGAGCATACTTAAGTTGTCCAATAAATATACTAGAAGATGACTGAGTGATCTCAATCCCTAAGAAGTAGTGGATGAGGCCTAATTCTGACATCAAAAAATGATCATGTAGAGTAGTTTTGACTACCTTGATGTAGGATGAGTGACTCCCTATGATCAACAAGTCATCAACATAGAGAAAAAGGAAGGTGAGAGTATCATCTTGTTGTAAAATGTAGACATTTGGATCAAAATCGCACTAAGTGAACGGAACTGACAGAAGGAAGGAGTCCATCTTGGCATACTATGTTGGGATTCAAGAACATTGAGAGGGGGGGGGGGTGAATCAGTGTTCTACCAGAATGGAGAAATTTAACCTTATTAATACAACAAGTCAAAAAATGGTAAACATAAAAGCATATAACAATAAGCAATAATGCAACCACAAAGATAAACACCATAAAACCATAGATTTATATGTGGAAAACCTTAAAGAGGAATAACCACAATGGGATTAGAGACCCACAATATCTATCCACTGATCAGATGAATAAATATTACAATAAGGGGCCCGCACATGAAGGAGGGCCAACAACCTAGAGCACATTGCTCATCGCAAAAGGAGTTTCATTGACCACACAAAACATTGGACAACAATTTAGAATGAAGATTGAACTGCAAGTATAGCATCTCCCATGACTGAGTATAGTTCCAGTTAAGCTCAATACCGGAGGCCTAAAACCTCTTCCACAAACCCAACTCAATCACCTATGATCGACCAAATCTTCTGCATGAATGATTATTACATTATTCGCTCACATACAATATCCCATGATCTACAATGAGATCTTACATCATATTTATACCAACCTGGGACCTAAACAATTAGGTCGGCCACCTAAAAGATAACACAATAAATTCATAACTTAAACCCATAATCTAATGATTAATAAAGTTGGCTTAGCTTGAAAATAATGTAAACCAATCCTTAAATCCCATTGATAACATATCAGGAACATCCTCCAACACGTTACAAAAACCAGTCCATAACCTAGATAGCACATGACCCAATTTGGGTCCACACACACTAAAGCAATGATCCCAATCAGCCAAGTCTCAAACATGATCACCATCAACATCCTAAATCTCTACTAGAAGCCACACCAACACCACTTATGTATAACATCAAATATCTTCATCAAAGCTCTATCGATGAAACCCTCACCAATAACCAAAAGGCTTACTAGAACAAGTGATAGCTTATGGATCATCAAATTCGGAACCAGCTAAATGTGGTACACATCAGGAACACATGAATGACCAATCCAAATAAATTCCTTAGACCAAGGCATACCGAAGTATACTGGATCAACATGATCTAATCCAACCAGAAACCAGTAAACAGCCAAAGCAACTAGTGTAGCCGGTGTTTCCATCAATGACAAACATCAATGAAACACATAATCAATTCCTCCAAATTTCCAACATACTAGGCTTGAGGGGATTGTTTAAGGCCATAGAGAGACTTTCAAAGGCTAAAAACAAGTGAAAGATCATGGACGAATCCCTACAACTGCTCCATATATATCTCCTCCTGAAGGTCATTGTGAAGAAAAGCACTCTTCACATCCATTTGATTAACTTCCCAGTGATGGGCTACAACAATAGCAAGAACAAGTCAAATAGAATTCATCTTGGCAACTAACACAAAATTCTCAAAGTAGTCAATCCTAGGAACCTAGGAGAATCCTTTGGTGACCAAGAGAGCCTTATACTTATCAACCAACCCATCTGTGGTGAATTTTGTTTAGTAGACCCACTTGCATTGAACAAGTTTCCTTCCCTTAGGAAAAGGGATGAACTCCCAAGTATGGTTCCTCTCCAAGAAATTGAACTCCTCCTACATAGTAGCATCCCACTCAGGGACACTTGAAGCTTCCCAAAAGGATTGTGGATCCGAAATTGTTGCAAAGTAAAGATGTGGAGCATGTTCAAATTGTAACCTTTTTTTTCTTGCATCTGAAGGATCACCGACCCAATCGCCAGTTGACTCAAATGTCCAACAAGCCCAAAGAGGACCAATAGTTAAAGAACGAGGAGAATTGGGAGGAGAATCATCAGCCTCTGAATAATGAGTAGGAGAGGAGGAAGATGAATCCCCGTCATTATTATCTGAAGTGGAAGAAGAAGACTCCTTAGAAGGATCAGTAGGATTAAAATCCTCATAAGAACTATCATCATGAATTCATAATGTCTCCATAGGAATAAAAGATGAAGAAGTGGTAGAAGAAGAACTGGAAGTATCCTCCTCAAAACAAACACTCCTCTCAATGAAAAGCTCAACTGTGGTGGGATGGAGAAGCCTGTAGCCTTTGACACTATTTGGATACCCAACAAATATGAGAGGATTTCTCTGTGGATCTATAGCCTTGCATTTCTTTGCTAGAATGTGGGTCCATGCATGAGACCTAAACACTCAGAAGTGTTTGATTGTGGGCTTTTGACTGGTCCAAGATTAAAAAGGAGTTACCCCCTTTACAACTCAATTCTGGATATAACATGCATAGTTGATGGCCTATACCAAATAATGAGGTGCCAATGATCTGGAGTGAATCATACAATTAGTCATTTCCTTCAAGGACCAATTCTTACATTCTGCAACTCCATTTTGTTATGGAGTGTAGGGAATTGTGTGTTGAAGATCGATGCCTTTTGAGATACAAATCTACTCAAACCTCTAGTTGACAATTCCCCCCCATTATCGGTGTGTAGAACCTTGATGGTTTTCCTTGATTTTTTCTCTGCAAAGGCTTTGAATTCTTGAAAAGACTCAAAGACCTCAAACTTTTGTTTGAGAAAATATACAAAGGTGTATCTAGAAAAATCATCAATGAATGTTAAGACATATTTGGCCCTAATAAAAGAAGGATGTGGAAATGGTCTTGTCGAATCAATGTGTACTAGCTCCAAAAGATGTGTGGCTCTCCAAGATTTTCCTTTATCAAAATTTTCTTGAGGATGGTTGGAAAGAATGTATCCTTGACAAACTCCATCGAAATTTTTTAATAGAAGGCAACTCTATATCCATGTCATTCTGACTAAGCTATTACAAGTAGCGGTAGTTCAAGTGGCCAAACCACTGATGCCACAAATGAATCACCTCATCTAAGTGAGTGAGAAATGAAAGTGAAGGAGAATCAAGAACAAAATGAGAAAAGTGATACAGTCTGGGCTGATGATTTGCCTTTCCTATTGCAATTGTAAAATCATTGTGCAACTCACAAATTACCACTGAATTGGGAGAGAACTAAACCCACATTCCTAAACCCATGTGATTGATCTCATATATTGATAGGAGATTATTTTATAGTAAGAGAACACAAAAATCATGGAATGTGCCATCCTCCACATCAATATAACCTCTCCCACACACCTCAATAGGAGTGTCATCACCCATCAAGAGAGAAGGCATAGAACATGGCTCCAAATATTCAAGTTCATCCTTTGATGAAGCCATGTGGTGCAAGGCACCTGAATCAAGAACCCAAGTGGATGGTGGTGAAGCAAATTCTACAAGGGCCTTTCCCTTTCCTTTACCTTGTTGTTTTATTTAGCCTTGTTAGACCCCTCACTTGAACTCTGTTTAACTGATTCAGATACACTGATATTATTCATTTCAAGAACATGTGTCAAGTGATCAATTTGTTTCTTCAAACATTTATGCTCATCATTACCGAGTCTCTTACAATATGCATATTTGACCTTCTCTTTCTTAGGCTTTTCACCATTAGAAGATTGGGTCTTATTAGCTTCTTTTGAAACAGTTTGTTTCTGATCCTTCTTCTCACTGCTATTCTTTTGTTTCTTCTCCTTATTGTTGCTACTTTGTCATTTTTGTTCTTTTGTGTCTTTGGTTGACAGCCAGGGCATGTGACTTAGAGGATTTTAGAGTGCCCATTTGGGTTAGCTTATCTTACTCTCGTGTGAGAGAAATAGTAAAATCATCTAATGATGGCATAGTAAATTGGGTCCCAAGTGCACCCTTAGTAGCATAGAAAGTAGAAACAAATATTGAATATTCAGAACTTAGCTTAAAGAGAATACCAAGAATCAGTTGTTCATCTTTATTTTCAATTACACATTGTTTTAACTATAACCTTACTTATTTCAATTTTGTGAAGAAATCTTAGATTGTGTTAAAATTGCCTAGACTTAGACTTATGAGTTCATTTTCCAACATATGACCCCTCATTGAATCTTGAGTTCTGTAGTGTCAAAAATTGTATACCCCTTTGCAATTTCACCTACGCTTTTGCGACCGCTTTAGTGTACATTCCCCTAGCATTTGGATAGGCTAATTTCAGCCCTTGCATCAGCCTTTCCCCTCTCAGGATGATCGCGACACCTTTCGGAAGCTATCCTTCAGCTCTTGTTTCATGTTAGCAACGTGTTTCTCTTCCCCCTTGTCATTTTTTAGCATGATTCATTTGGTCAATAATGTGTCGCACGAACGTTAGCGCGTCATGCGTTACTCTCATGATATCTTAATGTTCAAATGTTGGTTCTGAGAGTGCCTTTCCACTTGTCACCTATCTTGGTCTGTGGAAATGGCTCAAAATATTTCAAACGGCTTAACAACCTTCTTTTCCCTCCTCTTCTCTCATTTTCAATCCATCTTTCCTCTCCATTCAAGAGAGGGATATATATTCTCTCTTGTTTCGAGGTCTCTATCTTCTCCAAGCAATTTTTCTTGGCTCTGGGCTCTTGCTAGAGCAACCTCTAGTTTGCTACAATACTCTCAAGCTTTCACAATAATCTCTTGCAACTCTCTTGGCTTTCTAAAGCCTCTTTGGTAATATCTTTCTATCTATCTACTTATCTCATCTTTGAGCATCTTGGGATTTATCACATCCCCAATCTAGTTGATCATTTTATCATTCTAGCTTTTTTTTCATCTTTTCGATCTATCTATCTATCTGGATTGTCCATGGATGTGGAAACACCAAAACGGGGGTCTGACAGAGGCACACTCCAAAACACAACCCCCAACATTTTCCTTCTTGCTTGTGTGTAGGTTTAATTTATAATCATAAGAAGGAGATCATTTAGCAGGAGGCTTCAATGATGGACCGGTTGTGAGCTTCCTTCTTTTCCATCTTCTCAAGTCATTCTATGTTATTAGCTTATCTTGTTGTTTTCCCACGTTTATTTAATACTATAATTGTATCTTCTACCCCCGTATGGTTTTTTTTTTTTGTCCATATTGGATGACTGCACGTCACACTGGTGTCCTAGCTCCGCGCACTCATCTCGATGATAGAGACTCAACAGAGTCATCTGGCAGTCTCATCCACAATCTATTAGCTTAGCTTTTCATTTTCATCCCCTGGCTCATCCTTAGCACTAGTTTGAGTGAGGTAGAGGCAGATCGATTTTTCCTTTGAGATTCATCATCTTGGAGGTGACAAATCCCCTCCTCTACATTTTGGTGAACTCGATGTGAACACTTCTTCTGTATTATTTTCAAAAGAAATTTTTTTAACATTCCTTCAATCATTCAATTTTTAAATGATACGTCAGCCTTTGACTGACTCATTTATGCATTGCTTCTTTAATTTAGTTTACTATTTTCAAAATTCATTTGTTATCTTCTTTTATTAGTTTTATTTATAATTTTATTCAAAGTGTTAATGATGTTCCTTTTCAAGCATGTGATGGTGACTTAGCTTTGCCTATGTTGCTCTATGTCTTTGATCCCTCTTGTAAAAATTATTTTGTCTCATAAGATATGCTATTGCAGGAAGATGAAATCATTGATACCTTTCTTAATATTACTCTACCATCTCTTCATTCTAGTGCACTCTCTTCTAGAGATGATGCATTAGTAAATGATGAGTCTTGACTCATATCTGATTTTCCAAACGTTAATGTTGAGAAAATTCCTTCATCTAAATCTTCTACATATCATAATGAGTCTGTGAATGTCACTTATGTCTTTGTCACCCCTAAAAGGCCTAAGAGACCAATCATTCATATGACTGTAGTTAGTCCTTCTCCAAATAAGGTAAAATCTATTCACAGTGTTCCTTTTGAAACTCACCTGATCTTTTTAAGACATATGTACAATCTAAGGCCCCATCTCCTTCAAATTCATCTTCTTCTCAATCAAATGCATTTATTGGTGATGATTGGGGCTCCTTAGACTTTACAAGATCCCTCATTAGAGAATATAAAGTCAACCCTATCCACCTTAACTTTCCAAAAGTATCATTCACACCCACTATCAAAGATGACTATTCTTCTGTATAGCGGGATAATGTGAACACCATTGGCTATACCATTAAAGGTGATCCTCCCCCTTTGTAGGAGTTGCAATCACATTATGGTCTAGGGTTCAATATTGCTTCCAAGTATGGATACAAAGGAGATGATCTTGGGTGCATGGGTCAGGGAGTTAAGGTCCCTTTGGAATCAAAATTACACTCTTTTACAGTGGGTTTATGTTACAAAGCTTCTCCTTTGTCTTCATCCCCTTAATTATCTAATGTTCCTATGTCTTTTTCTTCTTGTCAGAAGTCAAAATATTCTCCCCAATAGAAAGGGTTTATTCTTGCTCATCCTTTATTTTATCAAGAGCTTATCTTGTTGCGGCTTCTTAACGACCACTTGATTACTCTTCCTCCTCCTACATGTAAGAAGTTTCATAAGGATTATAAAGTAAAAAATTGTTTTTGTTCATATCATCTAGTGCTTGGCCATTCCACTAGTGAATGTAGGGCCTTGAATGACAATATGCAAAAACTTCATCAATTGGGTGTCATTAGTTCTTCATCTATCAATGTACCTTCTTCTTTGCACAACAAGTGATATTGAGGCTTATCTCTATCCTATTCTTTTACACATTCTATTATTATCCTATCTCTCTCTCACTCGCAAAGGTGCATGTCTATCTCTCGCCTATCGTGGTGACTATCCTTTTATCTCTTTTTCATGTTTGCCTGGGTGGGGGCCAAACCACTCGATCTTTTTCCTTATCATGTTTTGCATAGGTGGGGGCCAAACCACTTGATCCTTTTTTTTTTCCATTTCTTTTCTTAGATGGGGGCCAAACCATTTGATCTATCAATTTTTCTCGCCTTTGTAGGGGCCAATCTAATTACTAAATCTATCTTTGATCTTCCAATCACATGGCTATCTAGCATATCGCTCCCCATGCCGACAAAAATCTATCTATCTCATTGCCCTATTGTATGGTTATCCATATTGGCATATCGCATCACCCTATCATATGGCTATCCATACTGACATATCTCATTTCCTTATCGTATGGATATCTAGCATAATTCACTTTTCTATCCATACTGGAGTATCTCATACAAATGGCAGTCGCTATCTTGTATCTTTTCGTAACAAGGGGCTTTCCTCTAAAGCGAGGCTCATTTCAGTTATACTGTCTTATCTATCTTTTATCTCTATCCTTTATCTTATCATTTGACATGTTAGTCTGCAGCTAGCATGTTTGTGATGCATCAAGTAACAATATCTATTTCAAATCTCAGCTTCACCTCGCTAGGAGTAACCTCGTCTGATCAATGAAAATTCACCTCCCTATCACAACTATCTCCTTTATCTTATCTTTTGGTAGTGGCCCCCCTTCAGAGTGAGGTTGGTGCTACTTATATTTGATCATATGGAATAACACAACTTGCTAGATCTATCTTTTTTATCATCATCATGACTCCTAGTAATGCATCAAGCTAGTGTGTAGGTCATGTACTATCTCTTTGACAATGATTGCTTCTCTGACTTCTGGGTGCATTCTTCCTTGAGTGATCAATCCTTGTTTTCTTCTCTTCATTCTAGAATTCCTCTATTTGTTGTTTCTAGTTATTTTGGGGATGACGCATGGTACTGAGACAACCTTTTACATCGAGGTCTCTTTCACTTTGCTGACTCAAAATCATAGTTTCTTTGTTGTGTGCTATATTTTTCTTTATCATGTTCTAACCCTGTTGTCTTGAGATTTTATTTTTCTCTAACCCTGTTCTCTTGTGCAAATTATTCTATCTAATACATTTGTTTTGTAGGTCTTCAGCTTGGAGGCATGCTTCCTTGGCTCAGAGATTTATCTTCTTCCTTTATAGTATCCTTTTGGCATCATGATGTTATTTTATGTTTAGTAGATTTCCTTTAGCGTGCATATTCATAACCCACTAAAGTGGGGGCAAATTTTAGTGTCAAAAATTGTATACCCCTTTGCACTTTTACCTACCATTTTGTGATTGCTTTAGTGTCCATTCTTCTAGATTTTGGCTAGGCTTATTTTAGCCCTTGCATCAACCATTTCCCTCTTAGGATGCTCGAGACACCTTTTGGTAGCTATCCTTCAACTTCTCGTTCATGTTAGTCGCATGTTTCTCTTCCCCCTTACCATTTTTTAGAGTGATTCATTTGATCAATAATGCACCGTATGGACGTTAGTATGTTGCACGTTAATCTCATGACATCTTAACATTCAAATGTCAGTTCTGAGTGCACCTTTCCACTTGTCACCTATCTTGGTCAGTGGAAATGGCTTGGAATCTTTCAAATGGCTTGAAAACCTTCTTTTATCTCATCTTCTCTCATTTTAAATCCATGTTTTCTCTCCATTCAAGTGGGTGATATATATTCTCTCTTCTTTTGGGGTCTCTAGCTTCTCCAAGCATTTCTCTTGGCTCTTGCTACAACAACCTCTAGTTTTCTACAATACTCTCAAGCGTTCACAATAATCTCTTGCAACTCTCTTGGCTTTCTCAAGCCTCTTTGGTAATATCCTTCTATCTATCTACTTATCTGCTCTTTGAGCATCTTGGTATTTATCACATCCCCTATCTAGTTGATCATTTATCATTCTAGATTTTTTTATCTTTTCGATCTATCTATATATTTGGGTTGTCCATGGAGGTGGAAATACCAAAATAGGGATCTAGCTGATACAGACTCCAAAACACAACCCCCAACATTTTCCTTCTTGCTTGTGTGTAGGTTTATAATCATAAGAAGGAGATAATTTAGCGAGAGGCTTCAATCATGGACCGGTTGTGAGCTTCCTTATTTTTCCCTTTTCTCAAGTCATTCTAATATTTCTCATTTTGTGTTATTAGCTTATCTTGTTGTTTTTCCATGTTTTTTTAATACTATAATTATATCTGCTACCCCGTATAGTTTGTGTGTTTTGTTCGTACAAGATGACAACGTGTCACACTAGTGTCCTAGCTCTGCACACTCGTCTCGAGGATAGATACTTAAAAAAGTCACCTGGGAGTCTCAACTGCAGTCCATTAGCTTATCTTTTCATTTTTATCCCCTCGCTCATCCTTCGTGCTAGTTTGAGTGAGGTAGTGATGGATCGATTTTTCCTTTGAGATTCATCCTCTTAGAGGTGACAAATCCCCTCCTCTACAAGTTCTAAATAGAGTTTCTAACTTAATCTAGATCTCATTAGGAGTACTCAAATATTCAATATGAAAGAGTAAATCAAGAGAAACAGACAAACACAAAGTTCCATATGCTTCATTACATCTATTAAACCACTTAGGTTTCTATGCAAGTAGTGAGGGTTCAGTTTCCAATCCCATTGTTATCCTATGCAAACCGCATTTCCTTAAGTAGATTGTCATGCATGACTTCCGATCAAAATAGTTGTGAGGAGTTAAAATAGGAACTGTAGTCTAATCCATGATGCAAAGATTGCAGAAATAGTGTTGAAAGAAAGAGAACACAAGAACACCAATACAACCCCACCCTTTTCACTAGTCTCAAAACATTACCCCCCCCCCCCGCCCCCCCCCCCCCAAAAAAAAAGTAAAAATATTACAATGTTGTCACTTTATATTTTAGTGCGGTTACAAAGCTCTTTCCAAATTACAATTGTGTTAGGACCCACAATGGCCCAATAGTACAAACACAATCTAGAAAAATTAGCAATGTAGTTGTGTTTAGGCACAACTTCAGAATGTAATATTTGAAAGAGGAGATATGGAATATGATCAAGACCAATATGAATGGAAATTTCTCATATTTATCTTTCTAATGATATCTTGTTCACTGAAATTTGACACCGGAGGAAAAAGATATAAAGTTTTGAAACGACTTTGTCTTCCAGGAATAATTTTTCTTAGCAACAATTTTTTTTTACTTCTAATTTGATTTCTGAAAACTCCTATCCACTATATGCACATAATATCAAAAACCCAAAAATATTTTCTTGCTATGGAGTGATATTTTGAAGCTAAAAAGAAAACCCATAAATCATTTTTCAATTTGACTCGCAAAAGATAGAAATCTGAAGCAAAAATAAAGCCTCCTTTAATCTTTCTCTGAATTTTTGTGCTCTAATTTCGGTGAAAAGAAAACCAAATTTGATTTTCTTCAGCCTTTTGAATGCTATGAAATAGCTAGAAATACCACCAGGATTACCAGACTGCTGCAAACAGCCATATTTCGCAAAATATTTTCACAAAAACCCCAAAGATTAGAGTTTTCCCTCAAACTTTTTTGATTTTGAAGTTCATATGGAAATGCAAGAGAAGATCATACTCAGTTCTTTGGGAAACCTATAAAAACTTATTAGCTCCCCCTCCCAGATCTCTCAAATAAAGAAACTAAAATCTATTCTTGCACTAGAATGGCTCTGATACCATGCTAGAATCTGAAAAGATGAATAACCTAGAATAACTAGTGCAAATGAATAGAAATAAAACTATGAATGTAAATGATACAATATCAAAATAACAACACAGAGTTAGTCTCCAAGAGACTAATGCAAATTCTATAAAAGAAAAATAGCATTAAGAGAATGTAAGAGTAAAAAGATGCAGAATGCAATTACGACGCAATAGAATGGAATACAAAGACTATCTAGGTGTGAGTATATATAGAAAACTAGAGAGGGGAGAGGTGACAAATACGACCAATGAGAAGAGACCACCAGAATAGCTAAAAAAAGGCAAGTGCAACTCCCATGGAGGATGCTGACACCTTGCACCCACTCACACTAATACTCACTTAATTAATCCTAAGCAAGCTTAAATAAAAGTGTAGGAAAAACCTAGGAATGGGAAAATAAAAACCTACACTAATAGAATACTATTTGATGAGGTTTCAACAAGAAGATTAAGGAGCTTTCACCTGGATATGGACTTGAGAGGATATTATTCTTGGAGTGGTTCATGATGACTTGGTTATCTTGGAGGATCATTCTCATTCCCCACTCCTTGTCTACAAATTGGTTTGTCATGATTTTAAAGGTCTTTTCCCATCATTATTTTATATGTGTTATCCATTATGCATTATCTTTCATAGATATTGATCTTGATCTATTGATAGTAGGTTTGGGAGGATTCATTTTGAGGGATGTTAGAAATGATTATCTTGTTGTGCATATGATTTGGCTCATGATGTTCATGAGGATTATAAGAGATGTTTATTGGGCTAATTTCCTAATTCATGAACAATTAATTTGAGTTTGATTTCCTTATTAGAGAGGCTCACATCCATATTTGAATTGATCTAAGAGATTTAATGGTTGGGTGTTGATGTGGCTTTGCATTTGGGGTTGTAAGGAAATCACACTCAACACAACATAACACTTTTGAGGTGTTGGTAGAAGGACATGTTATGGTTTACAAGTTTTCTCTTTATTCTATGGTTTCTTCTTGGATGTTTATGTTTATATGATTTGGGAGAAGTGTGGTGACATGTTGTGAGAGAGTACACAACTAATTGGACTGCATGTGTGGATCATTGTCAAATTGTTCTTGGTACTACATTATTTTGATTACTTATCACACCTTGATATGAGTGTTTATTGGTGAATTGTGATACCTTGTTCTATTTTCATATTTGACATTACCCATGTAGTGGGAGTTCCTAGATGTATTTTCTTCATTGATAGGTTTGATACAAGGACATTTTTTATATTTTATGGGTTGACATATTGTTACCATGATTTTAGTGATGTTTTTGATACCTAGGAGGTATGGATGGCTGGATGTATTGGGATGTGTTGTGCTATTTTTTTATCATTTGGGTCTTTTCCTTTTACAACAACTTGGAGCCTTTGTCATCACTTGGATTGGTGCATATTCACCTTGTCTTGTTCCTTTTCTCCCATATGTGGCATGCTGGAAGATGGGATGAGTTATTGCTTGAAAAGGTGGTCACTTTGGTTTTAGTGCAATTATCTTGATGGAGCATGAGAGCATGTTGGTGATTCATGTGGTTTCATGCATGGCTATGACGATGCATTTAATTGATTGACTCTTATGCAATGTATACAACAAGTGAGAGAATGTTAATATTTGGTGTTGTTAAAACAATGCACATAATGATTTATCATAATGTTGTACTTAAATAATTATTAGTTGTGGTATATTTAGGAGATGTGTTTAGGACACACTAGGTAATTATTTAGGGACCATTTGTAAAGTTGTATTGTAACATTGGGTTAATTATTTTATGTGTGTGTGCAAGACATAGAATAATTAATTGAGAAAAGTATTTAATACTTATATCAAAAAGAAAATGAATGGTCAATGGTTTTTTGTTCTCATGGTTTTCATGTACATGATCTTGTTTTAACATGTGGTTGTATTTGTGTGATCATGAGTCTATACAAGCAAGCACATGTTTAGTGGGAAAGGTTAATTGGGTGAGTGGAATGTCATTATTGAGTCATTTTTAATAGTATATATATGTGTAGATTCATTCTTGGACACATGGAGGATGCATTGTAGAGGCTTGATATTTTAGAAGTATTCATTATAACTATGTAAGTGCGTGTATTGTTTATGTGTTGAATAATAGTTGGAGTACGAATGATTTTGGAGTTTGGGTTCTTTTTCCCTCTTAAAGGTTTTCCCAGGGTATATCATGTAAATTATCTCGTGGGTTGTCTATTTGATCTATGCATTATGGTTATTTTGTAGGATTTTATGCATGCTTTTATCTGATGGGTTATGTAGAAAATGGATTAAATGAATTGGGTATTGATGCATTATTTCCTAACATAGGATTTTATGTTTGTCAATGTAGGGGGCAAATCTTTTGATGCTATAACTTTTGATTTAGGAAAATGTTGAGTCCATTATTTCAAAAAAAAAAGTGTAGAGATAAAAAATATCTACACAAGGCATCCATAGAAGTGATTCCAAATAACCTAAAAATTTTATCATTCCCAAAAATAAAGTCTATGTCCTAGAAATTGAGTTTTTGTGTTTCATAGACTAAAAAACTACATTTGTCATATACTCAACATTAGGAGCGATGTTGAGACACATTTCCTCACTTATATAAAAAATATATTTACTATTGATGCGACCTTGAACGATGTACTATGGTCTTCTATAAATTATTCTAGTCAAAAGGTTGTGTTGAAACACATAATGAGATTTATATTTTGGCTAGAGGGAAGGCTATTGACTTCCCCGCTAGTAGACAAACCCCTTTTTATTGCACAATATTTGTAGATGCATTGAGTAGTCAATACAATCCTTAGGATGTAATTTTGGTACATACTACTAATGAAATGATTCAATTCTCTTGTTTAATTAATTTATAATGATATTCTAGATAATGATATTTTTATGAGAACTTATGATTCAGGGCCATTTATAATACATTATCCCAGTATTTTTATTTTAGGATTTTGCAATGAGGATTGAGCTAATAGGGTAATGATAACATAATATAAAATTTAACATTGGGAGAAAGAGATTTAAATTTTGAAAATGGTACACTAGGTCACATAACAACCTAATCCAAGGAAAAAGATATTTATCTCATCTATTCTTAGGTGATATTTTTTTAAAGGATTAGAATAGTCATTAGTAAGGTAGTGGACATGTCAATTTATGGGTGATAGGTTTAGGATTTTGGCTGGTTTATATTCTAAATAATTTAATTTGAGTGCTCTAAAAATTTAAGTATGATCCTTTTATCCTAAAACAAAAGTGTAAAAGTGTATGACATACACTTTTATCCTTTATGTATCCCCAAGTTTTAGTTTGGATATGAACCTATGTGAATCATGCTTTCCAAATTAAAAATAAAACAAAAATAAGCAAGGTAGAATAGTGGATATGCATTGTGATATTGTAGAACCTCATTTTTATGTCTCATATTTGCTCTGTTCTACTACAAAAAGTTGTATTTGATCTTATCAACCCTTTGTTGATAGTCAATTTAGGAAATCTCTAGTTGAGTCCCCTATTTTGAGTAATTATCAAGGGTAGTCATTCAAATTTATTTCATCAAATATCCTTAGTAAAATTCATCAAAGGGTACTGTTGTGGTCAATGCATTGTAATTTGGCCTTTCTTCAAGTGGTTTCGAGAAATTTTGATATTTCAAACTTGGTCATCTTGGCATGTATGTTGAACTTGTCATATTTGGAATGCCTTCCCCCAAAACTCCCATTTTCCCCTCTAATCCCATTTTAACTTAAATGTTTGAATTTAGGGTTTTGTCATCCATGCATCCTTTTCTCAATTGCCAACTTCTTTCCCTAAAAATTGACTTTGGATATTTTAGAGTTTCTCATCTCAACATCCCCATCATACCTCTCATCCTTATCATTCATTACCATCCAATTTTATTTTTCCTCTTTAAGTCTCTTTTCCTTGAATTTTAGGATTCTAAGTATTGTCATCCATGCATCCTTTCCTCAATTTCTAACTTTTTTCTCCAAAATTTTACTTTATAAAGTTCACAGTTTCAAATATTTCATCTCTTATTGAAACTTCAAGGTATTTTCCCCCTTTTCTCCCTTTGGAACATAAAGTCTCAAAACCTTTCATTTGATAAAAGCTTTACCTACCTCACTACATGAATCAAGACATAATTAATAGTCTCAAAATATATAATATTTGATAGATGATGAATCTCAAATGCCTTTTGGTACCTATGAGCCCCTCTAAGACATGAAGTGGTCAAAAGTATATCATTGTTGATGTTTAGGGAATAGTTTAAAGTTCATTGAGTAAACATGGGATACCTATACATTTACAAACGATCATGGTTCTTTCCCCAAGATGTCTTGATGGTGTTAAAAGACATATATTTTCTAGATTTTTCAAGAAGTGGGAGGAAAAAATAAGATCAACTGGAGAACTAATAGATTTATAGGACTTGGTCTAGAGAAATTATATTTTATTGATAGGGGTTGCATTAAGGACACATTTTTTAGCTCATTGGTTGAGCTTGTTGATGTTGAAATTGTGTGTTCTCATATAAATTGTGCTAGTATTCTATAGGATGAAGAAGGTGAAAAACATATCGATAAATTTATAATTAAGGGGTTTTTATACAGTAGATTGTCTTGAAGGATACAAATAGAGAGACAATTTGAAGATTTTGAAACTTCACAAGAAGTACCTCAAGTTTTAGAATTATGTGTTGATAATGTAGAATTATATTTGAATCAAGTTTACTATTAAATCATGGAAGAATGTGTTAGTATATGTCCTTTATCTAGGTTACAAGATTTGGATGATCTAGATATCCCAGCATGTGGTTTTTCCCAAGTTTGGGCTACACTTGAAAATAACACATTCTATCTTAGTACGTGTGACGATTTTTTTATTCATGTTGATTGTGTAAGTTAGGATGTGAATCACACTACTAAAAAGATTGAAGATATATATTGTCATCTAAATAAGCATGAGGATGGATCCAACTACCAATGTTTGTCATATTCAAATAAATTTCCTTTAGACCTTTAGCATGATGATCAAAACACGAGAAACTTGCATGTGCATGTTTATAATAATGAATATTTTTTGTAGCTTGGATTTGGATACAATATTATCTTGAGAGGGTTCAACTCCTTTAGTATTCATATATTTGACAAAGACAAGTATTCTTCAATCAGTTGTCCATTATCTTGTTCCATGGATATTTTTTGCAAGTATTTGTAAGTTTTTCCTACACGTCTCCCTTAAAATTCCATTTTATTTCATATCACTTGTTGGAAAATGGTGTCTCAACCTTGCATTTACATGAGGTTACTATTTATAGTAAGTTTTCATTTGGGCACAAAATAGTGCAAAATTATTCCTGAAGCTTCTATTTGGCTAGATAAGCATTTCGATAAAGTTATGTCACAAGATCACAACTAGTTTTGAAGATATTAAATTTTCCATTTTGGAGGGGTCTAATGAAAGGTTTAAATTTGATATTGAGTAATTTAGAGGCCCCAAAATGCCCTGAAAAGTGGTCATAAATAGTGTAGCAATTTATGTGGCAATAGAGAACTTTGAGAGCTTTCCAACGCTTCAAACAGTTCGTCAATTGGACACACGGTTATCAAGTTATGGCCTCTAGAAGTTTTACTCCTGAAATAGGAAATATAAAATACATCAAACACATAAATGAGTTGTAAAAGAGATGAACACATGTTGATGTGTGTTTTAACACATCATAGGGCATCTAGAAGGGAGATAAGGTCGGCTACACCTTATTGGGTGGTTTTAGCCCTTGGTTTTGTAATAACATTTGATGGTTTCTTGTATTGTATCTCCTATATGAGGTGCGTGAGATAGAGGTTGTGTGTAAGAGGCTTATGGCTATTGAGTTACCTCTGAATCTTTGATTAGTGGTACTCCTGCGAAGATCTTTCTCTGCAAGTATATTGTAATCTATTTTGATTGCGAAATAATATATTGGGCAGTTTTTGGAGTGTGGGATTTTTCTCCTGAAAGGGTTTTCCCCATGTAAATCCCTTTGTTATGGTTTGAATGTTATTATATCTATTTCTATTTTCTATAAATGTTGTGAGGATCTATAAATTTTTTTGCATTACCCTCCTCTCAAGGTTAGTGTAGGAAGTTGTTCTACTACTTAACTTCCTTACATCACTAACTATGATTTGTTGTCATGTACATGATCCCTTGTGTTTATGTTATGCATATATGTACTTTATTTGTGTATTTCCCCTACCCAACACCACTTTTTTCTTTCATCTCTACTGTCAAAGATAATTGGATTCTAATTATTCTTGCAAGAGCTTTAAATCACTAACTAAAGCCACTATTGGAGCCTAATTACATAGGCCTCAAAAATTGCAAAATTGGATAATTTTTCTCCCCTTTTGTGAATTTTCCCTATTTGTCCATCATAGCTTTAACCAATACAAGGGACATATAATGAAATTTTCCTCTTTGTCATTTTTTTCTAATCATGATCAATTAATGCATTTTTTTATTTATCCTTAGTGAAGTTATTTGTAGGACATTTTTGTAGTTAAGATTATTTTTGTGTTTGGGTGGTGGTTTGCATGTTCTTCCATTATATATTTGCAAAACTTCATGAGACTTGTACACTTTTAATTAGGTCCTATAATTCCAAGTTCCTCCAGAAACCCCACCCCTACTCCTTTTATATCCTTCTCTTATGTCTCCCCAAGTCACAATTCCATAGATGGACTTGGGACTAGTTCACTATCTCCTAAGGTTCTTGAACCCTATGAATCCGCAATCCTTGCTATGCATTTTTTTCTTCTGAAATTTGTAGAACTCCCTAAAACCCTAGGACCCCCAATCTTGACCTCTATTATGATTCCAAATACCAGACCTCTAAGAAAACCTTAAACTTTGGCATCGATTCCCCAATGCCAATTCCTCCTTATGCCCCAATCACTATAAGATACTTATGCCCTTTCTCCCCATATCCCAATCCCCATTCCCTCCCTAGGCATGGTACATGATCCTTTCTCCATTCTCTTCTACTTAGATCTTGATCCCTCCTAAGATTTAATTTCTAATATTCCTTCACAAGGCACTATATCTAGTCTACTTTGTTCCCTTGACACCTTGGTCCCTTGGGATAACCTTGTACATCTAAATCTATCCTCAAATTCTCATTCCATGTGTAGCTAGATTGATCTACGTGAGCTCTCCAAGTCTATGGTCCCTCTTGGGATAAATATTAGCCTTCCCATTTATTTGATCCTTTACCTTCCTCCTAACTCCTAAAACTCAACTCTCCTTGTTGGTCCCATGTCCCAATTTCCTCCTGTAGGAATTCCTTGCATTTCTTCTCTTGGATCTTCAAACTTTATTTAGACTTTTGAACTTGGTTCGAAGGTCTCTCCTAGACCTAAAAACCTTTTGAATGGTTTTCTACTCCCATGAAACCCTTAACAATCATTTTAACCTACTCTAAAACCTCATCCATCATGCCTTAATGCTCAATTTGATCCTTAGACCTCCAATTTGATCCTTCCTACCCAAAAGCTTTGTTCAAGTATAAAGGGCACAATTTCAAGTGTAGATATAATTATAAATAATAGAGGTGGCCATGTCACATTAATCTGGTTATTAGAGTTCTTTCCTAGATTCACTTGCATGGATCTTGTCCATTCATTTTGAATGTTCCATGAACTTTTATGAGCCCTAGACATCAGATCCACAAATTCCTCTTCCATTTAAAGCTCTCATGAGCTATTGGAGATTAGAAATAAAAAAAACATAAATAGTAGTTCAATATTCACACAAAAGGGTCATTTTTGTTTCCACAAACACCTACATGTGCTAGATCACTGTGGGGTTTCAAACTATGTCAATTTTTTTTTTTTGGAGTAGCATGCTTGATTCAATCACAAGGAGATGATTATTATAAGTATTATTTATGATGAAATGTCTCCATGATAGTTATTATACTTTTAGAAAATCTCTTAGCCACATCTAGGGTTTTATTTTTGCCACATTTACTATTATGAGTGCAAATTTGATGAATGTGGCAACATTATAATTGATTGCAAACCTTGTAATAACCTCTTCAATATTATACATGCATTGATGTAATTATATGATGATGGAATATTTAGCATGATTTTTTATTGATATCACATACTTGGTTTATGTAAATGCATGGTTCATTATTCCTCGTGGTAGATGAGTCTTTGGATTGTCCTAATTTTTTCTTATTTCCTATTCATCAGACTTATCCGACTTATTATATGCTTTAATTATCCTGTAAACCATATTGTCACCTAGTTTGTAGTATATATATGACATGTTGATATGAATTATGTTATGCATTTTTATAATTAGAATTTTGTCAATATGTTGTATATGATCATTTATGTGGATAGATGCTCATTTTAAAGGACTAACATGCAACTTGAAGGAACTTCAACCAACCCATGGCTTGAGAGATCACTATTCACCCACAACCAAGGAGGTTCATCCTATCAGTCCACGTGGATAGTCAAAGGTTACAAAGGAAAGCATGGTCATGCTAGGTCTTTGATTGACTCTATCTACCTAGAAAAGATGAAGGATTTGTATCATCAGGGAGAACAATGAGGTTGTGCCTCATAAATTTATTTTAATATGTTTGTGCACGTTCCTAGTTTTGTGTTACTAGGAAATATAAGAGTTTGTTTTAGAATAAGACTCCTATTAATGTAGTTTTTGTTATAGTTTAAATAAGTTTTCCTCAGCAGTAGAGGAAATGACACATGTTTAGGATTAGTTGTAGAGTATAAATGCTCCACTCTCTCTCAGTTTGTTTAAAATGCAAAAAAATGTTCAAGTTTTGTCTATCATTACAATATATAGTTTTCCCCTCAATCAATTAATAAATAATCAATATGATATTGTAGACTATATTTTCTAAATCTTTCTGAGCATTATTGTTATCATTGAACTCATAAATGAAGAATGATGGTTACATCTTGAATTAAGTGTATTATTACTTTCAGGAGATCTCATTCATCAAGTTGACCACTTGAGGTAGTGTGATTCTCTACTTTCTTTCAATTAGATGAGTCTTATTCATTTATGAATTCATTGGAATATTATTACTTTCTAAACTATTATTAGTTAGTTCATGAACTCTATTAACATGCAATTATTTAGATAGAGTCCTGGTTGAAACCAAATTAGTATAGTGTTTACATGCACCCACTATTGAATCACTCTTCAAGTAACCCATGGTAAGTAGTAGTACAATATGATTTTAATTTATTGCATTGTTATGGTTTCTTAGTTAATATTTATTTCATACAACAATAGAAGGCTTGAGAAACCTTTGTTGCACATATGGTGCCAACATCATCCTAGAGTTACATCCCTAGTCAATAATTAGATGTTCCTCCACTTAAGACATTTGGTTACCCCATTGGGCACTTCAATCAAGATGAGTGCATTATATTCTATACCAACCATATGTATATAGTGAAGACCAATTAGTGGTTTTATTTTATTTTTTATTTGATAAAGTGTGACTCTATTTCCCAATGGATAGCCACTACTCCTAGAAATTGATAATTCAATCGTATGCTTAAAATGAATAAATATTTTAACCTATATACTAGAGTTAGTAAGTAGTTTTCTATGAAATTCATGACTTGGTGTTACACCCAAGGAATATTTGAAGTAAATATTGAATTTTTTATTCTAAGTCAATCATGATTTACACATGTGCATAACCTTAATAGAGGTCATAATAGTAGGTCAATTTTGGTCTAGTGACAAAATTAGGGATTGAAAACTGTATTTGGGGACCACCACAATCTATCTATCACATGTTCATATTTCAATTATAATGAAAAAAATGTTACGATTACCTCTAGGAACAACCTCCTACGTCTCACCAAGTCCAAAGTGCAAGAGAGTTTACCTACTCTCATCAATTGGCCTCAAATCCTTCTTAGTCTATTGAATAGCTCCTATTTTAGCCTCATGAATTGCAACCCTTGACCTTGAAGGTATAATTTATTTAATTTTTTGTAAAAAGAGGGGTAAAAATTTATTGAATAAAAAATAATAGAATAGAGTAAAGGGCCAACAAGCCCATTGTATCATCCTAAATTGCACCCCTTGCAAATTTTAATTGCATTTGGGTCTTCAGCTTAGTGTTTGTGCACATTGGCCTAATCAAAGACCTGATTACACTCATACATGTCATAAACACCATCTAGCTCAAAGATGCAACTCATTGCCACCTTGATCCTGCCCCAAAATAGGGAAAGAGCGGGGCTTGGCGCCCTGGTCCTCCCTAATGGGGACCTATTTTGGACCCCCTAGCCTATCTCAAATTTGAGCAAGAAAAACCCCCTCCATGTCGGCTCATGTTAGAAAATTAAATCATTTTCCCTTTGGGCAATTATATAAGGGGATTTCCCCTCTCATTTGATGGATTGATTACATTCATATATCAAGTATCCACAAGAATCAATTACATTCATGAGAAAGCATTCAAGCATTCAAGAGAAATTGAGAATTTTTAGTCTTCCTTCAAGCTTTGCAGCAATAATAGAGTCAAGATTTCAAGCATTCAAGAGGAGATCATCATCCTAATTCATGAAGTCCTAATTCCCTGTGGAGGCAAGCAAAACTTCACAAGGAGGTATAAGCATTTCATTTTTTAGTGAATTAAAAATCCCTTCAAAGAGAAGGATTTCTACTTTGAGTCATTTCAATTACATTATTTCAACCACTTGGTTAATTCCAAAACCAGGGTTTGACCTGAAGACAAGCCCCTATCCCCAACACATTTCCCTTTCCTTCTATGTGCAGAAAAATAGGTGTGCAATTGTAACTCTCAGGATAAGCTTCAGACACAGAGACGAAAAAACCCTTTTCGGCGATCGGAAATCTCAGAGGACCAAGAGGGGGCATCCTGGTCCCTGCACATGATCCTTGCTACTTTTGGCAGTTTTCCTAGAGTAGCTTCGAATCATCTCATACTTCTCAAATCCAAGTGCACGACAATCCTGAATTTATAACTCATTGTTTTCTCATACTTGTCTTCATTTATAGCACTTAGTTTTAATTCAACTAGTCAACTTACAAAAGAGGGTCAAAAATATTCCATCTCAATCAATCTACTTCGTATTTAGTCCTAATCTGGCTAGTGACTGAATCTAGTGGATTTTCTCCCTCTTTTATATGTAAAGGCATCTCCCCATCCAAGTGAAAATAGGCGATTTGGTGATTTCTCCTCCTATCTTGCAAATTGCCAAGTCACCAAATTTTCCCCTTTACATTTTGGTGAACCCGATGTGTCTTATCCTTAATTTTCATTTTCATTTTCAGATCTGAGTGTTATACAATTTACAATTCAAATTTTCAATTACAAGTTTAATTTCCTTACATTTTTCAAAATTTACAGGTTAAATTCACACAAACCCTAATTTTTAGATTCAAAATTGAGCTTGTGATTTGTTTAAATTAGATTAATTGTTTTAGATATGAGAACTCTCAAATTTGCAATTCAAGTTTTCATTTACATGTTCAATTTTCAACAAAATATTAAAATTTAAGGGGTTAAATAAATTAAAAAAACCCTAGTTTTTAATTTTAAAATTGAACTTGCGGATTGTGTAGATCTTGAACTAATTTTTCAGATTTGAGTTCTTGCTTCAATTTCAAAATTCACATTCCCACCTTACAAAATTCAAATTTTTAAATTTAAATTTTTAAAATTAAGCAGTTTATGCAACAAACCCTAATTTTTAAATTTAAATTAATCTTGTCCAATTTCCAAATTTCCTTTAAATATAATGCTTTCTTTTGTCATTCTAAACATCATAAAAGTTGACCCTTAACCTTAAGTGTTCCCTTTTGTGTTTCATTCTTTCAATTAGTCATCTTATTGCACATCCTAAGTGTGTCCTATTTGGACCTTCAAGGCCTTATTTCACATATCTAGACATCTCCAATTTCCATAGCCTTCTGGAATTCACATTAGAATCACAATATCTTACTTCCCTGAAAAATTTGGTAAAAAGTTGGTCAGACCAAGTAGCTAGCTACCTGGTCCCGACTTTTTCTCCCCAAATTTTCGGAGACTGTTTTGACTATATTTTATTGTTCAATTCCAGATATTTGTGAAATTTTATTGATTTTAAGTCACCCTAAGGTCGAAAGCAAATATAAATTTCAACATTTCAATTTTCAATTTAAATTTTAAAATTAAGTGGTTAATTACATGCACCCTAATTTTTAAAATTAAATTGATTTCTTTAATATTTCAACATTTCAAAATTTTAAAATTTAAAATTAGGAGGTTAGTTTTGGACAACCCTAATTTTAAATTTAAATCTTCCCTCCTTTCAGTTTTCAATTTTAAAATTAAGAGGTTATTTTCACTAGGCCCTAATTTTAAAATTCAGTCACCTTTAAATAATTCTCAATTTCCTAGGAGATTGCATTATTGCTCTTTATTATTTCAATCAATTTGTTCATCTAATTGGGTAATCATTTTTCCTAGAATTTTGCATTATTCAATTATTTTGCAACTTAGAATTTCACAATACAAAATTCAAATTTCCAATTTCCCTCCCTTAGTGCATGAATTTTACTATTAGTCCTACCTATAGTATCCTCGTGAGAAGAAGTTGTAGAATTAAGGTTTCCCAAGGTTTAATTACTTAGGAGATGGAGCCTAATTTGGCTATGTTTTTAAAGAAGGATATTGATGGTTCTTCCAATCCTATAGATATCCTCGTTTATCCTCTTGATAATTCTCATGATGTGTAGGAAACACTAACTAGGGTATTTGTTGACCAATTGGTGAAGATGGACAATCAATTTGACAATCTTCAACAATGAATGAGACAAGAATACCCAAAAAGTGAGGCTCTCCCATTGATTGAAGGATTAATAAGAATGATTAAAAGTGATAAACAATTTGTTGATATCTTGCATGGTATTTCTCATATTGTTAATTTTAATATTATGCCCATGTAGAGTTATGTTGAAGCCCTGCATTTTATACAACCTCCTAGTCAAGTTAATCATTCCATTCCTTTGACCACTCCTATGACTAGTGTTCTCACCTTTACATCAAACATCATGGCTACCTCTACATAAAGTGTCATACCTACAAGTGTTAGTCATGGGGGAAATGCCTCTTCTTTCATTCCTCCTACCATGAGTGTTCCCCTTTTTACCCAATCACCTTCACCACCTATAAATGTTAGTCAAGGGGAAAACTCCTTCAATCACAATTCCTTCATTCCTTCTATGAGTCTTCCATTTGTTACCCAATATTCTCCAATACCTACCTACTCCTTATTCTCAATATCTTCCTTCATTCAACAATGTTACTCCTCCCTCTCAATCCAACATGTCTAATTTCAACCCTTCTACGGAAGCTACCATCAATAGTCTAGCTCAAATAGTGTCCTCTTTACAATGACAATTAGCTTCTATGAATCAATCTAAGTATAATGTGCCCACATTTGATGTAGCGAGCCCATTATATAATGACATTGTTAGAGTTGTCCCTCCCAAACATGTAGAAGTACATCAATTGGAACTTTATAATGGAAAAGGTGACCCCATAACTCATTTTAAAATATTGTAAACTTTGTGTAGTGACTTTGCTCATGATCAAAGATTGTTAGCAAAATTGTTTACTAGAACATTAAGGGATAAAGCTTTGCAATGGTATTGTTCTTTGTCTCCTTAATCTATTACCTATTTTCAACAATTGTCTAATGCTTTTATTCAATAGTTTCACAATAACATTGGTCCTTAAACTACTTTGACTGATTTGATGCATTGTAAACAAGACGTTAAAGAAAAAGTGACTGATTTTATTGGTAGATATAAGCATTTGTATTCTCAGATTTCTTTTCCTGTGCTTGATCAAGATATCCAAAGAATTTTTATTGCTAATTTGCAAAAATAAATTAGGGATAAACTTCTCTTAACTGAGTTTACTTCCTTTCTGCAGTTGTGTGCAGTACTTCACAATTATCATCTGACTATGAGTCAATTGGAGCAATCTCCTTCCATGGCTTTGAGTGATAAGGGTGATAGTGCTCAACAACCATTTGCAAATTTCAAACCAAACAAAGGATTCATCAAATTCAATGGCAACAAAATTCAAGTAGCAACCACTATAGGTGTGCCTCCTTTGTCTAAATACTTTAAGAGAGAAAAATAATTTAATCCTTTGAATGAATCTTTGCAAAGAATTATGTCTTAGTTATTACAAAGGAATGTGTTAAAAATTCCCCCAATCAAACCAATTGATCCATCTAAGACAACTTCACCTTACTTTGATGCTAAATCCTTTTGTCAATACCATCATCAACTTGGTCATGACACTGATTTTTTTTTTCATTGAAAAGTAAGATTCAAGTTTTGATTGATAATAATACCATATATGTGGCAGGTGTGAATGATAAAGGAAACAAATCCGTAGCTCCTCCTAATCAAAATCTTTAGATTTTCATTGATCCTTTACTATCCCATTCCACTAATGTGATTGAGACTGATCATCTTGCTTTCTCTCCTAATGATGTTGGCCTTGAGTCTAATAATGTGTTGAACCTTTTAGATCAACAATAATCTCCTAAGGAATTGTGCATCACATTTGATCCCAATGAGACCATTAAAGCACCTAATGGCCCATTATACATAAGTGCCAAAATCAAAGGTATACCTTTTAGAGGAGTTCTTATTGATCCCGCTCGCATGGTTAATGTGATAATTGAAGAATTTCCTTATACTTTGCAATTGCATCAAGTGATATGTGATAATACTAATGTGGTAGTTAGAGTTTTTGATGGCTTCTCTTGTCCTTCTATTGGTTCTATAACACTTCCTATTGATGTTGGCACTAAATGTTTAGATGTTAAATTTTCTATTCCTACATTTGATCAATTTCGTGTGAAGTTGGGAAATCCTTGGCTCTCTTCCATGAAAGCAATTGCTTCTACTGTTCATAAGTGTTTTAAATTTCCTCATAATGATAAAATAATAACTGTTAATCATAGCATATATCAGCCTACAATGAGGAATGGAGATGTTTATCTTGATTATTTTTGGTCCGAACAATTCCAACCTGTTCAATCTAGAAGTGATGCTCTCTTTAAATCATATAAAAATTAGAAAAATGAGATGATTTTGTCATTGGGTAAACCTAGAAATCCAACACTTATCATTCCTCTTGATGATGATATACCTCTTCTTGAGGATAAGATTATTATTCCTCCTAAGGAAAGAAATAATCTTCTTCCCAAAGAGGCGACTATTTCTTCTCCTAAAGAGAAGAGTATCCTTTCTCCTAAGGAAATAACTATTCTTCTTCCTAAGGAA
This sequence comes from Cryptomeria japonica, assembly GCF_030272615.1. NCBI lineage: Eukaryota > Viridiplantae > Streptophyta > Pinopsida > Cupressales > Cupressaceae > Cryptomeria > Cryptomeria japonica. Next base: position 253,259,671 of record NC_081415.1, read on the forward strand.
AAATATCTTCCTTCTCCTATGGATGAGTCTACTCTTCCTCCCAAAGATAGACATGCTCCTCTTCCCAAATGTCAAGCTAAAGGTAGACCTATTCCTCCTCCTCATGATGGATCCAGTCTCCTTCCTACACCTCCCATTCCTCCTTTATATGGTGTGGTTCCTCCTCCTTCATCTTACAAAGAGAAGCAACCACCCTCTCCTATTTTCCAACCTAAAAGACCTCAACCCATTGATCATTCTCTAAAAGAAGAGAATAAGCCTATACTTGATGAACCTAAACCTTCTCAAATTTCAGCCAAAACCAGATGAAATCATTATGTGAGAGAATGATGATGGAGACGTCGTGCTAGAGCTCATGAATTTGCTTCCCAAACCATTTCTTCTCCCCAAAAACCAACTATTGGCATGATTCTATTTTCTCCTAAAAAAGATGTTCAACATAATTCTCCAAGATGCAAAATGCTTAAGAAAAATGATAGCTCAATTTCTATTCCTATAAGAGCTCCTATTTTTATTAATCTTGATGAAGAAATGGGTGAAAATTTTGTTAATGATGAAAATGTTGATCCTAATATTTCTGATGATGAATATGAATATGTTGATGTTGACAATGATTTATCTGCAAAAAATTTAAAAGCATTAATCCTTTCTCCTAGTAATGAACAAAGTGACTTAGCATTAGAGAATGGTCCTTGTTTGGAACTTGTGATAGCTCCATCTACTGTGCTTGATGTCATTCCTCTTGCATTTTGTTCACCTTCCCAAAACAATGGTAAGCAAGATCAAGGGGAGGATGATGTTCTTGATTAGCTTCATTATCACCATAGATTCTATTTCTCTCTCCTCTCTTTCTTGTTTGTGATCCTTCTTCTATTTGTTTCCCTATTCATCTATTTGTTTTCCCTAGTGTTGTCTACTTGAGGATGATGTAAGCATTAAGATCTCTTTTTGGTCTCTCCCAAGTTGACTCAAAAGACACATGTGTTCCCTTCTTCCATGGTGGTTTCCTTTCTTTGGGGGGGTGAGGATAATTCTATGCACATATATATACATGACATACATGAGTTATCATAAAAAAAATACTGACCCCAAAGTTAAGAGAAACCACCCCATGATTTGTGTTTTTGTTTTCATTATCCTTTGATTTAACCTCTCTTGGAGGTTAAATTATTGCAATAACGTGCTTGTCTTTTTGGGTGTATCCTACCTTAAAGTAATTTCTCTTGGAAAGGTGTGTGCAATCGCTTTAACATGGGGGCATACACTCCACTCATGATTCTCTCTATTGATACTTAAAGTTACTTAGAAAGCTTTGTCTTTGCTTTGTAATTTTTGGTATTTTTCCTTTCATGGCTCATAGTAAGAGAACCTTACTAGTCGTTGTCATGGTTCTCTCTTTCTCTCTCATGATCTTCCCTTTTACCTTATCATTGAAGTCGTAAGATCCTAAAGCCCACTGGGGGCTTGGTGTATCTCGCCTCTTTGACGTAGTGAAAGTATTTCAATATGAACTCCTTGTACTTTATTGTGATTATTTGTGTAAGCTCATACTCCTGCTAAAGTGGGGGCTAAATGTAGCATCCTAAAATTGCACCCTTGCATTTGGGTCTTCGCCTTAGTGTTTGCGCCCCTTGGTCTGATCGGAGACTTGATTATGCTCATACATGTCATAAACACCATCTAGCTCAAAGATGCACCTCATTTCCATCTTGATCCTACCCCAAATAGGGCACAACCAAGGTGTGACGTCTTGGTCCTCCCTAATGGGAACCTATTTTGGACCCCCTAGCCTATCTCAAATTTGAGTGGGAAAACCCCCTCCATGTCGGCTCATGTTGGAAAAATAAATCATTTTCCCTTTGGGAAAGTATTTAAGGGGATTTGCCCTCTCATTTGATGGATCAATTACATTCATCTATCGATTATCCACAAGAATAATTTACATTCATGAGAAAGCATTGAGCATTCATGATCAAGCATTAAAGCATTCAAGAGCAATTGAGAATTTTCAATCTTCCTTCAAGATTTGGAGAAGCAATAGAGTCAAGATTTCAAGCATTAAAGAGGAGATCATCATCCTAATTCATGAAGTCCTAATTCCATGTGGAGGCAAGAAAAAATTCACAAGGAGGTATTAGAATTTCATTTTTAGTAAATTCAACATCCCCTCAAAGAGGAGGATTTCTACTTTCAGTCAGTTCAATTACATTACTTCAACCACTTGGTTAATTCCAAACCAGGGTTTGACCTAAAGGAAAGCCCCTATCTCCAACACATTTCCTTTTCCTTCTGTGTGCAGAAAAATAGGTGCACAATTGTAACTCTGGGGATAAGCTTCAAACACAGAGATGAAAAAACCCTTTTCGGTGATCGAAAATCTTGGAGGACCAAGAGGGGGTGTCCTTGTCCCTGCACATGATCCCTAGTACTTTTGGCAGTTTTTGCAAAGCATCTCCAAATCATCTCATACTTCTCAAATCTAGGTGCACGACACAATTCCAAATTTACAACGCACTATTTTCTCATACTTGTCTTCATTTCTAGCACTTAGTCTTAATTCAACTAATCAACTTACAAAAGAGGGTCAAACACATTCCATCTCAATCAATTTACTTAGTATTCACTCCTAATTTTGTTAGTGATTGAATCTAGTAGATTTTCCCCCTTTTGAATGTAAAGGCATCTCCGTATCCAAGCGAAAATAGGCGATTTGGTGATTTCTCTTCCTATCTTGCAAATTGCCAAGTAACTTAGTTTTCCCCTTTACACCCACCAAATACAACTAGGTCATCATATCTTTCCTAATAATCTCCTCAAATTCTTTATCATATTCTAGGGGTAGCTAATCCCATTCTCTAATATCCCACCCATCCTGTTGTTCAAAGGTCCACTTAGCTAAATAGTTGGCAGCCATATTTCACTCTCGAGGAACATATAAAAAGGAAACTAAATCAAAGGAATCCCTCAAACTAAGAATTTGTCTACCCACTGAGGCCAGATGTCATTCTATATCCTCAATCTTCTGCTTATTTAGCATATTGACAACTACTTGAAAATTAGACTCGCAGATAATTTTGCTTCAACCAAGGGAACATCCTCTTTCTAGATCCTAGAGAATAGCTAGGGCCTCCATAAGGTTATTAGTATGTTGTCCCTTGTACATTGAAAAGAGGAAAATCACATTCCCCAAATTAACCCTACCAACACCTCCAATACCCACCTAACCAAGTTGTCCTCTAGAAGACCCATCAGTGTTGATCTTAAGAGCACCCTGCTATGAAGGAGACCACTTTCCATTCCACTGAAACTTGTTCTTAACATTTTGATGCCTAGTTTGTCTTCTCTTGAAAGAATCTCCCAAACCCTCTCCATGTATATTTAAGTTCTAAACAATATGCAACTCACCAAGATCCACATCCACCGAAGGATCACACTTAGCCATCAAAGATTCCTAAACCATGTGAGTAACTCACAACCACACTTGTATATCCCAAGCCATAATTTCCAAATAATAAAACCTAGACCAATATCCCAAGCAACATAGAGGAAGGAAGTCTTAGCTGGGGGGACCTTGAAGGTGAAATTATTTTTAGGATTGTGGAGAAATTATTGTGGTACCCCAAAAATGAAAAAGCATGTGACCCATAGGTACTTGTCCAAGTGAGTTATTGGCACATTAAAATAATGAAAATCATATTTTACATCCTTTGAAAATGCCTTTAAGTGCAAATATGAGTTTTCACTCAAAATTAACATTTTACATTTTTTTAAAATTCAAATTCCTTTTGATGTATGCTCCCACTTTGTCAATTTCAAATGGGGGTTCTTATATGGTTGTTCCCTTTGTTCTACCTTCTGCTATGATGGTTGGTGTTGGTTCCCAACTATTTACTCCCTCTGCGACTATGGTGATTTCTCCTGCAACAACTTTTTTTGGGCCTTCTTTTCTTGGGGTGTCCCTTCTTGTTGGGGCTAGGTTTGGGCCTATGTCCTCTCCAATTTTTGAGGATAGTGTTGTTTCTCTTGTTGCTTCAAATGGTGTCCATGCCAGGGGTTCATATGTTGGTGGTCTAGCCAAGGCTAGCTACTAAGGGTGTTGAGGTCCCTCCTAGACCTTTTTCTACTACTAGTGGGTGAATCCTTGCTTGCATGGCCAAATTATCTATTGTTTCTCTTCCTCCTAGGGGGATATCTCATCCTCTCCCTTGTGCCAAGACTTTCCTTGTGGTGTTTTGTGGCCAATATCTAGTATTAAATATTGGTTTCAACCAATGTTGTGGGTTGGTGTGCAGATTTTTTGGGTTTTGGCCTTCTCTCCCTAACCTCCATCATTAGGTGAGTGATTCTTGGAAGCCTTTGGTTTCTAGAAGAATTGAGCTTTACCCTTGTGCTAATTTTTTTTTCATTGCTTCCTTTTCTTCTTCTAATGATTGTGACTTGGTATTGCACAAGTTGTGGGCTTGGGGAGTCAACTTTCTCTCCGTCAAACCATAGACACCTTCTTTTAACCCTCTTATCTAACAACTCAATGTGCATCTAGTATGGGTTCACCTTCCTAATCTTCCCCTTCATTTCTAGGATAATTATTATTACAAGGCCATTGATAACTCTATTAGACAATTCTTGAAGGTTGTTGATTCCATGTCCTCCATGGGTCATTTTACCTTTGCTCGCATTTTAATTGACATTGACATCTCTATGCCTCTCCCTAGGGATGCAGTTCTTATGGTTGGGGATTGACCATGGACTCAATCGTTGGACTATGAGGGCCTCCCCTTTCACTATTAGAGATGTTTCTCAATAGGTCACTTAGCTTTATATTGTTCTCTCTAATGCCATACAGGTGTTGCTAGTTGGTGGAAAGATGTTATTGCTAATCATTTGACTCTCAAGGCATCTAATTATAATGATCCTAATGACTCTTCATTTATGGATGATGACACCTCTAAGGCTGAGGTTGTGTCTCTTATTGTAATTGAGGCCTTTGTTGGCCCCCTGGTTGCTACTAGTATGGCCTCCATTGACCTTGAGGCTTCTACTCATGTTGCTTCTATTCTACAACAATGGTATGCTTTTGGTGTGTTTGCTCCTAATGCTATTTTGCAGCAACAGTCTGCTCCAATTGTGGACATAAATGCTAAGGGGATTTCCCTGCTTGATCCTTCTTATGATGTTCTTAATAATAGTATTTCCTAGATTTTTGCTTATCCCAGGCAGAAAGGTAAGTCTCCCCCCCACTGAAACTCCTCCATGTTAAGTTTTGGGTGTTTCTCCCCACTCTTGAGTTGAGTCCTTCTGGGTTGTTGCTAGTTTGTCAAACCTTTAACAGTGGTCTTATAACTTGTTGTTAAAAACTTGTCCAACTTGAGCTTGTTTAGGGTCAACACCCTTGTTTTGTTGTCTTTCTTTTATGCCAACTACGAGTTGTTTGTATATAGGGCCACCCTTGTTTTGCTTCTTATTTTAATCAAAAAAATTTTACATTTTTTAAATATCAACACAAAGTTACATAATTTAAATTTTTAAAATAAAGTATAAACTTGTGTGGATTACAAAGATTGACATAAAGGGTCCTAGACTACTAAAAAACCGATATATTTAGGTGTACTTGGAAATAAAATCAAGTTTCTATTACTTCATTAGGTGAAGTGAGAAGAATAATTTAAGTTTCTATTTTAGGTAATGTTCTCCTATTATCTAACAAATAAACCAATACAACATGATAATCACCATTTGAATCCTATCTCAAAATGATTTTCTCTTATTTATGTGTGATCAAGTACCACTCTATAGATCCATGAAAAAAGTTGTAATTCATTATTACATTAATATCACATTTTTAATATTATAACCAAATCATATCAAACTTTAATCTAGCATTCAAATCTATGTTTCTCTTAAATTTGAGATCCATTTAAGTTGTACCTAAATATGGATAAATTTAAGGTCTCATTAGAGTAGAAATTAAAGATTTAGGCTTAGAAGCATTATGTGAGCATATTATCTAATGTAGTTCAATCATCTAAAGGAGAGTAAAAAAGAAGAAGCATTATATAGCTACAATTAGATCACACATGTAATGTAATATGTAGCTAAAGTAATAATAGTATAACCATTAATTCACACTATCAAAATGCAACTCCAATAGTATCAAGAATATAAAGTAATTTATAATAGGTGTGAATGAGAATGTAGAAGGAAATGGTCCTTATAAACCCAACATTTATGTCTTTGAAGTATACAACAACATGCACAAGGAGATATGGAATGTGACTATGAAGAAATAATAGATTTCAAAAAATACCATATAATATGTAGAGAGGTTATGTGTTTATGTATCAAAAAAAATGGATGATGATTCATAGGTAAGATGCATATATTTGAATAGTTGTGCACAAATTTAGTAGATAGAAAATGTAGATAGAAACTAAAAATAATATTTTTTTAACAAGCAAAATACACTATGGTCATTACATTGGAGGGATCAAAATTATTTCAAGACCTACAGATAGGATAAAAATGTGATCCTACAAGAAATGATAATCATTATGTATGTAATCATCAAATAAGATAGTTATGGTGAGAAACCATATATTCACAACCAATGCTATTTGTATACACCTAAAAATGGTCTGACGATAATTGATTAAATACTCAGTTATTTAATTAATAACCCTTCTCTAATTAATTAAATTTGCAATGATTTAATTAATTCTCCTAATTTCATCTACTTGTAAATAAATCTAACTGATTTATTTATATAGTTCATTTCATATCCCCCCCTTTTAATTAATTAATTAATTCCCCCCATTTAATTCAATTCTTCTAATCCCATGATTAAATTAACAAATTCATGATTTATTGAGTTTAATTATCATATCCCATTTTATTTAAATTTCTAAATTCAAATTGGGCACACGTGTCCTAACTTTAGCCACCTAGCCTAACCAACCCCTAACCTAACCCATCCATTCAACTCTGGGTTTAACTAACCCTATCATTTCTTAACCTCCTATCCATAACCTCTTTCTAACCCATTTGGAGTGTTAACACTCTCATGAGGACACATGGAACTTTGCCCACATGTCCTCTCCCCTTGGACACTTGCCCTCTCATGGGTAGGATTCCTTGACACTTGTCACCATAGGGATGACATGTGTCCCTCACTCCAACCTCTTCTCCAACTTCCCTAATCTCAACCCTTGATATCTCCAGATCAAATCCTAACCGTCAATTCCTACCACCTCAACATGGGCCTAGGAATTCCTACAAATTTCCCTCATTTTGGAGTAATAATGATCCCTTGCATGTAGTTTCCTTCCCTGATTTGACTTTCTTTGGTGCATCGATAGACTATATTGCTATAGCTTAGACTTCTTTGAGATGCTTTTGGTGGATGTTTATGGATTTTAATTATGATTTAGATGTTTTATCTTGGATATTGGACATATTATATTTCATTTGATGTTACTATTCCATGAGGATGATGACATTATAGATTGTTATATGGGTTATTATGATGATAGGTGCTCATTTGATGACTTATATGTCTCTTTCTATGTGTTTCTTATACTCTTTTACGGTGATTTGAGGATATTTTATGATGTGCTAACCCTATTTCATGATGTGAGATTTATTATGATATTTCTTGATTGTTTGCGAGTGTCTTCTATTGTCTTTGTGATAGGGATGATGTCACATCACTCATTATAAGCGAGATGTGCCATTGTAATTCTCTATCACTTGCCTATATTATATATTATATATGTTGTATCTTGGCTTTATGGATGCAGGATTTGTAAGTACTAGACATTGACTCCACCTAGCTTCACAGGTCTGAGTTGTGTCTTATCCCAATGGCAAGTTGATCAGAGATGACATAAAATCCTATTCTACCCTCTAGGTTTAAGATTGATTACCCTTGTCAGTCTTGTGTGAGTTGTGGTTTAGTGTTGAGTGATCTCTCAAGTTGTCTCTTGTTGGTATGTTTGGAGTGTTGTATGTATTGATTGGTTTGATTATTAATTTATTAAGTAATTTATATAGTTTAATAATGTTAAATTAAATTGTACAACTTGAGTTGGCCTAGTGGTGGAGAACTTGTGCTCTTGAAATAGAAGTCACAAGTTCAAATCCCATAAAGGGGGTAGGGTATGTACACCTTATCGGCTTTGGCCTATTACCTATCAAAAAAAAAAAAAAAATGTTAAATTAAATTAATTGGTTTATATAGTTTATAATAATAAAACAAAAAACTATAGTTGGAAATAATAAAATAAATAAATATTTGGTAAATGATTTAATAATCATTGGATGTTTATTATTATTTATGGGCTTTTGGAATTATTATTGATATTATTATTAATATTACTTTGTAATAAATAAGGCTTTTATATTTAATTAATTAAATAGCCTTTGATTATATTTTATTGTGGCTTTAATTTATTTATAGCCCTTGGTTTATTATATTTATTTATTGGGATTTATAGCTAATTGTTCCCATGAGTAATATTATATTAATTGATTTATTATTTACCTCTTGGGTTGATTAAATATTATTCTACCTACCCTCTCGTGTGTTTGGTTGAGTTATTGGGTAAGTAAATTAACTATTATTTTATTTATTTTTACCTTGGAGTTAGATATAGGTTGGTAAGGAATATTATTTTGCCTATTATTTTGATTGGTCGACATGTTCTATGGTTTTGGCTTAGTTTTCTACTTATTTGTTTTCTTGTGATTTCACGGGGGTTGGCTCTTTGAATGCACTTTTGTTGGAGTTGGATTTGGATCTTGAAGGGATTTGGATTGCTTGGCTTGTGGACTTTTCTTCACCAATTTCTCATTTCTGCATATTACCAAGTTAGAGGATCTCACTTCCACATTTTCAGTTTGAAAAGATTGTCTGCGTTGTTCTTTCCCAAGAGTTTTAGGGAAATAATCATATAGTTTTGTATAGTTTTAAGTTTGATTTATAATTTATGCATTTATATACTATAGTTGAAACTATATTAGATTGGGGAAAAATTGTATTATGTTGTGCACAACCATGAATGGCCAACATTGTATATGTTGTCTATGTATTATTGTTTGTATTCTTGGCTCCTATGAGTTATTTTGAGGATAGGATCTGAGTTTTGGCCTTGTTATACCCTTATATTTCATGTTGGAGGGAGTTGAGAATTCATTTTAATTTCTGTAGTTTCCTGTGTCTGGCTCAATGCCGAGTCGACCATGTCCGGGAAAAATCTTTTATTTTGGTTCATGGTTTGGCATTTTAATTTATGTCATTCAATTTCTATGATATGGGCCTTTCTTTTGAGCCTTCATTTGTGAATTTTTGATACTTGGCTGATTTTATTCCATTCTCGTAAGTTCATTATTTTTGTCTGTGTATCTAAGTATTTGGGCTAAAATAATCTATGTGCTAAACTATTGAGCATTTGCACTATTTTGTATGTCAAAAGTGCTACAGAAATTTGTAAAAGCACTAAACTGTAAGATAAAAGAGATGTTTTGGCATTTTCCTGTGCCCTGAGTCTTTTTCTAGATCTTTCTGAGTTCAGTTTGGTTTTTCCAACTATCAGCTATTTCCAGGGTTCTATCCAGAGGTTGTGTTGTGTTTTCTGAATACTCTTAGATGTCTGGAGTAAGATTTTGATGTGTTATTTGATCATTTGTTTTGTTGCAAGAGGAGTGATGCCTTGTTATGGATTCTTTCTCTATGATGTTGTGTGGTCTCTGTGACCTATGTGGTATATGATATTCTTTCTTGTGCATTTATGATGTTCTATCTGGTTATCCAGATTTTGTTTTGTGATATTTTTTTCTTGAGTAGGGGGAGTGGGCTTCCATGAGTCTATCAAGGTCATGAGGAATAGACTGTTAGGATTCTTGGGTAAGAGAGTCGGGGTCTAGACTGTCTGGATAGCTCATTGGAGGTTTTCCATTATAATTGATAATTGATAACATACTAATTAATACTAGGTGGGTTGGGTAGAGTAACTCACCTAAGCAAGATAATAAATGTGTTGTGTGGTGCCTATCTCATGGATCGGGTACCAAAGTGAGGTAGATGATCTGGTAACCGGGTAAACCGAACTCCCTTGATTTCCTCAAAGGTTGATATAGTTCCGCACGAGTATCCTATGTGGTAGCATGTGAGTACACTCTTTCCTTACATGTTGATCCCAGTTCCTTATGTCTTGTTCTAGACTCACCTCTGGAGGTTTTCTTGGTTGTTTGGTATGTTTCCTTGGTTGTGTTAGAGTTTATTCCTCTTTGGTTGATAGCTGTCAGCTTAGATCTAGAGTGTGTGTGGGATCTTGTGTCATCTCCTAACATGATGGGTGATTCCTTTGGTTCCACATGGTTAGGTGGTTGGTGCCTTTCTTCCATTGGGATGTTCTTCAGTGGATGCTTTTCTTGGATGCTCTGCGTGGATGTGGATACCTAATCTCTTAAGCTCGTGGATGGATATTTATAGTAGCTTATTGTTCATGATTAATTAGACATGTATATGTAATTGTATTTGAGAGATATGCTCATTGTTGTAAAAGGACATTGTACTCATGCATCTAGTAGATGTATTAGGGAAAAGATGTATCATGTATATCTTGAGAATGATTCATTAATTGGAAATATTGACATTGAAATATGGATGTGTACCTTGTATTTAGATGATGTAATTAGTTCATATAGCTAAGGTTAATAATGTGGTAACTAGTATTGAAATGTTTAATTAGAAGATAAAGGAAATGATTGGTTGGGTTTAGCAATGTTTGGTATTGGTGCTTTAAAATGAACTTAATGGGATGGTTAGAATATTCATTGATGAATGTATTTAATCTATGTTAAGTAATGGATCCTATGTGTACACATGTAGAGATAGATGGATAGCATGTTTAGGTTGCACTTGGTTAATGGAAATTTATATGATATCATGTTAGGAATAGATGCTAATGGTTAGGAATTGTTAAGTGTGTAGTTAAAGTAGTGGTGTTGAGATACCCTAGGGAAGGTAGATGTTATAATGTGTTTTATTTCTTCTTGCATATCATGTTTTTTGTATTATGTCTATGATGAGTAATTTCATGTTGTGTTAATGATTGTATGTTTTGTTAAATGCATATGAGTAGTTGATTTTATATGTTGTATTAGCTTATGCGATTTAAAAATAAATAAATTGTTATCTCTATTTAGCATATTAGTTAGTGTATTTCTCTAGGGTATTTTGGTGGGCATTACATTGCATTCTAGATTTTTGCATTGTTATTATAGTCAATTACATCTCTTGAGAACTTTAGCATAGTTGATAATTAGAGAAATTTTAGCATGTTTAGCATAGTTTTCATAATCATGATAATCTAGCATGTCTTTGAGAATTTTTAGCATAATCATCTTAGTTTTAATCTTATATCAAACCATCCTAGTCTTGAGAATTTCCATAATCATGATTACATAGCTACTCAAATTTTGATTTGCCACTTTGGAGGTCATTTCTTGTTGAGAGCCACCTAGATACACCTTCAAGGTCCTCAAAACTAGAGGATGGGACATCTTAAAGGAAGTCCTGGTTTGCATTTATTTAGTCTTTTATATGCTTCCTAGTTTGTATTGTTGTCTTATCTATGTGTTTGTTAATTATTGACACTATTTTTAGTAGTACATTTATTGGCACCCACCGTGGGGCCTAGCCCCAAATTTTTTAACAAGTTTTCTTGCAGGAAATTTTCTTGATAGGTTCTCACACAGAGTAGCGTTTTAGAAGCACAGATTGGCTCTTTCAAACTGAAGTTTTGCATTTTTGGTCTCCGTTTTAGCGTCTTGTCACCTTAAATGGTGTTCACATGATTCCCGACAACTGAACACAATCGATTTGGCTCTATTCTTTTTCTTTTTCCCTCATTTAGTGTTTTTAGTCTATCTTTCAATGTTTCTCATTTCCAGATCGGCGTTTCTAGTACATAGATCAACATTTTTGGTTCCCAGAACAGAGTACACAGAACAACATTTTTGGTTGATAGAGCAACATTTTTAGTTGTTATTTCAGTGTTTTGGGTTTTTAATTATGCTTTTCCATGTTTTGTTCTACATTTTTTAATTCTACATCTAAACTGTCATTTTCCTGAATTTGATTTACAGTTTGTTGATTTGCAATAGCTATTTCACTATCAAAGACCAAATTTATAAACCCTTTCATCATCAAAGAATGCATGATAAACTACCAACTCTTGGTGCAACCATAGGATTTTGCATTTACTTTTGATAAATTAGGCACATAGACTAATTACAAAGGAAAGAAAAAACATGTCTTATGTGTATTTGATGATAGGCGAGTATGCTCTAACCTTTCTTAGGTGATCAAAAAGCTAGACTCATCTATTGGCAATTTGGAGGAATTTATTATGTGTTGCATTGACGTTTGTCATTAATGTCAACACTATCTTGTTTGGTTGTCTACCAAGTTCCAATAGAATGGTTGGATTGTGGTGATGATCTGGAGACCATCTCCGATATTCTCTGGTTTGTTCAGATTGGTAGTAATGGTTGGTTCAGTCATTCATGTGTGTGTCACATTCAATTGGTTTGGGATTTGGTGATTTGGAAGCTATCATATGTTCTAGTATGCCTTTTGGTTACTGGTAATAGTTTTATCGACAAAGCTTTATTGAATATGTTTTGATGGATTCGATAACTGGTGTTGGTGTGGCTTCTAGAAGGTTCCCAGGATGCTGATGGTTATCATTTTTGTGTTCTAGTTGATCGGTGGTGTTGCATTTGGCTTATGGTGACCTATTTTAGGTCCAATGCTATTATGTGTTACTCTCCTAGGTTATAGATTGGTTTATGTAATGTGCTGGTGGATGCTCCCAATGCGTTACCGGTTGGATTTATTGATTGGATAATGTTGTTTTGGTCTTAGGATGACTTGGGTTATCATTGGTCTATGGGTTTATGTAATGGATTTATTGTATTATCTTTTAGGTGGCCGACCTAATTGTTTAGCTCCCAACTTTGTATAAATATGATGTAAGATCTCTTTGTAGATCATGGGTTATGGGATTATCTATGTGCGAATAATGTTGTAATCATATGTAGAGGATTTGGTCGATCATAGGTGATCGAATAGGGTTTGAGTAAGAGGTTTAAGACCTCCGGTATTGAGCTTAACTAGAACTGTACTCAGGCATAAGAGATGTTATTCTTGAGTTCAATCTTCTTTCTAGATTGCAGTCTGAAGATTTCTTGTAGTCAGTGAGGATCATTTTGTGATGAGCAATGCACTCTAGGTAGTGTGCCTTCCTCCATGTGCAGACCCCTTATATGTAATATTTATTCATCTGATTAGTGGATAGATATTGTGGGTCACCAATCCTAGCGTGTTTTTTCCTCTTTGAGGTTTTCCACGTATAAATCTTTGTGTTATGGTATTCATCTTTGTAGTTGCATTATTACTTGTTGTTATTAGCTTTTATGCATACCTGTTACTAAGTTGTTGTGATAATAAGGTTAAAATTGATCATACCAGGAGAAAACAGATTCACCCCCCTCTCATTGTTCTTGGAATCCAACAATTGGTATCAAAGCCTGGTGCCTCAGAATAAGTCTAACAACTTGAGGAAGATCCTGAATCCGGAATCCATGGAGATGAGTTTGAGGAAATAACTTGAAGTAGCACTTGAAGAATTTGATGCTGAAATATTGAATAACATGAAGTTGTAAGATGAGTTGAATTCTACAAAAGATGAGCTGAGATCTGCAAGAGAATTCTTCCTTACCCTGCAAGAGAAGTTGTCATCTTCTCAAGCCAAAAGGAAAGAACTCTATGATCAATACAAAATCAGGATGATGAAGAAAAGAATTCTCTTAAGGAACTATGCCAGAAGTTGAGTCAGGAAAATGCTGTGATGAAGAATGAATGGAAGCCCTAACCATCAGGATGTCCAAGGAAATTGAAGATCGGAAGAAGAATGAAGAAAATATTGCTAAATCTCTGAAAGACAAATCTGACGAATGCATTAGGTTGGCACATGAGAATGATATATTGAGAACTGAACTAGTACAATCTTAGAATAATGAGCAAGAGTTGGAAAGAATGATGATAGTCCTAAGAGGTGATCTAGATTCTGCAAATGAGTACAAAGACAAGTTCAAAGTCAGTTCTACAAAGCTTGATGAATTATTGAAGAATCAAAGGGACAATGGAGACACTAGAGGTCTTGATTTGAGCATGGAGAATGCTCTGATATTGTGAATCATGATGATGCATTTGATCAGAAGAACAATCAAGAGAATCCACTAGTCAATCAGAATTAGAGGTCATTGGTAAGACAAGCCAATGTAGATAAATGTAATGGTAGATTCTTTGTTTGCAATAAGTTTGGTCATATGGTGAGTCAACACAAAAATAGAGTCAATCAAAACAACAATTCATGTACCAATCAATGTTTCAATTACAAAAAGTATGGTCATAGGAAAATATATTGTAGAATGAATGTAAAATGCCATGCATGTGGAAAGTTTGGACATATGGCTAATCAATGCAGGTCAAGAAATGATCAACATTACAACAAGGTAATTCAAAAGAACAATGTCACTTGTTATGCATGCAACAAAGTAGGACAAATTGCTAAATTTTACAGAAGCAAGAACCTACCGACAGGAAATGAAAAATCAAATGAGAAGGGAAAGAAAAAAGTTGATGAAATCTAGAAGGAGCATGAGAAGAAGTGGGTTATGAAGTCTAAGGATCAACCAGGAGAAGCATATACCCCAGATTCTCAATAGGAAGAACAAGGTATTCCGCACCGGTAGCAGGAAACTCATCTTGTAACTAAGGCATTAGCCTTAGGGGGAGGCAAATTGATGATAGGTCTTGCATTGCCCCTAGTAGTGGTCTGAAAGATTGTTTTAGACAATGGAGAAGTCATTTTGAAGGTTAACCGATGAATATTTGTTGGATCTTGGATTTGGTTTGGTTTACTGATAAGACACTTTATGAGTTATGGTTTGGTCATACACCTAGAGCTAAGTATTTCATAATCTTTGGTAGTGAATGCTATATCAAAATAGATGATTCCATTGGAAATTTTGATCCTAGATGTGATGAAGGGATATTTCTTCATTATTCAAATGAAAGCAAAGCATATAGATGTTATAACAAAAGATTGTAGAGAATTGTGGAGAGCGCTAATGTCAAGGTGGATGAGAAGTACAGAGGTCAAATCAAAACTTATGAAAGAGAATCGAAAGTGGAAATGATCATAACTAATTTGGTAATGCCTGCACTGGAATAGAATGTTGAACCAGTTACCCCAACAATATCAAAAAATTCAATAGTAAGTGAAGATCATAGCAGAGAAACAAAAAGTCAGAAGACTCCTAGGTATGTAAGGTTGAATTATTTAGAAGATCAGATCAGAACAAAGGAATGATGACCTGGAGAAGGTTGGCAACTGAAGAGGTTTGCTTAATTTCTCAAATCGAACCGCCATCAGTAGTTGAGGCATGTAAGGATGAATGTTGGATGAAAGCTATGGAAGAGGAATTAGATCAGATAGAAAAGAACAACACATGGACTTTAGTTCCCCATCCTAAAAATAAGAATATTATTGGAACTAAATGGGTTTTTAGGAATAAATTGAATGAAGATGGACAAGTTGTGAGGATCAAGGCTAGATTGGTCTACAAAGGATATTCTCAGAAGGAAGGAATTGATAATGATGAAACTTTTGCTTTGATAGAAAGGATTGAAGCTATGAGATTATTTCTTGCTTATGTTGCCCATAAAAAATAAAAGGTTTATTATATGGATGTTAAGTGTGCATTTCTAAATGGAGATCTTGAAGAGGAAGTCTACATTGAGTAGCCTGATGGATTTTCTCTTTCAGATGACAATAACATGGTTTGCAAATTGAGGAAAGCTTTATTTGGATTGAAGCAAGCCCCTATAGTTTTGTATACTATATTAGACAAATATATTTTGAATCTTGGTTTCACTAAAGCTAATGTTGATAGTAACTTGCATTATAAGATCACTAATGATGACATATTGATTGTTGAGGACTTTGTTGATGATATCATTTTTGGAGGTGAGGAAAAGTTATGTATGGAATTCTCTGATAATATGAAGAATGAATTTGAGATGTCTATGATTGGAGAAATGAGATTTTTCTTAGGTTTGTAGATTACTCAAACTGATAATGGTATTTTCATGTATCAAACTAAGTATGCTAGAGAGTTGTTGAAGAAATTTGGTATGAAAAATTCTTAACCGGTTGGTACTCCTATGGTTACAAGTGAGAAATTAACAAAGAAAGATGTATTAGCTCTAGTAAATCCTACAAAGTATAAATATATGATTGGAGGTTTGTTATATTTGACTAAGAATAGGCCAGATATAATGAATGCAGTTTGTATTGTATCAAGATATTAGAGTGATCCAAGAGAGATTCATGAGAGTGCAGTGAACAAGATTTTTCTGATATTTACAAGGAAAAACTGAATATGGTTTGTGGTATCCTAAAGATGACAAATTTACACTATGTGCATATACAGATGCAGATTGGGCTAGAGATATAGATGACCGTAAAAGCACATCTGGTGGAGCTTTCTTTCTTGGAAAGAAACTTGTTTAATGGATTAGCAAGAAACAATCATGTACTTCTTTATCTACTGTTGAAGCTAAGTATGTTGTTGTTAATACTAGCTATACACAAGTTCTATGGATGAAGCAAATGTTGAAAGATATAGGGGTAGATTGTGATGAGTCAGTAGTTATTCACCGTGATAACTCCACTGCTATTGACATATCAAAGAATCTGGTATTTCATTCTAAGACAAAGCACATATCAATCAAGTATAACTTTTTGAAGGAAAAGGTAGAAATAAATGAAGTCAGATTAGTTTATGTGAACACTAAATAGAAAATTACATATATCTTTACTAACCTTTGCCCAAGGAATCATTTGAGTACTCTAGAGATAGATTGGGGGTCTTTTCCCCTCCGATAGAGACTTAAAAGATGCTGATTGGCATCAATCTGGTATGCATTATCAGAATTATCATTAATTCCAGATTAATGAGTTGGTGCTACTACTCAAGGGGAGTAGTCAGCTATGTGGTTTAGAAGATATATGTTTTTTCTTTGATGTTTATGTCAGATTTCTGGTATTGATGTCAAAGGGGGAGAGATATACATGTGAAAAATAGAGCTTAACATAGATATCAGTCACAGGGGGAGTTGGTCTATGGATGGTTAATTGTTTCATAACTTCATTGATATATCATTTTTTGGGTGTCTTCCATTGGGGGAGACTTGCTTGGCATTTTGATGTTTTCACATCTAGTGTTGCCATCAATGCCAATGGGGAAGATTGTTGGCAATTTGGAGGAATTGATTATGTGTTGCATTGATGTCAACACTAGCTTGTTTGGTTGTCTACTGGGTTCCAGTAGAATGACTAGATTGTGATGATGATATGGAGACCATCTCTGGTATTCTCCAGTTTGTTCAGATTGGTGGCAATGGTTTGGTTTAGTCATTCATGTGTGTGTCACATTTAGTTGGTTCAGGACTCGGTGATATGGAAGCTATCATATGTTCTAGTAAGACTTTTGGTTACTGGTAAGGGTTTTACCGGTAGAGCTTTGTTGAAGATATTTTGATGGATTTGATAACTAGTGTTGGTGTGGCTTCTAGAAGGTTCTTAGGATGCTAATGGTTATCATGTTTGTGTTCTAGTCGATCAGTGGTGTTGCATTTGTCTTATAGTGACCTATTTTAGGTCTAGTACTATTTTGTGTTATTCTCCTAGGTTATGGACTGGTTTATGTAATGTGTTGGTGGATGCTCCTAATGCGTTACTGGTTGGATTTATTGATTGGATAATGTTGTTTCGATCTTTGGATGACTTGGATTATCATTGGTTTGTGGGTTTATGTAATGGATTTATTGTTTTATCTTTTAGGTGGTCAACCTAATTGTTTAGGTCTTAGGTTTGTATAAATATGATGTAAGATCTCTTTGTAGATCATGGGTTATGGGATTAGCTATGTTCAAATAAGGTTGTAATAATATGTAGAGGATTTGGTTGATCATAGGTGATCGAATAGGGTTTGAGTAAGAGGTTTAAGACCTCTGGTATTGAGCTTAACCAAAACTGTACTCATGCATAAGAGATCCTATTCTTTTAGTTCAATCTTCTTTCCAAATTGTAGTCTGAAGATTTCTTGTAGTCAATGAGGCTCCTTTTTTCATGAGCGGTGTGCTCTAGGAAGTGTGCCTTCCTGTATGTGTAGGCCCCTGATATGTAATATTTATTCATCTGATCAGTGGATAGATATTGTGGGTCACCAATCCCACCCTCATTTTTCCTCTTTGAGGTTTTCCACGTATAAATCTTTTTGTTATGGTGTTTATCTTTATGGTAGCATTATTACTTGTTGTTATTATCTTCTATGCATACCGATTACTAAGTTATTGTGCTAATAAGGTTAAAATTAATCATATCGAGAGAGCACTGATTCACCCCCCCTCTCAATGTTCTTGGATTCCAACATCATCTTTTATTTTCAATAGTTCATTTTCTTAGAAGGACTACCTCTTGATAGCCTATAAGGCTAGGTGAGAGTGAACGACCCAAGTGGCTAACGGCTAACACCAAGCAATTTGAGCCACTATAGTCAAAAGCATTTGTGACAAAAGTTATAGGTGATGAGTGTTACATGTTGTCATAATGATGTCATGTTTCCCTTAGTACCTTTATGGTGTGTAAAAACCTGTAGAGCATAACCTCTACAAGCTAGGAAGCCTCCTTTAATAGACTGGAAAACACTCCTAATTATGACCACTCGAATGGTACCCTTGCTACTACCACTTTTTACTAGACACCAATCGATTCACCTCCAAACATTATTATTCTCTCAATGTAGGGAGGGGGAAGAATATCTCCCAAAGATAGTCACCATATTTACCTCTTGAGCATATGTGTGAACTCCCCTTTTGAGTGCTTATTTCTAGGCTCATAACATGACTTCACTAGCTCTCACAAAGGAAAAAATATGGGCGCCCTTTAGGGGGTGACAAGGTTGTGTGAGCTAATAGGGTACCAAGCTGTGGGCTGAGAAATAATAATGAAACTAATATCCTTAGGATAGAACTGATTGGTGTGTCTTTTATGTTATATACTCATGAGAACTTGGGATTTCTTCAAAGCCTTGAACATACACTTTATGTCATCCTTTGAAACAAGGACAACCTTTTGAAAATGTGTATTTTGTGTTTTGAATCAAGTCAAGATATCATCCATTAAAAAATTCAACAAAAACTAAAAACTTAAACTTCAAAACAGTTGAATTTACACTTTTCACAACAGATTATCTCTTCCAGTCCAAACATTAGAGTTCTTGGACTAGACATTAGATTTCCTAGTCTAAAATTTAGAGTTCTGGGTCTAAATATTAGAGTTCTTAGTCTAAATGTTAGAGTTCTTGGTCTAGACTTTAGAGTTCTTGGTCTAAACATCAGACTTATTGGTCTAAACATCAAATTTCTTGGTCTAAACATCAGAGTTCCTAATCTAAAATTTAAAGTTATTGGTCTAAACATAAGAGTTATTTGTCTAAACATTAGAGTTCTCGGTCTAAACATCAAATTTCTTGGTCTAAACATCAAAGTTCTTGGTCTAAACATCAAATTTCTTGGTCTAAACTTCAGAGTTCTTGGTCTAAACTTTAGAGTTCTTGGTTTGCATATCAATGTTTTCATTCTAAACATCAGTGTTTTTGGTCTTAACATCACTGTTTCTGGTCCTTCTTTCAACATTTTGGGTAAATTTGACCAAAATTAGAAAACTAAAACACCCCTTTTCAAGATGTGAAACATAGTCTTAGGTCATCTCCTTGAGATGTTCATCAAGTTATCTTCCATCAAAGCAAATTCAAAACTAGACACACTAATTTTTTCAAGTATTCATCTCCAACAAGTTTAAGATTCAACATCTCAAAGTGCATAATCAAATTTCTTTGATAACTGATCTCTAAAACATAGTTTCTCATCAAGATTTATCTGTTGGCATATGCACACTCCAATGAGACATTGTAGGTGATTGAAGGTTTTGTCATTGATGGCAACCTTACAATCCTATGGACTGGCAAGGCATTACACTAGCAAGATAGTTCACCGGCATCAAACACCGGCACCGACATAAAGAAAGGAAGTATACAGGCATAGAGGCCAACAGGATTTTGTTATATTATATTTTGTTTATTATTGTAAAAACTTTATAAGCTGACTTGGCAAGTTGTAAAATGACTCTTATATATAAAAGAGATCATTGTAGACATTTTGTAAGCAAGTTATAAAAGTGATATAAGAGAAAAGGAAAATATTAAGGCAGACCTATTATGCGAAATATAGGTTAAAGGGTTTATGTAAGAAGCAGAGTAGCAACTAGTACTGGATCAGGCATTATAGATGCTATTGTAAAGCAGTACAAGATATTGGATTTGTATAATCCACATTGTAAGTCAGTGAGACTTCCCATTGAGCAGTGAGCTCTAGGAAGTTGGCCTTCCTGCATGTGCAGGCCCCTCTTGTAAGTAATATTCTCTTATTGGCCAGTAAGTGGATATTGTGGGTCACAAATCCCAACAAGGTTTTTCCCACACCAGGTTTCCTCATTAAAATCCTTGTGTCATGGTGTGCTTTTCATGTGGATGTTTTTAATTCTGTTTGTTTCATTATTTCTTGCATACCGGTACACTGTTATAATATGTTCTACATGTTTTAAGATAAGAAATTCTACTCACCGGTTAGATACTGATTCACCCCCCCCCTCTCAGTATCTATGAGAATCCTAACAATTGGTATCAGAGCTTGGTCCTCTATTTTCAAAAGCCTAATAGCTTGAGGAAGATCTTGACATCGGTAAAGATGGAAAATCTGATGAAGCAACTTGAAGGAGCTCTTTCAGACTATGATATAGAAAAATTGAAAAATATCAAACTAGAAGATGATTTAAAGGCAACTCAAGATATCATTTAGGCACTTCAAGAAAATCTTACTGTTGCAAGAAATAAGAGAAGAGAACTTTGTGAAAAAATGTAAAATGAGAATGATGAAAAGGCATCACTTAATGATCAGATAAGCAAGTTGAAACAAGAGAAAATGACAACAAAGAATGAGATGTAGGATATGACTTAGCTATATAGAAAATGAGAACACAAGACTTAGCTATGAAAATGATTTATTGAAGACAGATATGATGCACACTCAGAATGACTGCAATGAACTGATGAGACAGAAAGAGGTCTTAGAAAGGGAACTAGAAAGTGCAAATCAACATAAAGAAAAATTCAAGGAAAGCTCAGAGGAACTTGGCACCTTGCTGAAGAATAAAAAACCTAAAGGTGACACTTCTGGAATTGGCTTTGAAGTTGGTGAAAGCTCCGGTACTGCAAATACTTAGGATCATAGCAAACCGGTAAGACAACCTAATGCTTATAAATTCAATGGAAAATGCTTTAATTGTAATAATTATGGTCATAGAGAAAATGAATGTAGATCTAGAAATTATCAGAATATCTCCACACCCACCGGTCAATGTTCAAAATGCAACAAAGTTGGTCACAACTCTGAAAATTGCAGAATGAATGTGAAATGTTATGTTTGTGGAAGATTTGGACATTTATCTAATCAATGCAGAACACAAACTGACATAGGTTATGGGAAAGCTATTCAGAAGAATAATGTAACTTGTTATGCATGTAACAAGATTGGGCATATTGCAAAATTCTGTAGAAGTAAAGGATCACCGATAGACAACAAAAGTTTTAGCTTGAAAGGTAAAGAAAAAGTTGAAGAGGTTAAGCAAGAATTCTCAAAGCAATGGATTAGAAAAGCTGATCTAAATATTGGGAATACTCCTCCACTGGTAGAACCAACCAATGCTTCACCGGCAGGATAGAGTGATGCTTCATCGATAGGACAGAGTAGTGCTCCACTAGTAGGAAGTTCTTCATCTAATTGAAGAAAGTTTCCTTGAGGGTTTGGAAATCTAATGACATGTGCTATTATTCCCTTGGTTAGAGATGAGAAGTTGGAAATTACTTATTACTGGCAAACAATGTTAAGTGAATACTTAACTGGCATGCATTTAATGTGGTAGATGGCAAAAAGACACTATAAATTTGAGGTTTTGGCTCCATTTCATTTCACCAATATTTCAAACCTACGAAGAGCGCGAAGATTTTGAGCTAAGGCATTTTGAGCAAGAGGCAAGAACATTTCAAGCAATCATCCATCCTAAAGGCAGTAAAATGTATTTTATCATGGCATCCACCTCTGCACTTGAATATATAGCAAACCCTACTGTTGTCAAAGTTATAAAAAGACCTAGGCCCATATTTCAATTAGTTCCCGAGGTAGCAAAGAAAGATGATACCTTAGGTGCTTTTTCTCAAATTCCTAAGGGAGTTG
Organism: Cryptomeria japonica; assembly: GCF_030272615.1. NCBI lineage: Eukaryota > Viridiplantae > Streptophyta > Pinopsida > Cupressales > Cupressaceae > Cryptomeria > Cryptomeria japonica. Next base: position 253,282,154 of record NC_081415.1, read on the forward strand.
TTTATGTTGAAGACCCCAGAATTTACATTCACTGTAACATTGAGGAACTAGGAGATGAAGAGATTAAAACCATGTTTAAATCTGTCATATGTGATGAATCTGGCAATGTAAAAGATGAACATAAGATCATTGAAACCCTAGGATTTACAGAGATCCTTAGCATTCCTGAATTTCCCAAGGATGGGATTAGGATAGTCTTAAGAAGGGTACATGGTGAATTTTTCTGGTTAGATGCGATTCACAAAATCACAAAGGAAATTGTGAAAGCTATCAAAGGGTTACTGACCACCGGTAAAAGGCCAGACAAGACTAAAAAGGTCTCCAATGACCTAGTTATAAACCTAACTAGTGCCACATCTGACAGAAGGTCCTTAAGAGTAAATGATGTAACATATATTAACGTGAGATTTATCAGCATGATATTAGGATATAAAGCTACGCATGCAAATAGACTCAATTCAGTTTCAAGTTTGTGCATTAAGAGTGCTTATTATATGGTCACCGATAATGCGAAGATTGATGTATGTGAGTGGTTGAAGGACAAATTAATTGACAACTTAGGCAAGATTAAGAAGGACAAGAAAGGAAATTTTAAATTTGGAAATCTGCTAGTATGTCTGATGCTACATATAACCAAACAGGTTCTTGGTATAGGCTACAAAAAACTTGGATATGATATACTGGTAGGTAAATAGCTAACAGAACTACTCAATAACATGGGAGAAGATAAGGAAAACAATATCCATGATTTCTTTCAAGCACTTAAGGCCAAAATGAAGAAAAGAATCAGATTATCACAAAAGATTGTTGACAAATATAAGGATGAAATATGTTTTGTAATCAAGAAGGATGAGATCTGGATGGAAGCAGTCATCCCTAGAACAGTTTGGGTAACAAAGATGGGCTACGAAACAGATGATCATATAATTGAAACTTATGCTAAAGCACTTCTGGAAGCCCCTAAAGAACCTAAGGAAGAAGTATTTGGTAGTGTAGAGACTATTGAAAGCCAAATACAATCTAAGAAAAGAGTGAAAAAGGTTGAGGCTGTTGTAAGAAAAGGTTCTAGGCAAGCAAAGGAAATCAAGGATAAAGTAATGGAACAAATCGGTATAATAGAGGATGAGTTAGCAGCTCCACAACCTGAAACTCACCTATCACTGGTAGGCACATCTTCAGAGAATGACATGCTAACTTTCAAGAGAGTTGTAAGGAAAAGAGATCCCTCACCGGCAACCACACCCTCACCTAGGAGGACCAGACAAAAACAACAAGTAGTGAGATCTCCGGTAAGAAAGGCTACACCAAAGAAGAAGAAACTGACACCCAAGAAGAAGAAGAGGACAAATAAGGACTTGGCCCCTCTTGACATACTATTGAATGAAATTACAAAGGAAGGGAAATTCAAGAATATAGAGAAACTATATGACACTCTGGCAGCTGATGAAAAAGAACAAGTAGCAAATAGTGTTATATTGCATATGGACATGTATAAGAAATTTTTGATGGAAGTAGTAGATGAAGTACCAGATGAACTATTTAAGAGACTGGAAGCAAGGAGACAAGCAGTAGTAGAACTTGACAAGAAAATAAAGATAGAAAAGCCACTTGTTGTATACCCGATGAACTCACCCAAAGAAATTGATGACTTAATTGCTGAAGCCAACCAGTCAGTATTTTCTACTGCACACCAGCACATTGCTTTAATGGTTGGAAGAGTTAATGAGGTGACTGAGGAGACAGAAAATGCATGGGACATTTTCCTAGTGGAAAAAGAAAAAAAAGAAGAATACATGAGCCACAAACCCATAAAGGTATATCAGAAAGAAAGAGACAAGGGTAAAGGTAAAGTTGGTGGACCACCCAGTATCAAGGCTAAAGATAACTTACCCCCACCTCCTTTGATTACTCCACTGGTAAAAACAACAGCTACAAAAGATCAACTGACAGTTGAAAGTATGGATGTAGAGGATGTCAATCCTAATCCTGAATTCTTATATACAATGGATGTTGATACTCAAAAGATCAACATTATGGTAGACAAAGATACAACTGATAAGACTGACATGGCTAGTAAGCCTCTGGTAGCTGAGTAAACTGATAACACATAGGAGAAACTGAAAGATGACAAATAGCAACAGGTAGAAACTCAAACTCAGACTGAGACAATGTAACAAATAGAGCAAAAGGCTCCAAAACAGGAACAACAATAGAAACAGGAATAGGTTCATAAGGAAACAGTGCCACCGGCAATTGGAGAAATAGAAAAACCATTGCTTAAGGAAATGCAAACACAAACAGACCTACCAGAGGTCAATACAAGCTTGGTTACTTCCCCTGGCAGTACTCAGAATGTAGGTTCATCATCAGGCTACAAATCAACTAATGTGACTGAAGTACTATTGGATTCAATTAAAAAGATAACAGATTGCAACTCACAAGCTTATAAGGCAATAGATGACACAATACCAATTTTGAAGGTAATTGCTCCTAACTGTAATATAGACAATAAAGATTCTTTAGGACAACTTGATACCTTGTGTAAATATATCATAGAAAACATTGAGAAATTAAAGGAAGAGACAATGAAGGACAAGGTAGAAATTGAAAAGAAGAGATTCTTTGATGATCAGATAAAGAGGTGTACCAGGGATTTTGACACACTTCTACCAGAACAGTGTAATTTATTGAAAGAGTACAAAACTCTGTACAAAGACACTTGTAAGACAAACTTTTTGACTATAGACATAGATAAGAAGATGAGCAAGGTACAGGATGAAATCAATAAACTTGCAGATAATTTTGTTAACTCACCTAATACATTATTAGTTTTTGAACAGAAGATAACAAATTTTGAGGAAGAATTACTTAAATTAGAAAGAGAAAAAGAGAGAATAGTGAATAAGGCAAAGCATTTGAGATTAAAACTGAGTCCAAGATTGGACTATCTAGCATCACTGTGGAAGGAAATATCTGAGGCACTAGTACAAGGACAGAAAACATCGGCAGAGCATTTGTAGCATCTCACCGGTACAGTTAAAAGAACAGAGACAACAATAAGAGACAGTAAAAAGTTTATGGAGAGTATAAACTTGATTTTGGCAAATCTATTTCAAATTGTAACTACCTAGTTACAAGGTTGAAACTACAAACTCTACTGACATCTTGACAGCCTTTGTCATTGATGCCAAAGGGGGAGTAGTGGGATGAGAAAATTCAACATCATAGGAATCATATGCTTAGGGAGAGCACACACATTTTTGGTAACATTTTTTTTGGACTTCACATTTTTGGATACACTTTTGAAATTTCTCATGATTGTTGCCATCAATGCCAAAGGGGGAGATCATTAGCATATGCACACTCCAATGAGACATTGTAGGTGATTGAAGGTTTTGTCATTGATGGAAACCTTACAACCCTATGACACTAGTAAGGCATTACACCGGCAAGATAGTTCACCGGCATCAACGATCACACTCTACACCGACACTCAGGACACTAGCACCAGCACAAAGAAAGGAAGTATACCGGCATAGAGAATGATAGGATTTTGTTATATTATATTTTGTTTATTATTGTAAAAACTTTGTAAGCCGACTTGGCAAGTTGTAAAATGACTCTTATATATAAAAGAGATCATTGTAGACATTTTGTAAGCAAGTTATAAAAGTGATATAAGCGAAAAGGAAAATATTAAGGCAGACCTATTATGCGAAATATAGGTTAAAGGGTTTATGTAAGAATCAAAGTAGCAACCGGTATTGGATCAGGCATTATAGATGCTATTGTAAAGTAGTACAAGATATTGGATTTGTATAATCCACATTGTAAGTCAGCGAGACTTCCCATTGAGTAGTGAGCTCTAGGCAGTTGAACTTCCTACATGTGCAGGCCCCTCTTGTAAGTAATATTCTCTAAGTGGATATTGTGGGTAACAAATCCCACCGAGGTTTTTCCCACACCGGGTTTCCTCGTTAAAATCCTTGTGTCATGGTGTGCTTTTCATGTGGATGTTTTTAATTATGTTTATTTCATTATTTCTTGCATACCGGTACACTGTTATAATATGTTCTGCATGTTTTAAGATAAGAAATTCTACTCACCGGTTAGATATTGATTCACCCCCCCCCCCGGCCCCCCCTATTAGTATCTGTGGGAATCCTAACATTATCATCCTTCATCACAAAACTACAACGCTAGATCAGATTAAGCTATTTCTCTTAATAGGATATAACTTTCCTATTAGACTTGGTCAAATCATAGCAAAATTTTGCACTCTAAACAAGGATTGAAAACTTGCAAATTCTCAAAAATACTTACATGACCATTACTCATCATTTGAAAAAGAGGAAGCTTAGTCAGAAAGCAATCTTGAAAAGGAACAAATTTCTTTATATAACCACAAACTCTTATTGAAACATTGTGCATTCTTACACTGCTATCGTGATTATCTATGCATTCATGGAAATGAGTTTGACAATGAACCTCTGAGAACGTGGGCCTTGCAACAAAGATCAAGGTTATCTCAGTCTCTCAATAGAGGTGGTCACATCAATTTATCATATTTACCTAAAAAATTCATCACTTATTGAGACACATTTTAGAAAATTAAAACCTTGCAAAACATTTAGATCACTTGTATGCCCATTTTAACTGGGGCTCGAAAACAAAAAATCAAAGAAAAGAAAATAGAAAGACCTGAAATGGCAAAATATAATCCTTCCTTCGAGGGATTTGTACAGGAAGATGAGTGGAGGAAGAGATAACTGAAGAACACATTAGAGAAATCCAACAAGATCCTAAATTTGATAAATTTATGGAGAAAATATTGTAGCATGAAAAGGAGAAATACTTCCCAATGATAGCAAAATCTGGTGCTAAACTTCCCCAAGATTTTGACATAAACAACTTAAGACAAAGGGAAGGATCAAATGGTACTTGCAATAACAATGATCAAAATGATGAAACTCTCAATCGCATGAATAGTGATACAAGGAGGAATCATGATGATACAAGAACTCATGATGATATGAGAAGAAATCATGTTAATGATCCTCTTTTAAATCTCACCCAACAAATACAAACTCTACAACAACATATTCAGGATATTCAAAACAAAATAAGTTCGAAAAGATATTCATTAGAAGACATTTGTCCATATCCTTTTGACGAGAGTTTGAACATGGTGTCATTTCCACAACATTGTGAAATCCAAAAATATGATAAATATGATGGAAAAACTAATCCATAAGATCACATCAGAGAGTTCTGCACAATGAGCATGAAATTTTCTCACAATGAAACATATCTCATGCGATTATTTCCCAAAAACTTGAGTGGCCAATCAATGGAGCGGTTCTCTAAATTACCACCTAGGATTAGATCATTTGAAGATCTTGTGAACAAATTCATTTCACAATACTCTTATAACATACACCATGAGATAACTATGTTGGATTTGTGCAACATTAAATAGAATAATGGGGAGTCTTTCATGATCTTGTTATAGAGATGGAGACATTTATTCAACAAATATCCTAGACCAGTGCAAGATCATGAAAAGATGGACATATTCATTGATAATATTACAAGTGAAATGTGTTATAGGCTCAAATTACAATGTCCTCCTAGTTTTGCAGAGATGATTGAAAATGGTCTCAAAATAGAGGATTCTATGGTTAAGAAAGGAGAATTGAAACTCTACATAGAAGAAAATAGTTCCTCCAACCCCTCCAACAATAACAACAACAATAATCACAATAATGATAAACCAAAATTTTGGACAAGGAATAGAAATGTTGTGAATGATGGAGTAGTTGATGCCAACAATTTTAGACCACAAAAACCTATTTTCAATCAATCAAGTCAAGCACCAATGAGTAACCAAGATAATGATTCTAAATAAAACCATTTTTTCCCATTGCTCGCAGAAAATTTACCAACATTGGTGTGTTGGCATATGGACACCTCAATCAGACATTGTGTGTGATTGAAGGTTTTGTCATTGATGGCAACCTTGCAATCCTATGGCATCGGTAAGACATCATATCAGCAAAGCATTACACAAGCAAGACAGTGTACCGACATCAACAAGATCACTCTACACTGACACCAGCACCGGCACAGAACAAAAGATGTATACCAGCACAAAGGCCGACAGGATTTTTGATATGTAATATTTTGATTATTATTGCAAGCTGACTTGGCAAATTGTAAAATGAATCTTGTATATAAAAGAGATCATTGTAGACATTTGTAAGAGTAAGGAAGCGAGCATAAAGAAAATTATTAGGCAGACCTAATGTGCAAATTATAGGTCAAGGGTATATGTAAGGAACAGAGTTAGAACCGGTACTAAATCTAGCATTGGAGATGCTATTGTAAAGTAGTACAAGTCTTTGGATTAGTATAATCCTCATTGTAAGTCAGTGTGACTTCTCATTGAGTAGTGAGCTTTAGGCAGTTGGCCTTCCTGCATGTGCAAGCCCCTATTGTAAGTAATATTCTCTTATTGGCCAGTAAGTGAATATTGTGGGTCAAAAATCCCACCGAGGTTTTTCCCACACTAGGTATCCTCGTTAAGCATCTTGTGTTATGGTGTTCTTTTCATGTGGATGTTTCTGATTCTGTTTATTGCATTAATTCTTGCATATCGGTATACTGCTACTTTATGTTCTACATGTTTTAACTTAAGAAATTTTGATTACCGGTTAGATACTGATTCAACCCCCCCTCTCACTATCTGTGGGAATCCTAACAATTGGTATCAGAGCTTGGTCCTCTATTTTCAGAAGCCTAACAGCTTGAGGAAGATCTTGACACCAATAAAGATGGAAAATCTAATGAAGCAACTTGAAGGAGCTCTTACTGACTATGATGCAGAGAAGTTGAAAAATATCAAGTTAGAAGATGATTTAAGAGCAGCTCAGGATATCATTCAGGCACTTCAAGAAAATCTTACCGTTACAAGAAATAAGAGAAGAGAACTTTGTGAAAAATTGCAAAATGAGAATGATGAAAAGGAATCACTTAATGATATGATAAGCAAGTTGAAACAAGAGATCATGACAACAAAAAATGAAATGTAGGATATGACTATGAGATTTTGCAAAGAGATTGAGGACAGAAAGAAGAATGAAGAAGAATTGACCAGAAGACTAAGTGATGCAGAAAATGAGAACACAAGACTTAGCTATGAAAATGACATGTTGAAGATAGATCTGATGCATACTCAGAATGACTCAAATGAACTAATGAGACAAAAAGAAATCTTGGAAAGGGAATTGGAAACTGCAAATCAACATAAAGAAAAATTCAAGAAAAGCTCAGAAGAACTCGGTACCTTATTGAAGAATCAAAAACCCAAAGGTGACACTTCTGGAATTGGCTTTGAAGTTGGAGAAAGCTCCAGTACTGCAAATACTCAGGATCATAGCAAACCGGTAAGACCACCTAATACTTATAAATTCAATGGAAAATGCTTTAACTGTAATAAATATGGTCATAGGGAAAATGAATGTAGATCTAGGAACTATCAGAATATCAATCCACCCACTAGTCAATGTTCCAAATGCAACAAAGTTGGTCATAACTCTGAAAACTGTAGAATGAATGTGAGATGTTATGTTTGTGGAAGATTTGGACATCTATCTAATCAATGCAGAACACAAACTAGCATAGGTTATGGGAAAGCTATTCAAAAAAATAATGTAACTTGTTATGCATGTAACAAGATTGGGCATATTGCTAAATTTTGTAGAAGTAAAGGCACACCGGTAGACAACAAAAGTGCTAGCTTGAAAGGTAAAGAAAAAGTTGAAGAGGTTAAGCAAGAATTCTCAAAGCTAATCTAAATATTGGGAATACTCCTCCACTGGTAGAACCAAGAAATGCTTCACCGGCAGGACAGAGCAGTGCTCCACTGGCAGGAAGTTCTTCATCTAATTGAAGAAAATTTCCTTGAGGGTTTGGCAATCTAATGACACATGTGATATTATTCCCTCAGTTAGAGATAAGAAGTTGAAAATCACTTATTACCAGTAAACAAAGTTAAGTGAATACTTAACTGGCATGCAATTAATGTGATAGATAGCGAAAAAGACTTTATAAAATAAGGTTTTGGCTCCATTTCATTTCACCATGATTTCAAACTTTCAGAGAGTGCAAAGATTTCCGAGCTAAGGCATTTCGAGCAAGAAGCAAGCACACTCCAAGAAACCATCCATCCAAGACAGAAAAAGGTATTTTATCATGGCATCCACCTCTGCAATTGAATACATAGCGAACCCTACTATTGTGGAAGTAATTAAAAGACCTAGGCCCGTATTTCAGTTGGTCCCCGAAATAGCAAAGAAGGATGATGCCTTAGGTGCATTTTCTCAAATCCCTAAAGGTGTTGTATATGCTGAAAACCCTAGAATGTATATTCACTGCAATATTGAAGAGTTAGGAGATGAGGAAATCAAAACCATGTATAAAACCAAGATATGTGATGATACCGACAATGTCAAAGTTGAACACAAAATCATTGAAACCCTAGGATTCACAGAAATCCTTAGCATTCCTGAATTTCCTAAAGATGTGATTAGGATAGTGTTAAGCAGAGTTCATGGAGAATTTTTTTGGTTAGATGCAATTCATAAGATCACCAAGCAAGTGGTAAAGGTTGTCACAGGGTTACCGACCACCGGTAAAAGACCAGACAAAAACAAGAAAGTTTCAAATGATTTAGTCATAGACCTAATAGGTGCAAGATTTGATAAAAGATCTTTAAGGGTTAATGATGTAAAGGATACAAATGTGAGATTCATAAGTATGATATTAGGTTACAAAGCCACTCATGCCAATAGACTTAACTCAGTTTCAAGTTTATGCATTAAGAGTGCTTATGATATGATAACAGACAATGCAAAAATTGACATCTGTGAATGGTTAAAGGATGAACTGATAGACAACCTTGGAAAGATAAAGAAGGATAAGAAAGGAACCTTTAGATTTGGAAATCTGTTAGTATGTCTAATGCTTCATATAACAAAACAAGTTCCTAGTATAGGATATAAAGAACTAGGATATGACATACCGGTAGGAAAGCAACTGTCAGAACTGTTCAACACCATGGGTGAGAACAAAGAAAACAACATTCATGACTTTTTCCAAGCACTAAAGACAAAAATGAAGAAAAGGACAAGGTTATCTCAGAAAATTGTAAATAAATACAAAGATGATATATGCTTTGTTATAAAAAAGGATGAAATATGGATGGAAGCAGTCATCCCAAGGACATTCTGGGTAACAGAGATGGGCTATGAGATAGATGACCACATAGTTGAAACTTATGCCAAAGCACTTCTGGAAGCCCCCAATGAACCTAAGGAGGAAGCATTTGGTAGTGCTGAAACAATAGAAAAACAAATACAGTCCAAGAAAAGAGTGAAGAAGGTAGAGGCATTTGTGAGAAAAGGATCCAGACAAGCAAAAGCCATTAAGGAAGATGTACTAAAGAAAACCGGCATAACTGAAGATGAGTTGGCAGCCCCACAACCTGAAGCTCATCTATCACCGATAGGTATTTCTTCGGAAGGAGACATGCCAACAACCTTTAAAAGAGTTGTTAGGAAAAGAGATCCCTCACTGACAACCACTCCTTCACCTAGAAGGACAAGGCAGAAGCAACAAGCTGTGAGATCTCCAGTTAGAAAGGTCACACCTAAAAGGAAGCTAACTCCTAAGAAAAAGAAAAAGACAAAAACTGACTTGGCACCTCTAGACATTTTGTTAAATGAGATCACAGAGGAAGGAAAATTGAAGAACATAGGGAAAATTTATGACACCCTATCGGTTGATGAGAAAGGGCAAGTTGAGGAGAGTGTAATATTACATATGGACGTGTTCAAAAAGTTTTTGATGGAAGTTATAAATGAAATTCTTGATGACTTATACAAAAGACTTGAGGCCAGAAGGCAAGGAGTAATTGAATTAGACAAGAAAATAAAAATAGAAAAACTACTTGTTGTATATCCGGTAAACTCCCCAAAGGAAATTAATGATCTAATAGCTCAGGCTAACTAGACAGTTTTCTCCACTGCACATCGACATATTTCACAAATGGCAGGTAGAGTTATAGAAGTTTCAGAGGAAACAGAAGATGGTTGTGACATATTTTTGGTTGAAAAAGAGAAACAAGAAGAATACAGGAATCCCAAGACTATTAAGGTATATCAGAAAGATAAGGACAAAGGGAAAGGCAAAATTGGTGGACCTCCAAGCATAAAGGTTAAAGATAACCTACCTCCACCTATAAAAATTACAACTCCTGAAAACCAACCAGCAGCTAAAAGCATGGATGTAGAGGATAGCAATTCAAATCCTGAAGTCCTATATACTTGTAGCTAGGAATTCGGAAAATCATCACAAACAATATAAAAACTAATTTAGCCCAATCACAAAAGCTTAAATGTAATGATCTATCCTAAACACACTCAATAGAGACATGAAAATTGAAACATTCAAAAAGATTATGCAAACCAGATGTAAATCCAAATGCTTCCTTCATGCGGCTCCATTGTCCTTCTTTCTTCTCCAAATAGTTTTGTTGTGGATCTCACCTTCAAGTGCATAAACCTAATGTGAAAGCAAGATTGACATTGGCATAAGAGTACTCGAAGCGTGATTTGACAAAGTGATTAGAAATTCGATAATCTGATTAGGGATTAGATTGAAGAAATTCATCCAATTTATAGATAAATTGGAGAAATGATCAAATTAGCATGATAATGATTCGAATGGAAATTCAAATCAAGAATAGCAAAATTATGACATGTGTATGACAAATTTCTATGCAAGGATTTTATGACAATTTATGACAATTTATGACAAATTTCTATGTCAAGAATTGATTGATTGTCAATTATGACAAATTATGACAAATTTCTATGTCATTCCCATGAAAATAGGAGAAAAATAGGAGGAAATTGAAATTAGGAATTAGAAAATTAGAAAATGAGGAAATTAGGAATTTAGTAAATGAATTAATAATTTTTCATTTATTAATTAATTCACAAAGAGGGAATTTAGAAATTGAGGAATTTAGGAAATTAGGAATGGTGGGAAATTAGGTAAATTAATTAATAATTTGTCATTTATTAATTAATTCACAAAAAGGGGAATAATTAGCCAATTAAATAAACATTTAATTGTGACTCGAAGACCTAGGATAAATAAATAATTTATTTAACCTAGAGAGAGAAATGACAAACAAGGTTAAATGAATAAAATCATGAAACCCTAAAAGATGAATTAGAAATGCAAGAATGACAATTAGGTCTTGATGAAAGATAATTGATATTGATTTGATCATGATTTACAAAGGACCAATGTGATAAATGATTTGATTGATAAATGCGCCAATTGACGAGGAACAATGACTAATTGATCCAAATTGACATAATTGAGATAGACAATGATCGATGGCAGATTGATCGCAAAATGACAAAATTGACAAGATGACAAAATAGATTGCAAGACGACAATATTGAAAATGACCATGATCGATGACAAATCGATCGCAAAATGACAACATTGAAAATGACTATGATCGATGACAAAATAGATTGCAAGATGACAAGATGACAACGATCGATGACAAATCGATCACAAGATGACAAGATTGATAAGAGGACAAAACCCTAATTAGGATTGACGATGTCCAAAATGATGACAAATGAGCATGCACATTGATGTGATAGGATAAAATCGATCAAAATCATGATTGGATAGTGTTGTCAACAAGACCAAATTTGAGAGCGAGACGAATGAAGAATGCAGAAGAAAGACTCGATGCTCGCAAATGATAAAGACCAAGTGCGTAACATAGGAGAAATGTTAATGTGACGCAAAAACTCTAAAATGAGGCAATGCGCAAATGTTAAAGTATGACTCTGCAAGCGTTGACCATTTTTAGGTGTCTACATTTTGCCCCTCTTTGAGACAATGCGATTTTAACCATTGTTTCAAAGAACAATAATGAAAATGCCCCAGACAATGACAATGACATATGCATGCCCCCTCGAGGAATTGGCCGGAAACATGCAGAGAAGAGGCCAATTGATCGATAAAAAATGATAGGATCGAACGAATTGACAATCGGATATCGGATGCATGAAGGACAAGAAATCAAAGACGCAAAAGACCATGACCAACATAAGATGGAGAGGGTGCACGTCCATCTATGCACTGACAAAGATCTATAAATGAGACCAAGAGAAGGAAAATTGCTCATTTGCACTAGCTCAAGAGGGGAATTTGTTGCTCTAGAAAAAGACACTTGTAGACAGATGGTGAACATTCCAATGCCAGATCACCTCAGAGAACATGTACACACATTCAGACGACCGGCCGACGCGGGAGCAGCGGTATGTATCTCAAAAACCCATGTTTTCAATTTTATGAATTTGACTTGCTTGCGGGACATTGCGGGGCCCACAGGGAGTGCAGAAACTGACTTCTGTGCTTGTGTAGGGTCTTTTGCACTTGTGTAGGGGGACACAGGTGCAGGTTACATGACACAGGCACAAGACTCATCACACAGGCGCAATTGTGCATTGGCAACTCAATTTTGGTCCAAAACAGCATGCAAATGATCTGAAAAGGGGGGATAAGGGTAGGATAGGTCAAAATAGCTTAAAAACACCCTAATTTGTGGATGAAAATGAGGAAATGCAACCCATAGGAGCAAACCCTAATACTGACAAAATATGCCCCTATTGTGATGCAGAGTCGACAATGTCCATTGATCACACGGGAGAACCAACTAGACTGCTTCATGCTAGGACATAGACTCAGGAGCACGAATAGAGATACATTAGCAGGACTGGGGATATACTATATCACATTCATGCCCGAGATTAGGGCAAACATAGGACTGCTTACCGCATTGGCAGAGCGATGGCATTCAGAGACTTCCTCCTTCCATCTAGCAACTGGAGAGGCGACTATGACACTAGAGGACATATGGCGTATCCTTCGCATTCTGATTCATGGAGAGATGATAGAGTATGACCCAGTGATAGGGAGAGACTCGTTGTGTAGATTATTTGAGTGCGATGCAGATGATCTGGATATCATAGAGAGGGAGATCAGCTGGGAGACTATGGCATCAGAGTATGATCAGCGATATGTGGTGATAGCAGTGGTGATAGCATGTCTACTAGTAGGAGACAGATGAGGACATGGATTCCTGATTGGATGGGGAACAGTGCTAGAGCGGATGGTGACAGAGGGGATGGTGTATGCATGGGGACCATGTGTACTAGCTATGTTGTATTTTCAACTGCATCAGATAGCGTATCAGGGAGTTCAAACTTTGAGCTGTGGAGTCACATTGCTACAGGTATGGGCATTTGAGCACATAGCCATATGTCGACCGATTACAGATAGATAGGTAGTACCACATCGACCATATGTGTACTGCTATGGGGGAGCACTGAGACAGGGTCCTTTTGGATACATATTGTACTGGCGACATGAGCTAGACAGACTAAGAGAGTTCACATGGAGGCCATATCGTGATTGCCCGGGATGGTCAGATGATAGGGATGAGCTACCGTATTGTAGACAGGAGAGGTACCTGATTGGGTGACCAATGAATCACCAGAGAGTGATTGAGTTGTACCTACCAAAGAGAGTCAGACGATAGTTTGGAGAGAGGCAGGATGTACCTAGGAGGACTGCACACTTTGCCCGATCTCACAGAGAGACGAGTCAGTGGGGGAGTATGATTCAGCCACACATAGCATATGCTGACTTCTCACAGCTACAATAGAGACCATGGGATTGGAGATCAGATGTGGTCGATGTCGGGATGATAGAGGAGTATGAGATATGGTTTGCACGACTACGACCAGTGCCATTGATAGATCCAGATATTCCAGTACCGAGGCGACAGGAGGACTTCCCACTCACAGGAGAGGAGGAGGGAGATGATGAGGACGAGGAGGATGAGGGCGGGGATGAGGATGATGGGGATGATGAGGATGGAGATGAGGATGATGGGGATGATGAGGATGAAGAGGAGGATGGGCCAAATTCAGGCGAGTAGGAGGCATTGCAGGATATACCCATAGAGCCAGAGATAGCTAGGACAGAGGAGATGGAGATGTGCAGGGCTACCATAGCGAGTCAGGAGGATCACATTGCAACTTTAGAGAGAGAGAATGAGTGGTTCAGAGCGGAGATAGATAGACTCACAGCGGCTCGAGATACAGCAATAGCTCAGGCACAGCGAGAGGAACAGAGAGTCACTGAGTATATTGGGTCGATTCGGGATGCCAGTGCATGCGAGATGGCACAGATGCTGGTAGAGACTGGAGAGGAGATACGCCATTGGAGGACACTATATGAGAGTGCAGTTCCACCAGAGCAAAGAGCACCTTCATATCAAGCACGATCGAGGATAGAGAGCAGGGCACGCTCTCGGAGGTCATTGAGCAGCATGGGGGTGAGTGGACCTATGAGACCACCATAGTCAGGACCAGGAGGGACATCATCCACAAGACATGGCAGGGATGAGGAGGACAAAGGGAGCACCCAGTGACAGAGGCATGTGCTCCTTAGGACAGGCAGTGGACATTATGTAGCTTGATATTTTGTAGTCAGCCTGCGGGCCATACTTAGGACAGACAGTCCAATTTTTTACTCCGATATTATGATGATATATGATATGCATCGATATGATGAGATGCAATGTGTTATGAAATATGTTATTTTCCATGTATGGATGACTTATGCACTGTTTATGTACCATTGTGGAGCATGTATGGATGTATTTTTTTTTTTTTATGTGTTTTTAATGCATTTATAATATGAAATGGATAAGATACTTGATATGATGCTTAATGTAATGCAAATGTACTAAACAAATGGATGCAGGATGCAGCATATGTTTGGAGAAATCAGAGCACTAGACCAAACTGACTATCTGAACTAACGGAAGAAATGTTAGTAAGAAGAAAATGAGACAGAGGACAGTTAGAGATGAAGAAAAAATTGCTTTCAGTAATGCACTTTGTAGGTGAGAACCTTTATTTTAATGGAGCAAAATGGATGCGTAGCATCATGGCATTGAAGGCCAGAGCTGAAATGCAACCCTTTTTGCAAAAGACAGACACATTGCAGACAAACAACAATCACAACAAAAAAGAAAGGAACCATGAACCATCCTGGTCACTCTAAATCACTCAGTGACATCATCGAGCAACATAGGAACATGATTGAAGATAAATCAATAAAAAGATAAGATGCACAAATTCCAACAAGTCAAACAAACATCTTGATCTTCATTGTCAAAAGTTGAAAGTGTTGATAGGACGATCATGCTGTCTGGTTTCAGGACATGTGATACCCCGTCTAAGACAAGACATAGTCTGGTTTCGAGTATACCACACCCTGTATAAGACCCATGATAGTAGAGATAAGGACAAATGAGATTGATGGTAATGTTCGATTGATATGACAATTTTGATCAGTTTGAATGTTTGGTTTGATGGAAAATGTTTATCTATTTATGCGTGATTTCATTAAAGCACAATGTGCGATTGCATGTCATTGGAGGGATGCTCAATGATTTGTCTTATGCACAAAAGGGATATTTTTTTGTTTTTGCTTTTCGAGATTTTACAATTTTTTTGTGTTCATTTTTTCAGGACTTTATTTGATCTTTTTTGGATTATTTCAGGACGTTATTCGATTTTTTTTGAATTATTTTAGGACATTTTTGAATTTTTATGAGATTTTTTCAGGACATTTTTCAATTTTTATGAGATTTTTTTCAGAACATTTTTCAATTTTTATGAGATTTTTTTTTCAGGACATTTTAAATGCAAAAGTTCCAGTGATTGATCATGACAAGGGGAACACACCCAATACGCATCTTAAAGATATACATAGACCGAGACCAAAACATATGTACAAGAAACCGGAGTATGCAAGACAATTATGTTGACCGATAACAGGCTTGGAATAGGACATTGGGTCAAGACGAAGATAGACATGATAAACCGACCAAGAAAAAGCATAGCTAGAGGTCATGACAGATGACGAAGCAATAATCTCATTACTCATGGCACCTGATTGCCAGGTTTTCACCATGGTACTTGCCCAAAGTTCCTGTTTACCAAGTTTTCACTAGAGGGCGAATCATTTTTTCTTTACTCTTTTGCTCTTTTTTCACTTTTTTGTATTTTTTGTTGTTTTTTTTCCTTTTTTTTGTAGTTTTTTTAGGATCATATTTGAAGAAGTACTGATAGAAAATTATGCCCAGTACTTGCGAAGATGCATGCTGTTTACAAGATCAGACAGAGGTTCACCTTCTGGTGTAGCAAGCTAATATGCCCCCGAGCCATAGGCTGCAGTCACTATGAAAGGACCAACCCAATTAGGTTCAAACTTGCCTTTGATGATGTCAGTAGACTGTGCATTCTTGGGATTTGCCTTTAAAACCAGATCTCCCACTTTGAAGTGTCACCCTTTGACCTTCTTATTATAAGAGCGACGGAGACGGTTTTGATATGCTTGCAAATGTGTCAGAGCTGTCTGATGTTTCTCATCTAACATCTCAAGCTGGTGCAACCGAGAGACTCTGTGTGTCTCATCATCAATCAGATGTTGCAAGGAAACACACAAGGAAGGAATCTCCACTTCCAAGGGTAAAATAGCTTCCGCACCATACACCAAGGAATAAGGTGTTGCGCTAGTAGGTGTGGGGATAGAAGTGTGATAGACCCATAGTGCTGGATTCAACTATACATGCCAATCTCAACCAGCGTCATTGACAACCTTCTTCAGGATCTTGATAATGGTTTATTTGATGCTTCGGCTTGACCATTCCCCTGTGGATAGTATGGACTAGAGAAACGGTGTTGGATATGAAACTTTTCATAGAGTTCCTTGACATATTTATTCTTGAAGGGATGACCATTATCTGTGACTATGGCAAGGGGAACCCCATACCGGCATATGATATAATTCAGCAAGAATTTTGAAATTTGGACACCAGTGATATAAGTCATGGGGATAGCCTCGATCCATTTTGTAAAATACTTTGTGGCTGTAATGATGAACTTGTGTCCATTTGCAGATGTCGGGTGAATCTTGCCAATAAGATCCAATCCCCATCGAGAAAAGGGCCACGGAGATATGACAGAATGAAGCTCTTGGGCTAGTGCATGAATGTAGTTTCCATGAATCTGGCATTTGTAGCACTTCTTAACAAAATCATGAACATCTTTTTCCAAAGTGGGCCAATAATACCCAGCACGAATCAACTTTTTGGCTAAGCTCAGACCATTGAAATGGCTGCCACATATACCATCGTGAACCTCGTGTAAAGCCGTTTGTGCTTTGTCAGAATCCAAACACCTGAGGAGGGTATGGTCAAAAGAATGACGGTAAAGGGTGTCGGCGATGATGACATATTTGGCTATTTGTTGGATAAAGGCTCGGCGTTGGTTAGCGGAAAGGTTGGGTGGTAAGGTTTGGGATTTTAAATATTGACATACGTCATTGTACCACGGGGAGTTGGGACCAACAAGAACGCACATCACATCCACCGTCGGAATGTCAAAAGAAGGAACTAGCAATTGTTCGACTAAAAATTCACATTTGTCCATATTGTGGGGCATATTCAACATGGAAGCAATCATAGCCATCGCATCTGACTTGTTTTGCATTCTTGGAACTTGACTGAAATGGATAGCTATGAATTTTGTCTTGAAGAAATCTACCATGTGCTTATAAGGAATAAGCTTTTCATCTTTTGTTTCATAGTCATCATTGACTTGACAAATGACTAATTGAGAATCTCCATAAACTTGCAAATGCTTGATGTTCCAGTGGACTACTACTCGGAGTCCTGTGACCAGTGCTTCATACTCTGCAATGTTATTGGTACAGTGGAAAGTTATTCTATAGGACTTTGGAATAGCATCACCTTGAGGGGTGAGAAACAAGATGCCTGCTCCGAACCCGAACTTGGTATGGGATCCATCGAAGTATAACTTCCATTCATTAGAGGATGTGAGAGCAAAGACTGATTCATCTAGAAAATTGATCAACATGGGATGATCATCATAAATAGGAGCCTCTGCAAGTTGATCTGCTATGACTTGTCCTTTTTCGCCTTTTGCTCCATATACTCAATATCAAATTCACTAAGGATCATGACCCACTTTGCTAGGCAACCCGTCAAAGCTGCTCGGCTAAGCAAGTATTTTAAGGGATCAATTTTTGCAACCAACAATGTTTGGTGGCTTAACATATAATGTCGGAGCTTCTGCGTTGCAAATACCACCGCTAAGCATGCCCTATCAATAGTTGAATAATTTAGCTCATAGCCTACCAGTGTCCGGCTGATATAGTAAATAGCTCGCTCTTTGTCATTCTCATCCTGTTGGGCCAAGAGAACTCCTAGTGCCATTTCAGTTGCAGAAACATACAATATAAAAGGCTTCCCTTCTATAGGAGGCATTAGAATAGGCAGTGATAGCAAATAGTCTTTGAGAGCTTGAAAGGCTGATTGGCATTGCTCAGTCCATTTAAAAGCAACACCTTTATGCAGTAGATGCTGGAATGGATGACATTTATCAGCCAACTGAGCTATGAAGCGGCGGATTGACTAGAGCTTTCCTTGCAGACTGCATAATTGATAGAGATTAGAAGGAGGAGGCATATCCATTATTGCTTTAACCTTGGCAGGGTCGACCTCAATGCCTCTGTGAGAAACAATGTACCCTAGTAACTTGCTAGTTGTGACACCAAAGACACACTTCTTTGGATTGAGTCAGAGCTTGTAGGTCTCCATTCGGTCAAAGATTGGGCCCAGGATGGCTAAATGACTGTCTCTTGTGACTGATTTGCATAACAAGTCATCAACATAGTCCTCCATCAAAGTATGCATGAAATCATGGAAAATTGTCGTCATCGCTCTTTGATATGTTGCGCCTGCATTTTTAAGACCAAAGGGCATCACATTCCAATAGTAAGTACCCCAAGCACAAGTGAATGTTGTCTTATGTTGATCTTTAGGAGCAATGCAAATTTGGTTATAGCTGGAGAAACCATCCATCAATGAAAGCATCTCATATCCAGCAGTCATGTCCACTATGATGTCAATATTTGGCAATGGAAAATCATCTTTAGGGCATGCTTTATTGAGATCCCTAAAATCTTTGCAGATTCTGATGCCCCCAGTTACCTTGCTAACTGGTACTAAATTTGAAATCTAGTCTGCATAATCAATGGGTCTGATAAAGCCCACATCTAGTAATTTTTTCAGTTCCACCTTGACCAAAAGAGCCACCTGGGGATGCATCTTTTGAAGTTTCTATTTGACAGGCTTGGCATCGGTTTTTAATGGCAAATGATGAAGGACTAATTCTAGATCGAGGCTAGGCATATCTGCATAGGACCATGCAAAGCTGATCTTCTTCTCAAGAAAGAAATTGACAAAATCTATCTTTTCCTGTTGTGATAGAGAAGCAGCAAAATGAATGACCTTAGGGTTGTCAGGTGTACCCAAATTGATTTCCTCGGTCAGTTCCACTAGTAATATTGATTTGTCTTGACTTGATAGGGGTATGTCCACTCTTCCACCTTGGGGGCCTCGGAGAGGTTTTCACCCGCGGGTACGTCTTTTATGTTTACTTTTGTATGATCAGAGAGTGCCTTATGGTTTTCACTCAGAGATCTATTCTTTTGATTTTTTACTTTTTCTTTTCTTTTTTCATTTTGATGACTGGAAGAGGGAGTTGACTCCCCAAAATATGTCGTGGAATCCAGGTCAATAGCAAATCCTGCCTTATGATCACCTTGTGGTATGCCTTCCCATAGTCCAAGGAATTCTGCAATTGCTTCGTCATTTTGAAAATAGTCCAATGTGAGTGGTTCTTGTTGGTCATGTTGGATAAGCTGGAGATAGATGAGGGGCATGTCATCATTGGCTGTAAGGATAGAGAGGGATGATATGGTGAGGATGTGAACATCTGTGGTGTCACTATCCGAACTGCTTGTATCTAATTCAGAGCTTGTATCCCAGAATGACTCTATCCAAGCATGAGGACATGTTTTAGGAAGAGGAGTTATTTCATGTTTGTCTTCCATAGGCAAATTATCAGGGTCAATGAAAATATTGTCGAGGGCATAGGAGCTAGAAGAAAAAGAACTCCACTCCTATTCATTGGAATCAGTTTCGGGTCGGGTATCCTCAGGTGTTATTTCATCGTCAGAATCACGCCCTTTTCTACACATGGGCACTTTGGTAGATGTAGATCTAATTCGCAATGGTACAAAACCTAACCCTAAAGTTGGAGGTCGCCTCTTGGGTATAATAGGTTCTAACCTTCCATTGTTGTTCAGGCCTAAGCCACTGCAATCATCATATCCTTTCTTTTGCAGCATAGTAAATCCTTTGCCGTATCGTTCCACTGGCAACTTGACAGATGGGGTCTTAGTTGGATCTTTATAAAGCCAATCTATGACATCGTCATCTACAGTTTCTTTGTCAAGTTCACCCCATCTTGTAAATGTAGTGGGAGGCTGATATTGAATAACGACCTTAGGCTCCTTTTGCAATAAATGCGGTTTGCCATAGGATTTTGGAGATATTGGTAAATTCCCGATGAGGAATGTTTGATCCATTGAATATTCTTCGCATCCTTGGTCTTGTATCTTCAATTTTCCTTTGACAACATCTAAAAACTCATTAGGATCCACATAGCTATGTGACTTGGGTTCTCTATTGACTAGGACTTGCTGCTGAGGAGTATCCTTTAGAATAGCACAAAATTGAAATGGATTAGGATCTCCTGGAATTGTTATCTCAGTTCCATTGTAAGGATATTTTAAACATTGATGATAGGTGGATGGAGCTGCTTTCATTGCATGGATCCATGGATGGCCAAGGATCATATTATAAGGGAGATCAAGGTCTAGGACTTGCAGGAAAGTGTTTTCTGTCACTGGATCGACTCTGATAGGCAATGTAATTATCCCTTTGGATGGGCGCTCAACATCATCATATGCTTCGATTGTTATTCTTTTGGAAGCATCAATGTCATTTTCTGTATATCCAAGGCCAATGACCACTCTCAAGGTACAAATATTAAGACCTGCTCCGCCATCTATCAAGACTCATCAGATTTTGCAATTATGGACAAAGACTTCAAGGTGTAAAGGATCGTTATGAGGGAGCTTATCAGGTGAGATATCATTATCAAAAAATGTGACATTTTGGGAAATAGCTAGATGTCCAATCCGGGCTTGAAACTGGTCAACATCAATATCTGTCAGGACAGTGGACTCAATTAAAGCTTTATCCAGGACTGCATGATGCATGGGAGACATTTTCAATAACTCAAGGATTGATATTTGTGCAGGTGTCTTTCCTAGATGATCCAAGAGATTATACTAGCTTGCAGGAGTTGGCTTGGGAGGAGCTGTAGGAGCTCCTTTCAGGATTATTTTAGATCGACGAGTGGTGACCGCGCAAGAGGGATCTTGTCCCTTTATTCTTAGGGTGGAAACATACTCATTTGACGCTCTGAAATAATTGATGACATTGTTATAACCAATATTCGCATAATTTGTTGTGTTGTTTGTCCAATCCATTGTGATGGTTGCAAGTTTGCATTAACTTATAATGGTGCCGAAGGTGCTGCAATTTGTTGTCGAATGCAAAATTGTTGTTGTTGCACATTGCTTGTTTGCACATTTGATTGTACCTTTTGTGTATTACTCAATTGTTGCAAAAATTGTTGTTGGTGCAAACCACTATCCGTAGCTCTTTGTGTCGCCATTATCAAAGGATCTGTCGCAATAGTGTTTGACAAAGATATGGAACTTAACGGGACATAGGAACTTTGCTGTAGCGTGGAATTGTTTTGGACATTGGTGATATCAGGCATTCCAGTCGTGAAGCTTTCTTGCATCTTAGATTTCGATCCAATTTTATGCATGTAAGGAACCACTTCTTGTTGAGGGATAGTTGTCAATATTTGCACGGTCTTCATTTGATCTTGTTGCACAGGTGTTGTGTTGAATAATGGATTATTTATTGTCTCAAATGGTGACTTCTGAGGAATAGTCACTGTCAATTCCTTTGAAGCACGTTTACTCATCAATGTAGGTTGAGTTGCTTGCTGTGCATTTTCTTCATTTGGATGCGAAGAGAAACTTAACAACTCACCACTTTGTTGTTCTTGCACATTGATTTGGTCACTTGAAGAGGTCACATTACTCATCATGTTAAGATACTTTTGTGGAAACATCTTAAAGACCTTGTTCAAGAACTTATCCATCTTTTTTGTTATCTTTGGATCTTGAAGGAACATGTCAACATCATCAGAAGCATCAGAATCAGATGAAGAATCTGGTTGGATATTTGGATTCATTCCTTGGTGAATGCCTTGATCTAAACCAAATCCTTGTGAGAGAGTTTGTTCTTCATATAATATTTGAGTTTGAATGTCATGTTGCAGGTGTGGTTGATTCAAATTGAAAGGTGCACTTCCTCTTGGAGTTGGTGGTACACTCCCATGTCCTGGTTTCATAGGTACAAACACTAGTTCATATAATGGAGGTGGTCCAAGTTGAACCATCCCATATGGTGGTAAAGATGCATTTGATGAACCTTCGATTTGCACTGTTTGACTAGTTTGAAACTGCGAATTTGCTATGTTGTCCATGGGTTGATACATTGGTTCGCCCATCTTTTTAGATTTTGATCTTGTTTCAACAAGCATGTCACTTATGCAAATGCAATATTTTTGGAAATTTTTCAAAGATAATATATGATATGCCACTAAATGCAAATTAAATAGATGAAAATGCAATCTATGACAAGAATGCAATCTATGTTTTTGGTTGTTTTCAAAGATTTTGACAAACTTATCAATGCAAATCTAAAAGAGGGACCCTTAGGAAATTGGAATGATGTCTAGACCTCGAAGGACAAAAAGACCAAGTGACAAAAGGACAAGATGACAATGTCTCCCCTATATGCTTGGATACTAAGCTAGGTTTGACAAAATGACATTGATGACAAAAGGACAAAAGGTTTGATAAGGTTTAGACTAACAATGACTTAGGGTTTATCAAAGATTTGGATTACTCAAGTATGACAAAACCTAGTTTTTGAGACTATATGCAAAGGGACAATTACTATGCAAATGACCCTAATATGATATGATAATAACCTAAACTTAATGAAGAGACTTAAGGTATGCAAAGTATGACAATGGTATTACTCTAATGCAAGAGGACACATGCAAATGGATGACCCTTATTGATATGCAAAGGAGTATGACTTAGGTGAAACCTAAGCTTGGTACTTGACAATGAACTTTGCAAAATGCAAACCTAGGATGAACCTAAATCTAAGTGACATGAATGTTGAGACAAGATTTTGAACAATGTTTGACAACCATGTTTGAAGATGTTTTGAACTTTGTTGGATGAAATGTTCTTGTGTTTAACCTTGTTTTGAATCAATTTGTCTTGTTCTTGAAATGAGAAACAATTCAACTTTTGACAAGCAAAGAATACAAGATATTTCAACTTGGACTCAAGACAATCATGCTCATTCACAAATTTCTTATTGTAGGCAAGGACATTAGGTACTTGAGAGGTAGACTCATTATGGGATTCAAAGAGAATACATAGATGCTTGACCCCACGGGCTCCCCTCCATGGCACTCACTTCTCAAGGTAGCCAAGCATCAGTCCCCATGGAAATCTCCCCATGGCGAACTTTGTATCTCTTCCAAGTATCCAAACTTGTCCTTCTCAAGAAACTAGAAGGGTTTTTGGCCTCTAAAAACAAGGTGTTTAGTCAAGATTTATGTTAAGCGTTACTCCTTGATGTCATGCAAGCGTGATTGAGACATTAAGCCCATCAAGATACCAAACAAATGTAGTCGCGCAAGCACAATTTAGACCGTGAGGTCCTACTTAGATGTTGATATGAGAAAGAGTCCAAGGGTCATCACTTCCCAAGTAACTGCAATTCCCACATAACCCTTCCTTCAAAGCTTTCGCCCATCAGGTATTTTTTTATAGTGAGTTAGAATGCCAAGGTATTCTAGCCATACTCACTTTGGGTCATTCCCTTCTCACAATTATCACTTGCTTGCAAAAGCAAATGGTCGGGAAGGCAGGCCCTCTAAAGGTGACACACAATCAAAACAATGAGCATGGTATCGAAGATCTGGATTTCTGATCACCCTAAGAAGGATGAGAGCATACTCTCCTACTCCAATGCCACACTCAACAATCAAAGTAAAAACATGTTCATTCCAACCTATTTAGAAATCACTAGGTGCCTAAAAATTAACTGCAAACACCAAGTTTAGTTGTTTCTCCAAGGCAACCTGCAAAACCCAAGTTAGAAGTTTGAGGTGTTTATTCTTTGACTATCGATTCTGCATAAAACATGTTATTAGTTTCATTTGTTGTCTTTTCCATGCATATGCCCAGATGCTTCATAGATAATTAGTACCAAAAGCCAAAAAATAGAAAACAGAATGCAAAAACAAAACAAATTTTTAAGCAAAACACTGTCTTTTTACCTCTGTTCTGGATTTTACACAGGCGTAGAACTCATGAAACAGGCGTAGAATGCATGACACAGGCACAGAATGTCTTCAACACAGGCACAGGATGCTTAACATAGGCGCAAGTTGTCTTACACAGGCGCAGAAGTCCCCAGAAAACCCTGCACTGCCCTGTTTTTGGGTTTTTTTGACCTGCAAATCAACTCAAAAGCACAAAGGGAAAGGCAAAATTGGTGGACCTCCAAGCATAAAGGTTAAAGATAACCTACCTCCACCTATAAAAATTACAACTCCTGAAAACCAACCGGCAGCTAAAAGCATGGATGTAGAGGATAGCAATTCAAATCCTGAAGTCCTATATACTTGTAGCTAGGAATTCGGAAAATCATCACAAACAATATAAAAACTAATTTAGCCCAATCACAAAATCTTAAATGTAATGATCTATCCTAAACACACTCAATAGAGACATGAAAATTGAAACATTCAAAAAGATTATGCAAACCAGATGTAAATCCAAATGCTTCCTTCATGCGGCTCCATTGTCCTTCTTTCTTCTCCAAATAGTTTTGTTGTGGATCTCACCTTCAAGTGCATAAACCTAATGTGAAAGCAAGATTGACATTGGCATAAGAGTACTCGAAGCGTGATTTGACAAAGTGATTAGAAATTGGATAATCTGATTAGGGATTAGATTGAAGAAATTCATCCAATTTATAGATAAATTGGAGAAATGATCAAATTAGCATGATAATGATTCAAATGGAAATTCAAATCAAGAATAGAAAAATTATGACATGTGTATGACAAATTGCTATGCAAGGATTTTATGACAATTTATGACAAATTATGACAAATTTCTATGTGATTCCCATGAAAATAAGAGAAAAATAGGAGGAAATTGAAATTAGGAATTTAGTAAATGAATTAATAATTTTTCATTTATTAATTAATTCACAAAGAGGGAATTTAGAAATTGAGGAATTTAGGAAATTAGGAATGATGGGAAATTAGGTAAATTAATTAATAATTTGTCATTTATTAATTAATTCACAAAAAGAGGAACAATTAGCCAATTAAATAAACATTTAATTGTGACTCGAAGACCTAGGATAAATAAATAATCTATTTAACCTAGAGAGAGAAATGACTAACAGGGTTAAATGAATAAAATCATGAAACCCTAAAAGATGAATTAGAAATGCAAGAATGACAATTAGGTCTTGATGAAAGATAATTGATATTGATTTGATCATGATTTACAAAGGACCAATGTGATAAATGATTTGATTGATAAATGCGCCAATTGACGAGGAACAATGACTAATTGATCCAAATTGACATAATTGAGATAGACAATGATCGATGGCAGATTGATTGCAAAATGACAAAATTGACAAGATGACAAAATAGATTGCAAGACGACAATATTGAAAATGACCACGATCGATGACAAATCGATCGCAAAATGACAACATTGAAAATGACTATGATCGATGACAAAATAGATTGCAAGATGACAAGATGACAACGATCGATGACAAATCGATCGCAAGATGACAAGATTGATAAGAGGACAAAACCCTAATTAGGATTGACAATGTCCAAAATGATGACAAATGAGCACGCACATTGATGTGATAGGATAAAATCGATCAAAATCATGACTGGATAGTGTTGTCGACAAGACCAAATTTGAGAGCGAGACGAATGAAGAATGCAGAAGAAAGACTCGATGCTCACAAATGATAAAGACCAAGTGCGTAACATAGGAGAAATGTTAATGCAATGCAAAAACTCTAAAATGAGGCAATGCGCAAATGTTAAAGTATGACTCCGCAAGCGTTGACCATTTTTAGGTGTCTACAATACTATAAATGTTGATACCCAAAAGATCAACATAACAGTTGATAAAGATTCAACTGAAAAATTAGACATGGCTAAAGAGCCTCTGGTAACAGGAGATACAGAGCAACCGACAGAGGATACAGGGAAAAAGATGGAATCTGAGGCACAAACAGAGAAACCGACAGAGCTAAAGGCTCCAGAATAGGCTCACAAGGAAACATTGCCACCGGTAAGCAATGAAGCAGGAAAACCAGTGCTAAAGGAAATGCAGACACAAACTGACCTACCAGAGGTCAGTACAAGCATGGTCACTTCCACCAGTACTTAGTTTGTTGGGTCATCATCAAAGTCAACAAATGTGACTGAGGTATTACTTGAATCCATCAAGAAAATAACTGACTATAGTTCACAAGCTTACAAAGCAATAGATGATTCAATACCAATTTTGAAGATAATTGCTCTTGATTGTAATATAGATAATAAAGATTGTTTAGGACAGTTGGAAACATTATGTAAACACATTTCTGGAAATATTGAGAAAATAAAGGAAGAATCTGTAAAGGACATGGTAGAAAAGGAGAAACAGAAATTCTTTGAAGAAGAAATAAAGAAGTGTAATAGAGACTTTGACACACATCTACTGGAACTGTGTAGTTTGTTAAAAGAGTATAAAAACCTGTATAAAGACACATGCAAAACAAACTTCCCGACTGTAGATATTGACAAGAAAATAAGCAAGACACAAGAAGAGATAAACAAGCTTGCAGACAATTTTGTTAACTCATCGGACTCACTATCTGTTTTTGAAGATAAGTTAGCAAATTTTGAGGCACAATTACTTAAACAAGAAAGAGAGAAAGAGACAATAATAAACAAGGCAAAACACTTGAGATCTAAACTGAGTCCACGATTGGACTATCTAGCATCTCTGTAGAAGGAAATTTCAAAGGCATTAGCACAGGGAAGTAAAACACCGGCAGAACAATTGTAGCATCTCACCGGTACTGTGAAGAGGACTGAAACAACAATAAAAGATAGCAAAAAGTTTATGGCTAGTATAAACTTAATTTTGGGCGATCTTTTTTAGATAATAACTACCCAACTACAAGGTTGAGGATATGGACTGGTATAACTACAAACTCTACTAACATCTTGACAACCTTTGTCATTGATGCCAAAGGGGGAGTAGTAGGATGAGAAAGTTCAAAGATAGGAATCATATGCTCAAGGGGAGCCCTTCATATTTTTGGTAAATTTTTTTTGGTCTACACATTTTGGACACCTTTTGAAATTTCTCATGAGTGTTGCCATCAATGCCAAAGGGGGAGATTGTTGGCATATGGACACTCCAATGAGACATTGTGTGTGATTGAAGGTTTTGTCATTGATGGCAACCTTGCAATCCTATGACACCGACAAGAAATCATATCGGAAAAGCATTACACAAGCAAGACAATGCACTGACATCAACAAGATCACTCTACACCAACACTGGCACTGGCATAGAAGAAAAGATGTATACCGGCATAGAGGCCGATAGGATTTTTGATATGTAATATTTTGATTATTATTGTAAGCCGACTTCGCAAATTGTAAAATGACTCTTGTATATAAAAGAGATCATTGTAGACATTTGTAAGAGTAAGGAAGCAAGCATAAAGAAAATTATTAGGCAGACCTAATGTGCGAATTATAGATCAAGGGTATATGTAAAGAACAGAGTTAGAACCGGTACTGAATCTGGCATTTGAGATGCTATTGTAAAGTAGTACAAATATTTGGATTAGTATAATCCTCATTGTAAGTCAGTGTGACTTTTCATTGAGCAGTGAGCTCTAGGCAGTTGGCCTTCCTGCATGTGCAGGCCCCTATTGTAAGTAATATTCTCTTATTGGCCAGTAAGTGAATATTGTGGGTCACAAATCCCACCGAGGTTTTTTCCACACTGGGTTTCCTCATTAAACATCTTGTGTTATGGTGTTCTTTTCATGTGGACGTTTCTGATTCTATTTATTGCATTAATTCTTGCATACCGGTATACTGCTACTTTATGTTTTGCATGTATTAACTTAAGAAATTCTGATTATCGGTTAGATACTGATTCACCCCCCCCTCTCAGTATCTGTGGGAATCCTAACATGGTGAGCCATTGCAATTTACTTTAAAAACTTTTCTTGCAAACAAATTAATCACACTTTCAGAAGCAAAAGATTTTGAGGCCAAAGTTAAACCAAGTTGGTGGAATGATAATATTTTCTGTGATTTTCATCAGAACAAAGGTCATTAAAGCAATGAATTTCAAAGACAAACATATTATTCAGGATTTAATTGACAATGAGGTCATCACAGTTGATGGGCGCAAAAAAAATGAATTGCATATGGCCTTCAAAACTCCACTGCCCAGCTATGAAAAAGGTGAATCATCAAATACTCAAGATGGAAAAGGGAAAGAAAAGGTTAACTATGCTCACACCTATGACAATGTGGTAAATGACATTGTCGTCAAAGAGAAAACACTAGCAAAACCAACACATGCCATTTGTCAAAGTAAGGCTAAGGTAACATTCTTAGGTGTAACAAATAATGCAACATCTACCTCAAGGCAGTATAACATAGTGGATCAGTTACAGAAAACCCCGTGCTGATATCAATCCTAGAGCTCCTAAAACTCTCACCAATGCATAAGGAAATATTAGAAAAATCTCTAGTTGAAACCATAGTCTCTAAAGACTTGGATGTTGATCAGTTCCAAACTTTGGTTGGACACCTTATAGTTCCTCATTGCCTATCATTCACAGAACATGATGACATGTCATTGCAACATCCCCACAATGTTTTGCTTCAAATTGAAATTATTATTCACAAAATGTGTGTCAAATGTGTTCTCAAAGATGGAGGAGCAGGCTTAAATATTTGTGCATTGAGTTTAGTGTGTGCCTTAGGTTTTTCAAAAGAAGCAGTGGATCCAAGAAAGAAAATAACAATCAAAGCATATGCTAAAGAAGAGAAATCCTTTAAAGGACTAGTTCAAAGATATATAATCTGTCAAGTCTTGGAATTGAATCTATCCTATAACATTCTTCTGGGTAGGCCATGGATCCATGATATGTAGGAAATACCTTCGACATATCACCAATGTGTTAAATTCCCCCATAATGGACAAGATAACAATTTTAGCAGAGTCAACTCAGTATTGCAGCAATTTGAGGCCAACTCAGGATGCCACAATTCCTCACAACAAAGAAATATTCTCTCCTATCACATCATCCTAGGAGAAATCATTGACATCAACCTTAGAAAATTTTGATAATAAGTTGAAACTAAATGACAAGGGAATGGGAGAGTATTCTCTATAGGCTTTGCCACTTTCCCCAAGATCTTATGGAAAACCAACAAGTTCACAACCACAACTCCCACAAAAACCTCTTCAAATATTTGATGGAGAATTTGTTAGAGCTGGGACATTATCTGAAGAAACTGATGAGAAATATGTGCTACAGTGGCTATATAAGGACAAAGAAATTCAACAAAAAATCAATAATATCAGTATACCCACAGAAAAATATGGAAAAGGATTCAATATCCTACAAAAAATGGGATACACTGGAATGAGTCCTATGGGAAAAAGAAAAAAAGGTTTTATAGAACCTATACAACCTAAATCCCAATTTGCTAAAGACAAATCAAGCTTAGGCTATGGACAAGTTACTCCAAAAGAAGAAACATCTTCTAGACAACAAAAAGAGGAACATGATAGAAGACAAGAGGAACTTGCAATCCGGAGAGAGGAATCATCTACTATAAAACAAGAAGAGGAGAACAAGAGAAAATGAGAAGAGTTGGCAATCCAAAGGACCGAAGTAGTCGCTAATCAACAACAAGAACAAGAGGACATAAGACCACAAGAAGAAAGAATATCTAGTCAACAAGAAGAAATAAATGATAGAGAATCCCAAGAAGAGTCAAATTCCAATCAACAAAGACAAGAAACTAGTGTAAGGCAAGAGGACCCGATAGCAAGACTAGAAGAAGTAACCATCAGTCCAGAAGAAGTAGAATATGAGAGAACAAAAGAAATGGAAAAGAAAATAGAAGAAGCAACCCACAATCTATAAGAACAAATCTGTAGATTAGAAGCTAGTAGTGACACTGACTTGCATGAGTGGGAATTTGATACATGTTCTGAGACATCTTCTGAAGAGGCTTTTGATGTAAAAGATGTAGATTGTGATGTAGTCTATTCATATTGGGACAAATATTAGAATATAGGCCACTTGAATTGGGATCACGAATGTTCGATTCTAACTTAACCAGGGTTAATCAGAGAGAAATCTAGAGAGTCCATCCTAAGGAGAGTGATATCCTTAACTCAACCAAAACAACAAGAAACTTTGACAACTCTATCATGATCATTGAAGTTTTTGAAACCAATCAACGAGGTGATCCTTTACCCTTAATGTACCCATAACTTATTAACTAGGAGAACACTGGAATCATTGAGATAGATACCTTCCCAAATGACCATGCTATAGCTGTATATCTCAATGTCCTTGAACCCGTAACACCCGAAAGAACTTCCATCAATGAATCTAATAATGCATCTTCGAGTCAGGGGGTGCCAAATCTTCCAATCACAAAAGTGAAATTAAATAATAAAAAAGAAGGTCTAATGTTGAAAACCATTCTATGGCAACATTAGATCAATTAAAAGATAAAAGAAAGGACGTATCTGAGGGTGAAAACCTCCTTGAGGTGCCCAAAGAAGGAAGATTTGACACCCTCCCGGAACACTTTCAAGAGAGATCAACCATACTGATTGAACCTATAGAAGCAGTCAACATGTTGGAGATTTTTCAACATTGCTACTACTAGGATATTTTTTTGTCATTGATGTCAATGTATTCCTATGATTTTCTCCTGTGATTATTGATTAAGAAGTTCTTATGATCCGGTTTGCAATTTTGTTTAGACGTATTGGTGCTTTGTAGAGCTCGATATTTCCTTCGGTATATTCTGGTATGAATTGATCTTGTGCTAAGTTTTTGGAGATTGTTTGGGATGGTCTTGTATATCTTCATTTCACATGGATCATTTTTTGGTGCTCTACAAGTTATCTTTCTTTGTGACAGTTGTTGATTGGTTGTGTTCTTGAGTTTTTAGATGTTGATCAATGAAGATTTGATGAGTGGTGTTAGTGCAACTGTTTCTGATGATTCGAACATTCTTATTGGTGTTTCCTAATTGTGTCATATTTGTTTTTACAATCTGCATTGATCATTGTGCAAGTTTTTGGTGGTTTTCATGAACCGATGACAATTTTCATGTTATGCGGTATTCCTAGTGCTGTAGCATGTTGTGGTTGTTCTTGGCATGATTTTCTTTGGAATTGAGCATTTGGGAATTTGAATTAGTTCCATGTTATGTCATATAAATAATCATATTGGTCTAGTGGTCGATCTTTGTATCATGTGATGTAATTATGTAATTATGAGTTGAGGGTTTAGTCGACCTTGTTGTCAAGGTTGATGCTTTGTATATATAGGTGATATTGTCATGTAATTTAGATATAGAGGTTGTGTCTACATTATCAGAGAGTGGTATATGTTTGATCAATTGATTCATCTTCTAATATTATGATTGAGGAGATATTGGTGTTGTTGAGAAGACATCTATGCTTAACCAAAACTATAATCAGGCATTTGGAGATGCTATTCTTTTAGCTCATTCCTTTCGGATTGTAGTCTGAATCTTTTTGTAAGTCAGCGAGACTTCCTTGAGGGTTGTAGCCTTTCGGGTCATTGTATTTGAGCAGTGAGCTCTAGGCAGTATACCTAAATGCATGTGTATTCCCCATTATAATATTTTCACATACTATTGTAGAGTATCATATTACTATGGGTAGGTTCCCACCTTGGTTTTTCCCTTAACCGGGTTTTCCACATCAAAATCTTGGTGTTGTGTGTTGTGCTTTCAATTTTCTTATCTTTGTTGTTACTGTAGTTTATCAAATCTATATTTGTGATTAACTTTGTAGATCTAGTGAAGACTGATTCACCCCCCCTCCTCTTAGTCTTCCTTCATTGCTGCTACCAACAATTGGTATCAGAGCTATATCCTCTCGAAGAAGCTTAACCGCTTGAGGAGATCCGGGATGATAGCTGCAGGTGTTATCTTCAAGAAGGATATTCTGAGATCTGATGGAAGTAACTTTGCTATATAGAAGAACTAGATGGAGGTGCACTTGAAATGTCTTGGAGAAGATTACTAGAAGATTACAAAGAATTCCTATTATGTTCCTCAGAATGGACCAGTTACTGTTGATGAGATCAAGGAACCTGAACATACTATTAGAGCAAAGGAAGCATTGCTTAGTGCCCTAATTTATTCTAAGATGACAAACGTAATGAGACTTCAAACTGCACATGAGATCTAGGAGAAGATTGAGATCTTGTATGAAGGTGACAAACAAGTGAAAGTTCCTAAGTTACAGATTCTGAAAGGAAACTATGAGATGTTGAATATGGGAGAAGATGAGAACATAACCTCTTTCATGGCTAAGGTGAATGGTCTTGTCCTAGGTATCAGATGTGCCAGTGGAGCCCTTGAAGAAAATGAAATTGTTACTAAGGTACTAAGATCTTTGCCTCTTTATTATAAGCATAAGGTTGCTGCTATTGATGAGATCAAAAGTGTGACTACAGTGACAAGAGATATGTTAGTTGGAAAGATTGTTGCATTTGAGTTGAGCGAGTTTGGAGAATCAAATGAAAAGTCTGAGACTGGATTTAGAGAATCAACATCCATATCCAAAAAGCAAGTATGATCTTGATGAGTGCAGAATATCTAGATATGAAAGAGAGAGAAGAGAGATGGAAGAGAAAGAAAGAGAACTGGATGACCTTGAAGCACTGATTGCCCAAATACTGCCTAAAGGAGCCAGTAAGTATGATAGAAAATTGCCTCTGAAATGTTTCTCTTGCAATAAGATAGGACATTTTGCCTCTAGATGTCTGGAAAGAATGGTTAAGTATGATAGGAATTATGTTTTATAAGCATGATAGGAATGATAGATATGAGAAGCATGAGAAGTATGATAAACCTTACAAGTCTAAACAGAAGTATAGAAATCAGAAGAATTGTTATTAGGCTACTGATGAAGGTATTACAAATGATGAATCTAGAGGGGATGAAGTTGTATTTCTTGCCATTAAATAAGATGGACTTGTACCTGTTGATTCTACTAGTTGTATTATTGAGGAGAAAGCTTTAAGTGCTAAAGTTGAAGAGAAATATGAATGGGCATGGAAAGGTATGATGGTGGATTAGTAAGATTTGGAGATGTCAAAGCCTGTGTGATCCATGGGAGAGGTTCTATTCTGTTTGATGGTAAGCATAATACCAATGATGTGTTATATTTTGAAGGTTTGAAGCATAATATTTTGAGTGTTGGACAGATGGTTGATAAAGGTTATGGTCTACAATTCAAGAATGGAAAATTAAAGATCCTAAATGCCTTTGGTATAGAGATTGCATCTGGAACTATGACTGAAGGTAACATTTTTCATTTGAATGCTGGTGAGAAAAGTTGTTGGATTTCCCAGATAGATGAAAGTTGGTTGTGGGATAGGAGAATGTGCCATGTTAACTTTGATTCAATGATTAAGATCAATTCTATTCAACCTGTTAGAGATCTGCCTAAGATTGTTACGCTTGCTAATCCAGTATGTTAACACTATCAGTTGGGTAAGCAAACAAGGATTTATTTCAAGAGCAAGTAGTATACATTTGATGGATTGCCAGATATTGTGCATACTGACCTATGTGGACCTAAAAATGTTAGAATTATGCAGGGTGACATATATTTTATGTTGCTAATTGATGATTATTCCAAGATGACGAGGGTTATCGTTTTGAAGGAGAAATCAGAATCATTGGACAAATTCAAGATATTCAAAGCAAAGGTGGTGATTGAGTATGGATTGAAGGTGAAATTTCTAAGATCTGATAGAGGTGGAGAATTTTGTTCCGTTGAGTTCAATTCATTCTATGAGAAGCATGAGATTAGAAGACAATTATCTACTCCTAGAACCCCTCAGTAGAATGGAGTTGTTGAAAGGAAGAATATAACTATCTTGGATGCTACAAGGACTATGTTGATTGAAGGAAATGTTTTGAAGATCTATTGGAGAGAAGCGATTAGCATTGTTGTTTACACATTCAACAAAGTTCATATTAAAGGTTATACCGGTAAAACCCCTTATGAGCTATGGTTTGGTCATGTTCCTAGTGTGAGATATTTCAGAGTATTTGGTAGAAAATGTTATATCAAGAGAGATGAGGATATACGAAATTTTGATGCTAGAAGTGATGAAGGAATTTTCTTGGGATATTCCACAAAGAGAAAAGCCTATCGGTGCTACAATAAAAGACTGCGAAAGATAGTAGAAAGTGCAAATGTGAAGGTGGATGAGAACCTTGGAAAAGAGATCAGAGCATGCAGATATGATGATGGACAACATGTTGTTTTAGCCCCTATTCAAACTGAAGAATTGAAGAAGATTGATCCAGTAGAGACAATTAACCCGGATGTTGCTGCTGTCAGCAAAGAGGTGCAGGAACCTGAAAATCAAAACAATCAGAAGACACTGAGGTATGTAAGATTGAATCATTCTGAAAATCAGATTATGGTTGATAAGAATAAAGGTGTGATGATTAGAACAATATTAGCTACTAAAGAAGTATGTTTGATTTCTAAAGTTGAACCTAAATATGTTGTTGAAGCTTGTAAAGATAAAAATTGGATGAGAGATATGGAAGAAGAATTAGTTCAAATTAAAAAGAATAACACTTGGGAGCTTGTGCCTAGACCTAAGGATAAGAATGTTATAGGTACTAAATGGGTATTCGGGAACAAATTAAATGAAGCCGGTGAAGTTGTCTAAAATAAAGCTATACTAGTTTGCAAAGGATATTCAAAAAAAGAGGGAATTGATTATGAGGAGAGTTTTTCTCTGGTAGCCAGCCTTGAAGTTGTCAGACTATTGATTGCATATGCTGCTTATAAATATTTCAAGGTATATCAGATGGATGTCAAATCTCCCTTTTTAAATGGCGATCTTGAGGAAGAAGTCTACATTGAGAAACCTGGTGAATTTTCATTATCAGATAATGGAGACATGGTATGTAAACTGAATAAATCCCTTTATGCATTGAAGCAAGCCCCTAGAGCCTGGTATGCTAGATTAGATAAGTATTTGTTGAAATAAGGATTTGCCAAAGATGTTGCTGATAGTAATCTATATTTCAAGATTGAGAATGATAACATCTTGATTGTTGAAGTCTTCGTTGATGATATTATCTTTGGAGGAGATGATAACTCGAGTATGAATTTTGTTGGTGATATGCAGAAATAATTTGGGATGTCTATGATTGGGGAGATGAAACTTTTCTTAGGTTTGCAGATTTCACATACTGAAAAAGGTATATCCATATCTCAAACTAAGGATGTGAAGGAATCATTAAATAATTTTGGATTAGATGACTCCAAACCTATTGGAACTCCTATGGTGACTAGTTGTAAATTGTCTAAGAGTGATGAATCTCCAAAAGCTTATCAGAGTCTGTATAGATCTATGGCTAGTGGACTGCTATATCTTACTCAGACTAGACCATACATTATGCATGTTGTGTGCATGGCTGACAGATATCAAGTTGATCTGAAAGAGAGTCATGTCACTGTTGTTAAGAGGATATTTAGATACCTGAAGGGAATTGTGGATTATGGTTTGTGGTATCCAAGGAATGATGATTTCATGCTATGTGCCCACACTAATGTTGATTGGGCTGGTGATGTTGATGACCAAAAGAGAACTACCGGTGGAGCATTATTTTTGGGAAAGAAATTAGTTTCATGGGCTAGTAAGAAACAAGATTTAGTGTCCTTATCTACAGTTGAAGCTGAGTACATTACTGCTGCTAGTAATTGCACTCAAGTAGTTTGGATGAAGCAAATGTTGAAGGATATCAAAGTTATCTATGATGAACCTACTGTCATATAATGTGATAATTCTAGTGCTATTAACATGTCAAAGAATCTGGTGCAAAATTAAAAGACTAAGCATGTGTCAATCAAATATCATTACTTGAGAGAACAAGTCAGTGAAGAGAAAGTGAAGCTGGAGTATGTATCTACAAAGGAACAAATTGCTGATATTTTCATTGTCTTTGCCTGCAGATACATTTTTGTATTTGAGAGACATGTTAGGGGTATCTACCCCTCCTGATGAGAAATAGATGCATTGAGTTACATCAATCTAGTGGATTTCAGAGTCTTATCTTTCTATCCGGGTTGGTGAGTTGGTGTTGCTCCTCTGGTGGAGTAGTTTGTGTTTTAGAGGGAGAAATTCTTCAGATTCATGTTTCTATTTTGGGGAGCGAGGTTTTGGTTTCCTATTTTGAGATCTTTGGCATTTCTATCAAAGGGGGAGAGAGATCAAGTGAAAAACTGCTTTATATGTCTTGATCTTAGGGGAGTTTTTTGCAGATATCTTTTTTCTTTGCATTGACTATTTTTCACATTCATATGTTGCCATCAATGCCAAAGGGGGAGATTGTTGGAGATTATTGCACATTGCTACTACTAGGATATGTTGTTTTCATTGATGTCAACATATTCCTATGACTTTCTCTAGTGATTGTTGATTGAGAAGATCTTATGATCCGGTTTACAGTTTCGTTTTGATGTATTGTTCCTTTGCAGAGCTCGGTATTTCCTCTGGAATATTTCAGTGTGAACAAATCTTGTGCTGAGTTTTTGGGAGATTCTTCGGGATGGTCTTGTGTATCTTTCTTTCATATGGATCATGTTTTGGTGCTCTGCAAGTTATCTTTCTTTGTGACAGTTGCTGATCGGTTATGTTCTTGATCTTTCAGATGTTGATCAATGAAGATTTGATAGGTGGTGTTGGTGCAACTATTTCTGATGATTCTAACATGCTTGATGGTGTTTCTCAATTGTGTCCTATTTATTTCATGGTCCACATTGATTGTTGTGCAATTTTTTGGTAGTTTTCATGGACTAGTGATGATTTTCATGTTATGTGGTATTCCTGGTGGTGTAGCATGTTACAGTTGTTCTTGGCATGATTTCCGGTGGAATTGAGCATTTGGGAATTTGAATTAGGTCCATGTTATGTCATGTAAATCATCATATTGGTCTAGTGGTTGATCTTTGTATCATGTGATGTAATTTTGTAATTATGAGTGAAGGGTTTAGCCGACTTTGTTCTCAAGGTTCATGATTTGTATATAGAGGTGATATTGTCATGTAATTTAGATATAGAGGTTGTGTCTACATTATCAGAGAATGGTATATGTGTGATCAAGTGATTCATATTCCAGTGTTTTGATTGAGGAGAGATTGGTGTTGCTGAGAAGACATATGTTCTTAACTGGAACTGTAGTCAGGCATTTGGAGATGCTATTCTTTCATATCATTCCTTCCAAATTGTAGTCTGAATCTTGTTGTAAGTTAGTGAGACTTCCCCAAGGGTTGTAGCCTTCCAGGTCATTATTTGAGTAGTGATCTCTAGGCAATGTGCTTGAATGCATGCGCATTCCCCATTGTAATATTTTCATATACTACTGCAGAGTATCATCTTACTATGGGTAGGTTCGCATCGTGGTTTTTCCATTAACCGGGTTTTCCATGTCAAAATTTTTGTGTTCTGTGTTGTGATTTCAATTTTCTTATCTTTGTTGTTACTACAGTTTATCATATATGTATTTGTGATTAAGTTTGTAGATTCGGTGAAGACTGATTCACACCCCCCCCCCCCCCCTTCTCAATCTTTCTTCATTGTTGCTGCCAACACAACATCGGTAGTCCAGAGAATCCTAAGATTCTCCACCTTGCAACATATTTATCAGAACAAGAGAGAAAAGACTACAATGACTTCTTCAAGAGAAGGTAAATCAACTTTTCCTAGCCATACACAGATATGCCAAGACTAGATCTAGATCTAATCATGCATCATATGAATGTCACTCAAGGAGATAAGTCAATCAAGCAAAAACTCAAGAAGATGCGTCCTCACATTTCTCTTCTTGTCAAAGTAGACTTGAAGAAACTATTGGATGTAGGATTCATAAGACTAGTTGCATATCCAGACTGGGTGTCAAATATTGTCCTTGTGTCAAAACTAGATAAAAGTATCAGAGTGTGCATAGACTTTAGAGGCCTAAACAAGACATGCCCAAAGAATGATTTTCCACTACCAATCATTGATATCATTGTAGATTTAACAGTTGGACATGAAATTTTTTCTTTAATCGATGGTTTCTCAAGAAATAACCAAATCAAGATCACCCCTTAGCATTAGGAAAAAATAGCATCCATGTGCCCTTGGAGTACTTTCTATTGGAATGTCATGCCTTTTGGGCTCAAGAATGATAGGGCTACTTATCAAACAGCTATGACCACCATTTTCCATGATATGATGCATACCTACATGAAATATTTTATGGATGATATACTAGAAAAATCGCACACCAAAGAAGGACACCTGGAAATTCTAGACAAAATATTTGACAGGTTAGAGAAATACAAGTTGAGATTGAACCCAAAGAACTATGCTTTCGGGTTCATATCAAGCAAGCTTTTGGGATATATCACATATGCTCATGGAATAGAAGTTGATCCAATAAAGGTAAAAGCTATAATGGAAATGGAATCACTGAAGAACATCAATCAGTTGTGCTCTCTACAAGGGAGATTGTAGTGAATAAGAAGGTTCATAGCACAATTGGATAATCATTGCCATCCATTCACTCACTTATTGTACAAGAATGTTCCATTCAGATGGGATCACAAATGTGAGGAAGGAATCACTCAAATCAAGGAATATTTGGTAACTCCATGAGTACTAGCATCGCTAATTGAAGGAAAACCATTGTTGCTTTACATCTCACCTACAAAAGTATCACTAGGAGCTCTCCTAGCGCAACACAACAATAAAGGAAAAGAATGAGAAATCTAGTGTATCAATAAAAATCTAGTTGGATATGAGTTGAACTACATAGTAGTGGAGAAAACATGCCTAGCAGTAGTTTTTGCATCCAAAAAGTTGCAACATTATATGCTCATACACTCAATTAAGCTGACTGCAAAGATTGATCCTTTGAAGTATCTCCAAAGAAATCCAACACTAACAGGCCGACTAGCTAACTAGGTCATGGTGTTGAGTGAATTTGACATTGAGTATGTTGATTAAAAAACTATAAAAAGACAAGTAATTATAGATCAACTAGTTGAAGTGCCCCTAGGTGGTGATACTCCATTAAATATTTAATTTATAGATGAAAATGTTCTCATCGTCAGCGAGAAGAATTGGGAGTTGTATTGTGATGGCTCCTACACACAATATGAATCAAGTGTAGGAATTCTATTCATAATTCCTTAGGGCCACACTATCCCTAAATCATACAGGCTGAGCTTCCCATGTACAAATAATACTGTAGAGTATGAAGCACTAGTGATTGGCCTCAAGATGGCCATTGAATGGGATATCACAAAGTTGCATATCTATGGTGATTCTCAGCTAGTTATTAACCAGATAAATGATGAGTACCAAACCAAGGATGATAAATTGATGCCCTACAAGAAACTGGTTGATGATTTCAAGAAGTACTTTGAGGAGATCACTTTTGTTCAGATCCCAAGGAACAAAAATAAAGCAAAAAATTCCATGGCAACAATAGAATCTCTTCTATAAACTCAAGAGAATCAAGAGCGTTATGAATTTTTGGTGGAAGAACTCTTTTATCTAGCCCATGATTTCCCTGACACCCAAATTGTCTGCAATATAGCTGGAATTGATTCCTCACGTTATGGACAAACATATCTATACTTGAAAGATAATATCCTTCCTCCAAACCTCTCATGAAAC
Organism: Cryptomeria japonica; assembly: GCF_030272615.1. NCBI lineage: Eukaryota > Viridiplantae > Streptophyta > Pinopsida > Cupressales > Cupressaceae > Cryptomeria > Cryptomeria japonica. The sequence goes on from NC_081415.1 coordinate 253,322,550, forward strand.
CAAAATATAACTTTATTAATCAATCCTCCCACTATACCATTATCGTTGATACCCTTTATAGACAAACTCTGGATAACATTCTCCTCAGGTGCCTCAAACGTGACGAATCTAAAAAATCCTTAAATGAAGTCCATGAAGATATTTGTGGTACACATTCAAGTGGTCTTATGTTGGCCTAAAAACTCATACAATTTGGTTATTATTGGCCCACTATGGAAAGATATTCCTTCACATATGCCAAAAAATGTAAATAATATCAGATTCACGATAATCTGATACATGCACCAGCGCAAGAGTTGCATTTTTTGGTATGATCATGGTCGTTTTCTCAATGGGGTCTAGACCTGGTAGGAAAGATTCACCCTTCATCTTCAAATGGACACAATTTCATTTTGACTGCTACAGAGTACTTTACTAAATGGATTGAGGTAGTATCTCTAACAACAGTGATAGGAAAATAGATAGCTTCTTTTATCCTCAACTATATCATCTGTCACTATGATATTCTCGTCTCCATTATCACTGATAATGGAAGACCTTTAAATAATCAAGATGTGAAAGAACTATGTGAGCGATTCCAAATCCAACATAGATTCTCCACACCCTACTATCCTCAATGGAATAGTCAAGTTGAGGCATCCAACAAAACCATCTTAAATTTTTGAAGAAGATAGTAAATGAAGCTAGTAGGGACTGGCACATTCAATTGAATCCCGCTCTATGGGCTTATCGCACTAGCATTCGTACAACCACTGGGGCAACTCTGTATTGCCTTCTGTATGGGTCAAAAGAAATCCTGCCAATTGAAGTAGAGATACCTTCTCTATGGGTGTCATTAAAGGGACTCATTCTAGATGAGGAGTAGAGAGTATCCAGGTTACAAGAACTAGAGTTGCTACAAGAGTGTCACCAAAATGATTTTGATCACTTAAAAGCATATCAACAAAGGATGGTGAGAAGCTACAATCATTGGGTCAAGCCAAGAGTATTTTAGTTGGGAGATCTTGTCTTAAGAGAAAATCCATGCAACCAACAAGATAGAGAAAAAAGGGGAAGTTTGAATCAAACTGGTTAGGTCCTTTTGTCGTGGTTGCCCAATATAGATCCAGATCCTAAAAATTGTCAATGCCATAAGGCAAGTGGTTTGAAGAACCTATCAACACAATGCACTTGAAAAAAAATTATGTCTGAAAAAAGAGAAAAAATCCAAAAAGAAAAGTGAAAAAGAAGAAAATAAAAAAAAAGAAGTGAAAATACGAAAATCCAAAAAAGTGAAAAAGCAAAAAATACAAAAATAGTGAAAACAATGAAAAATAAAAAATAAAAAAAATATGGAAAAAATGAAATAAAAACAGATGGTGAAAACCTGGTAATAGGTGCTATCTGTTATCGTATCTCTTCTATCTATGAGTTCATGCTTTCTTTCTGCATCCATCCATTGCATTTGTATATATCCATCATAAAGCCTTTTTGTACATAATCAGGCACTGTCATCTTACCATGGCTTGGATCATCGTATATATCCATTATAAAAGTTTGTTTCTAGATTGGGGGCAAAATATTGAACCTGGCTAAGGGAAAAATTCACATTTGAGCTTAAACAAAGTAGACAACAAAAACAACATTAAGACAACACTTGTATAGCAAAAAATGAGACACATCCAATGTTGAACACAAGATCGTAAACTAACAACATCAACCACCAAACACAACATTGTAAAACAAATATCAATGGATGATATCATTTGAATAATGGTTTAAATACATTAGCATGATTGTTCAACTGTGGTATTCTTGATTTTTCGTTATCATATTTCCTGAGTGCCTCAAGGATGTCTTGACTAGAGGAACAGGGATGAAACGTGATATTTTATTGTCTGTTGTTTTAAATTAATAATTAATATGTGTAAGTTTGTCTCAATACATGATTTGCAAGGCATCATCGAGGACATTTTGGATTTACACATAGAAATGATTAACTCTTGTCTATTTTACGCAAGCAACACTCGGGTCATCTTGGTTCAATTATACCAAGGTGCTTGTGCTAACTTGCAATATCAAAATCTAGGGAAGCAGTGGTCAGGTCATCATGGTTCAATTGTACCATTGATGTTTGCACTTTCTTGCCACATTTTAAAGTCTCAATGATGATAAAAAAGAATGATCAAATGATTGGGTCGAACGCAACATTGCATTCAATAAGCATTTGCATATTTAGAATATCTTGCTTTTCATATTGCATTATGTATAAGAATGCTAGACTGATGAATACTAAGAGGGGGGGGTGAATTAGTATTCCAAAAAATACTGAACTCAAACACTTTATCAGTCTAGCAGTAAACCAGTATAACAGTTTAACTAACAAACCGGTTAACACAAATGCAAACCAAATAGAAAGTAAGGTATTCACAGACAGAAGCACAATCACCATAACACAAGAGATTTTGACGTGGAAACCTAAATGGGAAAAACCATGGTGAGATGAAACTCACAAGTAACTATCTGTAGAATAGTAACTAGACTGGTTAAGGTCATACAATGTTCTTTACCAGAACAAATCCTGTTAGGAATCTCAATCTCTGTTAGGAGATAAGTCTGACTAAAGACTACCTTGTGAGAGGATTTTAGATCCACAGATGTGAATCACCTTGTTAGAGGATTTACAAAGGCTTTTCTGGGCCTACCTGATTAAGGGTTTCTAACTTGTCAAAGATGTGAGTAATCAACAAGTCAATGATCTAGGAAATAGCACAGTCTACTTGGTTAGATCCATGATAGCTCATTGCTAATGCATTTAAGCATTACTTTAGTTTCCAGTAACTCCACACTCTATTATAGCACACAGATTTGATCTTTGTTGTTAAGATCGCACATACAAGAATTCATCAACCACCACAAATCCTAACAACTACACACATACGCTAAAACCCTAGACATGATGTCCTTAAAAGGAATTTGATTTCATGTCGATCCAATAGGATTACATTGCAAGTTCCTAGGTTCATTGTATCTAGATGCATTTGGTAACACGACACAAAATCACCATCAAAGTGTCGGTGGATGGTAACTCATCACAAAGATATACTAGTTGGTAACTCATCATAGAGTATTACCGGTTTGTACAACTTTACCGATTACCAGTTGGTAACTCAGAGTAATACCGGTTTAACTATTAAACAGATAACCGGTTGACAGAAATGAAGACTGTGAAAATGATAATTGCCGCTTCTAGTTCCTTTTCTCTGTTCTGCTTGAGATCGGTAAACACTTTCTGCAAGACACCGATAGTCTAAAGACTATAAAATAATACCGGTTGAGCATAGCTCATACATACAAAAAGTGATCTCATAGAAAGTGTGTCCATCAATGACAATCACAACATAATCATAAAAAATGCCAACATAGGCATCCACTTTTCCAAGGTTGAAGACTTCTAAATGTTGTTATCTCTCTTATTATGTGATTGTGTGCATGTGTACATCAATAAAATCAAAGCCTATGAATCTATGCAGTGCTATCCCTAGAGGCTATAGGCCTCACTGACCCTCCCACTCCCCCCTGGTTGAATCAATACATCTAAATCTTCCTGCAACGTGATATCAACAAAATGTCATTTCTTTATCCAATAAATCACTTTGATCAATTGATGTGCTATCCTATCTGCTTACTATAGATTTCCATCAACCTCTTGGCGCACCCATCAGTGACACTCATTCATCATGAGGCCATGCATCTAGTATATCCAATCTTGAGTTTGCATCATTTACACTCACCAATCATGAATTCAATCAAACTCATCCTATCAAATCATCAAATATTCGAGTTTATATCATTGACCCTCATTGATCATGAGGTCAATCAAACTCTATCAATAATCAAACAAAGCAAAACATCAAAGAAATCAAAGAGTTGACACTTTCATTAGCCAAAGTTGCAAGAATCAAATAAATTTTATTAGGAAATCAGTTTCACAAAAATCCAATCCAACAAAATCAAAAAAGAGAAATCGTCAATTCTCTCAATTGATCTCTTGAGGGGGCATCCTTGCATTGTTATCCAACAATCGACGTCTAGGGCATCATATCAAACTGAATCTGCATCAAAATGAATTTTCTTTAAACAATGTGATGTCACACATCGCTTCAAAGAGAGGAAAAATACATACACCTAAAAATGGTAAGGAGATAATTGATTAAATACTCTATTATTTAATTAATAACCCTTCCCTAATTAATTAAATTTGTAATAAATTAATTAATTCCCCTAATTTCATCTACTTATAAATAAATCTAACTGATTTATTTATATAGTTCATTTCATATCCCCCCTTTCGATTAATTAATTTAAATTAATTAATTAATTTCCCCCATTTAGTTCAATTCTTCTAATCCCACGATTAAATTAACAAATTCATGATTTGTTAAGTTTAATTATCATATTCCATTTTATTTGAATTTTTAAATTCAAATTGGGCACATGCACAGGGGGTTCACTGGCTAGGCAATATTATATTACGTGCATTCATATTGGGGGGTTTAATATCCCAAAATTGAGGGTGCAATATATTTCCTATCGGTGAAAATAGGGGGTTTTAATTCTGGTTATGAAAAATTACAATATTTGGTGAAAATAGGGGGGATTTTAATTTGGGATGTGTATTGGGAGGGGGTGACAAAAACTAAGTTTAGGAAAATATTTTTTAAAAATAGGGGGATTCTTTAGTATGCCATGAACGCACGTGTTATAACCAAGGTTTACTAAGTGAAACCCTTGTGGGCATATGTGTCCTAACTTTAACCACCTAGCCTAACCAACCCCTATCCTAACCCATCCATTCAACCATGGGTTTAACCAACCCTATCCTTTCCTAACCTCCTAACCATAACCTCTTTCTAACCCATTTGAAGTGTTAACACTCTCATGAGGACACATGACACTTTGGCTACATGTCCTCTCCCGTTGGACACTTTCCCTCTCATGCGAAGGAATCCTTGACACTTCTCACCATAGGGATGACATGTGTCCCTCCCTCCAACCTCTTCTTCAACTTCCCCAATCTCAACCCTTGATATCTCTAGATTGAATCTTGACCGTCGATTCTGGCCACCTTAGCTTGGGCCTAGGGATTCCTATAAATATCTCTCATTTTGGAGCAATAATGATCCTTTTCATTCTATATTTTTGCATTGTTATTATAAATTTAGCATAGTTGATAATTAGATAAATTTTAGCATGTTTAGAATAGTTTTCATTATCATGATAATCTAGCATCTCTTTCAGAATTTTTAGCATAATCATCTTAGTTTTAATCTTGCATCAAATCATACTAGTCTTGAGCATTTGCATAATCATGATCACATATCTACTCAACTTTTGAGTTGCCACTTTGGAGGTCATTGCTTGCTGAGAGCCACCTACATACACCTTCAAAGTCCTCAAAGATAGAGGAGGATGGGACATCTTAAAGGAAGCCTTGGTTTGCATTTATTTAGTGTTTTATATGCTTCCTAGTTTGTATTGTTGTCTCATCTATGTGTTTATTTATTATTGACACTATTTTTATCAGCACGCTATCTAGTCATCTTGTGATCAACTACTTTAATAAGTATGCAATAAAAGACTAAAAAAAGTTCAGAAACATATCATCAAATGTTATGTAAAATTAAAGTTCGATATTGTGTCCCACTTTTATAAAGAAAATTTACAACATAAATCCAACTTTTTAACTTGAAGTGCTTGAAAATGCATAAATATTTTGAATTTTAAACTGATGTTGAGAGGCAAGAAAACAAGTGAAGAGCCTATAGTTTTTCATGTTACTTTTTATTTTCCTTTAATTTTTGAACATTTAGTAAACTTCAAGCTCTAGTATGTGGAATATTTTTTTTTTAATTTAATAATTTTTTATAAAAAATTTAAGTCATTTATACTAAAAGAACAACAATTTTGTGAGAATTTTCCTATAGCAACCCAAGATATAGAGGCCAATGAATAGCACAAAAGAAAGAGAGAAATAATATGTGACAAGAATAAACTATATCCCTATCAAGATTCAAAAAAAGATGAACTGGATTACATACAATTTAAATGAGCCTGCTTATAAAGGCAAGGCTATGAGAGCACACAATCATGACATGTGGCTCAATGAGATACAAGGGTAGGTAAGATAAATAATAGAATATTCCACTAAAAATGGACCACCCACTAAAGGTGGAATATGATAACAAGATAACACCACAAAAGGTGGAATGTATCCTACAACCATCTTCCCTAGATGCACAATTCCCTAAGTGTCTCATATGCAAACTACAATGAATACATTATCCTAGGTCAACTTAAGTAAAGTATAATTATGAGACATAATTTACACCAACACCCCCTCTTAAGTGCAACTAAGGGGAATGTAGACTCAATCTAGCAATGCAATATGGGTCTCAACTACTAGGCCATGTTAGGCACCCATGAACAAATGCAATGCAATCTCTCACAAACTAATGGAGAGAGAGAAATCCAATGGGAAAAAACTTCCCCCCCCCAAAGAGAGATGAAAGAAACAACTCTCTCAATGAGAAGAACAAAACCTCATATGAGGAAAATATCCTCCCCATAAGAGAGAAGAAGAGAGACCATGAAGCTACCCTCAATGTAGAATCTCGTCCAAAGATGGTCCAATGATGTTGACCAAAATTCCTCCCCATTAGGAAGAAATAGAACCAATGTTGCACCAAGAATGTTAAAGTGTGACGAACCTAGGTACCAATGTTAATGAAGAATGATCGATGAATCACTCACAATGACAAATTGAAGATCAAGAATAGAGACAACCTACTTGAGCATTGACTGGATACTCGTCAATGGCAGATTGGTACAATCTAAGTCTCACTAGAGCCATGCACAAATTTGTACAATCTAAGTCTCAACTAGAGCCATGCACCAAGTCTCACAAGATAGTTCCTAATCTATGGAGTACAAGAGGATTACATCAAATATGTCATCAATGAAAAATTACAAAGAGGTGTAGAACTTTATCTTAGTGCATTACAACATAGCTCATGCAAGAGAATACAACATGATGATACAAATATAGAAACATGAAGATGATGGGTCACCAAAGAAGCCCTCTAGAAGACTACAAATGAAGATGCCTCTAATTAGAATGTCGCCAAGAAAAATGTAGGAGCAAACTGACCCCCCCTTATTGGCTATTGGTTGGAGAACGCTGCAAGACAAGTATGATAGGTGGACAAGAAAAAAACTTGTTCCCAATTTTGCTTATTTAAAAAAAAGTTTGTTTCTAAAAGATTCAAAAAATCTCATTAAAAACATTTATTAAAAACAAAAAAAAAATATTATTTTGATTTTCAACATTTAAAAATTAAATTTTTTATTAAAAAAACTTATTTAAAAACTATAAAAAGTTTTCAATAAAAAAATTTTAAAAAATGAAATTAATTTTTTTTAATAAAAAATAAAACTTTAAAAAAAATCTGCAGGGACCACCCGCGGTAGCTGCGTACACCTACGGGTCATAGGTCCTTGCGGGGCCTAGCCCCCCACAAAAAAAAAAAACATTTTTTTAAATTTTTATTTTAATTTTTTTATTGTAAAAATAAAACCAAAAAAATAAAGCCCCCATTTAAATTTTTTTATTTTTCTAAAAAAAATTAGACCTCCAAGAGTCTTCGTACAGTCGGAGGGGTTTTTTTTACCTTGAGGTGGTGAGTTAATGAACAAACAATCTTGAGGTTTTTGGGCCTTCTGAACATGATGGTGATGCCAAATTTGACCCATAGTGCTCCAAAATTGCAGATTGGTCCTGGGACAATTAACCACCCTCCACCTTCGAACAATTGTAGATTTGGCCTTTGGCGTTGGATTTGGAGGAAACAAAAGACAATTTTGACTTTCTTGAACCTCCTCAATCCAACGATGACCTCAAATTTGACCCAGCAAGCTCAAATATTTACCTACAATAGAAAGCTCCAAAATACAAAGCTCCAAATTGCATCAAATTTCTCTTAAATGACTATCCATAGCACCTTATAGGCTCTGATACCATGTGCGAATTTGTATATAGCAACCCTGAATAGCACAAAAGAAAGAGAGAAATACTATGTGACAAGAACAAATTGTATTCCTATCAAGATGCAAAAAAAACCAACTGGATTACATACAATGTAAATGAGCCTGCGTATAAAGGCAAGGCTATGAGAGCACACATTCATGACATGTGGTTCAATGAGATACAAGGGTAGGTAGGGGTAGGTAGGAGAAATAATAGAATATTCAACAAAAGATGGACCACTCACCAGAGGTGGAATGCACGATAACACAACAAAAGGTGGAATTTCTCCTACAACCATCTTCCCTAGATATGCAATTCCCTAAGTGTCTCATATGCAAACTACAATGAATGCATTATCCTAGGTCAACTTAAGTAAAGTGTAATTATGAGTTAATTTACACCATAAAATTTTAATGGGCTTCCACATTATTTCTTGATTGTTTATCATAAATAAAAATAAATTATACCTTTTATAAGGATTATATCCTCTAGTGCGTCATATTTTTCTTGTATTTTTTAAATAAAATTTAATAGTATATCTTTTTGCATTTCCACTCTTTCATATGTTTACTTATAATGGACTTCTAGTAATGCATCTTCATTTTTCGTTCTAAAGTAATTAAAATACGAAAAAAATAGGATTCAACACCTACTAAAGAGCATGGTTAGATTTTCTAGATAACTTCTATAAGCTGGGTGAAGGTGACTCAAAGCTAAGGTTTCCAACAATTTCTAAAAATAAAGGGATTAAAGTGTCATTTGTACTACCAATATGACTATTTTGAGCGAACTTCAATTAGGTTTTATTAGTAAAGTTTAAGTTTTATGATTCATTATTTTCGGTGGAACCATTTCAACTAAAATACTTTACCTAGAGCTTCAATGATCATTTGGTAACTACACCAATGGAATCCATTTCCAGTGAAACTATTTTGACAATTTTTTGATTGAAATTGTTTCTCCCAAAATTGCTAAATTGTTGTAAAATGGGACACATCCAAAAGTTCACCTTACAACTTTTGCTAGAGATGTCATCGGTAGAAGATAGTAGACTATTTATCTCTCTGAACTTGTATCATGGAAAATATTAATTTTGATAGCAAAAAAAAACTAATGAAGATGCCCATGCAAAACACCTAAAACATTTTAATGATGGATACATAGATAGGCAATATATAATGAAAAATGTTTCACTAATAGATGTGGCTAGTTCTTGGAAATATAGTCTCGAGAAAAAAGAGAAAAAATGGAAGGTGGGGAGTATTGTAGTGATTACGAGAGTATTCCTAAGGTTTCCCATCATTCATACATATGAGTCAAATGCTAACTATTATTTTTAAGGATATTTATTTATAATTAATTTCATGATATATGAAGAGATATCAAACCTTATAGTAATATGTAATGACATCAAATTGAGATTCTCTAAATTATAATCCATGGCATGTGGACGAGAGGGTTGTTTTAAATGACAATTAAAATCATAGTGATTCTAAAGATGAGGATGCTCATATGATTCAATAGAACATGAGTCAAAAATGATATCTATGCTATTTCAAGGGAAAATTATTAAAGTAACTAAATTCAAAATGTTGGCTAGTGTTAGAGAATATTTAGCTATCGGTTGCTTTTTTACAACTAATTATTCTTTTTTCTTAAGTTCACTTATGAGTGCATATTTTAGTTGTGCACCTAGTTTAGCTAGAGTTGAGTTTCATTTAGATCATCATGCTTGGACTTTAGTTCTCCTAAATTTAGCTCTATGCTTTCTTTATAAGCCCCTAATTATACAATTGTAATTCATTTTGTATTCTTTTCTTTTGAGTAATATAACATTAATTTGTGCAACTCTCATTTGTGGAAGGTGTTCTTGTTTTCCGTTTGATCTTGCAGGTGTTTGTGTTGTAAATTTCAACATGGTATTAGAGTGTGGGTTCAGTAAGCCCCTTCTCAAGTTTTGAGGGTTTCTTTGCTCAGATTTACTTTATGGTCACATATTTTTTTGTGGATTTGGAGTCTAGCAAATATTTTTTATGAATTTTGGAGCAAAACAAGCATCACCATCATGTCTATATCATCGAAAAACCCTAATTTTGATTGTTGTTTCATTAAAATTAGAGTAGTTGAAATTTGGGGTCAAATTGGCAGAGGGCACACTTTTTGAGGTGAGTTTCGAGGAGTTTCGAGGGTAGCTAAAAAATCTTGTTAGCGTTATCACTAAGGTTTGCACCCCTAGCTAAGCCTAGACTCGACTAACCTCTAACATATGGGACTACTTACAGGTTGTGGGTACCCTATAATGGAAGTAGACCTCCGGATAAAGGGTTGGTTCCCTTTGAAACTTCCTAAAACTACTCATTTTTTACAAGGAAAAAGGAAGAAAAGGATTATTTAAAAATGAAAAACCTACACTAACTTGAGGTGATGCACCAAAATGTTTTGTTTTTTTCTGATTTGAAACGATTGATTACAACTTAACCTATAACAAAAACAACTATGTTCACATCCTATCAATTTCTAAGTGGACCATAAACATTTTGTATGAAGGAAACTTATTTAGTTTGCATAGAGATGATATGTTCATACAATATTGTTTGCTAAAACAAAGTTTACACACAACATACAACCTAATCAACACATAGATCTACTTTCCAAATAGCATTCCATAGATGAATTGAAACTAAAGGATTGAAAATATAACAATAAATATCATGAAATTGACAAGATAATATGTTCAAACAATAGCTTTCTTATTGATTTTGAAGAATCATCTGGTTCCAATGCATGAAAATATTGAAGAAAACTCAAAATAATTGAGTTACAAGACTGATCTCATAGCTGAGTATACAGAGAAAAGCAAGAACTAAATTGAAAATAGATGAAATTGCCTTTTTATTGAAAGTTACTCCTACAATTTGAAATTCAACTTATTGTCTCCCCTTAATGTTGCAACTCCTAAGAAGGTTGTCCAAACATTCACTATGACCATCCCTTAGCTTTTCACTATTACATTAGTTTATCTATTGGTGTTTGACCTTTGAGAATGTTGTTCTCTTAATGATAAAGATCAACATTTTTTTCTTAAGACAAGAAGATAGCAATGTTTTCACCTCTGTTATTGTGTTTTGGACTGTACATATTACCTCCAAAGATATAAATATATATTTTCTTTCATTGTCTGGAAGCCCTGGAGTGATCTTTTGATAGTGACCTCCTTGAGTTCATTTTGTTTGATATTTGTCTTTTGATAACTTTGAAGCTGCACTCTTTTGTGGAGATGGATATCATTACTATGGACTATCATTTTTCTTTTCAAGGGCAACTTTTGCTACTCTAAACTCACTGTCATAACTGAAATCTAATCTTCCCTTCACTATATTATTAACCTTGCCAATGACTGCAACAAAAATTATGGATGCCCTAAACCCTAGAAATCTAATTAAAAAACCTAACACTTACACATACAGAGCAAACCCTTTCCTTTAAAATATAACAAAAGGCTCTTATAACAAGAAAGATGGACTTATCTTTTGAATCATGATGTATGCAAGCTAGTTGTGAATCTAATGAGGTTTTCTCCACATTCTCCTCTCTTTGTTACAACCCTTTCTTCATTTCAATCTCTAAGAACTTCTTTTCAACTGTCTAAAGACTGAAGTATGCATGCATTGAATGAGGAATTTGTGCCTTATTTCTCTGTTGTCATTGTGTTTTCTTTTGTTGTCATATCCCAGCTATAACAACAAGAAGATTTCACATAAATGGGCTTCCTTCTTTGAGAATTAAAGCTTTCCCTCATGAAAACCCTAACCTAGTAAAATCTATGTGGGAAAGACTTGGAAAAGAAACACAACAACAACTGAGAAATTTGGCATAGATTCCTCATTCAATGCATGCATACTTCAGTCTTTAGATAGTTGAAAAGAAGTTCTTAGAGATTTAACATGAAGAAAGAGTCATAAAAAAGAGGGGTACATGGAGAAAGCCTCTTTAGACTTAAAGACAACTCACATACATCATGATTCAAAAGATAAGTCCATCTTTCTTGTTATAAGAGCCTTTTGTTATATTTTTAAGGAAAGAGATTGCTTTGTATGTGTAAGAATTAGGTTTTTTTATAAGATTTTTATGGTTTAGAGCATCCATAATTTTTGTTGCAGTCATTGGCAAGGTTAACAATATAGTGAAGGGAAGATTAGATTTCAGTTTTGATAGTGCGTTTAGAGCAGCAAAAGTTTCCCTTGAATAGAAAAATGACAATCCATAGTAATGATCTCGGCCTCTACAAAAGAGTGTAGCCTTAAAGCCATCAAAAAACAAATCTCATATAGCATGAACTCAAGGAAGTCACTATAAAAAGATCAAACCAGGGCTTCTCGACAATGAAAGAGAATAGACATTTATATCTTTGGAGGTAATATTTGTAGTCCAAAACACAATGCCCTAAGAAACAAATGTTGATCTTTACCATTAAGAGAGCAACATTCTCAAAGGCCAGACATCAATGGATAAATTAATGTGACCGTGAAAACCTAAGGGATGGTCACAGTGAATGTTTGGACAACCTTCTTAGGAGTTACAATGTTAAAGGGAGCCAATAATTTGAATTTCAAATTGTAGGAGCAACATTCAATAAAAAGGCAATTTCATCTATTCTCAGTTTATTTCTTGCTTTTCTATGTATGCTTAGTTATGAGATCAGTCTTCTAACTCAATTCTTTTGAGTCTTCTTCAATATTTTCATGCATTGTAACCAGATGATTCTTCAAAATCAATAAGAAAGGTGTTGTTCCTACATATTGTCTTGTCAATTTCATGATGTTGTATGAAATTTTATGAGATTTATTGTGATATTTTCAATCCTTTAGTTTCAATTCATCTATGTCATGCTATTTGGCAAGCAGTTAAATGTGTTGATTGGGTTGTATGTTGTGTGTAAACTTTGTTTTAGCAAGCAATATTGTATGAACATATCATCTCTAAGCAAACCAAACAAGTTGCCTTCATACGAAATGTTTATGGTCCACTTAGACATTGATAGGTTGTGAACATAGTTGTTTTCTTTATAGCTTAAGTTGTAATCAATCATTTCAAATAAAACAAAAAACAAAAAAATTTGGTGCATCACCTCAAGTTAGTGTAGGTTTTCATTTTCAAATCATCCTTTTCTACCTTTTTCCTTGTCAAAAATCAGTAGTTTTAGGAAGTTTCAAAAGGAACTATCCCTTTATCTATAGGTCTACTTCCATTATAGGGTACCCAAAACTTGGAAGTAGTCCCATGTGTCATAGATTAACAGAGTCTAGGCTTAGCTAGGGGTGAAAACTTTAGTGATAATAGTTCTTGGCATGCCCAGTGGGATAGTGAAATTAATTTTAGTTTAGTAAAAGGTCCATATTTGCTATTATCTTGATGTAAGCAACAATATTCTAGCCTTCAAGGAGGAGAAAATTTCACACCTGACAAATCTAAGCTCCTAGTAGGGGCAGATCCAGTTCAACTAGCATATGAGAAGAGTGCAAATGAGGCAAAGTGCAAGCCCAGTACAACATTCTTAGCTTTCACTACCAAGAAGGAAGAAAAAGGCAGCAGTTCCAAGTGGGGTTGTGCATACCCTTTCCAATTCTCAACCTTCCTTCACAAGTTTAACCAATCCCTTGTTTGCAAGTTCCTTATCTCAAGCACCAACCAATCCTATATTTCAACCTCCTTTAAATCCAATGGACCATAACCAACCTCCAATAATTCATCCTTTTGTACCTTTCAATCAGGGCAACCCCTTGAATCTTGCCTAGCATGATAAAATTACAGCAGTAGCCCTTAAGAGCCTTCCCTTCTTCACTAAAGAAGATCAAACTACTATTGTTGAGAACATAAGAGATGTTTCCTCTTGTGTGGAGTTCATCACATCACTGAGGAGAACATTGTAGTAAGACTCTTGTCAACTTCCTATAAGGGAAAAACTCTTCAATGGTTTAGGATCTTGTCAGTTAACTATATCTCTACATGGGATTAGTTGGGAGAACGCTTGAATAGACAATTTGAAGATAAATCAAACCATCTCTCTTTGGTAAAGAAAATCACTACCATCAAGAGAGCACCACATGAGCAAATGATGGATTTCAACTTTAGATTTCAAAAAACTTGGAATAGAATTCTAGCTACGATAAGACCATCAAATGACCATGCTTTCCTTTATTATTTGAAAGCTCTTAACAATGACATTTCAATGATGACCTAGTCAATGGGTGGATACTCATTACCAGCTACTTTTGACATTGCCATAAGAGCTGAAAATAGTCTTATTCAAGCTAGAAAAATAGCTCCTAGACCTCCAATGCTAATTTTTCCTAAAATATAACCACCTATTCTTGAGAAAATCCCTTCCATAGCTGTTGTACCACATTTTCTAGCCTTAGGTTATTAAGTTTCATCTAAAACCAATGTTGTTCCAAATCAGTCCCAAGAGTTTGATGAGTTTAAACAAGAGATTAAGGGTATGTTTTAGACTTGAAGTAACAAATTGGTTAATCTTGAGAGGCAGAAAAATCAAAATATTTGACCTTTCCAAGCTCCTTATCAATCTAGTAGGTCTCTCAATCAAGCTTTATCCTCATTCTCAAAGGAGAAATAATAACCAAAGGCCTTTTCAACCTCATAATCTCAACATAGCCAGCTCATCAAACGAGTTAGTACCTATCCAAAATAATTTGGCTCGGGATTATGATTAGTTTTATCCCTACAATCATCCTCACAACCAAGTCACCTATACAAATGGGATACTCAATTAGACCCTTATGGCACAAGGAAATGTTGTTGTCCAACAAGTTCTAGTCCAAAGCAAAAGTGAACAACAAGCTCTGCATCTTGATCAAAGCAATCAAGATGTTGCCTTGATGAATTGGCAAGGGGAAGAGTTTTGTGGAGTGAATTATGTCACTCCAAATCAGTTTAGTACCTCAATTGCAGCAAATACAAGGTCTAAGAAGAGGGTATTTGACCTTGGACAACAAGTTGATAAGGATAAAAATTAGGCCTCCACAAGCCAACAAGTGGCCAATGTACCTAAATCTACTCAAGGAGTGCAAATATTACCAAGAGGGCAGGCTGTGTCAAGAAAAGATCAGCCCAAAAATTAGTCACAACCACTACAAAATCAAGGAGAAGTTGTTCCTAAAGGATAGTAGAAGGTGATCTCTAGTTACTTTAATATTTTGGATCCTATGAAGAAATCTAATGTGAATATATCTATGTGGGACTCTTTAGCTCTTTCAAGAAAAAAAGAGCAATTGCAGAATGCTCTCACCACCCTTAGTTTGTTCAATGAGTCTTCCAAGGAGCACCCCAAAGTAGCCATTATTGATACTCCACAAGCCAATGAAAGTTAGTCCAAAGAAGTCAAACCTTTGCCATTTTATGTCACATTGATTATTGGTCAGAATTTAGTTCATAATTCTATGATAGATTCAAAGGCCAGTAATTTAGTTATGCCTAAACAAATTGTTGATAAGTTAGGTTTGTCCTATGAGCCTCTTACTAAGGGAGTAGTCCAGCTAGATGAACATCAGTAAATACCATTAGGATCATAAAAAATTTGGGCCTTACACTTCATGCTTGTCCAAACTTATCCATTACCCACGATATATATGTGATTGATTTGCCACCATACTTTGCCTTGTGCCTTAGTAGGGATTTCACTGCCAAGTTGGGGGGTTATTTGTCATCAGATTGGTCTCACTTGTTCTTTAGAACAATCTATGGTACAAAAGTGACTATCAAATTAGAACAATTGGCCAAGGATCACATTGAAATTTATATTCCCATCCCTACCAATGCTAACCTTTCTTTTCATGAGCAATATAATGAAGAGAAGCTTGTTGTTTCTGAGCCAAACACACATTTAGAAGGCACTCCAAACATCATTCTTGATGAATGGGTAGTTAAAAATCATGAGATTGATCCTTTCAATTACATGGATGAAGTTGGGTTGGTTATCTACATGATACATGAGCAGAATGACATTGTCCCTAACCTAATTAAAGATGAAGAACAATAGCATGATCAACTTTCTAATATGGTTTGGAGTTTATATTTTGATGGTTCTAGAACTAAAGTTGGTTCCAGAGGTGGAGCAATGTTGATTTCTCCTAAAGGTGACAAATAGTATTTAGCCTTTCATTTTTCTTTCAACTGTACTAACGACACAACAGAGTATGAAGCACTTGTCCATGGCTTGGAATGGGCAAGGATGAAAAAGCTAAAGTGCTTCCAAGTGTTTGAGTATAGCGAGCTTGTTGCTAATCAAGTGAGAAATATCAATATCACCAAAAATGAGCTTTTGAAATTATATAAGCATAGAATTTGGGACATTATTGAAGAGTTTTAAGCTTTCAATCTCGCATCTATACCAAGAAATCAGAATAAACAAGTTGATAAATTGGTTTCCATGGGAGCTTCGTTTGATATACCAGCTGAGGTAAAAAAATGTTGATGTTCAACATTATGTTAAGGTAGTTGTTAGACCCTCAGTTCTAGATAATAATGTGTGTTAGCAAGTCTTTGATATTGATGAGTAGATTATAAATTTTCTGATTGAGGAGGCTGAGTTCTCAGCTGGAAATCAAAGAAAGTTGAAACAACAATATGATGATTAGATCATACAGTTGAAGACAAAGAAATTTCCTAAGGGTTTGGTCACTCTTGAGTCCATTTTTAACTCATATGATCAAGTTAGAAGAGAAAATACCAGTTTAATGGTTAAAGAACAACATTATCAGCTCATAGAGATCTTTAAAGGCAAGCTTGTTAAGCTTGGTAAGGTATGCACTAAAGAAGAATAGCAAGAACTTATTTCACTATGCCAAGAATTTAATGATGTTTTTGCTTGGGAGTATGGTCATTTGAAGGAATTTGATCCTATTTTAGCCCAATATACTATTGAATTGGAACCCTGTTAGCAACAATCAAGAAGGCAGATTGAGAGGGAGGTGGTGAATTAGTCTTCATCGAATACAGAAAATTAAACTCCAAATCATAAACTAATAAAGTGCAGCAATAAACAGATAAGAAAATTAACAACACAACACACAACACCAATATTTTTGACATGGAAAACTCGATTAAGGGCAAAACCATGGTGGTACCCACAATAAGATGATACTTTGTAGTAGTATGTGAAAATATTACAATGGGGAATGCAAATGCATTCAGGCACACTACCTAGAGCTCACTGCTCAAAAGATATATGCTTGAAAGGCTACAACCCTCAGGGAAGTCTCATTGACTTACAATATGAATTGGACTACAATCTGAAAGAAATGAACTGAAAGAATAGCATCTAGAAATGCTTGAATATGGTTTCGGTTAAGCACATATGTTTGCTCTACAATGCCAATCTCACCACAAACTCAACACATCACTGAATGATAACTCTCTTGTTCACACATTTAACTCTTTGATAATGCAAACACAACACCGACACCAAAACTAAGTGAATAATTCACCTATATATACAATTCATCAACCTTGATAACAAGGTCAACTAAACCCTAACCCTCAACTCACAAAATTACATTACACGATACAAAGATCAACCATCGGACCAATATAATGATTTACATTACATAGTATGGACCTAATTTAAATTCCCAAATGATCACATCCACCGAAAATCACGCCAAGATCAACCACAACATGCTACACCACCTGAAATACCACATAACACGAAAATCAACACCGGTTGATGAAAACCACCAAAAAATCACACAACAATCAATGTGGATCATCAAAACAAATAGGACAAGACTAGGAAACACCAACAAGCACGTTAGAATCATCACCGATAGCTGCACCAACACCACTTATCAAATCTTCATCGATCAACATTAGAAAGCTTAAGAACACAACCAATCAGCAACTGTCATGAAGAAAGATAAATCGTGGGGCACACAATCACAAACCATCTGAAATTAAGATATACAAGATCATCCAAAATAATATCCCAAAGCCTTACCACAAGATCTAATCACACCAAAATATATCGGAGGAAATATCGGATTCTGCAAAATAGTGATCAGCATAACCAAACTACAAAATCAAATCAGAAGATCTTCCCAAACTCACCAGAATAAATCATAGGAATATGTTGACATCAATGACAACAACATATCCTAGTAGCATCAATGAGAAACCAAATCCAACAACTCCAACAATCTCCCGCTTTGGCATTGATGGTAAGATATGAATGTGAAAAATAGTCAATGCAAAGAAAGAAGATATCACCAGCAAACTCCCCCTAAGATCAAGATAGATAATCCAGTTTTTCACATGATCTCTCTCCCCCTTTGACAAAAATTCCAAAGATCTTCAAAATAGAAAACCAAACTCTCTTCCAAAATAGAAACATGAATCTTTCTCCCCCTAGGACACACAACCAAATCAATAGACTACTCCAACAGAGGAGCAACATCAACTCGTCAATCCAGATAAAAGAATAAGGCTCTGAAATCCACTGGATCGATGCAACTTAATGCATCTAGTTCTCATCAGAAGGGGTGGATACCCCTAACTTGTCTCTCAAGTAGACAAATGTATCTACAGGAAAATGCTTAGCGAAAATGTCAGCAATTTGTTCCTTTGTAGATACGTACTCCAGCTTCACCTTCTCTCCATCGACTTTCTCTCTCAAGTAATTATATTTGATTGATATATGCTTAGTATTTGAATATTGTACTAGATTCTTTGACATGTTTATAGCACTGGATCTATCACACTATATAACAGTAGGCTCATCATGAATAACTCACATATCTTTCAATATTTGTTTCATCCAAACTATCTGAGTGCAATTACTAGCAGCAACAATGCACTCAGCTTCAGCAGTAAATAAAAATACGGAATCTTGTTTCTTGCCAGCCCATGAAACCAGCTTCTTACCTAAAAAGAATGCTCCACCGGTAGTACTCTTCTAGTCATCAACATCACCAGCCCAATCTGCATCAATGTAGGCACACAACATGAAATCATCATTCTTTGGATACCATAGACCATAATCCACAATTCCCTTTAGATATTTGAATATCCTTTTAAAAACAATGACATGAATCTCCTTGGGATCAACTTGATATCTAGCAGCCATATACACAACATGAATAATGTCAGACCTAGTCTAAGTGAGATATAGTAGTCCACCAACCATAGATCTGTACACACTCTAATTAGCTTTCAAAGATTCATCATTTTTGGACAATTTATAACCAGTCCCCATAGGAGTTCCAACCGGTTTGGAATCATCTAGTCCAAACTTCTTCAACAATTCCTTCACATACTTAGTTTGAGATATAAAGATACCTTTTCCTGTCTATGCAATTTGCAAACCTAAGAAAAACTTCATCTCACCAATCATAGACATCTCAAATTCTTTCTGCATATCACCAACAAACTTCATACTTGTATCATCATCATCACCAAAGATAATGTCATCAACAAAGACTTCAATAATTAGAATATTATCATTTTCAATCTTAAAGTACAAATTACTGTCAACAACACCTTTAGTAAATCCCAATTTCAACAAATATTTGTCTAGTCTAGCATACCATGCTCTAGGAGCTTGTTTCAATCCATAAAGTGCTTTCTTCAACTTACTTACCATATCTCCATCATCCGATAGTCAAAATCCATCAAGTTGCTCAATGTAAACCTCTTCCTCTAGATCACCATTCAAAAATGCAGATTTGACATCCATCTGATATACCTTGAAATCTTCAATTCTAGTAGTTACGGGAGAAAAAGTTTCTTCATAATCAATTCCTTCTTGTTGTGAATACCCTTTGCAGACCAGTCTAGCTTTATTTCTGACTATTTCACGAGCTTCATTTAATTTGTTCTTAAAAACCCATTTAGTACCAATAACATTTTTATCCTTAGGTCTAGGCACAAGTTACTAAGTGTTATTATTTTCAATATGATCTAACTCTTCTTACATGACTCTTATCTAGCTTTCATCTTTATAGGCTTCAGCAACATCTCTAGGTTCAACCTTAGAAATCAAACATACTTCTTTTGTAGCTAAACTTCTTCTAGTCATTACACCTTTATTCTTATCACCAATAATCTAACTCTCAAAATCAATTCTAGTAATAGTCTAACAGCTTCAATTCTAGTAGTTACGGGAGAAAAAGTTTCTTCATAATCAGTTCCTTCTTGCTGTGAATACCCTTTGCAGACCAGTCTAGCTTTATTTCTGACTATTTCACGAGCTTCATTTAATTTGTTTTTAAAAACCCATTTAGTACCAATAACATTTTTATCCTTAGGTCTAGGCATAAGTTACCAAGTGTTATTATTTTCAATATGATCTAACTCTTCTTACATGACTCTTATCTAGCTTTCATCTTTATAGGCTTTAGCAACATCTCTAGGTTCAACCTTAGAAATCAAACATACTTCTTTTGTAGCTAAGCTTCTTCTAGTCATTACACCTTTATTCTTATCACCAATAATCTAACTCTCAAAATGATTTAATTTAACATACCTTGGAGTCTTCTATTTGTTCTGATCCTCAGGTTCCCGCATATCATCAGCAGTAGCAGCAACATCTGGATTAACAATCTCTACCGGATCATTCTGCTTAGGCTCTTCAGGTTGAATAGGAGATAAAATAACATATTGACCATCATCATAAGCTCTAGTCTCCTTCCCAAGGTTCTTATCCACCTTCACATTTGCACTCTCAACTATATTTCTTAGTCTCTTGTTATAGCATCAGTAGGCTTTGTTCTTTGTAGAATATCCCAAAAAGACACCTTCATCACTTCTAGCATCAAACTTTCCAATATCCTCATCTCTCTTGAAATAACAATTTCTACCAAAATTTTTGAAATATTTTACAGTAGGAACATGACCAAACCAAAGCTCATAAGGGGTCTTACTGGTATCACTTTTTGTTGACATTATTGGCATTAAGTTGTCATTAACATCAAACTAGTTTGGCAAGGTCACTGGTAAGTAAGAAGTGGTGACCAGTATAAGAAGAGAAAGACATATGATAAAAATTCACATGTGAGTAAGTAGAGAGAAGGAAGGCTACTGGTACATATGATGTGTGTCATCTATTGGTAAAGAAGGCTTACCGGTAAGGCACAAACCAGGATAAAGGTTGTTTTGTTTGTTATGAAGGCACAACACCCAGTGAGTAGAAAAAAGAGGATGTGTTGTCGATACAGAGGATGTTTGTTGGTCATACTGGTAAGTTAAACTAAGCTAGTAGTTAACCTTGGTCAACAAATAATGTCAAACCGACATAGGAATCCAAGAAGAGGTGGATGTTTCCAAGCATGATAGCTAGATTTCAGGTGGAGGTATTGCACAAATCAATGGAGTGTGCATCGACTTAACAAATCAACAAGCAGGTTGACTTTTATGAAGAATCCACAAGTCACAGAGGATGCCAGAGGATTGCGGCTTGAGGAAGGCAAGTTGGCAAAGCGACTGAACTGATCCTTCAAGAAGATTTGATCTTCGTACTTGTTTGATGAAGGAAACAACAAAGCCATTAATGGTGGATGACAAAGAAAAGCAAAAAAGCATAGTGCAAACCTCCAGATTTAGAAAATGCACATTGGAATGCAAAGCTTTGCTGGTATTGATCAGTGTCATGAAGATAATATCCCTGAAAAAGAAGATTGAATCAAATCTGATTGGGATTGAGTTGGAGAAGGAAAAACCTAATGTGACATTGTTGAATGTGGTTTTAGGCGGGAATCCAAGATTATAAATAGATGAGCTCGAGATAGAAAATATTGATGCTTGATGTGAAGAAGGAGAGTGAAGTGAGTTTGAGTGCAAAGAAGGATCATCTTCCTTAGAATTTATTCTAAGAGAGTTGTAGAGTGAGTGAGCAGTCAAACCGGTGAGAGGGTTTAACCGGCAGTGATACAGTATTGGTAAACTATTGAAGTTCTAACAGTTAAGCTAACCAGTGAGGAGTGATTGATTAAGAAGGCATCCAAGTGTGACATAGTGTGTTATACGACTGAGAGTGAAGGAAGAGTAGCCAAGAATCAGAGAGAGTAATCTCATAACTAGTAGTGTGAGATCCAGTGAAGAAGAGAAGGTTTTTAACTGATAGAAACCTATTTGATCAAGAGTTGCAAAACTCATTGCAACTAGAAGCTATAAGTGTAACAAAATTGTATTTCACTATACATCACCAAGTTTGAGCTTGGTGCAAGGGTCGGTGCTCCTTGGGTTGGTGCCCTAAATTAGCAAGGGCTAGTGCTCCTTGGGATGGTGCCCTAAATCTTTATAATTCAGTGTTTCACTTGTGAGGCTAGATTGGAGTAGTAGTCGCCAACAACATTTCTCAACAAGGTTTTTCCCATATTGGTTTTTCCTTGTACATCTGGTGTTGTGGGTTGCATTTGTGTGATTGTCTCTTTTGGTATCCTCATTTGTCTTATTGGTTTGTTTCTTTAGTGCTTAGGATAACAACCGGTATTCTAAGGTTGCTTTAAAAGGGAAAATAATTTAGGAACCACTGATTCACCCCCTCTCAGTGGTACATTGTGTTCAAATCCTTTGATGTAAACTTTGTTAAATATATAGACTACAGTGCTAATAGCTTCTCGCCAATAGACCTTCAGAACATTTCCTTCAATCAACATAGTTCTTGCATCATCCAAAATAGTAAGGTTCTTTCTTTCAACAATTCCATTTTGTTGTGGAGTTCTAGGAGCAGAAAGTTGTCTTTTGATTCCATGCATCTCACAGAATGAATTGAACTCAATGGGACAAAATTATCCACCTCTATCAGATCTCAGACACTTCAGCTTCAATCCGGACTCAATTTCAACTTTAGCTTTCAATATCTTAAATTTCTCAAATGCTTCTAATTTTTCCTTCAAAAAGACAACCCACATCATCCTGGAATAATCATCAATTAGAAGCATAAATTATCTATCACCCTGCACAGTTCTTACATTTGTAGGTTTACATAGGTTAGTATGCACAAGATCCAGCAATCCATCATATCTATACCATTTACTCTTGAAATAAATTCTTGTTTACATTCCTTACATACCGGATTAACAGGTTTAACAATCTTAGGCATATCTCTAATAGCTTGTGTAGAACTGATCTTAATCAATGAATCAAAGTTTACATGACACATTCTCCTATGCCACATTCAAATCTCATCTATCTTAGCAATCAAACAACTTTTCTCACTAGCATTCAAATGAAATTTTTTACCTTCAGTCTTAGTCTCGGATGCAATCTCTATACCGGAGGCATTTAAGATCTTGCATTTACCATCCTTTAATTGTAGATCACAACCCTTGTCAACCATCTGTCTAACACTCAAAAGATTATGTTTCAAACCTTCAACATACAAGACATAATCATTGTTATGCTTACCATCAAAAGAAATAGAACCTCTCCCAAAGATTACACAAGCTTTGTCATTTCCAAATCTAACTATTTCACCATCATACCTTTCCATGCTTACAAAATTTTCTTTTATCACCCATTATATGATGTGAACAACTTCTCTCAATCACCCATTCACCATTTTCTTCTACCTTAGCAGCTAAATCTTTCTCCTCAACAGAATAGCTAGTGGAATCAATAGACATAGGTCTATCTTTTTTAATGGCAATAAACACAACTTCATCTCCTTCTAATTCATCATCTGTAACACCTTCATCTACAACATAATAATAGTTCTTTTGGTTCCTAAAATTCTAGTTAGACTTATAAGGCTTATCATACTTCTCATGCTTCTCATATCTATCATTCCTATCATGCTTATCAAACTTATCTTGTATGTCATACTTAACCATTCTCTCTAGACATCTAGAAGCAAAATGTCTTATCTTATTACAAGAAAAACATTTTAAAGGCAACTTACCGACACCTTTAGGCAATCTCTGAGAAGTCAATGCTTCAAGCTCATCAAACTCTCTTTTTTTCTCTACAATTTCTCTCCTTTTTCTTTCATATCTGGATATCCTGCACTCATCGAGATCATATTTCTTCTTACCGGATACAGATGTTGATGCTCTAAATGCAGTCTCAGACTTTCCATCTGGTTCTCCAAATTCACTCAACTCAAATGCAGCAATTTTTCCAACCAACATCTCTTGTTACTGTAATCACACTCAAGATCTCATCAATAATGACAACCTTATGTTTATAAGAAGAAGGCAAAGATCTCAGCACCTTAGCAAAAATATCATCTTCCTCAATCTTTCCACCGACACATCTGATGCCAAGGACAAGTTCATTCACCTTATCCATGTATGAATGTATGTTCTCATCATCTTCCATCTTCAATGTCTCATACTTTCCTTTCAAACTCTGGAGCTTGGCAACTTTCACTTGACTATCACCTTCATATAGGATCTCAAGCATTTCCCAGATCTCATGTGTGGTCTGAAGTCCCATAACATTTTTCATATCATAATCAGTCAGGGCACTAAGAAATTCTTCCTTCGCTCTGATGTTATATTCTACTTCCTTAACCTCATCAGGAGTGGATGGTCCATTCTAAGGAAAAACATAGACATTCTTAGTAATCTTCTAGTGATCCTCTCCAAGACACTTCAAGTGCACCTCCATTCAGCTCTTCCATATAGTATAGTTAGTTCCATCAAACCTCAGATTGTCCTTCTTGAAAAGAATAGCTTGAGTTGTCATCCTAGATCTCCTCAAGTGATTAAGCTTCTATCGAAGGATCCATCTCTGATACCAATTGTTAGCAACAATCAAGAAGGAAGACTAAGAGGGAGGGTGAATCAGTCTTCATCGTATACAAAAAATTAAACTCCAAATCATAAACTGATAAACTATAACAATAAACAAATAAGAAAATTAACAACACAACACACAACACCAAGATTTTTGACGTGGAAAACCCAGTTAAGGGAAAAACCACAGTGGGAACCTACTTACAGTAAGATGATACTCTGTAGTAGTATGTAAAAATATTACAATGGGGAATTCATGTGCATTCAAGCACACTACCTAGAGCTCCCTGCTCAAAAGATATATGCTCGAAAGGCTACAACCCTCAGGGAATTCTCACTGACTTACAATATGAATCAAACTACAATCCAAAAGAAATAAAATGAAAAAATAGCATCTACAAATGCTTGATTACAGTTCTGGTTAAGCACAGATGTCAGCTCTGCAACACCAATCTCACCACAAACTCAGCACATCGCTGAATGATAACTCTCTTGTTCACACATTCACCTCTCTCTGATAATGCAAACACAATATTCACACCAAAACTAAGTGAATAATTTACCTATATATACAGTTCATCAACCTTGATAACAAGGTCGACTAAACCCTAACCCTCAACTCATAAAATTACATTAAATGATAAAAAGATCAACCACCATACCAATATAATGATTTACATTAAATAGCATAGACCTAATTCAAATTCCCAAATAATCACATCCACCAGAAATCATGCCAAGATCAACTGCAACATGCTACATTATTAGAAATACAACATAACACGAAAATCAATACCGATTGATGAAAACCACCAAAAACTCACACAATGATCAATGTGGATCACCAAAACAAATAGGAAATGACTAGGAAATACTAGCAAGCATGTTAGAATCATCACCAATAGCTACACCAAGACCACTTATCAAATCTTCATCGATCAGCATCAGAAAGCTTAAGAACACAACCAATCAACAACTGTCATAAAGAAAGATAACTTGTGGGGCACCAAATCACAAACCATCTGAAATGAAGATACACAAGATCATCCAAAACAATATCCCAAAGCCTCAGCACAAGATATGATCACATGGGAATATACCGAAGGAAATACCAAATTCTATAAAACAATGATCAACATAACCAAACTACAAATCCGGATTAGAAGATCTTCCCAAACTCACCAGAATAAATCACAACAATATGTTGATATTAATGACAATAATATATCCTAGCAGAAGCAATGACCAACCAAATCCAACAACTCCAACAAACCCAATGCAAACTAGTGAGACAAAGGCAAAGGCCTTTGAATGTTGGCATATGCACACTCCAATGAGACATTGTATGTGATTGAAGGTTTTGTCATTGATGGAAACCTTGCAATCCTATGGCACCAGCAAGACATTATACCAGCAAAGCATTACACCGGCAAGATAGTGCACTAGCATCAGCAGATCACACTCTACACTGGCGCTCAGGACACTGGCACCGGCACAGAGGCCGATAGGATTTTTGTTATGCAATATTTTGTTTATTATTGTAAGCTGACTTGGCAAATTGTAAAATGACTCTTATATATAAAGGAGATCATTGTAGACATTTATATGAGGTAGGAGGAGCATAAAGGAAAATATTAGGCAGACCTAATGTGCAAAATATAGGTCAAGGGTATATGTAAAGAACACAGCAGGAACCGGTACTGAATGTGGCATTGAAGATGTTATTGTAAAGCAGTACAAGTTATTGGATTAGTATAATCCTTATTGTAAGTCAGTGTGACTTCCCATTGAGCAGTGAGCTCTAGGCAGTTGGCCTTCCTGCATGTGCAGGCCCCTATTGTAAGTAATATTCTCTTATTGACCAGTGAGTGAATATTGTGGGTCACAAATCCCATCGAGGTTTTTCCCACACCGGGTTTCCTCATTAAACATCTTGTGTTATGGTGCACTTTTCATGTGGATATTCTTGATTCTATTTATTGCATTATTTCTTGCATACCGGTACACTGTTATATTATGTTTTGCATGTTTTAACTTAAGAAATTCTTATTACCGGTTAGATACTAATTCACCCCCCCCCCCCTCTCAGTATCTGTGGGACACCTAACAATTGGTATTAGAGCCTGGTCCTCTATTTTCAGAAGCCTAATAGCTTGAGGAAGATCTTGACATCAGTAAAGATGGAAAATCTAATGAAGCAACTTGAAGGAGCTCTTATAGACTATGATGCAAAGAAATTGAAAAATATCAAATTAGAAGATGATTTAAGGGCAGCTCAGGATATCATTCAGGCACTTCAAGAAAATTTTACTATTGCAAGAAATAAGAGAAGAGAACTTTGTGAAAAATTGCAAAATGAGAATGATGAAAAGGAATCACTTAATGATATGATAAGCAAATTGAAACAAGAGATTATGACAACAAAAAATGAAATGCAGGATATGACTATGAGATTTTGCAAAGAGATTGAGGACAGGAAGAAGAATGAAGAAGAATTGACCAAAAGACTAAGTGATGTAGCAAATGAGAACAAAAGACTTAGCTATGAAAATGACATGTTGAAGACAGATTTGATACACACTCATAATGACTCAAATGAACTGATGAGACAAAAAGAAATCTTGGAAAGAGAACTGGAAACTACAAATCAACACAAAGAAAAATTCAAGAAAAGCTCAGAGGAACTTGGTACCTTGATGAAGAATCAAAAACCTAAAGTTGACACTTCTGGAATTGGCTTTGAAGCTGGTGAAAGCTTTGGTACTGCAAATACTCAGGATCACAGCAAACCGGTAAGACAACCTAATGCTTATAAATTCAATGGAAAATGCTTTAACTGTAATAAGTATGGTCATAGAGCAAATGAATGTCGATCTAGGAATTATCAGAATATCAACACACCCACTGGTCAATGTTCAAAATGCAACAAAGTTGGTCACAACTCAGAAAACTGTAGAATGAATGTGAGATGTTATGTTTGTGGAATATTTGGACATTTATCAAATCAATGCAGAACACAAACCGGCATAGGTTATGGGAAAGCTATTCAGAAGAATAATGTAACGTGTTATGCATGTAACAAGATTGGGCATATTGCTAAATTTTGTAGAAGTAAAGGAACACTGGTAGACAACAAAAGTGTTAGCTTGAAAGGTAAAGAAAAATTTGAAGAGGTTAAGCAAGAATTCTCAAAACAATGGATTAGAAAAGTTGATCTAAATATTGGGAATACTTCTCCACCGGTAGAACCAACCAATGCTTCACCGGTAGGACAAAAAGACACTTCACCGGAAGGACAAAGCAGTGCTCCACCGGCAGGAAGTTCTTCATCTAATTGAAGAAAATTTCCTTGAGGGTTTGGCAATCAAATGACACATGTGCTAATTATTCCCTCAGTTAGAGATAAGAAGTTGAAAATTATCTATTACTGGCAAACAATGTTAAGTGAATACTTAACCGGCATGCAATTAATGTGGTAGATGGTGAAAAGACATTATAAAATAAGGTTTTGGCTCCATTTAATTTTACCATGATTTCAAATTTTCAGAGAGCGCGAAGATTCCGAGCTAAGGCATTTCGAGCAAGAAGCAAGCACACTCCAAGCAATCATCCACCCAAGGTAGTAAAAGGTATTTAATCATGGCATCCACCTCTGCAATTGAATACATAGAAAACCCTACTTTTGTTGAAGTAATAAAAAGACCTAGGCCCGTATTTCAGTTAGTTCCCAAGACAACAAAGAAGGATGATACCTTAGGTGCTTTTTCTCAAATCCCTAAGGGAGTTGTATATGCTGAAGACCCCAAAATGTACATCCACTGCAACATTGAAGAGTTAGGAGATGAGGAAATCAAAACCATGATATGTGATAATACCGGCAATGTTAAAGATGAACACAAGATTATTGAAACCTTAGGATTTACAGAGATCCTTAGCATTCCTAAATTTCCTAAGGATGTGATTAGGATAGTTTTAGGCAGAGTTCATGGAGAATTTTTCTAGTTAGATGCAATCCATAAGATCACCAAGGAAGCTGTGAAAGCTATCACAGGGTTACTAACCACTGGTAAGAGACCAGATAAAACCAAGAAGGTTCCCAATGACCTAGTTATAAAACTAACTGGTGCAACATTCGACAAGAGGTCTCTAAGGGTTAATGATGTAAAGGATATCAATGTGAGATTTATCAGTATGATATTAGGTTATAAAGCCACTCATGCTAATAGACTTAATTCGGTTTCAAGTCTATGCATTAAGAGTGCTTATGATATGGTAACAGACAATGCAAAAATTGACATATGTGAATGGTTTTAGGATGAACTAATTGACAACCTTGGAAAGATCAAGAAGGACAAGAAAGGAACTTTCAGATTTGGAAATTTGTTAGTATGCCTAATGCTACACATAACAAAATAGGTTCCCAGTATAGGTTACAAAGAAATAGGATATGACATGCCGATAGGAAAACAATTGACTGAACTATTCAATAACATGGGTGAGAACAAGGAAAACAATATTAATGACTTTTTCCAAGCATTAAAGACCAAAATGAAGAAAAGAGTAAGGTTATCTCAGAAAATAGTAGACAAATACAAAGATGATATATGCTTTGTCATTAAGAAAGATAAAATCTGGATGGAAGCGGTCATCCCAAGGACAATTTGGGTAACCGAGATGGGCTCTAAAACATATGCTAAAGCACTTCTGGAAGCCCCCAATGAACCTAAGGAAGAAATATTTGGTAGTGCTGAGACTATAGAAAGCCAAATACAATCAAAGAAAAGAGTAAAGAAGGTTGAGGAATTTGTAAGGAAAGGGTCCAGACAAGCAAAAGCCATTAAGGAAGATGTATTGAAGAAAATCGGCATAATAGAGGATGAGTTGGCAGCCCCACAACCTGAAACTCACCTATCATCAGTAGTTACTTCTTCGGAAGGTGACATGCCAACAACTTTTAAAAGAGTTGTAAGAAAAACAGATCCCTCACCAGCAACCACACCTTCACCTAGAAGAACAAGGCAAAAACAACAAGCAGTGAGATCTCCGGTTAGAAAGGCCACACCAAAGAAGAAGTTGACACCTAAGAAGAAGAAAAGGACAAACAGAGACTTGGCACCTCTTGATGTACTGCTAAATGAAATCACAGAGGAAGGAAAACTGAAGAACATAGAGAAAATTATGACACTCTGACAACTGATGAGAAAGAGCAAGTTGAGAATAGTGTTATATTGCATATGGACATGTACAAGAAATTTTTGATGGAAGTAGTAAATGAAATTCCTGATGAATTATTCAAAAGACTTGAGGCGAGAAGGCAAGTAGTGATAGAATTAGATAAGAAAATAAAAATTGAGAAGCTACTTGTTGTATATCCGGTAAACTCTCCAAAAGAAATTGATGATTTGATTGCTCAAGCAAATTAGTTAGTATTCTCTATTGCACACCGGCATATTTCACTAATGGCAGGAAGAGTTAATGAAGTGACAGAGGAAACAGAAGATGGATGGGATATATTCCTGGTTGACAAAGAAAAACAAGAAGAGTACAGGAACCCTAAATCTATAAAGGTATATCAGAAAGATAGAGATAAGGGGAAAGGTAAAGTTGGTGGACCACCAAGCATCAAAGTTAAAGACAACCTACCCCCACCGGTGAAAATAACAACTACTGAAGATCAACCAGCAGCAAAAAGTATGGATGTAGAGGATAACAACCCTAACTTTGAAGTCCTATATACTGTGAATGTTGATACTCAGAAGATCAACATAATAGTAGACAAAGATACAACTAATAAGTCAGATATGGCTAATGAGCCTCTGGTAGTAGGGGAAACAGAGAAACCGGTAGAAGATACAGAGAAAAAGGTAGAGACTGAGTCACAAATAGAGACAACACAACATATAGAGAAACCAACAGAGCTAAAGGCTCCGAAACAACATCAACCGGAACAGGTACATAAGGAAACAGTGCCACCGGTAACTAGTGAAGTAGGAAAACTAGTGCTTAAAGAAATGCAGACACAAATTGACCTACCAGAGGTCAATACAAGCATGGTTACTTCCACTGGTACTTAGATTGTTGGATCATCATCAGCATTCAAATCAACAAATGTGAGTGAAGTATTACTTGATTCTATCAAGAAAATAACTATCTGCAACTCACAGGCTTACAAAGCAATTGATGATTCTATACCAATTTTGAAGGTAATAGCTCCCAACTGTAATATAGATAATAAAGATTCTTTAGGACAATTAGATACATTGTGTAAAAATATCTTAGAAAATATTGAGAAAATAAAGGAAGAATCAGTGAAGGATAAGGTAGAAATTGAAAAATAGAAATTCTTTGATGAGGAAATAAAGAAGTGTAACAGAGATTTTGACACACTTCTACCCGAACTATGTAACTTGTTGAAAGAATACAAAAATCTATATAAAGATACATGTAAAACAAACTTTTTGACTGTAGATATTAACAAGAAAATAAGCAAGGCACAAGATGAGATAAATAAACTTGCAGGCAGCTTTGTCAACTCACCTGATACACTATCAATTTTTGAAGAGAAAATAGCAAAATTTGAGGAAGAACTACTCAAATTAGAAAGGGAGAAAGAAAGAATAATAAACAAGGCAAAACATTTGAGATCTAAACTAAGTCCAAGACTAGACTATTTAGCATCTCTGTGGAAGGAAATTTCTGAGGCATTAACACAGGGAAGCAAAACACCGACAGAGCATTTGCAGCATCTCACTGGTACAGTGAAGAGAACTGAGACAACAATAAAAGATAGTAAAAAGTTTATGGATAGTCTAAACTTGATTTTGGGAGACCTTTTTCAAATTATAACCACCCAGCTACAAGGTTGAGTTTATGGATAGCTGAACCTACAAACTCTACTGACATCTTGACAACCTTTGTCATTGATGCCAAAGGGGGAGTAGTGGGATGAGAAAATTCAAAACACATGAATCATATGCTCAGGGGGAGCTCTCACATTTTTGGTAAACATTTTTTTTTGGTAACATTTTTGGATACTTTTTGAAATTTCTCATGAGTGTTGCCATCAATGCCAAAGGGGGAGATTGTTGGCATATGCACACTCCAATGAGACATTGTATGTGATTGAAGGTTTTGTCATTGATGGAAACCTTGCAATCCTATGGCACCGGCAAGACATTATACCGGAAAAGCATTACACCGACAAGATAGTGCACCAGCATCAATAGATCACACTCTACACTGACACTCAAGACACTGGCACCGACATAGAAGAAAACAAGTATACCGACACAGAGGCCGACAAGATTTTTGTTATGCAATATTTTGTTTATTATTGTAAGCTGACTTGGCAAATTGTAAAATGACTCTTATATATAAAGGAGATCATTGTAGACATTTATATGAGGTAGGATGAGCATAAAGGAAAATATTAGGCAAACCTAATGTGCAAAATATAGGTCAAGGGTATATGTAAAGAACAAAGAAGGAACCGTTACTGAATCTGGCATTGAAGATGCTATTGTAAAGTAGTACAAGTTATTGGATTAGTATAATCCTTATTGTAAGTCAGTGTGACTTCCCATTGAGCAATGAGCTTTAGGCAGTTGGCCTTCCTACATGTACAAGCCCCTATTGTAAGTAATATTCTCTTATTGGCTAGTGAGTGAATATTGTTTGTCACAAATCCCACCGAGGTTTTTCCCATACCGGGTTTCCTTGTTAAACATCTTGTGTTATGGTGTACTTTTCATGTGGATATTCTTGATTTTGTTTATTGCATTATTTCTTGCATACCGGTACACTGTTATATTATGTTCTGCATGTTTTAACTTAAGAAATTCTTATTACCGGTTAGATACTGATTCACCCCCCCCCCCTCTGAGTATCTGTGGGACACCTAACATTGAATCCAAAGCTGAAGGATTGATGAAGGCTAAGCTTAATAAGTTCATCCAAGGTAACATAATTTTTCCTATTAAGCATATATCTTGGGCGTCTAAACTTGTTCCAATGAGGAAAAATAATGGTGATATTAGATTATGTGTGGACTTTAGAGACCTCAACTGAGCTTCTCTTAAGGACCACTATCCTTTGCCATCAATGGAGCAAATCTTACAAGTGGTTTCAGGTTCTGAAATATTCTCTTTATTAGATGGTTTTTTGGGTTACAATCAAATTTTAGTGAAGGAAGAAGATCAATTCAACAAAACCTTCACCACAAAATGGGGAACCATGACTTATAGGAAAATGCCTTTTGGATTATCAAATGCAGGATCCACATTCCAAAGAGCCATCGATATGGATTTTGAAGGTTTAATGAACAAGTTTGTGCTTGCATATCTTGATGACATTAATATATTTTCAAAGAATGATAATGATCATTTTGTGCATTTAAGGAAAATATTTGAAAGATATAAAGAATATGGGGTTTCACTAAATCCTAAGTGGAGTATCTTTGTTGTTCACAAAGGAAAGCTTCTTGGTCACATAGTGTCCAACACATGGTATATCCATAGACCCAAAGAGAGTAAGTGCTATACTTACTTTACCATTACTATCTCCTAAGAAATAATTCTAAAGATTTCCTAGAAGGATTAATTTTGTAAGGAGGTTTATTCCAAATATTTCTACTCTTTTGAAGCCTCTAACTTCTATGCTCAAGAAAAATATGAGTTTCAGCTGGACTAAAGAAGGAAAAATATTTTTTTAGGAGATAAAGGAGGCAATAGCATCAACACCAACACTCATAAATCATAAATCTTGATTACTCCAAGGATTTAATCTTGTATGCATTTGGGAGTATTGAAACAATTTCAACCATGTTGGTTCATTAAAACCAAGAAGGTTTAGAGCAGCCCATTGCATTTTTTAGTCAGGTACTAAAAGATTATGAGTTGTCTTATTCATTTGTTGAAAAGCATGTGTTGGTTGTTATAATAAGTCAAAACAAATTTAGATACATGCTTTTAAATAACAAGATGCAATTGCTAGGAGAGCGGAATGGAGAGGAGAGGAGAGGAGAAGGGAAATGGTTGGTCCCAAAATTCAAATTTTTTGGGCGGGACAACTGGTTCAGTAGAAGGATAGCTTGTAGCAGGCGATTCAAGGAGCCCTTTGGAGCGGGAGAGTTCAGATGGTAAGGAACCCGATGCCCATTTGGATTCAAGGGACCTAGGTGGGGGTCCCACATCACGTGTGGAGTATATTGTAGTAGACAAGGTGAATGGTCAGGTTCAAAATTCAAACTTGGTGGGTGGCAAACCTGAAGCAGTATCAGGACAACAGGCGACAAGCAGTTCAGGGGGCCCTACGGAGGGAATAGAATCTGATGGGAAGGATCTCGAGACCCCTTTGAATTTGGGGGACCTATATGGGAGCCCCAGATCGAATAGACCCATTTGTAAATGGTCCTCTCTATTTAGTATTAAACCCAAAGGTAAGTCGTCCTTGCCTCCGGTTACAAATACATCGAATGTTTCTCAAGGAATGTTCACCATTTCCATTCTGGATCAAATTATAGATCAAAATATTTCTCAGATGGAAACTACCCTGATAGAGAAATTCTTTGGGGTGAGACCTAACATTGAGGTTTTTCATGGATTTGTCAAGAGAAAATAGAATTTGAAAGGACAGGTTGATGTGGTCGCTATGAATAAAGGATGTCTTTCCTTTTCTTTTTCATGTGAGGAGGATCACAAACAAATCCTTTGCAATGGTACCTGGTTGATAAGTAAATATTTCATGTATATCTAGAAATGGTACCCTAATGCGGGCATGGATGATAAGTTTGTGGTCCAAGTTTCCGATTTGGATAAAGCTACCTAGGCTTCCAATGAAATATTGGGAGGAATATGTGTTTGCAGGGATAGCCAATTCTTTTTGGGAGCTTCTCGCCATTGACCTGATCACGACATCCAGAAGAAGACTTATTTATGCTAGAATCTATGTAGGGGTTGGGCCTAAGATGGATATGTTAGAGGAAATAGAGATAGAATCAAAACTTGGCAAATGGATGCAGAATATTATTTATGGATCAATCCCTTTTGCTTGTTTTCACTGTAAGAGAGTAGGGCACTAGGCTAAAAAATGCTCAAGTAATGTGGCCAAAACTCAAACCCAAACTAAAGTTTAGAAAATGGTGGAAAAGAACCCAAATACCAAGATTGAAAATTCTTTGAAAGTCTCTCCTTCTAATGGTTCAGATCAGGAGAAACAGTCCCGGGTAGGAGGGATCGAGGAGGTATTAGTCAGGGAATCGGGAAATGAAACAAAGAAAGGAGAGAAAGATAAGATCTCCTTGTAGGAAAAGGAGCATGAGAATAATGGAAAGGATTCTAACGATGGAGAAAGAAAGTCACAAGTCAATAGTCAAAAAAATCAAAAGGATATGACAAAACAAACTTTAGCTCAGAGTGAGAAACGTGATAGTAGTTAGATGAATAAGGGAGATAGTCAATCCAAAGATAACAAGGAATTGAGGGAGACAATTTTAACTTAGTAGGAAAATTTTATGAGTTAGAAAATAGAGCAAGATGGATCCAAGATGCTCAACCTAAAAATATCTTTGAGCAAGGGCTCTCAGGGATATCATTAGCCTCTTTGGCCTAGGTCAAATTGACTTTCTCGGAGGAAAATGAACCAAAATGGGGAAATGAAGAATATATAAAAAAGGCTCTAGGAAAGAGTGGGACAAAGTAGGAGGAAGAAGAAGTAATGGAGGATAAAAGAAAGAACAAGAAAAATAAAAATAAAAAATAGCAATAACAATAATACAACCACCAGAAATACCAGAAGCAGACTAGGGGATGTGGGAGCTTAGCATACATCACCTGGAAGATATTCAAATGCAAAGAAGAGGACCATGGAAACAAGAAAGAATATAACAGACGAGACTCAAAGAACCATCTTTGAGGTAGGTATTTCTAAAAAGTCATGAAGATTATCTCCTAGAACATTCGAGGATTGAATAATGTTCACAAACATAATTTAATAAAAAGTATGATTGCAGACAAAAACCTGAATATTTTTTTGATTCAAAAAACCAAAATGCCTAAGGATAAGGTTGAATGTTTGAAAATGTTTAGTAATGGAGGAGTTACTGGTGGTAATTCAGAAGGGGCATCATGAGGTATTGCTATTTTTTGGAATAAAAATAATGTAAAAGGAGAAGTGTTGATTCAAGATAACAATTTGGCCTGCATTAGATTTAAGCATTTGAAAGAGGGTACTTCATGGGTCTTGACTAATGTTTATGCCCCTAACACCAAGACTAGTAGAAGTGATTTTTGGAAAAGCTTATCCTCGTTTAGAAGTAAGTTTGCTGAAGATAGTTGGATTATTATGGGGGATTTCAATACCCCTTTAAGGGAAAATGAGAAAAAGGGAGGGATCCAAACCAATCTAGACAATAGATTAGATTTGATGGAGTTCATCATTAATCATGCTCTCCATGATCTAGATTTGCAAGGGGTTAAATATACTTAGACCAATAGAAGGAGTGGTGAAGATTTAATTCAAGTCAGGCTTGACAGAGCTTTAATTTCTCTGGATTGGTTTAATTCTCATTTTTGTTCTTTATCGGCTCATGTCAGGGTCGGGTCGGATCATTATCCTATATCCTTTACAATTGATGCCAAGAAGGGAAGAAGACACTTCCTAGATAGATTTGAGAGAATGTGGACAAAAAACCTGGATATGGAAAGCAAAATCAAGGAATGGTGGCAGGTTAGAATTGAAGGAAATGCTATGTATAAGGTGGTTAAAAAGTTGAATTTTGTGAAAGATAATGTTAAAAGATGGAATAAGGAGTCCTTTGGGAGCATCTTTTCTTCCAAAGCTAACATTCTCTTAGATCTGAAAGATATCCAAGATGTGATTCAAAATAATGGCTATACCAAGGTCTCTAGAGAGGTTGAAGACGACATTCTCATGAAATATCATGACATAATAGAAAAAGAAGAAAGTTTATGGAAACAGAGGTCGAGAAATATTTGGTTGAAGGAAGGGGATAGGAATACCAAATAATTTCATATTTCCACTTTGAAACACAAGGCCATCAATAGGATATCTCAACTTAAAGTCAATGATAGAACTATTGAAGATGAAGAGTCTATAAGGAAGACAACCCTGGAGTTCTTCTCCAACCTCTTGACTAAGGAACAAAACATGGACCTGTAGGCTCAAAAGGACCTTATGGACTATATCCCCTCTATCTTGGATGTGGATCAGAATTCCTATCTCACTGCTATACCATCCAATGATGACATTTTGAAAGTTGTCAACTCCTTTGAAGGTAACAAGGCCCCAGGCTCGGATGGTTTCCCTATGTTATTTTTTCAAATGTATTGGCATATTGTTGGAGGTGATGTTTCCAGTGTTGTGAAGAATTCTTTGGTGTGAGAAGAATTTTGAAAGAACTAAATGGTACCTTCATTTCTCTTGTTCCCAAAAAGATGGGTGTTGATTCCATGGATCTTTTTAGACCTATCAGCCTATGCAACTCTTTGTACAAGATCATGTCTAAGGTTTTGACCTCTAGAATCTTGACTCTGTTCCCCTCTATCATTTCTCCCCAGCAAAGTGGCTTTGTCCCTTGGAGACAAATTTTGGATTCAATAATCACGGTCCATGAAAATATTCACTCTCTCTCTAGTTCTAAAAAAGAAGGATTTCTTTTGAAGCTTGACTTATCTAAAGCCTATGATAGAGTTGACTAGGGATTTATGATGGATGTTCTCTTTGCTTTTGGTTTCTCCTCTAGAAGTATCTATCTTATTATGCAATTGGTATCCTCTACTTCTTTTTCTATTTTAATTAATGGTTCTCCTTCCCCCTTTTTGAAATCCTCAAGGGGTATCAGACAGGGGGATCCTCTATCCCCGGTTCTTTTCATTATCATGACGGAATGTTTGGGAAGATTTATTGGTAAACTTGTTGAGAAGGGAGAGTTTTGTGAGCTGAAACCTTCTTTAGCAGACCAAGTTTTCTCCCATCAATAATTTGTGGATGACTCTATTATTATGGGGAATGCTTCAGTAAAAGATTCTAGGAGCTTAAAAAAATCTTTGGACAGTTATGGGACAACTACCGGTCAATTGATAAATTGGTCTAAAAGTTTTGTCTATTTCATCAACACTCCGAAAAGAAGACAGATAAAGATTAGTAACATTTTGGGATGCCAATTGGGGAATCTTCTTGCTTCCTATCTTGGGCTCCCTTTATGTCAAGTCCCACCTGATACTTTCTAGGGTGTTCTTGTGGATAAATTTCATAGGAAGTTAGCTGGATGGACAGGCTCTCTGCTCAGCCAAGCTGGTAAGGTCCACCTTTTGAAATCTACTCTTCAGAGTATTCCGCTTTATGCCATCAGCCTTTTTAGAATTCCAACCAAGTTTGCGGAGGCTATTGAAAAAATTTAGAGAACGTTTCTATCGACATGGGTTGAGGAAAAGAAGAGAATGAATCTGATTGCATGGGATAAGGTTTGTAAACCTATAAGAATGGGAGGTCTCGGCCTTAGAAGAATCAGAGACATGAATGAGTTTCTCATGGCTAAGAAGATATGGAGAGGTTATAACACTGAGGGATAATGGAAATTGATATGGGATGATAAGTATAAAAGACAATTCCGTACCCTTCAAAGTTTCCTCAATGCTGAAGATATCTTGATTGACTCTAACATCTGGAAAAATGTTACAAGAACTAGAGATCTAATTGCTAAAGGTTTGAAATGGAAGGTGGGGAAAGGTAATCTCATAAATTATGGGAAGACTCTTGGTTGTTTGATTCCCCATTGAGTGATAGCCCTGATTGGGGTAAATTTTAGGATCAATGTAAGGAAAAATATGGTACTATGGTGGGTGACTATTGGAATGATGGACAGTGGAAGGAATTATCCCCAGTTGATCCCTCCCTTGGTAATCTAAACAAACTTATGAATTCCATGGTGGTGGTGGATGATGATGACCAGCTAATTTGGAAACTTATAGCAAATGGTAAATTTTTTGTTGCCTCTCTCTATAATCAGCAGTTTTCTAATTTGGAGAGTCCTTGCTGGGCTAAGGGTTGGGTGAAAGGCCTAATTCCCAAAATTAATATTTTTTTTGGATTGTCCTTCAAAATAAAATTTTGACTATTCATAACCTCAAAATTAGAGGACTCGATATGCCTAGTGTTTGTCTTCTTTGTATGCAGAATGAGGAAACCATTAACCACTTGTTCTTCCACTATCCCTTCTCTGCTGACATCTAGGCTAGATGTCTAGATTACTTCAATATCAGTTGGGTCTTTCCAGAATCTATCCAAGAGGTTTTTAATTCTTGGCATCATCCCTCAAGGAATAAGTCTATAACTCTGTTATGGAGATTGGCTTTACCTCATATTTGCTAGGGAAAATGGAAAGAGATAAATGAAAGAGTGTTCAAAGATAAGGCATCTAAGGCTCAAATAATTTTTGAGAAAATTAAACGAAATATAGTGGAGAAGATCAACATCATGGTTGGAATAGCCAACCCCAAAGATCAGGATGATCATATTATTTTCATGAATTGGAGATTAAAGGGAAGTGACATCTTTTAGGCTAATCCTAGAGAAGGTGTGAAATGGGAAAGCCCTCCTCATGGCTAGATGAAAATCAACTTCGATAGCACTTCAAAGGGTAACCCTGGCAATGCGGGGTGTGGTGTGGTTTTAAGGGATGAATGGGGAAAATGAAAAACCATTAAATGTATCCCTATTGGCAGTCAAACTAATCATCTTGTTGAGGCCATGGTTTCTTACCATGGGATGGTTCTAGCAAAGGAATCCAATTGTACTAGAGTATGGTGTGAAGGTGACTCTTTGAATATTATAAATTGTTTGAATAAAGTGTTCCCACCTTCTTGGTCTATAAACAATGCTATTAAAGTTGCGAAGGAAATAAGTGAAACCTTCGATATGTGTGTTTTCACACATGTTTACAGGGAAGCTAACTCGTGTGCTGACTAGGCAGCCAACTTGGCCTACCAATCCAAGAAAATCATTACCATTAATGGTGAGAGTAAACTTGTGTGTGAGGCGAAATCCTTGTTCGAACTAGATCATATCTAGATGAAGCAACGTGGCATCATTAATCATAATTCCTAATGCTTTTCCCCCTTTTTTTGATGAAGGTTTACAGTGATGGTGTTGAGTATTTATTTAATAGTCATATCATATTAATAGGGCACGGATTCTAGGTTGTTTTTCAAATCAATAATAAAAACCAGAGAGGAAATATCAGAGCCTTGAGTAGGAATTCTAGTGAATTTGAGGGGAAAATGGGAGGGAACAAAAAGAGGTTTGAACCAACTTCATGTTTGGATTTGAAGAAGAACAAAGAGGTTTGGAAGATTCTTCAAGAGGGGGGCTTAAATGTTTTCATGGAGAGGCTCTGTGGTAAAGACCCAATGGTTACCAAGCATTTCATAAAGAATTGGAAGAATGGAAAAGTTCTGGTGGGCACCCAGATGATGATGGTGGATGAAGATATCATTGCAGAAGCTACAGGGATGGTGAAAGATGGTATTAAGTTCTATAGAGATCAAAGTGTTTTTGATAAGGCAGTGGATAGATTTCCTATCACGGATGGAAAAAAGAAGAAAATGGTGAAGGTGGATAACTCCTACCACTCCCCCAAGCATATTTGTAGGCCATGGAGGTTCATGTTGTTTGCTACCA
Organism: Cryptomeria japonica; assembly: GCF_030272615.1. NCBI lineage: Eukaryota > Viridiplantae > Streptophyta > Pinopsida > Cupressales > Cupressaceae > Cryptomeria > Cryptomeria japonica. Next base: position 253,363,059 of record NC_081415.1, read on the forward strand.
TAACCTACGTTACTCTAGATGGAATAATCATGAGGGCTTACAGGAACCATTTCGCGCTGCTCAAACACTTCCACCATGGTGAAAAGGTAAGCATGCCCTATTATTTAGCTTGTTTCATGGATCACACCATTAAAGAAATGCAGAAAGACCCTCAGGGGGACCATGCTCTTCATTAGGGTCTTATGGTTTTAGTTTATAAATTGTTAAAAGGGAAATCCATTGAGAAACCAATTAGAGGTAAAAATACCAGGGATGACACAGAAAGTGAGTATAGTGGTTTCAACTTTGACTCTAAAACTGAAGGTGAGTTAGAGGATCTCAGCAAAAAGGGGAGGAATAAGGGAAAAATAAAGAGTATTATTGTTGATTCTGATCTCTCAGACTCCGAGGATGATGTTGGCATTATGTGAACGGGCATGAGCCTTATGTAAACTAGCATGAAGACATAATGATATTGTATGTTGTCATTGATGTCAATATGAGACATAGTGTGAACTGGCACATGTGATAAGTGAAGAAAGAGGTACCGGCATATGTGTGAACCGGTATATGCCAAAGTGAAGTGGCACATTTGTTCAAGGTGAACCGGCATGCAGTTATGGGAACCGGCACATGGAAGCACTATATGACTACTGGTTGGTAAGGTAGCTTCCACTTCAGGGTTTCTGGCTGGAGTATCTCAAGTCTGTGTGACTCAATCAGTGATCTTTGTGTGATGAGTTAGCTGTATGATGGAGGACAGATCATGTTGCCACGTAAGCTCTGTGCGCATGAAGGATCTTGCATCAAGAAGACTATTCCTATCTACCTCGAGAATGTGTGAAGTCTATCAAATGGTGATAATGCGTGATGGGTTATCAACCGCCATGAAAACGGTGGATAATGGATGATGGAGAATGTCTTGAGATTGACTCAAGACTGGTGCATTTAATGCAGTATGTTTCAATGGTTAGGATCAAACCGTTTGAATTGCTCAACCTAACAAGTTTAGGGTTTAGGGTTTCTGCTACCGACCTGTATGTTCCCTATAAGGTCGATGTTAGGTTTCTGTCTGAAGTTGTTGGCAAAAGTTATGAGTTTGTATCCAACAAAACTGATATGAGATTCTTGCCAGACCATAGGAGAGAAGAGATACCTGCAAAGTGAATGTGCAGAAGGAAAAGAGGAGCCTAAACGGATCTGCATTAGCATTAAGTGTTGTTAACAGATCATTGTAATACCTGTTGATCTCTAACCACTTCAACAGTTGTCAAATCCCCTAACAGGGTAGCCTTAACTGGCTTGATTCAAAATCCCTTAAATAGGGTGGTCTTAATCGGCTTGTTGTAAATCCCTTAACTAGGTAACTCAAAGCTAATGAGTTCTGAGAAGCTAGAGAAGCTTAGGAGATCCTTTTAGCTATTGAGTTCTTAAAATCCTCTAACGAGGTGACCCTACCAGGTTTAACCCTTAACTGGGTGATCCCTAACAAGATCGGTTCCTACAAGAACCTATTGTAATGTTGTTAACCAGACAAGGCTCCTAATAGAGCGGACTTCTAAAGAGTTCAAAAAGCAGCTTGTGGGTATTCATCCCCACCGTGGTTTTTCCCAGTTGGGTTTCCATGTGAAAACTATGTGTGTCATGTGAAATGTTTTTGTCTTGTGATGCTTTGTTTTATCTATTATGCACATGAAGGTTCTATGTTTTATGCTTGTCTATAAAACATATTGAACTCACTATTGCGAAGATTTGATGGTTAAGTCTACTAGTTCATGCATGTGAATATTATGATAATCTGGTATTGAGCTAAGAGAAAAGCTTAGTGAGTGACCGGTCCATGACTGATTGAGCTATACTGGATGTTATCAGTTGCACTCTGTTTTACCGATATCTCTGTTTATCAATCATTGTGAGTGTTTGCTGTCAAACCAGTTTTGGACTATATTTGTGTCTGTACTGATTCACCCCCCCCCCTTCTCAGTACCGGTTTGGTACTAGTGGTTCATCATTGAGTTATCAGATGAGTCCTTTGAGGAGAAGTTCATCAAAAGAAAGAAAGGAAAGGGAATGGGAAAACAAATCCAAAGGAACAAGAATACTAGTAGGGGAGCTAACAAGGTAAAAAAATAGATATTGATAGCTAGTGATGAGGATGTAGAGGAGGAAAAAAATGACAATATGAAGGGTAAGGAGGAGGATGAGATTCTGGATGTGGGTCGTGGTGAGGAAATGAGTACTCAAGGATTGCAGAATGAGGGCCAAGAGAATTAAAGGGGAAGTCCTAGTGACTATCATGGGGATGATGATAGTATTAAGGGATTTTGTGATACTATCAATAAAATTGTGAAAGATATCAGCAACCTGAAGAATGATATTAATGTTATCAAAAATGCTATGATAGGCGAGAAGCTTTTTTCTAAAAATGTTAAAGAATTAGTGGTTGCTATCAACAATGCTGAAGCTATTGAGGCCATGGTCGGTAAAATTATTGAAATAGAAAAGAAGGTTAAGGAAATGGAAGGGAATAGAGAGGCAAACGGGCTGGAAACTACCATGAACAACCTGGTCAATAGAGTCAACAAGATGGAATTAACTGTGAAGAGGATTTCTGAACAAAATTTCCAGATTCTTAAGGCCTCTGTGGATAATATGAATATTCTGATTAACAGATTTGATAACATTAAAGACAAGGAGGGCGACAAGGACCAGATGGAGAAAAAGGTCATGAGAAGAGAACTAGGGCTAACACCAAGAATCAGGGTGATATCAAGGGATGAGAGATGGATGAATTGAAGAACTCTACGGGCAACATCAAGCAGATGGCAGTTCATGCAGAAGATATTATGAAAAATATTTAGTTGTCTCAATCTCTGTCATTGTCTTTGTGTTGTCCTTTTGCTATCCTTTTGTTGTCTTTGGGCGGCTTTATGTGTTTTGAGTTCCCTTTTTGTTTTGGTTGGGAACTGTTTTTTGTTTGGGTGATCAGACACAGTTTTATTCTGCTTTAATTCTTTTCCTATCTCCTGATATGTAATAAGGTTCGAGTTCCTTTCAAAAACTTGGTTTTACTTAATCAAAACAAGATGCAATTGCTAGTTGCTCACCCTTCTATGAAAGAATTTTTGTTGAGTAAGGATTTGAATGATAAAATAGTTGGTTGGGTTACAAAAGTGATGTAGTATGATGTGGATATTAAAGTTATAAAGATGGTTAGGGGTAAATGATTGTGTGAGTAGCTAGCTGGAGAAGTGGAGAACAACAAGGAGAATGAAAATCAGGCTATCCTAGTCAATGATAATGAAGAAGAACCACCCATAGCAACACCTTCAATGAGTTGGATTAAAAAAATGGTACATTAACTTCAAACTAGAGAGTTTCCTACAGGTATGGATAACTCAAAAAGAAAGGCATATCAGATTACAAGCTATTCCATATGTGATCATTGATAGTGTTTTGTTTAGAAAATATTATAACGGAATGCTGCTAAGGTGTGTTGAATCTGATCAAACAAGTAGAATTATTGAAGAGTTTCATGATGGAATAGGTGGTGGCGATTTCTCTTCTAGAACAACAACATACAAAATCATGAGGGTGGGCTATTATTGGCCTAATTTATTTAAGGATGCTCATGAATATGTGAGAAAATACAAGAAATGCTCATTGTTTGTAAGAAAACAAATATTGGCAGCCCTTCCATTGTAGCCAATAAAGGTGGAACAACCCTTCATGAAGTAGGGTCTTGACTTTATAGGTCCCATTAATCCACCTTCAAGTCCTAGTTATAGGTAGATCTTAACAACAACTGATTATTTTACAAAGTGGACAGAGCATGTAGCATTGAGAGAAGCAAATGAAATTGTTGTCCTAAGTTTCTACCAAGATTTGGTTGCAAGGTTTGGTGTTCCAGAGTCAATTATTTATGATAATGCATTAGCTTTAATTGATCTGAAAATAACTAATTGGGCTCTTGATAATGGAATATATTTGAACACTTCTAATTATTACCCATAGGGTAATGGACAAGATGAGTCTATTAATAAGAATTTGATCAAGATCATCAAAAGGACCATTGAAGATAATCAGAGAAGCTGGCATAGCAAGTTAAAATTAGCATTAAGGGCTGATAGGATCACTCCTAAGAGATCCATAGCTAATTCCCTATATGTGTTAGTGTATGGCAAGGCAACAAGGCTTCCAATTTTAGTGGAGTTTCTAACTTCATGCCTAATTCAAGAGCTGGAAATGATGGAGGATGAACCAATGAAAATAAAATTTGTTGAGATCATGGAATTGGAAGAGAAAAGGAGTAGAAATCTCAAAAATCTTGAGAATCACCATGCACAAATGAAGAGAAATTTTGATAAGAAGGTTGTCCCAAGAATATTTAGAGAAGGTGACTTGGTTTTCAAGTGGAATGAGTTAAAGAGCAGGCCAGGACATCATACAAAGTTTGATGCAATGTGGGATGGACCCTATATCATCACAAATTGCAAGATGCACAATGCCTATCAGATGTCCAAGCTGGATGTAGAGCAGTTACATATCCCAGTCAATGGGATACACCTCAAGATTTGTTATTAAGGTGATGATTCATCATATGTACATATTAGTATAGTTTCCTTTTCAATAAGGTGTAGTAGCATCATTTGTTTAGAGTCTATTTGTATTTTTCAATCATGGTAATGTTTACTTTTCTTTCCTCCAAGTGTTTCAACATATTTTGTCTAGTCTATAATTAGATTAGATGTTGTTCATTCATTGTAGTAGCAGGTTCTCAGTCCATCACAAGTGGTTTTAAGTCATGTCATGTTCAGTTTTAGGTCTAGTATGGGTTTTAGGTGTGGTTCTTGTTACAAGCTAGGGTTGTCGTTGCATCAAAAGATTGACCTGTCAATGCTTGATACAACCACTAGACTTATAGAATCTACATGAGGCTATTAAACCATGTCATGAATCCCTACGAAGGATGCTAGACCACTACCAATAGTTCTATGTTTCTAACAACAAGGTCTAAGTATTTTTAGGTCTAGTGTTTGAGTTCTTTAGTCTCTGTGCCCAATGGACATCCTCAAGGTTACTGTTCCTTCATTGTTCAGCAGGCAAACAACTGATAGAGTCACCAGAATGTTATCCAATTTATATTCTCATGTCAATTGTACATACAGGGTCTATGTATATAATTTCAAGCTTCATTTTAGTCTCATATTTAGGATGGTTTGTGATTCAGGATGAGAGAAGTAATATTTTTTGTTAAAAATCTTCCTTTTATAACCATGTTGGAATGTCAAAGAAAGATTTGAGGTTTAGGGGTACTTTCAAGGTATTAATAAGAGTTCTAGACTTAATTTGTCATTTAAAGGAAATACCCATATTGTTTGACAATGTTTAAAAAAGGGGTTTGGCTCATATCTGTCTTTAGAATGCCTCATGCTCTATAATTGTCACATGGTCTTGAATCAAAATGTTGAAAGTCGCATTGGAGGGAAACCTAAACTTTAAAAAAGATGGATTTTTACAAGTTACATAGAGTAGCGAGTCTTATATTGGCCATGTTGTATTGCTTTTCTAAGTCTGTCCCATACAGAGTTTAATAGGTTAGGGTTTTCATGAGGGAAAACTTGAATTCTCAAAGAAGGAAACCCCATTTTTGTAAAATCTTCTTGTTGTTACAGCTAGGATATGGAAACAAAAGAAAACATAGCAACAACTAAGAAATAAGGCACAGATTCCTCATTCAAAGCATGCATACTTTAGTCTTCAGATAGTTGAAAAGAAGTTCTCAAATATTGAACATGAAGAAAGGGTCATAACAGAGAGAGGGGCACATGGAGAAATCCTCATTAGACTTAGATTCAACTTACATACATCATGATTCAAAAGATAAGTCCATCTTTCTTGTTATAAGAGGCTTTTGTTATATTTTAAAGGAAAGGGATTGCTTTGTATGTGTAAGAGTTAGGTTTTTTGATATGCTTTATAGGGTTCAGAGAATCCATAATTTTTGTTGCAGTCATTGGCAAGGTTAATAATATAGTGAAGGGAATATTAGATTTCAATTATGATAGTGAGTTTAGAGCAGCAAAAGTTACCCTTGAATAGAAAAATGATAATCCATAGTAATGATCTCAGCCTCCACAATATCGTGTAGCCTCAAAGACATCAAAATACAAATCTCAGACATCATGAACTCAAGGAGGTCACTATGAAAAGATAAGACCAAGGCTTCCAGACAATGAAAGAGAATAGACATTTATATCTTTTGAGGTAATATGTGCAATCCAAAATACAATGACAGAGATGAAAACATTGCTATCTTCTTGTCCTAAGAAACAAATGTTGATCCTTATAATCAAGAGAGCAAAATTCTCAATAAACTAATATAACATTAAAAAGCTAAGGGAGGGTCACAGTGAATATTTCGATAGCCTTCTTACAAGTTGCAGCGTTAAAGGGAGCATTGTTTCATTTCTTTTCAAGAATAACATATGTTTTGTTGTAGACCTTTTAGTCCAAAAGGATAAAATTTTATAGGGTATGATACATAAAATGGGTCAAAGCTTTATGACAGCTTTGAAAATAGTGCCTTAAAGTCTATCACAAAGGAAGTAGTGACACAAAAAATAGAGATGTAGCATCAAAGAGGGTACCATAGGTCCCTGACTGATCTTTTTGTTTGTTCAAACCATCAAGATCATTAAGCATGAAAAGAGCTTATGAACAAAATGATAAACCTAAGCCCAAGGTGCAAAGTGTAGTATTTCAACAACATTGGTAGATAGCTTTGTGTCAAACTTTGAGGATACTCAAGTCATTCCCATAAGGGTTGCCCTTATTCAATATCAAGATCTTGAAATACAATCTGATGAGAAAAGGACATAGTCCCAAAATGCAATCCTGAATAAAGGTCATGATAAATCTGGAATAAAGGTCATGATAAGTCCATATCTAAGATACAAGTAACGCATCACAACCATTACATAGTGAAACATCACAAACAACCTGAGAGAAAAAGACATAAGGCTCATAATAGAGACAAAGATTTTAAACACAGTGAAAACAAACAAGGAAAAGGTACATGAGATCACAATGAAGGCTATTAGTAGATATCATGGAATATATCAAAGTATAGAGCAACATCAAACACCAAAAGAGAGACATCTTTAAACCTTCGGGCATTGAGCATCCACCAAATGGAGAACAGACTCAAAAGGCAACGACATGATAAAAATTTCAGTAAACAAAGAAAGGAGATGCAGTCTTTATCAGAGCCACTAATAACAAAGCATACTTCATCACAAAAGAAAAGAAATATTAGGAATAGAGATAAATGTCAAAAGATCAGTCAAGTGTCAAAGGATGCAATCACTACCTAGAATAACAATCCAAGAATAAGGATCCAAAGGCTCCAATAAAAATAAATATTCTTAGACGGTTTAATAAATGAAAAGAGTCCAAATGGTTGTACACAGTCATAAAAAGATGGTACAAAAGGCAGTCACTTAGCAATGAGAAAATTGTTGCAACATTCATGGCAAATGTTCATATGGACAGTCCCTTTTGACAGCCAAAAATGAATCACAATATCATAAAGAGAAGTCACAAGTATTGATTAAAGATAGTGTGTTGGCAAATGTATGATTGATTTTGTGATACTTAATGGCAATAAGTAAAATTTGTAGTCAAAAGACACTATGTGATAGTCTTCATGAAGCTTTGATTGCAAGCCAAGATACATAAATACAATCCTCCATTAGTCAGAGCAAACAATAGAAAGACTGAGATAATAGTCTTTACCACAAGGACTAAGAATAGAGTCGTTGAAAAAGAAAACCACAAAAAAATTGAAAGGCAAAGAATCTAGAGAATAATGCTTAAGGTCTGAGACAGTGACCAGGGAGGTGATATAGTTTTTATCAAGAGTACAACCATTATCTTGTGCAGAAAATATAGTGGTATTCAAATGATAAAGACTCTAGGGTCAAAGAACAATGTCTAAAAGTTGGTAAAGCTGCAAAAGGACATATAGGACAACCAACAAGTGCGTTGACAATACTAAGTAGTTGTATTTTGAAAGAGCCAACTCCCGATCATAGTCACAATGGTCAAGAACAGTCTAGAGGTCTAAGGGAGCAGAGAAAAAGGAAGTATACTTTATTCACCTTCAAATTAGAGAGTAGCATGTCAAAAAAATAGTAAGGTGAAAAGGAGGCATAATCCAATGACCACATCAATTTTATGACACCAAAGATGACAAGTGGCATGATAGTGAGATTTGGATTCTAAATTCAAACCAGTTATTAATGTCACTGAGTTCAAATTCAGATTTCAGAATGAGGGTCGTCCAAAAGGGATCCCACATTTTGTGGAGGATTTACAGGCCTCAATAGAAGTCTAATCCTTGATTTGAAGACACCCAAGGGTGACTCATCAACCAAGGGGAGTTTTGAGAGAACAAAAAACATCTACACTTCAGTTTTAACATTGATTTTGTGTAATTTTTAAGGCCATCCACCCAACAATTGAAATTTTTAATTCACAAATAGTTGGACCTAATTTTGAGGGCAAGGAGTATCTTAAACACCTACAACATAGCTCAGTCAGCAAGAAAAGGGAGCTAATAATTTGTATTTCAAATTGTAGGAGCAACTTTTAATAAAAAGGTAACTTCATCTATTTCCAGTTTAGTTCTTTCTTTTGTCTATATGCTCAGCTATGAGATCAGGCTTGTAACTCAATTCTTTGGAGTTTTCTTCAATATTTTCATGCATTGTAACCAAATGATTCTTTAAAATCAATAAGAAAGTTATTGTTCTTGCATATTATCTTGTCAATTTCATGATGTTGTATGATGAGATTTATTGTGATATTTTCATTCCTTTAGTTTCAATTCATCTATGGCATGTTATTTGGGAAGCAGTTCTATGTGTTGATCGAGTTGTATGTTGTGTGTAAACTTTGTTTTAGCAAGCAATATTGTATGAACTGATAAACTTATAAGGCACTGAGAGGGGGGGGTGAATCAGTGCAAACAAAAATAACAACACAAATCTCATTACCACTTTAAATAACTTAAAGCTTAATAAACATAAAAGAAATATCACCACATAAGCTAACACCCAATATATCATGCTCCACATAACATAAATATTTATACATAGAAACCCAAAAGGGAAAAACCACGGTGGCCCACAAGATTCACTATCTGCAGAATAGAAATCTTTGACTGGTTAAGGTCTTACAAATATGCCTGGTTAGGAGCAGAACCTGTTAGGAGTCACTGAGCTAAGGGATTTACCTCAACTCTGTTAAAAGCTTTGCCATGTCAAGAGCAACCTCGCAAGAGGATTTAGACTCAAGTTAATGAGCTACACTATTAGGAGATTTACAATTGCAGGCTTGTTAGGACCTACCCGATTAGGGGATTTGACTGTTGCAACTATTAGGAAAACAATAGTAAAATGATTTGCAAGTAGCACCTCTATGCTTGATAAGATCTGCTTCAATTCCACTCAATACATCAACATCACATCAATATAGAGCTTCTCAATTTACCGTGCAATCAAACTCTCAATACTCTCTTATGATCTCCTACTCCATCTCATAACTCATCACACTTTTTATAAACATCAACTTAGTCAGCTAATAACCTTGGAACAATTTCCTAGGTTCAATGAATCTAGTCAATCTTTCATTACATGCTTTACTTATGTCGACCACCGACATAGCAACTCAAAAGTAAAACATTATGTGTATCGGTTTACCAATCTTAGTGACTTTGTTCTATCGGTTAGTTCTTATTCTTGATTGAATGCTTTGTACATCATAACTTACTTATCCTATTAAATTTGTCATTGTGATATGACACATAGCTACCTAATACAATCTCTAGCACTCCTACAAAACTGCATCACCTAACTCTTCATTGATCACTCATACTAGTTGCTTTGAATACAAAACTATTCCTATTTACACATTGAAATCATATTTGTTAGTTCACTGACAAACTATCTCCTCTACCAGTTATGCTTTACTGGTTGGCCTAAAAGAGTTAGATGACTATCAAAACATAGTTGTCATCAATGACAACATAAAAAAAGTCACCATTCAACTTATTACATCAAAACATCATCATCAAGCCAACAATCTCCCCGTTTGGCATTGATGGCAACACTTGGGAAAAAAAAATTCTAAGTGTGCAATACAAAAGATGACTCAACTCATGACACATTCTCCCCCTTAGCAATTACAAAATTTTACAAGACTTACCTACTACTCCCCATTATAATTACAACAAAATTTTACCTCATACTACTACTCCCCCTTTGACAGCAATGGTAAAGGTAAGAAAATACATGAAAGATAAATGCAATATACATCAAAATTTGCATTATAATATATAGATATAAACATTCAAAATGTTTTACAATGCAATCTTAGAAAATACATCTCCAAAATGAGACTTTAAGTGCTTCAAATCATTGTGCCAAGTTTCCAAAAGAGTGTCAGTTATCTCAACATGTGTTCTTATCTGGCAAGCCAGCTCCTCCATGGCATCAATTGATTCATCTCACATGTAGCTAGAATAGCTTTAGTTTCTTTGTAGCCTCTCTACAATATTTCAACCTTATGGATCAAAAATGTTTGTAGCTCCTGCAATGACTTGGTCCTTTTGACCCATTCATTGTCATAAGCTTTTATCTTATGTTGAAGTTCAACAACTAATCTACCATAAGTTATAGAAGAATCATTTAGGGGGCTAAATGATTCACTTATAACTTCAAGTTCCTTTTCAACTTAATGTTTCCTTTTCATCAAATCATCACAAAATAATGAAAACTTTGCAACAGTGGATAGGACTTTGCCTCCGGTTTCAAGCGCATATTTAATATGATCTTTATTAACCGTCAGAGCAACTTTGTCTTTATCAATATCATTCATCAACTTCTCTATTATCTTCTTCTTAAATTCCTTTTCCACATTCAAATAAGTTGCATCTTCAAAACTTTTCATCTATTCACCAACATCAGCAACCAATTGACCTAACTTATCAATCGGTGTAGACAGTCTATTAGTGTCTATCTCTGGTAACAGACTAGACAAAATCTCAACTGCACATTATATAGTTTGAGCTTCCTTTTGTTGTTCCTTCATTCTTTTCTTTTTGGCTCTAGATTCCATGGTAGATGCAATCTCCATTAGTTCTGTAGAACTCAGTGCATCCATATTGATGGGTCCCTGAATACTTAGTTCATCATCATCCTCGTCATCATCAATTTTCTTCTTAGAGGTAAGTGATAAAGGCATCACTTTAGGTGTTGGTTTCACTGATTTCTTTTCTTTTGTCTCCTCCTCTTCCTTCTCCTTCTCCTTTACCGATGGTGTCTTTGTATAAATTGTTTCAATGATCACCGGTGGTTCTTCAACTCTTTGTTGCTCTTCATCTTTCTCCTGTCCCTATTCCTTTTGTTTAGTCATCTGAGCTTCTTCATCCTGTACATTTTTAGTTTGTTCCTTCTTTTCTCCCTCAATACCAGTTGTATCAATTTTTGTATCATCATCAAGAATTACAACTATCTCATTGTGTACATTAACTAGTTTATCATCTTTCAGGTGATTAGTAAAAACAATCTCATCTAGTGAAAAATCATCAATATCAACATTGTCCAAAATATCTTCTTCTTTGAGTTTCTCCAGTTGCTCTTCCTCCTCATCAGGTACCAAGCCCAGTATCTTCTTCAATATCTGCTCAGTTTCCATATGAACTAATTGGGTCTCACCAATTAATAGTCTTCTCAACCTTTTCTTAAATCTAAAAGATGATTTATCCTTTGCAAGAATTTCATCTATCTCCTCCTTTGTGGCTTCAGGTTGCAAGTTTTTAAGAATAAATTAAATAAATTCTATATCTTGTTTTATGGTTGTCTGCCATCTAGCATCAATCTTATTATACAAAGAATTTGGAATCTGCCCTTACAATTCAATTAGGTCTTTACTATATTTATTCATCATAAGATAATTGCATCCTCTATCTACCTTTATTCATCCTTAGTAAACTTATCATATAGTTTATCCAAACCCTTTAGAATACCATATTTCTTAATACTTACTAATATCTTTTCAAAAGATGTAGGTTTAGTTACCTGTTTCTTGATGGATTTGACAGTAGATGCTCCTACAACCTTTGAATATTTTCCACTAGCTCTCAGAGATTTCTTCTCACCTTCTGATTCAATTTCTTCTTCATCATCAACTGTCAGTTTCTTTGCTTTCTCCTTTTTCATCTTCCCTGTAGTTACCGGTGCTTTAGGTGCAGGGGGCTCAATCACTTTACCTTTTCTCTTGAATTGTATCTTGGAAGGCTTCTCCTTCTTTGCTTCAATAGGTTTCTCTTTCTTAACTTCTCCACTTCTTGTCATCATACCAGTGTTGGTACTAGTTGGCTCCTACTTGTTTAGCTTCAAATTTTTCTCTATCCTCTGCTATTGCCTCTTTAGTAAGACCTTGTTCAACTGCAAATTGTTCCACTTATTTTCTTAATTTATTTGCAATGACCAATTTGGCAAGCTCAAAATACACCTCAATACATTTCTCTTTATAAGTCCCAAATCTTGTAGCAATAGTATCTACCGATTGTGCTAGCAAGTGTTCAGCATAAGAAACCAAAAGATCTTCTTCAACTTAGTATCCCATAGGCATCACCCAAGTTGTCTTGGGATCAACTACCTCCACCTGACATGTGTCTGTGTCAACCAAAAAATAGATGGTATCCTCATATCTACTGACAACTTGTGTCGGTATCCTCTCTCTTGCATGCATCTTTTTTCGAAAAATCTTTGAAATAACCCCAAGCAATCTTATCAAATTCATTACCCAACATCCTAATGTTTTTCTTCATCTATAACAATGTCGGTTTGTCCTTAGACCACTCAACATCACCGATACCAAAAAATAAATTTTGAAAATAGAAGAACAATCCAACAATCAGATGTCCAAATTTAAACTTCAGTCTTTTGTCTTTCTTGATGGATTCAAGATTGAGCACCAAATGACTTCTCAATGCCTCCAAAAAATCATAATCAAAATTTTCTTTGATCATCTAGTAAGTAGTATAGGTGGCTGCAACAGGGATGTTGTTCATCCTGCTAGAATTATATACCCAGTATCCTATGGCCATTAAAGAAAATTTTACTGCGGGATCATCAATCTCATTAACAGTCATAGCTCTTTCATCACATCATGACTTGGTCATCTTGGCAACATCATCCTTAGGAACTAATCTCAATACTGGAACTTCACTGTTTGAACACAATCTAGTTACTACATGAATCTCTTCTTTGGTGATCTTATGTGATCGATCAAGCCACATAAAGTAGTCATGCACACGACTCAAAACATATCTTACGTGATCATCTTCAAAATCATCAATAGAATTTAGTCCATGGTGAAATCCTTTATCAGTAACCCTCCTATACTGTTATTTCAATACTCCATTCTTGTCACACATTACCTTATATTGATCAAATATAGAAAAAATTCCAAGATCTTCCAACTTATAGTGAATATATGATCTAATATCCTCTACATAAAAAACTCCATATGAGACTCTGGATAGGGCTCCAACGGGATCGATTTCAATGGATTTAAAAGGGTGCCTCTTAAACCTAGATGAGGCCTTACTGTAACATCTACTAGATGTGGTGCATCCATCTTCAGAGATTTAGACTTAGAAATAGATAATAGGATTTGTCAGATAAATAACTTTCAATGCTTCCACAACTAGGGTTTCAACACTGAGAATGCACTTTCACCGATTATCCATCATAGATCACTCCAAATCTTATGTTAATTTGATCAAATTCTTCTCACACAAGCTCTTCTCTACTCTTTTCACTCTTTGAGTGCTCTCAAGAATGCAAAGTGACAAATGATATTCAAAAAGTCCTTTTATTTGCTCAATACCTACAACATTAAATGATATTCATGGTTGTATAAACAAACAAACCCTAAAACACCATTCAATATACTATTGGTTCTCATATCACATTAAATCTACCGGTTTGATCATAAAATCACTTCACAATATCATAATGTATCAAGATATGCAGATTTATCTTACCGCACACCATATATGGGATCCAGAAATGGATCTGACATTAAGTTTCCTCTAAGCCTTTTAACGGCTTAGTTTGTCGGTGATGAGCTCTCCACACTAGGTGAAGAATTAGGATCTTTCAATGGTTTCAAATCACTTTTCTTTTTCCAGATCTTGTTCATCTCTTCGTTGGTCTCTTCCACATCAACTTTCTTCTTCCCTTTTTGGTCAGCAAATTGATTTATCGGTTGACTCATTTTAGCTTTACAAAACTTTGCAAGGTGTCTCGGTTGGTGACAATGAAAACATGCCATACCAGATGCTCTTTAGGGTCCAGCATTGCATCTACCAGTCCTTCTTCTACAATTCATAGATACATGACCACAGTTATGATAGATTGTGCAAATCACATTCATTCTCTTTTCCATCTCATAGGGACTAGACTAGTTAGCATAGGGTCTCTGCCAATTTGCATTTCTCCGATCATTAAAAGTTCTTTGCCAATCTCCACAAGATCTTTGATTCATGTGGGGTTTCAGATTATTTGCTCCATACCTGCATTCAACATCTCTATTCCCAAACATGTTGTAAGTGTATTAATATCCATTAAAAGTTCTAGGTCTATATCCTTGATAGGCATTAGGTCTATAACCATGAAAAGAACTAGATCTGCAAACATTAGCAGTATGTCCTGGCTTATGACAATTAAAGAATACTAGTTTGTAGGGTATCTTGCTGATGGATTTATGGATCTTAGGTGCAGATTTACCTTCTTCAATGTTGTCCTTTGTACCAGAAGGCTCATCTGTCTATAAATTAGTGTAGCCCAACCCTTATATCTCACCTTTCATCCTCTGTGATTGAATCTGTTCATCAAGCATAGTAGAACTTTTGTTAAAATTTGCAAGTGTTTCATTAGCATCACCAAGTTCCTTTGTAAGAACTTCATTATTTTTCATCACACTTTCTCTTAGTGACATTGACATGTATAGATTAGCCTTTATTTATTCTTTTTCTTCTTGTTCCTTATGAAGATGAACATACAGGGTTCCAACCTCCTAGTTCATCTTAAAGATCTCATGTTCTTTTTCTCTAATCTTGTCTTTAACTATCCTCCTTGCTTCAAGCTCTTGACTCATCTTGATGGTTAGGACTTCCAACTCTTTCCTCAGGTTTTCCTTCTCATCATTTAGTTTTTCAACTTCAGTAACCAATGCATCCATGTTTCCTTCATCAAAAGAGATGCTTTTAGTAAACTCCATCAATTGTTTTGCAAGATCTCTTCTCTTAGAAAGTGAGGCTTTATACTTGTCTTTCAATGTATCTAGGGCTTCCTAAGCTTCTGCAAGCCGATTAGACAACTCTCTATAACTCATTCCTTCCCCCATTACTATCGTAGGGATCTTTCCCAAGCAATTAAGCCTTAAGGGAATTAGGCTTTGATACCAATTCATAAACTTATAAGGCACTGAGAGGGGGGGTGAATCAGTGCAAGAAAAAACAACAACATAAATCTGATCACCACTTTAAATAACTTAAAGCTTAATAAACATAAAAGAAATATCACCACATAAGCTAACACCCAATATATAATGCTCCACATAACATAAATATTTATACATGAAAACCCCAAAAGGAAAAACCACGATGGGAGTTAGTACCCACAAGATTCACTATTTGCATAATAGAAATCTTTGAGCGGTTAAGATCTTACAAATATGACAAGTTAGGAGTAGACCCTTTTAGGAGTCACCCGGTTAAGGGATTTACCTCAACTCTATTAAAAGCTTTGCCCTATTAGGAGCAAGCTCACCAGAGGATTTAGAATCAAGTTAATGAGCTACCCTATTAGGGGATTTATAATTTCAGGCCTGTTAGGATTGTTGGAAACCAATAACACTGAAAGGGGGGATGTATCAGTGTTATACCAGAATAGAAGATTTTAGCTTTAACAAAACATTCATATACCAACTAGTATACCGGTATAAACAAAATTGAAAGACGTAATGCAACCAATAAGCCAAAAACATAAATGAGAATCATAACACACAAATTTATATGTGGAAAACCTCAATGAGGAAAAACAACGGTGGGATTTGTGACCCACAATATCAATTCACTGGCCATATGAAGAGATATTACAATATATGATGGGCTTGCACTTACAGGAAGGCTTACAGCCTATAGCACATTGCTCATCATAATAGGAATCTCACTGGCTATATAAGAATCTAGACAACAATCCAAAGAAGTGTGAATTGCTTAGTACAACATCTCCTATGCCAGAATACAGTTCTGGTTTCAGCTCTGTCTGTTTCAGTTAAAACCCTAAACCTCAGTACTAGAATAACTCGTACAATGAAGTCCTCACATACATAGTCTCTTTGATATATTTCACATTACATTAGATCCATATATTCATTCCACATGTCTATCCCTAAATTTTTTATATCCATAAAAAATGATCTAAGCAATCTCTCCTATATACCCTATACAAATTTATGCCTTATGTCGGCTTACAAGGATATATACAATATCATATTACATGTCGGTCATATAACATAAATGAATAAGCATTAAAACAAGTTGTCGATGTCTTATCCAAGATGAGTCAGCCTCCAATACCGATGACCTTTACTATACCATGCCGGCCTACATTGTTGGTGACTAAAGAAATCTTCTATCCTGTCGGTGTTGGTACCGATGTAGAGTCTGTGAAGTGCCTATTGGTACACCATATGAAGCTGGAACCCAAAATCATGCTTCCATCAATGACAACATAATGAAACCTAACTATTAGAGTGTCAATTTCCAACAATCTCCCCCTTTGGCATTGATGGAAACACTCATGTAAAAAATGGTCATGGTTTCAACTATCGGTTTCATCCTTCCCTGCTCCCCCTGAGCTAAATATGAAAAATGCTCCAATACTCCAAAATTCTAAAGACTTTGTAACTCCCCCTAATGTGTGCAGCCCTTTAATCCTTTTTCACATCACTATCTCTCCCCCTTTGACATCAATGCCCCAAAAAATTGTAAAAATGATTTCAAAGAATGATAACTGTACACTGAATATTTCAAAAAATGTCTTACCAGAGCTTGACCAATTTCAAGATTTTTGGGTAAGCTTTCTCTAATAACTCCACATAAGTATCCTAGATGGTTTTGAATGTGCTAAAGATAGATACAAGTCCACCCAGTAAATATGCAAGTGATTCTTTTTCATTAACTTATGTCGGTGTGGGCTTACCAAGCATATCCATGCATTCCCTCTTATGTACACCAAGTGAATCCAATTTTGGACTCACCAAACCTCTGAGACTTATGGCTCTCCGAACGATCTTATCTCTTTCCTTTTCAAGAGCATAAATTTGATTCTCGAATGTCAAAATTTGTCCATCAATAGATGGTGTCAGTAAAGTTAGTCCGTCAAAAGAGTTAGCAATTTTGTCCTGTACCTCTTTCATCTTTTCATCTACTTTTGTTGTAAGAACCTCTCTATTGTGATATGCCTTATATATATTAGTGCCTTGTTTCAAATAATTTTCTATCAAAATTAACTTCTCCTCAATCTTTTTCTTCTCTCTGTCAATGATCTGATCAAAAGAGGCTCTCTTAGCCAAAGTGAATTTTTCAAGCACTAGCCAGTTAGAGATCTGTTGTAATGATTGAAAATCTTTAGAGATCTATTTTTTTATTAACTTAAGCTACCAGATGGGCTTGATTCATTCTCAATTTTACATTCTAGGACCAATATGTGCAAAACAATTATGGATTGATCTATAATCTCTTTGTTTGTGGTTCCCTCCTTCATCAGTTTTTTAGTAGCCATCATCATTAGTTATGTGGGACTCATCTCTGTGATTCTTTTATTTTCCACTAGAGAAGTGTCAATTGTCAATAATGATGTGCCAACAATTGATTCCCTATCAGATTCCCCTATTTTCTCAGGTGATTTAACTTTTAATGCCTCCTCACCTGCACCGGTGGCTTTGCCACTTGGTGCAGTCTGTGCAACTATCGGTTCCTCTCTAGGAATAGTATCCTCAACCTGTACATTAGTATCCAGAGGACAAGTGTCCTCAAATTTATTATCTTGTATAATGTTCTTTGCATTAACTGGTGTCTCTAGATGAGTCTATACATTTGTGTTAACCGGTGGCTCAATTTCCACTATCTTGATATTCTTCAAAACTGAGGGTGGAGTACCCATGGTCCCTTTGCCTTTCCCTCCAACTGTTGTATCTACAATATCAATCTTTGCCTTTGGTGAAGTGAAGAATCCTCTATCCTCTCCCAAATATTTTATCCAACCCTTTTGTATCTCCTTTATTATCTCATTCATCCTTCCTAACATCAGGCTAGTTATTCTATGTTTGTTGTTAAAAACCTTTCTATCTATAGCCTCAATTGTCTTCTCCATATCATCTGGAGTTATAGAAACACATATAGCTAAAATTTATTGCATCTTAATGTGTTTGTCTTCTTGCATTGTAGATAACCTTCTAGCATCTAACATGTTGTATAGCTCTACCGGTATTTGATTTTCTATTTCAATTAATGTTTTCTTATAGATATCTAAATATAGAAGAATTTCTTCCTCTACCTCTCTCTGTTCATTAACTTTAAATGTATCATAATAAGACTTAACATTATTCAACATCCCATCCTTAGTAATTTCATCAATAATTTCAGCACAAGTCTTAGGTAGGATAATTGTTACATTACCAGTCTCTAGTGCAAAATCAGTGTCACTCTTCTTTCTCCTTCTAGCAATACCGGATGCAATTGATGGGGTAGCCTTGGGTGCCTACTTTTGTGTCGGTAATTTGATGGTGACCTTCCTAACCGGTTGTTCCTTTGGTTCCACTTTAGGTTTCTTCCTCACAACCCTTTTGAATTTTGATGGTGTATCATCTTCAGGTTCAGAATCTGCAATCACAGGTTCAATGTGAACTACCAGATCCTTCCTCTTTCTCCCTTTCTTTGGGACAGCATCAATGAGTTCCTTAATTTCTTTAGAAACTTCCTGTACAAACTTTCTTTCCTTACCTTCTTTTTTTTCCCTCTTCTTCCAGTTGAACTCAGTTTCAACTTCAAAAGCCTTTTGTTGTGTTGTTCCACAAGGTTTTTTTGCTTCATCTATTTCTGCATCTATCAGAATTTTAGCATATGCATCAAGGATTAATGCATCCACCTCATATTTCATTTCCCCTATCCAAATATTTGGGGGCTTGACTGTCTCCATGAGATTCACATCCTTCTTAACCATGAAACAAATGTCAGTAGAGTATTTCTCTACTATTTGCTCAAGTATCCTTATTCTAGACCTCATAGATTTTGGAAAAGCCTTGAAGTAACCCCATACCTTATCATCTCTAAGACTTTTGAATGCAACAATTGATTGCTTAAGTTGTTTTCCTACCGAGATGTCAAAAGCCCATTGCTTCCCTCCAGAAATTGGGGTATCATTCAAAAAGTATAACATTAAGCATACCAAAATATTTCCATACCAGAAGGTGCCCTTCTTCTCACCTTTAATCTTCCCTAAATTGATCAATAACTCCTCAAGCATCCAGTCACAAAGATCTATCTTGATATTTTCTCTCATCATCCTATAAGCGACCAAAATACATGAACTAGAAACTGAATTCAGTCAGTTAGACTGAGTTACCTTGTAACCTATGATCATGCTTCCAAATTTTATGTCGGGGTCGATGATGGTGCTCACCTTCATCGATCTCTTGTCTGATGTAGCATCAGTGATCTTCCTTACGAAGTCATTTGATACTTTCTTATCCGGATGTTGCCCTATTGATGAAAAATCAATAATTTCCCAGATGGCTTCCTTAGTGATTTTATAGGGTCGGTCTAGCCATATGAATTACCCATGTACTCTGCTTAGTACATATCTAACAATTTCATCCTTGAACTCTGAAATATCCAGGATATCAATGAACCCTAGTGATAGTTATGATACTTAATATAAGTACAGATCCAATAGCCAACAAGATGAGAGGGGGGGGTGAATCATACAAACTTAATCTTCTATAAATACATCAGATTCAACCTCGGTAACATATACTTCTGTAATATAACCAAAATTGTTAAACATGCAAACTCAAAAGCATATGAACATCATAAACCTCATAACACCAGATTTAACGTGGAAACCTAAATAGGGAAAAATCACTGTGGGATTTTGGACCCACTGAGAAATATACTCTTCTAGAGTATGCTTGGTTAAAAGAAAATCCTATTAAAGATTACAAACACATTGCTAGATGTGACCCGGTTAAGGGATTTCCCTTCGATCTATTAGGATCTTCACCTTGTTAGAAGTGACCTTGTTAAAGTATTTCAAACACTCGATCAGAATGTCACCTTGCTAGAGGGTTTTACAAATAAGACTGTTAAGTCCACTCGGTTAAGAGATTTCCTGTCACTTTCATAAAATAATAGTAATAAAAATCTATCTGCAACTTCACATCTAAAATGCTAAAGTAGATTCTTATTTGTTCAATACAATCTAGACATAGAACTAATCTTGTCCATCTGTTGGGCTTCTATACTCTATTATTCAAACAGGTCTTCAAGCTTCTGTGCTAGGTAATCACTATGTAGCATCCTTGTGCATACACTTGCCCGCATGCATTGTTTATCAATAGTTCCCTATTTATAAACAATTAGCTAACCACTTAATCTCCTTGATCACATTTCCCATGATCAATCATAGCCATCAGATCTTCAATCTTGTCCAGGTTCAATGCATCTTTCAATCTAAAAATGTTTTACCTCGCCTAGGAACTTGCATATATTTCTTGGAACTTGTGCCAGGGTATTGCGGTTCAATCTGAACTGTAGATCTTCATGTTGACTTTCCTTTGCCATAGATTCATTAACAAACTATATTTACGACATACCAATCATTTAATCAGTTCCAGCTCATCAGCTTCCTTCATTAAATAATGCATGTAACCATTTAATGCATTCTATTATAGCTCGGTTACAACTCGGTAAATACTAAACTTCACTCGGTAGACATTCTACCTTCATTAACCGATAGCGATAACCTTAGGGTTTACCGACTAGGTTCCTTAGGGTTTACCAACTAGGTTCTTTGCTTGGTAACATAGTATAGTATTAACCTTACAATTTACAACATATGTATGATGTTAAAACAATCTAAACATCATGATCTCATCATTGTCTGACTTGGTAACAGTTTCCCATTGAATACCTTATTCATCCTCTTATTCATCATAATCTTTCTTGTGTCTTTTACCGACATCTTTATATTCTTCAAATCATACTTCTCAAGATATGGCAACATCATACTGAATTAGAAAATCAATTTCTTGACATCAATGACAAAATAATAATATCAAGACAGTAAACATCCTTAATCAGTTATATCCATAATCATCAACAACCTTCTCAATATCCTTATTGAAATGTCAACAATCCTCCATTGTCTGTTATAATGCTATATTGCCAACAATCTCCCCCTTTGGCATTGATGGCAAAACCAATTGATTTGACCTTAAAAGATTCGGATAGCTGTGATTCTAAAATGCTGAAATGCTCTCCCCCATACATTAGACTTCTCCTCTTTTCTTAGTCTTCTTTCCAAACTTCAGTCTTCTCCCCCTTTGGCAACAATGCTAAAAAGTAAAGAACTAAAACATAAGTAAATTCCTATTGTAATGTGTCAATTCAGTCTCGGTCAGAGCATTTTGTCTTCAATTCCTGTATAATTTCCTATAATATTTCCTGTACACCTTTAGAAAACATCCTAAAGTGTGTAAATCAGCATCAACTCCTAAAAGATATTTGTTAGAGTCATCAGATTGATGCTTTCACCGAACTCAGTCAGTGAGTAGAAGATAGGGGTAGGACCCCTAACTTACTCCAACACCACTTTCTTCTCTTGAGCTTCTTCTCTAAGATAATGATATTTGATAGAGATGTGCTTTATCTTAGAGTGCATAATAGGATTCTTTGAAATGTTAATGGCACTAGTATTGTCATTGAATATAGTTACTCGCTCGGTAACTTTCTCATTTATACCTTCCAACAGTTGTTTGATCCATGCAATGTTGGTACAATTCAATGCTGCAGCAACATATTCAACTTCTGTTGTTGACTGTGAAACACATCCTTGTCTCTTGCTAAGCCAACTCACTAGTCTTTCTCCTAAAAAGAAAGCTCCTCCACTTGTGTTTTTTCTGTCATCAATGTTGCCTGCCCAATCAGCATCAGTATAAACTTTTAAATCAAAATCATTTCCTTTTTGATATACTAAGCCATAATCCTCTGTGTCTTTCAAGTATCTAAAAATTCTTTTGATTGTTGTCATGTGTGTTTCCTTAGGATCTGCAGAGAATCTTGCAACTATACCTACTACATGTGCTATGTCAAGTCTACTGTGAACAACATATTGTAGCTTTCCAATCATGGATCGGTAAAGTGTCTCATCAACAGATGCAGATTCATCATTCTTTGATAATTTATAGTTGTTAGTCATAGGAGTACTTACTGGTTTTGAATCCTCCATTCCAAATTTCTTCAAGATTTCCTTTATGTACGTGGATTGAGTAATGAAAATCTCATTTTTCATTTGCAATATCTGTAAACCTATAAAATACATTATCTCACTGATTAATGAAATCTCAAATTCTTTGTTCATTTCATTTCCAAAGTTCTTGCATAAAGAGTCATTTCCACAAAATATAATATCATCAACAAATATGGCTGAGATCAGTATTCCATTTTCATCATTCTTCATGTACATATTGTTGTTCTCACTTGTCCTTATAAAACCAATCTTAATCAAATAAGAGTGCAATCTTTCATACCATGCTCTAGGTGCTTGTTTCAAACCATATAAAGCTTTGTTGAATTTACATACCTGATCTTTATTATTGTCTTCAACAAATCCTTCAGTTTGTTCAATAAAAAATTCTTCTTCTAATATTCCATTCAGAAATGTAGATTTGACATCTATTTGATATACCTTGAAGTTTTTGAAAGAAACATATGCCAACAATGTTCTTACTCCTTCAAGTCTAGCAATAGGTGCAAAAGTTTCACAATAATCAATTCCTTCCTCTTGAGCATAACTGCAAACTAGTCTTGCTTTGTTTTGAATGACCTCTCCTTTTTCATTTAGCTTGTTTCTGAAAATCCACTTTGTACCGATTACATTTTTGTCCTTCGGTCTTGGGATTAGTGTCCATGTGTCATTCCTCTTGATTTGATCAATCTCTTGTGTCATAGCATTTATCCAATCTTCATTGTTAAATGCCTCTTTCACTATTCTCGGTTCAAATTCAGATATCAAACATGTGTTCTGTCTCAGTTTGTTTCTTGTCATCACTAGATCATTCTTATCTCCTATAATTTGACTTGGTGCATGATGTCTTCTAACATACTTGGCTAATACAGGCTCGGTAGGCTTTGTATGATCTTCTTCATCACTTTGTAACTGGATATTTTCTTCATTTTCTTCAACAGTTTTCTTCGTAAGACTTGTCAGTTGAACATAGACAAATTCATCATAGTCTTCTGGTTCCTTGGAATTTCCTTCATCATTTCATTCTGCAAATTCATCAATTTTCACATTTGCACTTTCTACTATTTTGTTAGATGATTTGATCAGACATTTAAATGCTTTGCTTCTAGAGGAATAACCTAGAAATGTTCCTTCTTCACTTTTCTAATCAAACTTGCCATTTCTATCATCTTTGTGAACATAGCATCTACTTCCAAAGATTTTAAAATAACTTACATTAGGTTTCTTATCATACCAGATTTCATATGGTGTCTTCAAAGTACCTTTCTTCAATTGTACTCGGTTCAGGGTGTAAACTGCTATGCTTATTGCTTCTCTCCAAAATGTTTGTGGCACTTTTTTTTCAATCATCAGTGTTCTAGCACAATCGACAATAGATTTGTTTCTTCTCTCAGCTATTCCATTCTGCTGTGGAGTTCTTGGTGCAGAGACTTGTCTTTTAATACCATGATCATTGCAGAATAAGTTGAATTCATCATATGTGAATTCTCCTCCTCTATCTGATCTAAGACATTTCAGTTGTCTTCCTGTTTCATTTTCAACTCTTGCCTTGTACCATTTAAACATTTGCAAAGCTTCTGATTTTTCTTTTAAAAGCATTACTGACATCATCCTTGAATAGTCATCCACAAATAATATGAAATATTTATCACCACAATAACTTTGAACTTTCATAGGACCACAAAGATCAGTGTGCACTAGATCTAAAATTCCCTTAGAAGTGTAATACTTACTTGTAAAGCTTGATCTTGTCATCTTACCCATCTGGCATCCTCGACACATAGCATTCTCAGGTTTTTCAAGACTCGGTAGACCTCTTACTCAGTGCTTCTTACTTATTTTGATCAGATTATCAAAATTTACATGACAAAACCTTTTATGCCATAAACAGGTATCATCTATCTTTTCATACAAACACTTGTTACGAGTTGAGTCAAGGTGAAATGTGTTACCTTTTGTTTGTGTCTCGGTAGTAGCTAACTTTCCATTCTTGTCATGAACTTTGACAATTCGTTTATGTAATTCTTTTCAGTAACCTGTGTTGTTTAGTTGTGCTACACTCAACAAATTGTATTTCAAACCTTCAACCCAATAAACATCATTACATCTTACATTGTCAATAAGTGTTATAGATCCTTTACCTTTCACCGGACATGGTGCATCATTACCAAATCTAACATAGCCTCCATCATAATCTTCTAATATAACAAACTTGTGTTTATCTCCTATCATATGATGTGAGCATCCACTATCTATGATCCAAGAATCATTAGTGTTTATGTGAGATATTAGGGCTTTTTCTTCATACCATTCTTCATCTGATCTATCTTTAATAGCCACATAAACTACTTCCTCTATATCAGTTTCATCTGATTTATCATCATTGGATTCCTCATCGGCTATTAAGCATGTCTTTCTATCTCTTCTTCTGAAGTCTCGGTGCCCTTTGTAATGATTATCTTTTTGTCTGTCATCTCGATAATCTCTCTTTTCAATAGAATCTTTGTCAAGACAGTTAGAAGCCATATGTCCTATTTTATCACAATTGAAACATTTCAAAGGTAGTTTTCCTTTGTACTTACCTTTGCCTCTCGGTAACCTTTTGGCTAATAGTGCTTCAAAATCTTCTTGCTTTCTGATTTCCTCATACAGTTTGTGTACTTCTTCCATGTTCTTACGAAATCTTTCACTTGCTCCACTGTGATCTCATTCAGAGTATTTATACTTTCTTTCATTAAAATCATTAGATTCATCAAGATGAAAAGAACTAAATTCATATTCAACTTTATTTACCGAAGATCCACTGTTATCAAAGTTACTCAACTCAAATGCATGTAGCTTGCCAATAGTAGCATCTAAAGAAACTGGCATATTAGGTACAGACCTCAATTCATTGATTGCAGAGACTCAAATTGCATAAGCTAGTAGAAGGGTTCTCAACAACTTACTTGTTATATGCTTTTCTTCAATAGTTCCACCTGCTCCTTTGATTTGATTGACAATCTCCTTTAATCTTGTACTATACTGAGTTATGTTCTCACCTTCATTCATCCTCATAGATTCAAGTTGTCCTCTTAAACTATCTACTTTTGCTCTTTGAACATGTTCATCTCCCCCATATACTGATATGAGCTTATCTCACATTGCCTTTGCATCATTGCAGCCTTCTAGATCATTAAACTCTGAATCGGTCAATGCAGATGTTATTTCAATCATTGCTTGAATATGTTCTTGCTTTGCCTTTATCTCTTCCATAGTCAATGGATAGGTACTCGGTGTAACAAAATCATTCTCATAATTGTATACAACATATTCTCCAACTCCTGATAGATGCAGCTTCATCCTTTTCTACCATGTACAGAAACTTGACTTGTTCAGCTTCGGTGCATCCCTCTTATACATCTTTGGATCTTTGACTCAAGTGCCTTTAAACTTTTCTTCTAGAGTCCAAGGCTCTGATACCAATTGATAGTTCTGATACTTGATATAAGTAAAGATCCAATAGCCAACAAGATGAGAGGGGGGGGTGAGTCATACAAACTTAATCTTCTATAAAAACATCAGATTCAACCTCAGTAACATATACTTTAGTAATATAACCAGAACTGTTAAACATGCAAACTCAAAAGCATATGAACATCATAAACCTCATAACACCATATTTAACGTGGAAACCCAAATAGGGAAAAACCACTGTGGGATTTTAGACCCACTGAGAAATATACTCTTCTAGAGTATGCTCAGTTAAAACCAAATCTTGTTAAAGATTACAACACATTGCTAGATGTGACCCGGTTAAGGGATTTCCCTCAGATCTGTTAGGATCTTCACCTTGTTAGAAGTGACCTTATTAAAGGATTTCAAACACTCGATCAGAATGTCACCTTGCTAGAGAGTTTTACAAATAAGACTGCTAAGTCCACTTGGTTAAGAGATTTTCTGTCACTTTCACAAATTAACAGTAATAAAAGTCTATCTACAACTTCACATCTAAAATGCTAAAGCAGATTCTTATTTGTTCAATATAGTCTAGACATAAAACTAATCTTGTCCATCTACTGGGCTTCTATACTCTATTATTCAAATAGGTCTTCAAGCTTCTGTGCTCGGTAATCACTATGTAGCATCCCTATGCATACACTTGCCCGCATGCATTGTTTATCAACAGTTCCCTATTTATAACCAATTAGCTAATTGCTTAATCTCCTTGATCACATTTGCCATGATCAATCTGATAACTTAATGATGAACCACTAGTACCAAACCGGTACTGAAGGGGGGGGTGAATCAGTACAAACACAAATACAGTCCAAAATCGGTTTGATAGCAAATACTCCAAACGACTGACAAACAGGGATACCAATTCCACACATACTGCAACCAGCAAAGCCAAGAGTGTCTAAAAAAAGCATTGACTGGTTGATCACTTATCTTTTCACTTAACTCAAAACAACACTACCATTTTTCTTTTATGCATGAGCAAGTAAAGTATCATTTGATCATCACAATAGTTAGTTCAGTATGTTTTATAGACAAGCATAAAACACATAACCATCATATTCTCAATAGGTAATAACAAAGAATCACAAGATAGAAGCATCACACATGACACACATATTTTTCATATGGAAACCCAACTGGGAAAAACCACGGTGGGGATGAATACCCACAAGTTGCTTTTGAACTCTTTTGAAGTCCACTCTATTAGGAGCCTTATCCGGTTAAAGACATTATAATAGGTTCTGCTAGGAACCGATTCTGTTAGGGATCACTCGGTTAAGGGATGGCTATAATACCCGGTAGGGTTACCTTGTTAGAGGATTTAAAGAAATCAATAGCTAAAGGATCTCCAGAGCTCTATAGCTTCTCAAAACTCATTAACCTCGAGTTACCCAGTTAAGGGATTTGAATCAAGCCTGTTAAGACCACCCTGTTAAGGGCTTTTGCATCAAGCCAGTTAAGGATACCCTGTTAGGGGATTTTACAACTGTTCAAGTGGTTAGAGATCAACAGGAATTACAATGATCTGTTAACAACACTCAATGCTAATGCAGATCCATTTAGGCTCCTCTTCTCCTTCTGCACATTCACTTTGCAGGTATCTCTTCTCTCCTTTGGTCTGGCAAGAATCACGTATCACTTCCCTTGGATACGCATTCACAAATTTTGCCAACAACCTTAGAAAGAAATACAACATTGACCTTATAGGAAACAGACAGGTCGATAGCAAAAACCCTAAACCCTAAACCTGTTAGGTTAAGCAATTCAAGCGGTTCAATCCTGACCACTGAATCATAATGCATTAAATGCAACAATCTTGAATCGATCTTAACACATTCCCCATCATCCATTTTCCACCGATTTCATGACGGCTGATAACCCATCACGCATTATCACCGTTTGACATACTTTGCATATTCCCAAGGTAGATAGGAATAGTCTTCTTCATGCAAGATCCTTCACGCGCACAGAGCTTACGTGGCAACACTATCTATTCTCCATTATACTGCTAACTCATCACACAAAGATCACCGATTGAGTCACATAGGCTTGAGATACTCCAACCAGAAATCCTGAAGTGGAAGCTACCTACCAATCGGTAGTAACACAATGCTTCCATGAACCGGTTCCCATAACTGCATGCCAGTTCATCTTGAACAAATATGTCACTTCACTTTGGCATATAAACCAATTCATACATATGTCGGTTCCTCTCTCTTTTTGCCTATCACATGTGTCAGTTCACACCATGTCACATATTGACATCAATGACAACATACAATATCATTATGTCTTCATGCCGGTTCACATAATGCCAACAATCTCCCCCTTTGGCATTCATGGCAATATACAAAGATATCTTCTCCACTTCACATCTTCTCCCCCATTTGCTGCAGATATCTTTTCGCTTCACTCCTCCCCCTTTGACAACAATGCCAAAGTGAAGGCACAAGCATCTTTGTTCCATCATGTTGCTCCCCCTGAGGAGTAGCATCCTTCAACACATAAATAAAAAAAAATTGACTATACAATTCCTGACTAATGTGGAACCAATACTTTTAGTTCACCTCCTGAAGGGGAAATACCCCTCATTCAACTCTTAAGTGTACAAATGTAGTCTTTGGGAGATGCTTGGTGAATATGTCTGCTAACTGCTAGTTATTGGAAACATGTTCAAGTGCAATCTTCTTATTCTGAACCTTTTCCCTCAAGAAATGATACTTAAGCTCAAAATGTTTGGTTCTAGAATGTAAAACCGGATTCTTTGATATATTGATAGCACTTATGTTATCACAGAATATACTTACCGGTTCAGATAAATGGATCTTGAAGCCTTCCAGTACATGCTTCATCCAAATTGTCTGAGTGCAGTTCATGAAGGTTGCAACATACTCCGCTTCCGCTGTAGACTGAGAGATACAACTCTGCTTTTTACTCATCCATGAGACCAGTCTACCATAGAGAAAGAATGCACCACCGGTTGTTCTTTTCTGGTCATCCACATTACCTGCCCAAACAACATCTGTGAACACTTTCAGATTGAAATCATTGTTGTATGGGTACCACAATCCATAGTCAACTATTCCCTTCAAATACCTAAGAATCCGCTTGGCTGCAATCAAGTGGGATTCTCTAGGATTCTTCTAGAACCTTGTAGTAATGCCAACTGCATGTGCAATATCCGGTCTGCTATGCACTACATAATGTAACTTACCAATCATTGATCGGTATTCCTTCTCATGAACTAGTGCAAAATCATCCTCTTTTGTTAATTTGCAACTGGTCACCATCGGAGTACCAACCAGTTTGCTATCTTCCATGCCAAAGGTCTTCAACACCTCTTTGACATATTTGGACTGAGTGATAAAGATTCCATCTTCCATCTCCTGGATCTACAGTCCAATGAAGAACTTAATCTCCCCTATGAGTGACATCTCAAACTTTTTCTTCATCATATCAGCAAACTCATGACTCATCTTGTCATCTCCTCCAAAGATAATATCATCAACAAAAACCTCATAGATCAGGATCTGATCTCCTTCAGCCTTTAGGTAGATATTGCTATCTTCACTTGTCCTCTCAAATCCAACCTTCACAAGATGGGAATGTAGTCACTCATACCATGCCCTAAGTGCTTGCTTTAGACCATATAAGGCTTTATGTAGCCTTCACACCATATCATTGTCTTCAGATAGGGAAAACCCATCTAGTTGCTCTATATATTCCTCCTCTTCAAGTACACCATTTAGGAATGCAGATTTTACATCCATCTGATATACTTTGAACCTTTTAAAAGCTGCATATGCAAGAAGCATACAAACTCCTTCCAATCTGGCTACAGGAGCAAAGGTTTCTCCATAGTCTTCTCCTTCTTCTTGAGCATATCCTTTGCACACCAATCTAGCTTTATTCCTAATCACTGTGCCATCCTCATTCAGCTTGTTTCTGAACACCCATTTGGTGCCAATGACATTTTTATGCTCTGGTCTAGGTACCAAGGACCATGTACCATTTTTCTCTATCTAGTCAAGTTCCTCTTCCATTGCCTTGATCCAGTCTTCATCTTTAAGAGCCTCTTTGAATGATTTAGGCTCAAATTTAGAGATCATACATGAGTTTTCTTTGATCTTTCTTCTTGTAAGGATTCCTGCATCCTTATCTCCTATGATCTGCTTAGGATCATGATTCATCTTGACATACCGAGGAATGGTCTTAACTGGTTCTTCTTGCTTTTCTTCTTCATCCTCATCTTCATCAGTATCAGCATTCACCAGTTCAGGAACACTATTATTGGTACTTGGTTGACTAACAACCGGTTCCCACAAGGTTGCAACTGGTTCATTTACAGCATGCTCACTATCGGTTTCCTTAGTTTTCTCAGAGGATTCATCAACTCTTACATTGATACTTTCCATAATTCTCTGAGTCCTATTGTTGTAGCACTTGAAAGCTTTACTCTTGGTGGAATATCCTAGAAATATTCCCTCATCACATTTAGCTTCAAATTTTCCCTGATGTTCACTCCTCTTGATGTAACATTTGCTACCAAATACCCTAAAGTAGCTAACCACGGGTGTCTTACCGGTCCAATTCTCATAAGGAGTTTTGTCCTTACCTTTTTTGATGAGTACCCAGTTCATAGTGTAGATTGCAGTGCTCACCGCTTCTCTCCAAAATGTGTGAGCTACCTTTCCTTGAATCAACATGGTTCTAGCTGCTTCAACCATAGTCTAGTTATTCCTCTATGCTAGGCCATTCTGTTGTGGAGTTCGGGGGGCAGACAGCTGTCTCTTGATGCCAAATTCTTCACAATACTTGTTGAATTCATTGGAAGTGAATTCCCCTCCTTGATTAGTTCTGAGACACTTGATCCTTTTACCACTTTCCTTCTCCACTAATGCTCTAAAAGCTTTGAATTTCCCAAAATCTTCAGACTTGTCTTTCAAGAATGTGACCCAGATCATTCTTCAGCAGTCGTCAGTGAGGATCATGAAGTACCTATCACCTTGCACACTTCTAGTTTTCATATAACCACACAAATCAGTATGTACAAGATCAAGCAAGTTGTCAATAGTGAAAGATTTACCTTTAAAAGTTGAGGAAGACATTTTCCCCAATTGACACTCTCTACACAAGGTATTATTCGGTTTGTTTAGCACTGACAACCCTCTAACTGCATTGATCTTACTAGCCTTTACAATGTTATCAAAGTTTACATGACAGAGTCTCCTATGCCATATCCAACTATCATCAAGCTTAGCCATAAGACAGGTACTTACATTTGCATTCAACTGAAATAAGTTACCTTTGGTCTGCATGTCGGTGGCCACCAATTTACCTTCTTTTCCTTTGATTATGCAAGCTCCATTCTTGAATTGTAGAGTGAGGCCACTGCCATTTAGCTGGGCAACACTTAGAAGTTTGTGTCTGAGACCATCAACCCAGTACAAATTGTCAGCACTACTCTTTCCATTCAAAGAGATGGACCCTCTGCCTTTGACCATGCAGGGTGCATCACTGCCAAAGTGAACCACACCACCATCATACTCCTCTAAGGATAGAAACTTTATCTGGTCACCAGTCATATGGTGAGAATAGTCACTGTCAATGATCCACTCATTTGAATTATCAAACCGAGAGACAAGAGCCTTCCTGTCTGCCACATCTTCCTTTACAACAACAAACACAATGTCTTCATTCTCTTCATCTTCTGATTCCTCATCTGTGACACCTTCATCAACTGCCACAAAACAGTTTCTCTAGTTTCCTCCTTTGAATTTCTTGAACCTTTCCGATTTATCCTTGTTGTCGCTATTAGGACAGTTCATAGCAATATGTCCTATCCGGTTACAAGAAAAACATTTCAAAGGTAGCTTACCTTTGTATTTACCAGTTCCTTTTGAAAATTTCCTGGCAAGAAGAGCTTCAAATTCCATCAGAAACTCCTCATCATTCATTTGTCTACTCTAACTAGGCTCCCCACTAGTGCTAGCCTCTTTTCCTTTTCTAGATGGTATAGAAGAGGCTTTAAATGCTAATTCAGTCTTTTGAACACTGCCATCAAAACTATTTAGCTCGTAGGCTGTTAACTTGGCTATGATGGAGTCCAAGGATACTTTAGACTTGTCTATTGATCTCAACTCCTGAATAGCAGTGACCCTTATTGCATAGACCGGCAATAGGGATCTCAAGACTTTACTTATCACACTGGAATCTTCTATTTTCCCACCTGCACTCTTGATTTCTCCAACAACTATTTTGATTGTTATTCCATTCTGCTGAATGGTCTCTCCTTCAACTATCCACATTTCTTCAAACTTCCCTCTCAGGCTTTCTTCCTTAGCCTTTTTTACATGCTCATCACCACCATAGATATTTTCAAGAGCATCCCATACCTCTTTGGGATTTGCCTTGTCCTGAACATCAATAAACTCGATGTCAGAAAGACTACTAATAAGGGCTTCCATGACTTGCCCATTTTCTTGTAACTCTCTCTTTTTGTCATCGGTGAGAGTACCGGTAGGAACAACATAGACATTTTCAATATAACTCCAGTGTTGAGCACCCATGCTTCTGATGAATATCTTCATCCTATCTTTCCATATACTGAAATTTTCCCTGTTAAACTTTGAACCTTCCCTCTTCATCATTTGAATAGGATCTTTTCCTCAAGCGGTTAAGCTTACAACACAAAGGACCTGGAGGTGCTCTGATACCATTTGATAACTTAATGATGAACCACTAGTACCAAACTGGTACTGAGAGGGGGGGTGAATCAGTACAAACACAAATACAGTCCAAAACCAGTTTGACAGCAAATACTCCAAACGACTGACAAACAGGGATACATGTTCCACATAGACTGCAACCGGTAAAGCCAAGAGTGTCTAAAACAAGCATTGACTGGTTGATCACTTAGCTTTTCACTTAACTCAAAACAACACTACCATTTCAATTTTATGGATGAATAGGTAAAATATCATCTGATCATCACAACAGTTAGTTCAATATGTTTTATAGACAGGCATAAAACACATAACCATCATATGCTCAACAGGTAATAACAAAGCATCACAAGATAGAAGCATCACACATGAGACACATATTTTTCACATGGAAACCCAACTGGGACAAACCACGGTGGGGATGAATACCCACAAGTTTCTTTTGAACTCTTTTGAAGTCCGCTCTGTTAGGAGCCTTGTCTGGTTAAAGATATTACAATAGGTTCTGCTAGGAACCGATCCTATTAGGGATCACCCAGTTAAGGGTTAAACCCGGTAGGGTTACCTTGTTAGAGGATTTCAAGAACTCAATAGCTAAATGATCTTCAGAGCTCTATAGCTTCTCAAAACTCATTAACCTCGAGTTACCCAGTTAAGGGATTTGAATCAAACTTGTTAAGACCACCCTGTTAAGGGATTTTGCATCAAGCCAGTTAAGGCTACCCTGTTAGGGGATTTTACAACTATTGAAGTGGTTAGAGATCAACAGGAATTACAATGATCTGTTAACAACACTCAATGCTAATGCAGATCTGTTTAGGCTCCTCTTCTGCTTCTACACATTCACTTTGCAAGTATCTCTTCTCTCCTTTGGTCTAGCAAGAATCATGTATCACTTCCCTTGGATACACATTCACAACTTTTGCCAACAACCTTAGAAAGAAACACAACATAGACCTTATAGGAAACAGATAGGTCAATAGCAAAAACCCTAAACCCTAAACCTGTTAGGTTAAGCAATTCAAGCGGTTCAATCCTGACCATTGAATCATAATGCATTAAATGCAACAATCTTGAATCGATCTTAACACATTCCCCATCATCCATTTTCCACCGATTTCATGACGGCTGATAACCCATCACGCATTATCACCGTTTGACATACTTTGCATATTCCCAAGGTAGATAGGAATAGTCTTCTTCATGCAAGATCCTTCACGCGCATAGAGCTTACGTGGCAACACTATCTATTCTCCATTATACTGCTAACTCATCACACAAAGATCACCGATTGAGTCACATAGGCTTGAGATACTCCAACCAGAAATCCTGAAGTGGAAGCTACCTACCAATCGGTAGTAACACAATGCTTCCATGAACCGGTTCCCATAACTGCATGCCAGTTCATCTTGAACAAATATGCCACTTCACTTTGGCATATAAACCAGTTCATACATATGCCAGTTCCTCTCTCTTTTCACCTATCACATGTGTCGGTTCACACCATGTCACATATTGACATCAATGACAACATACAATATCATTATGTCTTCATGCTGGTTCACATAATGCCAACTTAATCATAGCCATCAGATCTTCAATCTTGTCCAGGTTCAATGCATCTTTCGATCTGAAAATGTTTTACCTCGCCTATGAACTTGCATATATTTCTTGGAACTTGTGCCAAGGTATTGTGGTTCAATCTGAACTGTAGATCTTCATGTCGACTTTCCTTTGCCATAGATTCATTAACAAATTATATTTACGGCATACCAATCATTTAATCAGTTCCATCTCATCAGCTTCCTTCATTAAATAACACATGTAGCCATTTAATGCATTATGTTATAGCTCAGTTATAACTCGGTAAATACTAAACTTCACTTGGTAAACATTCTACCTTCATTAACTGATAGCAATAACCTTAGGGTTTACCGACTAGGTTCTTTGCTTGGTAACATAGTATAGTATTAACCTTACAATTTACAATATATGTATGATGTTAAAACAATCTAAACATCATGATCTCATCATTGTCTAACTTGGTAATAGTTGCCCATTGAATACCTTATTCATCCTCTTATTCATCATAATCTTTCATGTGTCTTTTACCGACATCTTTATATTCTTCAAATCATACTTCTCAAGATATGGCAACATCATACTAAATTAGAAAATCAATTTCTTGACATCAATGACAAAATAATAATATCAAGACAGTAAACATCCTTAATCAGTTATATCCATAATCATCAACAACCTTCTCAATATCCTTATTGAAATGTTAACAATCCTTCATTGTCTATTATAATGCTATATTGCCAACACCCTAGATCTTCGATGTGATTATATGGCGGTTTGATTTTACTAGATTCTCCCATGATTTCATTCTATAAAGAGAAAAAATCGAACCCTAGTTGTTCTCCCCCACCCACTCCAAGGAGAGAGAAGGGAGAGTCACTAGGGTTGATGGTTTTCACTTAGGAGAGACTTTACATTCAAAAGAGGGGTTGAAACCCACAAGATCAAATCCCACGCAATGCAAGACTGGATTTTAAATGAGTTTCAAGGGTTAAGACATCAAGGATACCCTCTTTTGTAAAGAATGTAGATAGAATGATTGAACTAGGAATGCATGTAAAGTAAGAAAGATTTGCTTATAAACAGAGATAGGGATACAGGATGAAGCTAGGAACCTAGAATTAGTAGTAAAATGTCGATACAATGCTGTTCTGCAAATTTGAGCGAAAGTTGATGGGACGATGGCACCCGGAGTGCACACGGTCCTCCGAAAAATCCGCGAAACGAAGGTGGATCTGTTTGTCTCTACACAAGGATTCCAGATCTTCAATTACAGCCGCGTACCTGCAACCTACACACAGAAAAGAGAGGACGATTGGGGGGTTAGGGATTAGGGGTTTGCCTTTAGGTCAAACCCCGGTTTTGGAATTAACCAAGAAATGAGAATGCTGTAAATGTAAATGTTTGTAATGTAAACAAGTACTGATACCTTGTTGTAAGAATGTTTGTATTCTTACATGCGAAGGTGTAATGTATGTTGTATTTTGTATGTTGTAGGTGATCTCCTCTTCAATGGTTGAATCCTTGTCTTGAATGCAACACTTAGCCTTGAATGGAGACTTAGAATTCTCAATTGCTTGAAGGAATGCTTGAATGCTTGAATGTTTGAATGTTTGAATATCGCTTCCACCTCTTGCACACATATGTTTTTCCTCCTCCTTTTTTGGAAGAGGAAATGTGGTTTATATACTTGTCAATTAGGGTTGAGAGACTGATTTTCCCGACCTTAGGCTGACCTAGAAACATTATTTTCCAATTTGCAAACTTAAAGACCCGATGCCCAACAAGAGACCGGGCCCAAAATAGGGCCAGGGACCAGGGCGCTGGGCGCCATGGTCCCACCTCCCGGGGTAGCAGGGTGCAAGGAGGGATCAGGCCAAGGTGCAGAAAAATGTAGTTTTTGATGTCACAAGCAGGTTTCGGGGTCTCCATTCAGGTTCAACATTGCGTCACCATCGTGAAGACCCAAATGCAGTCGAAATTGCAAGTGTCGCAATTTTAGGTGCTACGTTTAGCCCCCACTTTAGCGGGAGTATAAGCGAATGCCCATACTTCTGGTAAAGTACAAGGAAACAACATTGAAAGACTTTCACCACGTCAAGGAGGCCAGATACACCAAGCCCCCAGTGGACTAAGGATCTTACGACTTCGATTGACAAAGTAAAAGGGAAGATCACGAGGGAGAACCATGACTGTCAGTAGTAAGGTTCCCTCACTATGAGTCATGCAAGAAAAATACCAAAAATTTTCAAGGCAAAGCTAAATTCGCCAAGAAATTTTCAAGTATCTTGAAGAGATATGAACGGGGTGTATGCCCCCCTACATTAAAGCGATCGCACACGCCTTATCAGGGGTGATTGCTTTAAGGTAGTGATACATATAAGAAAACGGAAAGGAGCACGTTATCACAAGGATTTAGCCCCCAAGTGTGAGATAAACCCAGGGATAATAGACACAAAACACAAAGAACGAGGTGACTTCACTTTCCTTGGGGTCAGTATGTTGTATGATAATTCATGTATATCATATGTATGTATGCATAATTGTTCTTCATTCCCCAATCAAGGAAGGT
Source organism: Cryptomeria japonica (assembly GCF_030272615.1). NCBI lineage: Eukaryota > Viridiplantae > Streptophyta > Pinopsida > Cupressales > Cupressaceae > Cryptomeria > Cryptomeria japonica. Next base: position 253,400,087 of record NC_081415.1, read on the forward strand.
CACCTAGAAGAAGGGAACACATGTGTCTTTTGAGTCAACATGAGAGAGACCAAAAGAGATCTCAAGGCTTTGCATCATCCTCAAGTAGACAACACTAAGGACAACAAATAGAAGAATGAGAGTAACATATAGAAGAAGTAACAAAAGAGATCAAGAGAGGAGGAGAGAGTCTGCTATGCTAATGAAACTAGTCTAGCATGTCATCCACCCCCCCGATCTTGCTGATCAATATTTCGGGAAGGCAGGAAACACGCTAGAGGAGGAACATCCAACACAGCAGATGGAGCTATCACAAGATCCAAACAAGGGCTATGTTCATGTTCCAAGCCACATTGTTCTTATCTAGGAGCTAGGATAAGTGCTTTAGAAAATTCGTTGGATAAATGGTTATCAACATCAACATATTCATATTCACTATCAGAATGAATAGAAGTAACATTTTCATCATGAATAACATTTTCATCTATATCATCATCAAGATTTATAAAAATAGGATCTTTAACTCGCACAGGATCAAGACCATCATGCATCTTATGTTTAGGAGATTTTGGCTCAATTTTTGGCTGAGGAGAAAATGGAATGATACTAGCTGAAGGTGTTTTTGGGGATTGCAAAGTTTGAGAAGCAGCTGTCTGAACTCTAAGATGATGCTTTCGTCGGTGTTCACATGTAGAATGATTTCGTCTAGTCTTAGTAGGAAGTTGAGAAGATTGAGGAGGAGGAATGTTCTCATCCTTTTCACTTGGATGTTTAGGTTGTGGTCTCTTAGGTTGAATAATAGGAGAAGAGGAAGCTCTCTTTTCTCTATAAGAGGAAGGAGGAGGAACTACTCCATATAAAGGAGGAATATTTGGTTTAGGAAGGAGACCAAGCCCATCATGACGAGGAGGTATAGGTCTACTTTTAGAAAGTTTATTAGATATAGACATAGTCACATTCATAGGGATGGGTTGGGAATCTTCTTGAGGAAAGACATTAGTTTTATCTTTCAAAGGAAGAACTTCCTTCTCAAGAACGATAGGAATGTCAAGTTTCGGTGTTCTAGGTTCACTTAGAGATAGGATCATATCTTTTTTCCACTTTTGATAAGATTTGAAAAGATGATCACTTCGCGGTGGAAGAGATTGGAATTGTTTAGGCCAAAAATAATCAATAGGAATGCTAGTAGTTCTTTCAGCTGGTTTAAAGAGACTATGATTGACAGTAACCACTTCACCATTATGGGGAAATTTCAAACACTTGTGAATAGGAGAAGCAATAGCTTTCATGGAAGATAGCCAAGGATAGCCTAGCTTCACACGAAATTGTTCGGATGATGGAATAATGGCAAAGCTCACATCAAGAGATTTGTTATGGACCTCAATAGGTAATGTAATAGAACCAATTGCAGGAGAGGAAAATGCATCAAATAATTTCACAACCACATTTTTTTCGTCATAGATCACTTGATTCAATTGCAAAGTAAAAAGAAATTCTTCAGTAATGACATTAACCATACAAGAAGGATCAATAAGCACTCCACGGCAAGGTGTATTCTTGACTTTTGCAACTATATATAAAGGACCATCAGGTGCCCTGATAGTTTCACTGGAATCAAATGTGATGGAAGGCTCTTTAGGGATTTTTTGCTATTCCACAAAGTTAATCACATTCGGAGTCATAGACACAAGACTATCAGGTGAGAAAGAGGAATCATTAGTCTCAACTACATTAGAGGTATGAGAAGGTAATGGATCAGTAAAAATCTTAAGATTTTGGTTAGGAGGAGCTACAGATGTGTTGCCTTTATCATTCACACCAGAAATAGAGATAGTATTATTATCAATCAAATCTTGAATTTTACCCTTTAAAGCAAAACATTTTTTAGTATCATGCCCAGGTTGACAATGAAATTGACAAAAAGATTTGTTATCAAAATAGGGTGAGTTAATCTTTGCAGGATATATTTGCCTTATAGGAGGGAGAGTAAGCACATTTTGTTCCAATAACTTATTCATAATACTATGCAATGATTCATTCAAAGGAGTAAACTTTCTTTCTTTCTTGAAAAACTTAGAAATAGGAGGCACACCTGATGCTGCATTCACATTGTTGTTGATGATGTTTTCATTGAATTTAATGGACTCTTTGTTCAGTTTAAACTTCCCAAATGGTTGTTGACTACTATCACCCTTATCACTCGGAGCCATAGGATTTGCTTGTTCCATTTGACTCACAGTCAGTTGATAATTGTGAAGAGTTGCACACAACTGTTGGAAAGAAGTAAACTCAGAAAATAGAAGTTTTTCTCTAATATCTTTTTGTAAATTAGAAATAAAGATTCTTTGAATATCATTGTGAGGTACTAGAAAAGAAATTTGAGCATACAAATTCTTATATCTACGAATGAAATTAGTCACTTTTTCTTTAACACCTTGTTTACAATGCATTAAATCAATCAAAGTAACTTTAGGACTTATATTGTTTTGAAATTGTTGAATAAAAGCATTTGCAAGTTGTTCGAAAGAAGTAATAGAATATTAAGGCAACGAGCAATACCATTGTAGGGCTTTATCTCTTAATGTTCTAGTAAACAGTTTTGCAAGCAACCTTTGGTCATAAGCAAAATCAGTACATATTGTTTGAAAGGTCTTAACATGTGTTAGAGGATCACCCTTACCATTATAAAGCTCCAAATGCGGGATTTCAACATGTTTAGGGGGGATAGCTCGAACAATGTCAAGAGAAAGTAGGCTCGCAACATCAAATGTGGGCACACTAAACTTAGATTGATTCATAGAGGCAATTTGTTGCTGTAAAGAAGAGACAGTTTGTGCAAGATTGTTAATGGTCACTTCAGTCGAAGAGTTCATATTAGACATGTTAGATTGTGATGGAGGTATTATGTTTTTGAAAGAAGGTATCGATTGAGAGTAAGGTGGTGGGACACTATGATAGTTAGTCATAGGAGATGATTGGAAAGGAGGAACACTACAAGGAGGAATGGAATGGTTAAATGAATTGCCCCCTTGTGTCATGTTCATTTGTGGAGATATAATAGGAACACTTATTGAAGGAATGAATGAAGAAGTTGGATTGAATGAAGGAAGAGGGTTGATTGAAGAAGAGGGATTGCCCCCATGACTGGTGATCATAGGTGGAATGTCTTGTATTGAAGTAGTCATTATGTTTGATGTAAAAGTAGGTATACTAGCAATAGGAGTTGTCAAAGGAATAGAATGATTAACTTGAGTAGGAGGTTGTGTATAACCTAAAGTTTCGGCACAACTCTTCATAGGCATCACATTCGAATCCACAATGTGTGCAATACCATGCAAAATATCAATTCCATTCTTATCACTTTGAACCATATGTTTTAGACCCTCAATTAATGAAAGAGCTTCACTATCGGGGTATTATTGAGACATCCATTGTCGAAAATCATCAAATTGGTTATCCAATTTCAAAAGTTGTTCTATAGAAACCTCATGGAGAGCTTCTTCATAATTAAGAGGATTAGAAGAATTACCCATGTCCTTCTTGAAAAGGCCATTCAAATTATGTTCCATCTCCTCAGTAATTAAACCTTGGAAAGACTTAATTCTAAGGCTTCGTCTAACGGGAATAGTGTAAGTAGGACTTATTGTTGTAAAACTCATGCACTAAAGAGAGAGAGAAGATTTTGAATTTTAGAGGTAGCAAATTTCAATAAAATCAGCCAATCTCCTAGATTTAAGCTGTTAAATACAATCAGGACAATCTCCCGAAATTTCGAAAAAAATGTCAGGGACCGCGGCGAACGGAGTGCACACGGTCCTCGCAACTTTTTTCAAAATTTTCAGGGATGAAAGTTATGATGATTTTAAAGCTAATCTGAAAAAATTGAGTGATTTTACGATCTGTAGATAGGCCAAATTAAAGTTGCAATCTCAAAATTGAACCCTACCAAGATTGTTGAAAAATGCAAAATTTGAATTTTGAAAAAGAGGGGAAAACTGAAATTTTGAATTTTATGATTTCAGAGGGAATACTGAAAGCAATGCAGGCTTTGAAATTTAAAAGTTGACTCAATTTCATGCAAAATTCAAATTTGAAAGCTGAAATCAACTTGTTGCAATTAAACACCTAATTTCAAAAGTCACAAATTGTAAAAATTTGAATAAAGCACTGAAATTTCGAATGAATGCCAACACACTTTTCAGATTTAAGACAGTAAGAAACACAATTTTGATACAAATTTCAATTTCAACAATTTTTGAATGATTAGAAGCCTTTATCCAAGCAATCACTAGACCAACTTTGACTTTAATTTTGAAAGTGTTAGAATTGATAAAATCAGCCAAAATTCTGGATTTTAGCAAAAAAAATACAGTAAGATCTAGCTCCCGAAATTTCGGAAAAAATGTCAGGGACGATGGCGCTCGGGGTGCACACGGTCCTCGCAACTTTTTTCCAAATTTTCAGGGATGAAAGATATTGTGATTTTATTGCGGAATCCAAAGTTACAGCCGATTTGGAGGTGTTTTAATTAGTGAAATTATCAGTTAAAGGTTGAATCAAGAGGGTTTTAAAAATTAGGGTTTTGACACTTAACCACTTAATTTTCAGAATTAAAGCACAAATATGAACTGACAATTTGCAATAGAAGGGTAGATCTGAAACAAGCATTAACAATTAAACATTTCACAAGCTTAATTACTAAAAAGAAAATTTTAGGGTTTTTATGCAATTAACCTCTAAAATTTGCAAAAGATCAAACATGGAAATGTAGTTAAGGAAGCAATTTTTTTTCAGATCTAACCATGAATAATCAGAATTAGGATGTTCACGTCGGGTTCACCAAAATGTAAAGCAGAAAAATCGAACCCTAGTTGTTCTCCCGCCCCCACTCCAAGGAGAGAGAAGGGAGAGTCACTACGGTTGATGGTTTTCACTTAGGAGAGACTTTACATTCAAAAGAGGGGTTGAAACCCACAAGATCAAATCCCACGCAATGCAAGACTAGATTTTAAATGAGTTTCAAGGGTTAAGACATCAAGGATACCCTCTTTTGTAAAGAATGTAGATAGAATGATTGAACTAGGAATGCATGTAAAGTAAGAAAGATTCACTTATAAACAGAGATAGGGATACAGGATGAAGCTAGGAAACTGGAATTAGCAGTAAAATGTCGATATAACGCTGTTCTGCAAATTTGAGTAAAAGTTGACTGGACGATGGCGCCCGGAGTGCACACGGTCCTCCGAAAAATCCGCGAAACGAAGGTGGATCTGTTCGTCTCTGCACAAGGATTCCAGATCTTCAATTACAGCCGCGTACCTGCAACCTACACACAAAAAAGAGAGGAGGATTGGGGGGTTAGGGATTAGGGGTTTGCCTTTAGGTCAAACCCCGGTTTTGGAATTAACCAAGAAATGAGAATGCTGTAAATGTAAATGTTTGTAATGTAAACAAGTATTGATACCTTGTTGTAAGAATGTTTGTATTCTTACATGCGAAGGTGTAATGTATGTTGTATTTTGTATGTTGTAGGTGATCTCCTCTTCAATGGTTGAATCCTTGTCTTGAATGCAACACTTAGCCTTGAATGGAGACTTAGAATGCTCAATTGCTTGAAGGAATGCTTGAATGCTTGAATGTTTGAATATCGCTACCGCCTCTTGCACACATATGTTTTTCCTCCTTTTTTGGAAGAGGAAATGTGGTTTATATACTTGTCAATTAGGGTTGAGAGACTGATTTTCCTGACCTTAGGCCGACCTAGAAACATTATTTTCCAATTTGCAAACTTAAAGACCCGATGCCCAACAAGAGACCGGGCCCAAAATAGGGCCAGGGACTAGGGCACTGGGCGCCATGGTCCTAGGGGACCAGGGCGCTAGGTGCCATGGTCCCACCTCCCGGGGCAACAGGGTGCAAGTAGGGATCAGGCCAAGGTGCAGAAAAATGCAGTTTTTGATGTCACAAGCAGGTTTCGGGGTCTCCATTCAGGTTCAACGTTGCGTCGCCATCGTGAAGACCCAAATGCAGTCGAAATTGCAAGTGTCACAATTTTAGGACGCTACACATTCATATACATCCCCTTGATCTCCAAAGTGCCTAGGTCCTCTATATGACAATGAATATAGGCCCTAACATCTTCCAAATATACCACTCCCTCTAGGATGCGCGAAAATGCTCCAACTGAATCTTCCTTGGTAGACACATGTGGATATCATTTGAAAAGTGGCCTGGAGTGGTCCTTAAATTCTACTACAATTGGATTTGCTACAAAAATAGGAGCAGAAGATGATCCTGATTCCATGATTCAATAAAAATACCTTTAAAACGTTGTCGGTGAAAACCTCTCAACAAATCCTTCCAGATGTTCGTGTGATCGTTCAAGATGAAATCTGATCGCCTCTTAATAGCTTCTAATTGCACTAAGTCACTCTGAATGCTAGTTGAATAATAATTAAGTGTAATCGACCTTTTATCCATCGAGAAAACCCTAATTTTTTGTTGACATAAATGACTGTCGTTGAATGATACCGGATCTCACTCTGAATATATCAATGTCAAATAATTCTCTCCAATATCTGGAACATCTTCTAGAATCTCTTCCAGGGGAATATGCATCATCTTCCATGAAATTTTCCTACCCCTAAGGCATCTGCCTTAGGTACCGGATGAGCTCACTGCTGGTGCAGTAGCAGCCTCTTTTGCCGAATAGGTAACCGGGACATTCCCATCCGATGATTGCTTTCCAGTATTTCTAACCCATCTCTGTGTATGATCTTGCCTAATTTCATTAACCTTCTCTTTTCCTTTATCATTTGATCCTCCATTATTAATCGATGGATTTCTGCTTCTACAGAACTTAGCAATATGTCCAACTTCATTGCATACATAACATGTAACATTGTTCTTTTGAATTGCCTTGCTAAAATCGGTGAAATTGCTCTACTTGCACTGACTAGGCATATGTCCAAATTTTCCACAAGCATAGCATTTTACATTCACTCTGTAATCTTTTGTCTGATGACCAATTTTATTGCATTTAGAACATTTAATGGGAGCAGAATTAGGGTTCTGATTTGCTCTGTTTCTACATTGCCTAGCCATGTGACCAAATCTATTGCAAGCAAAACAATTACTATTGAATTTATGAGCATTGAATTGCCTTACCAGTGCCTTATGGTTTTGATCTTCATTAGCAGTACCGGAACTCTGTCCTTCCTCAAATCCAAGTCCACTGGAATCTCCAATCTGCCTCTGTCTCTTCAGTAACTCATCAAACTGTGCTGAGCTAATCTTGAATTATTTTTTGTACTCACTTGTAGCAGTTAAGTCATCTCTTAGTACTCTCATTTGTCTTGCAAGCTCTTGCTCATTGCTCCAGTATTGTACCAAATTAGACCTTAATATCTCATTTTCATGAGTCAACCTACCACATTCTTTAAATTTGTTCTTCAGGGATACAACAATATTTTCTTTCTTTTTCTTTATGTCCTCAATATCCTTGGATAACCTCATAATCATAGTTTGCATTTCATTCTTCATAACCATGTTCTCCTGACTTAATTTCTAACATTGTTCCTTGAGTGCATCTTCATCATCTTGATTTTGCAAAGTTCATTCCTCCTAGCTTGAACAGATGAAAGTCTCTCTCTTGTAGGACAAGAATAAATTCTTTAGAATAATTCAACTCATCTTGTAGCTTTAAGTTCTTCAATCTTTCAGCATCATAATCTTCAAGTGACATCTCGAGTTGCTTCTCCAAATCCATATTCAATGATTCTGGTTTCAAGATCTTCCTCAATCTTTTAAACTTCCTCTAAGGCACAAGGCTCTGATACCAATTATTGGAAACTAATAACACTGAGAGGGAGGGTGAATCAATGTTGTACCAGAATAGAATATTTTAGCTTTAACAAAATATTCATACACCAACCGGTATACCTGTATAAACAAAATTGAAAGAAGTAATGCAACCAATAAGCCAAACACATAAATGAGAATCATAACACATAGATTTATATGTGGAAAACCTCAATGAGGAAAAACCACGGTGGGATTTGTGACCCACAATATCAATTCACTGACCATATGAAGAGATATTACAATATATGATGGGCCTACACTTGCGAGAAGGCTTAGAGCCTAGAGCACACTGCTCATCAAAATAGGAGTCTCACTAACTACATAATAATTCAGACAACAATCCGAAGAAGTGTGAATTGCTTATTATAGCATCTCTTATGCCAAAATATAGTTCCGGTTTAAGCTCTGTCTGTTCCAGTTAAAACCCTAAACCTCGGTATTGGAATAACCCTTAGAATGAATTCCTCACATACATAGTCTCTCTGATATATTTTGCATTACATTACATCCATATATCCATTCCACATGTCTATCCCTAATTTTTTTATATCCATACAAAATGATCTAATCAATCTCCCCTATATACCCTATACAAATTTATGCCTTATATCATCTTACAAGGATATATACAATACCATATTACATGTTGGCCATATAACACTAATGAATAAGCATTAAAACAAGTTGCCGATGTCGGATCCAAGATGTGTCGACCTCCAATATCGATGACCTATACTATACCATGTCGGCCTGCATTGTCGATGACCAAAGAAATCTTATATCCTATCGGTGCTGATGTAGAGTCTGTGAAGTGCCTGCCATTACAACAAATGAAGCCGAAACCCAAAATCATGTTGCCATCAATGGCAACATAATGAAACCTAACCAGTAGAGTGTCAATTACCAACAAGGACCTACCCAGTTAGGGGATTTGACTATTGCAAATATTAGGAAAACAACAATAAAATGATCTACATGTAGCACCTTTGTGCTTGATAAGATCCACTTCAGTTCCACTCAATACATCAACAACACATCAATACAAAGCTTCTCAATTTACCACGCAATCAAACTCTCAATATTCACTTATGGTCTCCTACTCCATCTCATAACTCATCACACTTTATAAACATAAACTTAGTTGGCTAATAACTTTGGAACAATTTCTTAGGTTCAATGAATCTAGTCAATCTTGCACTACATGCTTTACTTATGTCGGCTACGGACATAACAACTCAAAAGTAAAACATTATGTGTATCATATTACCAATCTTAGTGAGTTTGTTCTACCGGTTAGCTGTTCTTCTTGATTGACTGCTTTGTACATCATAACTTTCTTATCCTATTTAATCTACCATTGCAGTATGAAACATAGCTACCTGATACAATCTCCAACACTCCTGCAAAACTGAATCACCTAACTCTTCATTGATAAGTCATACCAGTTGCTTTGAATATAATTTTGTTCCTGTTTACCGGTTGAAGTCCTATTTGTCAGTTCACTAATAAATTGTCTCCTCTAAGGATTATGCTTTACCGGTTGGCCTAAAAGACTTATATGACTATCAAAACATAGTTTCCATCAATGACAACATAAAACAAGTTATCATTCAAATTATTACATCAAAACATCATCATCAAGCCAACATGAACAGATCATCTCTATGCAAACTAAACAAGTTTCCTTCATGTGAAATATTTATGGTCCACTTAGACATTGGTACACTATGAACATAGTTGTTTTGTTTATAGGTTAAGTTGTAATCAGTCATTTCAAAACAGAAAAAAATAAAACATTTTGGTTCATCACCTCAAGTTAGTGTAGGTTTTCATTTTCAAATCAACCTTTTCTACCTTTTTCCTTGTAAAAAATCAGTAGTTTTAGAAATTTTCAAAGGGAACTAGCCCTTTATCTGGAGGTTTACTTCCATTATAGGGTACCCACAACTTGGAAGTAGTCCCATGTGTCATAGGTTAGCTGAGTGTAGGCTTAGCTAGGGGTGCAAACCGTAGTGATAACAGTTAGTTTGGGGCAAAATGGACATCATTGTCATTCTCAGGAGGCTCAAGAACCCTAAAATCAACTATCATTTTGTCAAAATTGGAGATAGGGGAATTCTTTACAAAAAAATTCAGAAAGTTTCCATTTTCAGAAAGTTTTTGTTTTTGGAAAGTTTCCATTTTCAGAAAGTTTTTGTTTTTGGAAAGTTTCCATTTTCGACAAATTTTTGTTTTCAAAAAGTTTCTATTTTAGGAAACTTTTTATTTTCAGAAAATTTCTAGTTTTGTAAACTTTCTGTTTTGGAAACTTGCTATTTTCAGGAACTTTCTATCTCCAAAAAGTTTTTATTGTCATATTTTTTTCATTTTTGCGGTCCCTTCAAGCCTTCCAAGCCCTAAAAACTAGTCTTCAATGTCTTCCTCATAACTTCATCATATAGAGTCAAAATTGGGTAGACAAGATATCGTTGGAAAGCTAGTTCAGAGGACTATCCAACTCTATAGGTGGTCTAATCATATTTTGCATTAGTTTTCCATACAATGTCTCTAAAGTCAGCCTTTAGTTTCACGCTTTTGTGTCCATAAATTGGGCAAACAAACTCCTTTTTTCTTTGCACATCGTCGAAAGGCTCTCAGAGTTCTTTATTTAGATATGTAGTCAATTTTTCCAGAATATTTTTTGTCATTTCTCAATTTTGTGATTTCTGAACTTGTACAAGTGAAAAAGGGTTCATTTTTCTTGTTCTGGGGGGTAGAATAATCATCTTTCATTTTCTTATATTGCTCTAACCCTAGCCTAATTTTGAATCCTTCTATTGAGAAACTCGCCCCTCATAAGTATCAAAGTTGGAAGACTATAATGAGCAGATTTCTTTGGAATAAGAGTTTATGGTCTTGTTTAGATTAAACCTAGCCCAATCTGACTAGTGAATATAAGATCATTCAGCATAGGGACAAGACAAATCAGCCTATGAGTTTGATTTCCCTACATGTTTCAGATAGTCTCCAATTCCATGTTGATTCCTGCACCACTCCTAAGGCTATGTGGCTCAAATTTGAACAAACTTTCAGGTGTATTAATAAGTTTCATGCACTTCATCTTGAGATAGATTTGACATCATTGGAACTTGATTCATTTCCTTCCATTGAGGACTTTCTAGTGAATTTTAAGTCCATCAGATCATAGTTGCAGGGTTTTGGCAAGTAGAAGATTGATAAGGAGTGCATCTTCTTGATTTCGTCCAATATTTAAGACCAATTCAACTCTTTGCTTCATCATTCTATTCCATAATGGATTCTTTGGGTACTACATTCACTATGCCTTCATTTGAGTTGTTTTGTGAGCACTTGACATGTGAGTAAGCCAATCTCTCACAACTTGATTAAGTTTCTAGTTTCAAATCTAAATCCTTGATTGCTCAAACTCCTACATCTATAGGGAAGCAGAAGAATAGAAGTACACGGTCTACTCAGCCTCCTTTAGCTTTAGAGTCTCATGGACATGATTCATATTCTTCCACCTCTTCCAAGAGGTCTTCATCCAAGAAGGACAAGCTTGAGTGTTCTTATTGCATAAATCCAGGATATGATGAACATCAATGTTATGCAAAGCAGATTGATGAGTTGAAAGAAAGTATTAAAAAGAATAATATTCAACTCCCTTCATCTAGTGCATCCTCTTCCACCACTTCAGGACCTAGACATTCTGAGTCTTCATCTATGACACATGGTGAAGACAAGATGAAAGGCCATGTGCTCTTTGCATCAACACATTCTTATTCCTTCAGGTGGCTTTTAGATTCAAGAGCTTCACATCATATGGCATCATCAGAGCGTATGTTCTCTTCTTTTGAGCATTTTGCATTCTCACATATTTTGATGGGTAATAACACTTGCATGAGTGTTAATGGGAGTGATTCTACTAAGGTTGATGGTGGAAGATTCAATCTTCCAACCTCCTTTCCATCTAATAGATTACTCATAGTGGGATATGCAAGACAAATGAGCTCACCCCTAATTTAGTGCTTATCAGAGATCTGCATAGTATAGAGCTTGCTGCAGTTGGCAATGTTGATCATACAACATGACTATATGAGTTCTCACATTTTGCTCCCATTAAGCATGTATTTAGTCCTATCTCTCATGCTTCAAGAGTACATAAAAAAATATGAGAGGTTTGGTTACTTGAACCTATTTGTGCTTCAGTCATCTACACTGGTTCTTAAGTCTTGTGTTGATCCTCCACCTCCCACTCCTTCAGAGATCAGTTCAATTCAGTAGGTTGATTATTTCCTTCCAGTTTTAACAAAGTGGGATGAGTACTTGCTAGATATTGTAGGGCTATTAATTGAGTCACACATTATATATATTAGAGACATATTTGAGGATCTTCACTTCCTCTTTTATGTTAGTTTGATCATTTTTTTCATCCCATATTTAGTGAGTACAAAGGTTGTTCAATAGGTATCTTCACAATAGTTTGGATTTGCTTCAGTTGATTTGGAATATCATGATTCAAACAATTTGACAATTGAGCAGTCTTCCATGGTACACATCTTGAGATTTATCCTTCCATCTCCTTTCATGGAGTTTCTTCAGCCTTGCCACTTAATTTGTTTCTTCCTTAGGGGAGGAACGTGGTTTTCCACTCTTGGATTTTCATTTACATTCATCCTTGAGTATTCATCTTCGACATTGGAGCTTCTTCATTAGGAGGGGGGATACATTGTCTCTTCTTTTCTCTCCTATAGGGGGAATTTTGATTGTACTTATGTGACTAATTCAATACTTGGGCGGCCACTTGGAGTACCTTTTTCATTTCATTGCATCTCTTGCTTTTGGAGAGGTGTTTTTTCCCTAGTGATTTTTCTTCATTTCTCCACTTAAAGAGACTTCATTGGTTTGTACATGGTTACCTAATCATACCTTTTTTGTCAGGACCCATTTCTACATTCATGCATTTAGAGTTTTTTCTACTCGCCCTAAGTTTCACTTAAGGTGGGGTTTTTAGAGAATATTTAGCTATTAATTATTTTTTAACAACTAGTTATGCTTTTTTGCTTAAGTTCACTTAGGAGTTCTTATTTTAGTTGTGTACCTAGTTTAACTTTATGCATCTAGTTTAGGTAGAGTTGAGCTTTATATAGCCCCCCATGCTTTCACTTTAGTTCTTCTAAATTTAGCTTTGTGCTTTCTATATAAGAACCTCATTGTACAATTGCAATTCATTTTGTATTCTTTTTTTTAGTAATATAGCGTTCATTTGTGCAACTCTTGTTTGTAGAAGGTGTTCTTGTTTTTTGTTTGATCTTTTGAGTGCTTGTGTCACAAAATCCAATAGGTAGAAGAGATCTTCAGATAAACATTTTGATAATCAAGTACAAATATAGTAAAAACTATTGATCCTTAGTGTTTACATCAACGTATAAATTGTATGAAAATAAAAATAGCATAAGAGAAATTTAAAAAGATGCAATAGCACAAGAACATTAATATACATTGGGAAAATCTTTTTGGGTAAAAAAAAACATCTCCAAAGAGAGTATGAATTTGTATTAATATCAAATATAAATTACATCAAAAAAACTTCTCCCTTTAGTAAATAACATTGCAATACTATAACATAACTTGTACAACTATACAAACTACTACCCTCATGTCTCCAATACATAGGCAAAAGTAATCGAAAGATCTTAATTGGTTACTAATACAATGTATTCAAATCAGGAGCCAAGTAGTCAAAATGCAAAAGAGATCTCGTGACATTTGTTTGAGAGTTACAAGTATCTTTCTAGAAGCTTCATGACCTTTCTCGTGAACTTGGTTATCCACATTTATGATAGGAAAAAAAACCACTAGAGGATAAAATAACAACTCCCTAAGTCCAAAAAATACAACCAACTTCTTACACATAATAGATGATTTTTGACACCTCTTACAGTGTCATTGATGCTTCTTACATGCCATAAATTTTCACGCATCCCTTCCCCTTCATACCAAGTTCCCAAAGATGTATTACAATGATTTCTCCCACATTATGCTCTTTGCATAGATATTCCTAATCACCTAGATAATAACAATTAATTATAAATACCCTCAACCTCATGTGGGAAACCAAGCTAGTTTTATCCATTATCCTTGGAGATGCACACATATTTAATAGGTTATTAAATAAATTACATTAGTATAAAAAAATTGCAAGGTGAATATCACCCTATTCCTAAAAAGATAAGCACCAAAGAATAATTAATACTAAGAAGAAGAAAACACAACAAGAACTTAATAAAATTCACAAGCATAATGGAAGATAATAAGTTACTCATACCAAATAATACAATATTAAATATGTCTTATATAAATTTAGATGCTAAGTAAAAATGAGAACTCAATACAATCACAATACATCATCAAGGTCAAAATCTCATTTAATTATGCATTATTATCCAAGGAACAACAAAATCATGAAAATATTTTTTAATTGTCAACATTCAATAATTCACTACAAGATGCATCATCCACACAACATTGTCCAAAGGTATCACTTGCACTAATTGGAGTTGTCACATTTAGTATTTATGCATCAACAATTCATTCAACACTTTGAATCCCACTCATGTTTTCTACAAAGTTAGAAGGAATAAAACACACAAGTTGCTAAGAAGAAATTTGACACATAAATTACATATCATAGAGTCGTGACAAATAATTATTTACACAACCATAACTTAAAGAAATCACACTCATTGGATTTATTGATAATTGTGGCATTATAAAAAATGAGTTAAGTACAAATTCAATAGTAAGTTAGAATGATGAACTTGGTATCAAGCTATTAATTGATAAGGATGCAAGCTTATGTTAACCTTCAATCAAAAGATGGAAGTAGGACTTGTAAATGGATCTTTTAAATATATTTGAGATATAACATACAAACTTGGGAGTTCCCCACTAGAACTAACAACATATGTGATGGTGAAGTTGGCACTTAACCTTCAATAAAAAGATGGAAGTAGGACTTGTAAATGGATCTTTTAAATATATTTGAGATATAACATACAAACTTGGGAGTTCCCCATTAGAACTAACAACATATGTGATGGTGAAGTTGGCACTTAATCGAGAATGTCATATAAAGATGCACATCCAAGTATGAGTTGAATTGTACCAATACAAAGGGTGTAGACAAAAAAATTGCCTTTATAATTATCTTGGTCACTAATGATACATAAAAAATAAGGGTTGATTCTCCCTAAAACAAAAATTTATTTAGGACAAAGAGAAAGAACATGGTTAACATTTGTGGTCATCTCTCATATGAAGTACTTGGATGGACTTACAATTGTGTTGCCCTTCATTGTGAAAAGATTAAAAGAAGAAGAAAAATTAGACAAAGGAAATAATGAGGAAGAAAGAGTTAAGGGGATAAAATTACAATAGTGTGATCATATAACATGTGTATTGACATATAATACTTGTATCTATGTGATGCATATTATAGTTTTAAATAAATGTGAAATATTTCATGAGTTATCTTTTGATGCTTCATGCATTTTAAGTTAATGTGACATATATTACATATTTGGATATATATGATATGCTTTGTTATTTATTAAAGGAAAAAAATTCCTTCATCTAGATTATAATCTGAGATGATTCATTAATGGATGCTACTAGTATCTAGATATCTTAAATGTATTTATCATCAAGAGATATCAATATCGATGTATCTATCCTATGTAACAAATTCAAACTAGATGCCTCGAGGCTAATATCGCTCAATGTATTTTAGATAGATGTATTTAAGACATCTATGTTAGTAGTAGATCACATGCAAGTCAAATTGAAAGCAAGCAAAAATCACATACCCATGTCCTTTCCCCTTATGTTTTGGAACCCATAGCTACTAGGTTTCCCTTTATGCATTGACTACCATGTAATAGGGTATATTTCATATGGAAGTTGGCAAATAACCTTATATTTTCTAATCCCATTATAACTCATATCAATAAATTGATTTTAGCCCCTAAATTTGTTGTTCACTACCTTGGATCATATTCATGACTATATATCAACTAGTCATTTTTGCAATTGTACATTTAACCCTAGATGTTAAAATTTGAGCCTTGTCACCTTTTCCCTATTAGCTATTGTATACGGTGAAAAGTGATGATGATAAACTATTGTAAAACCATAAATATTCAACCACGAACAATCTAGGTCCTACAATGAAACATCCACCAATACCAATAGAGATACCTAAAATTATGTAAATCGACAAAATAAAACAATATTACCATTCACATGTCAAGTAGGGTTTCAATCTCCATTGTCTCCTATCTCCATTGATCTTGTTTGATATATTTTCTCTCATATTTTACATGTGCACAAGATCTCAACAAAGAGCAGATTGTGGTTGATAGTTTGAACGCAAGAAGGCTTGACTGACATAATAATTAGGTGATTACATGATTAGGGTTGATAATGAAGGAGAGTGTCCTCTTATATAGAAGGAACTTTAAGAAATGGAGGGATAAGATTAAAAGGTGTAAAGATAAATGGTTGGCTAGGATTAAAGGGTAGGTAGAGGAAATAATAAAATGATAAAAGGGGTAGGTAAGAGAAGAATTAAGAGATGAATGACATGTGTCATGGGTAGAAAATGCTAATGATTTAATTAAATAAATAAAGATTTATTTAATCAATAGAGAAAGTGGGATCAATTAAATAAATAAAATATTTATTTAATTTAGGAAAAGGACAATTTAAATAAATAAAAATATTTATTTAAATGAGGAAAGGCTTAGAAGAGGAATAATGAATTAATTAAATAAATAAGAATTTAATTAATTAATAGAAGACTTAGGATAAAATAATTAGATAAATAAAAATATTTATTTAATTAGACTGGACAATTTAAGGTGTCTACATTTTGCCCCTCTTTGAGACAATGCAGCTTGTTGCGTTGGCTCAAAGAAGATAAGATGAACAAATACAAAGTTGCCCCAAGATAGAAATGATATGCCCCCTCGACAGATTGGATGAAAATGTTTGGAAATATCACAGACAATCTCTCGATAAGAAAGAAAGGATAGAAAGGACTAACAAGATAGGGTGCCAAGGTCATGTGGGAAGAAGAGACTTGACACGAGAGACTAGGGTTAAGTAGTCTATAAGATAAGGCCACAAGGAAAACATCCTCATTTACATCCACACACCAAAGAGATCATAGTACAGAGAAAGAGCTTAGAGCAGTTAGAGAAGTCAACGACGATGGATAGAGTTCATAGGTTCGATTGAGTCTGGCAATATCAAAGTCTAGACAGCATGGGTGAGTCGTTAAGTACCTTGAAGCCTCTTTGTACATTTTTGCATTTATCACTGTCATTAATGCATTTTAGGGTAGATAAATAAAAATGCAAAATTAGTATTTTCACTAGAAATTCGTCTAGGTCAGTGCCAGGCACATCTAGGTAGAATAGTCACTTTTAGGTTAGGTATAGTCACATTTATTAATGTAATCGTGTCTATGTTCAGTAAGGACATGTCTATGTTTAGTAAGGACATGTCTATGTGCAGAAGGAACATTTGTGTAGGATAGTTTCACGTATGTGATGTTCAAAAGCGTCTAGGGCCAGAAAGCATGTTTGGGTTGATAGAAACCACGTCTGCGTTGCAAAATATGCATTTGTGTCTAAGTGGGCACAAGTCGGAAGTTTTGTGATGAACATACATTGTCAATTGGATAAGTTGCTAAGAGGATACACTCAAGTAGGTGTCACAGAGAAGACAAACTGAGAGATAGGCTAGAATTGGCAATTATGTGATGAACATACATTGCCAATTGTATAAGCTGCTGAGAGGATACACTCAAGCAAGGCCTCTAAATAGGATCAAGTGCAATGTGATAAACATATACACTAGGATGCAACACCTTTTCACAAGGATATGAGTAGCACTATGTGATAGACATGAGTACCACTAGGATTGACATGATTGGTTTGGTTGAATGCAGGAGTACTTGCCCCAGATAGAGTCACAGGAGAGATTCCCTGTGACACAGAGGTTGCAACTAGAGTTGACCTTTGAGGAGAGGGCAGTTGTCAAGGGTATGGGATTGAGACACATCATGTATCTACCTGAGATTCGGGTGAACAAAGGATTATTGACTACTCTAGTAGAGAGATGGCACTCTGAGACCTATTCGTTTCATTTGTCGAATGGTGAGATGTCATTCAATTTAGAGGATGTTTACAGGATTTTGAGGATACCGATCCACGATGAGTTGGTCTCGTATGACTAAGAGGGAGACAAGGATGCACTAAGATGAGTCTTTGGAGACCTAGAGTTGGAGATGAAATCGGATCATGTCAACTGGGATGTGATGCTAGCTACTAGATGCAGACAACCTACAATAGTTGGAGGAGTGATTAGTGGTTACCTATGTCTAGAAAAGCTGACATGGGGTATGGTTGTTGGTAGGGGGAGGACTCTAGAGACACACTAGATATGAATGGGGTCCATGTGTATTGGCACATTTGTATCATGAGCTTCACCAGTTTGTATATCTTGGTGGCTATGGGTTACGATGCAGGGTGACTCTACTACAGGTGTGGTCATATGAGTACATTGCAGTGATAAAGGCTAGTGCACTTTAGAGGGAGAGGACATGGACAATCCTACACATGCTTATGCAATAAGATCACTTTCCAGCCATGAATTGGGAAGGTGGACTTTTGGAGAGGGGTTATTGATGACATAGATAGTGTCATATGGAGACCCTATCTTGACTGTGAGGATTGGGAGGAGGATGCTACAGAAATTCCTTATGTATATAGGAGCAAGTACTTTGTTTGGGAAGATGCCTTATATACTTGATAGGCATCTAATTGATAGGGTATGCAGGCAGTTTGGGCGGTAGCAGAGGATACCTTGGGGATCTGGTGAGTTTGCACGTACAGTGCAGGAGCAGGCTCACTGGGGACCGATTTTATCTTATGATGTTGCAGTTACTCGGTTTGAGCAGATGGTTTTGATGCCTTCGGATCTACTGAGGGATGTAGTTGATAGAGGTACAAATGCAGAGTATGATGCTTATTTTGTAGCACATCCGGTACCAAGGTTGATTGATCCAGATGAGCCTATGGCAGTGGAGGATGACGTTGATGAGGATGATGAGGATGGGGTTGGAGGGAGATGGAGGAGAGGAGTAGTGAGCAGGGTGGTGAGGGGAAGGGGTGGATAGAGGGATGTCAGAGAGAGGGTTGAGGGGAGACAGGATCCATAGGGAGAGAGGCCACTGAGACCACCAAGGGAAAGAGGAGGATAGATACAAGGACGGGTATCAAGGAGATATCGTCAAGGATAGGCAAAGGGATAGGCTAGATAGGAGGAAGGTGCCTAGGGTGGTGATGAGGAGGAAGATGAGTTGCTAGCACTATGAGAGATTGCAGCAGGACAGGTCGATGAGATCGCGGATCTTAAGAGAGACATGACTTGATTGAGGCGACAATTAGCAGAGATGCAGAAGGAGAGGGATTAGGCCATCTAGTGGTATACTTAGGCTGAGGAGGTAGTGAGGGCAGGCAAGAGATAAGCTAAGGGCACAGGGGCTGGATATGCATATGTCCTATGAGAAGGAGAGGAGATAGCCTCCTGGAGAGACTTGTATTATGCAGCTATTCTTCTAGAGCTGAGGGCTAGGAGCTTCAGGAGAGCTTCTAGGAATACTACCACAAGAGGGGGAAATAGACGATAGGCATCCAGTGGCAGGGTTATGGGTCCACCCACACCACCAAGAGGAGGAGACAGAGGAGGTGATCCTGGAGTAGGGACTTTGAGAGCTCAGATTTCATCAAGGCCAGCTGGCTCTGAGGGAGGATCTTCAGCATAGCTCTCTTGGATCCCACTTTGTATCAATTTTTGTATGATGATGTAGACACCTTCAAATTATTTTGTAGCCTTATGAGATATTGACATCATTGTATCATGACACATTATTTTTTGATATATATATTAGATGACTCATTCCTTGCGGTAGCTATATGCATGTGTACTATGTGATGTTCTATATGCTTTATCATGATTTTATGATTCTTATGATATGGATGCAAATATGTACATGATCAAATGCCATATATATATATATGTATGTTGTTTATGATGAAAATTTAAAATGCAAATGGATGTATTAGTTATGATATTTACATGATGAAAATGCATGATGTGTTATTTTTGTCTTTTTATGTTTTATATGAGACTGCAAATATTGATTAGTGATATATGCAGGATGTGATGTAATTATGATATCTATATGTGTGCATATGATGAAAATTACTAATTTGTGATGATGCAGGTGAATGAAATGCAATTTTTTTTTGGCATGTCATTATACTTAGTCATGTGATAGAGAGCTACATGGACTCAAGAAGGACGATGGAGGTCAATCACAAAAGGGGGGTGGAAGGTAGAAGATATGGAAGTGAAAGAGCTTCATGTTCTTTTATCATCATTGATCTTTATTATGGAAAATAGGTATGGCAATTGAGGTATAGGTTCGGCCCATAAAGTCATTGTACCCATTTGCATGGAGATCAGACAGTCACAAACAAGGAATGCCCCAGTTCACACTAGACTCACAATGTCCTCATATCCTTGGACAAGTCATAGCATTACTAAGAGACAATCCACAGATAGCAAAACAATAGTAGGTGAATCATATCCCATCCTCACCTTTCTAGTCAAAGACATCATGGAGATATAATCTCTAGCTAGAGACATCCCAAAAAAACTAAAAGACATCTCACAAAAAAGATGGAATCAAAAGAAAACCAAGACTTGACACCAATACAGAATGAAATGTTCAATTCATTTGTGTTCCTTGCCACATATGTTAACATGTTTGATTTGGTCACAATGTTGTTATCCTGATAAAGGACAAATTATGCTAAAAACCATGTTGCTGCCAAAGTTTGTTGAAAGATTTGATTTGTTGAAAGCCCACTGCTACTTGTGTCTCATCTGAAACTGACTAAATCCATGAAACTGATACTTTATTATGGAGAAGAATGAAACTTTATTGTGGATTGGTGATGCAAATGACTTCTTATTGCAGATTGTGCGCGAAAAGGAGGAGGAAGAAAAAGACGATGCTCCTCAAAACATGTGATGCTCGGGGTACCACTTCCATCATTAGATTTATAATTTTTCCCCAATTATAGATTGGACCTGATTTATTATGGAAGGAAATGGGGAAAAGGGAAGGGTTTATTATGAATGGCATACCAATTTTAGGTAGATCAACAACTAGCCATCATGGGAATAAGTGAATTTATTATGGATGGATGGACTAAAAGTGTCTGCAAAGTGAAAGGATAAGATTGAATCTTGAAGGAGGGAGGAGCAATGTCTCTACACATGGTGCCAATAACTTGGTTTTCACCATGGTACTTGCCCAGGGCACCACTGAAGTGGTTTTCACCATTGGATGGATTTGTTTCTTTTTGTTTTTTTCAATTTTTTTTGTGTCACAAGGTGCCTGTTTGCTAAGTTTTCACCAAGTAATGATTTTATTTTTATTTATTTTTTTGTATTTTTTAATATGTTTTGATTTTTCTTGGTATTTTTTTTTTTTTGGTATTTTTGATATTTTTGTTTTGATAATGGGACATTTTGAAAAACTATGTAAAACCTGTGAAGGTGCATGTTGTTGATAGGATCCTCCAAAGGTTCTCCATCAGGTCTTGAGAGCTGATATGCACCTGATCCGTAAAGTGTTGTAATGACATAAGGACCAAGCCAATTTGGTTCAAACTTGCCCTTCTTCTCTCTGTCTTGTTGATTCTTAGGATTTTCTCTGGGAACTAAATCAACCACCTCAAATGTGTGAGGCTTTACCTTATGATTGTAGCTTCTACATTCCTTGAATGAATGATGTGTTGCTCCCTTGATTGCCTTCCTTGATTGAGGAACTAAGCTAGAAGTACTAATGTGTGAACTACATAGGCCAATATGCATGTCACCTAAAGAATTTTGGGCATCCTTGATAACAAAGTCCTTCAAGGAAGCTCCATTAAAGGTCCATTCATGTGATGTATCGCCAAAAGGGAATGGATGTTTGGAACAAGTGGATGAGGAATGAAGGCTTATGATTGCAAAAAGAAGTGAAAGTGGCATGGCATGATGGAGACATAGGATCAACTAGTATTCTCTTTTACTTAAAATTTTAGATCTTTTGCCCCCAATTATTTTGATATTAGGGGAGATCAACTCTTGTTCTTTTTTCTTCATAGGATTTTTATCCTTGACTTTAATTTTTGTGGAGTCCAATAGCTTTTGATTTTGATTTGGACTAAAGGACTTTTCTTTATTTTTTACTTTTAGATTTTTCTTTTCAAGGTTTAATTTTTCATCCCCAATGAGTAAGGACTTTTTTTATTCTTGTTGATCCAAGCCTAGGAGTGGAGTGGAAATGGAATGAGTGGATGAAGTGGTAAGGCTATATGATTTATCAAGAGGGATGGTGATATTTTCAATAGATTCTTTGTTGGAACCACTCCTAGGACTATTGATATCAAGAGTTGCTTGCACTACTAGAGGATATTTATATTCAGACTTAGTAGCCACAACACTAGGTGGTTCATACCCAATTCCTTGATATTGAAAATTGTTTGTAGGTTGTTCATGTCGAATAAATGTCTTAGGATATAGTGGGAGTTGATCAACATGAAATATATACTCACCACATCCCATGTCCTTAACCTTGAATTTTTCTTTTAGCTCTGCCTATTTGGATGTGGAAGGTTTTAATGATCCCGGATCCACATATGTTGATGATGGATTTGCTTCTCTATTAATTGGAATTATTATCTTTGATCTTGGTCGCGGGTTATTGCAATATATGAACAAATTTGGATCACCATTAACGGTCACCTCAACTCCATTGTGTGGGAACTTGATAAATTGGTGATATGTTGAGGGAACGGCTCTCATTTCATGAATCCATGGATGTCCCAAGAGTATATTATATGTGAGCTCTAAATGAGGGACTTGACATACCACATCCTTTGCAATTGGCCCAACTCTAAGAGGTATGGTGACTATACCCTTGGATGAGCACTCTTCATCATCATATGCCTTAATGGTGATTGCATGTGTAGAACTCACAACCTTTTCAGAATATCCCATTTTCTTAATAGTGTTCAATGTACAAATGTTCAAACCTAATCCTCCATCTATCAAGACTTGTTTTATTCAGTTTTTATAGAGAAAGGCTTCAATATGTAGAGGTGCATTATGAGGCTGGGTGACAGATGCATCATTGACTTCTGCGAATGTGAGGCTATGTGGAACCAAAAGGTATCCCACCATGGCTTTAAACTGGTCCATGTTCAGATCAGTGGGTATGGAAGTTTCTCTCAATAATTTATCAAGGATAGCCTTATGTGAAGGGGATATGCGTAAAAGCTCAAGAATGGATATGAGGGTGGGTGTTTTCCCTAGTTGATCTATAAGGTCATACTCATTCTTGGTGGATGATGAGGTTGTGGTCTTGGATGGAATGCCTTGCAAGGTGAATTTACCTCAATGGGTTGTGACATTATATTTGGATGTTTCATTTTTGGAAGATAAGGAAGATGGTTCAATACCTTTTAAAACAACCTTACTCCTTTGGGTAGAACCCTTAGGAGTTTTGTCCTTTATGATGATAGTAGAAACATGATTATCCAATGAAATGTGATTAATAGTAGAATCATAATCATAAGGCATCTTGGTACAATTAGCCTGATTATTTGTAGTTTTTTCTTTTCCCTTGTCATGTTTACGAAATGGCTCCTTAAACATCGCATACTCTTCATTGGAGGTATGACCATCAACTTCTATGTCACCTCTATCAATGAGATCCTATATGATATTCTTTAATCTATGACAATTTCTAGTTAAATGCCCTTTTCTCTTTTGATACTCACAATATTCATCATCATTCTACCAATTTGGTTTTACTTTAGGCTCATATGGTGCATTATCTAGTAGTGTTATGAACTTGTTTGCCACTAACTTCTTGAATGTTGTTTCAATCGGTTCTCCCAATGGAGAATATTTTCTTTGAGGTTTTCATTTCCTTTGATTGTTCACTTGATTATTTGTATTAGAAGAACTTGCAAAAAGAAAAGTAATCTTACGTTTCATAATATTTGCATCTACTACCCCTGTTGGCAATTTAAAGGAATTGATTATGTGTTGCATTTATTTTTTGTCATTGATGTCAACACTAGTTGTTTTCTTGTCTATCGGCTTCTAGTAGAGTGGTTGGATTATGATATTGATCTGGAGACCATCTTTGGTAATCTCTGATTTGGTCCGGCTTGTAGTATTTCCTTGGATTGGTTATTCATGTGTTCCTGATGTATATCATATCCAGTTGGTTTGGGATTTGATGATTTGGATGCTATCATTTGTTCTAGTAAGCCTTTTGGTCACCGTTAAGGGTTTTACCGACAGCGCTTTGATGAAGATCTTTTAATGAATTGGATAAGTGGTGTTGGTGCGGCTTCTAGAAGGTTATTAGGATGTTGATGGTTATCGTGTTTGTGTTCTATTTGATCGGTGTTGTTTGCATTTAGGACCAAAACTATTCTATCTTATTATGCTAGGCTATGGACCGATTTGTCTAACGTGTTGGTTGATTCTCCCGATGCGTCACCGGTTGGATTTATTGTTTGGGTTATATTGTTTTGGTCTTAGGCCGACTTGGTTTATCATTAGTTTGTTGTATTATGTAACGGATCTATTGTATTGTCTTTTAGGTGGTCAACCTAATTGTTTAGGTCTCGGGTTGGTATAAATATGATGTAAGACCTCTTTGTAGATCATGGGTTTATGGAATATAAGATTATCTATGCGAATAATGTTGAAATCATATGTAGAGGTTTTGGTCATTCATTGGTGATCAAATTCAGTTTTTGAAAGAGGTTCAAAACCTCTGGTATTGAGTTTAACCAGAACTATACTCAGGCATAGGAGATGTTATTCTTGCAGGTCATTATTATTTCTAGATTGTAGTCTGGATTTCTTTGTAGTCAGTGAGGCTCCTTTTGTGATGACCAATGTGCTCTAGGCAGTGTACCTTCCTACATGTGCAGGCCCCTCTTATTGTAATTGCATACTTACTGTAGAAGTATTATCTAACTATGGGTAGGCTTCCCACCATGGTTTTTCCCTTTACTGGGTTTTCCATGCACAAATCTTGTTGTTATGTGTTATGGATGGTTGGCTAATTATTCTGTAATTTATGTTTATGCTTAAATGTTACATCTGCTATTCTGGTATTTGGTTTATGCATTCTGGCAGAAGGTTATGTGAACTTAAATTTTAATAATTTGTTGACAATTGATTCACCCCGCCCAGTTGTCCACCGTTTATCCTAACAATTGGTATTAGAGCATGGTCCTCTTTTGCAAAAGCTTAACCACTTGAGGAAGATCCTATGGCAACTAATAATTCAACTACATTTGTTTTCTTGAGAGAAACCCCTAAGCTTGATTCAACAAATTACACAGTATGGAAGATTCAGATGGAGACTCATTTGAGATGTATTGGGGAATAAATTTGGGAGATCATGAAGAAAGGCTATACTCCTCATAATCCGGCATCTGGCAATCCTCCTCCAGCAAGCCTGGATAAGGACATTGAAAATTAGTGTAGAGCTAGAGAAGCACTCTTGAGCGCTCTATCTGATCAGCAAATTATGGTATTAACTAACCAATCTAATGTGAAGGCTATATGGGATAAGTTGGAAGCTTTGAATGAAGGTGACCCTGCTATTAAAATTGCTAAACTTGATGGTTACCGGGTGAACCTAAAGATGGAAGAAGATGAAAGGATTACTACTTTCATGCAAAAAGTTAATGAAATTGTTATGGGAATTCAGTTCTATGGTGGATCTCTAAGCGAAGATGAGATTGTTTCTAAAGTTTTGAGAGCTTTGCCACTGGCTTACAATATGAAGAATACTACAATTATTGAGCTGAGAACAATGGCTAACACTTTTGTTAACTGAGATACTTTGATTGGAAAATTCTCTTCTTTTGAGCTTGAAGAATTTGGTCCTCAAGGAGTTGCAAAGACTGAATTTTCTTTTTATGCACACCCAAAACATCAACCAACAACAATGATTGGAAACCCTTATATGCGAAGGAAATGGATGAAATGAAGAAAGAAGATGAAGAGTTTGAGCAACTAGAAGCCCTATTTGCTAGAAGAGTACCTAAAGGTCCTGCTAGAAGTAAGTATGAAGGAAAATCATCTTTTAAATGTTTTACATGTAATTGATAACTCAATGATGAGAAAATAGTACCAAACCGGTAGTGAGAGAGGGGGGTGAATCAGTACAGGCAAAATACAGTTTCTAAACCAGTTCAACAGCAATTACTCCAAATGACTGGCAAACAGTGACACCGGTTTGAAGCAGAGTAAAACCGGTAAAACCCAGAACAACTAAAACAATCATACACCGGTTACTTACTTATCTTCCTACACAACTCGAAACTACACTACCATTTCACCCTTATGTATGAACAGGTAATCTATCATCATGTCTTCACAACAGCTAGTTCAACATGTTTTATTGAAAGGCATAAAATAAAGAACCATCATATGCTTAACAAGTAACATCAAAGCATCACAAGATAAAAGCATCACACATGACACACATATTTTTCACGTGGAAACCCAACTGGGAAAAACCGCAGTGGGGATGAATACCCACAAGCTTGTTGTTGAACTCTCTGGAAGTCCGCTCTGTTAGAAGCCTTGTCCTGTTAAAGACAAATACAATAGGTTCTGTTAGGAACCGATCCTATTAGGGATCACCCAGTTAAGGGATGGCTACAATACCTGGTTAAGGGTTAAACCTGGTTAGGGTTACCTTGTTAGAGGATTTCAAGAACTCAATAGCTAAAGGATCTCCAGAGCTCTATAGCTTCCCAGAACTCAATAACTTCAAGTTACCCTATTAAGGGATTTGTATCAAGCCGGTTAAGGCTACCCTGTTAAGGGATTTCACAACTGTTGAAGTGGTTAAAGATCAATAGGCATTACAATGATTTGGTAACAACACTCAATGCTAATGCAGATCCATTTTGGCTCCTCTCCACCTTCTGCACATTCACTTTGCAGGTATCTCTTCTCTCCTTTGGTCTGGCAAGAATTACGTATCACTTCACTTGGATACACACATACAACTTTTGCCAGCAACTTTGGAAAGAAACACAACATCGACCTTATAGGAAACAGACAGGTCGGTAGCAAAAACCCTAAACACTAAACCTGTTAGGTTAAGCAATTCAAACGGTTCAATCCTGACCATTGAATCATACTGCATTAAATGCAACAATCTTGAATTGATCTCAAGACATTCTCCATTGTCCATTATCCACCAATTTCATGGCGGCTGATAACCCATCACGCGTTATCACCGTTTGACAAATTTCACACATTCCCAAGGTAGATAGGGATAGTGTTCTTCATGCAAGATCCTTCACGCGCACAGGGCTTATGTGGCAACATGATCTATTCTCCGTTATACTGCTAACTCATCACACAAAGATCACCGATTGAGTCACAAAGGCTTGAGGTACTCCAACCGGAAATCCTGAAGTGGAAACTACCTACCAACCAGTAGTCATGCAATGCTTCCATGTGCCCGTTCCCATAACTACATGCCAGTTCACCTTGAACAAATATACCGCTTCACTTTGGCATATATACCAGTTCATACATATGCCGGTTTTCTCTTCTCACATATCACATATGCCGGTTCACATCATATCACATATTGACATCAATGACAACATACAATATCATTATGTCTTCATACCGGTTCACATAATGCCAACAATCTCCCCCTTTGGCATTGATGGCAATATACAAAGATATCTCTTTGCTTCACATCTTCTCCCCCTTTGACAACAATGTCAAAGTGGAGGCACAAGCATCCCTGTTCCATTATGCTGCTCCCCTTGAGGAGTAGCATCCTTCAACACATCAATCAACAAAAATTTGACTATGCAATACCTGACCGATGTGGAACAAATACTTTTAGTTCACCCTCTGAAGGGGCAGTACCCCCAATTCACCTCTTAAATGCACAAATGTAGTCTTTGGGATAGGCTTGGTGAATATGTCTGCTAACTACTCCTTACAGGAAACATGTTCCAGTGCAATCTCTTTATTCTGAACCTTTTCCCTCAAGAAATGATACTTAAGCTCAAAATACTTCGTTCTAGAATGTAAAACTGGATTCTTTGAAATATTGATAGCACTTGTGTTATCATAGAATATACTTACTGGTTCAGATACAAGGATTTTGAAGCCATTTAAAACATGCTTCATCCAGATTGTTTGAGTGTAGTTCATGAAGGCTGCAACATACTCCACTTCCACTATAGACTAAGAGATACAACTCTACTTTTTACTCATCCATGAGACCAGTCTACCGCCGAGAAAGAATGCACCACCGGTTGTGCTTTTCCAGTCATCCACATTACCTACCCAATCAGCATCTGTGAATACTTTCAGAATGAAATCATTGTTGTGTGGGTACCACAATCCATAGTTAACTGTTCCCTTCAGATACCTAAGAATCCGCTTGACTGTAACCAAGTGGGATTCTCTTGGACTTTTCTGGAACCTTGCAGTAATGCCAACTGCATGTGCAATATCCAGTCTGCTATGCACTACATAATGCAACTTACCAATCATTGATCGGTATTCTTTCTCATCAACCAGTGCAGAATCATCCTCTTTTGACAATTTGCAACCGGTGTACCAACTGGTTTGCTATCTTCCATGCCAAAGGTCTTCAACACCTCTTTGACATATTTGGACTGAGTGATAAAGATTTCATCTTTCATCTGTTGGATCTGCAGTCCAATGAAGAACTTAATCTCCCCTATGAGTGACATCTCAAACTCTTTCTTCATCTCATCAACAAACTCATGACTTATCTTATCATCTCCACCAAAGATAATGTCATCAACAAAAACCTCACAGATCAGGATCTGACCTGCTTCAAACTTCAAGTAGATATTACTATCTTCACTTGTTCTCTCAAAATTAATCATCACAAGATGGTAATGTAGACGTTCATACCATGCTCTAGGTGCCTGCTTTAGACCATATAAGGCTTTATGTATCCTACACACCATATCACTGTCTTCAGATAGGGAAAACCCATCTGGTTGCTCTATATACACCTCCGCTTCAAGTACACCATTTAGGAATGTAGATTTTACATCCATTTGATATACTTTGAATCCTTTAAAAGCTGCATATGCAAGAAGCATACGAGCTCCTTCCAATCTGGCTACAGGAGGAAAGGTTTCTCCATAGTCTTCTCCTTCTTCTTGAGCATATCCTTTGCACACCAATCTAGCTTTATTCCTAATCACTATCCCATCCTCATTCAGCTTGTTTCTGAACACCCATTTGGTGCCAATGACATTTTTATGTTCTAGTCTGGGTACCAAGGACCATGTACCATTTTTCTCTATCTGGTCAAGTTCCTCTTCCATTGCCTTGATCCCATCTTCATCTTTATGAGCCTCTTTGAATGATTTAGGCTCAAATTCAAAGATCATACATGAGTTTTCTCTAATCTTTCTTCTTGTAAGGATTCCAGCATCCTTGTCTCCTATGATCTACTTAGGATCATGATTCAGCTTGACATATCGAGGAATGGTCTTTACTGGTTCTTCTTGCTTTTCCTCTTCATCCTCATCTTCATCAGTATCAGCATTCACCGGTTCAGGAACACTGTTACTGGTACTTGGTTAACTGACAACCGGTTCCCAGAAGGTTGCAACCGGTTCATTTACAGCTTGCTCACTGCTGGTTTTCTTAGTTTTCTCAGAGGATTCATCAACTCTTACATTGATACTTTTCATAATTCTTTGAGTCCTATTGTTGTAACACTTGAGAGCTTTACTCTTCTTGGAATATCCTAGGTATATTCCCTCATCACGTTTAGCTTCAAATTTTCCCTAATGTTCACTCCTCTTGATGTAACATTTGATACCAAATACCTTAAAGTAGCTAACCACAGGTGTCTTACTGGTCCAATACTCATACGAAGTTTTGTCCTTACCTTTCTTGATGAGTACTCGGTTCATTGTGTAGACTGTAGTGCTCACCGCTTCTCTCCAAAAGGTGTGAGCTACCTTTCCTTGAATCAACATGGTTCGAGCTGCTTCAACCACAATCTAATTATTCCTCTCTGCTAGGCCATTCTGCTATGGAGTCCGGGGGGCAGACAGTTGCCTCTTGATGCCAAATTCTTCACAATACTTGTTGAATTCATCGGAAGTGAATTCCCCTCCTTGATCAGTTCTGAGACACTTGATCCTTTTACCGCTTTCCTTCTCCACTAATGCTCTCAAAGCTTTGAATTTCACAAAGGCTTCAAGCTTGTCTTTCAATAATGTGACCCACATCATCCTTGAGCAGTCATCAATGAGAATCATGAAGTACCTATCACCCTGCACACTTCTAGTTTTCATAGGACCACACAAATCAGTATGCACAAGATCAAGCAAGTTGTCAGCAGTGAAAGATTTACCTTTAAAGGTTGAGGAAGACATTTTCCCCAATTGACACTCTTTGCACAAGGTATTATCCAGTTTTCTTAGCACCGACAACCCTCTAATTGCCTTGATCTTACTAGCCTTTACAATGTTATCAAAGTTTACATGGCAGAGTCTCCTATGCCATATCTAGCTATCATAAAACTTAGCCATAAGACATTTACTTATATTTGAATTCAGATGAAGTAGGTTACCTTTGGTCTGCATGCCAGTGGCCACCAATTCACCATCTTTTCCTTTGATTCTGTAGACTCCATTCTTGAATTCTAGAGTGAGGCCACTGCCATTTAGCTAGGCAACACTCAGAAGGTTGTGTCTAAGACCATCAACCCAGTACACATTGTCAGCACTACTCTTTCCATTCAAAGAGATGGACCCTCTGCCTTTGACCATGCATAATGCATCATTGCCAAAGAGAACCACACCACCATCATACTCCTCCAAGGATAGAAACTTGCTCCAGTCTCCAGTCATATGGTGAGAACATCCACTATCAATGATCCACTCATTGGAATTATCAAACTGAGAGACAAGAGCCTTCTTGTCTCACACATCTTCTTTCACAGCAACAAACACAATATCTTCATTTTCTTCATCCTCTGATTCTTCATCTGTGACACCTTCATCAACTACCACAAAACAATTTCTCCGGTTTCCTCCTTTGAATTTCCTGAACCTTTATGGTTTGTCCTCATTATCGCCTTTAGGATAGTTTATAGCAATATGTCCTATCCGATTACAAGAAAATCATGTCAAAGGTAGCTTACCTTTCTATTTATCGGTTCCTTTAGGAAGCTTCCTAGCAAGGAGAACTTCAAATGCCATCAGAATCTCCTCTTCATTCATTTCTCTGCTCTGTCTAGGTTCACCACTAGTGCTAGCTTCTTT
Source organism: Cryptomeria japonica (assembly GCF_030272615.1). NCBI lineage: Eukaryota > Viridiplantae > Streptophyta > Pinopsida > Cupressales > Cupressaceae > Cryptomeria > Cryptomeria japonica. The sequence continues at coordinate 253,431,454 of NC_081415.1, forward strand.
TCCTTTTCTGGATGGTATAGCAGAGGCTTTAAATGTTGATTCAGTCTTTTGGACACAACCATCAAAACTATTTAGCTCATAAGTTGTTAACTTGGCTATGATGGAGTCCAAGGATACCTTAGTCTTGTCTATTGATCTCAGCTCCTAAATAGCAACAACCCTTATTGCATAGACCGGTAACAAGGATCTCAGGACTTTGCTTACCACAATGGAATTTTCTATTTTACCACCTACACTCTTGATTTCTCCAACAACTATTTTGATTCTTATTCCATACTGTTGAATGGTCTCACCTTCAACCATCCGTATATCTTCAAACTTCCCTCTCAGGCTTTCTTCCTTAGCTGGTTTTACATGTTCATCACCACCATAGATATTTTCAAGAGCATCCCATACCTCTTTGGGATTTACCTTGTCCTAAACATCAATAAACTCAATGTCTGATAGACTACTAATAAGGGCTTCCATGACTTGCCCATTTTCTTGTATCTCTCTTTTGGTCATCGGTGAGAGTAGCGGTAGGGACAACATAGACATTCTCAACATAACTCCAGTGTTGAGCACCCATGCTTCTGATGAATATCTTCATCCTATCTTTCCATATACCGAAATTTTCCTTGTTAAACTTTGGACCTTCCCTCTTCAACATTTGACTGGGATCTTTACCTCAAGCGGTTAAGCTTAAAACACAAAGGACCTGGAGGATGCTCTGATACCAATTGATAAATCAATGATGAGAAAGTAGTACCAAACCGGTACTGAGAGGGGGGTGAATCAGTATAGGCAAAATACAATTTCTAAACCGGTTCAACAGCAATTACTCCAAATGACTAGCAAACAGTGACATGGATTTGAAGCAGAGTAAAACTGGTAAAACCTAAAACAACTAAAACAATCATACACCAGTTACTTACTTATCTTCCTACACAACTCGGAACTACACTACCATTTCACCCTTATGTATGAACAGGTAATCTATCATCATGTCTTCACAACAGCTAGTTCAACATGTTTTATTGATAGGCATAAAACACAGAACCTTCATATGCTTAATAGGTAACATCAAAGCATCACACATGACACATATTTTTCACGTGGAAACCCAACTAGGAAAAACCACGGTGGGGATGAATACCCACAAGCTTGTTGTTGAACTCTTTGGAAGTCCGCTCTGTTAGGAGCCTTGTCCTATTAAAGACAGATACAATAGGTTCTGTTAGGAACCGATCCTGTTAGGGATCACCCAGTCAAGGGATGGCTACAATACCCGGTTAAGGGTTAAACCTGGTTAGGGTTATCTTTTTTAGAGGATTTCAAGAACTCAATAGCTAAAGGATCTCCAGAGCTCTAAAGCTTCTCAAAACTCAATAACTTCAAGTTACCCTATTAAGGGATTTGTATCAAGCTGGTTAAGGCTACCTTGTTAAGGTTTTTCACAACTGTTGAAGTGGTTAAAGATCAACGGGAATTAAAATGATCTGGTAACAGCACTCAATGCTAATGCAGATCCGTTTTGGCTCCTCTCCACCTTCTGTACATTCACTTTGCAGGTATCTCTTCTCTCTTTTGGTCTGGCAAGAATTATGTATCACTTCCCTTGGATACACACTTACAACTTTTGCCAACAACTTTGGAAAGAAACACAACATCGACCTTATAGGAAACAGACAGGTCGGTAGCAAAAACCCTAAACCCTAAACCTGTTAGATTAAGAAATTCAAACGGTTCAATCCTAACCGTTGAATCATACTACATTAAATGTAACAATCTTGAATCGATCTCAAGACATTCTCCATCATCCATTATCCATCGATTTCATGGTGGCTAATAACCCATCACCATTTGACAAACTTCGCACATTCCCAAGGTAGATAGGGATAGTCTTCTTCATGCAAGATCCTTCACGTGCATAGGGCTTACATGGCAACATGATCTGTTCTCCGTTATACTGCTAACTCATCACACAAAGATCACCGATTGAGTCACACATGCTCGAGGTACTCCAACTAGAAATCCTGAAGTGGAAACTACCTACCAACTGGTAGTCATACAATGCTTCCATGTGCCAGTTCCCATAACTACATGCCGGTTCACCTTGAACAAATATACCGCTTCACTTTGGCATATATACTGGTTCATACATATGTCGGTTTTCTCTTCTCACATATCACATATGTCAGTTCACATCATATCACATATTGACATCAATGACAACATACAATATCATTATGTCTTCATATCAGTTCACATAATGCCAACAGTAATAAGATAGGTCATTTTGCATCTAGATGTCTTGAGAGGAATTCAAGATTTGAAGAGAAAGCTAGAAGATCTTATAGGCCTAACCATGATTATCAGAACAAGCATAAGTATAGGAGAAACAAAGATAAATCATGTTACTATGTGGATGACGAAGGTGTGACTAATTCTGATGATGAACCGATACAAGATTCGGCTAGTGGATCTAGTAATGGTAAGGAATGGGTATTTTTGGCTATTAAGGAAAATGCTTCGGTACTCGTTATTCAAAATGAGGAAAAGGCCCTTGCTGCTAAAATTGAAAAAAAGGATGAATGGGTGATAGATAGTGGTTATTCACATCATATGATTGGAGATAAAAGGAATTTTTTTATCTTTGCAAGAATTTGATGGTGGTTTGGTTAGATTTGGAGATGACAAAGCATGCATGATCAGAGGAAGCGGAACTATATCATTGGATGGTAAGCATAATAATGATAATGTTTATTATTTTGAAGTTTGAGGCATAATTATTTGAGTGTAGGATAGTTGGTGGATAAGGGATTTCAATTACAGTTCAAGGATGGGAAATACAAAATCATTAACAGATCTGGTTTGGAGATTGCAACCAGTACACAGACTAAAGGTAACATCTTTCATTTGAACTCCGGTGAGAAGACATGTTTGATTGCACAAATTGATGAGAGTTGGCTATGGCATAAGATATTGTGTCATGTGAATTTTGATTGCATTGTAAATATCAATTCAACTAAGGTTGTTAGAGATATACCTAAGATTGTGAAGCCCTATAATCCGTTATGTAAGGAATGTCAATTGGGAAAGCAGGTCAGAACTTCTTTTAAGAGTATTCAAGATAAATCTAATGATTTTCTTGATCTTATTCATATTGATTTATGTGGTCCTACTAGAATAAAGAGTTTTCAAGGTAATAGATATTTTATGCTAATCATTTATGACTATTCTAGAATGATGTGGGTTACTTTTCCGAAGGAAAAATCTAAAGCTTTTGAAAAGTTTAAGATCTTTAAAGCTAAAGTTGAGACAGAGACAAGATTGAAGATTAAATTCTTGAGGTCAAATCAGGGTGGTGAATTCACATCTGGTGAATTTTATAGTTATTGTGAGAAGCATGGGATAAGGAGACAGTTGTCTGTCCCCCGGACACCTCAGCAGAATGGTGTTGTGGAAAGAAAGAATAGAACTATCTTGGATACAGCTAGAACTATGATGATGGAAGCTGATTTGCCTCATATCTATTGGAGATAAGTTGTGAGCACGGTGGTATACACATTCAACAGAGTTCATATCAAAGGAGACACCGGTAAGACACCTTATGAGTTATGATTTTGTCATACACCTTTAGTTAAGTATTTCAAAATCTTTGGTAGTAAATACTATATCAAAAGAGATGATTCCATTGGAAGGTTTGATCCTAGATGTGATGAAGGGATATTTCCTGGTTATTCTAATGAAAGCAAAGCATGTAGATGTTATAACAAGAGATGATCATAACTGAACCGGTAGCACCTGTACCAAAATAAAATGTTGAACCAGTTACTCCAACGGTATCAGAAAATTCAACAATGATTGAAGATTAGGGAAGAGAAATAGAATGTCAAAAGACTCCTCGTAATGTGAGGTTAAATCAGTTAAAAGATCAGATCATTGGAGACAAGAACAAAGGAGTAATGACAAGAAGAAGGTTAGCACCTGATGAGGTATGTTTAATTTCTCAAGTTGAACCGACATCGATTATTGAATCTTGTAAAGATGAATGATGGATGAAAGCTATGGAAGAGGAATTAGATTAGATTGAAAAGACAACACATGGAGTTTAGTTCCCCAACCTAAAAATAAGAATATTATTGGAACTAAATGGGTTCTTAGGAACAAGTTGAATGAGGATGGACAAGTTGTGAGGAATGAGGCTAGATTGGTATGTAAAGAATATGCTTAGAAGGAAGGAATAGATTATGATGAGAATTTTTCTCTGGTAGCTAGGATTGAAGCTATGACATTATTTTGTGCTTATGCTGCCCATAAGAAATACAAGGTTTATCATATGGATGTTACATGTGAATTTTTTAATGGAGATCTTGAAGAGGAAGTTTATATTGAGCAACCTGGTGGTTTTTCACTTTCAGATGATAAAAACATGGTTTTCAGGTTAAGGAAAGCGTTATATGGATTGAAACAAGCCCCTAGAGCTTGGTATGAAAGATTGAACAAATATCTTTTGAAGCTTGGTTTCACTAAAGTTAATGTTGACAGTAACTTATATTATAAGATCAATGGTGATGACATATTTATTGTTGAAGTATTTGTTGATGATATCATTTTTGGAGGTGAGGATAAATTATGCATGAAATTCTCTGAAAATATGAAGAATGAATTTGAGATGTCTATGATTTGGGAGATGAAATTTTTCTTAAGTTTACAGGTCACTCAGAATGATAAAGGTATTTTCATCTATCAAACTCAGTATGTTAGAGAGTTGTTGAAGAAATTTGGTATGGAAAATTCTAAATCAGTTGGTACCCCTATGGTTATAAGTGAGAAATTGACAAAAAAAGATGTATCAGCTCCGGTAAATCCTACAAGGTACAAATAATGATTGGAGGTTTGTTATATCTGACTTAGACTAGACTGGATATAATAAATGTTGTTTATATTGTATCAGGATATCAGAGTGATCCTAGAGAGAATCATGAGTGTGCAGTGAAAAGGATTTTCGAGTATTTGCAAGGAACAACTGAGTATGGTTTGTGGTATCCTAAAGATGATAACTTTACACTATGTGCATATACAGATGTTGACGACTGAAAGAGCACATCCAGTGGAGCTTTCTTTCTTGGAAAGAAACTTGTTTCATGGATTAGCAAGAAGCAATCATGTACTTCTTTATCTACTACTAAATCTGAGTATGTTGTTGTTGCTACTAACTGTACACAAGTTTTATGGATGAAGCAAATGTTGAAGGATATAAGGGTTGATTGTAATGAACCGGTAGTTATTCACTATGATAACTCTATTGCTATTGATATATCAAAGAATCTGGTATTTCATTATAAAACTAAGCACATTTCTATCAAGTATAATTTTCTGAAGGAGAAGGTGGAAGCAAATGAAGTCAGACTGGTTTATGTGAACACTAAAGAGTAGATTGCAGATATCTTCACTAAACGTTTTCCTAAGGAATCATTTGAGTACTTCAGAGACAGATTGGGAGTTTCTGCCCCTCTGATAGAGACTTGGGTGATGTTGATTGGCATCAGTCTGGTATACATTTATCAGTGCTATCATTCATTTTGGATTGATGTGTTGATGCTACTACTCGGGGGGAGTAGTTAGTTTTGTGGTTCAGAGGTTTTATAATTTTTCTTTAATGTTTATGTCATATTTTTGGCATTGATGTCAAAGGGGGAGAGATATGTGAAAAATAGAGCTTTACTATAATATCATTTCTCAAGGGGAGTTTGGTTTTTGGTTCATAACTTCATTGTCATATCATCTTGGAGATTTTGTTGGATGTCTTCCATTGAAGGATACTTGTTCCGCATTTTCTTGCCACTTGGATGTGTTTCACATCTAGTTTTACCATCAATGCCAAAGGGGGAGATTGTTGGAAATTTGGAGGAATTGATTATGTGTTGCATTGATGTTTTGTCATTGATATCAACACTAATTGTTTTGTTGTCTGCCAACTTCCGGTGGAGTGGTTGGATTATGATATTGATCTAGAGACCATCTCTGATATTCTCCAATTTGGCCTGGCTCGTGGTATTGGCTTGGATTGGTTATTCATGTGTTCCTGATGTGTATCACATTCAGTTGGCTTAGGATTTGATGATCTGGATGCTATCATTTGTTCTAGTAATCCTTTTGGTCACCGGTAAGGGGTTTACTAGTAGTGCTTTGATGAAGGTCTTTTGATGAATCCGATAAGTGGTGTTGGTGCGGCTTCTAGAAGGTTATAAGGATGTTGATGGTTGTCGTGTTCGTGTTCATCTTCCAGCTGATTGATGGTGTTTGCATTTAGGACCAGACCTATTCTATCTTATTCTTCTAGGTTATGGACCGGTTTGTGTAATGTGTTGGTTGATGCTCCCGATGCGTCACCAATTGGATTTATTGTTTGGGTTATGTTGTTTCAATCTTAGGCCAACTTGGTTTATCATTTGTTTGCGGGATTATATAATGGATCTATTGTATTATCTTTTAGGTAGCCAACCAAATTTTTTAGGTCCCAGATTGGTATAAATATGATGTAAGATCTCTTTGTAGACTGTGGGTTTATGGAATATAGGATTATCTGTGTAAGAATAATGTTGTAATCATATGCAAAGGTTTTGGTCGATCATTGGTGATTGAATTGGTTTTGTGAAAGAGGTTTAAGACCTCTGGTATTAGGCTTAACCAAAACTGTACTCAGGCATAGGAGATGTTATTCTTGCAATTCATTCTTATTTCGAGATTGTAGTCTAGATTTCTTTGTAGTCAATGAGGCTCCCTTTGTGATGAGCATTGTGCTCTAGGAAGTGTGCCTTCGTGCATGTGCAGGCCCCTCTTATTGTAATCACATACTTACTATGGAAGCATTATCTGACTGTGGTTAGGCTTCCAATCGTGGTTTTTCCCTTTACCGGGTTTTCCACATACAAATCTTGGTGTCATGTGTTATGAATGGTTGGTTAATAATTCTGTAATTTATGTTTATGCTTAACTGTTACATCTTCTATTCCGGTATTTGGTTTATGCATTCTAGTAGAAGGTTATGTGAGCTTAAAGTTTTATAATCCGTTGACAACTAATTCACACCCCCCCCCTCTCAGTTGTTCATTGATTATCCTAACAACCCCATCATTGACTGTGTTCTTATTCTTGTTCCAAAAATGGGGTTTGTCTTTCCCATTTGATTCCTCTTTGTTCTCTTTGAATATTTTTGTGACACCTTGTTCAATAAGGACTTTTTTTTGTTGCCAATCCTTTCTCAATGACCTCCTTGAAGGTAGATAAACATGCTTTTCTTAGCTCATATCTGATGTCCTTGTTGACGTTTTGAGTGAACATATCTACCATTTGTTTTTGTGGGATATCACAAGAGCATCGACTAGCAAGACCTCTCCATCGTTGTAAGAATGAAGAGAAGGATTCCCCATTTTTATGCTTAGTATTGCACAAGGTGGTCACTGACACATCTGTTTCAATGTTATATGAGAAGTGTTGTATGAAAGCCTCCGCTAGGTCACTACATGATTTGATTCTAGGTGGAAGTTGGGAGAACCATTCCATTGCTTATTCACCTAAGTTTTGTGGGAACAATCCCATCAAATATGTCTCTTCTCATGCTACCTCAATGCAAGTTGTGAAAAGTTGTCTTATGTGTGCCTTAGGATCCCCTTTGCCTTTGTACTTATCAAGTTTTGGTGTCACAAAATGTGGAGGGAATGAAGGCATTGGAATGCTTCTATCAAATGGGTAAGGACATATGTCTTTCATTGTGAACTATTGCTTTGGTGTATTCATGTCCACCATTTGCTTTTGTAATTCCTTAATTTGTTGTTTCAAATCATTCTTGGGTGGTGTCTTTTCTCTTTGAGCTAGTCCCATTCCTGAGCTACCGTGCAGAGGAGGAGGAATATAATGCATGTATGGATGGTATTGACCATAGATGTGTTCATATGGAGGAGGAACATAGTTATAGCTTGTATATGGACCACTTGGTATGGTGTTGCAATGAGGAGCACTAGGTCTAGGTCGAAACATGTCATAACCATGAAGATGGGAGGTATCATAAGAGTGATCTTGATTATTGCCCCCAGATCTGACATGGGGTCTCCTCATGTCATGATTTTGAATATTCTCTTGAGTGTAATTGTATGCATTGGTATGATCTTGGGTATCATCATGAGCATGTGTGGTGGTAGAACTTCTCCATGGGAAAGGATAATTGTGGGGTTGTTCATGAGAGGTTCTATCATAACTGGCATGAGAATGAGTGTATGTGTTTGGAATCTCAGGTTTTTGAAATAGGGAGGAAGGTGACTCAATAATGAGACGCTCTCTCCTATTATCAGCATTATCAGGCCTCCTTTGTCTTGTATTAGCTTGATTTATTTGATTTGTATCATCCTCCAAAATTTGTGACATATCAAAATCTTGTCCCACTTTGTGCCATGACTTGTAGGAAATATTGTCTATCCCTCTTCATTATTTCTTGAACCAATTTGTTAAAATGGGAATCCATGATAGTTTCCGCAACATCTACAGAATTCACATATGCATTGTCATTATCATTTCCATTGTTGTTCTCGTTGTTGTCATTGTTATTGTCTGGTATATTACTATGATTTTCAAATGGGTTGTAAAATTTGTCTCCATCAAACTCATAAGTACTCATGTTTAAACACCTTAAAGCTTCTCCGACTTCCCTTCTAGACCTTTGTGAATGTGTTTCAACCATGAACTAATGTCTTGACCAAAATGAAAGGTAAGATGAAAATGCAAAAACTATGAAAGACCAAGAGGTGTATGAGATGTAGATGAATATAAGGTAAACTTGCAATGTCCAAGAGTGTAAGACCAAAGTATGTATGTTTTTAGAGTAAGGTGTGGCTTCCAAAGAGATGATGGATCTCTTGATGAGGTAAGTTGACCTTGACTCAAGAAGACCAAATGAGACCCTAAGATGATAGATCTTGATACGAGAATCACCTAGTGTTGTGTTGTAGTATATTTGCAAAGTTTGATCAGGACAAGCAAAGTAACCTTTTGACTCAAATTTGGAAAATATGTATGAGGGCAATACAATTGAAGGAAAATTATTGACTATGTGTGACCAAGACAGGTTGACTTGAAGAATGAAGCCCTATAGGAAGCAGGCTTAGAAGCTCTTTAAATCTGAAAACTTAAGTCCTTTTTCTCTTGACAAATCTTCTACAATTTCTTAGTTCTGAACACAGACATGGTTTAAGTAAGCTTAGGTGTGATTTTTTATAGTAGACACGGACGTGTTTTCTGGGAATTCTAACAATGACAAGTTTTGTAAAGAGAAGACGCAATGTTGCCCAACACAGATGTGATTCCCAACCAAAAACATGATTAGATCTGATATAAATGCAGTTTCTGAAAATGTGGTAATTTCTTGTTGATATTTTGTTGTAGGACATAGATGCAATTTTGTACTATAGTGACATGATTTATGAACAAAGACATGGTTTTAAAATTCACAGATGCATTTTTTGATACTTTGTGCAATTTTGTCTGATTGTGAAGTTGTTCAATGTGACCAAATCTCAATGTTTTTTACTCTTTTCGTGGCAAGAGGACACAATAACAATGAAGACTCAATGTTTGAAAGTGTTTTATCCAAAAGATCAAAAATGTTTCCAAATGTGAAATATAATGTGAAATGTTTTTGCATAGATTTGAAAACACGGTAGACCCAATGTTTCTTTGTTTTGTTTGAAAATGTTTGTGTGTTTTTTATCATGCAAGCACAAATCCTAGGGCTGGTCAGGACAATAGTTATTGAATCTCACTTGGGGGGTTACCTTGAGCTATACAATTCAGAGCGGATACTTATATGTTGTTAACAATTGACACTCATCTGGTGATTTCAAGTGACTTCTGGTGGTTGATTACTTGTTTAGGGTTGTCATTGATGCAAACTATTTGTGATGATTCGATCTAGTAATCATGATTCATTGTATCCGAAAGTTGGAGGTAACCGGTAAACAAATAACTAGTGGAATAGGGCAAAACATGGTATTTTGGTAACGTGCTGGTCCGGAATGATATCTGATTGTTGCAGTATTTTTGGTAATTGTTTTTGTGATCTTGGTGTTCGGAAAGACCTTTGGGAAGCATGTGGTTATAATGTTTTGGTCTAGTACTATGGGTTATTCGAGATTGACGTCGACTTGGTCTACACACTAGATCTCTTGAAGCCGGCATGAAGAAGATTGTTTTTATGGCAGATTTGGATATATAAGAATGATTTGGTGGTTGATTTTTGATGTTGTGTGTGTGTGTGATGATCATTTTTGGTGCGATTGAGCATAGTTCCACGTGCACATTTTGGTTTCAGATCAATTGGTAGCTGACTGAGACAGAGATAGTGTATTCAGCAAAGTAGAGATAGTCAGTGATTTAGAACCTAACCGGAACTCATTTTTGCATTGTCAAATGCTTTCTAAGAGTTCATTTCATTGTGCATTCCTAATGTAATCAAATTGTAATCCAGTGAGACTTCCTTGAGGGTTGTAGCCTTCCGAGCAATTTTAATTAAGCAGTGAGCTCTAGGCAGTAAGCCTGAATGCAAGTACATTCTCCATCTATATAATATTTATGTACTCCTGGCCATAGTATATGAATATTGTGGTTTCCAGCCCCACTGTGGTTTTTCCCTTTTTGGGTTTCCACGTAAAAATTTTGGTGTTGTGGATTTGTGTATTCATTGTTGCACGTTTATGTTCTTATCTTTTATGCATTGTTAACTGGTGGATAAAGAATAAGTTTGTGGTTTTAACTTCTGATAGATCACTTATTCACCCCCCCCCCTCTCAGTGATCTCTGATTCTAACAATTGGTATCAGACCCTAGTTCCTCTAAGGAAGCTTAACCACTTAACAAAGGTCTAGGAGATTGATTCAATGGATTTCAGTTTTCAGAGACAACTCAATGTGGCACTTGAGGATCTTGATGCTGCTAGAAGTGAGGTCTATACCTTGAAAAAGAATCTGAATCCAGCTGATGAATTCATTAGTGAGCTGAAGGATCAAGCAAGTATTTGTAGAGAAAAGAGAAAGGAATTAATGGACAAGTTGAAGGAGAAAGAAGATCAGATCATGGAATACTAGGACAAAGCTGATGAGGTTAACAAACTTGAGAGAGAAAATCCTTCTTTGAAGAATAAGATGCAATCCATTGTGATGAGACTGACTAAGGAGATTGACGACCAGAAAAAGAATGAAGAAAATCTACACAATCATTGAAGGAAAGAGTTGATGAATGCTTTAGGCTTACCTATGAGAATGATCAGTTGAAGCTTGAGCTAACACAATCAAGGAATAATGGTCAAGAGCTTGAAAGATAGGTTGTTACCCTGAGGGATCAACTTGTTGCTGCCAATGAATATAGAGACAAATTTAAAGCTAGCTCAGCAAGACTTGATGAGATGCTGGAAAGTCAAAGACATGGAAAGGATATGTGGGGTCTTGGATATGAGAAAGGTGAATCCTCTGGATTTGGACAAGGCAATGCTAAACCTGATTAAAAAAAGAGCAAGAGTCCTCTAGTAAGAAAGCCTAATGCTAATAAATTTAATGGTAGATGTTTTACTTGCAGCAAATTTGGCCATATGGTGAGTCAGTGCAGAAGTAGGATGAATAATGGAATAATGAACAATATGAATAATGTTTCTACCTTTACCGGTCAATGTTTCATATGCAATAATTTTGGACACAAGTCAAATGTGTGTAGAGTAGTGATGAATAACCTTAATAACAAAAGATGTTATGTTTGTGGAATGTTTGGACATATTTCTAAATAGTGCAGGATGAGACAAAATTAGATGAACTTTAGATCTATGAAGAATAATGTTGTTTGTCGAGCATGCAACAAAACCAGTCACATTGCAAAGTACTGCAGAAGCAAGAACAGTGCTTCGGTAGATAAGAACAAATCAGATGAGAAGGGAAAGGAAAAGGTTGGAGAGATTAGAGATTAGCATCAGACATTGTGGGTAAAGAAGGATGAATCTAAGGCAAATAAAGGATCTATACCTGAATCTAGTGTAGGAGCTTCATCCGCTAACTAGGGCTTTATGCCTTAGGGGGATATTTTCATGAAAATTATAAGAACCCCCTCTTCGGTGGTATGCAATCAATCTTGAAAGGTTGCAGAAGGAGTAAATCATATGTGGAGATGATATTCAAAAATTTCTAAATGATCTTGTGCTCCAGTATGAAATTTCACGAAAATTATGACAACCAGTTGTTGCATTTATTAAAGTGGAAAAATAGGTTTTCAAAGGATAAAAGTGTATTTGAAGTCTTCATTCGGCACAATGTGATCAAGAAAGTAAGAGAAGAGTGAGAGAAAGAAACTTGGCGATCTTAACAAAGATTCTAGCGACTTGCAAAGTGATTTATTGTGCCCGGTTGTGAATCGAGGTACTTATCTATTCATTTTTTTCGGTGTTTGTATACCCTACATTTCAAATGGCTTTAGTTTCTGGCATTGCGACACCTTTGGTAGTTGAGATCAAGGATAGGGCTTGTCCTATTTTCAAGAAACATCCATTCAAATCGGTCGAGGATGACCCGATAGGTGAATTTTCATATGTTCTCTACGGTGTGTTGCACAATGAGGACATTAGGGCTTACATTCACTACGACCTTGAGGAGCTTAGAAATGTTGATATGTTGGATCTTTATAACAAGCATTTGTCTGACGGTTTGGGAAATCTCAAACCTAAATATAAGGCACTGCAGGACAAGGGTTTCTGACAGTTCGTTCATTTCTCATTGTTTGATGAGGCAGAATGGATTAGCTACATCTTGAGCCATGTGCATGATGAATTCATATGGCTGGATAATCCCCACAAGATCACTAAGAAAGGAATCCATGTTGTAACTGGTTTGGCGCAAATCGATGTGGTGCCTAGCCTGAGGAAGGTATCAAATGACACTGTTATTATTTCAACTGGATCAAAATTTGATAGCAGAGCCATGACCATAAAATATATTCTGGAGAATGATGTAAAGTTTTCTTCTATGGTGGTGGGTTATAAGGTCTACCAGCTCAGCCGGTACAACTCCATCTTCGGTACTGCAATATACTCTACATATGAGATGCTTAAACATGATAAGAGGTATGACTTATGCACAACACTTTTGAATGAGTTGTTGAGTAATTTGAATAAAATTAAGTAGGACAAAAAGAATACTTTCAAGTATGGGACACTCCTTATTTGCTTAGCATTATACTTTTTGCAAGAGATACCCGATATCAATGGTAAGGTCCAATGGGCCTATGAAAGACTGGTAGCCATGTAGATTAAGGAAGGTTTGTGGGTTGTTGGTTATGCTACTAAGATAAATTTTTCCTCTAGGGATACTTAAAAACCTTTCAAGCCTCGATGAAAAATAGGGAAAGAATTCCTAAAGAGGTGGTAGAGAAGTATGAGCAAACCATTTGCTTCATAGTTGACAAGGATCAATGTTTAATGGAAGCAGTGGAGCCTCAAATTGTTTGGATAATGCCCATGGGGTATGAAGTTGGCTCAGTTACTCTTGAAGCTTATGCACAACATCTCCTGAGTCAACCAATGGATCCCAAGGAAGGGAAATTTGAGACTTTCAAGGAGAAAGATCTTAGTTTGCACCAACAATTTACTGCCCCTACCCGGAAGAGAAAAGTGACCAAGGTAGCAGAAGAAGTAGCTGCTCAAATGGTCTTCACCAAGGAGGAGGTGAAGAAGGATAGAGAGAAACATGCATAGAAGGAGCCAACTAAGTTCTCTCCTACTCTAGTGGCATGGTCTGCAAAGCCTACCCCATCTGGAAAAGGTGTGTTGAAACAAAAAGAAAAACCTAAAAGGACTTATGTTGCAGTTTCTCTGGTGGCCTCAGAGACAAAGTCTGAGGAAGAGGCAACTAGAGAAATGAAAAAGGGTCAATTTGTTAGACAGGTGAAAAAGCATCAATACAGTGAAGCGCAACCTAGCAAGAGGACAAGATCAGATCATGCTCCCTCCAGAAGACCCCAAAGAAGCAAATCAGTGAAGAGTGAATTAGACAAAGATCTAGAATCCAGCAATATAGAAGGTAAGTATATAGTAATTCCTCCACTGACAGCAGACCAATTGATTGATGAGATACTTGTGGATGGAAACTTAAAGAATCTTCAAGCAAATTTTGACAATTTTGACGATGGTCACCAAAGAAAAGTAGAGGAAGTTGTAGTATTGTATTTACAAAATTCTAGTAAGACATTGATTTAGTTAGAAAAGTCCATTCATAAGGACCTGTACAGTATTATTGATGCTAGAAGGGTGAATGCAAATAAAATAGATAGAGAGATGAAAGAAAGAGAACTTGTAAATATGTGTACATGTATAACCCATGATGAAGTTAACTAATTGATTGAGGAAGCCAATAAGAAGGAATTCTGGAGAAAAAATATAATAAATAGGTTGATGATTGGCAATGTTGAGGAGGTCAAAAGGGAGACAGAGGAAATTTGGAAGAAGATCATTCAAAATGACCCTTTGTACAAGGATGCCTTCAAATCATCTTAGCCAGAAGACAAGCTAGGTGATTCTGGAAGTCATAAGGTTGAAACTCAGTCTAAGGACCAACCGGAGGACCAAGGTAACACCACAGTTGATGCTGATACCGATGGAAATCCTTTGGTGACCGACAGCACTGCAGCCCCTGTATAGAGTGATATTGGAGATAAGAGTGAGCAGAAGGATGTTGAGTTAGTTAAGGTAGACAAAGGAAAAGGCACAACTGATCCGGAAATTGCCACTCCTTCGATAACATGAATTTCACCACAGATCAACCTTGATGGATCAATTGACCTTGGCAAGCTTTCTCCTGCAGAGAAGCTTATGCTTGTTGCTGCAGTCCAAGCGTAGGACAACCAAGACCTAGTGAAGTCAAAGATCGAAGATAAAAAGTTAATTTTGTTGCCTATTGATGTTTTGCAGAAGGTGGCTACAAATGTACAGCTGGATTCAAAAGACAGCCCCTCTGGTAAATTGATTCAATTGATTAATAATGTGAATAACAAATTTGATTCCTTGAAGAAGACGGCTACTCAAAAGGTTTTGGATAGATTTAAGGAAGTTAGGAAGCAGATATTTTTCAAGATGATTGACGATGAAAGGGTAACATTGAATAAGAGACTGTAGACCATTTTTGACACATTATCGGAAGTCGGTAAACTGTACAAATCATGTCTCATTTATCCCAAGTTCATTATTGATATTGATAAGAAAATAAATGATTGCCAGGGCAAGCTGGAAAGTATTTCACAATTATTTGATCCCAATATAATTCTAACCAATAGCATTGAAGAACAGATCATAGCTTTGAATGATCGGGTCTCTGGTCTTCAAGATGATAAGGAGAAAATTTTGAGGAGAGTAGGTGAGCTCTGGAACCTGATTGTTGTCTGGATAGATACCTTGCCAAGCAATAAGGTGGATTGTATGAAGGAAATGGCCCAACCTATACCATCAGACCTAAGAGAGCTAGAGATTCATGCCACAGTATTCAATGCATTCATTACAATTTTGGATAACCTGAAGAGTGGGTGGGAGACTCACTTGGGATTTTTTGCAAAATAATTATGCCAATTTATTTAAATATTTGTAAAGTATTCATTTGTGTATCAGTTTTGGGCAACATCCCATCTTTGACATTGTTGTCAAAGGGGGAGAGATGAGGTGAAAAATGTATATAGAGTGTATAGTTAGTTCGGTGAGGTAGAATATTGATCTAAGGAGGAGTTTTAGAATTCTTTTATTCTTTCCTCCAATGAACAGGTTTCTTTCACAGGTTTCAACACTTAATAATTTTTCACAGGTGTTGCCATCAATGCCAAAGGGGGAGATTGTTGGCAATTGACACCCATCCAGTGATTTCAAGTGACTTCCAGTGGTTGATTATTTGTATAGGGTTGTCATTTATGGAAACTCTTTGTGATGATTTGATCCAGTGATCATGATTCATCATATCTGGAAGTTGGAGGTAACCAGTAAACAAATAACTGGTGGAATAGGGCAAAACAGGGTATTTTGGTAACGTGTTGGTCCAGAATGATTTTCGATGGTTGTGGTATTTTTGGTAAATGTTTTTGTGATCTCAATGTTTGGAAAGACCTTTGGGAAGTGTGTGGTTATAATATTTTGGTCTGGTGCTATGAGTTATTCGAGATTGATGTCAACTTGGTCTACACGTTACATCTCTTGAAGCCGACATGAAGAAGATTATTTTGGTGGCAAGACCGAATATATAAGAATGATTTGGCAGTTGATTTTCGATGTTGTGTGTGTGTAACAATCATTTTTGGTGTGATTGAGCACAGTTCCACATGCGCATTTTGGTTTCAGATCAAGCGGTAGCTAACTGAGATAAAGACAGGGTATTTAGCAGAGCAGAGATAGTTTGATTTAGAACCTAACCAAAACTCATTTTTGCATTGTCGAATGCTTTCTAAGAGTTCATTTCATTGTACATTCCTATTGTAATCAAATTTTACAAATCAATGAGACTTCCTTGAGGGTTGTAGCCCTCCGGGCAATTGTAATTGAGCAGTGAGCTCTAGGTAGTGAGCCTGAATACAAGTGCATTCCTTGTCTATGTAATGTTTATGTACTCCTGGCCATAGTATATGAATATTGTGGGTTCCATTCCCATCGTGGTTTTTCCCTTTCTGGGTTTGTGAAAATTTTGGGTTTCCACGTAAAAAATTTGGTGTTGTGGATTTGTGCATTTGTTATTACATGCTTATGTTCTTATTTGTTATGCATTGCTAACCGGTGGATAAAGAATAAGTTTGTGGTTTTAACTTCTAGTAGATCACTGATTCACTCCCCCCTCTCAGTGAGCTCTGATTCTAATAGATGTTTGACCCTATTGGCTCCACCCTCAGCACTCACTTCTCTAGGGTAGCCAAGCACCAATCCCCATGAAAACCCCTCATGGCAAACTTTGTATCTCTAACCGTAAGAATGTAAGCTGCTTCAGAGATCTGACCTCTTGCACCAATAATTAGAAGGTTTTTGGCTTCTAACACAAAAGGTGTCCAGTAAGGGCATCCATTTGAGTGGCTATAATCAGCAGCGTGTTATGCTCCATTAAATAGAAGGCCTCCCAGCCTATAGAGGTTATGCTCTATGGGGTATATGGGGAGTCATAACACCATTATAGAAGCATGTAACACCCGTTTCTTGTAACTTTCTATTAGATAGTTCAAATAACCAGAAGACAACTGAGAGGGGGGATGAATGAGTTGTCACAGATTACCAAAACCTTAAGCAATTAAAACTTTAATACTGGAACCCAAAACATTAATACCGGAATACTTAAACCAAATACCGGAATAATAGATAAACTAATTAAGCATAAACAATAATCAAAGAATAAATACCATCCACATGAAACCAAGATTTATACATGGAAAACCCGATAAAGAGAAAAACCACGATGGCAAGTCTACCCACAGTCAGATAATACTTCTGTAGTATGTGAATTACAATTGAGGGGCATACACTTGTAGGAAGGCCAACAACCTAGAGAAAACTGCTCATCACAAAAGGAGTCTCACTGACTACATAGAAACCCAAACTACAATTCGGAGAAGTGTTTGAACTACAAAGATAGCATCTCCTATGCCTGAGTATAGTTTTGGTTAAGCTCTATACCGGAGGACTAAATCCTCTTACATAAACCCAACTCGATCACCAATGATCAACCAAATCCTTTTTCTGAATGATAATTATATTATTCGTACATATAATCTCATAATCCCATAACCCATATATGATCTACAATGAGATCTTACATCTATATATACAAACCCTAGACCACAAACAACAAGGTCGGCCACCAATAAGACATCCCTGGAAATGTATCGAGAAGTCCAATCCACACATTACATTAAGTCAATCAATAACCTAGATAAATCGAGACCCAATTTAGGTTCACACATGCTAAAGCAGTGATCCCAATCATCCAAGCCTCAAACACAATCACCATCAACATCCTAAAACTTCACTAGAAGCTACACCAACACCACTTATGCATATCACCAAAGATCTTCAACAATGCTCTACCGGTGAAACCCTCGTCGGAACAACAAACCAAGCTTGCCAGCATACAGGAAAGCATCTGATCACCAAATCAAAACCAAATGATTGAGTATGAATCAGAGTAGCATGAATAAGCCAATTCCATAAGCCAAGCATACCAGAGCATACCAGATCATCATGATCTAATCCAACCAGAAACCAAACAACCTACCGGGATCAGAAGGATACCGATAAAGCAACCAAAACAACTAGTGTTGACATCAATGACAAAACTTCAATGCAACACATAATCAATTCCACCAAATTGCCAAGACTTTCGTCACAAACACTTTTATCTATAGTGGCTTGGAAGAGCTTGGCCTTATCCTGTTACCACTTGGGTCATTCCCTCTCACTTGGCCTTATGGGCTACTTGAGAGGTGGGCCCTCTAAAAGGTAAAACAAAAAGAGTCTATTGATCAAGACACAAAAGACACTTGTTAATTTTAAAGCACCAATTGAAGTGTTTTTCTAGACTAAAGAAGACAAAGCAAGAAATTTAAAAATACAATCTTTGCCAAAGGTCCTGCACCAAACTTGTTAGTAGTTGTGAAATAATACCCCTCCTACAAGCACACAAGTTAGGTAATTTTTTAGAAATCCCAAATGACTTTGTGAAATAGGGGCCTTCGACAATATTTTGACAAATCCAGAGATCTGATTTTCCACAAGTTCTTTTGCATCAAAATTAAATTCATAAATAACAGACCACTTGTATAATTTCAAGACATTTCCAGAAATGTAAGAAAATCCAAAAAAATTGCTAATTTGCTCCCAAAATTATTTTTTTATGAAAAATCATAAAAAAATTCAAACGTAATCCAAAAAATCTGAATTTCGTAACGTAAACTCCTAATACCATTCCCAACATAAAAATAAAATTCCAGCAAAAATTCCAAGTTGTTTGTGAGATATGTGTTAGGTTTCGTGAAATGTGAATCCCACAAGCCCAGTTATCTTCTACAAGAATACTTGTCACACAATAAGAGAAAATTGAATAGCAAAGAGAATTGAAGATAATTAACAATAATTGAATGTATTGCTTTGAAATTGCTTGATTAGATTAAACATGAAAAACATTGGAACATAAGATTTTCTTCCTCTCGATTAAAAGTTTATGGAGGTTTTGGAGGCGCTCTGCAACTCCAACTAGACCTAGAGTTTGGACTCAGGGTTGGAGGGTTGTAGGCTCTAACATGGGGATGTACGCAGGCTCTCCACGTAGGTAAGTGATTAACTCGGTTGGTGTGCAGGTTGCTCTCCCAGTGTCCTTCGTCGTCGCCTTGCTTTCCCTTGTGCGAGTAGTAAATGCTATTCAATGGAGAGCTCTTCTAGAGGCACCGGAAAACCTAGTGAAGATGTTCCATTTAAAACCAAAACATTCAAGGATGCAGTTACTCTTTCATCTCCCTCTATCGACGAAGGTGTGAGGTTTGTTACAAATTTTAATGGCAGCCCCTGCGGAGAAGTTAAGGACCCTCACTCTACTCAGGATTCCATCTCCATTTTCCCTAATGATTTAATGTGTAAAGAGATTAATATGGAAAAAAATAGGCTTAAAGATACAACAATTTTTTTTGCAACTGTAGATGTGGATAAATGTCTTACACGTAAGTTTATGGATGATTGGATAAGAAATGTTTGGAACATTAAATTAGGTTATCTGGTCTCATTCTGTAGGCTCATTCAAAAAGGATTGTTTGTAATTTTCTTTCAGGATCATAAAATGCAAAAAGAAGTGCTTAGTAAACAATATTGGTCTGTCGGAAAATGCACATTTCGTGCCCTAGAATGGTCGCCAGAAGCGGTTAATGAGGAAATAATTGCACTCTCATGTCCTAGATGGGTTTTAATTTGAGATGTGCCTCCATTGTTGTGGAGATTCATACCTCAAATTGTTGAACTGATTGGAAAGGCTATTCAGGTTGATAATTTGTTTTCGCTTATTTTGCATCTGGATGCTAGGGTATTGATTTCAATCAACCCTGGTTGTGATTTCCCCAAAACGGTTAACATTAACCTAGAATCTGAAGTTGTTACATGCCCTGTTGAAATCCTTGGCGGGGTGAATGCGTGCTTTCTCTGCAGGAAAGAGGGGTATATTCATAAGAATTGCCCGATTATTAATAAATTCAAGGGTTCGGATAGACCTCGAAGTCATTCCAATAACCTGTAACCTGTGCAAGCGAAACACATCCCGAACATGGAAAACCTTAATGCCATTAGTAAAAAAATCAATAAGCTTTTAACTTGAGAAAATTCTAAACCCCAGGAACCTGATAAAATATCCAATTCGGGTATCTCTGGAGTTGTCCCCACCCCTCACTCTACAATCTCAGATGCTCTAAAATAGATGATTGAGAATTCATAGGATGAGTTTCAGATTGTGGGGAAAAACCCTAAGAAAAGGAGGAAAAATGCTCAACAATTAGCCTTGGAAAAAATTAGGGCAAATGCTCCTAATAATTCAAGTTATGCGATTAACAAAATGAGTATGAATAGCAATTTAACATCGCCTATGGAGGATGATGTGCATGAGGTTCCCCCAGAGATGAAATTCCCTAGCTTAGCCTCTAGTAATAATTATCTTGGAACACAGAACCCTAAAGATAGGGATGGTGTGAGTGGTGAGCTGAGTAGGGAAGGGAGTCAGTCTGGGGGTGATGAATAAAGCTCCCCATAGAAGTTTGGCAAACATGGATGTCTCATTTGAGATTGATTCATCAAAAGACTTTCCAAATATCACTGAGATAGATCCTTCCTCCCTTACTAAACTCACCTCTAACGCGATTTCTATCATTCCCCCAAAGAAGTTTGTTGAATTAGAAGATACCTATGTGATTGAGGTCATTCTTGCTGACCCTAAGGTTGGTGAAGCTAATTCCATATCTAGTGATGTTGTTAGTTTAGACCTTCCAGATAGGTTGAAGGCATTCGTGCCTAGTTCTAAGACCCCAGAGACCCTCAATCAAGGGGACAATAGGAACGCTTCTGAGGCTGAGGATGAGGATCAGGGTGGAGAGTGCATAGGAGAAGAAGGAGAATGGACAACGGATAATGAAAACCCTGAGGCAATTCCTAGAAGAAGAAGGGGTAGACCTCTGGGATCCAAAAATAGGGGTGCTAATAATAGAAGGAATAATGAGGAAAGGAAAGATCTCCCGAGATGCTTTAACAAGTTTAAGGCATCCAAAGAATAAAAATAATACATCGTGTTAAGATGAAGTGCATCTCTTGGAACATTAGGGGTCCGAAATCTCCAGGCATGCAATAGATTGTCAAAAAGTTTGTCAATCATCATAAAAACGCATATTTTATTATGTTTCAAGAACTCAAGGTTGTCAAGTTTACCCTGGAAGTCGACCTAGAATTTATATTGAAAGACTCTACCAAGGTTTGCTCAAAGCATGATAGAGGTAGAGGAGGTGTTGGAATACTTATTAACCCCAAATGGAAGGAACACATAGTGAACCAAGGATGCTCACCGTGTAACAGAACGGTTTGGGTGTCCTTAGAAGATAATGGAATCAGATTTGGAATTTGTTCTGTCTATGCCTCTACTGACTACAAAGAGAGAACTGAAATATGGGATTGGATCACTGCACTGCTTGATATTCCTTGGATTGTTGGGGGTGACTTTAATATGGTTGAAACTCGTGAAGATAAAAGTGGAGGTATCCCTATGGAATGGAAAGGGATGGAGAAATTACATTGGGAGAGATTGAAAAGTCGAAAGAAATTGTTCAACCCTCTGTTCTGCAATAAGAAAGATAACACCAAAATTTGGTATACTTGGTGCAACTATCAGAGAGGAAAACATAGGATTTATTGTAGGTTGGATAGATTCTATGTTAACAAAGAGCACTTCTCCTTTGACCTTGGCAAGAATGTCAATCCCGTGACAGTTTATCCAACTACTCTTTCAGACCACCATCCTATCATTTCTCAGATTAAGCTCAGACAATCCCTTGAGGGACAAGGAACTCCCACAGATAAATTCTTTCTAAACTCCAACCTTTTAAAAGACACGAATATGTTGAGTACAGTCAAGATTATCAGGATATTTAATAAGAGTAATAGATTGTTGAACTCTAGTGTGGACAGATGGAATCAAAATGTTGATAGTTGGCAGGTGTTGCTTCAAACCATAGGGCAAAAGAAAGCTAAGGATTATAGGTGGGAAGAGAGTACACTATTTGACAACTTGCACTTATGTGAGGCTGAGATCCAAGATAATCCTTGCAATGTTGAACTTTCTCAAAAAGTAGCCTTGGCTAGGGATAACCTCAGAAAGCATCAACAGACTAAGACCAGAGGGGCCATGATCAAGGCTCGGGCTCATTGGATGCAACTCGGAGATAAAGGATCCAAGTTCTTCTTTAATATGCTAAAGCAAAAACACTGTAGAGAACAAATTGACAGGATTTGGTTAGAGAACGGAGAAATAAAGGATCTGGAGGATATCAAGGAGGCATTCTTTCAATTCTTCAAAGGTCTCTTAACATCTGAAGATTCTGCTAATTCTCGGGAGGCTAGGGAAAAATGCAGAAGGATTATCCCCTCCAATATTTTAGTGGAGGATGCACAGACATTAAGGGGGCCCATCACTCTGCAAGAAATAAAAAGTGCCATTAAAAGCCTGAATAATGATAAATCTTCAGGCCCGGATGGTCTGATGGTAGAGTTCTACAAAGCTAATGAGGATTGGGTTTGTCATGACCTGTATGATCTTTACTCTGAGGCTTTTGTCACTGGTTCCTTAGGGGAACGAATTAATAGTGGGATTATCAAATTACTTCCCAAATATGGAGACAAGTCTCTTATCAAAAACTAGAGACCGCTAACACTTCTTAATGTATCTTACAAAATATTGGCTAAGACCCTTGTGATCAGATTGGAGAATATACTTCCTAAATTCATTTGCTCCATGCAAACAGGCTTTATCAAAGGAAGATATATCCTTGAAAATCTAATTACCAGTTGGGAAGCCATGGAATGGATGAAGACCTTAGGATAGAACGTGGCCATGTTTCTCCTAGACTTTAAGAAAGCATATGATAGGGTAGAATGGGGGTTCATTCTGATGATGTTAGAAACATTTGGTTTTCCAGCAGAATTTTGTAAATGGGTGATGGTTTTACTCAAAGATGCTTCGGCCCAAGTGGAAGTTAACAGTTCCCTATCACAGAACATTACTCTAGGTAGATCTATTAGACAGGGCTGCCCCTTAGCCCCTGCCCTCTTCGTTATTGCAGTCGATACTCTGTTTTACATTCTAAGAGACTCTACTATCTCTCCTAAAGTTCAAGGGGTCCAACTTCTGAATGGTGAGGAATTGATCAATGCACAATTTGTTGATGACACGACACTCTTTATGGAAACTAGTAAACAGAATATGGAGGTCGTGGAAGGAAAAATCCAATTCCTAGGAGAAATATCAGGGGCTAAAATCTCTCAGGGCAAGTCTACTATGCTTGGGTGGGAGGAGTGGCCTCCTGAGTGGCTACAATATTTTAGGATCCAATGGGGAGGGGCCAATAAAATAGTCAGATACCTAGGAATTCCATTTGCCATATCTCCATCCCTCAAAGAGACGTGGCATTTGGTTAGAAGCAAGATAGACAAAAAGCTTAACAAATGGGATAACAAGTATCTCTCGCTCGCTGAGAGAGTGCAGGTGTGTCAAAAAGTTTTCTCCTCATACAACATTGACTACTCCTCAATATGGATGTTCTCCAATTACCAGATCCTTGAGATACAAAAAACCATTAGGAACTTCCTTTGGTCTGATGGAAAAGGTAAAAAGAAGATGCACTTTGTGAAATGGGAATGGTGTCATAAGGACAAGATTCTGGGAGGGCTAGGACTAAAAGACTTGAGAATCCAAGGGATTACTCTTGCAGCAAAATGGATATTCTAGGCACTAGATGGTAATTAACCTTGGAAGGTTCTAGTTAGGAATAACATTTTGAGGGTTGTACCAAAAAAGGCCAAATCTTGGAAGTCCCTACCTTTTTGTGACCTTGTGGTTGGTGACTTTGAGGTCTCAGTACAAGGGTCGAATGTCTTCAAGTCTATCTGGAAGGCCTGGGATAGTATTAAGCCCTTCATGTGCAATAATAGAATCAACAACAATGAGCTAGTCCATGGAGGTAGATCCATTTGGTGGAACCTCTTGCACTCCTCCAAACCATTGGCTCTTACACAAGGGTGCTCTACCAAAGCATGGGCAGAAAAAGGCATCTGCTACTTTAAAGACATTATTAAGGATGATAGGATGCTTGAATGGGATACCCTCGGAGTTAAATTTAACCTTCAAGGCTCCCATAAGCGGACTTATAATATGCTAAAAAAAAGCCTACGAGAAACTTTACTTGCCCAAAAAATGCAAGAATGATATTGACTGTTGTAAGGAACTTTTGTGGAATAATACCATTTTTGTATCTAATATTAAAGATAGCATTATATATAAGACACTAACATATGATGAGGCAATAATTTTCCATGTTAATAAATTGTGGTTTGCAAATTTTTTCAGTTAAGCAATGGCAGAAGGTTTTTACTAGACTGTAGTGTAGCCTTTTTGTTCCCAAAGAAAAGTGTTTTAAATGGCTCTTGATTATTAACAGGTTTCCCCTCAGAAAAGATCAGAACAACTGTGATATTTGTAATATTTGCAGGGTTCCTGAATCAGTTAGACATATTTTTTTTGAATGTAGCATTGCTAAAGAAATCTGGTTACTATTTGATATTGCTATTCCTAATCAATTTACTGTGCTTGATGTTATAGTCGGGTATATTAAGGGTCTGAAAAAAGACACTAACCTTTTTTGGTATGTTCTTACTTCTGAGATTTTATGGTACATTTGGAAAATCATAAATGAAGATAAGTTTCAGGGCATAGGTAGGGCCCTTACTGAGTCTTTTCGTGGACTCACCCTTCACCAAATTCTCTTGTAGGTATCAATGATGATGAATTTAGAAAAGAACAAATTCTTCAGGTTCATAAAATATGGAAATACAAGGATGTTCCTTCACGAGATGGAAAACAGATACAAATGGAAGAAGGCAATCAGAGGGAAGCAAGATGTAGATCTAGCTCTGGAGTCCCTGGGAGAAGAAGTTGCCAGAGCTAGAGACCCTGTTAAAGACCAGATCCAGATGCTCACAGAAATTCTTGACGATAAACAAGTTGTGTGGATGGAGGGCCCCAGAGGATGGACTACTTGGGTTGATGCATCGCAAGAGCAGATATTGTGTGGATAATCGGCTAGCAACTTTGAAGATGGTGGTTTTTTGTATAAAATATTACAGTCTCATTTTATAAAAATGTATTCCTCCATGTATATATCTTAGTAGACAATCTTCCTACTATTTTGTAAATGTGGACCGGGGATCCAAGTAGACATTCCGAACACTCTTTTTGTAACCGCGTTTATTACTTATATGCAATATATATATAAAAAAATTGCTTGATTACAATGAAGGATATGATATCCTTATAAATAAATCTAACTAAAGATAGAAACCCTAAATGGTGGAGTCTACAAGATGGACTGAGAGTTAAAATAGAATGCATGAATCGGTCATGTATGCAAAAAAAGCATAACAAACTAATTAATGCATGATACTCTCCAAATTCTAAACATACGCTACTTTTCCTCGTTTGCATTATGCATGGAGATAAATATTAATTAATTATTCATAATTAATTAATTAATTAACTAACTAATAAATGCCAATAATTAATTACTAAATAAGGAATTGATTATTTAGTGAATTAATATAATTAAGTGAATTATTAATATATGAATTATTTATTCCAACACCCCCCTAAATGCACAACTGGGGGAGAGGCAAAGATGTAGGAAAAAGCATGCAAAGATGTATGCAAGATGAGTCCCGGCCTAAAGACTGATGAGGTATCCATGAACAAACATGCAAGTTTCTCAGAAACGGAGCAAAGGAGAAAACCCAGTGGGAACAAAACTCCTCTCCAAAAAAAAAAAAGTACAAAATCAGTGTCTCAAAAGACTCTCTCAAGAACATACGTACTACTAACCCCCCCATGAGAGAGGATTGAAGCTCCAAAGTCCCCCAGAATGATAGAACCCTTGTGTCGATGATCAAACCAACATGGAGGAAACAAAGTCATGTTGGCACTATGTGAACCGACATGAAGACATAATGATATTGTATGTTGTCATTGATGTCAATATGAGACATGGTGAGAACCGGCACATGTGATAGGTGAAGAGAGAGGAACCGGCATATGTATGAACCGGTTTATATGCCAAAGTGAAGCGGCACATTTGTTCAAGGTGAACCGGCATGTAGTTATGAGAACCGGCACATGGAAGCATTGTATGGCTACCGGTTGGTAGGTAGCTTCCACTTCAGGGTTTCAGGTTGGAGAAACCCAAGTGACTCAATCGGTAATCTTCATGTGATGCGTTAGCAGTATGATGGAGGATAGATCGTGTTGCCATGTAAGCTCTGTGCACATGAAGGATCTTGCATGAAGAAGACTATTCCTATCCACCTCGAGAATGTGCGAAGTCTGTCAAATGGTGATAATGCGTGATGGGTTATCAGCCGCCATGAAAACGGTGGATAATGGACAATGGAGAATGTCTTGAGATCGATTCAAGATTGTTGCATTTAATGCAGTATGATTCAACGGTCAGGATCGAACCGTTTGAATTGCTTAACCTAACAGGTTTAGGGTTTAGGGTTTTTGCTACCGACCTGTATGTTTCCTATAAGGTCGATGTTGTGTTTCTGTCTGAGGTTGTTGGCAAAAGTTGTGAGTGTGTATCCAAGGGAAGTGATACGTGATTCTTGCCAGACCAAAGGAGAGAAGAGATATCTGCAAAGTGAATGTGCAGAAGGTGAAGAGAAGCCAAAACGGATCTGCATTAGCATTGAGTGCTATTAATAGATCATTGTAATACCTGTTGATCTCTAACCACTTCAACAGTTGTAAAATCCCCTAACAGAGTAGCCTTAACTCACTTGATTCAAAATCCCTTAAATCGGGTGGTCTTAACCGGCTTGTTTCAAATCCCTTAACCGGGTAACTCGAGGCTAATGAGTTCTGAGAAGCTAGAGAAGCTTAGGAGATCCTTTCAACTATTGAGTACTTAAAATCCTCTAACAAGGTGACCCTACTGGGTTTAACCCTTAACCGGGTATCCCTTAACTGGGTGATCCCTAATAGGATCGGTTCCTACCAGAACCTATTGTAATGTTCTTAACCAGACAAGGCTCCTAACAGAGTGGACTTCTAAAGAGTTCAAAAAGCAGCTTGTGGGTATTCATCTCCACCATGGTTTTTCCCAGTTGGGTTTCCACGTGAAAAATATGTGTGTCATGTGAAATGCTTTTGTCTTGTGATGCTTTGTTTTATCTGTTATGCACATGAAGGTTCTATGTTTTATGTCTGTCTATAAAACATATTGAACTCACTGTTGTGAAGATTTGATGGTTAATTCTACTAGTTCATGCATGTGAATATTATGATAATGTGGTATTGAGCTAAGAGAAAATCTTATTGAGTGACCGATTTATGACTGATTGAGATATATTGGATGTTACCGATTGCACTCTGTTTTACCGGTATCTCTGTTTATCAGTCATTTGGAGTGTTTGTTGTCAAACCGGTTTTGGATTGTATTTGTGTTTGTACTGATTCACCCCCCCCCTCTCTCAGTACCGGTTTGGTACTAGTGGTCCATCATTGAGTTATCAAGTCAATGGACAAAGTAGAGGAAAAACATGTATGTAAGGCAAAACTGGAAGGCCTAGATGTTGATCAAAGGAGAACGCATGATGATCATGTAAAGGAAGCTCCAATGATGGTGGGATAATAGATGTGTTGAATCTCTCATCTAAGAGGGAATGAACATCCTTTGATATCTCCTCAACAAGTGCAGTAGTGTGCTCATTGCATGGAGCTACAATGTATGGTGGTGCTGAAGAGGAATCTTGTTGAATAGATGCAAATTCAATAGGAGGTGGAGGTGTAGAAGTCACAACACTGGTCTCAAGAACAACACATAAGTTCAAGTGACTTGACTTCACCTCAACATGCTCTCTTGAAAAAGGAGAGGAATTCTCAAACAATGGAGAAAATGGGCCAAAATGAGAAAAGAAGTACAAGAAGGAAGAATGATCAACTGCCCTTATAGAAACAATGTCTCCAGACTCACTGTCTCTTATGCGCACTGAATCTCATGTAAACTCAACTGTCTTCCATGTCCCACTGTGAGCAATCTGATAAATAGAGAGAAGGTTAGAAGACAACGATGGTACACAAAGTACATCATTGAAAGTATCATCATCAATGTCGATAGAACCCTTCTCACATACTGTTGTAGCGTCCTAAAATTGTGACACTTGCAATTTCGACCGCATTTGGGTCTTCACGATGGCGACGCAACACTGAACCTGAATGGAGACCCCGAAACTTGTTCACAACATCAAAAACTGCATTTTTCCAGCACCCTGGCCTGATCCTCCTTGCACCCTGCTGTCCCGGGAGGTGGGACCAGAGCGCCCAGCACCCTGGTCCTTCAGGACTAGGGCGCCCAGCGCCCTGGTCCCCCAGGACCATGGCGCCCAGCGCCCTGGTCCCCCAGGACCATGGCGCCCAGCGCCCTGGTCCCTGGCCCTATTTTGGGCCCGGTCTCCTATGGGACTTCGGGTCTTTTTGTTTGCAATTTGGAAAATAACATTTCCTGGTCAGCCTGAGGTCGGGAAAATCAGTCTTTTAACCCTAATTGGCAAGTATATAAACTACATTTCCTCTCCCATTTGAGGAGGAAGGACAGATGCGTACAAGACGTGGAAATGATACTCAAACATTCAAGCATTCAAGCATTCAAGCATTCAAACATTCCTTCAAGCAATTGATCATTCTAAGTCTCCATTCAAGGCTAAGTGTTGCATTCAAGACAAGGATTCAACTATTGAAGAGGAGATCACATGCTACAACATACAACATACAACAAACAACAACATCTATACCTTCGCATATAAGGATACAAACATCCTTACAACAAGGTATTAGTACTTGTTTTACATTACAGTCATTTACATTTATAGCATTTCTCATTTCTTGGTTAATTCCAAAACCGAGGTTTGACCTAAGGGCAAACCCCTAATCCCTAACCCCCCAATCGTCTTCGCTTTTCTGTGTGTAGGTTGCAGGTACGCGGCTGAAATTGAAGATCTAGAATCCTTGTGCAGAGACGAACAGATCCCCCTTCGTTTCGCGGATTTTTCGGAGGACCGTGTGCACGCCGGGTGCCATCGTCCCGTCAAATTTTGCTCAAATTTGCAGGACAGCGCCGTCTCGACATTTTACTGCTAATTCCAGGTCTGCAGCTTCATATCATATCCCTATCTCTGTTTATAAGCGAATCTTTCTCACTTTACATGCATTCCTAGTTCAATCTTTCTATCTACATTCTTTACAAAAGAGGGTATCCTTGCTATCACAACCCTTGAAACTCATATAGGATCCAATCTTGCATTGCGTGGGATTGGATCTTGTGGGTTTCAACCCCTCTTTTGAATGTAAAGTCCCTCCTAAGTGAAAACCATCAACCCTAGTGACTCCCCCTTCTCTCTCCTCGGAGTTGGGGAGGGGAGAACAACTAGGGTTCGATTTTTCCGCTTTACATTTTGGTGAACCCGACGTGAACATCCTTTCTGATTATTCATAGTTAGATCTGAAAATTGGATTCCTTGATTACATTTCCATGTTTGATCTTTTGCAAAATTTTAGAGGTTAATTGCATAAAAACCCTAAATTTTCTTTTTAAGTAATTAAACTTGTGAAATGTTTAATTGTTAATGCTTGTTTCAGATCTGCCCTTCTATTACAAATTATCAATTCATATTTGTGCTTTAATTTTAAAAATTAAGTGGTTAAGTGTCAAAACCCTAATTTTTGAAACCCTCTTGATTCAACCTTTGTCCGA
Organism: Cryptomeria japonica; assembly: GCF_030272615.1. Classification (NCBI taxonomy): domain Eukaryota; kingdom Viridiplantae; phylum Streptophyta; class Pinopsida; order Cupressales; family Cupressaceae; genus Cryptomeria; species Cryptomeria japonica. The sequence goes on from NC_081415.1 coordinate 253,461,565, forward strand.
CAATTTTACTAATCAAAACATCTCCAAATCGGCTGTAACTTTGGATTCCGCAATAAAATCACAATATCTTTCATCCCTGAAAATTTGGAAAAAAGTTGCGAGGACCGTGTGCACCCCGAGCGCCATCGTCCCCGACATTTTTTCCAAAATTTCAGGAGCTAGATCTTACTGTATTTTTCTGCTAAAATCCAGAATTTTGGTTGATTTTATCAATTTTAACACTTTCAAAATTACGGTCAAAGTTGGTCTAGCGATTGCTTGGATTGAGGCTTCTAATCATTCAAAAATTGTTGAAATTGAAATTTGTGTCAAAATTGTGTTTCTTACAGTCCTAAATCTGAAAAGTGTGTTATCATTCATTCGAAATTTCAGTGATTTATTCAAATTTTTTGCAATTTGTGACTTTTGAAATTAAGTGCTTAATTACAACAACTTTGATTTCTGCTTTCAAAATTGAATTTTCCGTGAAATTGAGTCAACTTTCAAATTTCAAAACTTGCATTGCTTTTAGTATTCCCTCTAAAATCATAAAATTCAAAATCTCAATTTCCCTCTCTTTTTCAAAATTCAAATTTTGCATTTTTCGACAATCTGGGTAGGGTTCAATTTTGAGATTGCAACTTTAATTTGGCCTATCTACAGATCGTAAAATCACTCAATTTTTTCAGGTTAGCTGTAAAATCATCATAACTTTCATCCCTGCAAATTTTGAAAAAAGTTGTGAGGACCGTGTGCACCCCGAGCGCCACGGTCCCGGACATTCTTTCCGAAATTTCGAGAGATTGTCCTGATTGTATTTAACAGCTTAAATCTAGAAGATTGGCTGGTTTTACTAAAATTTGCTACCTCTAAAATTCAAAATCTTCTCTCTCTCTCTAGTGCATGAGTTTTACAACAATAAGTCCTACTTACACTATTCCCGTTAGACGAAGCCTTAGAATTAAGTCCTTCCAAGGTTTAATTACTGAGGAGATGGAACCTAATTTGAATGGCCTTTTTAACGAGGACATGGGTAATTCCTCTAATCCTCTTAATGATGAAGAAGCTCTCCATGAGGTTTCTATAGAACAACTTTCAAAATTGGATAACCAATTTGACGATTTTCGACAATGGATGTCTCAAGAATACCCTGATAGTCAAGCTCTTCCTTTAATTGAGGGTCTAAAATGTATGCTTCAAAGTGATAAGAATGGAATTGATATTTTGCGTGGTATTGCACACATTGTGGATTCAAATGTGATGCCTATGAAGAGTTGTGCCAAAACCTTAGGGTATACACAACCTCCTATTCAAGTTAATCATTCTATTCCTTTGACGACTCCTATTGCTAGTATACCTACTTTTACATCAAACATAATGACTACTTCAATACAAGACATTCCTCCTATGATCACTAATCATGGGGGCAATCCTTCTTCTTCAATTAACCCTCTTCCTTCATTCAATCCAACTTCTTCATTCATTCCTTCAATGAGTGTTCCTATTATATCTCCACAAATGAACATGACGCAAGGGGGCAATTCATTTAACCCTTCCATTCCTCCTTGTAGTGTTCCTCCTGTCCAATCATCTCCTATGACTAACTATCATAGTGTCCCACCACCTTACTCTCTACCTTCTTTCAATAACATAACACCTCCATCACAATCTAACACGTCTAATATGAACTCTTCGACTGAAGCGACCATTAACAATCTTGCACAAACTGTCTCTTCTTTACAGCAACAAATTGCCTCTATGAATCAATCTAAGTTTAGTGTGCCCACATTTGATGTTGCGAGCCCACTTTCTCTTGATATTGTTCGAGCTATTCCCCCTAAACATGTTGAAATTCCGCACTTGGAACTTTATAATGGTAAGGGTGATCCTCTAACACATGTTAAGACCTTTCAAACAATTTGTACTGATTTTGCTTATGACCAAAGGTTGCTTGCAAAACTGTTTACTAGAACATTAAGAGACAAAGCCCTACAATGGTATTGCCCGTTGCCTTCCTATTCTATTACTTCTTTCGAACAACTTGCAAATGCTTTCATTCAACAATTTCAAAACAATATAAGTCCTAAAGTTACTTTGATTGATTTAATGCATTGTAAACAAGGTGTTAAAGAAAAAGTGACTGATTTCATTGGTAGATATAAGCATTTGTATGCTCAAATTTCTTTTCCAGTGCCTGACAATGATATTCAAAGAATCTTTATTTCTAATTTACAAAAAGATATTCGAGACAAACTCCTATTTTCTGAGTTTACTTCTTTCCAACAGTTGTGTGCAACTCTTCACAATTATCAACTGACTGTGAGTCAAATGGAAAAATCACATCCTATGGCTCCGAGTGATAAGGGTGATAGTAGTCAACAACCATTTGGGAAGTTTAAACCGAACAGAGAGTCCATTAAATTCAATGAAAACATCATCAACAACAATGTGAATGCAGCATCAGGTGTGTCCCCTATTTCTAAGTTTTTCAAGAAAGAAAGAAAGTTTACTCCTTTGAATGAATCATTGCATAGTATTATGAATAAGTTATTGGAACAAAATGTGCTTACTCTTCCTCCTATAAGGCGAATTGATCCTGCAAAGATTAACTCACCCTATTTTGATAACAAATCTTTTTGTCAATTTCATCGTCAACCCGGGCATGATACTGAAAAATGTTTTGCTTTAAAGGGTAAAATTCAAGATTTGATTGATAATAATACTATCTCTGTTTCTGGAGTGAATGATAAAGGCAATACATCTGTAGCTCCTCCTAACCAAAATCTTCAGATTTTTACTGATCCATTGCCTTCTCATACCTCTAATGCGATTGATACTACTGATTCCTCTGTCTCACCTGATGATCTCGTGTCTATGACTCCGAATGTGATTAACTTTGTGGAGCAGCAGAAAATCCCTAAAGAACTTTCCATCACCTTTGATTCTAGTGAAACTATTAGGGCACCTGATGGTCCTTTATATATAGTTGCAAAAGTCAAAAATACACCTTGCCGTGGAGTGCTTATTGATCCTTCTTGTATGGTTAATATCATTACTGAAGAATTTCTTTTTACTTTGCAATTGAATCAAGTAATCTATGATGAAACAGATGTGGTTGTGAAATTATTTGATGCATTTTCTTCTCCTGCAATTGGTTCTATTACATTACCTATTGAAGTTCATAACAAATCCCTTGATGTGAACTTTGCTATTATTCCATCTTCCGAACAATTTCGTGTGAAGCTTGGCTATCCTTGGCTATCTTCCATGAAAGCTATTGCTTCTCCTATTCACAAGTGTTTGAAATTTCCCCATAATGGTGAAGTTGTTACTGTCAATCATAGTCTCTTTAAACCAGCTGAAAGAACTTCTAGCGTTCCTATTGATTACTTTTGGCTTAAACAATTCCAATCCCTTCCTCCTCGAAGTGATCATCTTTTCAAATCTTATCAAAAGTGGAAAAAAGATATGATCCTTTCTCTAAGTGAACCTAGAACACCCAAACTTGACATTCCTATCATTCTTGAGAAGGAAGTTCTTCCTTTGAAAGATAACATTAATGTCTTTCCTCAAGAAGATTCCCAACCCATCCCTATGGATGTGACTATGCCTATATCTAATAAACTTCCCAAAAGTAGACCTATCCCTCCTTGTCATGATGGACTTGGTCTCCTTCCAAAACCAAATATTCCTCCCTTATATGGAGCAGTTCCTCCTCCTTCCTCTTATGGAGAGAAGAGACCTTCCTCTTCTCCTATTGTTCAACCTAAGAGACCACAACCTAAACACCCAAGTGATAAGGATGAGAACATTCCTCCTCCTCAATCTTCTCAACTTCCTACTAAGACTAGACGAAATCGTTCTGCACGTGAACGTCGGAGAAAGCGTCGTCTTAGAGCTCAAACTTTGCAATCCCCAAAAACACCTTCAATAAGCATTATTCAATTTTCTCCTCAGCTGATGATTGAGCCGAAATCTCCTAAACATAAGATGCATGATGGTCTTGATCCTGTGCGAGTTAAAGATCCTATTTTTATAAATCTTGATGATGATATAGATGAAAATGTTATTCATGATGCAAATGTTACTTATCTTGCTTCTGATAGTGAATATGAACTTGTTGATGTTGATAATTATCTATCTAATGAATTTTCTAAAACACTTATCCTGGCTCCTAGACAAGAACAACGTGGCTTGGAACATGAACATAGCCCTTGTTTGGATCTTGTGATAGCTCCATCTACTGTGTTGAATGTTCCTCCTCTAGCGTGTTCCCTGCCTTCCCGAAACGTTGATCAGCAAGATCGGGGGGTAGATGACGTGCTAGACTAGTTTCATTAGCATAGCAGATTCTCTCCTCCTCTCTTTTGTTACTTCTTCTATATGTTACTCTCATTCTTCTATTTGTTGTCCTTAGTGTTGTCTACTTGAGGATGATGCAAAACATTGAGATCTCTCGATCTCTCTCATGTTGACTCAAAAGACACATGTGTTCCCTTCTTTTAGGTGACCTTCCTTGATTGGGGAATGAAGAACAATTATGCATACATACATATGATATACATGAATTATCATACAGCATACTGACCCCGAGGAAAGCGAAGTTACCTTGTGCTTTGTGTTTTGTGTCTATTATCCTTGGGCTTATCTCACACTTGGGGGCTAAATCCTTGCGATAATGTGCTCCTTTCCTTTCTCACTTCTTATATGTATCACTACCTTAAAGCAATCACCCCCGGTGAGGCGTGTGCGATCGCTTTAACGTAGGGGGGCATACATCCCGTTCATATCTTTTCAAGATACTTGAAAATTTCTTGACAAATTTAGCTTTGTCTTGAAAATTTTTGATATCTTTCTTGCATGACTCATAGTGAGGGAACCTTACTACTGACAGTCATGGTTCTCCCTCATGATCTTCCCTTTTACGTTGTCAATCGAAGTTGTAAGATCCTTAGTCCACTAGGGGCTTGGTGTATCTTGCCTCCTTGACGTGGTGAAAGTTTTTCAATGTTGTTTCCTTGTACTTTACCGGAAGTATGAGCGTACGCTTATACTCCCGCTAAAGTAGGGGCTAAATGTAGTGTCCTAAAATTGCGACACTTGCAATTTCGACCGCATTTGGGTCTTCACGATGGCGACGCAACACTGAACCTGAATGGAGACCCCGAAACTTGTTCACAACATCAAAAACTGCATTTTTCCAGCACCCTGGCCTGATCCTCCTTGCACCCTGTTGTCCCGGGAGGTGGGACCAGAGCGCCCAGTGCCCTGGTCCTTCAGGACTAGGGCGCCCAGTGCCCTGGTCCCTGGCCCTATTTTGGGCCCGGTCTCCTATGGGACTTCGGGTCTTTTTGTTTGCAATTTGGAAAATAACATTTCCTGGTCGGCCTAAGGTCGGGAAAATCAGTCTTTTAACCCTAATTGGCAAGTATATAAACTACATTTCCTCTCCCATTTGAGGAGGAAGGACAGATGTGTACAAGATGTGGAAACGATACTCAAACATTCAAGCATTCAAGCATTCAAGCATTCAAACATTCCTTCAAGCAATTGATCATTCTAAGTCTCCATTCAAGGCTAAGTGTTTCATTCAAGACAAGGATTCAACCATTGAAGAGGAGATCACATGCTACAACATACAACATACAACAAACAACAACATCTATACCTTCGCATATAAGGATACAAACATCCTTACAACAAGGTATTAGTACTTGTTTTACATTACAGTCATTTACATTTACAGCATTTCTCATTTCTTGGTTAATTCCAAAACCGGGGTTTGACCTAAGGGCAAACCCCTAATCCCTAACCCCCCAATCATCTTCGCTTTTCTGTGTGTAGCTTGCAGGTACGCGGCTGAAATTGAAGATCTGGAATCCTTGTGCAGAGACGAACAAATCCCCCTTCGTTTCGCAGATTTTTCGGAGGACCGTGTGCACGCCGGGCGCCATCGTCCCGTCAACTTTTGCTCAAATTTGCAGGACAACGCCGTCTCGACATTTTACTGCTAATTCCAGGTCCGTAGCTTCATATCATATCCCTATCTCTGTTTATAAGCGAATCTTTCTCACTTTATATGCATTCCTAGTTCAATCTTTCTATCTACATTCTTTACAAAAGAGGGTATCCTTGCTATCACAACCCTTGAAACTCATATAGGATCCAATCTTGCATTGCGTGGGATTGGATCTTGTGGGTTTCAACCCCTCTTTTGAATGTAAAGTCCCTCCTAAGTGAAAACCATCAACCCTAGTGACTCCCCCTTCTCTCTCCTCAGAGTTGGGGAGGGGAGAACAACTAGGGTTCGATTTTTCCGCTTTACAACTGTCACAACAATGTTGTTGCCCATTAAGATGTGTGGTGTAGGAGAAGCCTGAAAAGATGAGAAAATATCCTGAGAAGATGCCTTACGGTGAGAAGCACCTAAATCTAGTAGTCATCGAGAAGAGGGTGAACAAGTGGTTGCACACAATGCATGACCCTTTCCATTGGACTGTCCATCTATCTGGAATGAAGGAGAAGAAGAAGGAATATTACTCTTTGCAAGAAGAGCAGTCAAATCTGAAATTTGTTTCTCATATCCATCAAACTTCTTCTGATGACAATATGTCTCATTATCCCTTCCTTTTTACAATAAGAAAAAATAGGTCTTTCTCTCTTTGATGATTCTCCCTTAGGAAAAGGTGAACCATATGTTTTATGTGAAGTGGAATCATTTCCTTGCCTTGTGGTCTTTGAATTCTGTTTCTTACCTTTGCTAGATGAAGCCTTTGTGTCCGTCTGAGTTGGTGTAGTAAGAAGAGATAAAGCTTTTGAAGGCTTCAATGTACCCATCCTAATCAACTTGGACTGTTCTTGCATGAGTTGAATGGAAAAATCATCAAGAGAAGGCATGGTGTAGTTGAAGCCCATAGCATCCTTTGTAGCATAGAAGGCAGAAACAAAGACAAAATAATTTGGACCAAGCTTTGCAAGAATAGAAAGGATTAACTGATCATCTTTCTTCTCAATACCTGACTACTTTACCTAAAGCCTCAAGGACTTAATTTGTGTGAAGAGATCTTGGATCGTGTCAAAATCATATGGATTAAGACATGTCAACTCATTCTCCAATCAATAACTCCTAAGTGTGTTCTACTTACCAAATAAAAGCTCAAGTTGTGCCCAAACTTCCTATGGTGTATTGCAAGACTCAACATGAAACAAGAGATCATGAGAGATACTCATGCAAAGAGTGTCAAAGGTCTCATCACATCTGTTGAACATTTCCTCTTTTCTGCAGCAACTTTAGGTTTGAGTTATGTACCCTTGGTGACTCGATATAACCCCAACTTCTTAAAAGTGATCTCAATGTGAGACTTCAACTTGATAAAATTAGAAGTGGTAAGAAGAGGAATATTGATTTTATCCATGATGCTAGAAAAAGTATAGAACTGATATCTGGATAGAGCTCTGAATCAACTTTCCGACGATATTTTATTTGCGAAAAACGGAGTTCGGGTGCACAAGATATGCCCCCGGAGTGAAACTGCAACTTCTGACTTCAACTGACAAAAAAACTTGCTAAATGAAAAAATTAGAAAAAAAAAAAAAACCTCCAGAAATGAATCCATCTTGGAAAGAGTTTTCTGACAATATATGGTTTGTCAAAAAATGACTCTGTATGCTCAAGTTATGAGCAAAAAACCAACCACTATTTTTTTGAACTTTGAAGGGCTAAAAATAGAGAAAATCAACTAAATTTAGAAGAGCTCCAAATTTAGTGGGTCCGTATTGATGACGTCAGCACTTATGCAATGTACTTTTGCTGCAAAGGGTTGACTTTCTTTTTTTTAATTAAAAAAAACTTTTTGAAAAACATGCACCCACTTGATTTAAAAAACCCACCAATCAAAAAAAAATTATTTTTTACCAGCCAGATGATTTTTTTTTGTAAACATTTCTACCGCAGGTGCAAGGACAGCCATACGGATTTTTGTGCCTCGAAAAGTGTGCCAATGAAAAATTTTGCCCCCGATGCTCCCGTCACAAAAAATAGGCACATTATACATCAAAATTCGTGGAATCAGCCTTCTGAATCCAACTGTGAGGTTCTTTTAGGCCCAAAAAGCTCTAAATTTTTAGGTACCCTCTGGAACAGAGAAAAACCCTCGAACTTTGAACCCTTGTAAAATGGACTCTGTATATCGGATTTCAGTGAAACGAAAGGCAAACCTGACTTTCTCGAGCCTTTTGGAACTGATGGTGAGCTCAAAAATAACCCAAGATGAACAAATTGCTATGTAAATACAAATAATCTCCAAAAAAGTGAACAAAAATCTTCAGATCTGGAGCTCTGATACCATGTTAGGTTTCGTGAAATGCGAATCCCACGAGCCCATTTATCTTCTGCAAGAATACCTATCACACGAAAAGAGAAAATTGAACAACAAAAAGAATTGAAGATAATTAACAATAATTGAATATACTGCTTTGAAATTGCTTGATTATAATGAAGGATATGATATCCTTATAAAGAAATCTAACTCTAAAGATAGAAACCCTAAATGGTGGAGTCTACAAGATAGACTGAGAGTTAAAATAGAATGCATGAATCAGTCATGTATGCACAAAAAGCATAATAGACTAATTAATGCATGATACTCTCCAAATTATAAACACAGTTTGTTTTTCTTAGTTTGCATTATGCATGGAGATAAATATTAATTAATTATTCATAATTAATTAATTAACTAACTAATAATGCCAATAATTAAATGCTAACTAAAGGCATCAATTATTTAGTGAATTAATATAATTAAGTGAATAATTAATATATTAATTATTTATTCCAACAATATGATCAAAACATTGCAAAACCCTAATTTTTATAGATATGATTTTTCACGAATTATTTTGCATCAAAATTAAATTCATAAAGAATATATCCTGTGTAGAATTCTGAGAACTTTCCAGAAATGTAAGAAAATCTGAAAAAAATCGCTAATTTGCTTCAAAAACTATTTTTTTATGAAAAATCATAAAAAATTCATAGAAAATTCAAATATGCTCCAAAAGAATCTAAATTTTGGACTGAGCTTTCCTGATACTATTCCCAACCTGGAAAAAAAAATTACGTAAAAATTCCAAGCTGTTTGTGAGATATGATCAAATCTCTCCAAAATCTTAATCTTGTGTCCAAAACCCTAGCTGCACAAGGTTATTCTCCAAATTGTTTTACAAAACAACAATATATGGTTAGAAAAACTTGCAAAACAAATATAGATCTAACAAAAATCCATGTCCCACCAGGCGTGCCAAAATGTATATGGTGAAAAGTGATGATGATAAACTATTGTAAATCCATAAAGATTCAACTACAAACAATCTAGGTCCTACAATGAAACATTCACCAATACCAATAGAGATACCTAATATCATGTAAATCAACAAAATAAAACAATATTATCATTCACATGTTAAGTAGGGTTTCAATCTCCATTGTCTCCTATCTTCATTGATCTTGTTTGATATATTTGCTCTCAAAATTTATGTGTGCACAATAGATCAATAAAGAACAGATTGTGGTTGATAGTTCGATCGCAAAAAAGTTTGATTGACGCAATCATTAGGTGATTAGATGATTAGGCTTGATAATGAAGGAGAGTGTCCTTTTATATAGAAGACACGTTAGGAAATGGAAGGATAAGATTCAAAGGTGTAAAGATAAATGATCGGCTAGGATTAAAGGGTAGGTAGAGGAAATAATAAAATGATAAAAGGGGGTAGGTCAGAGAAGAATTAAGAGATAAATGGCATGTATCATGGGTAGAAAGGGCTAATAAATTAATTAATTAAATAAAGATTTATCTAATTAATAGAAAAAGTGGGATCAATTAAATAAATAAAATATTTATTTAATTTAAGAAAATGATAATTTAAATAAATAAAAGTATTTATTTAAATGAGGAAAGACTTAGAAGAGGATTAATGAATTAATTAAATAAACAAGAATTTATTTAATTAATAGAAGACTTAGGATAAAATAATTAGATAAATAAAAATATTTATTTAATTAGACAGGACAATTTTAGGTGTCTACATCTATTATAAATCAATCTAGCATTGACTATTTCAAAATGCAATGATAGGGTGGTGTTTTTAAGGACTAACTCTAATTCATTTGAATGATCTAAGATGGATCTAACAAATTATCTAGGAATCTATGAGCACATCCAAAATTCAATTTCAAAAGGATAAGGAATTGTTACATTAGTATTGCATGCTTGCTTGTTGTCTTTGATCTTGGTTTGTTGTAATTGAATCAAACAGTGTTGACTTAAGTGTTTTGAGTTAGGAGAACATCACCCTCATGATTCAACAAATTCCCCAAAGGTGTTTGTAAACACTATCAACTCCTTCCAACGCTTTAAAGATCAAAAGTTCAAATAAAATTATTTTCAATTACCATAATTCATTTAGTTCAAATTGGTGAATCTAGGTTCAAGTTCATGCATAGGTTCAAACTATACTCATGAAAACGAACCAACAAATCTAGGTTTAGGTTCATGCATAGGTTCAAACTATACTCGTGAAAACGAACCAACAATGTTTATTGGCAATTTTTCATATCAACAATAGTCGTTTAATAGACTATTATGTTTCAATACCATGATAAATTAGTTTTTGACACCTATCACAATAATATCTTCATCAGATATAGAACTAAGTAACTTTACATCAATTTTAATTTTCACTTTAATTACAATCCTCACTCATAATGTAGGTAATCATTTGTAGAGAGCTTTTTTTATTTAATTACATAGGCAATCATGGAGAGAATTTATGAAAGAACTTCTTCCTATTCACAAACAAACAATTCACCTTTTATTGAAGTGGACATTTTTGTTCCCTTGTAAAATTTGGGTATAAATTTGCAATCTAAAATTAGAAAATTTGAAAAGCATTGAATAATTGTCAATGGGTCCTTAGTAAGTGGACTTATATAGTTTCGAATGAATTCAGATATCAAGTCTTTTTAGATCAAAATCCAAACATCATAAAGAATGAGGTGAGATCATGCTCTAAACGGAATGAATACCACTCAATCTTTGACTCTCAGCGAAAGAGATTTCAGCTTAAAACTGACGTTCCACTATCGGATAGTAAAACAATATTATGGATAATATAAAATCTTCTATCAAAAAGCAAATAAATGAAAAAAATATAGAATAGAAATATCTTTACAAAAGAAATTTAATGGCCCCATTTCCCATATATGGAGAAGCATTGCTACAGGAATCTTTATTATCCTTTCAAGTACAATCGAGTTCTTCTTCTGTAAAATCCTCACATTCGAAAGCTAGTTTTAATCATTAATAGCATCCCCATTATTGCCAGGTCTATTTCATCAAAGTAATGATGCGTTTTGCTTACATATTTACACGCTATTGCCTTTATTTTAGATCTTAAGAATGGCTACAAAAGTAAAGAGTTTGGCATGCTAGACACTAAGCTACTGTACGCAGACTAGCAAAAGAAGGAAAAGCCCACATTGGGTGGGGACACAATTGGAAAGTGTAAGTCGCCTGCAAGTACAGAAAAGATAAAGGTGAATTCAGAAAGTCTGCATATAAAGTAAAATGATCTCAAATTATAGGCGTAAAACTAAAGCTGTGGAGGTACAGGTATGAATGTATGAGAGATTTGTAACACAAGTTGTCAAAAGTCTATCCAATGTGTTTTGTGTTCTGTTCTTTTGAAGGACGGGGATGAGGTCTTTTGGTTGTTGGCTTCCCCAACTTTAATCAATACCCAAACAAATATTATCAAATTCATTTTACTTTTTTAAGTAGAAAATGCATTCAGGATTTGAAGTATATAACTATCTCTTTCCTGGGTAAATTTGACTTGCATGATACAAACAGTTAAAAGAGTCTTTTGATGATATGATTGAGGTTGAGGTTGTGCCCTTTCAGCATTGTCACAAAACCTTGGTAGATCAATTAAATCATGGTGGAAAGAATGGAAGTGATATTTCCACACCCCTTTTCATGGATTTATCTTCAAAAAACTTACAATTGGCTCTGCCCATAACTGGGAACTATTCAAAAGCTGAATGCAAAATAGAGTCTTCAATCTCCGTCCTATATTTGGATTAGGTGGTTTCAAACTATTTGAAAAATGGTTGTGGAGACTAAGCTGGCTAGTTTTGGCTAGTGTTTGTTTATTCAGGGCTTACCCTAGGCAAATGCTTGTTACAAATACATTTTTTGAACCATAGATGTTCTTCTTTGGTCACTTAGAGACAATCAACCATCTGTTTTGGTTTTGTGCCCATACACTAGCTGTGTGATCTTGGATACATGGCTTTTTCAAACTCTTCAGACCAGAGTCTTTTACCTAGCATAATGTTCTTAGGGATTTTTAAAAAAAACTTATCTTAGGGGGTGGGACAGGTTTTTCTGCTAAATTTTCTCATCTGTGGTATGCTTTCAGATTGAAGAAATTGTTTTTAATTTGGAAAAGGTATAAATACAGTTGTTTTAAAGCAACGTTCTGTTGATATCAGCTTTTCTACTTACACCAGGTCTTTTGGGGATCTTGAATTTGTTAAACGCAAGGCCAACAAAGTGGTCCTGGGGATGGCACATTTATAGCCTATTCTGGAGCAATGCTCCATATATTATGTTGCCTGCCTCTAGCTTTGCCACCTCATAATCAATTGCCCTAATGGGACCAAAGGGATGGTTGCTCTGGCTCCTCTCACACCATTCTTAGAGTCACCAGGGATGACCATACATCATTAGCTGGCCGACACACAGGTTGGTCTTCTCCCCATGGAGATCAAATTGGTTGGTCTCTTTCTCATGTTGTCAATCTCTCCTCAGCATTCTCTCATAGACATGGGGAGGCCTTGCCATGGGAAAATGACAACCCAATTAAAACTGGCTACTTCATCTCAATGCTAGAAAGTCCAAAACTTGATGGTGATCAAGATGCAGAACCTCCTACTAGTCAACTGCAAGAGAACAAATAAAATGCTCTCATCAGATGGATCCAATTGATGATGGAAAATAACTGTGGGACCCTTCTCCACCTACAGGTTTTATAACCCTTGCAGCTTAGGTTTTCAGGTTATTGCGTTGTTTTGACATTGTGATGTGATTTGTTGTTTCATTTTGGGGTCAAGTTGTTTTGTACGGTTGTTTAGTTTTTTAGACCACATGGACTCTTGTCTTTAGTTTGTGGGGCTTTGGCCCTTGATTCCACTCCATCTGATATTTTTGGAGGATAGAGTTGTATTATTTTTTTAAAGTAATATATATGCTCTATTTCATTGTTTTTAAAATGAAGTTATGAAGAAATCTAGAAAATTAAAATGAAACAAGATTAAGGGTAATAGTTCAATTGGCAATTGGTTAGCAAGTCTACTGATGTAAGTAATAAGGATCAGACTTCTCTGTAAATAGCCTTAATTTTTGTATTCTCTATTTTGGGCCTCATAACTAGTGCTTTGGTATCTTACTCATTAACAATGTAATAAAGCACACAGAACATGTTAATATTCTCTACTTTGGACCTCATAACTAGTGCTTCGGCATCTTACTCATTAACAATGTTATAAAGGACACAGAACATGTTAAATGACAATATTTATAACTTTCATAACTGAAAGTCCAATTATCAGCAACCTTTCTAGCCTTTTGATGTTAAGAGTAATCAAGCTCAAGTTGGGTGCCACTAAAGCTAGGAAACTGATCAGCAGACCAATTGCCTCAGAATGGATTGATGGATTTGTTCCCACATGTTAGGAGTATGACTGCTGTCATCAATGGAATAACAGTCGGCCAATAAGTTTGCTGCTTAAAATGGATCCTCTTGGTCCTTATTTCCTAATCAGCTCATTGTAAGCGAGTACTAACAGTAGGGAATGCAATGCAGTATATATATAATCCTTTAGCAAATTTACAAGGGGAACAGGCATTTCTAAGACTATTGAAATTTTTTGAGGTATATCTTGGATATTATCAGACATCTTTTGCTCTGCCCTAAATAGAAATGATGCCAATAGAACCTTGGAAAGAACTGCATTTAATATAGAAATTATTATTGAATTCATCAATACTATCTGGTTTACCCTGGCAATGACCAGGGGAAAACAGCCGCAAAGCAAACAATAGTACATTCAATTTCTTTATTGACTAACAGCTACTTAAAGCAAAATCCTTTATTAAGGTATATATTTTCAGATTCTCTTAAACAATCTGTGACAAATACAAATTTTGTTGCATTAGTATTTCCATCCAAAACTTAGACAGAAATTCAGTACTACCCACCGATTGGGTAATCCAGAAAACCTCATGTAACCACAAGACCTCTACACACCGGTTAATAATTTTATATACAGAGAGTAAGCAATCTCAATCAATAATCAGCAAGATTATCCTTCAAGCCAAGGCAAGGTTGGATTTCTGTAACATTATCATCATCTCCAATGATGAATACTGAATAAAAATACCAGAGATGCACATTGGTTTGCAGCTTCTTATGGTAATATAACTCAAGTTAAAATCAGCTCTCACCAATGCCTTAAATCGAAATTTACAATTGGGATCTTGCCTGGAATGATGTTCTTGAAATTCGCTAAACTTGGCCGGAACCTAAGAAAAAATGTATGAATTCTAGAATTTTTGCATAGAAGAATGGTAATCAATTCCCAATAGCAGACAGAAAATAATGCCCTCCATCAGCAACATGGTCATTCTTTAGTAGAAAACTTCTGATTTGTTAGTTTCTGTATGATACAGGGATAATTTCAGAGGCCAGTAATTCTCTCTGAAGTGGTGAGTAGAGGCTGTATCAGAATTAGAAAGACAAACTTTTAATGGAGTATTATTAACAAGTCAACTGATCCAGGCATTTCGATTTCCCTGTAGGCTGATCTTGGCTAGTTCCATTTCCATGCTTCACAACCTTCAGCTTCCCATCAGACTCGTAATTACAGGAATCCCCTGCTGACCCATTTCCGATGACATCCGCTGGAGGAATGAAGCAATCCATTGAAAGTCCAGGAACATTGAAAACCACATCATCAATTGTCCATGTTTCTTCCATTCGAGTTTTGGTGTGGTCCATTGCAATCTCTCCAAACTTGAAGAGGGTCACAATGGACCGACCTGAGTGAGCAATCATCACGCCATCCACTGCTTGGTAATCATTAATGGTTGTTTCTATGGTAGTTTCCCAGTAAACAGTACTTATTCCAGTAGCTTGAATTCGAGTAAGGTGAGAGTCCTCCATATATACAAGAAGACCCGTTTTCTGACTGAAATATCCAAAAAGCACATGCCTGATAATTTCTGCAGGACCGTCACTCCTTTCTTGTAGAATTGATGGATCAGCAGAAAGCTTCAAGATAAAACAATCTTCATCTCCAATTTTTTTTTCTCCTACACAGCGAGCATTCGCAAACATGATTGCCGTCGTTCTAGGATCTAAACCCTGAGATGAGAAAATTAAAAGGGTATCAGAGAATGCATCATTATCAACCAGATCAAATGTAATCAGCTAAATGAACTCTGATGAACAACCATTAACTTGCGCCTGTCCCATATTTATACCAGTCCCTCTACCTTACCTCGTTGAAAAATTATCCTAACAATTCTGCAACAATGCAAACTCTGTTTTCAAACACTACCTCAATGATTTTCATCCTAAATACCTTGTGAACACTTGTGAAGGCAATAAATTTGCTCCTCAAATTGAGAATCTGCAAACAGCTATACTATACCTATTTTGACTGAATTCATACAAAAATGCCAAATATTTTATATTACTGAACCAGCCTGATCATGCAAACAGTCACTTTCAGAATCCTTTTACTGAACTATAACTTAAGTTTAAACCTACTTTGCATGCAGTCACATTAATGATTAACATGAGAACACTACTGAACCATGACTTGTTGCTGGGTCCACCTCAGCACAGAGCTGTAATAAAACAACCAGCTTTCTAGAATTTCCAACTCTAGGCCCAGTCTGCTAACAGTCAAAATAAAACAAGAACGAAAAATATGTTAAATCAATTGACAGACATACCTGAAGAGCCCGACGCAGGGGCCGAGCAGGACCCTTTGCAGCATGCGAACCAAGCCATGGTGTATGACGCCAGACAATCTTGCCATTGCTTCCAGCATGCACTTTACTTTCACCCAAAACCAACTCCATCGACCACATATCTGGCATCATTTGCCACAAAACAAAGCACCCATTTTCTGTAGCCTTATTGCTTCGAGAAACTTTTGCAGCTATTTCACATTCTGTAGATACCATTTTGACTCTTCCTGCCATATATGAACTCTTAATTGAGTTCTGAAATTTTATACAGCCCGTTGCTGCCATATATTGCTGCACAATGTATTGTGCTGATGACGCTTCCTGCCCAAATCAACCGATCAATGTCTATTAGAATCAGGGAAAAATCATTCCCGCCTAAATAAACAGATCAATATATATCAAAATCAGCGAATATGCATTCCTGCCCAAAGTCAAAAAATCAGTATATAATCTTTTTGCAGTTGAAATTCTTCAACTTGGGCTGTTGCAATTGATTAAATAGTGCATGAATAATATCTCCGTAAAGATCAGAAAGTCAACCGCTCCTCAAGCTGTGTTCTAGCAATAAGTTGGAATGCTTACCTCAGTGGGTATGCTCCCGGTGATAATGCAATGCTAAAGTCTATAATCTAAAGAATAAGGTACCCTCTAATGCATGGAAAGGGGATTTCCAACGCAGAAAATCTCAGAGTCAAATAGAGACTTTCCAAAAGAAATAAAAAAAATGCAAAAATACAAATATGCTATATACCTATATAGTCAAGACCTTCCAAGCTCATTCTCCATTAAATGACATTAACAATACCCAGAGAAAAGCATGTTCTCTTGACAGCTAGGAAGAGATAATCATAAGACTGTTGGGATTTTACAGTTTCACCGGCTGGGTTGATTCCTTTTGTAATCAGGTGTAAATCAATGGATCACTGGGATCTCCTGGCCTTGGGGATTTGTTCTTACCTGACTGCAGCCAATTTTTGAACTGGGGCAATCCTGATAAGTGTGGGGTACAATTCCAACCTTGAACATCACTCTATCCAAGCTTATGAGGACTATCTAGCAAAAGAAAAAATCTGTAACAAAAGAAGAATCTGTAACAATCTATCAAATTATACTACATTTCGAATGTTTTAAATAATATCAGTGTCCAAAATACGGGGATATCACTTTTAATAGTCCAAAGTTCAAACCCGGTGACATAAATATGCCTTAATCAAGTCCAAAGGGTTTGAAATCTTTACCAATTAAACAAATAAGGTATGCTGTGTGAAATAAACGCATTTTTCAATAATCTATTCTTCATGCATTATGCATGATGGAGGCAATTTACCAGAAACTACATAATTCTATGTAACATTCAATGGATCCCAAAGCAATGCACAGAAACAAGTTACAAAGTGCGTTAATCTTACGGATTTGGAAAATTCTCATGTTTTTCAAAGAACATTGAGCCCCAACTGGCCTGAAAACAACAAAATCCTAAATATGTGTACGTCATTCTGAAGGGCTCTGCATCAGGAAAATCCTAAGGCCCTTGTGCCGAAAGTCATGGTCTAGTGACAAGGCAGAGACTAATCTAAGTTTGATAGTGCCTATTAACAGACTGCAGACCATTGTTAAAATTGATCTAGAAAAACAAGATCCCAAAATAAAGGGCATCAATTCATATGGGATTGAACTATACAAACACATAAAACATGATGGCGATAGCCATAAACCCAAAACTTCGGGACCTAATCAAACTAACCAGTTGATCCCAGAAGAACATTATAATACAATTACATTTCAAAGACTATTAAGCCTTAAAAAAGCACAAGATTCATGTTTCAGGGGTAATGCAGAAAGGAATGTAGTTATCCTAGACCTGGCATGTATGCTAAAGGGTGATTTAGGCAATGCAGGAAGAGCAATCATCTTAGAACCAGCTTGTGAGCTGAAATGCCATTGGGGCTCGATGGTTGTACACTCCTTAAAGGATGATCTAAGTTTTAAGTTACATTTCTTAGTGGGTGTTACAATCTGTATATACATTATCTAAACAAGCTGGTTATCTACAATGAGGATAGAATTAATCCCAAAACAAATACAAATTCCTTATAATGCTGTGTTCCTTCAATATGCAAAGAAGAAGATTGTAGCAAAATGCATAGAGAAAAAGGAATTGAATGCTTACAAAGGGAACATCTTTGATGGAGAGGTGGGGAAGTGGGTCATTAACAACGCTGACAGGCCCAAGAGGGCATCCGAGAACACCCACCAAGAGCTTCAGATCGGAACACTGCCCACTGGATTTGTTCCCATGCCCCCTATTGGTGACACTTTTCTCCATTTGGCCTTTGAGCCAATCCAGCAAAACTCCCCAGGAAGTGTACTTCTTCGCTGAATCTTCAAAGGCTTCAGAAGAAGGCTCCTCCCTGAGAGTCTCCAGAGATTTCATCTGATTTGACCTCGTCCCCATCTCATTTCTGCGCCGAGATTTCTGACCCATAATTCCTTCTTTCTTGCTTCTTCTCCCCCCTTTCTTATTTCTTCTCCCCCCCTTCCTATTTCTCTGCTGCAGCTACCTCAATTGGGGAAACCAATGCTCACCAATGCTGCATGTGTTGATAGCAGAGAATTGCATGCGTTTGTTGGAGGCGAAGGGAAAGCCTACCCAACTACAAGTGGGAGTACAAGTAGAACTCCAGTCAAGTAGTGAAGAAGAAGAAGAAAAAGTTGTGGTGCGTGAATGCAGGCCGTTAGATGACGTTAACAGACAAACGGACAAGGGACTGCACGTTGGTCCCAAAAGCGAAAGCTGGAATACATTTTTCTCTCAATCTTGTCCTGCGGATCCCACCTCCCCTTCCCTTCGTTTTATAATTACCTGAGCGGGTGCCAACCATGGTGGGAATTTTTGTTGGCGTTTTTGGGATTTTTTTATGAAAAAACTTCAATTGGGTATTGCATTGGATTATGTTCGCATCATGGAAGCAGTGGATTAAAATCAAGGTGCCATGGACTCAAATTGCTGGGTTAAAAGGGAAAACCATGGATTTTTCCCATTTCTGTTATCATGGTCTCTCGGGCCCAGTATTAAAATGGAATTTTTAAAACTTCATTTAATTTGTATTGTTAAAATAGGGAAAATATTACCTAGTAAGGAAATGTTCTAAAAGGTTATTTATTTCAAAATGATTTTTGTTAAATTGTGATGTTTTTTAATAATCATAACTTTTTTATTATTTAAATTTGTTTAAATTTTTTCACATTAGAATTCTTATTTTTGGGGATAGGGATTAGTATTTCACAAGTCACATTAGAATTCTTATTTTGGGGGATAGGAATTAGTATTTCATAAGTAAATTTTTAAGAAATTGTTGTTTTACCTTATTCAGTTCAAATCATAAAAAGTTTCTTGGTAATCATTTTTTCATAAAAATTGATGTTTTACAGTTATTCCAATTCAAATCATGAAAAATTTCTTGGTAATCAAAATTTTATAAAAATTGATGTTTTACCTCAAGTCTACTAATCACATGTCAGCATGGCTGTTTATGAGCATTTTTCTCCTTAAATTTAAGCAGTTGAGTGTTCCCATGCAAAAGTTTAATTAAGAGAAAAGGATAAAAAAGAATCTTTTCCTATTTTAGTGGAGCGACAACTTGTTAAAAATTGAAAATAAGCTTGGAATAAAAAGGGGGGCTAGAAATAAGCAGTTGCATGGGGACTTGCCCTAAATCATGAAAAGTTTATTGATAATCAAACTTTTATAAGACTTTTACAAAAAAAATTGTTGTCATGCTTTCTTTTTTGGTAAAAGTTTGTTGATAATCAAACTTCTATAAGACTTTTACAAAAATTTCGTGCCATATTTTCTTTTTTGATATTTCTCCCACATCTACACTAACTTTACATTTTTTTTCAAAATCTAAGTCCACTTTTAATTCTCTTAAATTGAAGTCTTTACCTTGGAAATAGGGATTAGTACTCTGTAAGAAAGTGCTCATAATAATTTTATCAAACTTTTAAAATTCCCTATTCAACTCAAATCTATTAGATTGTTGAAACTTTCTCTTTTTAACCCTACTTAAAAAGTCTCCCAAATCAAGTTCTTCTCAAAATTCTACTCAAATTATTCATTCAACTTTTAGCTTATTTTGTTGTTTATCAGTAAAAAGATTAAAAAAATTAACAAAAATTAAATTCATTGAAATTTTCGATTACTCCAACTCATATCTATTAGATTATTGAAACTTTTTCTACTTAAACCTATATAAAATTCTTGCAAATCAATTGTTTTAATTAAATTTTACACATTGATTCAACTTCTAGTTGGATTTGTCTTGTATTACTAAAAATAAAAACTTTAGTAACAAAACCAAATTCCTCAAAAAAATTCGTAGTCCAGTTTATGTCTATTAGATTGTTGAAACTTTCTCTCACTTAAACCTACATAAAATTCTTACAAATCAAATTCTCCATATAATTTTATACATGTTGCCATTCAACTTCTTGCTTGCTTTGTCTTTTTATCATAAAAAAAATTATTAGCAAAATCTTTCACTATTCCAACTCAAATCTATTAGATCATCTAAACTTTTTTTACTTAAATTTCACACATTTCTCATTCAACATTTTTGTAAATACTTCTTTTCAAACAAAATTATAATCTATGCTTTAAAGTAGGGTTAGTATTTTAAATAGAAAATATAAAAAATAATAGGTGTAATAAATAGATATCTCAAATATTTTCATACCCATTAAAATAAAAAATATGTGTAAAGAAAAGGTAATTGTTCTTTGAAAATCTTAACAATTAAATCCATTTAAAATTTGCACTCATATTAAATTCTCTACCATTCAAATAGGATGAGTATTCATTATTTAAATTAAATTTACATAAAAAAATTATAATGATACTTTTCATAAAATTGTGTACACATTATTTATTCAATTTTTCATATAATTTATTTATTAGATTTTCCTTCAAATATATGTAATTAAATAATATATTCTTATTATTATTGTTTTGATCAATAAGAAAGAATTATTTAATTTGATCTCACACTAGTGAAGGTGACAAGGGGGCCTCTTCCTCTTCAAACATATTCAAAGAAGAACCACTTAATCAACATTATTCAACTAAGAAATTGTATTGAAAATCCAACTTTGTGACCTTATCATTTTAAACATAACCCCATTGACACCTACATTATCATCTTTATAAAAATATAATAATTAAATTTAATATAAAAAAATAAAATAAAAAATCCCATTAAACCTAAACCTCTACACCCACCTTAGAGAGACTTGGTAAATGAATTTTTTTCAAAAAAAAAAAAATTATAATTCTACTTCAAGAAACTAAGTTTTTAAAAACTCAGGAGTTGCAACCATTCAGAACTTGGTTAGGGTGGAAGTATATAGCATCTCAAGCTATTGGGGCTTCAGGTGGATTAGTAGTTCTCTGGAAAGACAATAAAGTTAAGGTGCAGCCAGTTGAGATTAAGGCTAATTTCATTCATGTTTAGGTTATTGCAGATGGGAGATTTTTCCATATTTTATCTGTTTATGGGCCAAATTCTACAACTGGAAAGAAATTTGTATGGGATTCTTTATCTAAATCTTTTCTTCAGTTTTCGGATGAGTCATTCATTTCAGGTGGAGATTTTAATGTAGTTCTTTAATTAAGAGATAAGAAAGGGGGTATAATTCCACCCCCAAAGACTATGCAGGAGTTTAATGATTTTGTTTTCAATAATGGTATTAAGAATTGTGTGCCTCTTAATGGATCAGTCACTTGGTCGAATAGGAGACAAGGATTCCATCATATTGCAATAAGATTGGAGATACTTTTTTGTGAATCCTATGTGGTGTTCTTCTTTTCGAATTACACATAGTCAAATTCTACTGCTTGCAGGTTCTGATCACTTTGTTCTTCAAGTATATATACCTTTCAAGTCTATATATATAGGAATGGTGCCTCTTCATTTAGATTCTAGCAGATGTGGTTTAGGGATATCTCTTTCGTTCCAAAGCTTCAAGAGTGGTGGTTTTCGGCTCCATTTGTTCAAGGATCAAGGATGTATCATTTTTGTAAAAAACTACAATGGTTAAAAATAAAGATTAAGGAATGGAGTTCATTGGTTTTCAGAAACATTTATGTGGAAAAGGCTCAGCTAGAAGAGTCAATTAGTATTTTGAATGAGAATATTATTCAGAATGGTATTAATGAGGAGTCTTACAAGCAACAAGTGTTTCTTAATTCACAACTACAAGAAATTTTGTTGAGGGAAGAAATATTTTGGAAACAAAAATCAAGGGAGAATTGGCTTAGAGAAGGAGACAAAAATACTAAATTCTTCCATGCTTTGGTTAAAATGAAGAGAGAAAATAGTGTCATTTCTCAAATTAAAAATGGCTCAAGCGAGATAATTTCAGATGTTGACAAAATCTAGACTGAAGCGGCGAATTTATTTGTTTCTCTTTTTTCAAAATTTGAGGAAGAGGATGATGAGATAGAGATGAAAACTCAAGATATTTTGCATCATATTACCTCTTTGATCACAAATCAAGACAATTTGTAACTGGTGAAACCTTTTTCTTTGGAAGAAGTCAAAAATGCAGTTTTTTCCATGCATCCGGATAAGGCTTCGAGGCCAGATGGGTTTCCAGCTTTATTTTTTTAGAAATGTTGGAATGTCTTAGGTTCAGATGTGTGGAAGGTGGTTGAAGAATCAAGAAAGAATGGAAATGTTTTTAAGCAGTTTAACACCACTTAATTGTTTTAATCCCAAAGATGTCCAATCCTATTTTCTTTGCAAATTTTAGACCAATTTCATTATGTAACACAATTTACAAGATCATTACTTAAGCCATTTCTATTAGATTGACTTTTCTCATTCCAAAAATTGTGTCTACTCAATAGGGTGGTTTTGTTCCAGGTAGGGAGGTAGTTGAAGGGGCATTGGTAGTGCATGAAATAACTCATTCAATCATGTCTCATAAGAAAGAAGCAATGATGGTGAAGCTAGACATGATGAAAGCATATGATAGGGTCAACTGGAACTTTTTGCACCAATTTCTTCTCAAATTTGGATTTTCAAAATTATGATGTAAGTGGATTATTTCTTGTATTTTGGGTGCCAAGTTTTCAGCTCTAGTTAATGGCAGTCCAGTGGGTTTCTTGTCCCTCTCACAGGGTGTTAAAGAAGGTGATCCATTATCTCCATCCCTATTTATTATCATGGCAAAGGCTTTGAGTCGGTTGATATCTTATCTTCATAGTTCACTCATATGGAAGGGTATTCCTATTCCCCAAACTCAAGTTAAGGTTACACATTGTTCATTTTCTGACGATACAATTTTGTTTGGGGAGGCCTTCGTTAAGGAAGCAAAGATCATCAAAAAGGCTCTTCAACTTTATATTGAGGTATTTGGTCAAAAGGTGAGTGAGGTCAAATCTAAAGTATTCCTTTTCAATTTCTCCTCGGTGATCTCTTCCAAAGTATCATCTATTCTTGGTTTTAAATAGGATTCTCTGCCTTGCAAATATTTGGGAATACCTATTTTTCAGGAGTTAATAAGGGATGTTATTGGTCCTCAATAGTCCTGGTAATTAGGAATAGGATAACATCTTGGAAAAATAGCTGGTTATCACTTGCAAGCAGAATATTATTGATTAAATCAGTTTTATCCTTTATCCCAAACTACATTATGCTTGATCTCCCAATGCCTTCTAAGATTAAATCAGAATTAGAATATGTTCTTAAGACTTTTTTATGGAATGGAAATAAAGACCTCGAGAATAAGATTCATTTATTAGCCTGGGAAAAAGTTTGTTTTCCAATTTTTGTGGAGGAGCAGGTATTCCAAATTTTGAGGACAGAAATGTTGCTCTTGGTGCAAAGCTGGTATGGAAACTTTATTCTAATCCTTCATCACTTTGGGCTTCTATAATAAGGAGTAAGTATTTAGACTCAGATGTTCCTAAGAGAATATTTACCGTGTTAGACCCTCCTAAAGGATCTTAGATGTGGAACTTTATTTTGAAATGTAGGGATATTCTTCTACCAAACTTATCTTGGATTGTCCATGATGAAAGATCAATTAGATTCTAAGAGGACTCATGGAATGGGTATTCACCCTTGGATAGGATTCCTGGTTTAGATGTTAGCAAAGAAACTTTGCAATCTGAATGGGGTGTCTTTTTATAAAATTATTTTCAAGTTGTTAAAATTAATGATGTTTGGGCAGTATAGTGGAGGGATTTTGGAAATATTAATGCACCAATTGACCAAATAAAGTTATTGACTGATGAGTTGAAATCAAAACAAGTTTTCTTTAGGGGAGAGGCAGATAATCTTGTTTGGTTCCCTTCTAAGGTGGGGTCATAATCAGTAAGAGAGGGGTACAGGTTTCTTTCTCGGAGGAGATCAGATTAGTTTTCGAGAAATTTTCTTTTTGTTGGTCAGGTTGTGGTTTGCAAAAGCCTAGATCCTTTGCATTAGTTAGCATTGAAAGGTAGAATTTTAACAAGTGACAAACTATCTCGGTTAGGAATAACACAATCTTTTTATTGTGTTTTTTGTAATCAGGAATTAGAGACGAATAATCATTTACTTTTGGGATGTGAGATGGCCCAATTTTTTTGGAAATGGTTGATGAATAAACTTAGATGGGCTTCACCACTACAATCAACATTAGCTGATACCTTTGATTCTTGACCTAAACTGTTTGGTGATGCATTTTTTGGAGTCATTTGGGAAGTTGCACCTATTGTCCTAATTTGGAATTTATGGTGGGAAAGGAATAGGTGTATATTCATACAATAATATAACCAACCAGAAGGTATTGTAGACACTTAAATTTGGTTGATTAATTTAATCAGATCAAATCTCTTAAGTCCCTTATATTAGTTGAATAATTCATGTTATTAAATTAAGATCAAGTATCCCTTTTGGTTAAATTAATTAAATGAAGCCATGTCCCATTAGCCGATTAATTAATCAATTTATTAATTAATTAATCTCCCCTTTCCAATCCCTTTAATTAATTAATTCCCCCCTTTTCCATCTCCTTATTTGAATTAATTAAATTCAAATATTTCTTTATGATCACATGTCTCCTAACTTATAACTACCTAGCCTAAACCCCATCTAGCCTACCCCCTATCCTTACCTTTGGATTCTTAACCAACCCTATCCTTCCAAACCAACCCTCCTTCCTAACCGTTATGTGTGCACATTCCTCCTTATTTTCCAAATATTGGAAAATATCCCATTTTTGGGTGGTAGCTCCTCAAAAAGACATGTGTCCTTGAGGACACATGTCATCTATTCCCAAGACATGTGTCCCTCCCTTGGGACACTTGTCCCTTCCCCTTGAGACACTTGTCCTCATGGCTCCCTTAGGAGTGCCACTTGTCCTCCTTGAGGACAAGTGTTGTCTCCTCCCATCCTCTTCCTCTCCTCTCATCTCCTATTTCATCCCCCCTTTTTCTATGCTTTTCATCCACTTTCATCCAACTGCATCATTACTCTGTAGAAATCATCACTCACTCCCATTTCACCACCATCCATTATCATTTGCACCCATAATCATGGAGCAATATCGAGCATCTGAAGTCGTCATCAAGCATACATAAAATCAAGGAATAATCAAATCGAAGCAGGCATTCTGGTTTGCATTACATGGTTATTTTAGTTTCGTTTTGATTTTATCATTCTAGTCTTGAGGTGTATGATGTTTTGTGTATGTTTGGTTAATTAGCTAGCTTTTGATCCCTTTGTATTTTGCGCACATTTTTCATCACACATTTTTTGGCACGCCCGGTGGACCCACTTCATGAGTCATTTCTCACGTTTATTCTTGTTTGAGTGTCTTTTTCATAGATTTTGAGTACTTGTAGGCAAAAATGCGAGAATACACGTGGATTTTCTCCTTGGCGGAGGTCTATTTCAACATTTTTTTAAATGGTGGGATCGCTTCTAGAAGCAACGGGTTCACCACTTGAAACAATGGGTTCGCATTCCTCACATTGTACACAAGGTAAAATTCCAAAATTTACTTTCAAGATTGTTGTAAATGCTTTTAAAAGTTTTTCAACTAGTATAGCAAGTTTGTCACATGAAATAGCGGGATCTCTTTTTAAAACGACAGGAATGAATTGATATCTTTTTATAGAGATTTTTAGTTGATTTGTTTCTTACTGTCAAAATTCTGCATATTCCTATTCTAGCAAGTTTGTACTATGAAATAGTGGGTTCATTATCATAGCATAGAGCATTTTAAAATATGCATTTCAATAGTCATAAAATAGTGGGCTTGTTGCATAAAATAGCGGGTTCGTTGTCTAAAGTAGCGGGTTTGATGTTTAAAATGGCGAGTTCAATTTTTATAGTCATGTTCTAGCGGGTTTGTACTGTGTATTAGCAGGTTCGTGGTCTCAAAAATTTACTGTCAATTTCCATAATGTTATTTAATTTGATTTGGACTAGTGTGCTAACATTTGTGCAGCCAATCGAGCGGGTAGAAGACCTTGAAATTTGCAAACAATTAACGCTTTCTTTGCAGGATCGCCAAATAGTGGTTTCATTGAAATAAATTTACTTTCCTTTATTGCTTATTATATTTGCATATGTGTGTCTTATGATTAATTAGGCACACTTAAATTTCATAAAGGAAAGGAAATACATGCTTATGTTAATTAGGCACACTTCAATTTCATAAAGGAATTGAACCCTATGTCTTTTGTGATTGGCACATTTCTGCATGTGTAGAGCGATCCTACTTACTAACGCACACTATCCTCTCCCATGGCTCTCATGGTCCTAGGTGCAAGAGAAAAGTGTTAGTGACACTCGAGTCTCTTTTATAGGTAAGAGGGCATGTCCCGTCGAGTAGCCTATAAGCTCGAGTGAGGGGAGAATGACCCAAGCGATACTTTCTTTCGGTCTGCTATATAAATATTCATCATTTTAGCAAAAGCTATAAATCACTAGTGATGTTGTGTTACATTGATGGTTTCCCTCAGTATCACCATGCAAATACTTTCTGTGATGGTGGAAATATGATGAGTGATAAATCACAAGGAAAACTAACCCTTTCCCTCAAATAGAGATGAGAGTTTCACTATTGATTATCCTTCAAGCACTTTTCACCATTACATTAGGGAGATGAGGGGTAATTCACTAGATCCAATCTCCACAGAAAGATGATAGATTGAATTCTAAATGAATTAAGGATGTTACGATGATCCCCTTATTCCCTTTGTTTGATTTGAAATGGAAATCGATTAAATTATGTAGTGCAAAAGTGACAAAGAATCGATTATAATTTGAGATCTGAATATGGGATGAAGCTGTGCACCTGGATTTGGCAGGAAAATATCAAGATGAAGTCACCCTGCAGATTTGATGAAAATTTGTCTAGACCGTGGCAGGAATGTACATGGTCCTTTGAAAAATCCATGAAACGAAAAGGGTTTTTCCACCTCTACAAATGAAGCCCAAATTTGAAAGTACAGTTGCACACCTGCAACCTACACACAGAAAAGAGAGGGAAATGTGTTGGGATTGGGGGTTTGCCTTTAGGTCAAACCCCAGTTTTGGAATTAACTAAGTAATGAAAGAAAGTACTTGCAAGTAGATGTAAATGAAAGACTAAATTGTAAATCACCTCAAGGGAGGTTGTAGTAGCAATGTTGATAGAAATGTTTGTGTGGAATTGAATGTTGGAATCAATCTCCTCTTCAATGGTTGAATCCTTGACTTGAATGCAACACCTAGCCTTGAAGGGAGACTTGAGAATGCTCAATGCTGGAAAAGAATGCTTGAATGCTTGATCATGTCCAACTTCGACCTCTTCAACTTATTGAACTTATGCAAATGAGAGGATGAATGCCCCTTAAATACATGTTTGAAGGATTTGAATTTCATCATGGGCCGACATCGGGGAGATTTCCCGCTCACTGCACAACCCACAATGCTTGCACTAGAAAGGTCCTGCCCCAAAATAGGGCAGGGACAAGGGCGCCACGCCCCTATCCAAGGGGGGATAGGGGTGCCACGCCCCTATCCAAGGGGGGGCGGGGGTGCCACACCCCTGTCCTACCCCTGTCTCTAGGGCAGAGTGTGGACATAGTGATGTGGAGGCCAAGGAAGAAGCAGTTTTCATAAGTCGAGCACTCTTTGATCTCTGATTGGGCCAGAGGATTCAAGTTTGCATGTGTGAGGACCCTAATGCAATTGTAAATTGCTAGGGTCGCAATTTTATGACACTACATGTATCCCCCACTTTAGCGGGAGTATAAGCATATGTCGATACTATAGGTAAAGTACAAGGAAACAAGATTGAAAAACTTTTACCATGTCAAGGAGGAAAGATGTGTCAAGCCCCCAGTGGACTTAGGCTCTTATGACTTCAATTAACAAAGTATAAGGGAAGATCGAGAAGGGGAGAACCATGACTGCAAGTAGCAAAGTTCCCTTCTCCATGAGTCATTCAAAACAAGGATACAAAAGATTACAAAGCAAAGCAAAGTTCACTAAGTAATTCTAAGTATCACAAGAAGGAAAGAATGAGTGAAGTGTATGACCCCACGTTAAAGCGATCTCACGTGCCTTATCGGGAGCGATTGCTTTAAGGTAGGATACACCCAAGAAAAAGAGAAGAGAGGGAGCACGTTATCACAAGGATTTATCCCCCAATTGAGGTATAAACCCAAGGATAATAAACACAAAACACGAGGTAGTGTCGCTTTCCTCGAGGTCAGTATGATGTATGATAACTCATGTATATCATATATGTATGTGCATATAGTAATCTTTGTTCCCCAAAGAAGGACACTGCCTTAGAAGAAAGGGAAGAGAGGATGTCTTTTGAGTCAACATGAAAGAGACCTAGAGAAGATCTCAATGCTTTGCATCGTCCCCAAGTAGACATTAAGGAAACAATAGAAGAACAGGGATACATATAGAAGAATGGTCACAAGAGAGAAAGAAAGGGGAGAGAGAAATCTGCAGTGCTAATATTACTAATCTAGCATGACATTTGCCTCCCGATCTTGCTAATCACTATTTCAGGAAGGCAAGCAACACGACAGAGGAGCGACATCGAGCACAGATGGAGCTATCACAAGATCCAAACAAGGACTATACTCATGTGGTAAGTCACTTTGTTGAAATCTAGGAGCTAGGATTAAAGTTTGTGAAAACTTATCCGATAAATGTTTATCCACATCAATATATTCATGCTCACTGTTATAAGCATTAGGAGTTGTATTGCCATTATGAATAACATTTTCACATATTTTTTCATCAAAGTTTAAAGAAAGAGGATCAAGAACACGAATAGGAGTAAAACCATCACATGTTTTATGCAACTTATGATTTGGAGATGTAGATTGAACATCTTGCTTAGGAGAAAAGGGAATCATGTCAATTGTCAGAGTCTAAGGAGATTGAGTATTTTGAGGGATAGCTTCACGAGCTCGAACACAATGTCTTCGTTGACATTCTCTCGCACAACGATTCATCGAGTCTTATTGGAAGGCTGAGAAGGAGGGGGAACATTTGCATAAACAGGAATGTCTTTCTCCTTAATAGTGGAAGGTTTAGGTTGAGGCCTTATTGGTTGAACAATAGGAGAAGCAAACCTCTTCTCTCAATAAGAGGAAGGAGGTGGAACTCCGCCATAGAAAGGAGGAATATTAGGTGTAGGGAGGAGATCAAGTCCATCATGAGGAGGAGGTATAGGTGTAATCTTAGGAATAATATTGTGGCTTTTTGTAAGAGAAGGTAAAGTCACATCCATAGGAATAGGTGGATAATTTTCCTTAGGAGGGAGATTAGCTCTATCCGTGAGAGGAAGAAGCTCATCTTGAAGAATAATAGGAATGTCAAGTGTTGGTGATCTGGGTTGACTTAAGGATAAGATTATATCATTCTTCCATTCTTGATATGATTGAAAAAGAGCATCGCTCCTTGATGGAAGAGATTGAAATTGTTTAGGCCAAAAGAGATCAATAGGAACACTAGGGCTTCTTTCAGATGGACTAAATAGGCTATGGTTCACAGTTATGATTTCTCCATTGTGAGGAAATTTAAGACACTTGTGGATTGGAGAAGCAATAGCCTTCATGGAAGATAGCCAAGGATAGCCCAACTTCACATGGAATTGCTCAGAGGAAGGTATGATAACAAAGTCAACATCCATGGATTTAGCATGAACTTCAACAAGAAGGGTGATAGAACCAATGGTAGATAAGAGAATCCAAGTTTGGAGCCCTACAAATGAGTGTTTCAGAAGAGAGAGAACTAGGCACAATCTCAATAACATTAGAGGTATGAGATGGCAAGGGATCTGTGAAAATGTTAAGATTTTGATTAGGAGGAGCAACTAATTTATTCCCTTTATCATTTGCAACTACCACAGATATAGTATTATTATCTATCAAATCTTGAACCTTATGTTTCAATGCAAAACATTTCTCAGTATCATGACGAGTTTGACGATGAAATTGGAAAAAGGAATTATTATCAAAATGAGGAGATGCAAGTTTGGAAGGATCAACTTGTTTTATAGGAGGAAGTTTGATAACATTTTTATGCAATAACTGAGACATAATACTATGAAAAGATTCATTCAAAGGAGTAAAATGTCTTTCTCTTTGGAAAAATTTGCAAATAGGAGGCACACCTATTGTAGCATTCACATGGTTGTTGTTGACTGGATCATTGAATTTGATGAAGCTTTTTGTTGGTTTGAACTTCGCAAACGGTTGTTGAACACTCTCTCCCTTATCACTCGGATCCATAGGAGTGGATTGCTCCATTTGACTCAGAACCAGTTGATAATTGTGGAGTGTTGTGCACAACTGTGGAAAGGAAGTAAACTCAGAAAAAAAAAAAGATTTTCCTTGATATCTTTTTGTAAATTAGAAATTAAAATTATTTGAATATCATTATCAGGCACATGAAAAGAAATTTGAGCACACAAATGCTTATATCTACCAATGAAATCAGACACTTTTTCCTTAACACCTTGTTTACAATGCATTAAATCAGTCAAAGTGATTTTAGGACCAATGTTGTTTTGAAATTGTTGGATGAAATCATTTGCCAGTTGTTGAAAGGAAGTGATAGAATAGGAAGGCAGAGAGCAATACCATTGTAAAACCTTATCTCTTAGTGTTCTTGTAAATAGTTTTGCAAGCAATCATTGATCATAAGCAAAATCAGTACACAAGGTTTGAAATGTTTTGACATGTGTAAGAGGATCACCTTTTCCATTATAGAGTTCCAATTGAGGGATCTCAACATGTTTAGGTGGCATGACTTTAACAATATCAAGAGAAAGTGGGCTCGCAACATCAAAGGTGGGCACACTAAACTTGGATTGACTCATAGAAGCAATTTATTGTTGTAAGGAAGACACAGTTTGGGCAAGATTGTTGATTGTCATTTCGGTGGAAGAATTGATGTTAGAAATAGGTGATTGAGAAGGTGGTGTGATGTTGTTGAAATAAGGCATGGACTAAGAATGAGGTAGTGGGATACTATGATAAGTAGGCATTGGTGATTATTGGGTAGGAAAAGGGACACTTAAATGAGGAATAAAGTTGTTGAAGGAATTGCCCCCTTGTGTCACACTGATTTGTTGAGGAATAGTAGGAACACTTATGGAAGACATAGGTAACGATGGAGGATTAAATGAAGAAGAGGGATTCCCCCATGACCTATGGTTGTAGGAATGACATTTTGAGTTGAAGTATCCATGATGTTTGATGTGAAAGTAGGAATACTAGTCATAGGATTGGTCAAAGGAATAGAGGAATTGACCTGCATTGAAGGTTGTGAGTAACCTAGGGTTTTGGCACAACTCTTGATAGAAATGACATTAGAATAAATAATATGTGCAATGCCACACAATATATCAATTCCATTCTTATCACTTTGAAGCATGCGCTTAAGACCTTCATTAATGGAGGAGATTCATTATTAGGGTATTCTTGGGACATCCATTGTTGAAAGCTATCAAATTGATTGTCCAACGTAGAAAGTTGATCTAAAGAAACCCTAGTTAAAGCTTCTTCTTCATCATGAGATCCATCAATGGGGTAAATAGGCACATGATTAGAATGAGAAGAATTAGCATGATCCTCATTAAAGAAGTCATCCAAGCTAGGCTCCATCTCCTCAATAATTAAACCTTGGGAAGCCTTAATTCTAATGATTCGTCTGACGGGGATAGGATAGGTAGGACTAATAGTGGTAAAACTCATGCACTAGAGGGAAATTTTGAATTTTGATTTGTAGGACAAAGCTTGCAAAAAAAAATTGAGTAATGCGAAATTTAAAAAATAAGGATTACAAAATTTGAACTTTGTTGGAAGAAGAGGATGACACAATTTCCAAAAATGAAAGGAAATTGGAATTTTAAAATTAGGGCCAAGGGAATACCACTTAATTTTAAAATCAGAATTTTTAAAACCAGGGCAGACTATAATTAACCTCTTAATTTTTAAAATTTTCTTGAAAGTTGAAATGTTGAATTTTGAAGGTATTTCCAATTCTAGAGGGTTCAAAAATTGATAAAATCAGCCAATCTTTCAAATTTAGGCTAATAAATATGGTCATAACAATCTCCCGAAATTTTGGGAAAAAAGCTAAGGACCGTAGTGGGAACGCACATGGTCTGACCAACTTTTTTCAAAAATTTTCAGGGATGGACATTACAATGATTTTAAAGCTAACCCCAAAACATTGGTGAATTTTACAATCTCTAGATGGTTGAAATAAAGGCACAAAGGTGAAAATAGGACCCTATTAGGGTTTTGAAGAAAAAGATAAATTGAATTGAAATTTTGAAAAGGGTCAAACCTAATGGATAGGGACACCTTACAAATCTGAATGTAATTGAAATTGATTTGAAATTCACACAAAATCCAATTAATTTTAAAAATTAGGGTTTGATGACCTAACCACTTAATTTTCAAATTTAAATTTTGGGGAAAAGGGGGGAAATTGAAATTTTGAATTGTGGGATTGAAGACAAATATGAGAATAATCAAAAATCTGAAAATTAAGTTGAAATCCAATTTTTGAACAAGTTCAAGATGATTTTTGAAAATTAGGGTTTTAACAAGTAACCTCTTAATTTTGTAAATTTTAATTGCAAATTGAACAAGACAATGAGGAAATTGAATTTGACAAACACAATGATTTTTCATATCTAAGACAAATACAACCAGTTTTTTACAAATCACAAGTTCAATTTTAAATTTAAAAACTAGGGTTTTTTATGAATTAACCACTAAGTTTGCAAAAAGTTGAAACTTGTAAATAAAAAATATGCAATGTTGTTCAAAGGATAGCATGCAAGATGTCGGGTTCACCAAAATGTGATGGTAGGAAAATGATGAGTGATAAATCACGAGGAAAACTAACCCTTTCCCTCAAAGAGAGATGAGAGTTTCACTATTGATTATCCTTCAAGCACTTTTCACCATTACATTAGGGAGATGAGGGGTAATTCACTAGATCCAATCTCCACACAAAGATGATAGATTGAATTTTAAATGAATTAAGGATGTTATGATGATCCCCTTATTCCCTTTGTTTGATTTAAAATGAAAATTGATTAAATTATGTAGTGCAAAAGTGACAAAGAACGATTATAAATTGAGATCTGAATATGGGATGAAGTTGTGCACCTAGATTTGGCAGTAAAATGTTGAGATGAAGTCACCCTGCAAATTTGACGAATAGTTGTTTGGACCGTAGCGAGAATGTACACGGTCCTCCAAAAAATCCACGAAACGAAAAGGGTTTTTCTACCTTTGCAAATGAAGCCCGAATCTGAAAGTACAGCTGCACACCTGCAACCTACACACAATAAAGAGAGGTAAATGTGTTGGGATTGGGGGTTTGCCTTTAGGTCAAACCCCAGTTTTGGAATTAACCAAGTAATGAAAGAAAGTACTTGCAAGTAGATGTAAATGAAAGACTAAATTGTAAATCACCTCAAGGGAGGTTGTAGTAGCAATGTTGATAGAAATATTTGTGTGGAATTGAATGTTGGGATCAATCTCCTCTTCAATGGTTGAATCCTTGACTTGAATGCAACACCTAGCCTTGAAGGGAGACTTGAGAATGCTCAATGCTGGAAAAGAATGCTTGATCATGTCCAACTTCAACCTCTCCAACTTATTAAACTTATGCAAATGAGAGGATGAATGCCCCTTAAATACATGTTTGAAGGATTTGAATTTCATCATGGGCCGACATCAAGGAGATTTCCTGCTCACTGCACAACCCACAATGCTTGCACTAGAAAGGTCCTATCCCAAAATAGGGTAGGGAAAAGGGCACCACGCCCCTGTCCAAGGGGGGACAGGGGCTCCACACCCCTGTCCTACCCCTGTCTCCAGGTCAGAGTGTGGACAAAGTGATGCGAAGGCCAAGGAAGAAGCAGTTTTCACAAGACGATCACTCTCCAGTCTCCGATCAAGCTAGAGGATTCGAGTTCGCATGCGTGAGGACCCTAATGTAGTCATAAATTTCTAGGGTCGCAATTTTATGACAGTACATTTAGCCCCCACTTTAGCGAGAGTATAAGCGTATGTCGATACTACAGGTAAAGTACAAGAAAATAATAATGAAAGAATTTTACCATGTCAAGGAGGAAAGATGCACCAAGCCCCCAGTGGGCTTAGGATCTTACGACTTTGATTGACAAAGTAGAAGGGAAGATCGAGAAGGGGAGAACCATGACTACAAGTAGCAAAGTTCCCTTCACTATGAGTCATTCAAAACATGGATACAAAAGATTACAAAGCAAAGCAAAGTTCACTAAGTAATTCTAAGTATCAAAAGAAGGAAAGAATGAGCGAAGTGTATGCCCCCACATTAAAGTGATCACACGCACCTTATCAGGAGTGATTTCTTTAAGGTAGGATACACCCAAGAAAAAGAGAAGAGAGGGAGCACGTTATCGCAAGGATTTAGCCCCCAATCAAGGTATAAACCCAATGATAATGAGCACAAAACATGAGGTAGTGTCGCTTTCCTTGGGGTCAATATGTTGTATGATAACTCATGTATATCATATATGTATGTGCATATAGTAATCTTAATTCCCCAAAGAAGGACGCTACCTTAGAAGAAAGGTTAGAGAGGATGTCTTTTGAGTCAACATGAAAGAGACCTAGAAAATATCTCAATGCTTTGCATTGTCCCCACATAGACATTAAGGGAACAATAGAAGAACATGGATACATATAGAAGAATGGTCACAAGAGAGAAAGAAAGGAGAGATAAATTTGTAGTGCTAATATTGCTAATCTAGCATGACATCCGCCTCCCGATCTTGTTGATCACTATTTCGGGAAGGTGAGAAACACGCCAAAGGAGCGACATTGAGCACAACAGATGGAGCTATCACAAGATCCAAACAAGGACTATGCTCATGTGCTAAGTCACTTTGGTCAAATCTAGGAGCTAGGTAAGTCATAGCCTCGGTTGTAATCATTTCAAATCTGATGTCATTATTATCAGTTATCCAATGCATGGTTTATCTCATTGCATTTGATCCTCTCAATCACTAATCAAATCTTGGTCATCCTTTCAATCTTGCATCATCACTATCGTCCATCATCACCTCTCATCTCCTAATTCATGATATTATTGCCTTCTTCCCGAGTCAAAGATCGAACAACAAACATCCAAAATCGAACATCAAACTTCATCCTCTTTCCAACTTCCTCAAATTCAATCCATATCCTAGTCTGTGTTTGTCATTCATCCTATTCAGAGCTTTAGTCTATCATCCTCTTTCATCCTTCATCTCTCCAACTCATCAGCTAATCATCATGTCACAATTTTATTATGATGAGTTTGGTCATCCTTTATTTTCTTCCACTGCATCCCATTTTGATGATGATGAGAGTATGGTTGATCAAGATGAATATGAAAGTGAAAATCTTGATGCCCTCATCCTTAGCAATATTGCACCAAGTGTCAGATACCAAAATCCAACTTTTTTATCCTAGCTACCCTACCATTTCTCCATGCGCATCCGTTTATAATCCTTATCACACCTTTGACAAGGGAAATCCATCAAGTCTTCCACCTACAACTCCCTCATATATCACCTCCATGTATCCCTCATATGCAACATACATACCTCCATCTTCTCTCATGGTCCTATTTCAACCTCCATCTTTTCCTTAAAACACTACCACTTACATCCATAATCCAAACCCACCATCTCATTACACAATCCATAATCCTAGTCCCCCATCCTACCTCAATCCTCCACCTAATCATGATCCCCCATCGTATCTAACACCACCATCCAATCCTAAGCCTCCATCCTATCTAATTCCTCCATCAAATCTTAAGCCTCCATCCTATCTCACTCCTCCATCCAATCCTAAGCCTTTGTCTTACCTCACACCTCCATCTAATCCTAATCCTCCATCCTACCTCAAGTCTCCATCCAATCTTAATCCTCCATTTTACCTCACACCTCCATCCAATCCTAATCGTCCATCCTAGCTCACTCCTCCATCTAATACTAATCCTTCATCCTATCTCAATCCACCATCTCCCACTCCATCCTACCTTAGTCCACCTTCATCCACCTCATCCTACCTCGATCTACCACCATCCACTTCATCCTACCACAATCCTTCGCCATCCACTTCATCCTACCTTAGTCCAACTTCATCTACCCCATCTTATCTCAATCCACCAAATTCACTTCCAACTCCCACAAATACCATTCCTCTCCTACCTCCTAAGACCATCGAAAACCTCTCTTCCATTAAGACCATTCAAACACAATTCCTGTCACCTACTCCTACCATCATTCACACTCAATCCAATGAACCTCCCATCCTTCCATCCACTCCATCTACCCCAATTGAGGAACTCCCCATCCTTCCACCCACTCCATCTATCCTAGTTAAATAACCTCTCATCCTTCCATCTACCCCATCTATCCCAATTGAAGAACCTTTCATCCTTTCGTCCAGTCTATCTACCCAAGTCATTGAACCTTCCATCGTTCTATCTATTCCATCTGAAGAGTCTACCCCCTCACCCCTCGTCACATCATCCACACCAATCCCATCATGCCAAGATCTTATTCTAGAGAATGTTTAAATATCTATTGATCCAAATCAAGATCCTACCATTCTACCTCCTCCATCTCAAGATCTCTTATCATCCCTTCATCCAAATCAAGATCCTACTAGTCCATATACTCCATCTCAAAAGCCCTTATAATTTCCTCTGCCACCTCAAGATCTTCTTGTCCCATATACTCCACTTATTGATCCTCCATTTCCTCCTATGCAAACCATCCCATCAAAATCACTTTATCCCCTTGGGTCGCTTACATTCATCTATGACAGTTCACTCACAGTAGAAGAAGATCTCATATACACCACCCATTCTCCTCCATCTAATAAAGGACTCACATCTTGTTACTTGGAGAACAAGTATCCTACTTAAGATAAAATGCTCAAAAGAATGAACTATCAAGGTAAAGGCTTAGGCCTACATGAGCAAGGTACTTTGGATCCCATCCATGTTAAAGCACATCTAGGATCTCATGGTCTCGGTTACATATACCAAGGCACTTCATCCAAAAATGTTGGTACAACTAATGCAAAATTCAAGTATTCTTCCAAACACATCCCCATAATTCCTCCAAACCATTTATCACCATCCCCCCTCCTCCATCATATAAAGCTAAAACAACCATCCATCTTCCTCCTTCATCTTCTAAATCCATTTTGGGTCCCTATATCCCAAAATCTACTTTCATATATCCCCCACATGCTAAATCCATTTTGGTCCCTTATATCCCAAAACCCCATTCTCCATCCTATCCCACTCATCCCTCCATAACAAATCCCAAATCTCCATCACCCATCATAAACCTCCTATTGGAATCAAGGATCACTAAGAAGGGGGGGGGAGGGGGCGTGAATCAATGCTCTACCAGTAATGGAATTTTTTTACTTAATCTCAAACCACTATAAGCATATGCAAGAAAGTAAAATGAAACACAAGATAATCAACCACAAAATAATAACACCAAGATTTTTACATGGAAACCCAAATGGGAAAAACCACGGTGGGATTTGAACCCACAATGTTATTCTACTATGAGCAGTAGCAAAACAATATTACAAAAGGGGAATGCACTAGCATTCAGGCATGCTGCCTAGAGCTCACTGCTCAATAACAATAAGGAATACAACCCCATAAGGCTCACTACCTTACAAATTATTTACAATGATATATTAAAATGATTGAACTTCATAATAACATCAAACAATTCCTGGATGAGTTCTAGTTAAGTGCAAAAACTCTGACTGTATCTACTTTGCAACTCTACTATATTTTTATGTTCAGTCAGCTACTAGATCAAGAATGTGCACGTGAAACTATGCAAAAAAGGTTTCTCGATCACTACTCACCCATATCACACCACACCACACACCAAAAAGATCTTCTACATTGGTCTTATATATCCGCATTCACAAAATAAACAATTATCAAGTCAACCTGCAATGTAATGTGTAATCATGAGTCAGCTTGAACCAGATCACGAAAAACATACGCGGATCATCCAAATGATATTAAAATGATTTTTATATGTCGACCCTATCATCCCATGCATGAATTTGACCAGTGCAATCACCGGAAAGCTTCAAGACCAAAATTGCTCTACTTATCCTAAAATACCAGTTATCTATCATTGGATCACATTCACTTCTGGTTACCAAAATTTATAATTACTGGATAGGAATTCTGAGAATATTTTCCATCAATGACAACCCTAGACCATTATTCACGCACCAGTATCCACCAGATGAGTGTCAATTGCCAAAAATCTCCCCCTTTGGCATTGATGGCAACACTCATGAAAAATGACTAAGTGTTGAAACAACTTGGATAGCATATCAAAATGTCTAAGGCTCCTCCTTAGATCAAAAAATCAAAAGCTTGTATCAAAAGCTTGTCATTCACTGTACATTTTTCACTCCTACTCTCCCCCTTTGACAATAATGCCAAAGTTGGGTTGTTGCATAAAGACTTATATATAGGGATATCTACTGGATACACTATACATACTTGAAGATACTAGCAAAAAGAGTCTTCAAAAATCCCAAGTGGGTATCCCACCCAGTCTTCAAGTTATCCAAAACTGTGATGAATGCACTGAAAACATAGGCATAAATGTCCACATCCTTCAATTCAGATGAAATAGGTTGAGCCATTGTATTCAAGCAATCAACTTTATTTCTCAATATGGTGTCCATCCAGAGAGCAACAAGGTTCTGGAGTTCATCAACTCTCCTAAAACTTCTTTCTTTTTCTACATTAAGGATTGAGATTTGATCATTTAGAGCCATCACTTGTCCTTCTATGCTATTGGTAAGGGCTACATGAGAATCAAATGACAATGATATTCCAGGTAGCTTACCCCGACAAATACTAATCTGCTTGTCTATATCAACTGTGAACTTGGGCAATATAAGAAAAGACTTATATATCTTATCACCTTCAGTGAGAGCCTCAAAGGTAGTTTGCAGTCCTTTGTTTAATCTCACTCTGTCATCCTCAATAATTTTTCGGAAGGTCTAAATTCTCATTTCCTTGAATCTATTCAATACCTTCTTGGTGGTTGCCTTCTCCAGTGATTCAAATTAGGTATTGATATTGTTAATTAATTGTAAGAACTTATTAGAGGAATTAGAATTTGGATCTAGTTGCACTTTCGGTACCACCTTTTGCAAAACACTCACAAACATCTCAATCATCTTATTATCCTCAGTATTTGATTTCACTAAGTCCTGGCTAGCTTGAGCTTGGACTGTTGCAGCTATCATTAGCCTTTTTGCCAGAGACATCTGTCCAATATCAAGAGGTTTATCAAAATTAATGGAGATCTGCAGAAGAATTCCTTTTCCTTTGTCCTTAGGAGTGTCAATTGCCATGACTACCGAGACATTGTTAGTTTTGTTCTCTCCCTCCTCTTATACCTTATCCTATACTTCATCCTTATCCACCTCTTCTCTTCATACAACCTTTCATTCTTCTTCCTTTTTATTTTCTTCATCCTATGCACCAGTGTCACCACTTGGTGCAGTATCAACTTTAGGTGTCTCTTTTGCCTCTTTAGCTTTCCCTTCCAACATTTATGGGTGAACAATT
Source organism: Cryptomeria japonica (assembly GCF_030272615.1). Taxonomy (NCBI): domain Eukaryota; kingdom Viridiplantae; phylum Streptophyta; class Pinopsida; order Cupressales; family Cupressaceae; genus Cryptomeria; species Cryptomeria japonica. The sequence continues at coordinate 253,501,859 of NC_081415.1, forward strand.
AGAGGATTTTGACTATCTGTAGCATCAAGGGTTGAATGGGTCCGGTCTACCAGATGAGAGGTGTCATCCTCATGAGTATTTTTCATCATACTTAGGATTGATTGGCAATAATTTGTCCTTTAGGAACCTTTTCCATATCTCTTTTGTTTCTTTCCTTACTTCCTCTACCTTGCCAACCATAAGCCTATTGACTCTATTTTTTCTTCTGAATTATTTCTAGTTGGCCAGCTCCATGAGTTTGTCAACTTCTTCTTGAGATATGCAAGCATTGATATTTATCAATTCACATTTTTTCATTTCCTTATCTAGTTTGCTTGCAATTATCCTTCTAGCATCAAGAATATTCTACAAATCTTTCAGAATACTACATTATTATTCAATTAAAGACTTGTTGAAGTTATGTAGATGCAATACAACAACTTCCTCAACTTCCCTTTGCTCATTTTTATCAAAATTATCATAGTATACACTGATGTTCTTAATATTGCCATCCTTAACTATTTCATCAGTCAACTCTTTTGTAGTTAATGGAGGAATAAAGGTATATTTACCTTCCACTTTGTCAGAGTCAAGGTCCTTATCAAATTCTATTCTTACCCTTATTTCTCTTTTAGGCCTTCTGATCAGAGAGGGTTCTAACTTTGCCTTTTTACTCTGCACAACACCACTGGATTGTGGTTTCCTAACCACTTTGAGAAACTCTCCTTTCTTCTTGGCCTGCTCAGATTTTTCATGTGACTCAGTTTCAGATGCAACCAAAGATACAACAATATATTTCCTATTTGGTTTCTCCTTCTGCTTCAATGCTCCTTTCTTGGATGAGCTTTGACTTGTAGATGACTTCACTGGAGTAGAGGCAGACTTGGTCTCCTTAGGTTTTTATTTTGAAGGAATAGGTTCAGCCTTAGGCTTCTTTGATTCCTCTTTAGCTTTCATTTATGCCTTCTTGTCCCTTGCTTGCTTGACTTCTTCTCTATTGAATCCCATTTGCACAGCCACTTCCTCAACCATTCTAGATACCTTTCTTTTTCTTGCCGGCTGGGTGAATTTCCCATGTAACTCCATATCCTTCTCCTTGAAGGTGCCAAATCTTGGTTCATTTGAGTCCATATGTTTGCTCAGAAGGTGTTGATCATAGACCTCAAGTGTTTGGGCATCAACCTCATAGCCCATTGGCAAAATTCACATTGTTCCAGGAATCTCATTCAAGAAAGAAAGTGCAAGACAGATAATTAGAGAACCAAATTTAAAAACATCCTTCTTATCAGATTTAATCTTCTTCAAATTGTTGAGAAGTTCTTCAAGAATTACTAAACATAAATCATATTGCATGCCTTCTTTCACCATTTGATATGTTGCATAAATTGTAGTACCAAAGATAGAATTTAGTCTGCTAGATTGGTAAACTTTATAGCCAATGATCATGGATGTAAATCTCACATCATGCTCTAGGATATCATCAATGGTCATAGATCTATTTTCAAATTGAGTATCGATTAACTTTGTAATGGTTGGGCTTGTTGCCTTCCTCAAGTTAGGTTACCCAGTGATTTGATTAAGGCATGTGACTGCATGGATTGCATGTTGGGTTATCTTGTATGATTTGTCCAGCTAGATAAACTCATCATGCACATGACTCAAAATGTACCTCACCCATTCATCCTCATGGAATGTCGAGAAGTGAACAAACTGCATGAAACCCTTCCTCTGTAACTGTGCATATTCTAGTTTGGGATTTCCTACTTTATCTATTATCCGCTAAGTATGCAGGGTTAAGATGTCTTTATTTCCGGTTTCCTCAATTGTACAGTGAATGTATACCCTCACATCATCAACATACAAAACTCTATATGGAACAAATTAAAAAGCACCGTTTGGATCATCCTCAATAGACTTAAATGGATGTTTATGAAATTGCAGCCTTGCACGTTCAAAAACCTCTACTACCAAAGGTGTATTACTAGAAGAAGATGTCATTTCAAGAATTTTAGGGTTTAAAATATGCTTATGTAAATACCTTTTGCTTCTGTCAGATACACAATGGTCTTTTGTTAGATCGCCTTAAGATTTTGATTGCCTTCAAATCTTGTTCGCCTTGCTCTGTTGCTTCAACTCTTTTCTTGCAATGTGAGAAATGATTCACATTTTGGACTTTTTAACTTCACAAACCCTAATTTAAGTTGACATAAACACACTGGTAAGGTTCAACCGGATACCCTGTTTAGCATAAACCAACTCACTGGATTCAAAGATTGATATGATGAATTCTGCATAACCATTTCCAAACATCTACAATCAATCTTGATCGACCACATATCTCTCTGGGGGGTTTTGCAAGATTTTGCATGAAAATGCCACCCCCTAAGGTCAAATGCCTTAGTTGTCGGATGAAGAATTTGCATCGGATTCAAGTATAGATCCACTAGCTACCTTGGATTCATCTTTTCTAACCCACATCTTCTCATGCTTGTCTTTGATCTCTTCTACTTTTTCTTTTCCTTTCTCATTAGCTTTATCTACCAGAGCATTCTTGCTTCTACAATACTTTGCAATGTGACCACACTTGTTGCATGCACGACAAACAACATTTCTCTGCATAGGTCTAAAATTCATCTGTTTTGGTCTCATTTTGCATTGATTAGAGATATGTCCAAACATCCCATAAGAATAACATCTCTTGTTCTGAAAATTGTTCATTACTACTCTACATATGTTTGACTTGTGACCAAAATTATTGCATATGAAACACTAAACGGTAAAGGTAGAGCCATTGTTCGTATTGTTCATTCCATTATTCATCCTACTTCTGCATTGATTTGACATATGACCAAATTTATTGCAAGTAAAAAATGTCTACCATTGAATTTATGGGCACTGGGTTGTCTTACTGGAGGATTCTTGCTCTTCTTATGAATAGGCTTTGCATTGTTCTGTCCAGAATAGGAGGATTCTCCTTTCTCAAATCCAAGTCCTCTCATGTCTTTTCCATGTCTCTGAATTTCCAGCATCTCATCAAGCCTTGCTGAGTTAGCATTGAATTTGTCTTTGTACTCATTTGCAGTAGCAAGCTCATCTCTTAGGGAAACAATCTATCTCTCAAGTTTTTGACCATTATTCCTTGATTGTGTCAATTCAAGCTTCAACTGATCATTCTCATAAGTAAGCCTAAAGCATTCATCTACTCTATCCTTCAATGATTGAGTCAAACTTTCTTCATTCTTCTTTTGGTCTTCAATCTCCTTAGTCAACTTCATGACAATGAATTGTATCTCAATCTTCAATGCAACATTCTCTCTAGCAAGCTTATCATATTCATCAATTTTGTCCCGATTTTCCATGATTTGATCTTCTTTCTCCTTCAGCTTGTCCATAAACTCTTTCCTCTTGTCTCTTTAAGTGTTCACTTGATATTTCAATTCCTTAATGAAATGTTCTACTGCATTCAAGTTTCTCTTTAAGGAACTTATTTCATTTCTTGTTGCATCAAGATCCTCAAGTGGCACACAAAGTTGTCTCTGCAAACCAAAATCCATTGATTCAATCTCCCAGACCTTCCTCAAGTGATTAGGCTTCCTTTGAGGAACTAGTCTCTAATACCAATTGTTGAAATCAAGAATCACTGAGATGGGGGTGGGGGGGGAATCAGTGATTTACCGGTAAAGGAATTTTCTGACTTAATCTCAAACCACCAAAAGCTATGCAAGAAAGTAAAATGCAGAAACACAACATAATCAACCACAAAATCATAACACTAGGATTTTTACATGGAAACCAAAATGGGAAAAACCACGGTGGGATTTGAACCCACAATATTATTCTACCATGGCTAGTAGAAAAACAATATTACAAAAGGGGAATGCACTAGCATTCAGGCATACTGCCTAGAGCTCACTGCTTAATTACAATAAGGGTTACAACCTGAAAGGCTCACTGCCTTACAAATCATTTACAATGATTAATCTCTAAAATAGCATCAAACAATGCCTAGATGAGTTCCAGTTAAGTGTAAAAAATTTGATTGTATTTGCTCTGCAACTCTGCTTTGTTTTTCTGTTAAGTTAGCTACTAGATCAAGAATGCACATATGAAACTAAACCAAAAAGGTTTCTCAATCACTACTTTCTCATATCACACCACACCACACACCAAAAATATCTTCTACATTGGTCTTATATATCCACAATCACAAAATAAACAATTATCAAGTCAACCTGTAATGCAACGTGTAATCATGAGTCGACTTGAACTAGATCACCAAAAACATATGTGGATCATCCAAATGATGTTAAAATGATTTCTATATATTGGCCCTATCATCTCATGCATGAATATGACCTCCACAATCATCAGAAATCTTCCAGACCAAAACTGCTCTACTTATCTTGAAATATCGATTATTTGTCACCAAATCACATTCACTTTCGATTACCAGAATTCATAATTACCGGATAGGATTTCTGAGAAGAGTTGCCATCAATGACAACCCTAGACCATTATTCACGCATTACTATCCACTAGATGAGTGAAAATTTCCAACACCTCCTACTCCTTTCATTCCCAATTAGGATCAACAAAGGCACATGTCCCCACATTCCATCCAACATCCTAGATCCATCACTTCATCCATAATTCCTCTATCTCCTACACCTTTGCATATTCCCTCAAATGCTACTAGAAATAATTTGAATGCCAAGTAAAAAATTCATAAAGATACACATCCACGAAAATCTAAAGATCACCACGTCCACTTCAAAAAACATGCTCCAATAAAGAAAAATTTGATACAAAAAATGCAATGAATCCCAAAGGCCTCAAAGGTGCACAGAAGAAAAAGAAAAAGCAATGTGGATCCCAAAGCAAAAAGAAGCAATAATCAAAAAGAAAAACTTGCAAAGGCATCCAAAGTTGCTAGTCCACAAGCTAAACATTCCTCCCCTCCATCTCCTAAGTCTATTTTGGGTCCCTATGTCCCAAATTTCCCTATCATAATTCCTCCATCCTATCCACATGCTACATCCATCTCCCCTCCACTCATCCCACTTCCTCCACAACATGTGCCAATGTTGGTCTGACAACATCCCCCCATCACACTCATTGTCCCTCACTCCATCCAAACACTTGCAATTACCATGTCCCTTACACCACATACATCCCCCATTAAAACCATCTAATCCAAGCATTTCAATTATTCATTTATTCCTGATAAAGTTGTACCAACATCCAATTACCACTATAAATGAGCTCCTAATACCTTGATATTAAACTTGATGCTTGAGTCCTTTATCCATTTCCCTTATCGCCTATCCTCCAAATACATTTACCCTCACCAATCTCCATGCATAAATTCCCCCCCGAAAATCAGAAAATTCTAAAAAAAAGAAAAGAAAAAATGATTGAAAAAATTAAAGAGAAAATTTCGTCCAATGGTAAAAACTTGGCAAATAGGCACCTTGGACAAGTACCATGATGAAAACCTGACAAATGAGCGTAATGCATAATTACCTTCATCCTTTTTCTCTCCACACTTGGGGGAAAGTTCTTCTGCCCATCTAGCTATTTCCTCCTTCATCTCCATCTACCTACCATACTCATCATTATCCAATCCATTTCACTTCCTCCATCCTCTCATGGATCTTGATAAAAACAAAAGGCCACGATGTATACATGCTTTGGACACCTCTTGGCCTCCATTTCCCTATCACACTTTTCCTCCACTCACCTTCCTATCCACCCATTATTCCTCCCTTCCATGTCATCCTTCTACAAACTTTCATAGTCCTCATTCACCCATCACCTTGTCTTCCATTCACTTCCTTCAAATTCCTATCCCTTTATTAGTAATATTATCATATACATTCATCCACCTATCCTTATCTCCTAGTTCCTCCATCGCTTCATCCATAACCTAATCCATCCACCTATCCTTATTTCCCAGTTCCTCCATTGCTTCATCCATAACATGATCCATCCACCTATCCTTATCTCCCAGTTCCTCCATACCTTTGTACCTCATCATTTCATCTCCCATCACATCCATAATGCTTCCATCTCGAAATCTTGTTCATCATATCCTCCATCCTTTCATCATCCTCTCATATCATTCTATCACCTCTTGCATTCCTTGTCATTGGTATCTAGCTCTAGGCTACCCCCATGTAATCCATCCTATCAATCCATCTGCTCCTCGCAATCCTCCATCACGTGCAAATATTATCCATATCCCTCCACTATCCAAGGTCAAGCACCAATCCAATCATCCAATCGTATCCTTGGTCTTGTTCCCAACCTTGCTACAAGCCTTGATCACAATCCAATCATCATCATCTGGATGCATCCTTCCCAATCCTTGTGTTGTTTCAGGATATATAATTCCCACATGAACAACACCCCATCAATCATCAATCTCTCATGGCTTTTCATCTTGACTGAGGCAACCTCATACTTGTCCTTGGGTCCTAATCCATCATCCATAGTCTTTTGTACATCTTGGAGATAGTGTCTTGTATATAGCATCGGTCATGTGTCTCCATCTTGATCCACTTGTATATGTGTCCTTAGGTTATATGTGTCCATGGGTCTCATACTTTGTATCGGTCTTGTCCTTCGAGATCATATCCTATCAGTTGGTTCTTCACACAATCATCTTTGAGCATATTTGTCATCACGATCCTATCAGGTCTCTTTTGTTGGTCATCATCAATCTTTTATCCTGATGTTGTTTTGAGATATATTGTTCTCACATCAACAACACCCATCATCAGTTTCGCAAGTTATATCATTCCTCAAGTCAAACACCATCAATCCTCATCCAATCAGTCATCCTTTGGCAAAAGATATATGGGACACTTGTGTTGGCTTTTATTCATTTTTATCTTTGTTTATCTGTATAATCTCCTTGGGTCATGTTTCCTCTTTGTCACCACAATCTTTTATATCATGGTGTTGGGAATAACAAGGCTCAGGATGTGATCTTGTTTCTTTTTATTTCTTCCTAGCGTGTCTTTTGGATGTGTCCCTTGTTGTAACCTCATGAGATCTCTATTATCTCATGTTACATAGGGGCATATCTTTTGATTGTGGTTATTCTAGCATCATTTCCTGCAGGGTCTTTGCAACTCTGTGTGGTGCTAGAATAACCTGCGTGTTTGTTTATATGTGTCAGTCCATGCATTGGCTAGGAAATTCCACCTTGGTTCCTTATACCTTGGTGACTTACATACAATGCTAAATCAAAATATGTGCTCAGTACATGGCGTGCATTTTTGTGGGTGCTCATGCTCCATGATCATTTCATTCATTACATTTGCATCTTCGCTCCTCTTTCCCCTTTGATTCTTGTCTTCCATCCTTGTTTGCTAGGGCAATGTTTCTTTTGAGATGTTGCTTGAGCCCTTTTTCCCCATGTACCCTCTTGAAGGGGCATCCCTAACCATTCCTTCATTTGCTTGGGGCATTTTCTTGCTCCACTTTTTTTTATTCCCTTGCAAGTGTCTTATTGTCTTTGCACCGACGCTCTTCTAGCACCACCGCGAAGAGGGGAAAAATGTAGACACTTAAATTTGGCTAATTAATTTAATTAGATCAAATCTCCTAAGTCCCTTTTATTAGTTGAATAATTCATGTTATTCAATTAAGATCAAGTATCCCTTTTGGTTAAATTAATTAAATGAAGCCATGCCCCATTATTTGATTAATTAATTAATCTCCCCTTTCCAATCTCTTTAATTAATTAATTAACCCCTTTAATTAATTAGCTCAATTAATTAATTCCCCCCTTTTCCATCCCCTTATTTGAATTAATTAAATTCAAATATTCCTTTATGATTGCATGTCTCCTAACTTCTAACTACCTAGCCTAACCCCCTTCTAACCTACCCCCTATCCTTACCCTTGGAATCCTAACTAACCCTCCTTCCTAACCTCCATGTGTGCATATTCCTTCTTATTTTCCAAATATTGGAAAATATCCCATTTTTGGGTGGTAACTCCCCAAAAAGACATGTGTCCTTGAGGACACATGTCATCTCTTCCCAAGACATGTGTCCCTCCCTTGCGACACTTTTCCCTCACCCCTTTGAGGACAAATGTGGAATATTCTTGAACATGGCTCCCTTTGGAGTGCCACTTGTCCTCCCATCCCCTATTTAATCCCCCCCTTTTCTATGTTTTTCATCCAATTTCATCCAACTGTACCATTACTCTGCATAAATCATCACTCACTCCCATTTCATCACCATCAATTATCATTTGCAGCCATAATCATGGAGCAATATTGAGCATCTAAAGATGTCATTGAGCACACATAAAAATCGAGGAATAATCAAATCGAAGCGGGCATTCTGTCTTGCGTTGGATGGTTATTTTAGTTTCATTTTGATTTTATCATTCTAGTCTTGAGGTGTATGATGTTTTGTATATATTTGGTTAATTATATAGCTTTGTGTATGTTTGGTTATTTTGCACACATTTTTCATCGCACAGGTATTATCAAGAAAATTGAAATGTCTAGTTCAAAAACAATGAATGCTTCCGTGTTTTAAAACAAGAAGTTGGATTCTCCTTTTATAGCATGGGATAATGAGATTTTGAATAGATGGAAGCTATTGAAGTTGTCTTTTAAAGGAAGTATGGTTAACTCAAGAGGTAAGATTGATAGAAAGGAAATCAGATGGAGACATCCACAATTGAATTTCCTAAAGTTGAACTTTGATGGAGTTGCACGGGGTAATCCAGGAGTATCAAGAATTAGGTGTGTGATCATAAATCATGAAGGCAAAGTTATAATAGAAGGTTTTGCAAGAGTTCCTGATGGTACTAATAATATGGCAGAAGAAAGGGCTTTATAGTTTGGTATAAATTCAGCTCTATCATTGAAGGTAGAGAAATTGGTAATTGAAGGTGATTCATTGAATATTATTTTAGCCCTAAAGAAATTCCAAGTGACATCTTGGAGTATAGACTATATAATCTAAGAAGTCAAGGTTTTAATTGCAAATTTTGCTGATTATTTCATTTTGCATTGTTACATGGAAGCTAATAAGTTAGAAAATTTATTAGCTAACAAAGGTTGTTGTTTATCAGAGGGAGAAAGAATAATATTGGGTTTGCAGTTTGAGCATGATTTTGATCTTTATGAACAAGCCAACATTGATGTTGATGGAATGATCTTTGCGGGTGGTTGTGGGAGAAGAGTGGCTTAAAGAAAATAATTTTTTCTTTCCCTTTGAGGTGGTATCTAGATTGGCATCTGTACTAATGGACTTATCTCTTTCTCCAGATTTTACAAAGTTGATTATTGGTTCGTTCGTTCATTCTTCTTTATTCTCCTAGGAAGAACTAAACTTTCAACTTTCAAATTATAATTAATTCATGGGGCATATTTGGATAAGGGGCCTCTTTAGCAGATTGGAAATTCTTTAGGGCACGGTGGAATGTTTTGTATATACTTCCATCATTAATGGTATTAGGTTTGAATCTCCAGAACCTTTCCTAAATTGGGCTTTCTCAAATTCAGCTCAAATAGGCGAGCCTTTGTTTTCCTCTGTGGTGAACATGTTGCTAGCAATGTGAGAACTTCTTCTTCATGCAAAGGTAGACCCCCATGGATATCACTCTTCTTTTCTGCATCCCGATGACGTGGCTTCTTCTCAAGAATCAACTAGTGCAAGAATTCCCGAGTGAAGCTATGGAAGAGATATGATTTTTGAATTTTGCCTTCCATTTTTTGGTCTAATATCTAGTTGAAAGTGGTGGTTCATAGACGAAGGGTGTTAAGGATATATGAACATTTTCTAGACTACATCGATGTGGTTCATCTGGAGGCAACGTGCAAGCTGGGATGAAATTTGAAGTTTGAGAATTGACTTGAGTGGATTGTATTCTCTCTGTTTTTGTCCAAGGCAATTATCCTTTCGAAGGAGGAAAGACACTCTGTGAATGCTATCTTTGTATTTATACATTCTAGAATTGAATTTCATATGGATGTAAGAAGGATAATGTGATTGATGTTTTTTGTGGGCTAAGAGGGGAATTTTATGTAGGTTTAGTTTTTCAGGAGGTAGCCAAAATTTATTCCCACATATGGATGTTGTGTATTCTATTTAATATTAATATAAATATATTATAGGCCTCAGCCTTTTGTCTAAAAAAAAAGAAAAAGTTTATAAAATGATGGAAGTTTATTTACAATCAAACTTTCTTGGAATTGCCCATAATTTGGGAAATTCTAGAATTTGTATCATGGTCTTTTTCCTTTTTTTAACATCCCTATAATAAGTTTTCATCAAATTTTATTCACATTACTTCTTCAAATTATCATAATTTTTAATTATAAAAGAAAATAATACTAGAATAAATATTATAACTTATGGAACTCATATGTTGCAGATTATTGTATCATCCCTTAGAGGGGCTGAGTGTCTATTCTCAATATTTTGTAGGATTTAGGGTGGGGGTTTTGTATATATATATATATAGGCAAAAGTGGCAAGCCACTGGAATATATATATTAATAAAAACTGGTTCAAGAGCTCAATAGGGAAAGAACCAGAAAGAAAAACCTATATCCTTGCTCAATTACAATGAACAAAGGGGAATCATAGCTATAAGAAGAACTGCCCCCACTAATGGTTACCACTAAACTTGAGCACCAATTTGCCATTTTGTATGTCGGTTCACTATAGATATGCCTCGACAACCAGACACTGGTGAGAAAATGTGTATATTGGACTACGGTAACTTGAGGATCTTGTTTGTCGGTTGACTGTGTAGCTAGTTTTGTTGTTGGTTTGACTATACCGGGTGGGGTAAACCAATAAAGGTAAACCAGATAGGGAACCAAATGAGCCATACCGACATAACTATATCGGTTAGGCTGTGGTAGTTTGGAAGAACCAGATATGGTAGACTGGAAGGGTTGAACCAATGAGGCTATATCAACAATAAAAAAAATAGCGCATTTGAAGGATATCACCTGAAACTTTCCCCCCTTAATTTTCCAAAAAGAGCACAATCGGAAGAGGAACCTGCTGCAAAATGAAACATTTGGATCTTCAAAAAGTACTATGTATTTAGGCCATATTATTCTTTCATGGCTGCCCCACCGAGGATTTGATTTTTAGAGGCGTTCAAGGCTGGAATATATTTCTCCCATTGCACTGGCTCGACATCTTCTTAAGGCCGATGAAAGACCTCCCAGATATTGACCTCCATGTGTTGTCACAGTCTGGCATCTCTCAAAGGAGTCGATGCAAATTTTTCCCACTCCTCTGCCACTTTGGGCTGAGAGGAGCTAGTCCATCCCAAGGCCCCATCTTGCACCCTATGTGAAGCCCATCCCCTTCCATCTGGTTGTGAAATTGGTAGGCTGGGATCAACATTTTCTAGTTCCAAGATCACCATGAGAGCCCCAACTTTGATTCTAACTCTGTGCACAATATGCTCATCCAGTTGTCTGCCAAAATGTTGTAGACCATTCTTCACATGATGAAAGTTTTGCCTTTCGAGGGCATGCTTGATTCGGTCATAAAGCACCATGTGTGCATGGCTGGATTGAATAAAATGTCATGGAAACATGCCTCCTAAGAGAGACGACCCCTGCCATAGATTATAATTGACCAGGGCTTCATGGAACGAGGCAGGAGCAAGCACATTATGCCTTACCAACTTAAAAAACACTAATTTGAGCAGAGGGATCGATTGAAAGAGGTCAAGAGCATTGGATACAAAAGAACTGAGAAGTTGGTGGGGAAATAGAATTCTTTTGGCTTGAGGGGACAAAATCTCCTCACTAATGAAATCTTTGACTGCTCTTCTTAGTTGTGGGTTATGCAGATGAAACAGTTGATCTAGGTCCCCATCATTGATATGTCCATGGAATGCCACTGAGGGTTCTGTAATTTGCACTGGAACATAGTCATTCTATGACATGTATTCCCAGTGAATTTGCCTGCATCCTTCGCAAGAGCCATTCTCCATATTGCTAAACACTAAAATCTTGAAATGCAATAATTAGTCGGTCTTTAAAATCAAGTTCAAGATTTATTGCATTAACATGTGACAGTAATGTCGTTGAGAGGATGTGTGAGAGGCCAAAATCTACTTTACCCCATGTGAAATGATATCATGAAAATCTCAGAGTACTCGCACTAATATTTCATTCATACCATCTGCAAGCTACATTTAAATGCATATATGCAAGTGTCATGTCAGTCTTCCTGATTGCAAGCTTTGGGTTAAATGCATACATGCGAGTACTTAATAAGATGTAATTTGTAATTTAAATGTTGTACTTTTCTTTGTATCAAATCAAGCAGTTTGGGGAATGAGGACAGTTTGATGGGAGATGCAATCGACTCAACTGAAATGCCATCACAACCCATATTTGCTAATTTGTCGGCTATAGAATTGCCTTCCCTTAATGTGTGGCTGACAATGTAATTAAAAAATGTTTCAAGTAAATCCAAAATATGCTTCAAAACATATGATAGGTGCCAAGTCTTAGATCTTTTCAAGGTAATTGCATTGATGATAACTAATGAATCCCCTTCTATATGAATGTTGGAGAGACCACATTTCCTTGGTAGCACCAGGCCAGCTTATAAGGCATTTGCCTCCGCCAAGTTATTGGTACCTGAGGGGATGGGAGATGCTAGGAAAGCACACATTTTGCCAAAATGATCTCGAATGCAAACTCCAATTCCCGACTTCCCTGGGTTTCCACGAGAAGAGCCATCGAAGTTGATCTTAAAGAAATTAAGTGTAGGGGGTACCCATTTTATAGAAGACCTATCTCTAATATAAGCTGAAGACCAATTCAGAGGAATCCCTATTGGCAAAATAATACCATTCCATGATTTTTCAATTACCTTATCCCACTGGGTGAATGACTGAATGTCCTTGGAATTAGTGAGAGAAGAATTTATAATTTCTGCAATCGAATTTTCCAACTTGATCAAAACTTGATCCAGAGAAGTGGATGTTTTTTCTGAAAATTATTTTATTCCTCTCCCACCAGATGGCCCAAATGATGTGAGCAGGAGCACATTTCCATATGCATGAGAAAGTTGATGAAAAAAATAGAAGAGGCCAGGAGTTAAACATATCCCATAAAGATTTCGGGAAGGGCATCATAACTTGAAGTTTATTCATGATGAAGAACCAACATTGGGAGGCAAAAGTGCAATGTAAGAAAAAGTGATCAACTGATTCTTCCTCTAAGCCACAAAGTACATAGTTAAAAGTTTGTGAAATGCCCAATTTTACTAGTCTATCTACTGTTAGGATTATTTTGTTCAAAGTTAACCATGCAAAAGAACCTGTTTTTGGCAGAACAATATCATTCCAACAGAATGAGTATGCCCAACTACTCACCTTATTGCTACAACCCTGTTGTATGGCTTTGTAACTTTCTTTAATTGAATATTGCCCTGATTTAGAGGATGCCCAAATTAACACATATTCCTTGTTAGACATGAGAACTATCCTATTCAATAAGATAGTTGCCAAGGAAGAAGATTGCTGAGTAGATATTGGGAGAAGAGTTGGGTCTTTCCAGATTATTTTTCCTGAAAATATTTCTACAGTGGACACATAGTCACTCAATTTTGTACCCCAATGAGCTATAGCTTTATTCATAATATCTTCCATATTATCCATTTGAGCAATTAGAGGATGCCCACACCATGAGTCTGTCCAGAAGTTAGCACTGAGACCATTATTGACTTCCATGAAACATACTTAGATACTAGATTTCTTGAATCCATCATAAAATTCCAAATAGCTAACCCCTTTGTAGGATCCAAAATTGTCAATACTCTAGATGATTGATTGTTGTCCAGATATTTAGCTTGCATAATTTGGCACCATTTGGAAGTAGGATTAGTGTACATTTTCCAAATCAGTTTTCCTCCAAAAACCTTGTTGCGATGCTTTAGATTATGAAGACCTACTCCACCTTGGGATTTTTGACATGACATATTTTCTAGAGAGGCTAAGGGGATTTTCCTTTCATTTGTCATATTACTATTCCAAAGGAAATCTCTAACAAGTTTCTGCAATTGTTGAATGAAAGATGAGGGCACTTTGAGAACAAACATGTAATAGTTCGGTATTGCTATTAACACTAACTTAATAAGAAGAATTCTACCTGATAATGAGAGCCACCTTACTTTCCAAGCTGAAATTCGAGCCTTGATTCTACCAATAACAATAGACCAATAAGAAGATTTGTTTGTCCCCATAAAAAATGGAATGCCAAGGTAAGAAGATGGCAGTTGATCCATTGGGAAGCCCAAAGTCTTGGAAATTTTTAGTGACAAGATTGGAGGTGTGTTGAAGATGAAAATCTTAGACTTGGCAGCATTAATTTTCTGGTCCGAAGCAGAAGAACAGACTTCCAAAGTTTGCTTAATGTGCCTAGCTTCTTTTAGAGAAGACTTACCAAATAATAATGTATCATCAGCAAAAAGAGAGTGAGTTACTGTTATTAAAGTACCTGGAAGACTGGCTCCAAGCCAAAGCCCTTTTGAAGATTGAAAATATATGTATCTACTAAAGGCATCTGCCATAAGAATGAAGAGAAAAGGTGATAAAGGGTCACCTTGTCTTACTCCCTGAGTACCTTGAAAAAACCCTAAAGGATGTCCATTTATTAGAATAAAAAAGTGTGCACTTGAGACACAAGCTTTGATCCAATTGCACCATTTGTTTGAGAAGCCAAATTTAGATAATACCTTAAAGAGAAAATCCCACTTGACCCAGTCATATGCTTTCATCATATCAAGTTTGACAACAAAATTTGCTTGTTGGTTTTCATGGATAGAGTGTAAGACCTCATGGCCTACTAAGGCTCCTTCCATAGTCTCCTTGCCTGGAACAAAATCCCCTTGTTCTTGTGAGATGATCTTAGGTATGAGATAATGCAGTTTGAGGTAAATGGCCCTAGTTACAATCTTGTAGATCGTGTTATAGAGTGAAATAGGTCTGAACTCTGCGAATGTTGATGGAGAGGGTGTTTTTGGGATGAGAACAATATTTGTTGCATTAAAACTTTTTAACATTGCTCCCCTTTTCCTGGATTCTTCCATGACCGCCAAGAGGTCAAACCCTATCACATCCCAACACTTCTGGAAGAAGAGGGCGATGAACCCATCCGGACTTGGAGCTTTATCTAGGGAATGAGAGAATACCACTTTGTGGACTTCCTCCAAAGAGAAAGGGTCCAGTAAGACTCATTATCTTGGTCGGATATTAGAGGAGGGATAGACTGCAATAAAAGCTCAACATTATCCTTCCAAGAAGGATCTAAATTAGAAGGTAGAGGGACTAATAGATTCTTGAAAAGCTTTACTCCATCTTGAATATCTACTAAATTTTGTATCAATACCCCTGTGTCCGCATTCTTGATTGAGAATATAATATTTGATGCTTTTCTTTGTTTTGTGGATGCATGAAATAATTTTGTGTTCTTATCTCCCTGCTTCAGCCAGAGCTCTCTTTATTTCTATCTCCAGTATTCTTCTTCTCTCTTACAAACTTCTTCCCACTCACTTTGAAGACCCTTCAGTGTAGAATGCAGAAGCTGGTCCAATCCCTTGGAGATTATATTTTGGTTAGCTTCTTCCAATTGTTGCGCAATGATTTTTTTCGGCAAAAATATTCTTGAAGACCTTTCCATTCCACTCCTTAGCCTGAACCTTAATAAAATGAAGTTTCTTAAAGAATTGGTACATCTTTGTTCCACTACATGTAGGGGTGGATACCCACCACTATCTTAATAAAGCCTAAAAGTGTGGATGTCTAAACCACATGCGCTCAAATTTAAAAGAAGAATCAAAACACGACATAGGGTTCTGATTTTTCCATTCAAGAACAAATTGAACTAGAAAATGGTCTAATTCTGAAATAGGAAGAATATTTGAACAATAATTGAACTGATTAAGGTGTCATTCCAAAGGAATAAAAAACCTATCAAGTCTCCGCAATCTGAAGGAAGCTTGATCTCTTGTTAGTCCAAGTGAAGAGACCATTATTGGGAATCACATCCAATAAGTTGTTTTTGTGGTGAAGCTTAGGAAATCCTGCATAGTTCGTGAGGGTGGGCAGATTCCACCTTGTTTCTCCTTATGAGACAAGATTGCATTAAAATCTCCCCCAATGATAAAATTTTGTGCTTCTTCTTGTTGGAGCATAAGAGTCAATTTGTCCCATAGATCTCTCTTTTCCTGAGAGGGGGTAGGACCATAAACATTGAATATCGTAAAGGTCATGTCATAACATACTACTTTCAACATTTGCCAATTATGATCTTCATCTAATAGACGAACTTGAACTTTTTTGGGATTCCATAATGTAAGCAATCCGCCCGAGGCCCCAACACCTTGCATATGGGATGATCCAAATTGTGTCCATTTAGCCACTATTTTGTGATACATTTCCTGTGATAACTTCATTTCTTGAAGTAAAAGGATGTCCTCCCTTTGAATAATCAAGATGTGACTTGATTCTCCCTCTTTTTTCAGGAGCATTAATGCCCCTAACATTCCAAGAAATCATTTTCATTGCTAACAGGGAGTGCCTTTTGCACTCCTTGTAATTCTTTTTGATACCTTGAATTTTTCATCTAAAGTACTCTGAAAACCCTCCTCTATTTCTTCTTGAATCTTCATAAAGTTCGGTTTTCTACCTCTCTTTTTAGGGGTTGTAAACACTTCTGATTTCAAACTGGGGCTCTACTCAATCGATAAGGACTATGCATAGTAAAAAAAAAATCTTTGTCTCACCATCATGTGGAGGGGTTTCCATTTCTTCCTACCTAATTTCATGCAAATGGAGATCTAAGTGAGGGGAGATCGGAGAGAAACTTTGGTGGATCTTGATTGGAGGATTTAACTCAACAGGTTTACTCAAAACGGGAGGTTCATTCACCAAGGGAAGTTTCTCTTTCTCTGAGAAGTCAATAGATGAACAACAACACCTTACCTTTCATAAGGGACACATTACCTTTGTCATACTAACACCTTCCAACTCTGCAATTTCCTCAATCATAGTGGCAGCTAAAGTGGACAGGATATCATTGCTAATTCCTGAATATGACCTTCCTTATCTGAAACAGCTACCCCTGAAACTGATAAATTCTGCATTAAACTCTGAATGTCAATTGGGGATTCATTAAACATTAGGTCCCGAACTATAACTTCTCTGTCATCAGATGTTTTGTCACATAATTGGAGAATCGATGTGGATGTGAAGGAAGAATTATAGCTATAGAGAACCCAGCTATACATGATAAAGAAATTGGTCGACTGAATAATCCACTGAACGTAAGATGGCTTGAGACTTGAGTCATCATGAGGCTTAGAGGGGTCATTACATGGTTGTGCAGAGTCAGAAGATAAAACTACCTCGTGTTGGTGGACAATGCATAGTAGAGGATCTGAGCAATTATTTTTATAGACTAAAATCTCTGAGCACTCAAGACCACTACATGCATTAGTAAAATGTCCTAGTTGATGCTGATAATTGCAAATGACCTCTATGTTATCCATAACAATATCTTGAGACCATAAACCCCATTTTGATGTGATAGAGAAGTCTCTTGGCAGGGTTTTATTTGAGGCGAGAAGAAGGCAAACTCTAACATGTCTTTGGATTACTTCAAAGGGTATAAGATCATGAGAAACAAAAATTCCTAGTTGATTAACCATGATCTCAACAACATCCGTATCTCTATATTCCAAAGGCAAGCTCGAGAAAGAAATCCAGTAAGGGTAAAATCTACATAGATTAGTATCTAGTTTAAAGTTTGGAATCCAAGGCAAGGTAAAAATACCAGCCCCTTGACAAAACTAGCCTTTGTTTTTATGAACTACGTCTCTATCTTCACATGAAGAAAATAGAGCAATAAAAAACCCCGAATGGCTATCAATAAAGAAAAGATCCCAAAGACCCGACCAATGACTATTACCCCATGAAAGAAAAGTTTGAAAAGGGATCAAAGAACTAAACTTACCGATGAGAGCTAAATTTTAGAGAAATGAGACCGACTGAGAGAGAATGTTCTTAGGAAAGGTTATCTTGATGGAGGAAGCATTCTCTACCGAAGCCAGATTGGGAAAAGGGGTATCCACCTCCTTAAAATTGGCTTGTTTTCTTTTCCACACAAGGTGTGCAGGTTTTAACTTGAGGGGATCTCCATGGTCACCTTGCTGGTCTGCTTCATTATCCCCTTCGACAAAACAACCCTTGAGTAAATATTGTTGGGATACAAATGAAGATGGTTTACAAATGTCAAAAATTGGTTGTTTTTCTTGATGTTTTGATCGATACGCTTTCGAAAGTGGAAATTTTTTGACAAGGTTATGAATTTTTTTTTCCTGCCTGAATGATTTTTGAATGGATGGGCAGTGGCTTGAGTGTCCTCTAGAATCCTTACGATACCCTTAGATGTGTGAAGCTCCCCGATCATAATTGTTGAAGTTCAAATAATTCTGCAGATTACCTTTTTCTTTGTGAGGTTGTTTATGAAATGATTGGGCCGGTCGATTGAAACAAGTGTTGGGGATATATGATTGATGTTGGAGACATGGAAAATGATTCAACCATTATTTCCCTTGAGGTAAGTCTGAAACCGGTTTGATAAAAGGTTTATTCCTGAAGATTTTGGCAAAGGGATTGATATCAAAATTTGAATATTGGGCGAATTGGAGGGCACCCTTAGTCTGTCCTTGATGAGCCTGCTAAAGATCACTGAAACCTTGCCACCATCTTCTAGTTCTTGCAACCCTACTTTGAAACCCTACTGCTCCTTGCAACCCTTTGCTGACATCTTGCTGCCATCTTCCCTTACCTAAAACCCTGCTCTGAAACCCTACTGCACCCTACGCTGACATTTTTTAAAATTATTATTATGTTGTGGGGTTTTGTATATTTGAAAATCTATGTAAAAGGTGGATTTAGATGACTTTTGTATGGGGGATCTTTGGTCAGTTTTTCTTTTTAAGGGTCATAACCAGAGGTTTTCTTGCGAGTTCTTTCCTACTGGTATGCCCTTTGAACCCATTGTAAAAAATTATATTTTGAATAAATAAAAAATAGTTTAGTGGCATGTCCACTTTTATTTAAAAATATATATATATTATAATTTATGTATTTAAAAGTCAAATATATATATATATATATATTATATATTATTATATATTATTATATTGAATAATTATAATTTGTAATGGTCTTATGAATAATTTAATAGGTAAAAAAATTAAATTTAACTATTTTAACAAGATTTTATTAAAAACATTTTTTAATTTACACAACATTGACAACCTAATTCAACAAAATATACACCAAAATATATTTAAAAAATAGTATAAATAAAAGTTACAGCAACAAACAAAAATTATTATGCTTAAATCTACAACAAATATGCAAATCAAACAAACTTGAAGTAGCTAAAATCTACAAATTGGAAGCTCAAACACAACCTATAAATAAGAATACCCTACAAGGCCAAAGATTTTTATCTCTTTACTCTTAAAATCAGATTGCTTGAACACAAGTGCTCAAAATAAATTTTTACAAGAGTTTTAGTGTAGAATGAAAATTGAAGGTTGCAATGAATACATTCAATCTATAAATCATTGAAATTTATGACTAGTAATGAACTTCATTAGATCATGTAAGAGTCGTAGGTAGTCAATGATTCACTAATTACATTAATTAACATCCAAAGTAATATGTGATGTGTACTAGGGTAGATGCAATCAAGACTAGTTATAGTGTGCAAACACTTCACCTCTCATTTTCCTACTTAACATTTGAATCTACCTTTATTGGGAAAGTGAAAAAATTAGTCATTTTTCTAACTTGTTACACTTTTTACAAGTTTGCAATCTTATAAATTCATTAGAATCTTCTTGTCATTAGATTCAATTGCTTGAACACAAGTGCTCAAAATAAATTTTTACAAGAGTTTTAGTGTAGAATGAAAATTGAAGGTTGCAATGAATACATTCAATCTATAAATCATTGAAATTTATGACTAGTAATGAACAACATCCAAAAGAATAGCATAGATCATGTAAGAGTCGTAGGTAGTCAATGATTCACTAACTACATTAATTAACATCCAAAGTAATATGTGATGTGTACTAGGGTAGATGCAATCAAGACTAGTTATAGCGTGCAAACACTTCACCTCTCATTTTCCTACTTAACATTTGAATCTACCTTTATTAGGAAAGTGAAAAAATTAGTCATTTTTCTAACTTGTTACACTTTTTACAAGTTTGCAATCTTATAAATTCATTAGAATCTTCTTGTTGAAACATTCAACCTCTTATGAACTATGACAACCTTTTGAAAAGTTGATGACCCTATGAACCATGTTGTACTTTCACACATTTGGTGAACTAGAAAACCTATGAACCTTTACAGACCTCCACACTTTCGGTGAATTAGTGAACTTACAAACCTTTTTGCACTTTCACACTCTCAATGAATTGGTAAATTTACAAAACTTTTTGTAATTTCACACTTTTGGAAAACTAGAAAACCTACAAATGTTATAGCACTTTTCCACATTCAATGAACTCGTGAACTTAGTGAAAATTATAACTTATTGACACTTAAACTTTTTCCCTTAACTTATGAATTGAAATGATTTTTTAAATTAGAATTTTTAGGGATAGACACCCTTAGTAATTGGATCAAACCAATTGTTTCCTACTTTTATACTATATCCCATCAAAAATGAGATTTGGGCTAATGACACCTCTTATTAAATATAATTACAAAGGGAGCATCACATCATCCTTGTCAATATTTCTTGTCCTCAATCAATTCAAAATTGGACGCTCCAATATATCTAATACCTCCTATATAGTGTCCTCAATTGGCAAGTTCTTCTAATGAACCAACATTTTGTGATACTCCTCAAATTATTCACTAGATAGTCTCTAACATTTGAACCTCAAGTATCAAAATTAACTTGCCCCATCATTCAAGGGTGGGAAGTCTAATGATGGTACAATATGCTAACAAATAACCCATTTGATGAGAAATACAAAACATATAATGAATCTAGCTATTTTATAGAAGCTTCAATGTATAAGCCAATTCACTTATTCTAATATCTTGTAAGGCCCATAGTATCTAGGTTTGGGTTTTTCTATCCCACTTATCTTGAAGGCAAATTTGGGTCCTGACAGCAAGGCCTAATGAGGTACCCAGGTACAAAAGGTCTATGTAAAGCGAAGAAATAGTGAAAACCTCATGGGAAAAAAATCTACTCCAAAACGAGATGAAATACAAGTGAAGGACTGAAGAAGCCTCCAAACAAGAATGTTCCTAAAGATACGAACAAAAGAAGAGCAGTAGAATCACTGAAGCATGAAGAACCTGCAAACATTGTCGAAGAATAACTATCAATCTGAAGAACCTCCACTGAAATAGAAGATGATCAGGTAGAGAAGACTGTAATTTGCATGAGTGCCCTCAAATAACATTACTCAAATCAGATGGAAAACAAAGGCAAAAAATTGAACTCAAAGATACAGATGGCAAAAAACAACAAAGTTTGAAGAGTTGATCAATTGAAGATGGAAGGTTGGTGTAGGAGAACCTACCTATGAAGGCATGAGCCAGGAACAAGATTATTTTATATTAATTAGAAGAAATGTAATAAGGCCCTATGGGTCCTTTTTGTAATTCAATGTCCTAGGAGTGTGACAAGTTTGTCCATGTTTGGGTCGAATTGTCATCTAGGGTCTCGTAGAGAAAATTGAGTCAATAAGGGTCACAATGGTCTAAATTAAGGGATCAAGTGACCACAAGTCTATTTGAGTCATTTTTGATGTTTTAGAATCAAATGTAATCATTTTGGGGGACTATGACAGTCTAGAGTTTAAGTTGGTTGTATTATGCAAAAGTTGTTATATTGTCAATTTGTTGGCATGACAATTTTGTACCTTTTGTAAATCGGGATTCTCCAATGGTCAGCCAGTTTGAAAAAAAGTTGGAGGAGGTTGTGGTAATTTGGGAAACACCTTTAAAGGCCCCAAACACCAAAGAATGTAAGTTGCTTGTGTTGGTTGATTTGGAAAGAAATTGAAGCATCAAGAACAGTTGGAAATTCAAAAAAATCATCCAATTTCTGTTGATTGCATACTGAAGGTGGATTGGTAAGAATGCTCATGGCATAGATCTTGTAACTAGATTGTTTTACCTTTGTTTTTATTTTAGTGTGAAGTCTTGAAGTGATCCCTTCCCCATTCTACAAGCAAATCTCTATTAGGTAGCCTAAAACCCTCAAACCCCTAGGATTTGGCTGCAATAATGGGTTTTGGCCTATCAATCCTTAACTAAACATTAAGTCATTATAGGAGATGATAGGCCACTATATCATATGTTAGTACCAAAATCCATTTAGAGGATACAACAAGGTGAAGAGGATGGACAACTAACCCTAGGTCTGACATCTCTATGTGACAGACCCGTTTGATGAGTACAGTGCGTGAGAATTGAGAGGTAGAGCACTGGGAAAGGGTTTGAATGTGGTAGAAGAGTACTTTGGAGGTTTAAATGACATTTAATGGTCAATGATGGTCACTCATTAGGAGAACCAAACCAGTTTGTGAAAGGAGTTCAGTCTAATAGGTCTAAAAGCCTTATTAGGTCTCTTAGTGTAGCACTGGTTGGAATATCTGCAAGTTGATCCAGTACCAGAAACTAAGATATTGTTTAGAAATCCAAAAAAGGTATCTCAAAACATAAATTTTTTTTATATCCTCAGGGTGTCAAAATTTATCACTCGATTCCCTCAAAAGGAGGCTTAATAGCAACCGGTTCAGGTTTGTGGGCAAATGAGTCAAGATTGATGTTTCGGTGGATCTAAATCATGGAATCCTATTTCATTTGTGTTCAGATGTTGTGAGAACACCCCTCCAAGGATTTTTGTATTGAATTGGTCAAGTGGGCCATTCAAACCCTTAAGCCTAGTAGTAGCCCACTAATTGTATGCAAGGGTGTGTGTATTCACACAAGAACTTGAGAAGTGTTAGTTGTATGTAAGTGGACATAGTGGAGCCTTGGGGTTTTCAAAGGTGTTGTTTTGGTGTCATTGAACCATTGCTTGATTTGGTGTTGTGTAAGGATCTTTGGAAATAGGGATTATTGGTTGAGTTTGCGAGTCTTAGAGATTGGCTGGTTCAAGGTTACCTTGCTTCTAGTTTATTTCCTCCTCATCAAAGGTTGCCTCCAAAAATAGGAATGAAAGAGTGTACTCCAACAAACCAAGGAAGCATTAGAACCAACAACCAACAAGAGAAACCCCCCCCATAATGCTGACAAGGGAGATGTGACAGGTACACTGAAACTAAATGGCAAGAAAAACTACATTACGAAGAACTAGGAACATCCAAAGTGCAATAGAAAGTACAAACACATATAAAGGATAGTGTCATGGAAGAAACACTCACTTGACACACATCATGAGGCTAATGTCGTGGAAGGAACACTCATGTGACAAAGGTAGATGGAAAACAAAGGCAAACCTTAAACCCCCCATGGCACTTTATAATGGAGTGCAAGTACAATTAGGCACAAGATGTGCAAGATCCCGAGCATGCAAGGCATAGTGGCACTTTATCTTAGTGCATTTGCAAAAAATGAAATGCTTACAAAATGATGTATACAATGCTAAAAAAAAGACAAAAGACTGGAAATACAGAAAAAATAGCCAAAGATGAGTCATACCACACAAAGAAAAGGATCCTAGGAACCAAAAGCATCCAAGATATTCATTAGAGTGCATAAATGCAAAACAATAAATAAAATGTACCTGGAGTAGAATTTGGAAAGAAGACCCATACCACTAGAAAGTGCACAAAACCAGCTTTCTAATGATATCTCGTGTGCCAAAAATGGAGTCTAGATGCTCAAGATATGCCTCCCGGAGTGCAAAAAAGAACTTCTGGCTTTGACATCAAAAAAAGACATCAAAATAGCAAAAACAGAAGATCAAACCTCCACATCTAAAGAGAGCTCAGAAAGAGATTTTTGATGCCTATTCATTTTTCAAAAATCCGACTCTGTTTGCCCAAGCTATGAAAAAAAAATACCATCTCGATGTCAAATAGGCCTTAAGGAAAAACAATCTCCCTTTTGGTGGTGCCTAGGCAGATTGGAGCTGGCCAAGCGGGTGGAGCTGGTTGGGTAGGCAGAGCTAACTGGGCGAGCGGTCGGGAGGGTGGAAAGTGGGTGGCGACCGACAATGGCCAAGGGCACAACATGGAGGCGATCGAGAGGTGGTAGCATGATTCTGCAATGGTTGTTGGCTGATGGGGCTGCTAGTGGCCGACGGTTTAAAGATCACTGGGTGCTTGCAAACCTCGATGGTAACCACCAAGGCTCCCGCGATGGTCTTAGAGACTGTCGGCGGCTCCAAGGCCATCACGGTGACTATGTCGGCTCGGGCAAGCCATTAAACTGTCCAAATTTATTTTATTTTTTAATTTTTAACCTCGAAAAATGTGCCCAAAAAGGGCAAAAATAAAAATAAAATTCCAGAGCCACAGTTGTCCAAATTGAAGAAATTTATATGAAAAATGGGTGTTTGGGGGTGTTATGAGCTCAATGGTGAGGCCCGTTTGAGTCAAAAATGCTCAGAAACAAAAAATCTCCCTAGATGCAAATAAAAAAAACTCTGAAAAAGCTTGAAACCCTCCTCCAAAAAATCTTTTGAAAAATCAAGAACAAGCAACAACAGATGTAGGCTCTAATACCATGAAGAAGTTGAGAAATACAACTTCAGAGATCCCAAGAACACCTGGAAGCAAAATACCTATCACAAGAGAAGAATGGAGGCAAAAAGACAATAATGACCCTGAAGAAAAAGATTATCATTCAAAGAGGAAATCAGTTAATGAAAAAGTACAATACAATCCTTATAAAAGGATATTAGCAACCCTTAAGGTGTGCAACCCTAAAGAAACCCTAAAGGGATAATATGTATTTGATAATTAGAATAATTATTAAATACCTACAATATTATTAAATGCTTAAGTTTAGCTTAGGCGTAGAGTATAACAGACTAATAATTAAATAAATAATTATAAGCTAATACAAGATAACTCTAACATATATATATATATATGTATATATATATATATGTATATATATATATATATGTATGTATATATATATACATATATATATATATATATATATATATATATATATATGTATGTATATATATATATGTGCATGCGCGCACACACACACACGTGCATACATATATATCTAAATGCATATATGCATATATGCATCTATATATGTATATATGTATATATATATATTTGTGTGTGTACAGGTATACATATACATACACATATACATCATATATCATATATATATACATATACATACATACACACACACACACACACACACACATATATATATATACATATACATACACATATATATATGCATACATATGTATGTACATATATATATACATACATATGTATGTACATATATTGATGCCCTCCTAAATGGCACAAGATTAGTCTATGATCAAATAACACAAAAACACACAAAACATTAGTGTTAGTCAATTGAAAACTAATCTAAAAAGGCATACCAAAAGAGAGACTACAAGCATGCAAGCATATTTAACTATCAAAGCAAACATGATGAGGCATCTCCAAATACCTCCTAACATACTCTTAGTTCCTTCTCCCTTGTTCCTCTCCTCTCCAAGTTCCAAAATAGTGTAGCTCTCAGCAGCTTTTTGCACTATGGATGCTTATGGAGGATTGAGATTTAATATTAAGCTTCAAATATGAAATGAAAAGCTAAATACTATGCTATTGATGCTAAAATGATATATTTTAACCAAAAATGATAAGATGTTAGATTGCTTATGCTAAATGCTCTCTAAAAATGTTTATAGCCTAAATGCATACAAGTTTTCAGGATCTCGATTATGAAGGAATGGGCTCTATTTATAGGAAAAATGGAGCAATGGATGGCCAGGATTGAAGGGTTTAATCAAGGGTCAAGCTTGAAAGTTGGGGATCCATGTGCACAATTGGCACCAATAAAATGGTGACAAGTGTCAACATAGGATTGGGTTGAAAGAAGAGGTTGGAGGCATTAAAGGCCTGAGAAGACCTCATGGTTATCTAGAAGGTAAGGGTCAAGCCTAAATTAAGATTACCCACTGGATTAGGAGTTAATCCAAGGATAAACCTTTGTGCAAATGTTTAAGAGATAATCATGGTCAAAGCATTAATGGCCTGATGAGACCCTTGGGTTGGGTAGAGGTTGAGTCAAAACAAATGTTTTAACCATGTGGGAAGGTTTGGGTTAACCATTAATGGTTATTGGAGACTTTGTGGATTAAGTGGTTGAAAGTTGGAAGCCTTCAATGGTTATCAAAGACTTTGAGCCATTTAGTGGTTGAAGGTTGAAAGCTTTCAAAGGTTATCCAAGACTTTGAGACATTTAGTGGTTGAAGGTTGAAAGCCTTTAATGGTTATCAAAGACTTTTAGGCTTTGAGAAGTGACTCCATTTTGCTTAGGAATGTGACAATAATTAGGGGATGGATTAAGTTAATTAGGAAGGGGTTAGAAGAATCTAGAAGGGGATTAGATTTTGCAAGTGGATTT
Source organism: Cryptomeria japonica (assembly GCF_030272615.1). NCBI lineage: Eukaryota > Viridiplantae > Streptophyta > Pinopsida > Cupressales > Cupressaceae > Cryptomeria > Cryptomeria japonica. The sequence continues at coordinate 253,528,529 of NC_081415.1, forward strand.
GGTGGGTGAGAGAAAATAGGATTTTATTAAAATAAAAATTCATTTATTTCAATAAATGTGTGCAAGTTGTATTTGGATAAATATTAATTTATTTAAATGAGAAAAAGGAAGATAAAGCATTAAAATGTTTGAAGACTTTGAGGGGAACCATTAAAGGCTTGAAGACTTTAAGGAAAACCATTAAAGTCTTAAGAAGACTATAGAAGGAAGCCATCAAGTTTGAAGACTTTAAAGCCATCAAGTTTGAATACTTTAAGGGAAACCATTAAAGGTTTCAAGTGGGTGAGGATAAATAGGATTTTAAATAAATAATTTATTTAAAATAGTTGTGCAACTTGCTTTTGTAGGAAAATACAAGTGGGTGGAGGATAAAGGTGATTTAAATAAATTATTTAT